>NC_053145.1:13638510-14924060 GCF_016808335.1 Panicum virgatum
CCTCTCCAAAAAAATTTTGAAAAAAAAATCTTGATAATTTAGAGTACTAAATGAAGTTCATTTACAAAACTTTTTGCACGGATGAATTGTAAATCGTTAGACGAATCTAATGAGTCTAATTAATTCATGATTAATTCATAATTATTGAACGGTTATTGTAGCATTAATGTTGCAAATTATGGATTAAGTAGATTCATCTCGCGATTTACAACTCATCCGTACAAAAAATTTTATAAATAGACTTCATTTAGTACTCAATGCGTCCAAACATTTGATTTGACGTTTTTGAATATAAAAATTTGAGATGTAAACAGAGGCAGGAAACCGCGCAGTTGTTGCTGAGAAGGCAGGGGGTTTGACTATCGGACCTAGGGGTGGTAATGGGCCATGGCCCTAATGGCCTCTTCACAGCCCAATAAAGCCCTTAAAATTTTTAGTTCAAAAATACATATGTTTAGAGTCCGGCCCTTTTAGGGCCCGATCCTTAGATTTTCTAGTTCAAAATGTTGGGCCCTTTACCACCCCTATCGGACCAGCGGATTTCGTCGGATATGGTAAATAACAGTGGCATATGTTTTGTTTATCTTGACAATAAAAAAATGATAATATTAACTAGACAACTATCAGTTACCTAAAATTTCAAAATCTACAACTTTAATATATATCAAAATTTTGTAAATTCAAATCATTTTCAAAATTTATTGAACATAACATCTTATTTCACTAAAAATATAATATCGTACCACCATTCTTATATGGTTTCTTATGCTACCTCCACAATAAAGTGTTATATTTTTAACCACTACTCCTTAAAAAATCATATCAATTAATTACATATAAATTCACAATACATTAAGATTTCGACTGATTATGCTCCGTCCTTCTTAATAAATTATTTCACCCCTTTTTCAACATAATAAATATAGCAACAATGTCATAGCTCCATTTCATACCTGAAATAATGCTACTAGCGTCACAATAATAAATGTCCAAAATATACTAAGTGCAACAGTAGGCTGCAGAACATGATACCTATGCGAAAATAATGAAGAGACGAATTTATCTTAACTACGTTGCTTAAAAAACTACTACATGCATCAATTAAAGTTTACTCCAACTACAATACTACGACGCCGCGCCACAAAACCCCGGATCTTTCGAGTATTTTATCGACTCACACGACTACTTTCAAACCAACCCACCTGCTTTTCCTTCTCAGGTCCTCATAAAAGTTTTATTGTTTTTTCTAGCGATGTCCTTTCGGCCATGCGGACGGTGGCACCAAACCTTTATTTTCACCAAACCACTAGATTCCATGCGCGACATTGCTAGTAGCTCTATACATGGGTTGGAAACTAAACTATATCCATACTAATTCATATTCATTAAAAAAATTAATATTACTCATACACCACTCCAAACCACCACCACGTACTAATCCAGCCCAAACATTTCAACTCATAATGTAATAAATTATTAGCCAAACTATGGTTACAACCTCATAAGAATCCGTTCCAAAAAAATTATAGTGTAGATTTTGTCACACCGTTTTGCATAGAGTAGCTACCAGTTATACTGAGTCATCTCCAACAAATTTCGATCAATTTTGATAAAATTTAATAGTGTGAATGTGTGGTTTTATTTCTAGGATCCGGCTCTTGATATGGGGCCCATGTGTAATTCTATAGCCACACTGCTTTGCATAGAGTAATTGCTAGTCCTACTGAGTTATCTCCAACAAATTTTGGTTAATTTCGATAAAATTCTATAGTGTGAACGTGAGATTTTATTTCTAAGCTCCGGCTCTTTACGTGGGACCCACGTGTAATTCTAGCCACACTGCTTTGCACAGAGTAGCTACTAGTCATACCGAGTCATCTCCAACAAATTTTAGTCAATTCTGATAAATTTTATAGTGTGAACGCAAGATTTTATTTCTAGAGTCCGGCTCTTGACGTCGTGTAATTCTAGTCACACTGCTTTGCACAGAGTAGCTGCTAGTCATACTGAGTCATCTCCAACAAATTTTAATCAATTTTGATAAAATTTTATAGTGGGAGCGCAAAATTTTTTTTTAGGGTCCGGCTCTTACGGGATCGACATTTATATATAATCATATTATTTTGCATAAATATCCATTTCAACCCACCCCAATCCATATTTATATAGAAACTCACTTCACCCACCCCATTAGCTAATACAATCCATTTGAATCCACCCGAATACAATTCATATCAAAACACAATACATTAAACCCATTTCAACCCAATCCATTAGTAGAGCTAATTGCTAGGTGTTGTTACTGCTCATGCGGGCTCATGAATCATGATTCGATATAAATTTTTGTGGTAGCTGTTGGCAGCCAAAGTTGGCAACTGTCGAGGACCGATCGGTCTGACCGGTTGTAGCGAAAATGGCTTCTCATGCCATATTTCAATAATATTTTGGCGATTGATGACATACACAATACTTGGACTAATATGATTGTTAAGATGACCATTCTCAGGCTTTTAGGTTCAAGTGATGACAAAGAGAAGATAGGCGTAGCTAGGCCCGAAGGGCGCCCCTACGGTGGTTCCGCTGAAACCTCTTCGGTCCAAAGGACAAGAATTGAAGAGACCGTGAAGAATCAAGTCAAAACAAACAAGACAGAGACATTTTGCTATCACACGGTTAAACCGATGATGAGCAAATTGCACTCATCGGTGCAATGAACACAGAAGCTGTGAGCTAGGGTTTGGCACCGGATTAACCGGCGTTGGGTGTTTTTACACTCACCGGTGTAATGGACTTGGAGGCCGAAGAAGCAGCAGGAGTTTTTACAGGCACCGGTTAAACCGGCGATCAAGGCAAAGTGAACGTCGGTGTTGTCCAGAGAGTTGGTTTTCGGGAACTCTGGGACAGTTACATGCACCGGTTAAACTGGCGATGAAGATGTCTTCACTGGTTGATTACGTCGGTTGATTAAGGTAGCTGTTGAAGTATAACGGCTAGTTGGAAAAAGGTGCTCACCGGTTAAACTGGTGATGACACAAAGTGGATCATCGGTTTAATCGGTGATAGCGCTTTTTGTCAGCCACTTTTCCAACGGCTCTTTTGGGGTGTGTGGGCTATATATACCCCCAAGGCCGGTTGCTGCAGATGGTTGGATGCCAGAAAAGTTGAAGGAAGTGTTGCCCAAGCAAACTAACATCTCCAACTATCCTAGCAAAGCTTAGTGTCATATCTAGCTTGTGAGAAGCTTGAGAGAGTGCTTTGTGCACCTGTATAGGGATTAGTTCTTGCGAGAGCTCCCCTGAGCAAAGTCTTGCTGCGGCAAGCAATCGTGTACTCGTCGTGTGACCCTCCGACTTGGTGTGGAGAGGCAACGACACTTTGTGCGGGGAAGGAGACCCCTCTTGGTGAGAAGCTCCAATAGTGAAGACGGTGCCGTTGGTGACGCTTTGAGAGAGACGGTGGCGGTGGCCTTGTCTTGGTGACTTGGCGCCACTAAGCCTTTGCTTGCCGGAAGCCTTGGTGGCGAACGCAAGACGGTGATCAAGCGAAGAGACTCAGCATCACACTTGTTCGTGTTGGACAAGTGGCCGTGGATGTAGGGAGGGACTTGGTGTCCTAACCGAACCACGTTAAATTGTGTGTCTTGGTGTCTTCACGGGAGTTTGCATATTCTCTCCCTCCTACCTCTTTCTTACCGTATTACGTTTCCGCATTTGCTCTATCTTGCGTGCCTTTACTTTCCTAGTTAGTTTGATTAGGATTGGCTATAGGTTGCAAGTCTTTTAGGGGTAAGTATAGAGTAGCATAGATAAACCTTAGTCATAACTAACATGTGTAGGACGTGTTAGGTTATCTTCTTAAATAGATTGAGCCCTAGGATAGAAAGCGATTAGCGACCCTATTCACCCCCTCCCCCTCTAGGGTCGGACACCCTGGTGATCCTTACACCGGTCGGGCTGACCGGTCAGACCGGTCAGGTCCTGTGTAATCCGATTCTAGATAGATTTGACTAGTAAAGTCCATTTGTAACTCGATTTGCAAGGAGTACGTCTTCTCCGGCCTATATAAAAGGCCACGACCGATTGAGGTTTTCTACCCAATCGAATCAAAATCAATCTACTATTTTACTTTTTCATCAAACTCTAGCTTTTTCAATCCTGTGCTGTTCTTTGTTCGTCTCTACGGCGTTTAAGGGCGTCTTGAGTGGCCTGCTAACCTCAAGACAACCCTAGATCTATGAGCTCCGATGGGGTCCCTCCTGAGCTCGCGGTTTTAGATCTTCGCGAAGCCTCTGCGCCTAACCGGTTGGCGCGACCAGTCTGACCAGTCGCCAGGGATCTTCGTCAGGTTGCGATCATTGAGATTCTGTGTTCTAGCGCTTGTGTGTTGGCCAAATCTGTGTCAACATACTTTTTTGCGACTCCGCTGGGGGAAAGATCTGCATCTATTGGTTACAATGACCGGTGACAAGGTTAACCCCTCCAAGGTAGATTCCACTCCCGTCGATGTCAAGTATGAGGACATACCTGAGGAGAGCCGCAAGCAATTCGAGGCCCAGCTCAAGAAGGAGCAGGAGGAGGGCACGAAGAGATTGCTTGCATGTTATGGGAAGACTCGACAAGGCGTGTTCGAGAAGGAGAAGTTCGTCATGCCTACATTCACACCGCCACCGCCTAACCCATCTACTACGGCTATAGCTGCTGCTTCATCTGCTTCCAGTTCAAGCGATGTAAGTTTTTCATTCGATTCTATTAAGCAGTTTGTGAAATCCTTTTTGGGTAGATTCGAACAATCGCAGAAGCATATGCAAGATCTTCTTATTGATTTGAATCTACAAAATAGGGTTAAGGAACCTGCTAATGATTATCCTAATCAAGACCCTAACCCTAGTCTTTCGGCCACGTGTTGACGGTCGTTAAGTGCGCAATCTGACCGTTAACCATACTCATAAAAGAAGGAAAACCAAACCTCTTACTCGCATATTTGTATCACTAACCTAGCTCCATAGTTGTTTTCGAAGATTTATGTTTTCAGGAGCACAAGTCCGGAATCAGAAGAAAACACGAAGAATACACAGACAAAGTCACAGAAGATCGCGTCCTGCGTAACACATGCAAAAGAGGCCCACTTGACAGACCAAACCGACCAAGAAAGCCCCAGCACCGACGTACAACATCAGGGCCCACCAGGCAGCGTACCAGAGAAAGGTGGTGGCCAGAGGTGCAAGGTGGGGCCGGCCGAACCAGGGGTTCGGCCGAACCCCCCTGAAGCCCGTCCAGGTGCATTTTGGCGGGAAGGCGGTTCTGGTCCTCCTGAAGGCGGTTGATGATGTTTCCATATTTATCTTGGCGGGAACCGACCTCAAGGAGCTATAAAAGGAGCCTCTCATACCACACACCACACACACCACACTTGAAGGCCTCTCTCTCACACTCTCTTGTGACTTGTACTCCTTAGGGTAGTGGAGCTAGGCTAGTACTTCATCTGCTTAGCGAATCCAGTCGTCCTCGGGGTCGGCGAGCAATCCTCGGCCTTTGGTATGGCTTTGTATTCTGACTTTCGTTATGCTATTTATTCTGAGTTTGTTCTTGGTTATCTTGCTATGTTCATAGCTTGCTTAGCCTTGATCTATGCTTTATCAAGTTATACTAGTTGCTAGCTTAGACCAGATGATCTGGATAAGAATATCGGTTCGTTGTGCTTTCGGGCTTGCCTTAGCATCTTACCTTTCCATCCGAAGGGTGGGGGACCCGGGGGTGCTAGGGTAGTGACCTCATATGCGGGCATGGTTCCCGGCTATGCGGGATCCTTCGGATATGACGGTGCTCCACGGTTTGACTGGGGTAGACCGCAGGTGGTGACAGCCCTGTCGGTCTGCCGGGAAGCTGCTTCTCGGTTAGCGTACTCTCCGACGTTCGGATATCGTGTAGGTGTTCATGCAAAGATGAAACAGGACTGGATGTTCTCCAGTGCGGGTCATTCTCCCCAATGTCCCTAATTTCCCGGCACCTGCAGCTCTAAGCATGTGGCTAACATAACTTAGCTGCTAACATGAATAGTATACTAGGATCTGTGCCTATGCTCCCACTAACCTTAGGTGTGCTTGTTTATTCTTTATTCATGAGAGTTGGCTGTTCCGTGTGTGTCATATTACCTATGATCCTTTATTTATCACTTACCCCTGCATAATCAGTAGTCTGCACCTTATTTCATAATGTCATGGTTATGGAAATAGTAAACATCTTTACTCAACCTAGCCATCCATTGGGAAAATATAAATATCGAAACCCTGAATACTTCCGGGTGAAATGCTACAATGATATATCCGTGCGCTTGCAGAGTCTTCTGTAAACGTTAAAGACATACCAACATGGCATTTCTGCGCCGTTGCTAGGGACACTCCGTTTCTAGTGATTGCGCTAAGAAATGTCAACACACCACGCCAACAGAGAATTATCAGTATGGTATGCCGCCAAATTCTTTGTGGAACAGACGCCGCCGCCAGCAGGCACAGTTCGGCCGTCCAGGGCCGAACTGGTCAGATCGGTCCAGCCGACTGGTCAGACCTGTGCCTCGGTGGCTCGACCGGTCAGACCGGTGCCATGGTGCTTGGTTCCGCGTCACAAGCCACATCTCGCGGCCTCTTCCTACTTCGGCTGCCCCTAGCCAGGAAGAACAATTGATGGAGTTTGTGCCACTGTATACTACAAAGTCATACGGTGAACCCCCGTTTCCTCCACCGTTGCCCAAAGATGTTTGGGATGATTGGCTCAAGTCAAATCCGCAATATGCCACACAAACGATGTCTACTACTGATCCTGCGATGCATCGTTTAGGCCAAACATCTATTGGCAACTATGAGGGCCGATCTTCTTAGGATGAGAGAGGATCTAGCCAGCATGTTCAAGTTCGGTTTAGATGTGGGTAGGAGTCGGCTTTACCAAAGGCCATATGTTGATGCTTTCGATTGATTCCTTACCCTGGCTGGTTGGCCGTGTTCCAGATTTTGTTAAATTTAGCGGTGATGATAACCGGTCCACTTGGGAGCATATCAGCCAAAATATCGCTCAACTTGGGGAAGCTGCTTCTAGCAAGTCTTGCGCATTCGTTTGTTTTCTTTGTCTTTGACTTGAACAACTTTTTCATGGTTTTCGTCTTTAGTCCCAAACTCGATTCGTTCTTGGGACGAATTAGAGCAAAAGTTTCACGATCATTTTTATAGTGGGGATAATGAAACTAAATTGACAGATTTGACATCGGTTAGGCAGGGTAGAGATGAGTCTATCCATGAATACTTTAGAGATTTAAAGATATTAAAAACCGCTGAATCTTTCTGAAAAGGATTTGGCCAATTTAGCCCTTGCGGGTTACGTTCTAGTTATAGAGAGAAACTTGATAATTTAGGTTACTATTCTTTAAATCAACTTCAGGTAAGAGCTTAGGCCAAGAGGTAAAATTTAGAAAGGAAAAAGATTCCTACAAGTCCCATAGTTCAAACACGCATATTGTTGAATATGATTCCGAATCATCGGACGATGAGGATAAGGAGGTATATGCTACTGAGTTTGTTGGCCAGCTTCGGCCAAACCATGTTCTTGTGCATCTCTTAAGCCGACTCAAAGGAATCGGCAAGAGGAGATGAAATTTACTTTTGATGTGTCCAAGTGCAATTGCATTTTTGATGAATTATTAAGGCTCGGGCATTTAAAGATTACTCATGTTATACCGCCACTTGAGGAGCTAAAGTGGCGTGCTTATTGTAAATTTCATAATTCTTCATCTTATATATGCAACTAATGATTGTAATGTGTTTCGTCGACAGGTACAATCGGCCATAAATGAAGGACGATTGACCTTTCCGGAGATGAAGATAGACAAAGCTCTGTTCCCCTGTCCATACCATTGATCTCAACAACTCCCAGGTACTCATTCAGCCGGATCAAGCCGAAGGAGCAAAGGGCAAGAATGTGATCATTGGTGATGAAAGGTTGTTGACTTTTGATAACAAAATTCTGGCCAGGGAGGTTGTTCAGGAGAAGGCTCCTGATGGGAAGAAGAATCTGAGGATCATAACTGAAACCTCGTACACTCGGGGGGGGGGGGGGTCAAGGAGGTTCTTCTTCAGGTGACCGGTCTGCTGCTCAGCCGAGACCGGTCAGACCGGTTTCTCTCCGACCGGTCAGACCAGTCCTGGTGGCCGGTCAGCCCCGGACGTTTAATCCTAAACGTTCGGAAGTGGGTACATGGAAAGACAAACTAGCCAAAGGTGCATGGCAAGCTTGCAAATCAGAATCCCACCTTTGGACAGTTGCTGAACAAGTACTCAAAGGCCGTTTAAAAACGATCAGCCCCTAAAAAAAGAGATCGAGGTCACCTCCACGACAAGGCACACCTTCATCTCCTAGGGGAGAATCAAGCAAGCACAGGGGTGATGTGGTTACTTTGTTCCCTCCTCAACAGATGCAGCCGATGTATGCTACTATGCCATGGGCTCTACCGGCTCGACTCTCAGTTTTCCGCATGGGAGCATGGGGGATTTTGGATGCAATGCTATCCAATGCCGTATCCACCACAATTCCAGGGGGAGAAAAAATTCCAGAGGACCTATGTTTGACAGGTTAAAGCAGTCGGTTCACGACTGATTGGGACAAAACTAATCTGGTCAGGGGCAAAACCCTGGACCAGTTAGACCGGTCTCAGCAGAGGCCGGCTCAAGTTCATCCAGCGCGTCAAGAATATCGTGTCAAGGAAAAGAAGGACGAACCAGAACCAATGCAAGTGGATTCTGAGAAGGTTCCAATTGTTAAAGTTGTGCAAGTTGAAGACGAGAAAGCCAGGATTCAAGATGCACAAAAGGGGCTGATGATCGTTGAAGAGTCGGTCGATATTTCTCAGAAACTTGTGTTGGCTAATAATCGTGAGGCCAGTGGCAGCAACTCCAAGGTCCAGGGCAAGGAGAAGTACTTTCAGCCTAGGTGGTGCTCACCGGGGTTGACACATACTCAGAAGAGGAGGTTGCAGTGCCTTCGCCGTCAAGAACAGAAAGAAAAGGAGGCGGAAATGTGGAGGGATAAGCACTTCGAGAAGTATAGGCCAAGGATCCCTCAAGGCAAGGTGTGGCAGTTCAAGTCAATTGACCAGCCAGCAGGACCAGTCAGACCGCTCCAGCCGACCAGTCTGACCGGTGTCACCGACCGGTCTGACCACTCAGAGCAACCGGTCAGACCGGTCCAATCTGAGCCTGAGTAAAAGGCCGAAGAGATCGTTCCCACTTTGGCACCTAGCACGGCAGAGGTTCCAGCAGCTTCTTCAGCACTAGAAGAGGAAGAGTTGGTGGATTATGTGTCTTCTTCAGAACATACAAACATGGAGGATCAATGTTGTGTGCTTCTCCGAGGAAACTGCTCATCTAGATTCAGATAATCATTTGAAGGCTCTCTACGTGATGGGGCATATCAACCGGAAGCCAGTTTCTCGTATCCTCGTGGATAGTGGGGCAATTGTGAATTTGATGCCCTATTCACACTACAAGAAGCTTGGCGGGGTGGACGAAGAGCTAATCAAGACGAACATGATGGTTAGCGGCGTTGGAGGAGGTGATCCCATTGGTGCCAAGGGGGTTGTTTCGATGGAGTTGACCGTTGGAAGCAAGACAATTGCAACAACATTCTTCGTCTTTGAGGTGCAAGATAACTTCAACCTTCATATTTGGACGTGATTGGATTTATGCCAATCAATGTGCGCCATCTTCGTTGCACCAATTTCTTATTCAGTGGATCGGCGATGAAGTTGAGGTTGTGCATGGTGATGCCTCTTCTTTCATTGGGACCGCCGGTTCCGAGCTCATTGGTCCACATGACAATATCAAGTGCTTATCGGGCCTAGACTTGACCGATTATGACTTGATCAGTTGCACCAAGGAGGGTTTTGTATTTGTTGTCTTAAAGCCGAGGGAGAATCAGTTACATTTATTTCTATGATGGCAGCAGAGCGACAGCACAGAGCCGACCAGTCAGACCGGCCGACCGGTCAGACCGGTGCATCAGACCGATCAGAACGGTCCAGCGCAGACTGGCTGCAGCAGCGTATCGGGCACTAACGGGCAAAGACGAACGATATGTGCGAGGCCATTGAGGACTTCGGTGATGTTGGCAAATTAGGCCAAGGTTTTACGTCGGCTAATCCATTAGAAAAAAGTAGATATTGGAGATGGTTCTATTCCTAGGCCGACTTTTGTAAATGCAAATTTATCGAATGATTGTAAAGCTGATTTAATAAACTTATTAAAAGAATATGTCAATTGTTTCGCATGGGAATACTCTGAAATGCCTGGTTTGAGTCGTGATTTGGTTGAGCATCGGCTGCCGATCAAGGCCGATTTTAGACCTTATAAACAACCTACTAGGCATTTTAATCCTGTTATGTATGACCGAATAAAAAAAGAGATTAATCATTTATTAGATGCTGGATTTATTTGGTCTTGTCATTATGCGGAGTGGATCTCTAATATTGTTGCCCATTGAAAAGAAAGATTCGAGCAAGATTAGAGTTTGCATTGATTTTAGAGATCTTAATAAAGCTACTACTAAAGATGAATATCCTATGCCTATAGCCGATATGATGATCAATGAGACTTCTAGACATCGTGTTACCAGTTTTCTTGATGATAATGCGGGTTACAATCAAATATTTATGGCCAAAGAAGATACGTCTAAAACGGCCTTTAGATGTCCTGGCTTTGTTGGTTTGTTCGAGTGGGTTGTTATAACCTTTGGATTGAAGAATGCTGGTGCTACTTATCAAAGAGCTATGAATTTGATCTTCCATGATTTACTTGGTATTATATTGGAGGTCTATATTGATAATATTGTAATTAAATCGGCCGGCTTGGTCATCATTTGGCTGATTTAAGACTTGCTCTTGAGAGGATGTGTCAGTATGAATTGAAGATGAACCCGCTCAAATGTGGTTTTGGTGTATCGGCTGGGAAGCTCTTGGTCTTCATTATTTATGAGAAAGGCATAGAGATTGATCCAAAGAGAATTGAAGACATGAAGAAAGTGGAGGCTCCCGCTTGCAAGAAGGACTTGCAAAAGTTTCTGGGCAAAGTGAATTTCTTGAGAAGGTTTATATCTAATTTGTCCGGAAAGATAGATGCTTTTACTCCTATTCTTCGGTTGAAAGATGAAGCTAAATTTACTTGGAGGGCAGAACAGCAATAAGCTTTTGAGAAGATCAAGAAATATTTGTCTTCACCACCGGTTCTCAAGGCGCCTAAGAGAGGTATTCCTTTTAGGCTTATGTTGCAGAAGACAAAGTTATTAGTGCTGTTTTGACTCAAGAGACTAAAGGGAAGGAGTATATATTACATATGTGGGCCGACGACTTATTGATGTGTAAACATGGTATACATTTATTGAGAAATTGTGCTTATCATTATATTATGCTTGTACCAAGTTGATGCATTATCTCTTATCTAGTATTTGCATAGTCACTTGTCAAGCCGATGTTATTAAGCATATGCTACAAAAGCCGATTTTGAGTGGTAGAATCGGAAAGTGGGCTTATGCACTTGTTGAATATGATTTGGCCTATGAACCTTTGAGAGTTATTAGAGGCCAATTTGTGGCGGATTTCATTGTTGAACATCGGATTAATGATGAGCATGATTTGGAAGTCGGCTATGTTACTTGTACACCATAGAAGTTGTTCTTTGACGGGTCAGCTTGTGATGATGGTCAAGGGATTGGTGCCCGTTCTTATTTCTCCGAGTGGCACTATTTTTGAGTTCTCAAACCGACTAGAAGAAAAATGCACAAATAATCAAGTTGAATATGAAGCACTTTTATTTGGCTTGGAATTCTTGGAATCAATGGGTGTTAAACATATGGAAGCTTATGGAGATTCACTTCTGGTGGTGCAATAAGTATCCAAGGTATGCCAATATTACAACGGATCATTAAATGCGTATCTTGATAGATGCCTTGATATTATCTCTGGCTTTAATGAATTCGTTATTCGACATATCCCAAGAGATAGTAATAAGAAGGCAAATGCTCTGGCTCAGCAAGCATCTGGCTACAATGTTACTAGGAAATATTTTAACATGAGAAAGCCGATGCGAGCAACAGCCGAGTTGCTGGTTCTGGACAAACCGGTCAGACCGGATGCCCCGACCGGTCTGACGGCCCAGACCGGTCTGACCGGTCCAGAGACTGGTCTAACCGCTCAGCCTCCTGAGAACAGCGAGTCGGCCAATGTTTCCAATTCTAAGGGGAAGATCGAGGTTGCTGATTGGAGGGTGCCTATTGTGACGCATTTAAAGGACCCTGGTCATGGTGCAAAAAGGAATATTCGGCATTTGGCGTTTAAATATATTTTGATTGACAATAATCTTTATCGTCGGACCGCCGAAGATATACTTCTCAAATGCTTAGATTCTGACCAGGTCCGTGTTGCCATGGGAGAAGTCCATGAAGGCATCTGTGGTACACATTAATCGGCTCCTAAAATGAAGTGGTTGCTTAGGAGAGCCGGTTTCTATTGGCCAACTCTGATGGCTAATTGTTTCAGATATTATAAGGGGTGTGAAGAATGTCAGTGATTCGGTAATGTTTAGTTGGTGCCTGCTGCGTTGTTGCACCCTATAATCAAGTCATGGCCGTTCAGAGGGGATTGGATTTTATTGGTCAGATTAATTCTCCATTCTTCAAAGGGACATCGCTTCATGTTAGTTGCTTCGGATTACTTCACTAAGTGGACTGAAGTAGTTCCTTTGAAGAATATGATGCATCGGGAGGTAATTGAGTTTATTACAGAGCATATTATTCATAGATTCAGTATTCCCCAAACTTTGACAACAGATCAAGGTTAATTATTTATTTCAAAGGAGGTACATGATTTTGCCGAATCTTATAAGATTAAGATACTCAATTCATCTCCATACTATACTCAGGCCAATGGTCAGGCCGAGTCTAGTAATAAGATCTTGATAAAGCTTATCAAGAAGAAGATAGAGGAGAATCCCAGGAGGTGGCATAAGGTGTTATCTGAAGCATTGTGGGCTAATCGTATATCTAGACATGGTGCTACTAAGGTCATTCATTTTGAGCTTGTATATGGCCAAGTGGCCATTTTGCCCGTTGAGGTGAATCTGGATGCTTATAGATTAGCTAAACAAATTGACCTTACTGCTGTTGATTACTATGACTTGATGATGAACAATATTGATGAAGTAAGCGACAATCGGTTGCAAGCTTTGAAGGAAATTGAGAAGGACAAGCTTCGGGTGGCTAGAGCTTACAACAAGAAGGTAAGAGCCAAATCTTTTCAGGTTGGTGAGCTGGTATGGAAGACAATATTGCCTCTTGAGACAAAGAGCAATAAATTCGGCAAGTGGTCGCCAAGTTGGGAAGGACCGTACAAGATCGTCAAGGTTATCTTCGGTAAGTCTTATATGGTGGAGACGATGCAAGGAGAACGCCTTCCAAGGGCTCTTAATGGAAGATACTTGAAGAAATATTATCCCAGCGTGTGGCAAGACGCTTGAAGACGACGACGGCTGGTATAGAGTATCGCCCTTAGTATTATTTTTAGCCTTGCATTTTCTGTGTAAATCATGTATCTAGGCTAGTTTCTGGTACTTGCGTTTTGGCTTGCAAAGCTCACAGAAAAGGCAGGGGGGGCATATGTTCTGACCGGTCGGGCCGACCGGTCAGACCAGTCTGGTCTTGTGTAAATCAAATCTAGTTAGATTTGATTAGTAGAGTCCATTTGTAACCTAATTTGAAAGGGGTACGTCTTCCCCGGCCTATGAATATAAAGGCCACAGCCGATTGAGTTTTTTTACCCAATCGAATCAAAATCAATCTATTATTTTACTTTTTCCTGAAACCCTAGCTTTTTCAATCTCGTGTTGTTCTTTGTGCGTCTCTACGGCGTCCAAGGGCGTCTTGAGTGGCCTACCGACCTTAAGACAACCCTAGATCTGCGAGCTCCGACGGGGGTCCCTCCCGAGCTCGCGGTTTTAGGTCTTTGCGAAGCCTCTCTGCGCCTGACAGGTCTGACCGGTTGGCGCGACCGGTTTGACCGGTCACCAGGGATCTTCGTCAAGTTACGATCGTTGCGATCCTACGCATCCTAGTGCTTGTGTGTTGGCTAAATCTGTGTCAACAGTAGCAGTGCGCGTGGATCTTTTAGAAAACTACGTGTGTCCTAGCAATATATAATCACGGCCGACAATTTTTTTTATGCAATACGCCCATCCATCGTCTAGTCCTTCTTTGTCCCTCGCCCCACCCTGGCCACCTCCAACTCCTCGACGGCCGGACCACAATGATCGCTAGCTCCAACTCCTCGGCGGCCGGATCACAGTGATCACGCTACGGTATAGTGTTGTAACCTTCTCCAAAGGAAGTGATGAATGGGATGCCGGAGGAATCCTACCAGAATTTTAGTGCTCGACTCAGCACGAGTGCTCGTATATTTCTATATTTAATCCAGAATTTAGTTGACTCTTTTTAGAGGTTTTTTTTACTACGGTAGGCAAAAGCCGGCCTAAACAGTATTCATATTTGCAGGTTTTGGCATACAAGATTTGTGAAAAAAGAGTAAAAAGAGTGAGAACATGCTCAACCAATTACATGGTCAAATCTCTCGCACCAGCTTTGTAGTGTAGCCTTACTAGTGTGTTTTCTAGCCCTATAAACCCATAGACATAGGTCATTGCGCAGGCATCGAAGCAACCCTCGTGCCCAAGTGTTGATGTCATAAAAGACTTCCGATTCCTCGCTTTCCAAATGTTCCAAGGGATGCAGGTAATGACGGTGGACTGGATTTGCTTACTGCTGTCTTGGAATACATGGTGAAGCCATAGCTCCTCGACCTGCAGGTGGGAGAAGGCAGGGGCAAAGCCACGTTCATGGTGCTTGGTGCACTGGCATCAGGGTAAAAACAAAATTTTCTACTATCAGGACCAGACAGGGGGGCGTCTATTCATTGCGCTCTGCAATTGGAATTCATCCAATCGCAGAGCCAAGCGCTCCCGCCGTCCTCCGCCTTCCTCAGCTCTGTCGCCGTTTTTGGCACCTCCGCCACCGCCCTCAGACCGTCGCCACCCCTAACCAGTCTCGCCGCTGCGCCGTCCGTCCACTGCCATCGTCTTCTCCTCGCCCCGGCCACCGGGGGCTCTGCCTCGATTGGTGTTGGCGGTCGATATCGATGATTTTCGCCGCCAACGCTCCGCCTGATTTCATGAAATATAGGCCATAACCATGCCATAACCATTATTACTAATGAGTTCCACAAGCTTTGGTGCATATTTGATCTCAGGAACAACATATCCAAAATTGACCCAAAACGGACACTATTTGGACCGGAAGGCCGAATCCGGCCGACCGGCATACTTTCGGTGGAATCCTGGCATGAGATTTTACCAGTATTATCCAGAGTGAAAAATATACAAGTTAGACCCGGAAGGCTTGAACCCATACCCAAAGTGAAGGAATCATGGGCCATGATCAGAGCACAAACGTCCACCCCATCAAGGATGGAACTATGACCAGAGAGGATTGTGTCGGTGCAACGAAGGGCCGAAATCCCTCCAGAGCCAGGCCGCCCGGCCCAAGAAAAGTCGGTTTGACAAACCGCCTTTTGCACAGACCTCCAGAGAGCATCAGGAGCGTCCATCCGAAGGTGGTGCTCGAGTGGCAGCATCCCCAAGCCGGCCGGCCTAAGGGAGGCCGGCCGGCCCCACTTTGCAGCCCCTCAAGTCACCCTTTTGTGTGGAGTTTAAGCCAAGAAAGTGGTTGCATACCTTTGCAGCGACCCAAAGAACTGACCTCCGCAGCACTATAAAAGGGACCCCTCACCCCTCATTCAAGACACGGTGAATTGGAGCAAGTCCAAGATGAAGCGTAGCGCTCCACATATCTTTAGAAATAGGGAGAGAGGCAAGGTGAGAGTCCGGAGAGGAGCCGGAGTGTCGGCCCCTCTCCAACTTTTTGCCTCCGACGAATGAAGCTTCGATTCGAGTAATTTCCTCTTCTTTCGTCATTAGTACTTGAATATTTGATCTCTCTAGTGAGGCGGAAGTATCAAGTTCTACTTATTTGGTATCAAGTTCTATTTATTTGGGGTTTCTTCTTGCCTTAACGTGAGGCGGAAGTCAGTGACTCGATAGTTTAGGTGTGGTACCTAGATTTGGTTAGTTACCTTGGGTTGTATTCCACCCCACGGAACCGCAGTGGTAGGCGGCAGGTGGTGACAGCCCTGTCCGTCCTTTGTAGTCCACCACGTTCGGGTGTTTTCATAGCAGTAGGATTGGCAAAAGTATGTTGGGCCCCTTCTCACCCCTGTCTGCGCCCTTCGCTTAGGCCGCCGAAGCAACTAGAGTATAAGTCAAGTATTCTTGATAGGAGTAGTTAGTAATACGACGTTAGACTACCGCTACCTATCTTATCTGGACCTCTTCACTCCCGTCATACCCCTGGGATAAACAAGAATCACTACTCAGTGCACTTCTCGTTCCTCGTGGATTCGATACCCTGGAATACTACTGGGTGAAAGCTACATTGGTATCCGTACGCTTGCGGATTTATTCTGTTAGGCTAAGGACTGCCAACACTCGGCCGGTGGTACACCTGCACCGCCTCCCCTCTTCTAGGTCCGGTGGATATTATTGGAGCCCCGAAACCCCGAAACCTAAGGTTCGCCACCACCCTCCACCACCCCGACCATCAGTGACCTCGCCGGCGGCCGCTCCCCCACCAGCCACCCCCTCGTCCTCCACTAGCTCACTAGCGGCAGCTCCCCCGTCCCCTAACTCAGGGAATAGTGCTTTTGTGATGTAATCATTTCTACTCACATATGCGAGGAATAGATTTCCCGGACCAGACATCCTAAACGCGTTGGCAATTAGGTCGGATCCTTTTTAGCACGAACCCTACTTGGCACGAACCCTATTTACCTAACCTTGTTTTTTCATTAGTAGTATATTCCTACTTGGCACGAACCCTATTCTTATTAACTGATGTGGCTGGTTATATTTGTTCTTGCGGGCTAACCAATCATGCCGCAAGATTTGTTCGAATGCACTCGCTCGTAGAATGAGAGAACCACTGTATATTTAGATAGCAATAATAGCTCCAAGCATTGTTTTCGACCAAAGGCAAGGCGCCTAGCTTTATATTGAAACTTAACAACGTCTTTACAAATGGCAGCTCCTAGCATTATTCCTTGGTGACAATTCTTGCGACTACGAAATACGAGTTGTAAAGAAAAAACAATCACTCCACACACTAAAGCAGCCCGTAAGAACTCCTCCATCCACACGGATACTTTAGCAAGCCAGACGATGATGGTCGAGGCTTCACCGCGCCGCCATCAGCCCCGCCCCCTGCCCCTCCTGATCGTATCAGACGGCAGAGGCCCTTGCTTTGGAAGGAGCGACATCGGCCTTGCTATCACGCCAGGCCTTGTCGATGGCATAGCAGAGGCCAATGCCCAGCGTGTAGCCCACCGCACACGAGCGCACCGCTTCGCGCACATGCTATCGAACAGCCTCAAGGGTGGCATTATTCCTCCTCGGCGGCGTTGTCGCAGCCGCGCGCCGCAGCGGCGGTGGCCGCAGCACGCAACAAACAGCGGAATGCAGCAGCGGGTTCATACCGGCCATTCTCGCTTCAGTTCTGCTGAGTTTGGGGCTTCCTCGATCAATCGCAGGGTCGCTCCCAACATAATTAGAATTGAAGGAGGAGACATCAGAAGTGTATGTAATGTACCCAGTGGTGAATCTAGCCAACACATCTAAAGGGGGCTCGTCTTTCTTGTCATCTTATTGTCGCAGAACCGTCTAAATAAAATGATTAAAGTGCAATAATTATCATCTTAGACTTAATCCATAGCTTACTGCACTCGAACGGCATACCCGGACAGCCTACTGTAACCAGAATTGGCTACACTGGAAGTCTCGCACGAAGACAAGAACAGATGATTACAAGCAACAAAAGTTTTCAAAAAAAATTTACAATACGAGTTTATAACAGAAGTTACCAAATTAATTTACAATAAGGGTTTACAAACCAAGTTTACAATTCAAACCATAGAGTTCAAACGCAGCGGAAAGTAAAACAGAGTTTAAAACACAACACAGAGACTATTGATGACGATAAAAGGGTGAGCTTCACATCTAGCCCACGGATGTGAAGTCAACCAACTAGCTTCACAGAGAAGACGAGACCCACTAGACGGTCCATCCCGGAGGAAGAGGTTGACCAATCCAAGATGCACAGATCTCCTCGAAGTCCTCCGGAACATAGCCTGCTTAAAAGGTTACAACCACAAGCCTGAGTACTCTAATACTCAGCAAGGCTTACCCGACTAATGGTATATACTTAGCCGACTCCTAAACATGCAAGGCTCATTGGCTCTGTAGCTCTTTTGCTGAAAATCCGTTAATACTAGATCCTTATTTTCAATATTTTAGCTCAAATTGAGTTAACAACTATAAACTAGGTTTGCCTAATTCTCTAGAGCAAACGTGGTTGTTCAAATTATTTATCAGAGATTCACAACCATAATCCAACATCAACCTTCCAGCGTCATTTCAATCTTTACTACGATGCGATGCAGTGACCAAGGCTCTCATATCCGCGAGTCACGGAGAATCGATTCGATTTAACCTTGCAAGGTAGACCTAACTCACACGCCAAGTGCAACCCCGTTGGGTCACACCGAGCAACTATTCTCATGATTACCTCGAAGCCTGAATTGTGCCCGCCAACACCCGGATGATGAGTCACACATGTGCAAACACCCGGTGAACCCGTGGACGACTACACCATCTGCCATCATCCCAAACCCTGAGTAGCGGGTCGAGAATCAAATTTTGTTGCAATTAGGTAATTAGCTTACCGGTTTCGACTACCTCCTACTTCCAGCATATGGTTACTACTATTCAATCCTCGGTCAAAGGGCCAACAACGGTACATCCTCAATCGACACAGGCGGAGGCTCGATTTTCCTTCATTCCATAATCATGTCCAATTTCTCTCCATCTGGTCTCCATTTTCACTCTTACAGGATTCTTTCTCAATTAACCTTCTGAAGTAACAAAACCCTATATCTCGCGGGTGACAAGAAACCACCCGTCTTCTACCAAACCTTAATTAAGCGTAGCAGTGCTATCGATCTATCATACTAGTAAAGATACTGAGGTACCTAGAGATTATGCATCTAAGGTTCCAGTCAACTCCTTGAACATAAATGCACAATACCTTAAATATAACATGGCATAAATTAAAAGTAAGGGATATGCTCCGGGGCTTGCTTTGCAGGTTAGTGGGGTTAGCAACTTCTTCTGGAGCTTGCTCAACGGTTTCTCCCTATTGCTGATCTCCTGCTGGAGGCTCCTGGACTGGCTCGACAATTAGCTCGTAAGCTACTTCGGGTTCATAGTCTACAAGAAATGAATGATGCCATGCATGAGGCACAAGAAATGATTCTATGCAATGCAATGCAATGCAATGCAAAACTCGTAAATAGAAGCACAAGCAAAACCGGTAATTAGCAACCTCAAAACTATGGTTCAAAGGAATGGCTTAGTACTGAGGTGAGATCTCGATTCCTAATTCCTTTTAGCCTGAAGTGTCTCCATCAAAGAAGATTAGAGGATGTACTTGATTAGGTCAGGCTCAACTCCAAAATAGAAGAAGTGGTTCTAAACCTTAGCTACTATTAAACAAGAACAAGCAAAACCATCTAGTAAAAGTGGGTGAGCTACCCATTCCATGTTCTATCAAATAGAGCATGAAATTCTGGAGCTACAGAAACTGGTTTTGCATTTTTGGCATTTTCCTACAATTTTTTATGAATTTTCTAGTCTCAGGAAAAAGAAGTTTAACAGGAGAACCGGTTGGACCAGTTCATAATACCAGTCAGATCAGACCAGACCGGTCCAACTGGTCTGACCGCTCCCAGGGCAGCGCCGGGCTCCAGAGCAAAGTTCTCCTCGGTGCAGCGGCCCGGTGGCGGTGTTCCCGCCGGTGAGGGGCGGGGGCGGCGGCAAGGGAGAGCAGGAACGCGGCCAATGGGGGCAGGCAGCACCCGGGCGCGCGGCAGCAACGCGGGAACTCATCCCAGGGCGAGGGGCAACGAGCAGGTGGCGGTGCGCAGCAGCCGTGGCGGCGCTGCATGTTCCCGGCGGCGGCGGCGCACGAACCAAAGAAGAAATGGGCCGGGAGATGGAGTAGGGCTATAGATGGCCATTCGGGCCGCCCGGCCCGGCCCTGGCACGGGCCCGCCCTGGCCCGTTCTTTACCGGGCCGTGCCTAGCCCGGCCCAATATCCCACCGGGCCGTGCCGTGCTAGCCCATGGGCTCCCCTGACGGCCCAGGCATGGGCCCGTGGGCCTGTTTCGTGCCAGGCCGGCCCGAGAAAGCCCGGCACTACAACACAAATTGGGCCGCCCAAAGCCCAAAAACTAAAAAAAAACGCTGCCGCTGGCTGCGCTGGGCTGGAGCCCAAAAAGCACGGTGCCTTCACTGTGCTCGGGCCATCCGCCACCCGCACTCCCGAATCGAGCTTGCCGATGCCATCGCG
This sequence comes from Panicum virgatum, assembly GCF_016808335.1. NCBI lineage: Eukaryota > Viridiplantae > Streptophyta > Magnoliopsida > Poales > Poaceae > Panicum > Panicum virgatum. The sequence continues at coordinate 13,659,106 of NC_053145.1, forward strand.
CTGCCAGCCACGCCTCCGCCAGCCAATGCCGCCACGCCCGCCGGCCAACACCGCCGCCGCCCATCCATGCCCGCCGAGGCGCCGAGCCACGCCGAGCACCGGCGCTCTCCACGAACAGATCTGTAGAGGAGCTCGCCAGCTCGGTCGAGTGGAGTGGGAGCGGAGCGGGTGAGCGGCGTGGAGAAGAGGAGGGGGAGCGGCGCGCCGGCACAGAGAGGAGGGGAGCCCGGAGCGTCGCGGAGGTGCAGGAGTCAGGAGAGGAAGGAACAGCCGCCAGCCGGTCACCGCCGCCGAAGGATGGGGGCGGCGCGGGGAGGGTGAGAGGGAGGTGGGCGTTGGGGAGGGTAAGAGACAGGTAGGCGGCGGCGCCCGGGGGAGGTGGGGGGTGGCCGGGTGGGGATGAGACGGTGAGGAGTGACTAGGGTTAGTAGTTTGCTTTCTCAATTTATATGGGGTTGGAAAATAACGGGCCCTTACCGGGCCGGTCTGTATCAGGCGTGCCGGGCCGTGCCGCCCGGCGTGCTGAGGGGACGGCCCAAGCACGGCCCATGCTTGCGGGCCGGGCTAGCCCGGGCACGGTACAGGTCGGGTCGGGCCGGGCTTGGGCCGAGCCAAAAAAACCGGGCTCATGGGCGGGCTGTCGGGCTCCGGGCTGCATGTACATCTATAAGTAGGGCACGGGGAAGTCCACCATACTCGCTAATCGGATGGAGGAGGGCCAGAGAAGGGTCACCGGCGAGAGAGGTGGAGCTTTGATGCTAGGGTTAATGGCGTCCAGCAGTTGTGGGCTCGATTCTGGCCGCAAAATGGCGTATTCAGGCTCGGGAGGGGGTGGTGGAGGTGACAGGCGGGGTGAATCGACTCTTGGGCGGCTCGGGACGTGAGGAACGGTGGCGGGGGTGGCGGAGGATGGCCGGCTCAGTGAGCGGCGGCGTTAGGGCTGCTCTGCTTGCTCCGCGCGAGCCTGAGGGAGATGAACGGGAAGGGCAACGAGATTAGCTCGAATGGGGTCTGCACCGCTTAAGTGGCAGTGGACTTGCCGACGCGGTGACGCGTGGCATCACCGGCACTGCGCGCCGCCGGAGCACCGGTGCTCACCGTCGGTCGGACCGGCCCTTGCCCAGAACTCTTTCAAAATTTCTGATTCAAATCTAAACTGCCCAAAACTCGAATTTTTCCATTGAAACTAGAAGTTTGGCCAAAATAGAAGTTGTAGAGGATGAATAAATCTACGACATTGATGTTGATCGAAAATTGATTCGAGGCTTAGTTAAGAGAGAAAAACTTGAATCGAACTAGCTAAATGTGAAGCATACCATGGAAGGTGAAACTATGCTAATGACGAATTTAAGCTCATGATTAATAGATTAAACATGAAATTAACACCAGGGTGTTACAGTCTCCCCCCTAAAAAGAATCTCGTCTCGAGATTCGAGATGATGGAATTAAGGTGGAAAGCTCAAATCTGAAGTACCTTGATGTGTGTTTAGAAAATATGGATACTTGGATTTTAGGAACTCTTCTTTCTCCCAAGTAGCTTCATCTTCAGAGTGGTGACTCCATTGAACCTTATAATATTTGATAGTAGTGCGATGGGTAATTCGATCCTTACGGTCAAGTATCTTGATAGGATGCTCAGAATAAGTGAGATCAGGTTCTAACTGAATTGTGTCACTATTCAATTGGAACCCTCAGACATTTCTTCAGTTGTGACACATGGAAGATGTTATGAATTGCCGAAAGATTTGCGGGAAGATCCAATCGATAAGCTACAGGACCGCATCTCTCCACAATTGGATACGGACCAATGTAACGAGGAGCCAATTTCCCTTTTACTCCAAACCTTTGAATACCTTTCCAAGGCGACACCCTTAGGTAGACGTGGTCTCCGATTTCAAAAACAAGTGGCCTATGCCATTTATCAGCATAACTCTTATGACGATACTGTGCGATCTTTAAGTTTTCTTGGATAAGTCAAACTTGTTCTTCGGCTCCTTTAACCATGTCAGGTCCAAAAATGGTTCTCTCTCCAACTTCCGACCAATTTAGAGGAGTACGGCATCGATGGCCGTATAGAGCTTCAAATGGTGCCATTTTTATACTTTCTTGATAACTGTTATTATAAGAGAACTCAGCCTATGGCAGATATTCATCCCATTTTTGCTTATAAGCTAAGACACATGCACGAAGCATATCCTCTAATATCTGGTTTATTCTCTCTATTTGGCCATCAGTCTGAGGGTTGATAAGTAGAGCTGCGGATCAGATGAGTTCCTAAGCAAGTATGTAATTGCTCCCAAAAGCGAGCAATGAATTGGCTCCCACAATCAGAGATGATAGTCTTGGGTATACCATGCAAGCATAATATATGCTCAAGGTATAGTTCAGCATATCTTTTTGTGGAATAACGAGTGCCAACCGGAATAAAATGTGCTGACTTGGTCAGTCTATCAACCACAACCCAAATAGAGTCATAACCTTTCAGGGTCCGAGGCAATCCAACCATGAAATCCATACTAATATCTTCCCATTTCCATGCAGAGTTCCAGCTAACTTAAAAGATGACTAGCTTTGACTTGCCGACATAAGTCGCATTCGGATACATACTTAGCAAAAAAAATTTCATTCTAGTCCACCAAAACTGTTGTTTTAGATCTTGGTACATCTTATTACTGACAGGATGTATTGATAATCGTGAAAGATGGGCTTCATCAAGAATCTGCTTTCTGAGCTCAAAATTCTTAGGCACCACTATCCGGTTCTCAAACCATATTACACCTTCGTTATCCTGATGAAAACACTGCACTCCAGGGTCCCCTATTAATATCCTCCTCTCAATTTCCTTCATCCCTTTATCCTTCTTTTGGGCCGCAATAATAAGATCACGAAGAGTAGGAGCAAGTTCTATATGGGCCAATGTACCGGATGGTACAATACTCAAGTTCAATTTTTCCATTTCAAAGCAAAGGGACTCGCTTAGAGGTACAGAAGAAAGGCAATGACAGTGAGCTTTGCGACTTAACGCATCAGCAACTACATTTGCCTTTCCCGGATGATAATGTACTTCTAGCTCATAATTTTTAATCAATTCGAGCCACCTTCTTTGACGCATATTCAGATTAGCTTGAGTGAAGAGATATTTGAGACTCTTATGATCAGTATAAATGTTACACATTATACCCAAAAGAAAATGTCACCAGATCTTCAAGGCATGAACTGCAATTGCTAATTCAAGATCATGTGTGGGATAGTTCTCTTCATGACGCTTGAGTGATCGAGAAGCATTGGCAATTACTCAATTCTCCTGCATCAGAACACAGCCAATTCCTGTGCCTACAATAAACATCGAATGGTTTTGTAGTATCTGGTTGAGCTAAGATTGGTGCTGAAGTAAGTAGAGTTCTCAACTTTTGGAAAGCTTCCTCAGATCGGTCACTCCAATGAAATTTGGTACCTTTCTTGAGGAGTTCAGTCATAGGTTTAGCAATCCGAGAAAATTCTGGTATGAACCGATGATAATAACCAGCTAAATCCAAGAAACTTCAGATTTCAGCAACTGAGGGTGGGGCTTTCCAGTTTAGTACATCCTATACTTTACTAGGATCAACGGAGATACCCTCAGTGGTGATGACATGGCCTAGAAATGGAACTTCTATTAGCCAAAATTCACACTTACTGAATTCAGCATACAGTTGATGTTCCCTGAGACGCTGGAGTATTATATGAAGGTGCTGAGCATGTTCTTCCTCCGTCTTGGAATAGATTAAGATATCATCAATGAATACCATGATGAATTTATCCAACTCTGGCATGAATACCGAATTCATGAGGTACATGAAGTAAGCTGGAGCATTGGTTAATCCAAAGGACATAACCAAGTACTCATAAAGACCATAGCGAGTGGAGAATGCCGTTTTTGGTATATCTGATGGTCTGATTTTGATTTGATGATAGCCAGATCGAAGATCTATTTTTGAGAACACCTTAGCACCAGCTAATTGATCAAAGAGAAGATCAATGCGAATGAGGGGGCACTTATTCTTGATTGTGACCACATTTAAGGGTTGATAATCCACACATAACCTTAATCCATGATCTTTCTTCTTTACAAACAAAGCTGGACAACCCCATGGTGAGGTACTTGGTCGGATAAAACCTTTATCTTGCAGCTCTTGCAACTGGATTTTCAATTCAGCCAATTCACTAGGAGTCATTCTATATGGCCTTTAAGATATTGGTACTGTACCAGGTTGTAACTCAATAACAAACTCAACTTCCCGATCTGGAGGCATACCTGGTAATTCCTCGGGAAATACATCAGGGTACTCACAAACTACTGGAATTTCTTCTAAACTCTTCATTCTGGTACTGCCGCGGCCGGGAACATGCAGTGCCTATCAGAGCCGAAATGCACTGGGAATGATTACTTGCATGCTTAATTTAGTTTAAAACTAATAATTAACTTGAAAATTTGTTGATTTTGAAAAATTGATGCTAGTTGCGGTAAGGGAATAACATAGATAGCTCGTATGCCCTATTTAGGTTATATATGTCAAGGTGGCATCTATGTATCTATTTTATTTCCGCATTTCCAGTATTTTACTTTCTGTTAAAACTTACTTTCTTGCACAACTGACCATTAAAATTCTGTAATGACGCACCTACGCTAAGGTAAGCAAGGTGAGTATTCCTGGTAGTCCCTTAGAATAGCCCACGTGTTTTATACATGCGCGGGTCTTGTATGATGAGCATACGAGGAGGTGATAAGGCTCAATTCAAACGAGCCTATCTCTATCTGCCGCCTGATACGGAGTGCGGATTTCCCACCGTGTGATTGTAATCACGGCCATCTCGTAAGGCAATGTTACGAGGTGTAGACCTGTCACGCGGTTGGCCATGACCGTGTACCTTAGGACATATTTACCCTTGGGTGTCCCGTAAGGCGATTTGTACGAGAAGTGAATATGTTGCCTCAGTAACATATGAAGCGTTGCCCATTCAGTGTCGAACGTTTGGGTGCCATCTCTATAGTGGATGGTAATGTATGTGTGAATATGTGGGAAACTGCATATGCATTACCCGTGTGGCGTAGGACACATGGGAGCCGTTCGTGTGTGCTAGAACGAAGGGTCCAGAAGTGGATATATCTTATATATGTTTGTCTGCTGGTACACTAACCATGTTACGTAAGCTTTGAACGTAAGAACGACTTGTGTATATAGGGAGAGTATGTATTTGTGCCACCGGTTGTCCCCGTATGCCTAGTTATTGGCAATTGTTGGTGAGGAACGATAGAACGTGCATGCATCATGGCATATCTTGGTTTGGTTGATTGTCTTATTTGTTTGTTGTTTTCCTAAAATGTGTTGCTTTTACCTAAATGTCTTCCTAAGTTTTCTGTTGTAGTAGTGTGATCGATGTAAGCTGCTAGACCAATCTTGAGTTGAGAAGATCTTTTGTGAGTTAGTGGCTTTGGGTCTTGTGCGAACCTTTGTAGGATCAAGAACACCGACTAGAGGGGGGGTGAATAGGCGGTTTAAAATCTAAAACCAACAACACTAGAGAAATTTAATTAGTAACAAAGGAAAGCCCTATGTCAAGCTATTACAATCTCTAGATGGGTTTGCAACCTAGGGTGACAAGACACGAATCAAGCTCTAGTAAAGTAAATTGCTCAAAGTAAAGACAAGAATAAAAGAGAGCAAGAGTAGTAACCGAGCTTGACACAAGAATATATCCCGTGGTGTCGATGACTTGCCGGTCACCCCTAATCCACGTTGAGGTGGATTCCAAGAATCAACTGCTCCTCTATCAAGAACCTCTTGATCTTGAGCCGGCTTGAATCAAGGAACCGCTCCACACCTCGATTCCACTAGAGTTGCTCTTCACCACTCCGGTGAGGTGAGCACAAGACCTCTCACAACCGAAATCGGGGCTCCTCAACAATCTCCTTGGAGGTGCTCCACGAAATCCACTTCTCCAAGCCGTCTAGGGAGCGGCAACTCCCAAGAGTAACAAGTTGATGACGCTTGCTTGAAGTTTCCCTAATGCCACAAAGCTCAAACTCTTGATGCAATGCACTAGGAAGCTCTCACACTCTTAAAAATGCAATCTCTAAGCAAGTGTGTGTGAGAGAGGAATGCCTTAGCTCTAATGTGTCAAGAATGCTATCCAAATGGCCAAGAGAGTCACCCAATGGCCGGGCATTGGGTATATATAGACATCCCTCCAAAAACTAGCCGTTACACTTTTTTCTGCGAAGTCGCGGACCGTCCGCGGTTCAAAAACCGGACTGTCCGCCATTATAAACCAGTGAGTCAGAGTGCATTTAATGCATGTCAGAACTAGCCGTTAAGCCCTGGCGGACCGTCCGCGTCCCAGTGGCGGACCGTCCGCAGTTAAGAGTTCCAATCCCACCAGAGACTAACATCATCTCTGGAACAACTTTGAGATTAGCCTACGGACCGTCCGCGCCTCAGGAGCGGACCGTCCGCAGTTTAACTTTGAAGCCCACACCAGAGAGACACCCTTTCTGGTACAAAAATGAAATACAGTAGCGGACCGTCCGCCCACCTGGGCCGGACTGTCCGCCAGCCCACCAGAGCCTCTGCAAGCTCTCTGGAACGATCGCGGACTGTCCGCCCCTCTGGGCCGGACTGTCCGCCAGCCCACCAGATCCTCTGCAAGCTCTCTGGAACGGGCGCGGACTGTCCGCCCCTCAGGTGCGGACTGTCCGCCGTTACTCAGTGAGCTCTCGAACTTAGTCTATTTCAAATCTTTTCAAAACGTCGTTAGCCCTCATGCATGCAACTAGACATTTTGAGCAAAATGGCACTAAAGACCCGTCAAGCATGAGTACACAACCCCTCTTGATAGAACGGCTAACTATCCAACAAATCCGGTCACTTTTCAACCACTAAATGCCTTGTGACCGGTAAAATACAAAGGCCCTATTTTATACCTTTGCCTTGAGCCCGAGCTTTGCTCATCATCTCCAAAATTCCATACGTACACAACCGAATCTCTTTCATCCGTGGATCAACCTATACTCATTATCTCAAATGAAATCGTTAATCCACAAACCGTTGTCATTAATTACCAAAACTCGAATTAGGGGCCTAGATGCTTTCAATCTCCCCCTTTTTGGTAATTGATGACAACACTAAATTTTGGAGTGATAGAAGTTTTCAAGTCAACTTTATACACTAGGCATAAGGTGGACTTGGAATTGAACTTTGGAAGAACTTACTCATTTTCTTGAAAAATTTCAGAATATGGTATGAATAAATTTCCCAAGTTCGAAGAGTAGAGAGAACTCCCCCTTGATATGTGCATATAAATTTTCATGAATACCAAGCACACATATATATATTTGAAACTTTTGACGGAGTTTTCCCTACAAGTGGAAATCGAGGCATACAAGATACAAGATATATATGATATGAACTTTAACATGGTTAGCACAACCTCACAACCACAAGATGAACATAAATAGATAAGAGTAGCACAAACCAACATAGTTCATCACACAATACAACCCAAAAGTTCAAATCCAAACACAAGTCTTAAATAGAGATCAAACAAGACACAAATAGGCATGAGTAGCAAGCGGAAGCCACAAGCGAATGATCTCCCCCTAGATCCAAGCACTCCAAAGCTTCTTCTCCCCCTTTGGCATCAATTGCCAAGAAAGTCAAACGGCTGGTGGAGGAGGTGGCGGTGGGTAGAACGGCTGGTGCGGGTAGAACTCTGGAGGCGGCACTGGAGCTGGAAACACTGAGTAGAAATGATCAGAAAACCCTGTGAAGGCTGTGCTGAAAGCGTCAAAGCGCTGCTCTAGCTGCTCCTGTCTCTGCTCAAGCTGCTCAAACTGCTCAGAGGAGGGCAAATCCTCAAAACGTGAGTCAAGGGCTGCTATATCTGAGTGTAAGCTCTCATGAAACCCCTGCATCTGAGTCATCATGGGCTGGAACATCTGCTGCTGCATGTTCTGAAAGTTGAGGTTCATTTGATTCTGCATCTGACTAGCCAACCCCGCAATCTGAGAGGACATGCTCTCCTGCATGGATGCAAAGTATGGATCAAAGTAGCCAGCTGGAGGAGCCCACTGCTGCTGTGCTGGAGGATGCGGTGGTGGCATGGCATGCTGAGCTGCAGCTGCTCCCATATGAGCATCATCATCACTATCATCTTGCCCCTGTGCTTCGGCATCCATATCATCTCCAGGGAAGGGAGTCAAAGGCCTCAAGAGAAAAGCATTGTCATTCTTGAATGGCCTGAAAGGAGTGTGCTTGCTTTCACATAACCCTCTGAAGCTAGTCTTAACCTTGATGATGGACATAATGTATGGAGCAAAGTACAAGTTCATCTCCATGTTAAGCCTCAAGTCTGCAAGCTGATCCATGATAAGAGCAATGACATTGATTCTATTTCCATTCATGACATGAGATATCACATTCCAATAGTGTCCTCTAATCTTGTCCTTGTTGCCACTCTTAGGCATGAATGTGACTCTAGCAATCTTATTGATCACTGTAGGATGATGCCTCAGACCCTGAGTGCCCCCAAAAGTTCTAGCAATTCCAAGATGTGCAGGCTCATAGAACATGGGGTAGTCATTTTCATCTAGTGGGTTTTCTAACACAACATTCATGCTTTGCTCACTATTGATGAAATTATAATCCAATTGATTTGCCTCAGCAAACTGTGCAAATGTAGCACCATAGGTTCTTTTCCCAGTTGTCCACCTAAAAGTTTCCTCAACCATGTTGATCTCTAGGGTGGCATAGAACTGGCGTATCACAGTTTCATTCCAATCACACCTATGCTGCAGAAAATTAGCTAACCCCATTTGCTGAAATCTATCTACTAGATCAGTCATGACTTGTTGTTGTCTCATGTAGCCTATGTCAATGGTCTGATGTTTGAATACATTTTTCTTAACTAGATGACCAAAGTAAACATCTTTTTGTACCTCGGTTTTGAAGAAAAGAATGTTGGTGTCACGAGGTAAGCTGAATTGATCCACTGCTCTTGCATTGGCATAGCTCTCTGCAGTCCACTGACGGCTAGGTAGATCTAGCCCCATTAAATCTGTAATATCATCATCAACCCCTTCAGTCTCTACCTCTGAAGACTCATCACCTCCATCTCCTACTGAAGAAGCTGCAGCCATCTCACTGACATTTGGAGCATAGTCCACATCATCCGAGTCATCACTGTCTCTTTGTCTTTTGGAAGACATAGCCTTCTTGATTTTAGAAGCTACCTTGATGATCTTCCGGGGTGGCCTGAGATCAAGATTTAACCATAAGAACAATTACTAAAGCAATAGAATGAATCCTTAATGATATAACTCAATTCAGCACTGATCTGAAAAATCTGATACTAGCGGACCGTCCGCACTTCTGAACGCGGACCGTCCGCGGTTCATGAACTACCACGGCGGACCGTCCGCGTCCAGCAGGCGGACTGTCCGCGACCCATCTGTTCTGCGCAGGAACACAAAATCGCCCTCATCTTTGATTCATCCATATTTTGAGTTTCGATTCAAATCCATCAACCAAAATTAAACTATAGCATCTCCTCATCACTAGGAATAAGATCCCCCAAGTATTTTCAAGAATCCATGGCCAAAAAATAGATCGGAGCATCTAACCCTAACTCTTTCCAATAAAGAAATCCAAGAACAAGAGTTAGGGATTCATTGAAATACCGCGAGGACATGATGCACTATCTTGAGGAGAGTCCGGGGATGTGCTCGGACCGTCCGGGAACCACTCCAAAAGGGCTTGACCTTGTCGTCTTCCCCACGTGCTTGAGAGAGAAAGAGAGAGACACTTTTGGAGTATGTGTTCGGTTTGGTGGGGGAGGTGAGGGGGACATCCAATATAAGTCAAGTCTGGCCGACCCCACAATTCTGTCCAGTCGCGGACTGTCCGCGGTCCTTTGGCGGACCGTCCGCCTTTGAAATTTTTTACACTGTAACTGACTGAACTTCCTCTGCCCAACATGCGCGGACCGTCCGCGGTCCTTTTGCGGACTGTCCGCAATGAATTTCTGCGGTTGACAACTTCTCTGCAGAGCCTCTGGTGAACAAGTCCAATTAACGGCGGACTGTCCGCCTATTACCCGCGGACCGTCCGCGCTACCAAAAATCTGACAAGTCTGAATTCTGCCAATTTTCTCAATTCCAACTCCAATTTGGGATCATTGCTCATATAAAAATCCAAAAATCTCAAATATTGCATGAAAACCTTCAAACAACTTATATGAGCAAGTTTCAACAAGAATTCAAAAATAAATCGAGTAGAATCATGAAAACTCATAAATGGCTCAAAAATACCTCAAAAATTCATAAAAATGAAACAAGAAGTGCATGAAAGAACCATATGCCACATGTGCTAGTTTTCAAGCCACATTTGAGAAGTCAATGATATTTAACTCATTTCTCAACTTGCAAAACCGAGATTCATCCAAAGGCTTGGTAAAGATATCGGCTAATTGATCATCCGTGCCAATACCATCAATCTTGATATCACCCTTGTTCACATGATCTCTAAGAAAATGATGGCGGATATCAATATGCTTGGTTCTTGAATGTTGAACCGGATTAGAGGCAATCTTCACGACACTTTCATTATCACACAACAAGAGAATTTCATCAAATTTCACACCATAATCTAGAAGAGTTTGCTTCATCCATAATAATTGAGCACAACAACTTCCGGCCGAGATATATTCCGCTTCGGCGGTTGAAAGAGCCACGGAATTATGCTTCTTTGATGACCATGATACAAGAGATCTTCCAAGAAATTGACAACCACCGGAAGTGCTCTTCCTATCAACCTTGCACCCCGCATAATCCGAATCCGAGAATCCAACCAAATCAAAATGAGCACCCTTGGGATACCATAAGCCAATATTAGGAGAATATTTCAAGTATCTCAAGATCCTCTTGACGGCGGTCAAATGACATTCTCTAGGTGCGGCTTGAAATCGTGCACACATGCAAACACTAAACATGATGTCGGGCCTAGATGCGGTCAAATAAAGCAAACTACCAATCATAGAACGGCAAAACTTTTGGTCAACCGGGTTACCTCCCTCATCTAGGTCGAGATGCCCATTTGTGGCCATAGGAGTCTTGATTGGTTTTGCATCTTCCATTCCAAATTTCTTCAAGATATCCTTCACATATTTTGATTGACACACAAAGGTGCCTTCCTTGAGTTGCTTGATTTGAAGTCCAAGAAAGAAACTCAATTCACCAATCATGGACATCTCAAATTCCCTAGACATCATTTCACCAAATTCCTCACAAAAACTTGGGTTAGTTGAACCAAAGATAATATCATCGACGTAAATTTGACAAACAAACAAGTCTTTACCAATATCTTTAGTGAACAAGGTAGTATCAACCTTACCAATTTTGAAGCCCTTAGAGATAAGAAAATCCCTCAATCTTTCATACCAAGCTCGTGGAGCTTGCTTAAGACCATAAAGAGCTTTAGAGAGCTTGTATACATGATTTGGCTTCTTGGGATCTTCAAAACCGGGAGGTTGCTCAACAAAAACAAGTTCACTAATTTTGCCATTCAAGAAAGCACTTTTCACATCCATTTGAAAAAGTTTAATGTTGTGAGAGCAAGCATAAGCTAATAAAATACTAATAGCTTCTAATCTAGCAACGGGAGCAAAAGTTTCACCGAAATCCAAACCTTCGACTTGAGTGAAGCCTTGAACGACCAATCTTGCCTTGTTCCTCACAACCATTCCATCTTCATTTTGCTTGTTTCTAAAGACCCATTTAGTGCCAATAACATTATAATTCTTGGGCCTCTCAACTAAATCCCAAACTTGATTCCGGGTGAAATTATTTAATTCTTCATGCATAGCATTCACCCAATCCGGATCTCTCAATGCTTCATCTACACGGTTAGGTTCAAGAAAAGATACAAAAGAATAATGTTCACAAAATGAAGCAATGCGAGATCGAGTTTGGACACCCTTACTAATATCACCCATGATTTGATCCACCGGATGATCCTTTGCAAGAACATGATGAATTCTTTGAGGAATAATGGGTTCTTGAGTTGATGAAGAAGGTGCACTAGATGAACCAACTTGATTTTGTACTTGAGAATCATCATTACTTGAATCTTGTATATTTTGTTGTGCTTGATCATTTGAGATAGAAGTTGAAGGATTAACTCTAATAGAGATAGAAGGACCAACTTCATCTTCATCTTCTTCTCTTGGTCTAACATCACCAATTGACATATTTTTCATTGCATTTCTCAAACCATCACTTCTCACATCATCAAGATTTTCTTGTTCATTGTGAGACCCATTGGTTTCATCAAACTCAACATCATATGCTTCTTCAACAATGCCATGTGTTTTGTTGTAGACCCGATAAGCCTTGCTACTAGATGAATATCCAAGAAGAAAACCCTCATCACATTTGCTTTGAAACTTTGATAACCGAGTTCCCTTCTTGAGAATATAGCATTTGCAACCAAACACTCTAAAATATGATATATTTGGCTTCCTTCCAATGAGCAACTCATATGGGGTCTTGTTATGAAATCTATGGCAATACAATCTATTTGAGGCATGACAAGCCGTGTTGATTGCTTCGGCCCAAAAACTATCCGAAACATTATACTCGGAGAGCATTGATCTTGCCATATCAATCAAGGTTCTATTTTTCCTCTCAACAAGACCATTTTGTTCCGGAGTGTACTTGGTTGAGAATTCATGCTTGATTCCTTTCTCATCACACCATTCCTCAACTCTTGTGTTTCTAAACTCACTTCCATTGTCACTCCTCACTTTCTTCACTTTGAGCTCAAATTCATTTTCGGCCCTTGTAAAGAATTTCTTGAATGTGTCATATGTATCGGCCTTGTCATGAAGAAAGAAAACCCATGTGTATCTTGAGTAATCATCCACTACCACAAGACAATAGCAATTTCCACCAATACTTCTATAAGTTGTAGGACCAAATAAATCCATGTGCAATAATTCCAAAGGTCTCTCGGTTGACATGACACTCTTAGTGGGATGAGTATTTGCAACTTGCTTTCCGGCTTGACATGCACTACAAAGCTTATCTTTATCAAACTTCACATTCTTCAAGCCAACTACTAAATCATGCTTCAAAAGTCGGTTGAGTTGTTTCATGCCAACATGACCAAGCCTTCTATGCCATAACCAACCCAAAGATGATTGAGTGAATAAGCAAGTGGACAAATTTGCCTCTTTAGTTGCAAAATCCACAAGATATACATCCTCATGTCTAAATCCCGTAAAGATGTGATCTTTTCCATCCAAGCTAGTCACTACAACATCATCTTTAGTGAAACTACACTTATATCCAAAATCACAAAGTTGAGTGACCGCTAAGAGATTAAACTTGAGAGAATCAACTAACAATACATTTGAGAGAGAATGATTGCTTGAGATAGGAATTGTACCAACTCCTTTGACTTTGCCCCGGCTATTGTCACCAAAGATAATGTCACTATAGCCACCAACATTCTCATCTAGAGAGGAAAACATCATTTGATCTCCGGTCATGTGTTGAGTGCATCCACTATCAAGCACCCAATGTCTTCCCCCGGACTTGTAATTCACCTACAAAGAGGAAGTAACCTTTTTAGGTACCCAAACTTTCTTGGGTCCTTGAACGTTAGTAACCACATTAGTGACCAAGACTTTTGGCACCCAAATGGCATTCTTTTTAGCACCATTTATAGGTATCCCAACAAATTTTGCACTAACATTGCCATTTGAATTTTTCATAAGCATGTAACTTGAATCAAAGGATATGACTTTCTTGTTGGTGCAATTCTTCTCAACATGTCCAACCTTCTTGCATTTTTCACAATATGGCTTGCCACTACTCTTCACAAAGGTAGTTTTGGTTTGCACAAAAGCCTTCTTCCCTTTCTTAGGAATATATCCAAACCCTTGCTTGTTCAAGGTGAACTTTTGGCTTGCCCAACAATGATTAAACTTTGCTCTACTATCATAGCATTTTCTCAAATCATTTGTCAAGCAAGTAACCTCTTTTTTTAATAAATCATTTTCCATAATGAGAGATTCATTGCAAGATGAGTTATCAATTTTAGTGCACAAAGAACTAGTAGAGCTAGAGCCACAAGATTTATCATCAATTAAATCACAACTAACACCAATGCTCAATGTTGCTTTTCTTTCATGACTAAGCAAGGTATTGTGAGCTTCCTCAAGCTTCTCATGAGTTTCTTTGAGATTCTCATGAGAAGTCTTTAGCTCCTCATAGGAATCTTGAAGAGAAGTAAACTTCAACTTCAAGTCCCTCAACTTAGCCTTTTCCTTTGTCATGAATTCATCGGCATCATTAAGCATTTCAACAAGATCATCATATGAAAGTTCATCAAGTTCATCATCTTGTTGTACCTTTGCACCACCCTTTGCCATAAGACAATGTGGTGTAGAGAAGAGTGATGGAGCCTCCTTGATGGCGATCCCGGCAACTCCCTTGGATGGCTTGTCATCATCATCATCATCATCGGAGCTTGCATCGGAATCCCATTCAACAAAATAAGCTTGGCCATTCTTTTTCTTCTTGATGAACTTCTTCTTCTTCTTTTCATCATTTTTCTTGTCCTTTTTCTTGTTTGGACAATTGACAATGATATGACCTACTTCACCACAATTAAAGCAAGTCTTGTCCACAAAAGGATTTTTTCTTGATGATTGACCTCTCTTGCCAAAACTCTTCTTGCTCATCATTCTATTGAATCTCTTGACAAAAAGAGCCATCTCCTCATCCGATTCTTCTTCTTGGCATCCACTTTCTTCTTCATTTTTGCTATCTTGAGCTTTGAATGCCACACTTTTCTTTTTCATATCAATTTCTCCACCATGAGCTTCATCTTGAGATTTCTTGAACATGTCATGGGTGAGAATTTCTCCCAATATTTGTGTGGGAGTTGCGGTCTTCACATTTGACCTTACAAGTAAGGTCACAATTGTGTCATATCTTTTCGGAAGACATCTAAGAAACTTGTGGTTGAAATCCCCATCCGGTACCTCAAATCCAAGTCCCTTGAGATCATTTACAATGTCATTTAGCCGGTTGAACATCTCGGCTATGCTCTCATCCTTCTTCATGGTGAATTCACTAAAATTTCCTTTAAGCAAGTATAGCTTGGCCTCCTTCACCGTTGATGTACCCTCATGAATTTCCATGAGCTTCTTCCATATGTCATTTGCATTTGTGAGGCTCTTGACTCTATTGAATTCATTTACATCAAGAGCACTAAAGAGCACATTAACCCCTTGATCATTTAGTGTCTCATTTTCCTCATCTAGGGGTGTCAAACTCTTTGGGTCCAAAATGACATATCCATCATTTACTACTCTCCATAGCTTTCTACTCATGGCTTTGAGATGAGCCGACATCCTAGTCTTCCAATAATCATAATTGTTCCCATCAAAGAACGGTGGCTTCCCAACATGAATCCCATGATCACTAGTCATTGTTCTACTCCAAGATGGTTAAATCCTTAATTAATGGAGTACTTAGCTCTGGTACCACTTGTAGGATCAAGAACACCGACTAGAGGGGGGGTGAATAGGCGGTTTAAAATCTAAAACCAACAACACTAGAGAAATTTAATTAGTAACAAAGGAAAGCCCTATGTCAAGCTATTACAATCTCTAGATGGGTTTGCAACCTAGGGTGACAAGACACGAATCAAGCTCTAGTAAAGTAAATTGCTCAAAGTAAAGACAAGAATAAAAGAGAGCAAGAGTAGTAACCGAGCTTGACACAAGAATATATCCCGTGGTGTCGATGACTTGCCGGTCACCCCTAATCCACGTTGAGGTGGATTCCAAGAATCAACTGCTCCTCTATCAAGAACCTCTTGATCTTGAGCCGGCTTGAATCAAGGAACCGCTCCACACCTCGATTCCACTAGAGTTGCTCTTCACCACTCCGGTGAGGTGAGCACAAGACCTCTCACAACCGAAATCGGGGCTCCTCAACAATCTCCTTGGAGGTGCTCCACGAAATCCACTTCTCCAAGCCGTCTAGGGAGCGGCAACTCCCAAGAGTAACAAGTTGATGACGCTTGCTTAAAGTTTCCCTAATGCCACAAAGCTCAAACTCTTGATGCAATGCACTAGGAAGCTCTCACACTCTTAAAAATGCAATCTCTAAGCAAGTGTGTGTGAGAGAGGAATGCCTTAGCTCTAATGTGTCAAGAATGCTATCCAAATGGCCAAGAGAGTCACCCAATGGCCGGGCATTGGGTATATATAGACATCCCTCCAAAAACTAGCCGTTACACTTTTTTCTGCGAAGTCGCGGACCGTCCGCGGTTCAAAAACCGGACTGTCCGCCATTATAAACCAGTGAGTCAGAGTGCATTTAATGCATGTCAGAACTAGCCGTTAAGCCCTGGCGGACCGTCCGCGTCCCAGTGGCGGACCGTCCGCAGTTAAGAGTTCCAATCCCACCAGAGACTAACATCATCTCTGGAACAACTTTGAGATTAGCCTACGGACCGTCCGCGCCTCAGGAGCGGACCGTCCGCAGTTTAACTTTGAAGCCCACCAGAGCCTCTGCAAGCTCTGGTACAAAAATGAAATACAGTAGCGGACCGTCCGCCCACCTGGGCCGGACTGTCCGCCAGCCCACCAGAGCCTCTGCAAGCTCTCTGGAACGATCGCGGACTGTCCGCCCCTCTGGGCCGGACTGTCCACCAGCCCACCAGATCCTCTGCAAGCTCTCTGGAACGGGCGCGGACTGTCCGCCCCTCAGGTGCGGACTGTCCGCCGTTACTCAGTGAGCTCTCGAACTTAGTCTATTTCAAATCTTTTCAAAACGTCGTTAGCCCTCATGCATGCAACTAGACATTTTGAGCAAAATGGCACTAAAGACCCGTCAAGCATGAGTACACAACCCCTCTTGATAGAACGGCTAACTATCCAACAAATCCGGTCACTTTTCAACCACTAAACGCCTTGTGACCGGTAAAATACAAAGGCCCTATTTTATACCTTTGCCTTGAGCCCGAGCTTTGCTCATCATCTCCAAAATTCCATACGTACACAACCGAATCTCTTTCATCCGTGGATCAACCTATACTCATTATCTCAAATGAAATCGTTAATCCACAAACCGTTGTCATTAATTACCAAAACTCGAATTAGGGGCCTAGATGCTTTCAACCTTACCGTTGATCTTAGCTTGTCAATCAATCCAACCCTTGATCAATGCCTTGAACCTATTCCAACAAAACCATTGTTGCTTTTTCTTTCATGTATAAGCGTTGATTCTGTCAACAAAACAGTTCAATCCATCGTTCCATGACCATTCCATTTCTCTCTTGAGGTTGTACCTTCCATTCCCGTGCATTTTAATTCTAACACCTAAAAACTTGTATCTTCGTTCTTGCTCAGTTAATTTTGAATGAATTAAAAGGATTCATGACAAAATAACTTTTTGAAGATAACCAATGCAACAGTCATGCATCACATCATTTCATGTCATCTCATTGTGGTTGGGAATCTGTAGGCTGACTAACAGGTATGCGTTCGAGTACAACTTCGGTTGTCTTCGGTTTCCCTTATTTTATCTTGTCGCTGCTGGCACTATTGGGTTGTTGTTCCTGATTTTCTTGTGGTGATGTTTAATCACATGACCCTGATACCACGACGGAACCTAGGGTCTCATGTGTGCAGCAGCCACATGATTAAGCCACTAGAAGCGCGCTGGTGCCTAGGTATGTGTGACATAACTCACTGTAATTCCCTTTTATGCAACCTTACTAGTGTCCTAACTTCTGATCCTTACTCAAGGATATAGAGCTAACAAGGTGTTAGTCATGACAGAGCGTCTTCGGGTTGTGAATGATGTGCATCATAAACTCATATGTGTATGCATCACACTTTGTGCATCTGTTTACGTGCATGAATCAAGAGCATCATCATCTTTGCATCATGGTGTATGCATCATTCGACCGGCATCGTGGCAATCGCATCGTGTCATATGCATCATTTCATCCATCATTTTATTGCACCGGAATTGCAATCATCCATCTCAAGTGTGCATCATTATCATGGTTATCGAGCATATGCACTCTGAGTTGGAATATTTTGTCATTATCCCTTGATTGCATTGGCATAAATAGGCATGTTTTGCACCTAGCATCGTGTAACTCAATTAGATAATATAATCCTGAGCAAGGATGTTCCAAAAACTCCTAGACTATTATTTCGTACTATCCTTACTTGCTATCCGTAAGCCTGGTGTTGAATCTCACTGACATTTGCTTTTCTCATGTTGTGATCTCAGCTCTATGAGAACTTGATCACCTTGTCTCAGCATCATTCCTTGTTTTGTTTGACATTTTCTTCTTGAATGGAAAACCTTACATCACTCAATTATCCATTCTAGTTGAAGAGTCTTGCAAGAATTGAGTTCGGATGTTTCTTAAAATCATCGTCGTCATCACGAGGCAACCCTGGCTGCATGCAAAGAATGATCTTGTGCAATGCTAATCTCCTTTTCTACCTTAGCGTCAGAATTGTTCCCTTGTAAATCACGTCATTGCTTTATCAGGTAAGTCTTTGGATGGTACATTGGTTTTGTTCCAGGTGTCCTGCTTGTTTCGTTCATAGTTCCCTAAGGTTCATGAATGGTTTTTGGTCTTGATCTTCCGTTGCTGCCTGACCGAACCGAATCTCATGTTGATCGTTAATCTGGTAATCTCTTCGGTGGGCACAAGCTGTATGTGAAGCTAAACTAAGGTTCTTATGCCCTATAGTCCTTAACGGTTAATCTCTGTTGCTCTCATGCTATGCCTCTGTATTTGGATTACCTCTTTGCTATCCCTCCTTGTAACAATTATCCATACATGATCAATCTGTGCAACATGGGAATTCTCATCGGTGGTATGCTCAGTAATGGTGTTATGATTAACGACTGATGGTGCCACGACGAAACCGAGGGTCTCCTGTGAGCAATCGACACATGGTTGTGCTGCTCGACACACGCTGGTATCGAGATTGGTGGTCATGATCCCTTATGCAACTACATCGGTGTGCTACCAACTCGTGAGCCTTACTCACATCTATCCCTATTGTTTGTCCGGAGATCTATATATTGGACCAAAATCTAGTTAATTTTTCTTCTGAAGTTACCAAGAGGATAATCTTCGAAAGAACTGCTACTGGATGAAAATGTTAGTAGACTGCAAGAGGTGGAAGACCAGGGACCTGTCTGATCTATCGTGATTAAGCAACCTGTTCCATCACTGTGAGAACAAGAGAGTACACCACACTTTAAGTTGGAAAAATTACCGGTAAGACAGAATTGATGGAGATGTTGTGTTTCTTAACGGTCACTTTGTTCTCTTTATCCTTCTTTAAGATCTCAATCTTTAACTACACGGGATCACACCGTCAACATTAACCTCCTCTAGTGTGATTTTTCCTGCAAACCCTTGATGGTTGATCTATTCCTTTTCCCTTGAAAGTTTCTCGTTCTGAATCTCGGGACGAGATTCTTTTAACGGGGTAGGACTGTAACACCCCAGTGTTAATTTTATGCATAACTCGCTAATCATGGGCTTAAGCTTGTCATTAGCGTTAATTAAGTTTGCATAGTGCATTCCACCTTAGCTAGTTTTGATCACGTTCTTCTCCCTAATCAAAGCTTAAAATCAAGTTTTGTCCAATATCAATGTTGCAGATTTATTCTACCTCTACAACTTTTATTTTGGCCAAATCTCAAGTTCCAGTTGAAAATTTTGACTTTTGGGCAGCCTAGAGTTGAATTCAAAATTTTGGAGTTGGCCTGAGACCAGTCAGACCGGTGGCGGGCACTTCAGATCGGTCTGCTCCGTGTTTTGATTGAACGGCGGTGTACAGTGCCGGAGCAGCCACGCGTCGCCGCGCTGGCGAGCCCCGCCGCCGCTTAAGCCTTTCGCTGCTGATTCACTGGCCAAGTTCGATTTTGCCACCCCATTCTTCTTCCCCGTTCTAAGGCTGCCGTGCCGAGTGGAGCAGAGCGCCACCACTCGTCGTGCCGGACGTAGTTCGTCGCCCCGCCGCCGTCCCGCACGCCCCGAGCCTCCCAAGAGCCCATCCACCCTACCCTCCACCTCCACCGCCCCGCCCCAAACTCGATTGAGCCGTTCCTTGGCTGAAATCGAGTCTGCACCGCCAGCCACCATTAGAGCTCCTCCCGAAGCTCTGCCCCCAACGCTGGCAAGCACCTCAGGCCACCCCTCGTCGCCCTTCGACCCCCAAATCGGACTCGCGGTGAAGTCCCGGTGCTCCTGCGCCCATCCCCCGCCGCTTTGACTCACCGTGATGGCCTCTCGGCGCCGCCCCTGTCCACTGGACCACTGCCGTCCATGGAACTCCCGTGCGCCGCTTCCTCCTCGCCGGGATGCTGCTACTAGGTGGACTCCATGCCTCCCTCATGCTTCCCCATCGCTCCCAGCCACCGGCATGGCCTCTTCTCGCCGGACTCGAGCTCCCTGGGCACCTCCTCTGCTCCAAATCGCGACAAGGACTTCGTGCAGCAATTGAGGCAACTCCAGAGGGTTTTCTGCACTGTCATAGACTCATAGGAATAGACTTCCAGGGACTAAATCGCATGAAACTTTGAAAATCCGTAGAAAATAGTAAAAACATTGTAAAATAGAAAATGAGGACTTTTTGGAATCCTTGTGAGAAGATCTATGCAGTGATGTCGTAATATGGTAGGGTTTGGTAAAAAGCTTTTGTTTTTTATATTTATTTTTAATTATTAGGGATAAATTCATATCCATAGTTGTGCTGCTTCAATTACTGTGAAATTTTTATGGTAGGCTATTCTTGTAATGTGTGTGTTGGGGTAAAAATTTCTAGTTCATTGAGTGCAGTATGACCAAGTTATTGAATTAACTTGTTGAATGCTTAGTAAATAGTTTGTAAATAATAGAAATGTGTAAAAATAGAAAATGTGTTTCCAATTCCCTTGAGTTATGTTCTTATGTCTTCCAAAGACTTAATTTGGCTATGTGTTTACAGAAAATATGAAGTTTTACATTTAACTTGCTCTCACACAATTAAGTGCGATAAAGATTTGTATTTTTCATAATCAATAAAATATAAAACCTGAGCATGTGAAATTTATACAGTATACTATTAGGAGTATTGGTGAGCTAGTGTGATTTTTGTAGAATTTATTGTGCACTTTGGATGTATGATCGTATGCATAGGCCTATATGTCTTATTATCTAAAAAAATTAAGAAAGGCTTTAAATAAAATAATTTGGGGATGGATGCTATGTTTTCTGGTGGTCATAAGTCATGTTAACTTTTTGAGAACCAGTTTATGGGTTACTTTTATGTAACTTGCTTATGCCTGCTTGTTAGTTAAATAAAGTCCCTAGTTTAATCATTCCTACTTTATGTATGTGCTTATCCTATATAAAACAAGTGTAGTAATGCTTTTTGTAGGACACACTTCGGGCTAAAATAAATTGAATGAACTCTTGTATGGCAACCCTTCTGCCTTTTGAGCTTTTTGTTGTGTTTACTCGATACATATTTGCCCAATCGTGTTCTTCTTCATAATCGCATTGCATTGCATCATCCGCAATTGTGACCGTATGCTTGCCTTGCCTTGTACGCCTTTTAAATGCATCGTGTGATGTTTTCCTTAAGTTCATGCAATTGCATCATTGCATTTCATTTAGGTACGCTATATGTACAATGTGCAGACGTCGAGCACATGATGATGGAATCGAACCAGAAGATGGCACTAGTGGACGTATCCTGAAGAGAGGACTAGCTGGAGCAACTAAAGAACCGACCCAAAGTCGGAAGGACCCAAGGCCTTGTTAATACTAACACTGGTTTAGTGTTATCCCCAGGCAAGCCCCGGAGCATAACCCTTACTTTTAAACTTATGTCATGTTATATTTAAAGTATTGTGCATTTATGTTCATGGAGTTGACTGGAACCTTAGATGCATAATCTCTAGGTACCTCAGTGTCTTTACTAGTATGATAGATCGATAGCACTGCTATGCTTAATTAAGATTCGGTAGAAGATGGGTGATTTCCTATCACCTGCGAGATATAGGGTTTTGTTACTTCAGAAGGATAAGTGAGAAAGAATCCTGTAAGAGTGAAAATGGAGACCGGGTGGAGAGAAGTTGGAAATGATTATGGAATGAAGGGAAATCGAGCCTCCGCTGTGTCGATTGAGGATCGTACCATTGTTGGCCCTTTGACCGAGAATTGAACAGTACTAACTACATGCCGAAAATAGGAGGTAGTCGAAACCGGTAAGCTAATTACCTAATTGCAACAAAATCTGATTCTCGGCCCGCTACTCTAGGCGTGGGATGATGGCGGATGTTGTAGTCGTCCACGGGTTCACCGGGTGTTCGCCGTGTGGAACTCATCATCCGGGTGTTAGTGGGCGCGCTTCAGGCTTCGAGATAACCATGGGAGCAGTTGCTCGGTGTGACCTGACGGGGTTGCACTTGGCGTGTGAGTTATGTCCACCTTGCAAGGTTAAATCGGATAGATTCGTCGTGACTCGCGGATATGAGAGCCTTGATCACTGCGTCGCATCGCAGTAAAGATTTGGAAGTGAGAATGGAAGGTTGAGGCTGTGAAATATAATTGTGATTCTCTTAAAAGATAATGTGATCTAACATGCATGCTCTAGATGCTCAGGTAAACCTAGATGGTAATGGTATAGTAAATTTGAGCTAAAATACTGAAAGTAAGGATCCACTATTAGTAGCTTTTCAGCAAAATAACTCCAGAGCCAAACATTGTTGCATGTCTAGGAGTCGGCTAAGTATATACCATTAGTCGGGTAAGTCTTGCTGAGTATTAGTATACTCAGGGTTTGTTGTTACCCTATTTTTATGTAGCTGCTATTGGTGGAAGCTGATCAAGATTCATGTCGGTGGGCTCGATGTGGCATCCTCCCGACTTTGTAGATATCATTGTTTTCAAACTGAGCTTTCATTTAAATGTCTGCTCCAAATTATAAACTCTGATTGTTATATTTAAACTTATCGTGTAAAGCTCTGTTTTGTAATTTAACTCTGAAAACTTTCATCTGCTTGTAGTCATCTGTGCTCGTCTTCGTCCAAGAGTTCCGGTGTTTTCAATCCTTAACCCAACAGGCTGCCGGATTACACCATTTTAAGTATGTTGTAACTTGATTAACGCTTATAATGATAGTTAACGCACTTAATCCAGTTTAATTTAGGCGGTTCTGTGACAGCGTAGTGTAGTTTACGCGACCGGTTTTTATAGGTGCAGCCTTCTTTTTGGAATCTTGTGTACCATGAGTTGGAACCGGTGCGGAAGGCTTCTAGTTAATTTGCCTGCGTGGCAGGCGACAATCACAAGTAAAATGCCAAGGAAGTCTGGAATTGTAACATGGATAATTACTGGGGCGTGTAAATTGCTGAGTTGGAGGTCTCTGCCATTGCTGTGGCGCGAGGAGACGTGGTACCCCTGGCTGCTGCTGTGGCGGCCTGGCAATCCAACGGCCTGGCTGCATAGGGTGACTTGGAGCTTGCTGAGTTCCTGTCTGCACTAGCCTATACCTCTGCGGTGCGCTGTTGGAAGATCCAGCAGGTGCCTTCTTCTTTTTATTGACCTTGTGAGCTAGTGTGGCATCTTCTTGAGTAATGGCCTTATTAACTAGCTCAGTAAAGTTAGCACAAGTTGTTAGAGCTAGTTTGTCCTGTAGTTTTGTGTTAAGTCCCCTCCTGAAGCAGTCCTGCTTTTTATCATCAGTATCCACATGAAAGCCACCATACAGGGATAATTGATTAAAGGTCTGAGCATACTGTAGAACAGTGTTGTTCCCTTGCTTCAATGCTAGGAATTCTGCCATCTTTCTCCTCATCAAACTGGTAGGAATATGGTGAGCTCTAAATGCTGCCACAAATTCAACCCAGGTGGGATGAGCATAGGCAGGGAGTAAGGCTTTGTGTGTATCCCACCATATTTTTGCTAGGCCTCTCAGTTGTTGTGCTGCAAAGGTAGTTTTGTTCACTTCTGTGCATTCAAGAATGCTGAACTTGTCCTCAATAGTGCGAAGCCACGCATCTGCCTCCAGTGGATCATTTGCCTTATGGAACAAAGGTGGTTGAGTGGCAAGAAAACCGACATAGTCAGTTCCTGCGGGCGGGGGTGGAGTATGCCAACCTTTGCCTGCATTAGTTTGCACCAGTTGCCTCAACAACTCAGTCTACTCGTTACGATCAGCAATAAGAGCAGCGATAGCCTTAGCCAGAGAAGGAAGCAGAGGTGGTGGAGCTCCATGAACCTCGTGTTGATTACCATGGTTGTTATTAGCCATCTGCAAGATATCCATCCATTAGTTAACCACTCAGCGATCTGGAATAGTTCATGCTGTAAAAGGATGTGCATAGCTAATATGATCACACAACATGAATTATCCCACTCTCACTATATTCCTAATATGCAAGTAATTGACTAGCATCTGACCATAAAAATTTGCACCCTAATATCTCCAAAATAATTGATAGTAACTTTGCACAAATAGGGTTTTCGAGTTGCAGACATCCAAAACATGGCTTATAACCAAAATTTTGTATCATCAACAATGATACACCCACACAATCATCAGATCTTGAAACTAACAACAACCTTGAAATAACAGAATTTACATAAAAGATCACAACCAAGTTATTTTTTTACATCAGCAGCCACGCTGCACAAACTGGAAACTGTTTCCTACATCACCACCGTCTCGGTGTAACCACACCAACAACAGTAAAGGTTTTATCATACATGACTCAAGTCACTGAGTCACAAAAGAATTTCTCTACCCAAGGTTAGCCTAAGATGTCACACTAGCCATCCTACCAAACTACACCATAGTTAGGCTATCACAAGGGGAGAAACAACATCCTCTGGTCGCGTCCTCACGGGCCCCAGGTCCAGACTCCACTCCGGACTCTACCTAGATCTCCTCAGGATCTTATTCTTCTTCTTCATTTGATGGATCCTCCTCATCAGCCTGAGCTGCCTCCATGTCTGCAAAGGCCTGCACCTGAGCCTGCACATCATTGACCAGCTCATGTGCCTCCTGCAACTGTCCCTCCAGGTGCTCAACCAACTGGGTCCTATTTTCCAACTCCTCATTCAGCTCCTGGATCCTCAGCTTTCTCGCCCTGGCCTTTGCCTTTAAGCTCTAATCCTGTCCTCACTCAATGCACGTGCTACTCATTCCTCATTCAATGCACATGCATTCTGGCATCTTTTAATCGATTGCATGTCTGGATGGTTTAGTAATGTGTTTCAACCACATTTACTTATGTCCCTTGTTAAGGTTTACTGTTCTTATATCTAAACTATGGCTCATGTCAGTGTTGCTTGTCCCTACAGATGGCTAACTTCACGCACGTGGTTGTGGACACTGAGGGTTGGGCACACTCCAATGCCCTCCACACCGGCCATTTTCCTTGTCTACTGTGGGAGATGCTAATGGCTCTTGGCTATACTGAGCCCCACAGTACTCAGGGTGTGAGTCTGGCCTGTTGGGTGCAGAGCACTGCCACATGATAGTGAAGGTTCCAGCTTGCCCTTCTCATCTGGATTGGGAGTCCTGGCAGTCTGCAGTGTTTGGTAGGAAGTTGGCAGACTCGTGGGAGATTGCAGCTAGACAGGCCATTGAGGAGTTCACAGAGAAGCATCTGGCTGAGATAGAGGATACTCCAGTCAGTGTCATCCTTCTGAACGATGAGACCACTCAGGCCTGGACAGTACGGGTGAACTGCAATCTGAATTACATGATGCCCGACTACAATACCAGGACAACTCTCTCGTTCCGCTACTTCACAGCCTTGGTTCACATGTATGAGCAGCTTCGTGAGGAGAATGTGGTGTGTCGGAGCAAGGCCCGCGAAGGTCATATTCGCCAGTAGAATATGAATGATACCATGAACAGGATAGGGGCCGTAAAGGCTAAGGCCAGGGCGAGGAAGCTGAGGATCCAGGAGCTGAATGAGGAGTTGGAAAACAGGACCCAGATGGTTGAGCACTTGGAGGGACAGTTGTAGGAGTCACATGAGCTGGTCAATGATGTGCAAGCTCAGGTGCAGGCCCTTGCAGACATGGAGGCGGCTCAGGCTGATGAGGAGGATCCATCAGATGAAAAAGAAGAAGAAGATCCTGAGGAGATGCAAGGAGAGTCCGGAGTGGAGTCTGGACCTGGGGCCCCGTGAGGACGCGGTCAGAGGACGTTGTTTCTCCCCTCGTGATAGCCTAACTTTTGTGGAGTTTGGTAGGATGGCTAGTGTGACGTCTTAGGCTAACCTTGGGTAGAGAAATTCTTTTGTGACTCAGTGACATGAGTCATGTATGATAAAAACCTTTACTATTGTTGGTGTGGTGTGTTGTGGTTACGTCGAGATGGTGGTGATGTAGGAAATAGTATCCAGCTTGTGCAGCGTGGCTGCTGATGTAAAAAATAACTTGGTTGTGATCTTTTATGTAAATTCTGTTATTTCAAGGTTGTTGCCAGTTTTAAGATCTGATGATTGTGTGGGTGTATCATTGTAGATGATACAAAATTTTGGTTATAAGCCATGTGTTGGATTTCTGCAACTCGAAACCCTATTTGTGCAAAGTTACTATCAATTATTTTGGAGATATTATGGTGCACAATTTTTATGGGCAGATGCTAGTCAAATTACTTGCATATTAGGAATATAGTGAGAGTGGGATAATTCATGTTGTGTGATCATATTAGCTATGCGCATCATTTTACAGCATGAACTATTCCAAATCGCTGAGTGGTTAACTAAAGGTTGGATATCTTGCAGATGGCTGATAACAACCATGGTAATCAGCACGAGGGTCATGGAGCTCCACCACCACCGCTTCCTTCTCTGGCTCAAGCTATCGCTACTCTTATTGCTGATCGTAACGAGCAGACTGAGTTGTTGAGGCAACTGGTGCAAACTAATGCCAGCAGAGGTCAACATGCTCCCCCACCTCTGCCCGCAGAAACTGACTACGTCGGTTTTCTTGCCACTCAACCACCTTTGTTCCATAAGGCAAATGATCCATTGGAGGCAGATGTGTGGATTCGCACTATTGAATACAAGTTCAGCATTCTTGAATGCACAAAAGTGAACAAAACTGCCTTTGCAGCACAACAACTGAGATGCCGAGCAAAAATATGGTGGGATACTCACAAAGCCTTACTCCCTGCCAATGCTCATCCCACCTGGGATGAATTTGTGGCAGCATTTAGAGCTCACCATATTCCTACCAGTTTGATGAGGAAAAAGATGGCAGAATTCCTAGCATTGAAGCAAGGGAACAACACTGTTCTGCAGTATGCTCAGACATTTAATCAGTTATCCCAGTATGGTGGCTTTCATGTGGATACTGATGATAAAACGCAGGACTGCTTTAGGAGGGGACTTAACACAAAAACTGCAGGACAAACTAGCTCTAACAACTTGTGCTAACTTTACTGAGCTAGTTAATAAGGCCATTACTCAAGAAGATGCCACATTAGCTCACAAGGCCGATAAAAAGAGGATGGCACCTGCTGGATCTTCCAACAGCTCACAGCAGAGGTATAGGCTGGTGCAGACAGGAACTCAGCAAGCTCCAAGTCACCGTATGCAGCCAGGCCATTGGATTGCCAGGCCGCCACAGCAGCAGCCAGGGGTACCACGTCTCCTCGTGCCACAGCAAGGGCAGAGACCTCCAACTCAGCAATTTACACGCCCCAGTAATTATCCATGTTACAATTGTGGACTTCCTGGGCATTTTGCTCGTGATTGTCGCCTGCCACGCATGCAAATTAACTACATGCCTTCCCCACCGGTTCCAACTTCTAGTACACAAAATTCCAAAAAGAAGGCTGCACCTATAAAAACCGGTAGCATAAACTACACTACGCTGGAGGATGTCAATGAAGGTACTCAAGTAATGACAGGTATGTTTTCCATTAACCAATGCCCTATTATTGTGTTATTTGATTCTGGTGCATCGCATACATTTATCAGTGAAGCATGCGTAGCATGGCTCAACCTACCAGTAAAACACATGACTTGGCCCTATACTATTCATGCACCGGGTGCACAGTTAAATGCCAATCGATATGTTCAGGGAGTATCCCTTGACTTAGGTGGGAAAATTTTCCAGACCACTCCCATTGTTCTTCCAAATCAAGGGATAGATGTCATTCTTGGAATGAATTGGATGGAAAAACATTGTGCTATCCTTGATACTTCTTTCCGTATTATCCGAATCAATTCTTCCGCATATGGTCCTTTGGATATTCATCTTTCTAAACATGACCTATGTTGACGCTCACTAACGATCATTTTCAGGTGTCAACTTGATCAGAAAATCATGAGAATTTGCATTCCTTACACGCATCTTTATTCGAATAAATCCCTAAATCACACTTTGGTAGAATATGCAAGATGTGTTTTTGAGCCAATATGCAGGTTGCAAGCACACTTTGGTCCGGTATAAAATCACAAAAAATATCAGATTATCGATTCAGGCTCAAATGAACCAAGTGTAACCTAAGAACCAAGTTCAGACCACTCAAGATAGGCCAAGACTAACATGGATCAGACAAGGCAGCCCAAGACAGCCCACCAGAAGTAGTTGGGGGTGGTTTGGTGCCCTGGGCTGGTCGACCGACCACCCTGGTCGGCCGAAAAAGCCCATGGGCCCCACCGCCTCAACCATGACACGTGGCGCCTCCCCACTGGTCCCTTAGGTCGGTTTAGCAGGTCTCAGCACGTGGCTCCCTCCTATAAATACAAGGGGAGGGGGTGAGAATAGAACACACACACACACACACACACACACACTCACCTCTCATCTCATCTCAAGCATCTTGAGTAGTCTATAGGCTTAGTGGAGTTTAGAAGAGTTTAGGAGTCATCGAGTTCCCGGAGTTGCTCGAAAGTTCTGGTATGGATTCATCTCTAGCTCTCTCTTTTAAGATTTGGTCGTTTGTAATAGAATCAAACTATAGTTACCGATATCTGCTAGAAGTATATTCTGAGTTATCGGATATATGCTTCATGATCTGATTGCGTCATCATTCGATGCTTGCATTGCACGATCGCCCTGTGCTTGCGATGGTTAATATATTGGCCTTAGAACTCTATCAACCGCGCCAGTATTCGTATGTTTGCTCTAGTATGATGTATGTCCATCCGAAGGGTGGGGGCTCCGCGCGGGATACTAGAGTATCGCTTATTAATGTAGACATAGTGTCTAGATTAGCTAAGTGTTGCTGGATGGCAACCTTTCCCACGGTTTGTAGAGGTAGCCGGCAGGTGGTGACAGCCCTGTTCGAGCCCTAGTAATCCTCCACGTTCGGATTGGGGGGTAGGTGGTATATAAAGCCGCCGGGGTGTACGGGCTCCTCCCGTTGCTTCGATAGCGGTCTCCAAGTTGTGTAGTTTAATCTCTGACAATCTAACCATAGGATAGCATAGATATAGCTAGCCTAGCACATCTGACTCGAGCTCTAACTTCTACCTTGCTCCTGGCCTATAGCATCTTTCTTATTTATTTACCTTGAGGGTAGCTTGTGTGTGTGTCACACTACCTCCTACCATGTTATTTATCTTACCTCTGTTTATGCAACTGAATATCCAATCTAGATAAAGTTCATTAACTAGCCTATGTTCCTTCAACCACCGCCTTCTCTGCGGAAATATAAATGACACCCCGCTTTACTCCCGGGTAAAATGCTACAGCGGTATTCCGTGCCCTTGCGGATTTATTCGTGGTTCCTGAAATACAGCCACCCCCCTTGGCGTCTACGGGCGTCATCGCTATCCCCCAGAGGTGACACTGGTAGGTGCCAACAACCTACCAGTCAATGCAATCTACCACCTCAAGGGGAAGAGTTTAGCAGAAATTCTAGTAGTTTGTTAGTACCCTGATGTATTTCGCGAGGAATTACCAGGTATGCCTCCAGATCGGGATGTTGAGTTTGTTATTGAGTTACAACCTGGTACTGCACCAATATCTCGAAGGCCATATAGAATTACTCCTAGTGAGTTGGCTGAATTGAAAATCCAATTGCAAGAGCTGCAAGATAAAGGTTTTATCCAACCATGTACCTCACCTAGTATGTTGGGCTGGAATTGCAGCTGTGACTTTTATATGGGCTGTGTTTTCCTGAATGATTTTGTTACCTAGTAATAAATGGTGGGCTGAATCTGGCCCATTTTAGTGGGCGGGGTTGTACACAAATGGGCTATGGCGTCATTGCCACATCATCACCAAGTCAGTTGCCACGTCATCACCATGTTAGCTACCACGTGATTGCCATGTCAGCTGCCACATCATTGCCATGTCAGCTGCCACATCATCACCACATTAGCTGCCATGTCATTGCCATGTCAGCTGCCACATCATCGCCACGTCACCTGCCACATCATCGCCATGTTAACGGCCATGTCATTTATGAGTGACATGGCAATTAAATCCGTGACGTTTATTTTCATCATAAATGATGGGCATGGGTTGAGATGGGTGGGCTTGGACTATTTTATGACGGTTTCAAATCGTCACGGATTAAGTAATCTGTGACAATTTTGCTGAAAACGTCACGAGGTATAATCTATAACGCTCAATACATAACGAATTTTGAGATCGTCACAAATATTGTTTTATGATGTTTTTTTGGTGATCCATGACGAAATTGCAACGTCATGGATCAACAGATTTCTTGTAATGAAAGGTTATGACTCTATTTGGGTTGTGGTTGATAGACTGACCAAGTCAGCACATTTTATTCCGGTTGGCACTCGTTATTCCACAAAAAGATATGCTGAACTATACCTTGAGCATATATTATGCTTGCATGGTATACCCAAGACTATCATCTCTGATCGTGGGAGCCAATTCATTGCTCGCTTTTGGGAGCAATTACATACTTGCTTAGGAACTCATATGATCCGCAGCTCTGCTTATCACCCTCAGACCGATGGCCAAACAGAGAGAATAAACCAGATATTAGAGGATATGCTTCATGCATGTGTCTTAGCTTATAAGCAAAAATGGGATGAATGTCTGCCATTGGCTGAGTTCGGTGCTCACCACCGGTCGGACCGGCCCTTGCCCTGAACCCTTTCAAAATTTCTGATTCAAATCTAAACCGCCCAAAACTCAAAATTTTCCATTGAAACTTGAAGTTTGACCAAAATAGAAGTTGTAGAGGATGAATAAATCTACAACATTGATATTGATCGAAAATTGATTCGAGGCCTAGTTTAGAGAGAAAAACTTGAATCGAACAAGCTAAAGGTGAAGCATTCCATGGAAGGTGAAACTGTGCTAATGACGAATTTAAGCTCATGATTAGCAGATTAAACATGAAATTAACACCAGGGTGTTACACTTATTCCCCACTTCTCTTCTTCTTCCTCTCCCCTTCTTCTTCATTATTTCTTCCTAAAAATGAAGAGGGGGCTTAGGGTGGTATCCATTGATTTTGGGGAGGTAGGGGGGCTTAATCCCCCCTAGCCCCCCCCTCCCCTTTGGATCCACCCCTGAATGTACCCCGGCCCGATCCGATATGAACTCGGCAGTGAAAGTGAAATAAAATCGGGCTCGGGGCTCAGAACAGACTCCATCCAGGTCTTGGAATTGAATCTGCAAAGTTACAGAGTCTTGGAGACATACTAGCCAGGCTTAAGGATGGGTGATATCCATTTTTCTCTTTCCTTCCTAACATCATGGAAGCTGATGGGATTTCTTTTTATTTCGTCCTGTTTCCATCCCTAGTCAGGCCGTTCAATATGTATTTCATATCGTTAAAATGAGCCCCCCATTCTTTGTCCTTGTCAAAAATGTGGGTGCATGCAATTCTTTATGGAATCAAAAAATGAGAGCCCCCCAATCCACTGGTTCATCGAATAGAATCTGCAATCCAAACTAACATATTTATATAATTTCTAGTGAAGTTCTTTTTAACTTAGACCTGATCATCTATCGGGTCGGGTCGGATTCGGGTCAGGTCATTCGGGTTTCGAGTCAAAAAATGTTGGCCCATGCCCGGCCCATGACATGGTCGGGTCGGGTCGGGTTCGGGTTGGGTCGGGTTGGCCCGCAATTTTGTGTGTAATTTTTGGGTTGGATCGGGTTTTTTCAGTTTCGGGTCAAATATTTCGGCTCATACCCGACCCGTCATTTGGTCGGATCAGATCGGGTTTTTTTTCGAGCGGGTTGGGTCTGGTTCATCGGGTCGGATGGCCCATGATCAGGTCTACTTTGACCCTAGCATAGTTACATAAGAATTCAGAGAAAGCTACTATATTCAAGTTGTTAGTGGCTTGCATAAGACAGAAAAGGTGGCAATTAAAATGATCCAACTAAAAAGAGGCAAGTTATCATATAGACACAGTGAGGAGAGACCTATTCTCAACTAACAACAATGTAGATACAACGCGGTGAAGGTATAGATAAAGCATCTTGATATAAAAGCTACCTGACTTGTCCTTACTAAATATGCCAACTACTAGCCATCGATAAATCGTGTTTCACAAAAAGTCATTGATAAAAAACAGCACTAACAGTTGCTGTTACATATTGTGATATCAAATGAGAGAGCTTGATAGCGTGTAGTCGATCATGAATTTTTTTTTTGTTTCTTCATTGAATACCTGTTACTGGAGCCTGAAACACTTCCCGGTATACTAATACATTTGTTAATGCCTACAAAGTTAGGCATGCATGTACAAAATGTTTCAAGACATATGAGATAGGAACCTAGAAATATAAACGTCTATAAAAGCACATAAATTAATGTTGTAACAAGACTGAAGCATGCATGCTTGGTTCACAATGCCATGAATTCAAAGTAAAAAAAAATGTAGGCCTTTTACCAATGTGCTGCATGCTTATATATAACTAGGCCAGCAGTGTTTGCAAACATTATTATGAATCTTTACTATAGAAGGGCTCAGCAATTGAACTCATGCTTATTGGATATGTGTCAAATATGTGCACAATTCGGTTACGACTGGAGTTGAGTTATAATTTGATAGGTTAGGGATAGAGTTTGGGTCGTACTTTGTATCCATAGAGCCCATAAATATGAAGGCACTACGTGTAACAGTGAGACGACTTGGCGGCTGGTGTGGGCAGCTGTGTGACCGCGGTAGTGCCCGGATGCCGGTGTAGCTGTTGTTTATGAGGAGGAGCGCCCGGTTGTCATGACCTGAGAATGTAGGCACATCGCCGAATCTCATTAAAAAATATCGCGCCTCGATGTCGTTCTCGTTTTGTGTGATCTTGTGATTTGATTTTGCGTTCTTGGGTTATCGCTTTCGCGCTTATTATTCTAACAAAGTGGTATCAGAGCCGAAGGCTAGAAAATCTGGAATATCTCCGGGGTACATGGTGACGGGGGGAGCTCGTGAACGTCTCCGAAAGGTCGCACGGGTTGTGTGTGGCTGGAGAGTTGGACTCGGGGCCTGGAGAAAATCTTTTGGGAGATCACATTGGTTGTTTGTGATGGAAGAGTTGGGTCTGATGTGTGATAAGGAAGATTGTGAGATTTAGTGTCCCATCAGAAATTGATGATGGGGGAGTCCAATATATAAGGTGGGGTAACCCTCCATCAGGCTAGTCTTTTGGGTTGAGTTACGCCCGAGGTCTTGGTTGGTTGGGCTCCGGTGGACCTGAGACTTGGTAGGGCGCCAACTCATGGGTGTAGCGAGCCGGGCTGGTATAGCGGGCCGGGCCGGATTCCGCTGCGCACTCTAATAAGTGGTATCAAAGCTAAGTGGTATCAAAGCCAGATTCAGAGAGAAAATCCACGAGGAGGTGCGATGGGCATGTTCCACACCGCGCATGGTCCCACAGGCTATCTGGGAGGGACAGGGCGCAAGGTGGAGCATAGCGGCGATCGACTACTCGATCAGTGGTGTTGGACACATCGGACGGGTGGCTCGAACCGTCCAATGAGCTATAATCAACAGGGATGCATCCAGACGTGGAGATCGGGCTGATAGCGGTTGTAGGCTGCGGCGGCTTCAGCTCGCGATCAGATTGACAGATGGTCGATCGAGATCGGCTTGGTCGTTACAGACTCAAGGTGGAGTAGCAACGATGGTGGGGAAAGCCATGGTGGACTCAGGCATGTTAATGGAGACGGTTTGTTTTAGGTTACGTGATTGTGAAGTTGCAGGTGGCGGCCCGGAGCGAGATGTGAGGCAGTTGTGGTGCTCCCTAGGGCACGGCCACGAGGCACGCGTAGGCGGGCAGGAGGGCGTGTGCCGGAGCGGTCAGGCCAGAGATGTCTAATGCATGGTCGCTTGTGATCTAGCCCAAGGAAGGAGGCACCATGGTGGTGTGTGTGCTACAGGGGCGTGCTGCAGCTGGTGGCGTGCACGATAATGAGTCAGTAGGGGCCGATGGAGATCAGGCAAGGAGAAGATTGCATGCTCGCATTCATGGATAGGAAACCGGCCATGATTAGGACTCTGACTTCAAAAGGAAATTGGCCACAGCGTGGGCCCCATGGTGCATGGATGTTCACAGGTGCATGAAGTGAATTGGGACTCCGACTTCATGAGGAAACTAGAACATTGCGCGGCGTTGCCGCGCAGAAATATGCCCTCCAGTTCAGTTTTATTTTAATAAATTGAACTGCAAAAAGTCCGGGGGGTTTCGTAAAATTGGTAGACTGCGGTGGTTATTTGATAAATTTGGCGTCGACGGAGTACCGGTCGATTACTGAAAAGTTCAAGGGGTTTTTCATAAAATTGATGGACTTTAGAATCATTTTAACAAAGTCCAGGGTTTTTTTTACAAAATTCACGAAGTACGCCACGATTACTAAAAGTTTAGGTTTTTTTTTTAAGTAAGGCTCCACGAAGTCCGAGGGGTTTCCCATTAAATTGATGGACTCCGTGTTCATTTTGACAAAGCTCAGGGTTTTTTACAAAATTTACGTCCCTATCTATTCCTGACCGTCGGATCGCGATCCGACGGCCGATATTTTCCGTGCTGACCTGGAGGGCCTCTGTGGCCTCGAGCGCGACGGGCTTTCAGTCATAAAAGATAGGCCACAGGGTGGGCCCCATGATGCATGGCTAGTTTTAGGCGCAGGCAGATCACACGTGCATGACTTGAATCACAGGAAAGAAAAATAATCCTGCGTAACAAGCAAAGGAAGGGATAGCTGGAAATATGTTCGGAATAGAAAAGGAAATGGCAAGTGGAGTCTGTTTCTGTTTGAACTTGGCCGGCCATCTTGTCTCCATATAATCAACTGAGAACACGGGATTGCACAGGAAGCAACCAAGCTATTTGTTGACCAAAGCTTGCGCGGTTGAAGGCAAACAGGAGGCGGCGCTCGAGCGGATCGGCATCGTTCGTGTGCGACGGACGTGGAGGTCGACGAGGCTCGTGAGCTGCAGGTAGTGCACAGGCAGTGCACGGCAGAGCGTCCAGGCGAGGGCGCGAGGAAGGAGCACGCGGGCAGCGTTCTCATCGACGAGTGTGCAAGTAGTGCGCAGGCGGCGTACGGTGCATATAGTCGAAGGTTCTTTCGGCAATCTATAGCAACAGGCATATGGTGTTGATGGCTTCCAAATTTGAGGTGGCGAGGTTTGATGGTACCGGAAACTTTGGGCTGTGGCAGACGAGAGTGCAGGACCTGTTGGCTCAGCAGGGTATCTCGAGGGCCCTCAGCGAGAAGAAGCCGATGAAGGTGGATGATAATAAGTGGGAGGAGATGCAGGCGCAAGCATGTGCTACTATAAGATTGTCTCTCTCATATCAGATCATGTACCATGTCATGGATAAAACATCGCCGAAGAAAATTTGGGACAAGTTGGAAGAGTAGTTTATGTTCAAGACATTGACCCGAAAGTTGTACCTGAAACAGAAATTGTATGGGCTTGATGCAGGAGGGGTCAGATCTTGCAGAGCATATTAATATCTTCAATCAATTAATTGATTATCTTAGGAAGGTCGATGTGAAGATTGATGATGAAGACAGGGCTATTATTCTTCTGTGTTCGTTGTCGGGGTCTTATGAGCACTTGATTACTACACTGACATATGGCAAGGAGGATGTTAAGGTGGATGAAATTTTTACAGCTTTACTCGGTCATGAGCAAAGGAGGAAGAACAATTTATCTGAAAATCCTTCTGGAGGTGCTTTTGTAGTCAGGGGTGATCACGATGCTGAAGATAAGAAGGACAATAGGAAGAAGAAGGGACCGCAGTGCTATAAGTGCAATGGATGGGGACATAAAAAGGATAAGTGTCCGGAACTGAAGAAGGGCGGAGGAACCGCAAGTGTGGTGATTGCCATAAAGTAGGACGACTTGGATAGCGATGGTGATGTTCTCACAATATCAAGTCAAAAGTCTTGTGAAGCGTAGCTGTTGGACTCAGCTAGCTCGTTTCATTCAACACCAAAGAAGGAGTGGTTCTCATCATACATTGAGAAGGATGGTGGTCTTGCTAACTTGGGAGATGATTCGAGTTATCGTATCATAGGAGTGGGTGATATCAAATTCAAGATGTGTGATGGACGTGAGATGCTACTTAAGGGTGTGAAGCATTTGCCGGGGCTATGGAGGAATCTAATTTCGCTTTAGTTATTGCATGATGAAGGATGGCTGTATCAAGCGGCGCCTGATAAGAAGACCTTGAGAGTCATGCGGGAAGGCAAGACAGCCATGGTTGGTGAGAAGTCAAGTGCACGCCAATACAAAATGATGGGAAGCGTTGTTGAAGGTGGAGTCACGGATAGCATTGCAACAGTGGCCATGTTCTGTCCGAAGGTCGACAAGGCGGCGGGATTGGCCTCGTCGGCCTGTTCTAAGTGAGAGCAAAGGGAGACAACTTAAGTCTGGTACACGGAGGTTCGAGCATGGACGGCTTCAAGGTGGCGTGCATATTCGCCAAGGTGGAGTTTGTTGGATATGTGTCGTATATGTGTACAGTTCGGTTACGACTAGAGTTGAGCTGTAATTTGGTAGGTTAGGAATAGAGTTTGGGTTGTATTTTATTCCCTAGAGCCCATAAATATGAGGGTACTACCGTGTAACCGTGAGACGACTTGGCGGCTGGGGTGGGCGGCGGCGTGGTCGCGATGGTGCCCGGATGTCGGTGTAGCTGCTGTTTATGGGGAGGAGCGCCCATAGTCATGTCCCGAGGATGTGGGCACATTGCCGAACCTCGTTAAACAACATCGTGCCTCGTTGTCGTTCTCGTTTTGTGTGATCTTGTGATTTGGTTTTGGATTTTTAAGTTATCGCTTCCGCACTTATTATTGAAACAATACTTTTGCAGCACTCTTGCCCCATGTTTCGGTTATCATAATTCCCTCCATTTTTCTGTTATGTCTAAGTGCTACCTAGCACATCCCGGAACTGCCTGAAATTTAATATTAAAGCAATATCTGATTCATAGCCATCTTCTTGATTCTATTTGTTAGAACAGGTTTATTTAATTCTAGAGTGCACAATCACAATTTTCCATAAAAGAAAAAATGCACAATCACATACCTGCTGGCTGTTGCCAATCTTACAGGAACTCGAGCCAACAATTTCACTTGTCCTAATGCAAAATCGTGAGCACGACTGCACAAAGATCTGATCTAGGGGGCCTCGAGGCCATGGATCCGCCCGATTCGGGCTGGAAGAGAGGGCTTATTATTGGGGCAGGTCGGCGGCAAGCTCCTGTTCCTCCATGGTGAAGACTGCACACTACTACAGCCACCCCTATCACCGCCGGTTCTAAAAGTATATCACCAATGGTTTTGGGTACCGTTGGATTTAAGTCGTTGATGATAGCGGGGTCATCACCGCCGGTTCCAGAACCGTTGGTGATGTGCACCCATCACTGCCGGTTCGTATCTGGAACCATTGGTGATGGAGACATCAACACCGCCGGTTGAAGACACGAACCGGCGGTGAAGACCTTTTTCCCATCAAAAAAATATTTTCATATAATAATATTGCATCATTTGTACAACATATATAGTAGATGAGCATCGCTATCCCTCATGCCTTCTAGCTCTGTACCAGAAACTGGTCTGCTCACACATATAGAGGCCTCATAGGCAGAGTTGTAAACGAACCTACTTGATCTCACTTAGTAATTGCTGAAATCGGCATAAACCATACTGATAAAGTTCTATGTAGATAACAGTGCTAAACATTAAAGAGCAGTACTTGCTGTCAGTGCTAAGTATCACAAAGAAAATATGAAGTGGAATACTC
Source organism: Panicum virgatum (assembly GCF_016808335.1). Taxonomy (NCBI): domain Eukaryota; kingdom Viridiplantae; phylum Streptophyta; class Magnoliopsida; order Poales; family Poaceae; genus Panicum; species Panicum virgatum. The sequence goes on from NC_053145.1 coordinate 13,697,414, forward strand.
TCTCTATGCGTGCCCTTTCTATCTTATGGACAGACTGAATGCTGGTTTCATTATAGTTGCAATTGCCACTGCTTAATACCTGATCACAATACTTCCTTTTATCTCAATCTAAGCTAGCTGCATCCAGTCTCCGCACCCTCGGTTTCATGCAACTGCACATTTTCAAAAAATAAACAAACATACGTTGTCACATAAATGAACAAGAAAGTCGTTTCAGGTATATACATAGTGAAAAGAACCAAAAAACATGCGAGGAATCATATTTCCAAACAACCAAAAAAATTATACTTCCTCCATTTAGAAATGGATGACGTTATAGTGTTATAGGCTTCTAGTTTTGTTCGAAAATGCATGATGGTTTGGAGTTTCCAAGAGAAATTCCACAGCTTTTCCTACTGCGCCCTTAGTCGTAACAAATGAGTCTATTGTTAGCAAACAACAGTGCATAACCATGCATAGTTTTTTATAAGAATAATCGACATGCTTTCCTTTATAACAACAATGGCAAGGTATCACCACAATTTTTGAAAAAAAAAGTTCTTCAATCATTACCGTTCTCTCCTCAAATTAACGATATAGTGCTCTAACACTACTGGCATATATATGTTAGGGAATCAAAATGTATATGGGTATCTGATTGAATGCAGAACCATAATTTTCAAAGGTAAATTTCTAGTTCAGTGAAGAGCGATTGAATATGAAACTACCAGTTTCAAGAATCATACCTGTTCGGCAAATAGCTCCTCCAAGACATCAATTATCTGCCTATCTTCTGCAACCACTGCCAATGCCATACCCACGAATTTGAAAGGACATAGTCAATAATTCTTGACATTGGCAACAAATTTTTTGTCCTTGGGTCCAAAATCTCGCTGATTATGACAGATTTGTCATATGCTTGTTGCATGTCCCCTATCCAAGAACCTTCAGAAAAGGTCCCTCGAGGAACATGTGAAACCATCGCTTCCCTGTATGGAAGCCGTTTCACCTGTAGTAATTGAGAAAATGACAGAACAATCTTCAGTTCTTTTGAAGAGTTTATTTAACATTAGGAAAGAAAGCACAGAATTTAAAATAGCACATCAAAGATGATTCCATGTGATCTCGAGATGATATCAGTAACAAGTTAAATCCATAAATATGTGATAAGTTAAAAGCATTCTCTGTTCAAGAAATAAACCTGAATATCTCTGATCAGCAGTAACGTAGCAAGCAACCCCAAGTCAGCTTGGATTGCTGAATCTTCTACAGATTCATCTGCCAAAATCAGAATCTGCATTTTGCTTTCAAGAATCAGTCAAGGAAAGGCAAGTGACTATACTCACTGGAAATACCAGTGATCGTGGGATTACCTGCGCTGGAGAAATATTGACTCCTAAAAGTTCACTTGGCTCAAGAGCCCTTCTGTGCTCTTGAAAAAAAGAAATTCGAATGAGGCACGCATTGAGCCTTCAAAACCCTTAACTGACCATGTGAAAGGTGTTAAAAAACTGATAATCTAATAGATCACTATGAGCTACTCGCAACATTAAACAATTGATATCATTCTTTCGATACCAGCAGATTCATTGCCCATATGCGATTCATTGCCTAAAAGTTCAACGCTAAATTCAGTTACGTTGTAACAAAGCCTTGCCCATATGTGATTCATTGCCCATATGCGACGAGCGACAGCCCAAATCTATACCTACTGAAGTGAAGGTTCAGAGAGATTGAAGAGGGAGAAACATTCAGAAAAATACCTTGAATTGAAGTGGGAGAATGACTAAATCTTGTACTGCTGGAATCCCTTTGCCGATGGAAGCGGGTTCAGGCAAGGAGGGAATAGCGCAGAGGTAGCGGGTCAGGTAGGAGAGGCCTCCGGCCAGCGAGAAGGGAGCGGCATCCCGGAGCACGGCCCGACGGCATCCCGCAACGGCCATGCTGACCGCAGCGGCCTCACCCAATGCCAGCCGCGGCCCTGGCGGCGGCCGTGCGGCAGCGCGAGGTCCGGGAGGGGGCGGGAGGAGGGTGGAGGGAGGAGGAGGGGGTGGAGGGCCGGGCGTTGCCGCCATGGGAGGGCGTGGGAGGAGGGAGGATTAGGCGGAGGGCCAGCCGCCGCTGCCATGGGAGGGCGCGGGACGAGGACGGGGCGGAGGGCCGGCGCCGCCGCCATGGGAGGGCGCGGGAGGAGGAAGGGGAATGGGAATGGGGAGGAGGGCGGCGCCACGAGGGAGGGAGGTGAGAATGAAAAAATAGGTGGAGAACACATCACCGCCGGGTCATATTACAACCCGGCGGTGATGTTAATATATCACCGCCGGTTCGTAATACGACCCGGCGGTGATGTTCTCGAGAGCATCACCGCCCGATCGTATTACGAACCAGCGGTGATATAGGGCGTTTGCGATGATATATTCTGTAGTAGTGGCAGCTGAAGGGGGCGCGGCTGGCGTCGTCGTCCTCCGGAGCGGGATTGAGGAGAGGAGCACCGCCGGCAGGGAGTAGGCCAGGCGATGCGGCCGCGGGCGCGAGGACCCGGCGGCACTACCCTCGCTGCCGCATGCCGCCGCAGGCTGCCGCGCCTGCTCGTGGCTCTGCTCAAAAAAATGCTAGAAATTGATGTGGTAACATGTTATTGGTTCATAAGCTTGCTAAAAAAATTTAAATAATTTGAATAAAGTGCAAGTATATATTATTTATAAAAGGATACATATCTCACATAATTTTCTATAACTAAAGTCAATCTTTAATATTTGAATACCACAAAACTTTTTTGAACTCATATGAACCTCAAATTTGGACACAACCTTACATTGACCATAATAATGGAAAATGTTTAGTTACATTAGCAATTGCTATATGCAAAAACATTTTTTTTGTTCTCTAAGAAAACAAGCCATACGAAAAACAAAACCACAAATAGCAATCAATATTAAAAAGTCTATCTATTGAAAGTGCATGATTTTAGAAAAAAAATCAGAAAGAAAAATAATCAAAATTGGAATCTTAATGATGAAGAAATACCAGTTACAAGTTTTAATTCTGGATAAAAAATAAGCTAGCTCTTTATATGTTCTTCATTTAGATCATCTACCACATGGCACAATTTGATTGGCCTAAAACTTTTTTCATGATGGGAACACCTAATTTTCATGACGGTTTACACAACTATATCACGGAATCAGTAAACTTTTGTGATGGTGTGTGTCGCATCTTCATGAAAATTAGATTCCGTGACGGGTTCTAAAGCATCTTCACAAAAAATAATTAATTTATTGACGGTTTGGTCACAAAAATAGGGCATTGTCATGAAGTTTTGATTTTCTGATAGTAACATGCTTATAGTAGTTCTTAATATTGTAAAAAAGAATCACATAAATTTATTATGCACCTATATAATATATATCCAGATGCATAATAAAAATTATCGCATAGAAAACCAAAACAACATTTTTTTTCGAAACAGAGGGAGTAGTACTCTAAATTTTGGTAATCTATAATTTTTTGGTATAGGGCCCATTAGGAGAATTTCGTACCAGCGCCTTGAAATCCTAGGTACGGGCCTGCAGACGAGGAGGAAGGCATGCGGATATGGGGAGGCGAGGAAGAAGACGGGCGGAGGAAGACGATGCGGATGTGGGGCGATGAGATAAGGTGGGACTCATACGGGAGGTTCTACGTGTAGAGCTAATGCGAGAGCGTTCTGCGCGCGTGTCGCTGCCTCTTGTACAAATGCGGGATCTATCGGAGCATCAGGTAAAGCTAGCATCACCCGCCCACACTGGTTCGCCAATGGAGTCGTCGGCTAGCACGGTCGCTGTCTCGCCGCGGCCGCACGTCATGCTGGTCGCCAGCCCCGGCACCGGCCACCTCATCCCGATGACCGAGCTCGCTCGGCGGCTCGTCGCGCACCACAGCCTCACCGCCACGCTCGTCACCTTCACCGACCAATCGGCGCCGAACGCCCACTCCGCCGTCCTTTCGTCCCTCAGCGCCACCCAAGTCTCCGCCGTCGCTCTCCCCGCCGTCGCCCTCGACGACCTCCTCTCTGACGCCCACATCGGGACCTCCGTGCCCATCTCCATCCCGCACCTCCGTGCCCTGCTCCGCGACATCACCTCCGCCGCCCCGCTCGCCGTGCTGGTGCCGGACTTCTTCGGCTCCACGTTGCTGCCCCTCGCCGCCGAGCTCGGCGTCCCGGCCTACATCTTCTCGCCCAGCAACCTCAGCGTGCTCGCCCTCATGCGCAACGCTGTGGAGCTCAACGATGGGGCTGCTTCCGGCTGTTAGAACTAATTAACCATAAACAGGATTTTAGCTTAGTCTAATCATGATCACTAATTAATCTTAATGCGGAATTAATTACTTAATGACTAACCAGAATTCATAGCCATCACAGTGCCTCTGTTGTTGAAGATCTTGATGTAGATGAAGTAGAACAAGATGGATGTCGATGCAGATCGAGGGACACCGCGCTTAAGCCTTCCAGCACCTTAGATATTGGTTAGGTTAGGAATACGCTAACCTTGACGGCTAATCTCGTGAGTAATCACGCTTAGGGAAAACCAGGGGTCTTCCCTTGGTTATATAGTGCTGTAGGTTTGGGGCTGGGCCTTTAAATGGGCTGAGTTTGCCTCCCGATCAAAGACAACTAACAGGGATTAGTATTGGATTAGGATTGGGCCTTTCGGCGCAATTAGATCTTGACCGACGTTAATAATTCCAACATTCTCCCCCTTGACTGAAGGTCAACAACTTATTCTTTATAATGTTCAAAACATTGATCACGTGAAGTTGGATACACATGGATTAATAATCTCCCACTTATTCGAACAATCTTAATCTTAAACTTAAACTTTTGTTCACCTTATATTCACAGTCAATGCCATAGCAAAACCCAGCAAATGAGTCATTCGCAAACATTACAGAAATACCAGGACACCATTAACCAAAGTCCACTACAGTACCTCGATAGAACACTTACTTAACTTATTTTGGGAGTTTAATTATTCGACCTTATCCAGAATCACATTTCAGGTTTATCATCAAATCCATGCTAATTTTCGCGAAAGTATGATAAGAGATAAAACCCTTAATTAGTCATATTGCTAGCAATTTTATTTAATGCATTAATATGACTTGATCCTGGAACCCTTTATTCACAACATAATAGTTTAAATATCAATGAGCTTGACACCATTAACCAAAAGTTGTTACTTTAAGGGAATACTGTTATTAAACGACATTGATTAAAAACTAATGTTAATACATTAATATTACCGGAATATATATATATTGCACATGTCTGCCTAAAACATGCTATACAAAATTGGCCTTAATTATGCCAATCTTGTTTTAGAGCTTTATGCAGAATTGCTCATATATGTAAGAGTGAAAGACATAAAACTAATTGTGCACATTTATATCCACACACTCTTACAAAATCTTGTCTGAATAGTACCTTAATTAAATAAGCATGTTATTATGGTGTTTCTATTTTTTAACATTTTTTCAGTGGACCCCTCTAGACTGAAACTAATAAAGTTTTGTCAAGCATTCCGGCTTGTTATGCTAAGCCAATTACTTATATGACTTAGCATAGAGCTTTGAAACTGAAACCTTAGGAACGTCTTTCTATTTATCTTATTCTTATAACGAAATTTGCTATATCACGCAAACAAAACAGGCATGGCTGTGTCTGCATTCACATGTTGTCACTTTAGAGTCTTTCTTAATATACGCCCTTTAGTGACAAATCCCAATACTCACTATGGTCCTGTCTTAGTATCATGCTCCCCAGAAACTAGGAACGCATTATTACTTTAGTCAGCTTATGGAGAAAATATTCACCTTATAGTATCAGGATAATTATTAATCCACCTTTACTTTATAAAATGAATCATAGTTACCCATGAACTTAGCATCTTAGTTTCCTTTGGAATCACTTTACAAAACTTGTAGACCCATTACAGCCTATTGCCTTGACTCCATCAGAAAATTGCCATGATATGAATTGTTCAAAATTCACATCCATTAATTTTAAAATAACTGAGACTATTACTTTTGTGCCCAAAACTTAAATTATCATTAAACATTACGTATCTCCTCAACAGAGTTTGGAAGAAAATTAGAGAAATACTTATGGCACGATATATATGTCAAAACACACACACACACACACACACACACACACACACACACACACACACACACACATATATATATATATATATATATATATATATATATATATATATATATATATCATCTCAAGTCATTGATATAGAGAAAACTTATCCTATATCTCATTAAGATTTTCTTCTCTATTTCCTTCCTTCTTTGTGAGCTTCCATTGAATTCTGAATAATCAGAATATTAGAAGTGTCGGCCCTTAAACTTATCTGAAATAATTCACAATGGTAGCTCTTTTACTATTTATCTCTTAAACTTATCTGAAATAATTCACAATGGTAGCTCTTTTACTATTTATCTTGGCACGCCAAGAAACTATACCACTGATCAGCTTTCTTTGCTATCCTAGTCCACCCCAGCGGTGTCTAGTTAATGAACTAGAGTAGCAAAGCTATAATTAAATGTTCACAAAACAGCGGTGGCCAGAATCATGAACACAACCATACTTCAATCATCTCTGATCCAAATTGAACTAATCCACAACAGCGGTGGCCAGAAAATGGATAGAACAACAGGACCTGTGAAAATTATCCCGTACCCAGCGGTGGCCAGAATAAAGAATAAAATCACACTTATTTGAGACAATTGGCTTTCTCATCACAATGGTATTTGAATAATCATGTCTTAGCATGATAAAATTTCTCTTAAACTAACTTAGTAATTATATACAATGAAATACAAATAAGCGCATGATAATAACCCTATGTTGGTCTGATTATAATCACGCAATAAGTAACAACTTGCATCACCGGTGGGGAAAACAAGCGAAACTTAGCTGAAACTCATAATTAAAACAACGGTGGTCAGATTTAATTACAAGTTTACTCTAAATAAATTTTCCCATTGGTTCCATTTATTTAGAGGCATGTCATAGTATATTGGTGTATAAGCACCAGCTAGTAACTTTATACTTAATTTTGCCCATGAGCTTATGAACAATGAAATATTACGGAGAGATTTATAATAAATGTATCTTACAAGAGCAATTGTTTACTAGCTTTATTAATTGGAGCATCTTATGAATTGATGAGGCATTCCACTCTCCCCTTCGAATTTGTGGTCCAAACGTGAGTGTGCCACATATTCGACAAAGTCTCATCACTTAACTTATCTAATCTAATTCTCACATGTTAAAATATTCATGATAAAAAAAATGAAAATTTCTCTTGTAGAGAAACAATAATAATAACTTAAAACTCGATGATATAAAAGATAATAACTTAACTTAGAGAAATATACTCATTAATGCAGAAACAAAAGTTTCATCAATAAGTACATTGATATCATCAAACTAAAAGTTGAATCTACTAACTAATTCTAAATGAAGCTCTCTACTGTATGAACCTCAACTTATTTCTATCAACTAATTCTAAGAAAAACTCCCCCGACCTCATGGATCTCTTATAGATTGATTAATATAATGCTCCACACATGAGTCGGAGAGATTAATTCCAAAAATCTTAATCTCATAAGCTATGTCCAACATATAATGTATATGTTTTGCCAATCCACCATGCCCATTATAACGTGCAGTGGTTAATCTATTGATGAGGTAACTTACACAGACTTGCCTATAACTCATCTCAATTAAATAGAGAAAGCTACAAGCAGTCTTGTCCTCATCATCATCAAAAACTTCCCTTATGCCATCGGAGATTGAACACTTAATGATTCTTTGGCAAGCTTATTATCCTTCTCCCATTGCTCTAATTTGAAGTGATACTCATACATCTTCTCATCATAGTCCTCAATGCCAGAAGTAGGAGGAAATGACTTGACTGTATAGAGCACATAATCAAGCTCTAGAAACTCGAGAATGCCTTCTATCATCTTCTTCCATAAAGGAAAGTCAATGCCATTAAATTTCTTAATAGCCTTCATGTAGCTAGCATCTGAAATGGTAAAACCAAATAATAATATTTAGTCCATATCATAATCTTATGACTTAGAATCAGCACGAGTGGAAAAAATTCCAAATGTTTTAATGTGCTGATAGTGCAAGTACTTATGGGAACAATAATGCAAGTGATGCATTATTTAATCTTAGAGCACAAAAATAATTCATGCATTTCTTATTAATCTAATACATAGCTTACTGTGATGGAAAATCACTTAAGCTTGAAACTGGAACCTTTAAAGATTCAAAACTTAAGACATAGCTCTGGCGTCGCCGCTGGCCGCGCGTGGGTGCGGCAGGTCGCCTGCGGCTGCCTCACACGCGGGCCCCGCCTGCCGCCACTCGTGAGCCCCGGCGTGGGTGCCAGCGAGTGCCATGCGCCGCCCCGGCTACTCATGCGGCACGGCGCCGCCTGCCGCCACGGGTCGGCCTGGATGCGCGCAGGCCTCGAGAGCCCGCCTCCTAATGCGCCGCACTAGAACTCGGCCGCCATGGCGCCCCGTGGGCCCTCTCGCCAGCGTGCCGTGCGAACTAGTCGCGCGACATACCGTCGAGGGGCTCCACTGGATGCCTCTTTCGGCGACCACGCGCGGCGGATCAAGATGCCACGCGCTGCTCCGTCGATTAGTGGTAAGCGACAGGTAAGCCACTGATGCTCACCTCGGAAAGGGTTAGGGTTCATGAAATTTGGGAATTTCTTGATTCGATCTGAAATTTGTCTATTCCCCTCCTTCTCATTGCTAACTGATGCAACGAATCTCATGAGTTTGGCTTTAATTTGCGGAATAAACCTTAACAGTGGGCTAATTTGGGTAAAACAGTAAGCAAAAGTGAACCCTAACCTTAGTTACTTAACTTAATCATGACATTAACTTAATCTGATGCATTACTTAGGCATGATTGCATCTAATCCGGTACTTAACTCATAAACAGATCAAGATTTAATTAAAACTTAACCAAACCGAATTAGATTGAATCTAATTACGTGATCAGAAACTGAATTAGGCATGTTTTAGATCTAATGACGCATGCAGAGCCTTAATTAAATAAGATTTAGATCTAATTGCATGCGAAATCATCACTGCATAAACTGATTGCATCTTAAAACATGATTCGGACTTGTTGTGCAATAGGATCTAATCTGCACAACTCTTTTTTTTGCATCAAAAACCGACAAACAACAGAGGCATAAACATGGCTTAGAAAATGAATCGTGCATGAATAGATCCAACAGAGGCTCAGAATATAATGACTCGTGATATTAGGATCATGATAGAACTAAGAAGGCTCTTGATACCGAATGTTAGAACTAATTAAGCATAAACATGATCATAGCTTAGTCTAATCATGATCACTAATCAATCTTAATGCGGAATTAATTACTTAATGACTAACCAGAATTCATAGCCATCACGGATGCCTCTGTTATTGAAGATCTTGATGTAGATGAAGTAGAACAGGATGGATATCGATGCAGATCGAGGGACACCGCGCTTCCAAGCCTTCCAGCACCTTAGAGATCGGTTAGGTTAGGAATACGCTAACCTTGACGGCTAATCTCATGAGTAATCGCACTTAGGGAAAACCAGGGGTCTTCCATTGGTTATATAGTGCTGTAGGCTTGGGGCCGGGCTCTTAAATGGGCTGAGTTTGCCTCCCGATCAAAGTCAACTAACAGGAATTAGTATTGGATTAGGATTGGACCTTTCGTCCCAATTAGATCTTGACCGAGGTCAATAATTCCAACACCGGCGAGTACCGTGACCTCCCGGACGTTCTCCGGCTTCCCGGGGGCGTGCTGCTGCGCCGCGAGGACTACACAGACAATTTCAAGAACAGCAAGGAACCGATCTACGCGCACGTCATCGAGGAGGGCCGCCGGTACCGCGCGGCCGACGGCTTCCTGGTGAACTCCTTCCACGAGATGGAGCCCGGCAGCGTGGAGGAGTTCAAACAGGCGGTGGAGCAAGGTACGTTCCCGCCTGTTTACCCTGTGGGGCCGCTCATCCGTCCATGCTCCGACGAAGATGACGCGTCGGCGTGCTTGGACTGGCTGGATCGCCAGCTAACGGGATCCGTGGTGTACGTCTCCTTTGGGAGCGCCGGCGCGCTGTCCGTGGAGCAGACGGCCGAGCTCGCCGCCGGGCTGGAGGGCAGCGGGCACAGGTTCCTCTGGGTCATGCGCATGCCAAGCCTGGACGGAGAAAATTCCGCCATGATTACAGCAGGACACGGGATTTTCGCCACGGGTACCACCCACAGTAACGACAAGGACGACCCGCTGGCCTGGCTTCCCGAGGGGTTCTTGGAGCGGACGAGCGGCCGTGGCGGCGTGGGCGCCGCAGGTGCGGTGCTCTCCCACCCCGCGACGGCGGCGTTCCTGTCGCACTGCGGCTGGAACTCGACGCTGGAGAGCGTGGCGTCCGGCGTGCCGATGGTCGCGTGGCCGCTGTACGCGGAGCAGAGCACGAACGCCGCGCCCGCGCTCCTGTCGGAGAACGTGGCGCTGCGGCTGCGCGCGACGCGGGCGGACGGGCTCATCGCGCGCGAGGAGATCGCGGCGGCCGTGCGGGAGGTGATGGGTGGGGAGGAGAAGGGGCGCACCGTGCGCCGCCGGGCCGGGGAGCTGCAGCGGGCGTGCGTGCCCGGGGGGTCGTCCTGGCAGATGCTGGAGGAGGTCGCCGGCAAGTGGAAGGCGGCGGCGCTTGGCAGGCAGAAGCGGTAGAAGACTTGCAAGCGCAGAGACAAGTGATCGTCGATGTGCATGGATCATCGACTCAGTACAGTTCGGTTTGTGCTACCTGACGATGAAAATAATGAATCTGTGTGCTTTTCATCTCCACTACGTGATGAGCAGCTGGCAGGGTATAGGCATCAATGAATGCTCAAAACCGGGCAGCTATAGGCATCAATGTACATACAAACTAGTCCTAACGAGGGATGGATATATGTTGGAGTTGACCCAAGATACAGGGATGAGGCGTTCTAGTAAACAAAGAAAATGGTACTTAGATAAGGGCACGTACAACGCCCGTCCGTATGCCGTCTCGGAGAAGGCAATTTAGTAAAAGAGTAAAATGCACTGGAGTCTTTAAACTAGTTGACCTGTTCTGTTTAGGTCTATGAACTTCGAAAATATATTTTTAGTTCCACGATCTGTTCAATTGTGTCACTTGAGGTCCAAAATGCCTTTGACCGGTGTTGACTAGTTACGTGGACAGCCACATCTAATCCTACGTGGTAAGCGCGTGCCAAGGCCACGCACGGCATGCACGGCACAGCTCGCCCGGCGAGCGGCGAGGCGGCGAGGGAGGAGAGCGGGGCTGGGATGGCGTGCGCATGGGTCGTGCGGTGGTGCGGTGTGCCTCACCGGTCGGGCACAGGGCGCAGAACGGCGGCGAGGAGGCAGCCCTATGGAGGCCGGCGAGGAGGAGGGCGAACGGGCGCCGGTGTGGGGGCATGGCGAGCCTCACTGGCCGAGCGCAGGAGAAGGGGGGAGGACGGAGGCCGGTGCAACTCGCCGTCGCCGCCACGGAGCTTGAGGGGCGCGGAGCCGAGGAGAGCTCGGCCGGGGCCCCTGCTCCTCCGATACGCCGCTGTTGGGGGAGGGAGAAGGCGTGGGGAGCAGGGCTGGCCGGCGGAGCGCGCGACGACGGTGGAGGGCTTGAGCTCCGCCGCTCCCTCTCCTCCGTGCGCCGGCGAGGGCTCGAGTTCCGGGAGGCCCGCGCCATGGCTGAGTTCGCCCCAGCACAGGTGGCCACCGATGGAGCGGCGCCGGGAAAGCACAGGCGGTCGCGGAGGAGCAAGGGCCCCCAACGGCGGGCCTTGCGGAGGCGGACGAGTAGGGCCCCACCCCCGACGACGCCGGCCCATCCCTCCCCACGCCTTCTCCCTCCCCGACGGCGGCGTATCGAAGGAGCAGGAGCTCGGCCAAGCTCTCATCGGCTCTGCGCCCCTCAAGCTCCGCGGCGGTGACGGCGAGCTGAGCCGGCCTCCGTCCTCATCCCTTCTCCGGCGCGCCCTCCTCCGACCACGCACGCCACGGGGCCACGCCGCCATCCCCTGCTCCCTCCTCGCTGCTCCCTGCCGCGCCACCGCGATAACCGCCTCCGCCGCGGCAATTTTCTCCCTCTCCTCGCCATCGAGCTTCGCCACCACCCGCTCCATCTCTGTGCGCCACTGAAAGCCGAAGCTGAGCCCAGGTGAACACCTAGTCAGCGATTTCGCCATCGCCGCCACTGGCTGAGCTCTGGCGACCCCACGCCTCACCGCCGTCGGCATAGCTCCGACCTCCTTCCTCTCTCTTTTTGCACGCACCGTATTCGCCTTGCCATGCCGGTGCTCTTCCTATAGCTAAAGGCGCCGCTCCGGCCGTAGGCTCGCCGGAACGCAGCTCATCATCGACGCGCTCGCCGCCGCGCCGCCATGCGAGCGGCCAGCTCTCTCTGCTTCACGCCGCTGCCGCAAAAACCGTAAATTGGGCTTCGCCCCGTTGCCGCGATGCTCATGCGCACCACGCCGGACCTCGCCATCGCCGGGAACAGCGAGGCCGCCACCGCACTGCGCCGCAATAGCTGTCACGCATCGTCAAGGCGATGGGCGAGCTCCAGCCCCGGCGTGGGCAGTGCGCGGCTCGGCGCGGACCCGAGCGGCTCCCAGAGCTCTGGCGGCGCGGGCGGCGCGGACTCCTTGTCGGGCGGCAGCTTCCTCCCCCTTTTCCCTCTCCCTCGTGCACGGCCGTTGCATTGCGCCGAGCAGCGGCGGCGACCTACTGTGCGTAGGGCCATGGCGGCGAGCTGCTGTGCCAGTGTAGCACGTGTGGTGGCCAACGGCCACGTTGGATCAGACGTGGCTGTCCACATAACCAGTCAACGCCGGTCAAAGTCATTTTGGACCTCAAGTGACACACTTGAATAGATCGTGGACTTGAAAATGTATTTTCGAAGTTCATGGATCTAAACAAAACAGGTCAACTAGTTTAAGGACCCAATGCATTTTACTCTTAGTAAAAAGCCCATCGGCTCCGCGCTACCACCAGAAGTGAGTACCTCTGCTAATCCTAATCCTGTATTCATGGATGTGCCGCGGAGAAATTCGGCTATTCGTGCTCGCTCAGCCCATGTTCAACTAAGAGAGGATTTAATTGAGCACATATGGCAGCGCAAAATAAATAAAAAAAATTAGGCTACTGATATTGCAGTTGACGTTTTCTGGACTTTAGCTTTGAGTTGTGATTTGTGAACTGAAGAAAGCCGTGCCATATAATTTGTTTGCTGATAAAACTTCACTAAACTTTTCTAGTGAACATTTCGTTTTTGTGTTTCATCAACTGAACGCAACATTATGTTTAAAAGAGAGGTCAGCCACGTATTACATATATAATGTTCAATGAGGGAGGTACTTTTATCGTCATAAATTAACAGGGTTAATTAATGGGCCGCAAATGAGTTGGGCTTAATGCAGAAATTAAAGAAGACTTACGAATCGGCTCCTGCGTGGGCGTTCGGGCCATCTGGGCCATGTACCTTTAGGTTTAAGTTCAGTTTGAGTTAGAGATAGTTTAGATTGTTTTCTAAGTCTCCGGACTATAAATATGTACCCTATGACATTCGTAAAGGAAAAATGTCATCACGTCTCGCAACAACAATTCTCGACGCACCGCCACCCCTAATCCTAGGGTTTCATCCAAGTAAGCGTCATGCTACCCTGATCACTTCTTGTGATTAGGGCAGTATTGTTCTTACTTTTACCTTGGTATTACTCGTACTGAAGCGTTTTTTATGGCGAGTAATGCTAGTTATCCCGATATTCGTAGCATGACCTTTAGTAGATCTATCATGCTCTTGTTGTTTATCATCTACGAATATCATGTTATCTCTGCGTGATCATGTATTAATCTTACGCTATTTCTAGTTGCATAGGAATTAGTCGCATAGAGATAACACCCTGCTTCTTTTTTATCTAGTAGATCTAATCTGTTATGGTTTGTTCTTATACTTAAGAATCGGCTTAATATCTGCTAGGTTAGACCTTGCAAACGGGTTGGATGATCCGGCGATGTATTAGATGCTTTGCTCTGATCTTAATAGGGATTGATCTGGGAATCGGCTTTCGGTTATTCTTAGGCCTCTTTTCTGGTTAAAGTTTGGTTATCTATTACGCTCGTTAGGCCTAATTACGTGTAGGATGTTCCGATCTGGCAGTGAAACTTTTACCATTGTGGATTGAATTAACTAGATCTAATTGAAGCAGTTTTTGCAGTTATTTGCTTTATCTATTAACATCCAGATATGCAGATCTGATCTGACACCGGGACTCGATCGGCTCTTTAAAACCGATGCAAGAGTCGTCCCGGGGAGCTGATCACGGCTCGGACTAATGTTTGCATGTGTTTGTGCATGCAGGCAAACCATCGAAAGCACGTTTGCACCTTCCTGATCGGGTATAGGTCAGGTGGCATGCCCTGCATCTCCGGAAACATCGGCGTGTGCCAAGATCTGGGCCGTTGACCGAGGGACCGGTGCCAGCAAGCGCCCCGGCAGCCTCCCGGCTCTTCGTGTTGTCTGTCACTACTCGCCAGTGGGTTTTGACCGACAACATGTACATAGTCTGGTAAGCAGGCAGCAAGGTGGCACAATCCAATGGTACGTGCATCATATGGCCAAATTCATTTTATTTGGTTCACAAAGAATTATTTCATACATGCAACAAGAAGATATACAAAGATCCAATTTAAGTTTGATCACCTTGTGTTATTTGTCCATATTTGTATTAAATAACTTGTAGACAGACTCATAGATACCCTATTGTACAAGCTGTCTTTATTGTTGTCTGTGTATGGTGTTTTAGACAGTTACAGACGGTAGCTGTCTATAGGGTTGTACATGCCCTAAATAATTTTTAGAAAGACCATACACAAGTACTTGGGAATATGGTCATGACATCACACACCATTAAGTATGCTGCAAATCGGCTCTGTGGTCCGGCTGATGCTCTCGAAATTAAACTCGATCTATCCGTCGCTTCGAATTTAGGGTGATGCCTGTCGTTTAATTAGTACTTCCAATTAATACAGGTGTTTCTACAAAATTGCAATGAATCTTGCAAAGTCTACACGCTGTTTTCAAGGTTCGCGGCGTGAAAATCAATTTAATCTACAATTAATAAAAAAATTAATCAGTAAATAACAATAATAAGGAACACATTGACTAGGATCCCGAATAATTTTATAAAAGAGGTATCAGCCCAACAGTTATCGTGTAACAACCCCGGTGTTAAATTACTTGTAGTTAGCGTTAATCATATGTTAGCATGGTCAGTAGTATTGATCATACATGATAAAAAAATAATAATGATAATTGAATCCAACCAAAGATATTTACTTTAAGATTTTTGGTGATCTTTTGTTCTATAAAATATTGCTTGGAAAGAGAAATTGAAATTCATTTGGTATTACTCACTGGACCCGCCTGTCATCCTCTCTATTGTTAGTGCCATGCCCCGTCCTGTTTGCACAGAGCTCGGTATGGAGGAACGAGACCTCCCGAAGCTCATCCTCCGTGCTGCACGTCGGCCATCGAGGACGTTCTCCTCTCTTCCCCATTGGAGGTTGCCAAATTGCTCACGATCTCATCCCAAACCCGGTCACCAGAGCCCTCTCGTTCCCTTCCCATTCTTCTTACTCCCGCTCGACCCAAGCCGCCGCTCGACCATCACCGACCTCCGCGGCTCGATTCCTTCGGCAAGCATCTGCGCCATCCCTTCCTGCATCCCCTCCCACACTCCACCGCCCTCGCTCAAGCGTTCCCCAGCCGGAAATCGACCCTGCCAGACCCGCCCGCCATTGGAGCCTGCACAGAGCTCCGCCCCCTTTCGTTGATCCGCTTCTACGGCCCTCCTCCTCACCCACCAACTGCGAAAACGGCACCCCGGTGAGCACGCGCACCTCCCCTGTCTTTTTCCCCTTCGATTCTTGCATCACCGATGCCGAAACGCGGCCATGCCGCCGCCGGCCTACCCGCCTGTCGCCGCCGCACGCCGCGGGCCGCGTTGGCGCGATCCCGCGCCAAGCTGTCGCGCGCACCAGGGCCGCCTGCCCACGCTGGTCGTCGTCCTGCGCCGCCCCGACGCCGGCCGACGCTGTCCTGGTCGGAACGGCCGCGCCACCGCGCGCCACCGTCCTGCGCCCGCCGCCGCTCCCTTGCTCTGCTGCTGCTGCTGTCGCAGGCCGCCCCAAGCCCCTGCGCGCGCATCCGCGGGCCGCAGCCGCCCTCAGCGCCGCGCCCTAACCCGCCGCACAAGCCACCGCTCCGCCCACGCGTCGCCGCCGCCAGTTGCACCGCCGCTCCCCTGCTCTGTGCTACAGCCGTCGCGGGCCCTCGCCGCTGCCTAGGGCCGCGCGCACGCGCAGGCCCCGCCTGGACCGCTGCTTTCCGCGCCGCCGCGACCACGGCGTGCGTGGCCGCCTGGGCAGGGCAAGCCGCACCCTCCCACTAACCAGTGGGGCCCGCTGGTCAGGGTGGATTAGGGGGGTGAGATTTTGTTTTATTGTTTGAATTCGATTACAGCTTATAAACTCCATATCAAATCAAATAAAAATGTGAAAAATATAGGATTAATTTTGTTGGATTATTTAGAAGCAAATCTATAGAACAAAAATATCCATGCTAGTGAAATGTCATTTTTACCCCTACTAGAATTTAGGTTGTTCTTAGGCTTGTATAATTAATTTTTATGGATCTGTTAGCCTAAAAATTATGGAATTTATGCAGTAGATTACTTTAGCCATGAGTAATTCACTATAAATTTTTTCATGTTCAGAAAACATAATTTGGTATGAGATTATAAAATGTATCCAAACTAGTATATTGGGAATAGGAATAAATAATGTGTTTACATGTAAAATTCTATCCAATTTATGGAAAGTATGTTAATAGTGTTCTTGCATGTAGGCACTGTTGCTACTAATTTCTGTTCTAATTTTTCACTTAGTTGGTTTGTTTTGTTTTTAATAATTAGGGTTTAATTTGTTGTTCCTTTATAGGTGTATTTTATGTATTTGTTTTTAAGTTTTTATCTCCCTAAGGTGCTAGTCGTGGTAGATTATATTAGGATAAGAAGGGAGACTAATCAAACCTTGATTTAGATATGTCAAAAATGTTAGCTAATAACTCTCTTTTCGTACATAATTAAGTTAATTGTGAGTCCAAAGTTGAGCTAACGTTATTTGAATTAGGAAAACCCTTAACCAAATATATAGAAACGTGTGTTTCATTCTTTTGTATGGTTATGTGAGTATGAAGTTTGTTAGTTAATTTATCCTTGGTTGATACCCGTTTATGAATTGAAATTCATGTCTGCATATGGATTAACTGGCATTTCATGTGCATACATATAGAAATCGTATCAAGAACACCGTTTACGGATGGATCGTGATGAAGCCCAGGATTAGGAAGGAACTCGTGAAGATCCGGTCCAAGGTCGGAAGGGCCCAAGGCCTTGTTAATACTAACACTGATTTAGTGTTACCCCCAGGCAAACCCCGGTGCATGACCTACTATTTTAAATTATGAATCATTATATATTTATTACTTGTATATTATGTTTTTAGGAATTATCTGGAACCTTAGTTGCATGATCCCTAGGTTACCTGGGCCTTATACTAGTTTGTGTAAGTCGGTAGCACTGCTATGCTTAATAGATCTCGGTAAAAGTCGAGTGATATCCTGTAACTCGCGAGATATAGGATGTTGTAGAAGTCGAGTAATTTTCGGTTACTCGCGAGATATAGGATGTCTTTATACTTTATTATATGTGTTATTATATTTAAGATGGAATGAATGGAAATTTGAGACCGGACGGAGAATGGTGATGAGATATAGGTATGGCAGCAGGACAGGGTTCCTGGGTGTCTTAGCCCCGTCTATGTCACTTAAGGACCATTCCGTTATTGGATATACTGATCGGGGATTGAATTGTACTAACCGCATGCCGGGAGTAGGAGGTAGTCGAAACCGGTAAGCCTAGTACTGCCCTGATTCGAAAGTACAGGACTTCAACTCACCTCCTGCGGTAGTCGAGTGGTCGCAGAGAAACGGGGATGCATGTATTTACTTTTGGTGATCTCTATGGGGCTCGGCTGACCATATGATGGTGAGGCGATTCTGTAGTTTGAGGCAGGGAGGGGAATGGTTGGTTCGTATAGTCCGACGGGGCTAATACGTGCCGTGTTGGTTAGGTTCACTATGCAAGGTTAAATCGGATCGATTCGCCGTGTCTCGTGGATATGAGAGCCTTGATCTCTTGGTCACATCATAGTATAATAAGATGGAACATGGATGATATATGATTACTCTGAATTGTTATTTAATACTATCATATTTGCTCTAGATATGCAAATATTAGCTGATGGTTAAGCTATATAGAACCTTAAGCTAAAATATTGAAAGTAAGAATCCACTCTTAGATGTCTTTTGGCAAAACAAACTACCAACCAGAAAGCATTGCATGTCTAGATATTGGGCTAAGTATACCCATAGTCGGGTAAGTCTTGCTGAGTATTAGTTGCTCAGGGTTTTGTTGTTTACCTTATTTCAGGTATAGAAGCTAACCAGGATTCACATCGATGGGCTTGATGTGACATCCTCATGTTTTCGTAGTTGTCGTTTTGTCTTACTGGTTCTCAAACAAACTCCCTTCTCTCATGTTATATTCGCTTCCACTGCTATCATTTATTGTATGTAAATTCTAAATTTAAAGATGTTTTTGTAAATATTTATGTTGTTATTTATTTTGTAAAATTATATCATGTTGGTACCGTCTGCGCTCGCTGTTATGCGAGACTACTGGTGATGTTTTGATCAGGTTGTGGGAAACAGGCTGTCAAGTTATCCTTAATTAAGTTAATGCGCCTGATGCGTTCAAATGACGGCAGTTGCGCTTAATTAAACTGTTTAATTTGGTGATTCTGTCACATATCGGCTATGGAGCCGATTCATAAATAACAGCTAGAACTAAAAACAAACCTAGTTGCAAAGCTGATATTGTTATATGAGAATTCAAGTCATACCTTGAGTTGATCCGGTGCCTGTTTAGTTCCCAAAATTTTTTCTGCACTACAGTAACTTCGAATGGTTGACCACTAATTAGGAGTACTAAATGTGGGTAACCGGCAAAACCCATTCCATAACCTCCATGTGAAATCGCGAGGCGAATCTAATAAACCTAATTATGCAATAATTAGACATTGGCATGCTACAGTAAACAATACTAATGATAGATTAATTAGGCTTAATAGATTGCCTCGCAATTTCTAGTTCATCCATGTAATTAGTTTTGTAATTAGTCTATATTTAATAATCCTAATTAGTGTTGTAAAAGTTCTCAAAAAAATTTGCCCAAGATTCACAAACTAAACGTGACTGGCTTCACATCTAGAATTGCTAGAACAAGTTTTTTAGATAATACTAATATGTATGTATAAACTGTTTGGCAAGAATTTGTTTGCTTTTGATGCACCGGCTTATTGGCAAAATTTTCTATATAAATTTATCAGCATCATTATTATTACTTTAATAGTCACTATTATTTAGGGGGCCCATCTCCAATCTCGCTGTGGGCCCGAAAACTGAGGACCGGCCCTGATCATTCGTGGTTTTTTATGTAGACACTGCACCGAATTGAAGAAGCAGTGCAGTGTCCTCGCCTGCTGACCCCGCCTCACCAAACAATCATTTTATCGGTAGTGCCTTTATTTGTGGAGTAAAGTTCATTTTTGGCCTTCCAACAATCCACTGTGTTCGGTTTTGACAATGCAACTTCAAAATCATACATCCGTAGCCATTCAACTCTCAAAACCGGTCATATTTGGTTATCGTGTGGTTTTGATGGTGGTTTTTGTGACGTGGACGCCACATGGCGGTGGGGCCCACCTGTCAGCCCTTCCCTCTCCTCTCCTCTCCCTCTCCTCACCCTACGCCGGCCACCGCCCTCCTCTCGCGCGCCTCTCGAGCTCACCTGTCAGCCCTCTCCTCTCCTCTCTCTCTATTTCTTCTCTCTTCTCCTCTCTCTCTTCTCTCCTCTCCCTCTCCTCTCACCCTGCGTCGGCCGCCGGCCTCCTCCCGCGCGCCTCTCGAGCTCACCAGCCCGGCAGCGCTGGCCTGCGGCGGAGCTCGAGCGGTGCTGGCCCGTGGCGAAGGAGGCGCAGGTGCGCGGAGGGGGACGAGCGGCGCGGTGCGTGGGTGCGGGGCGCACGGACGCGCGTGGGCGAGGCCAGAGGCGGCGGCGCGGTGCTCACGGACGCGTGCGACGGCGCGCGTAGGGCACGAGGTGGTGGCGCGAGCAGGGCGCGGGCGGAGCAGCTCGCGGTGCAGCGGCTCGTGAGCAGAGCAGGAGCAGCGGCAGAGCAGGAGGCTTGCGCGGCCGGCAAGGCACCGCGCGTGCGAGGAGCGGGAGTGGCGCGGATCTGGGAGGCGTGCAGCACGCGAACAGGAGCAGGGCAGTAGCAGCTGCAGCAGGAGGATGCTGCGGCGGCATTGGAGCTCCGCCGTGGACAAGCACTGCTCGAACTCCCATGGCCGAGCCTCACATCACCGGAGTAGTTAGTTTAGGTCGGGAGGGGCTGTCGCGGTGGGTGGTTGCGAGCCGAGGCCTGACCGCCCGCTGGCGATGGCGTTCGCCGTAAGGAGAGGGTAGAACGGCCACGGAGGCTGGCCGTGAGCTCCGCCGCTGGCCAGCTCCGCTGCCGGCCTGTCGAGTTGGTGAGGCACTTGCGGCGGCGCCTGCGTCCTGCACCGCGCGGGGGGCCGCTCCCGGCCGAGCGCGCGCGCCTCACCGTCGGCGCCGCGCGCGCCGGAGAGAGAAATAGGAGAGAGGGGAGGAAAGAGAGAAATAGGAGAGATAAAAAAGATGACAGGTGGGTCCCACTAACATGTGGCAGCCACGTCAGCAAAACCACACCCAAAACCATCAGGATGGTCAAATGTTAATGGTTTTGAGAGTTGGATGGTCAAGGATACCCGGTTTTGGAGTTTAATGGCCAAAACCAAACCGAGGCAAGAGTTGGATGGCCAAAAATGAACTTTATTGACACAAACTCAAGTTCAACAACGCACCACCAACAAGTCGGGTGAGAGTGGATCCAGATTTGGTGACATGGCTACCCAATGTCCTAACGGGACATTAGCTGCATCTCAGCCCTTCAAAACAGATCCAACCACTCTTATTCTTGAGCCCACAGTCAGGCAATTGACGCGTTAACAGGCGGGGAACGGAGGGGGACGGCGCCCAACTCCGGCACTCGCGCGCGCATCACCACTCCAATTCCCTGCTCGCGTCGCCCGCAGTCGCCAGGGGAGAAGGCTGCCGTTGTCGTGCCTGGCCGCCGGGCTTCCTCAGCGCGCCGCTGCAGGAGGCCGTGCGTGGCCCTCGCGCCCTCGCTGCGGGAAGCCGCGCGGCGCCGTCAGGCTGCCGCTGCGGAAGGCCGACTGAGCAGTTCACAATGCCAACTACTGCTTCGCACAGGGCAGAACTACCACGGCAGGGGCGGCGTCCTTCCTCCAAGCGGCTTCACAGCGGCGGCGGCGGCCCGCCTCCACCCGCGCAAGGGTGTCACGCGCGGTGCAGTGGACACGTTGGAAGAGAGGGCGTGAACCATCCAGCTAAGCAAGCGTGAGTTGTAAACGGGTTGTGGCGGGCCACCGGACAGTGTCTGGCCTCTGAGTATATCTACTCATGCCGTGTACGAGTAAATGACAGACTTGTATTTGCTAAAAAGTAACAGAAGACGAGATCAGGGGTCAGGGTTCTTCCCCTCCCCCAAGTATCCCCCTTGCTCTGCTCTACCGATCCCTCGCGTTCACGTCGCCGGCGACCGCCGCGGCCTAGGGACACGACAATTGGTATCAGATTCGGGCGATTCCTCTCCGCCGCTACCGCTCCACCGATCGATTCCGTTCTAGTCAGCCCATTACCTCGGTGCTCGACCTGCTCCGCCGTGAATCCCGCGATTCCGGCGTCCTCCGCCCCGCTCTCCGACGACCATCGCTAGCGGCCACCGCATATCGCCGGTTAGCCGTTCCGGCGCCGTCGACCACCCACTTTTCCGCACCGCTTAGGTCTGTAGTGGAATCGATCTACCGAGGCGGCGGCACTGTGTGGTCTGCATCACGGGCGCGGCATCGAACGATTCGGTGTTGTGCGTGGGTTCCGGCGCGTGATTGCTGTACTCCGGCGGCTTAGCAACCCTGCTCGAGCCTCGTTGAGGTGCCTCAATTCGAGTTGTGGTAGTTTTGTTTCCGGTGCGGTCACCACGGCTCCCCCTAAGCCCTCCGTGCAGACCCAAATCATCCTAGGTCGGATGGAGGAGCACATCTAGGCTGAGGACACTCATTGGGATCAGGTTATGGAGAGCCTGGATCTTCTCTTCGCGCGCGTCACCGATATCGGTCGTGACCAGCAGCAGATTCGTGCTCAGTTGGCTCAGCACACCGAAGTTTTGCAGGGGTATGCACAAGCACAAGAGATTCTCACGCAGAAGGTGGACTCTGCAAGCCAGGCTGTTGCGAAGTTGACTCCTGATTTCGTGAGTTTCGATTCGGCGCGGCAACCTTCTTCTCCGCAGTCGGGTCCTTCAGGTGAGAACAATTACCAACGCACCCAGTTTCATTTTGGCCGTCCGAATCATGATCAGTCGGGAGGGAATTGTAATTACATCCCTAAACTCTCGTTTCCGCGTTTTGATGGTCGTCAACCTAAAATCTGGCGTGATAAGTGCATGGATTATTTTCATATTTGCAATGTTCCTGAGTATATGTGGGTCACGACTGCTTCGTTACATCTAGATGATAATGCGGCCCAGTGGTTTCAAATGTACAAGCTAAAACATGGGGGGATTGGTACTTGGTTACAGTTTGCACAGGCAGTCGAAGATCAGTTCGGTTCAGATGATTATAGAGCAGCCTTAGATGAGTTGTTGATGCTAAAACAAAGTGGCACGGTGGAAGAATATGTTACTGAGTTTGAATCTTTGCAGTTCCAAGTCTCTATGCATAATCCTAGTTATGGAGAATTGTTTTTTGTGGCTCAATTCATCAAAGGGCTGAGAGAGGATATTCAATCGGCTGTGCAGCTTCAGTTACCTGATAAAGTTAACAAGGCCATTCTCCTAGCTAAGATCCAACAGAAAATGATTGACAGAGGCAAATATAGAGCACAGAAATTAGTGTATCAGGGCAAACCTCAGAATTTTGGTGGGAAGTCTGATGGCAAACAACACTTGCAGCCCTCTGCATTGTGGAAAGAAAGACAGGAAAGGGACTATAGGAAGGCACATGGACTATGTTTCTATTGTGCTGAAAAGTTTGAATCAGGCCATGCAGAAAAATGTTCCAAAAGACCCAAGTCTCAGCTCAATGCTTTGGTGGTGAATGATCTGGATGTTCAGTTAACTGATGAAATATTGCACCAACTAACTGTTGAAGATTCTTTGCAGCAGGAATTCGGTCAGCTATCACTGAATGCTCTTTCCTCTGCAGTCGGTTCTGAATGCATACAAATTCGGGGAAGAGTTCAGAACAAAGTGTTTCTATTGTTGCTGGATAGTGGTAGTTCCAACAGCTTTGTCAGCTCTGCATTTGTGCTCAAAGCTGGGCTCTCCACTATTTCCACCAGTCCACAACAAGTCAGATTGCCCAATGGGGAGGTTCTTATCTCAGATAGACTAGTTCCTTCCTTGACTTGGTGGTGCCAAGGCCACACAATTGCCACTGATATGAGAGTCCTGGATTTGGATGTGTATGATGGCATACTAGGATATGATTGGCTTAAATTGCACAGCCCAATGACCTGTGATTGGACTAACAAACAAATTCAGTTTAAACAGGGAGATACACTAGTTACTATTCAGGGAATGCAATCCCCACCTTTACAACTATCTCCATTGTCTGCAGACAAATTGGTCAAATACTGCAAGGGCAATGATGTTTGGGCTTTTGCCATGGTGGAGGCTTCAGATTCTGTAACACCTACAGAGATTCCTCCTGCTGTACAGTCATTACTGGCCACCTATTCAGATTTGTTTCATGTGCCCACTACTCTTCCTCCTTCCAGAGTTCATGATCATGCCATTCCATTACTACCTGAGGCTGTTCCTGTCAATGCTAGGCCTTACAGGTACTCTCCCACACACAAATCTGAAATTGAGAAGCAAGTGAAGGAGTTATTGGCAGCTGGTATGATCACTCACAGTTCTAGCCTTTTTGCCTCTCCTGTGCTTTTGGTGCAAAAGAAGGATGGTAGTTGGAGATTTTGTGTGGATTATCGAAGACTCAATGATCTCACTATTAAGAACATATTTCCTATGCCTATCATAGAGGAAATCTTAGAGGAACTATTTGGTGCCAATTATTTTACAAAGTTGGATATGAGGGCAGGTTATCATCAGATTAGGATGGTGCCACATGATGAATATAAAACAGCTTTTAAAATCCATCATGGCCATTATCAGTTTAGAGTGATGCCTTTTGGGCTCACTAATGCTCCAGCTACTTTTCAGTGCCTCATGAATGATATTCTGGGTCCTTTTCTGAGAAAGTTTGTTTTAGTGTTCCTGGATGACATTCTAATCTATAGCCCTTCTTTGGAGTCTCATCTGGATCATCTGACTCAAGTCTTTGACAAGTTGCAGGACAATCAGCTGTATCTGAAAGCTAGCAAATGCTCCTTTACTCAGCATACACTAGAATATTTGGGCCACATTATTTCTGCTGATGGGGTGGCTACTGATCCTTCCAAAACCAGTGCTATGTACAACTGGCCAACACCAACAAATTTTACAGAGCTCAGAGGATTTTTAGGCTTGACAGGTTATTACAGACGTTTTGTCAAGCATTATGGGCTGTTGGCTAAGCCACTTACTAATTTGCTGAAGTGCAAACAATTTGTGTGGACTTCTGCAGCTCAGCAAGCTTTTGTCAAACTCAAGGAAGCCATGGTAACTACTCCAGTGCTGGGTTTGCCTGATTTCAGTACTCCTTTCATTGTTGAAACTGATGCTTGTGATGATGGTATTGGAGCTGTTCTCATCCAGCATGCCCAGCCTTTAGCATTCCTCAGTAAAGCTTTAGGGCCTGCCCACAAACACTTGTCTATTTATGAGAAAGAGTTTTTGGCTCTAATCATGGCTGTGGAATGTTGGCGTCCATATTTGCAGCAACAAGAGTTTCTCATCCGGACTGATCACAAAAGTTTAGCTTATCTCACCGAGCAGAATCTCCATTCTGACATGCAGCGTAAAGCTATGACTCGGTTGATGGGACTTCAGTTCAAAGTGGTATATCGACAGGGCAAGGATAATGTAGTGGCTGATGCTCTTTCTCGTGTAGGTCACCTCATGGCAATTCAGGCTGTGTCAATGGCTCAACCAGTATGGCTCCAGGAGGTCTCTAATTCATATAGAACAGACTCCATGGCTCAACAACTACTTACCCAGCTTGCTATTCACAGTCCTTATTCCTCGGGGTACTCATTGCATAATGGCCTGATTCGGTTCAAAGGTAAATTGTGGATTGGGAATAATTCTGCCCTGCAAACCAAGATCATTGCAGCTTTTCATGCTAGCCCTATTGGAGGACATTCTGGGATCACTGCCACATATCATCGAGTTAAGGGTCTCTTCTACTGGAAAGGGCTGAAACAGGCTGTGGAGAGCTTTGTTCAACAATGTGAGATATGCCAACATGCTAAACATACAAATGAGCACCCAGCAGGTTTACTTCAACCACTTCCAATACCTGGTGGTGCTTGGCAGGATTGGTCTATGGACTTCGTGGAAGGACTACCGGTGGTGGAAGGTTATTCAGCCATTTTAGTGGTGGTCGATCGACTGACAAAGTATGCTCACTTCTTACCGCTCAAACATCCCTATACTGCCCAGTCTGTTGCCAAGTTGCTGCTCGACCAAGTCATCCGATTACATGGGTTTCCTACCACCATTGTCAGTGATCGTGATAAGATCTTCTTGAGTCCATTCTGGCGGGAGCTGTTCAAGTTGCATGGGACTCAGTTGCTGATGAGTACGGCTTATCACCCGCAAACTGACGGGCAAACGGAGCGGGTGAATCAGTGTCTCGAAATGTTTCTACGCTGTGCAGTATATGATCACCCTAAACAATGGAAAAATTGGCTACCTTTAGCAGAACTATGGTATAACTCCTCATATCACTCTACTATTGGTTGTTCCCCATTCAAGGCACTCTACGGTCATGAACCAGCTATGCCTACTGTCCCCTCTGAAGTTTCAGACACTTCTCCTCAAGTTGCTGAGTTGATCACAAATCGTGCAGACCATCTACTCATGTTGAAGGAACATTTGGCCAAAGCTCAGCACCGCATGAAGACTTATGCTGACAGAAACAGAGTGGAACGTCAGTACCAAGTCGGTGAGCAAGTGCTGCTGAAACTCCAGCCCTATGCTCAGACATCAGTGGCTAATCGTCCGTTCTCTAAGCTGGCCTTCAAATACTTTGGACCCTATGCTGTTACTGAGAAGATCGGCACTGTGGCTTATCGTTTAGCATTACCTGTGGATTCAAAAATCCATGATGTCTTTCATGTCTCACAATTGAAACCATTTACTGCTAACTATTCTCCAATTTACTCAGATGTTAACAGGATTGTCCACCTGGACACGGTCACACTACAACTAGAGAAGATTCTTGAACGTCGCTTGGTCAAGAAGGGAAATGCTGCAATTCCTCAGGTGCGTGTAAAGTGGTCTCATCTGCCTGTAGATTCTGCAACTTGGGAAGACTTTCATGTGCTCCGTCAGCGATTTCTGGCATCTCCTGCTTGTGGACAAGCAACATCTCTGGCGGGGGTGTAACACCCCGGGTGTTTACACAGTAATTAAATAGGTGTCTGCACAGTAATTGTGTTTGTTGCTATGCATCTTGTGCTTGAAATGCGTAAAAAGGATCTTTTTGTAATTATGAAAGGTTATATGTGTAATTATGATTCTATGCAAGGTCCTTTTTGCAGTTGTGTTGAATGGGTTGTGTAATTATAGTTTTAGTGGAGGGTGTTTGTGCAAAATTTCAGTGCATTTAATGCATGGTAGTCATTTTGCTTGTAAGTCTACATTTGAAGTGATTTTGCATTGAAAAAGACACAATTCCTAGAATTTAAAATCCCTCTTGTGTTTTCAAATTTAGCTCTCTATCCTTTGGTCAAATAAATTTTTGCACAACATCAAAGTTGTAGCTCTTGAAAAATTGAACAACTTTCATGTTGGGCACTTTTTCATTTGAGCTTTAGTTTAAAAGTTATTGCTTGTTTACAGAAAGGTCCCTGGAACTTTTGGAAATTGCAAAATCGCCCTTATGACCATCTCCCCCTCCCTGCTCTGCTTCTCGCCGCCGGCCACCGACAGCGCCGCCGTGGAGCGCCTTCCCGGCTTTCCCGGCCATTACTTCGCCGTGCGCTGGCTTCCACGCGTCGCCGGCGAGCTCCTCCCCCTCCTGTTGCCTCGCGCTGGAGCCTCCACCCCTCGCCACGCACCCCCGCCGAGCCCAGAACCTCCCCGGCGGCCGCCACCGCGACGCCGCCGTGGAGAGCCCAAACCAGAGGCCCAGCTCTCGATCTTTCGCGCGCCTGAGCACTACAAGAACCCCAGGATTCGATTTCACTCGCTCCTTTGCTCTCTCCTCGCTCCCACGCTGCAGAACACCATCGCCGCCCCGCTTGAACCCCGGCGAGCTCCACCCCACCGCGGAGCCGCCAACCCAGACCCGCTCCACCCCTACATCCCCCACCATTAGCACCGCCTCGACCTCGCGCAGCTCCTAGGCCATTTCCCCTCACCCGAACACCACCGGAGCCACCCCGCCGCCGTGCTCCGAGCTCGCAAGCCGCCGCTCGCCGTCGACACCCCCTCTCCGACCGCCCTAACCTCGATTCCAAGCACCCAGAGGTGCGCCTTGAACCCGTGAGGCTCACGCACCCCTCCACCCTCGCCGCCGGTGAGCCCCTCGCCGGGAAACCGCCGGTCAAACCTCGCCTCCCCCTCTGACCCGACCCGAGGACCTCGGTTTTGAATTTGAGAAAGCTTAGGGGGTTGTCTGCGATGTCAGTGACTCAGAGGAATAGTGCTCTAAGGACTTGTTTGAAATAGTTTGCTGTGATCTTTGAAATTCAATATCAATTTGTAGAAAATTCGTAAAATAGCAAATCTTGATGTTTTGGAATCCTCTTGAAGAGATCTATGCAGTAGAACCATAATATGTTACGCTTTAGTTGCAAACTTTTGCTGTATAAATGGTTTTGTGTTAATAGGTATATAAATACTTGTTCTTTAATCTTTTTCTTATCTGATGCTTAAAAGCTTGTATTGCTCTGAAATTTTTGTGGTAGTTGAATCATGTTACACTAGCTTTGCTATAAAAATTTCATGATCAGTTCTCTTGTGTAGCTATTTATTTGATTTAATCCTTGTTTAGTATATTTTTTTATGATAAATAGTTCCTGTTCTTGTTAAATCCTGAAAATATTCCTGAGTGTTCTTCTGGAGTATATTAGCTTGTCCAGGAAGTTTGAGCCTTAGTTCATGGCTAGATCAGGGGCTAAAAATGAATCTTGCTAATCTGTTGTTTGTTTTATTTATTTTCTCAGAGTTATTTCGGTGTAGATAAAATCATGAAAAATTCACAGTAGATAGATCATCCCTGGGTAGATCTCCTGTTAAATTTTGAGCTTCTGTTTTGATCCATTTTGATCTGTATAATTCAAGCTTTTACTAGGTGTTGCCTGCATAAATGATTTATTATGATTAAATGGTTACATGTATTGACATGATTTTTGTAGGGTAGATTACTTTGTTCATGTTCTGTTTAGTGTAATTTTGGTAGATTTTATTACTATTTGTACTTTGAGTTGTTGATTTATTTACAAACCATGACTTACTTGTATAGGAAATCACCACCACTCATTTATTGAAGTTAGTTAACTTCTTTTGTGCTGTTGATCATGATGCCTTGTGTAGTTAAATTTGTTATTTAACTACTCTATAAACGATTGCCCATGTTTGTTTATAATGTTGTTCTTACATTACATATAGATACGACTACTTTGTCAGACGGGACGTACGAGTTGATTCCGGAGTCTGACGGAGGTGATCTCGAAGCTCAAGTGAACACTGCGGAACTAACTGAATCCCCGAACCAAAGTTCGGAAGAGCCTAGCGCTGAAATAGTTAGCAACTACCGAGAAGGCAAGCCCCGGACATAACCTATACTTCAAATTAATTTCATTTACTGTATTATTTTACTTGTGCATTTACAGTTCATAGGAGTTGAATTGAAACTCTAGATGCATGATCCTAGGAACCTATGTACTGAACACTAGACCTGAGTTCGACTATCTGCTAAGCTTATAGGAACGGTAAAAGTCGAGTGATTGCCTGTCACTCGCGAGCTTTATAGGAATTGCTTGTTTACTTTCTGTTATCAATATAAGGACGACGGACGGGGTTGTGTTCGATATCATGTCCTATGTGAGACCCCGTCTGTGTTGATGAACTTGCTAAGGTCGCGGTGTGTGGTAGTGCTGGTTAAGTTTTTGAAAGTACTAGTCACATGCCGTAAATATGGTACGCGGCAAGCTTAGTAGCCGATTGGACCGGGGAGTGGATATACCTCCCACTCTCTCAGTAGGGATAGGTTTTATTATATGTTGCGCAACACTACGACTTCTAGGGACAAGGTTCGGCCTTGGAGCCCTGTAGTCGGGGAGAGTGGCACTATCCACAAGCCGGAAAGAAAGGTTAACGGTTGTTTGGGAATGACCCGACGGTATTCCAGACGTGTGTGCTAGGTTACCCTTGCAAGGTTGAATCTCGATTCAGAATCGTCCGCCTCTCACGATGAAATGAGACTGCTTGATCTCTTTGCCACACAGAGTAATAAGAGCAACAATATTCTCATTAATCTTGATGTTTGCTTAGAAGTTCCACCATGTTTGGTTAGTAGATGCATACATAGATTGGTTAATCAACTAGAATCTTGAAGCTAAAACTTGAAAGTAAGGACCTACTCTTTATTGCTTTTCAGCAAATGAAAAACCAGAGCCTTACAAAGCCTTGCATAGTCTAGCTAAGGTGGGCTACTTATACCCGTTGTCGGTTAAGTCTTGCTGAGTATTAGAATACTCAGCCTTGCTGTTGAAACCCTTTTTCAGGTATGACTTTTGAGGATCAGGTCGCTAGCTTGACCTATCCTTGCTCATTGCCTCCTGGCTGGTCCGTAGAATGGGATACGTCTTCGGCCGGCAATGACTATGACGAGTGATACCAGGCTTGGGCTAGCTTGGTATACTTTTGGCGACGTGTTGTAGTGATCGTGTTTCATCTTCCGCTGTTTAGACTCTGAACTTATAATCATGGCTTGTATAACTGTTTTACTTAAGTTTGGCTTTGTAATAAGGTTTTCAACTGGTTTGTAATCATTACTATGTCTGTGTTGTAAAAATTGTGGTTGTAATATCTCTGGACTCGCCTTCGTGCGGGGTATGCTTGTTCGATCCGAGAATCGGTGGTTGTATCGGGACGTTACCCGACAGACCAAAAATTGTTCCGATTGAAGTGCGTTTAAGCTAATGTTGCCTTTAGGGTGATGGTTTACGCACTTGAGCCGGGATAATTTAGGCGGTTCTGCCACAGCTGGTATCAGAGCTACAAGCGTATACCAGAGGTGTTGGAACCTTAAAAATCGCTTTCCGTATAAAATTGGAACAATAGGGTATTTCGAAAAGCTACGTTAGATTCGTTAAGGGTTGTGCTTAGAACGTAAAGTCCTAGGGAATTTATGGGAATTACTAGGTGGTTATTTCTGTATGGTTTATGTTATCTGACTTCCAGCACTTTACATTTTGTCAAACCATTCTCACAAGCAATTCTTAATTTTGTAACGACGCACCTACGTGAGGTAAGATGGTAAGGATCCTCAGTCAGCTGAGGGAGTCTGACCTTCCCGTCGGTGATGCGAGCCGAACGCTGCCCTCAAGCAGTGGCTTACTTGAGGTGCTTCCAATATATCGACGATTAGTGGACTATATTGGAAGTAAAGTGTGCTCAGTCAGCTGAGGGAGTCTGACCTTCCCGTCGGCGATGCGAACCGAACGCTGTGCTCAAGCAGTGGCCTACTTGAGCTGCTGCCAATATACCGATTTCGATCGACTATATTGGGAGTAAAGAAACTTGTGAATACGCCTCTGAGTAGCGTATGCTAACGTTGGCCATACGGCGGAAATTGTATGGCTGCCGTTTCT
This sequence comes from Panicum virgatum, assembly GCF_016808335.1. Classification (NCBI taxonomy): domain Eukaryota; kingdom Viridiplantae; phylum Streptophyta; class Magnoliopsida; order Poales; family Poaceae; genus Panicum; species Panicum virgatum. Next base: position 13,728,801 of record NC_053145.1, read on the forward strand.
ATAGTGAGCGGTAATGTTTGGGAACGCTTTCATGAGTGCTGGCATGAAAGGTTCATTGGATATATATATATATGTTCTGTCAATCTTCTACAGGAACACTAACCGCGATTCGATAAGATAAGAACGGTTAGAATGTATCGACTAGCTATATAGTGAGAGCCGTATTTATGTATGCCACCGTGCTAACCACGTAAGCCCAACGATAGTTGGCAATTGTTTATCTTGTGAGAAACGAACAGGACGTGCATGCATATCTAGTTAATGTTTGATTTGTTCCTAGTACTTGAAGTTGCTACATGAGCTTGTTAAGAAATTTATAGTATGAATCCTTATAAGATAAGTGTTAGTGTGCTTAAAACATGAGTGAGTGAAACTCTGATTTTAGTAGCATGTTTGTAAAATGCTTAGGTTTCCTTAGATGAAAAATATGGTTTCGAGTCATGCCTTCCTCCTAAGCCCCATCTTGTTGTTATAAGGATCTTTTCATTCCTTAGAATCTCAAATGATGAACCAATACCAATTGTGGTTTATTATTCTTTGAGTTGGAATCATATCATCTTGTGAATTAGAGTCACATTTGTTTTACCGCAGTCTTCTTAAAGCTTTATTTGAGAAGTCTTGAGATAATTATATTACTCACATTTGAATCCTTTTTGATTCAGATGGCGACTTGTTCCCAGATCTTTTGGGATGAGGAGGGAAATGCTCATACCGACTGTCTGTACTGGGAGGGTTTTCCGAGGATTCTTTGGGATTCACTTCGTATCTTCCACTACCCAGATCCACCCCAGTACACGGGACGCCAGTTTTCGGAGGATGGAATTAAGAAGAACAGAGTTAAGATGACCATTCCTCAGCACCCCACCTTGGAGTGGCCACCGATTGAGATCGAGGTGATTGGGTACCGTCTTGTGGATGCGTTTGAGAAAGCAGCTCTCAACGCTATCACCACTTTTTGTGAGCACCATCCTGAGGAGATTGCAGCATATCCTATTGGTTTGTTTCCAGCAGTCAGTGCTGGCAATGCAGAGTGGCTGTTCAGGGTCACACACTTTGGACACTTGATTGGAGATGTAGCGGATGAGACTATCGAGGCAGTAGTCAGATATATGAATGCTCAGTCTCATTACCAGATACTTCAGCAGCGACACATGGACCAGGTGATAGACTTGGCCCAGAGTTTTCAGCGAGGCCTTCGTTTGAAGGATATTCAGATTGAGGGACTTCAGGATGCCGTTGCTGGGAGGGACACTGCTATTGCACAGTTTGAGCATCAGGCTATGGAGTATGGTGCTGAGATAGAGCAGCGCAACACAGTTATCGGTTTTCTTCAGGCGCAGGTGAATGAGCTGCAAGCAGATTGGGCTGATGCTTTAGCACATGTTGGTATGCTCCAGGAGCAACTAGATGCCCCAGCTGAGCCGGCAGCAGCGGAGGAGGACCCAGAGGAGATTGAGGGAGTATCTGACTTAGATTCAGAGCACGCACTTGCTGAGCCTAACCCTCAGCCGGACGACTCTTCTTCCGGCAGTGCCTCTTCTGTGGGCAACCTCGACGACTTCTAGGCGTCTTAGACTTGTCCTAGATAGTTGTGTTCTCTTGTTGTAGCATATGTATATAGGGAAGATGTTATTGTAAAATAGCTTTAGGGAGGAGTACCACTTGTTGTATTATATGTGGTAAGGGTGAGTAATATTAGGTTGTAAGAAAAAAAAGGCTGCTTTGGATGTAATATAAGTAGCGACTACCAGTTTGGAAATCATAATCTTTCTACTTGGCAAATCTCTTTATTTGTGCCTTTTCACGCCGTTTGATGAATACAAGAGGTTGCAAAATTTTTGTGACATATGTGCTCATCAAATGTTAGTATGTTGAATCTGTGAGACTAAATTTTAGTCCAACCCCTTCTATGATCTCTGTTGTTTAGCAACATAGCACATGGCGCTGAAGAGTAAATTGCTAGATTATTTTCTTTACCCTTTGCTCTTAGCATTGAGTATCAATACGATGGAGCATGAAGTTATCTAACAGCTGGCCTGTTCTGAGTTTGGTGGGTTGCGCAGTTATGTATTGTGCATATTGTGCTACACCGCATCTAGTTACATTTTTGCTGATTTTGTTTTATCCAAATGTATGATCATTGCATGTACCATTGATTTTGGAAGCGAGAAATATGTATCTAATGGATGTCTTCCATAATTACAGATGGTTGGTCATACACGCGGAACGTCTGATGGCTTCGGTTGTGAAAATGGCAGTGGATCTCAGCAACCACCACCACCCCCGTCGAATCTGGCCGAGTTAATGGCCATGCAAACAGAGCTGCTTCGCCAGCTAGTCCAAGGGCAACAAAATCAGCCACGCCAACAGTATGGAGGAAGGGAGGCACAACCAGCGGGTTACCAGGAATTCTTTGGTACCCAACCTCCACTTTTCAGCAAAGCTGATGACCCATTGGATGCCGATGCTTGGCTTCGTACAATCAATTCCAAGTTTGCTTTGTTAGCAGTACCATGTATTGATGCGAACAAGGCCCCCTTTGTCGCCCAACAGCTTCGCGGTCCTGCACGTATATGGTGGGATAATTATTGTGAAATGCAGCCTGCTGAACATATCATATCTTGGGAGGAATTCAGAACTGCATTCAGATCACATCATATTCCGGAAGGACTAATTGAAAGAAAGTTGAATGAATTCTTGGCTCTAGATCAGGGAACCCGCACTGTTCTTCAATATGCACAGACCTTCAATCATCTGTGCCAATATGCGGGCCATCATGCTGATACTGATGCCAAGAAACGTGATCGTTTTCGTCGTGGCCTCAATACTAAGCTCAAAGAACGTTTAAACTTGGTTCAGCCCAATACCTATAATGAGCTGGTTAATATGGCCATTACACAGGAAGATTGTATTGCTGCACATCGTGCTGAGAAAAAGCGGAAGGCACCAACGGGACCCTCGAGTGCCCAGTCACCGAGGTATCGCCTGGTGCAAAATACTCCACCAAGGCCTCCACAAAGAAATGCCCCAGTGGGTAGGTTTGTCTTTAGGCCGCCTCAGCAACAAGGAGTATTCAGACCTCCAGTGCCTCAGCAACAGCAACAGCAGCAGTTTAGCCCAAGGCCGAATGCCCCACAGTTCAATAGTGGGAATAGTAATAATCGATGTTTCAACTGCGGCAGTGCTTCTCATTTTGCCAAGAATTGTCCACAACCCAGAAGGAATAATCCAGGGCAAAACTCTAATCAGAACAATAACAACAACAACAACAACAACAACAACAACAACAACAACAACAACAACAACAACAACAACAACAACAACAACAACAACAAAGGCAAGGGCAAGAGGCAAATGGTGCAAGTCCGGCAAGGGCGAGTTAATTTTACTACTCTTGCAGACCTTCCAGCAGGAGCACCAGTTATGACGGGTACTTTCTCTATCCACAATAAACCCGCAGTCATATTATTTGATTCTGGTGCAACTCATAGTTTTATAAGTGCAAAATTTGGAGCAAGAGTAGGATTGGACTTTTGTCATACTAAGGGATCTTTTATGATAACAACCCCTGGTGGGAAGATAGCTTCCAATCAAATCACTAGATGTGTGCCAATTAAGCTGGGTAGCAAATTGATAAAGACAGACTTGATCTTGCTGAATTTAGAAGGCATGGATGTTATTCTAGGCGTGAATTGGATGACTACACATAAAGTACTATTAGATATCTCTTCCCGAGCTATCGAGATAGATTCACCACATCAAGGAGCCACCATACTTTATCTACCACAACGAGAGTACATTAACTCTTGTGCTTATGCCGCAAAAGAAATTAAACTTGAAGATATCCCTATTGTGTGGGAGTATACGGATGTATTTCCAGATGATTTACCTGGAATGCCTCCTGACAGAGACATCGAGTTTGTTATCGAACTTCAACCCGGTACCGCCCCTATTTCTAAGAGGTCGTACCGAATGCCTCCAAATGAATTAGCAGAATTAAAAGTCCAACTCCAAGACCTTCTTGACAAAGGTTTTATACGTCCAAGTTCTTCACCCTGGGGATGTCCAGCCCTGTTTGTGAAGAAGAAAGACAATAGTTTGAGGCTATGTGTTGATTATCGACCACTCAATGCGGTCACTATTAAAAACAAGTATCCTCTTCCCCGCATTGATATTCTGTTTGATCAGTTAGCTGGAGCTAAGGTTTTCTCTAAGATTGATCTTCGTTCTGGCTACCATCAAATAAAGATCAAGCCTTGTGATATTCCAAAGACTGCTTTCTCTACCAGATATGGACTATATGAATATTTGGTTATGTCTTTTGGTCTTACCAACGCCCCAGCATATTTTATGTACTTAATGAATTCAGTCTTCATGCCGGAGCTGGATAAATTCGTCGTGGTTTTCATTGACGATATCTTGATCTACTCCAAGAATGAAGAAGATCATGCTGAACATTTGCGTATCGTTCTCCAACGATTACGAGATCATCATCTTTATGCCAAATTCTCCAAGTGTGAATTTTGGTTGGACAGTGTGAAATTCTTAGGTCACACTATATCCAGTGATGGTATATCTGTTGATCCAACTAAAGTACAAGAAGTGATGGATTGGGAATCTCCTATTTCAGTTCATCAAATTCGCAGTTTTCTTGGTTTAGCTGGATATTATCGTCGATTCATTACTGATTTCTCCAGAATAGCCAAGCCTATGACGGAGTTATTGAAGAAGGGAGTGAAGTTTGTTTGGAATGATAAGTGTGAAGAAGCTTTCCAAACTCTCAAAGCAAGATTAACTACCGCTCCAGTATTATCTACACCGGACAGTACTAAACCTTTTGATGTCTATTGTGATGCGTCGGGTACGGGACTTGGTTGTGTGCTTATGCAGGACAACCGGGTTATCTCTTATGCATCAAGAGCTCTCCGGGATCATGAGAAGAATTATCCAACCCATGATCTAGAGTTAGCAGCTGTTATTCACGCTCTTAAGATATGGAGACATCATCTTATGGGAACTCACTGTAATATTTACACTGACCATAAGAGCCTCAAATATATCTTTACTCAAGCTGATCTCAACATGAGGCAGAGACGCTGGCTAGAGTTGATAAAGGATTATGATCTAGAAGTGCACTATCATCCAGGAAAGGCTAATGTGGTTGCGGATGCACTCAGCCGCAAGTCACAATGCCATTGTCTATCTGTAGAACCATTCAATGAAACTCTATGCCAGGAAATGATGAAGTTAAACCTAGAAATGGTACCTCAAGGAAGTTTGAACCATATATCCCTTGAGCCTACACTTCATGATAGCATCATCATGGGGCAATTACATGATGAGGGTATCAAGGTCATCAAGGAAAAGTTATCACAAGGTGAACCAAAGTATAAATGTTTCCGAGTGGATCATAGAGGAGTTTTATGGTTTGAATCTCGACTAGTTGTACCCAAGAATCATGAGCTTAGAAAACAAATCCTTGATGAAGCACATCTATCGAAATTTTCGATTCATCCCGGTGGTACCAAGATGTACCATGATCTCAAACAAAATTTCTGGTGGACTCGAATGAAAAGAGAGATCGCCAGATATGTTTCTGAGTGTGATGTCTGTCAAAGAGTTAAAGCTAGTCATTTGAAAGTAGCTGGTACTCTCCAACCTTTATCTATTCCATCCTGGAAATGGGAGGACATCAGTATGGATTTTATCGTTGGTTTACCCACTACTCCTCATAAGCATGATTCTGTTTGGGTAATCGTTGATAGACTCACCAAGACCGCTCATTTTATTCCAGTACACACCACTTATTCAGCCAAGAAGTACGCAGAGATTTATCTCGATCAGATTGTTCGTTTACATGGCATTCCAAAGACGATTATTTCTGATCGTGGGCCTCAGTTTATAGCACGTTTCTGGGAGCAAATGCAGGAATCCCTTGGAACAAAATTGATTCGTAGTTCAGCTTATCATCCACAAACAGATGGGCAACCTGAACGAATCAATCAAATCCTTGAAGACATGTTGAGGGCATGTGTTATTCAATATGGCAAGAATTGGGTTAAGTGCCTAGCACTGGCAGAGTTTTCATACAATAACAGCTATCAATCCAGCTTGCAAATGGCACCATTTGAAGCATTATACGGTCGAAGGTGTCGAACTCCTTTGAATTGGTCACAAGCTGGAGAACGCAAAATTTTTGGGCCAGATTTAGTTTCGGAGGCAAAGGAGCAAGTCAGAATTATCCAGGTTAATCTTAAAGCAGCTCAATCAAGACAGAAAAGTTATGCAGACAAAAGGAGAGATCCTTTACAATTCGAGGTAGGAGACTTTGTATATTTGCGAGTATCTCCTACCAAAGGTGTTCAACGCTTTGGCTTAAAAGGGAAATTAGCACCCCGATACATCGGACCATTTGAAATTATCGAAACTTGTGGACCCGTTGCCTATCGACTTCGTCTTCCCTCTCAGTTGGCCGCCGTTCATGATGTCTTCCATGTTTCACAACTTCGGAAGTGCACCAGGGTACCTACTGAAATCCTTGAACCACAGGATATCGAGATTGAATCCGATCTATCTTATACGGAGTATCCAATCAAGATTCTTGACACAAAAGAAAGAAGTACTAGAAGGGAGAAAGTTAAAATGTACAAAATCCAGTGGAATCAGCATACTGTAGAAGAAGCTACTTGGGAAACTGAAAATTTTCTCCAAAGAAACTTTCCCGACTTTCTTAGAACCAGTCCAGGTACCAAGTCGTTGCACCCTTTTCTTACTATAATCTCGGGACGAGATTCCTGTTAGGGGGGAAGGCTGTAACACCCCGGGTGTTTACACAGTAATTAAATAGGTGTCTGCACAGTAATTGTGTTTGTTGCTATGCATCTTGTGCTTGAAATGCGTAAAAAGGATCTTTTTGTAATTATGAAAGGTTATATGTGTAATTATGATTCTATGCAAGGTCCTTTTTGCAGTTGTGTTGAATGGGTTGTGTAATTATAGTTTTAGTGGAGGGTGTTTGTGCAAAATTTCAGTGCATTTAATGCATGGTAGTCATTTTGCTTGTAAGTCTACATTTGAAGTGATTTTGCATTGAAAAAGACACAATTCCTAGAATTTAAAATCCCTCTTGTGTTTTCAAATTTAGCTCTCTATCCTTTGGTCAAATAAATTTTTGCACAACATCAAAGTTGTAGCTCTTGAAAAATTGAACAACTTTCATGTTGGGCACTTTTTCATTTGAGCTTTAGTTTAAAAGTTATTGCTTGTTTACAGAAAGGTCCCTGGAACTTTTGGAAATTGCAAAATCGCCCTTATGACCATCTCCCCCTCCCTGCTCTGCTTCTCGCCGCCGGCCACCGACAGCGCCGCCGTGGAGCGCCTTCCCGGCTTTCCCGGCCATTACTTCGCCGTGCGCTGGCTTCCACGCGTCGCCGGCGAGCTCCTCCCCCTCCTGTTGCCTCGCGCTGGAGCCTCCACCCCTCGCCACGCACCCCCGCCGAGCCCAGAACCTCCCCGGCGGCCGCCACCGCGACGCTGCCGTGGAGAGCCCAAACCAGAGGCCCAGCTCTCGATCTTTCGCGCGCCTGAGCACTACAAGAACCCCAGGATTCGATTTCACTCGCTCCTTTGCTCTCTCCTCGCTCCCACGCTGCAGAACACCATCGCCGCCCCGCTTGAACCCCGGCGAGCTCCACCCCACCGCAGAGCCGCCAACCCAGACCCGCTCCACCCCTACATCCCCCACCATTAGCACCGCCTCGACCTCGCGCAGCTCCTAGGCCATTTCCCCTCACCCGAACACCACCGGAGCCACCCCGCCGCCGTGCTCCGAGCTCGCAAGCCGCCGCTCGCCGTCGACACCACCTCTCCGACCGCCCTAACCTCGATTCCAAGCACCCAGAGGTGCGCCTTGAACCCATGAGGCTCACGCACCCCTCCACCCTCGCCGCCGGTGAGCCCCTCGCCGGGAAACCGCCGGTCAAACCTCGCCTCCCCCTCTGACCCGACCCGAGGACCTCGGTTTTGAATTTGAGAAAGCTCAGGGGGTTGTCTGCGATGTCAGTGACTCAGAGGAATAGTGCTCTAAGGACTTGTTTGAAATAGTTTGCTGTGATCTTTGAAATTCAATATCAATTTGTAGAAAATTCGTAAAATAGCAAATCTTGATGTTTTGGAATCCTCTTGAAGAGATCTATGCAGTAGAACCATAATATGTTAGGCTTTAGTTGCAAACTTTTGCTGTATAAATGGTTTTGTGTTAATAGGTATATAAATACTTGTTCTTTAATCTTTTTCTTATCTGATGCTTAAAAGCTTGTATTGCTCTGAAATTTTTGTGGTAGTTGAATCATGTCACACTAGCTTTGCTATAAAAATTTCATGATCAGTTCTCTTGTGTAGCTATTTATTTGATTTAATCCTTGTTTAGTATATTTTTTTATGATAAATAGTTCCTGTTCTTGTTAAATCCTGAAAATATTCCTGAGTGTTCTTCTGGAGTATATTAGCTTGTCCAGGAAGTTTGAGCCTTAGTTCATGGCTAGATCAGGGGCTAAAAATGAATCTTGCTAATCTGTTGTTTGTTTTATTTATTTTCTCAGAGTTATTTCGGTGTAGATAAAATCATGAAAAATTCACAGTAGATAGATCATCCCTGGGTAGATCTCCTGTTAAATATTGAGCTTCTGTTTTGATCCATTTTGATCTGTATAATTCAAGCTTTTACTAGGTGTTGCCTGCATAAATGATTTATTATGATTAAATGGTTACATGTATTGACATGATTTTTGTAGGGTAGATTACTTTGTTCATGTTCTGTTTAGTGTAATTTTGGTAGATTTTATTACTATTTGTACTTTGAGTTGTTGATTTATTTACAAACCATGACTTACTTGTATAGGAAATCACCACCACTCATTTATTGAAGTTAGTTAACTTCTTTTGTGCTGTTGATCATGATGCCTTGTGTAGTTAAATTTGTTATTTAACTACTCTATAAACGATTGCCCATGTTTGTTTATAATGTTGTTCTTACATTACATATAGATACGACTACTTTGTCAGACGGGACGTACGAGTTGATTCCGGAGTCTGACAGAGGTGATCTCGAAGCTCAAGTGAACACTGCGGAACTAACTGAAGCCCCGAACCAAAGTTCGGAAGAGCCTAGCGCTGAAATAGTTAGCAACTACCGAGAAGGCAAGCCCCGGACATAACCTATACTTCAAATTAATTTCATTTACTGTATTATTTTACTTGTGCATTTATAGTTCATAGGAGTTGAATTGAAACTCTAGATGCATGATCCTAGGAACCTATGTACTGAACACTAGACCTGAGTTCGACTATCTGCTAAGCTTATAGGAACGGTAAAAGTCGAGTGATTGCCTGTCACTCGCGAGCTTTATAGGAATTGCTTGTTTACTTTCTGTTATCAATATAAGGACGACGGACGGGGTTGTGTTCGATATCATGTCCTATGTGAGACCCCGTCTGTGTTGATGAACTTGCTAAGGTCGCGGTGTGTGGTAGTGCTGGTTAAGTTTTTGAAAGTACTAGTCACATGCCGTAAATATGGTACGCGGCAAGCCTAGTAGCCGATTGGACCGGGGAGTGGATATACCTCCCACTCTCTCAGTAGGGATAGGTTTTATTATATGTTGCGCAACACTACGACTTCTAGGGACAAGGTTCGGCCTTGGAGCCCTGTAGTCGGGGAGAGTGGCACTATCCACAAGCCGGAAAGAAAGGTTAACGGTTGTTTGGGAATGACCCGACGGTATTCCAGACGTGTGTGCTAGGTTACCCTTGCAAGGTTGAATCTCGATTCAGAATCGTCCGCCTCTCACGATGAAATGAGACTGCTTGATCTCTTTGCCACACAGAGTAATAAGAGCAACAATATTCTCATTAATCTTGATGTTTGCTTAGAAGTTCCACCATGTTTGGTTAGTAGATGCATACATAGATTGGTTAATCAACTAGAATCTTGAAGCTAAAACTTGAAAGTAAGGACCTACTCTTTATTGCTTTTCAGCAAATGAAAAACCAGAGCCTTACAAAGCCTTGCATAGTCTAGCTAAGGTGGGCTACTTATACCCGTTGTCGGTTAAGTCTTGCTGAGTATTAGAATACTCAGCCTTGCTGTTGAAACCCTTTTTCAGGTATGACTTTTGAGGATCAGGTCGCTAGCTTGACCTATCCTTGCTCATTGCCTCCTGGCTGGTCCGTAGAATGGGATACGTCTTCGGCCGGCAATGACTATGACGAGTGATACCAGGCTTGGGCTAGCTTGGTATACTTTTGGCGACGTGTTGTAGTGATCGTGTTTCATCTTCCGCTGTTTAGACTCTGAACTTATAATCATGGCTTGTATAACTGTTTTACTTAAGTTTGGCTTTGTAATAAGGTTTTCAACTGGTTTGTAATCATTACTATGTCTGTGTTGTAAAAATTGTGGTTGTAATATCTCTGGACTCGCCTTCGTGCGGGGTATGCTTGTTCGATCCGAGAATCGGTGGTTGTATCGGGACGTTACCCGACAGACCAAAAATTGTTCCGATTGAAGTGCGTTTAAGCTAATTTGCCTTTAGGGTGATGGTTTACGCACTTGAGCCGGGATAATTTAGGCGGTTCTGCCACAGGGGGGAAGTGTCATGCGCGGTGCAGCGGACACGTTGGAAGAGAGGGTGTGAACCATCCAGCTAAGCAAGCATGAGTTGTAAACGGGTTGTGGCGGGCCACCGGCCAGTGTCTGGCCTCTGAGTATATCTACTCATGCCGTGTACGAGTAAAGGACAGACTTGTATTTGCTAAAAGGTAACAGAAGACGAGATCGGGGGTCAGGGTTCTTCCCCTCCCCCAAGTATCCCCTTGCTCTGCTCTACCGATCCCTCGCGTTCACGTCGCCGGCTACTGCCGCGGCCTAGGGACACGACAAAGGGAAGCCCGGCGGCCTCCCGCAGCGGCAGCCCGACGGCTAGAAACGGGCCCCGCAGCGGCGGCATGGCTCCACAGAGCAGCGGCAGCCTCCCGCGGCAGGCCCGACGGCGTCCAGGCGTGCCCTACCGCATGGCACGGCGGCGCCCAGGCGGCCAGGCGAGCGCGGGATCCTTTGGGGCGGCGACGCGAGCGCTCGAGTTGACGCCGTCCGCTCCGTTTCCCGCTGTTAGCGCCTGGTTAGGCAAATTTTGCCTGCCTGCGGGCCCAAGGAAAGGAGTTCGTTGGATCTGTTTTGGAGGGCCGAGACGCAGCCAATGTCCCACCGTGACATCCTAACCCAATGTCACCCAATCTGGAGCCGGTGAGAGCCCATCACGACATTTATTACCATGGCCCCCGTGCACGTCCGCCGAGCGCTGCCGCCTTCCACCTGCCGGCGACCTCCACCATCGCCCGGCGCGACGAGCCCTCGGGCGCCCACGCCGCGTCCGCCGACTGCCGCAGGTCCCCCGTCCGGCGCGGCACGGCGCGGCCCTTCTCCCCTTCCATCAGCTCCCTCACCGCCGCCGCGACCTCCTCGCGCCCGATCAGCCTGTCCGCGCGGGCGGCGCGCGGGCGCAGCGCCATGCCGGCCTTCTCCGACAGGAACACGGCGTTCAGCCGATGCTCCGCGTGCAGCGGCCACGCGACCGTCGGCACGCCGCACGCCACGCTCTCCAGCGCCAAGTTCCAGCCGCAGTGGGACACGAAGACGGCCGTCGCCGGGTGGGAGAGCACGTGCACCTGCGGAGTGGGACACGAAGATGGAAGGAGTTTCATCTAGATGAAACCCCACATACACTGTTTCTAAGTCATTATGTCTTACAATTAAATGCAATAAGCATATAGGAAACACCAAAATTAAAATTTTTGCATTGTAGGGGTTGTTTCGTCCATAGTTTCATGATATTTTAGATGATATGGTAGTATTGGAAACATTGAGATGAAACCACCTACTAGGAATAGCCTTATTTGCGTCCTCGCCTCCTAAACGACAGGTGCTTGTGAATAATTCAATCGACGGCGAGCTCATGTAAGAATTATCAGCGCGAGAAATACGATTCGATCCTCTGTTCTCTCCTCGCAAAGGAGGACATGCATAGGTATTGATTCGAAATGATTAATTTTTCAGGGTGGACATAGGTATTGATTCGATCGAGTGGCCAGCTGTTTGTACAAATGCGGGATCGGAGTATCAGGTTAGTAATGCTAGGCATCACCCACCCACGCACCGGTTCGCCAATGGAGTCGTCGGCTAGCACGGTCGCTGCCTCGCCGCGGCCGCACGTCGTGCTGGTCGCCAGCCCCGGCGCCGGTCACCTCATCCCGATGGCCGAGCTCGCTCGGCGCTTCGTCGCGCACCACGGCCTCGCGGCCACGCTCGTCACCTTCACCGACCTGTCGGCGCCCAACGCCCACTCCGCCGTCCTCTCGTCCCTCAGCGCCTCCCAAGTCTCCACCGTCGCTCTCCCAGCCGTCTCGCTCGACGACCTCCCCGCCGACGCCCACATCAGCACCGTGCTGTTGGAGCTGATCGGCCGCTCCATCCCGCACCTCCGGGCCCTGCTCCACGACATCAGCTCCGCCGCCTCGCTCGCTGCGCTAGTGCCGGACTTCTTCGGCTCCACGGTGCTGCCCCTCGCCGCCGAGCTCAGCGTCCCGGGCTACATCTTCTCCCCCAGCAACCTCACCGTGCACGCCCTCATGCGCAACGCCGTGGAGCTCAACGATGGGGCTGCTTCCGGCGAGTACTGTGACCTACCGGACGTTCTCCGGCTTCCCGGGGGCATGTTGCTGCGCCGCGAGGACTACGGGGACGGGTTCCGGAGCAGCAAAGAGCCTCTCTACGGGCAGCTCATCGTGGAGGGCCGCCGGTACCGCGCCGCCGACGGCTTCTTGGTGAACACCTTCCACGAGATGGAGCCCGGCAACGCGGAGGAGCTCAAACAGGCGGTGGAGCAAGGTACGTTCCCGCCTGTTTACCCTGTGGGGCCGCTCATCCGACCATGCTCCGACAAAGATGACGCATCGGCGTGCTTGGACTGGCTGGATCGCCAGCTGACGGGATGTGTGGTGTACGTCTCCTTTGGGAGCGCCGGCGCGCTGTCCGTGGAGCAGACGGCTGAGCTCGCCGCCGGGCTGGAGGACAGCGGCCACAGGTTCCTCTGGGTCGTGCGCATGCCATGTTGCCGCCGGCTGCCGGTGATGCAGCTCGGTGGCGATCGGCAACGAACACGACGCGCTCAGGGACGCACGACGTTGCACTCGGTCTCTCACGCGCGAACTTTGTGGATCTCAACAGAACACGAGAGATTGGCGCTGCCAAACGTTGCAGCCTTTTCGGTTATGCTCTTTGCTATTTATTCTCGGTGCTTACACGGTCTGAGACCCACGATCACCCCGCCACGCGCGCTCGCGCTGCGACGCGCCCGCCTAACGCGCGGGAACGCTCTTCATGCACGACGTGGCGGTGACCACTCTCGCCGCACCGTGAACGCAGCACGGTTCTGGCGGAACACCACACATGCAGCTATCTAATTGTGGAACACAAATATGCATCACTAAAACATGTAACTAAACAATGCAATGCATGATCGTGCACGGGATTAGTTCAACATTTCACCCCCTTAATCCCGCTGCACCGCCACCACTCCCAGCTGCTGCCTCAGCTCAATGAACCTGACCTTCCCGAGCGCCTTCGTCAGGATATCAGCAAGTTGGTTCTGCGTGCTCACATGATCAATGTCGATGCTCCCTTCTTCAACACAGTCTCTAACAAAGTGATACCTTGTGTCTATATGTTTGCTTCGTTCATGGTGAACCGGATTCTTACTCAAGGCTATAGCAGACTTGTTATCAACTAGGAGATTCACCTTTGGAGCTTTGATCCCTAGCAGTTCTCCAAGCAACCGGCTGAGCCATACACCCTGACAGGCAGCCCCTGCACTTGCAATGTACTCGGCCTCACAAGAGGAGAGTGCCACGACCCTTTGTTTCTGTGAAGTCCAGGTCACTAAATTCATGCCAACAAAGAAAGCTGACCCACTGGTGCTCTTCCTATCATCAACATCACCAGCTAGATCACTATCACTGAAGCCAATCAGTAATGGTTCTGAATTGCCCGACCTTGTGTACTTGCAGCCATAATTCAGTGTCCCTGCAACATATCTCAAGATCTGCTTTACTGCTGCCCAATGAGTTGCTCTTGGCATTTCCATGTACCTGCTCACAATACCCACAGAATATGCAAGATCTGGCCTTGTATTTACTAGGTACCTCAAGCTCCCAATAATGCTCCTGTACTTTGTAGCATCAGCAGGTGGTGACTTGTCTTCTTTGCTCAACTTCAGCTTATTCTCCATGGGAACCTGACAGGGGTTGCACCCTTTCATTCCAGCTTGCTCGAGAATTTTGAGTGCATAAGCACTTTGGCACAAAGTTGTGAACCCTTCCTTCTGAACCACCTGAATGCCCAGATAATATGTAAGTAACCCAAGGTCACTCATACTGAAACTCTCCATCATTTGCCTTTTGAATGCATCAATGCTCTCTTGCCTTGGCCCTGTTATCACAAGATCATCCACATAAACTCCCACAATCAGAAAGTTGCCACTGCTATCACCTCTTCTGTATACAGCATGCTCATGAGGATTCTTCTCAAAGCCAAGCCTCAGTAACTCTTTATCAAGCCGTGCATTCCATGCCCTGGGTGCCTGACGCAACCCATACAAGGCCTTTCTCAGTTTTAGGACCTTGCCACTTCCATTCTCAACTACAAAGCCTGGAGGTTGCTGTACATATACTTCTTCGATCAAATCTCCATTTAAAAAGGCTGATTTAACATCCATGTGATGCACTTTCCATCCACTCTTAGCTGCCAGTGCTATGATCAACCTTACTGTCTCAATTCTAGCCACTGGAGCAAAAACTTCCTCAAAGTCCACCCCCTCACGTTGGGCGTATCCCTTTGCCACCAGCCTTGCTTTGTGCTTGACAATGTTGCCTTCAGGGTCCTTCTTCACCTTGAAAACCCATTTAAGACCAATAGCACGGAGACCTGCTGGCAAAGTTGCTAGTTCCCAAGTTCGGTTGGACTGTATCGACTCCATTTCTGCAGTCATGGCTTTTCTCCAACACTCCTCTGTCAGTGCCTCATCAACACTCCCTGGCTCTTCTGCAGCTACAAAACACACTCCACTGTATTCAAACCCATGAACTTCTTCTGTTGAATCATTGAGATCTTGCAATGTGCGATATCTCAAGGCATTTCCCTCAGAGTCCACTGCTCCTTCAGTTGGAGGTGTTGCAAACTGCACATTCGGTGCATTCAGAGTTACAGGTGGTGTCGACGGCTCTGGTGACTGCGTGTTCTGCTCATTAAATGTCCATGGACTGCCTGAGCCATTGTTCTGAGTGGGAGACCCTGGATCCATCACTGAAAATCCCGGTGCTTCTGCTGACTGCCCAGCTGTATCCACTGAATCAGCTTGCACACTGTCAGACACTGTTGTTCGTTCGGCAATAGAGTAGAACTCCACTTCCACTCCTGTTTCAGGGCTTCTGTCTTGGTTTTTCTCACCCCAGCTCCATCCACGATGTTCTTCAAACACCACATCGCGTGACACTTGCAGTTTCTTAGTCACCGGATCATAAACCCGATAACCCTTTGTGCCTGTTTCATAACCAACAAATACCATTGGTGTGGATCTGTCAGACAGCTTAGTCACTCCTGGTCCTGTTTTCTTGACATGGGCCACGCAACCAAATGTTCTCAAATGACCTACACTCGGTTTCTTCTTGTGCCAAGCTTCATAAGGTGTCTTCCCTTCGAGACTTCTGGTAGGAGCTCTATTCAATAGGTACACTGCTGTGTGAACTGCTTCTCCCCAGAACTCACTCGGCATTTTCTTGCTCTTGAGCATACATCTGGCCATCTCAACTATGGTTTGGTTACGCCGTTCCACAACACCATTTTGCTGTGGTGAGTAGGGAGCGGTGGTAAAGTGCTTCAGGCCTTGCTCATTGCAGAACTCAGTAAACTGAATTGAGTTGAACTCACCACCTCTGTCAGAACGAAACGCCCGAAGTCTGCACCCACTCTCTACTTCTGCCAATGTCTTCACTCGCTTGAAACACTTGAATGCCTCAGCTTTTGTCACCAGGAGCTCCAGCCACATGTACCGACTGAAATCATCCACCACAAGCAGAAAATAATTCTTGCCTCCAGGTGTGCTTGGCCGGATCTGACCACACAGATCAGTATGCACCAAGTCGAGTGGCTTCTCACCTCGATAGTTTGCTACCTTTGGAAATGCATGACGATGCTGTTTTCCCAATGCACAACCATCACAAAATTCCTCAACTCGGTCAATCACTGGCATGCCCTCCACCATATTCTTGGACCCAAGGTCACGCAATGCTCTGAAATTCAGATGGCCATACCTCCCATGCCATAGCCATGCCTTGTCTTCCTTCATTGCCACCAGACAAACAGGAGTGGCAAGCTGCATCTTCAACAAATAGAGACGGTTCTTGGCCCTAGGTGCTCTAGCTAGTAGACACCGATCAACATCATACAGATTGCAGAAACCATTCTCTATCACAATTTTACAGCCTCCCTCCTCTAATTGACCAAGGCTAACTATATTACTTTTCAACTTGGGTATGAAATAGACAGATGTGAGTACCTTGTGACCCTTGTTCCTGGTCTGGAGCAGCACCGATCCCATGCCCTTGATCTCGACCAATGATCCATCACCAAAACGGACTGTACCTCCCACAGATGTGTCCAGTGACGCGAGCACCGCACGGCACCCCGTCATGTGATTGCTCGCACCCGTGTCGAGCACCCACGTGTCGTCATCGCGATCTGCTGGAAACACCTCCTCCTCGTTGAGATGCACCACATGATGTGGAACGTGCACCCCAACTGGTTCAGCCTCGCGCCGTGGCGCGACAGTGTGCACCGTGTCGACCGTGGCGAGCATGAGCGCCGGCTGTTCCTCGTCAGCCCGCACATGATGTGCCTCCTCACGCCGCTCCTTCCTGGGACGCTTGCAGTCCTGCTTCCAGTGCCCGTAGATTCCACAGTTACGGCACCTTCCCTTGCGTCGCGGTGTGCCCTCCGATGTCAGTTTGACGACGGGCTCCTTCTTGTCACCTTGCGACGTGTTCTTCGGCTTGGCCGGGGAGAACCCGCCTTGTCGATCTCCTCCACTCCCGGATGAGGATCCCTCTGGAGCGAGGCGGTGGCGGTATTTGGCGAGCCACTGATCCTCGGACAGGTACAGCTTCTCTGTCTTCTCGGCGACAGTGTCGACGTCGAGACGATCTTCAGCGGCGCGCAGACGCCCCACCAATTCTTCCACCGTCAGAGTGTTGATGTTCAGCAACGTCTCGATCGACACGGCGATTTGGTTGTACTGCTTCGGGAGGACACGGAGGATTTTCTTGACAACGCGCGTTTCGCCCACGACCTCACCGAGACCACGCAGCTTCTCAGCCAGCGAGTTGATTCGCAGGCCGAACTCGTCAATGAGCTCGCCATTCTTGAACTGAATGTTCTCGAATTCTTGCAGCAGCTTCTGTGCATGTGATTCTTTGACACGATCTGCACCCTGCCGCATGCTCTTGACTGCATCCCACGCCTCCTTCACCGTCTTCTTCGCCCCCAACGTCGTCCACATCTCCTTCGGCACCGAACGCAGGAGTGCGCTCATAGCCAGACGATCGTGGGCGCGCTTCACTCCCTTGCCGCCCTGCTCGACGACGTCCCAAACCTCCATCGCCTCGAGATTGCACTGCATCAACATAGCCCACTCGGAGTAATTGGACCGATCGAGCATCGGCCACATGAGCGACCCAACCGGGACGGCAGTCTTCCCAGCACTTGACGATGCGTCGTCGTCGCCCATCTTCTTCTCCGGCTGCCTTCTCTTGGGGATGATGTACTTCTTCTTAGCTGGCTCCCTCGGTGGACTGACGGAACCGCTATAGAACATACACTAACGGCTCTGATGCCAATTGTTGCCGCCGGCTGCCAGTGATGCAGCTCGGTGGCGATCGGCAACGAACACGACGCGCTCAGGGACGCATGACGTTGCACTCGGTCTCTCACGCGCGAACTTTGTGGATCTCAACAGAACACGAGAGATTGGCGCTGCCAAACGTTGCAGCCTTTTCGGTTATGCTCTTTGCTATTTATTCTCGGTGCTTACACGGTCTGAGACCCACGATCACCCCGCCACGCGCGCTCGCGCTGCGACGCGCCCGCCTAACGCGCGGGAACGCTCTTCATGCACGACGTGGCGGTGACCACTCTCGCCGCACCGTGAACGCAGCACGGTTCTGGCGGAACACCACACATGCAGCTATCTAATTGTGGAACACAAATATGCATCACTAAAACATGTAACTAAACAATGCAATGCATGATCGTGCACGGGATTAGTTCAACATGCCAAGCCTGGACGGAGAAAATTCCGACAAGGATGACCCACTGGCATGGCTTCCCGAGGGGTTCTTGGAGCGGACGAGCGGCCGTGGCCTCGCCGTGGCGGCATGGGCGCCGCAGGTGCGCGTGCTTTCCCACCCGGCGACGGCGGCGTTCGTGTCCCACTGCGGGTGGAACTCGACGCTGGAGAGCGTGGCGACCGGGGTGCCGATGGTCGCGTGGCCGCTGTTCGCGGAGCAGAGCGTGAACGCCGCGCTCCTGTCGGAGAATGTGGGCGTGGCGCTGCGGCCGCGCGCAGCGCGGGCGGAAGGGCTCATCGCGCGGGAGGAGATCGCGGCGGCCGTGCAGGAGGTGATGGGTGGGGAGGAGAAGGGGCGCGCCATGCGCCTCCGGGCCGGGGAGCTGCAGCAGGCGGCGGCGCGGGCGGGCGCGCACGGGGGGTCGTCCTGGCAGATGCTGGAGGAGGTCGCCGGCAAGTGGAAAGCGGCAGCGCTTGGCAGGCAGAAGCAGTAGAAGATGGACTTGCAACAGCAGAGACAGGTGATCGTCGACTCAGCGTACTTTGGTTTGTATGCTACCTGATGATGAAAATAATGAATGTGTGTGTTTTTCCGTCTCTCCAATACCTTGGTTTGATCTCTTAGCCTCTTGGACAAAACAAGATTGATGGGATGAGCAGCTTCCCATGCATGCTCAAACAAGGCACTGTGTGTGTCTATATATATATATATATATATATATATATATATATATATATATATATATATATATATATATATATAAACTTACCCTAATGCGGGATGGATGTGATGAAATTGAACAATGCATGATGCAGGGACGAAGCGTTCTAGTACATGATAACCTATATATACCTAAAAAACTATACTAATAATCTTTAGAGATTATTAGCATAGTTTTTTAGTTATGGTCATGGCGCATCACTCACCATTAAGTTATGCTGCAAGTTGGCTCTGTGGGCCGCTGGCTGATACTCTTGGAATTAAACTCCATCCATCCGTTGCTTCGAGTTTAGGGTGGAGATATCTACTCCTTGATGCCTTGTCGATTAATTAGTACTTCGAATAAATATCTTCAAAATATTTCTAGATCATGTTTCTAGAAGATGTGATGAAACTGTACATCCAAATTAACTTCCGATTTTCTTATGAGAATATCTTCAAAATAAGACCATAGTCTTAAGCATGTTTCTAAATAATACATAAAAATATTTTTCTATGAAAATATTTTGACGACTCAGAACAAGTATCTATGCAAAAGGAACAAATAATAAATTTCTACAAATAAAGTAATAAAAATGATGAACAAATAATAATAATACACTACAAACAACAAAAGAAAAGGTAGGTAGCTAGCTAACTTATCAATAGCATTCATTGGTAACATGGATGAGCTGCATCATTTTATTATGACAAGATCTTGAAAATAAAAGCGCACTTGACTATTTTTAGAAGAATCTTTTAATTATATTTTTCAAGTTGAAGATATTCTACGAAATATACACGCTCAGAACATACACATTCATGGAACAAATAAAATAATGTAAACCAAGAACAAATTGTACAAACTCAGGGAATGAAAAATATACACTTAGAAAAAAATTATACAAATTTAGAACAAAATAAATATACACATTGAATCAAATAATAAATACTCAAAGAATAAAGATGATACATCTGGAATAAATTATATATAAACTCTCAAAACATAAAACGTGCACTTTAAACAAATTATATAACCTTAAGAAATAAAAGTATATATACCAAAAACTCAGGAAATAAAGATATGTACACCTGAAACAAATTATATCAACTCATGGAACCAAAATTGTACACCTAAAATAAATAAATCTGATAAGAAATAAATCAACAAAGCGAGAAAAATATTAGATAGGAAAACCAACTTAAATGAGAGACAAAGAAGAAGATAATAGAAAAAAGAGACATCAAATATCAATGTATCTTTATCACTCACTTGCTTAAACCATCAAAAATGAAAATAAAAGATACATGGATATACATGAATTATAAAAGGTCCGTATAAAATATATGAATATTATGTACTTAAAGTAGAAAAAATAGGAAAAGAAAGGATAAGAAACAACATGAAAAAAGGAATACATTTTTCTAGCAGAGGAGAAGTTATCTATAAAATAATTAGAAATAAATTTAAAAAGTAGGAAGGAAAATAAACAAAAGAGAGATGAAACGAAAGGAAGAAAAAGGAAGGAAAAGAGTAGAGTGACTGCAGGTGCCAGCTGCAGTGCTGCAATAAGGACACATACGTGGAAAAAAAAACAAGCTGGAGACATGCTGCATGCTGCATGCATAAAAGAAAAAGAGCATGCTGCAGGTACCTGTGGTCTTAGAGCAACAGCGCATGCATACATGCACGCCTAGCGCGTGAGCTAGCATTTGGCCCCAGAAATATAAGCGGTCCAATTAGAGAAGTTAATTGGGCCAAATAATGTGTAGGCCATTTAGGAGCCTTAAATGTAAGTTACTTCCGAGGGCCGAATAATTGATGCCACCGTTGAAGTACGCCGGTCTCCGCCGCCGGTATGGGCTTGTTTGGATTCAAACGGTTTGTTCGGTTCTAGAGGCTAAATTTTAGATCATATCATATTAAAAATAATTTTATTATTTATAAATATTAAATAAAATCTAATTATAAAACTAACTGTAGAACCCTGGGGCTAAACTGCGAGACGAATCTAACGAGGCATATTAATCCATATTTAGCGGATGGTACTATAGCATCACTATAGCAAATTATGGATTAATTAGACTCATTAGATTCGTCTTTCGAATTAGCACCCAAATGGCAAAAAAATTATAAATAGATTTTACTATAGCATCACTGCAACAAATTATGGATTAATTAGACTCATTATTCGTCTCACGAATTAGCACCCAGTTGGTAAAAAAAATTATAAACAGATTTTATTTGATACTTCTAAATTGTAAGATTTCTTTTGATATGATAGGGACTAAAAAACTGCTGGAAACAAACACGGTCTAGGGCTAAAGTTTAGCCCTGTCACATCGAATATTTTTAGACTATTTGGAAGGATTAAATATAAATGGCTTATAAAACTAAGTCCAGAATCTCCGACTATTTCGCGAAATAAATCTATTAAATCTAATTAATTTATAATTAGTAAATATTTAGTGTAGCATCAGATGAGCTAATTATAGACTAATTAGTCTTATTAGATTCGTCTCGCGAAATAGTCCGGATTATAGAATGAATTTTATCATTAATCTATATTTAATACTCTTAATAAATATTTAAATATTAAATTTAGGCCATGTTTAGTTGGAAAAAATTTTCTATAGTATTTATCACATCGAATCTTCAGACACATGCATGAAGCATTGAATGCAGTTGAAAAAAATAATTAATTACACAATTTAACTAATTAGAACGAGATGAATCTTTTAAATATAATTAGTTCATAATTAAATATTAATTATCAAATAACAATAAAATATGCTATAATATCAAAACTCAAATATTTTTCGTGATCTAAACACAGCCTTAACGGAGCTCACACGAACAGGGACCGAGGCCCCTGCTAGGCTCTAGGGGCACCCACAGTGTGCGCGTTGAGTTCTCAAAAATTTTCTATAGTACCAGTCACATCGAATTTTCAAACACATACGTGGAGTATTAAATGGAGTTGAAAAAATAACTAATTAATCAGTCTAACTGATTAGCACGAGATGAATTTTTTAAACCTAATTAGTTTATGATTGAACATTATTGATCAAATAATAAAAATGTGCTACAGTATCAAAACTCAAAAAATTTCACCAACTAAACAGCGCTACCTATTTTTCTTGAGTGGTGGGCCCATCAACCGATGCTCACGCTGTGGACTGCGAACGCTCGTACAAGTTGCAGATTTTGCATAGCAAAAACGCTGTGACACTGGAGGCGCCCTAACGAGTCTCGATCGTGTTTGGTTGCCCCTAATTTTTTTTCAAAAAAAAAGACGAATATATGCATAGAGTACTAAACGAAGTTTATTTATAAAATATTTTCACAGATAGATGCAATTTTGCGACCTGAATCTAATGAGTCTAATTAATTCATGATTTGCAACAATAATGTTATAGTAATCTTCCTCTAATCATTTTTTAATCGTACGGTCAAAGACTTCATTAGTTACAGCAACTGCTACAGTACCATAGTTGTGAAAATAGTTTTGTAATTAGATTTCATTTAATATCTCTAATTAGTAGTCAAAATGGTGAAAAGTTTTCGCGAAAACATTTTTACTCACAACCAAACACGGCAGCCTCGGGATGCTGCCGTCTTCCCCATCGTCCGTGGTTTTTTCTGCAGACATGATGGGTCGTGCAGATGGCAACGAGAATTCTAGATCTAGAACTCTAATAAGGAATCTTGCTATTTAAAATATTAAATAAAGTTTAATTACAAAATTAATTGTAGAAATCTAAAGCTACTTTGCGAGATGATTCAAAACCTCGGCCATCGGGTTGAGGTGGCCGGCGCCGGGGCTGGCGACCAGCACGACATGCGGCCGCGGCGGCGGCGGCCGCTCGGGACGCGGCGGGGCATCAGCGAAGGTGGCCAACGACTCCATCGATCGTAGAGGTTCCGGCGTGCAGCAGCGGCGGCCGTCGGGCGAGCTGAAGCACGAGGATCCGCGTGGTTGGTGCTTCTAAGTGAGGGGCGGGGGACATTGCGCTGGCCACTGAGTGAAGTAGAATGGCAGGAACCGCAGGATTGGAGGAGGAGGCGGTGGATCGTCGGCAGAGAGTTCAGGGACGGGCCCATCCGGCGGGCTCTGTCTGGGTGAACGTGGAAGCAAGAAGAACTGCCGCGTACAGGCGCAGGAGCGGCGCAGCCACATGCCCACGACAAATGGCCTCTTCGTCGACTGTTGCCGTGTCTTGCCGACCGCAGCCACTGTGTCACGGACAGGGACTCCTCAGGAGTGGCTGCCAGGTGGGCCAGACTATGGGAATGGCTGAAGCTACAAAAGGCAAAGGATTAGGACTCGTAACGGCATTGAATAGAACCAACCGGTCATCTTCTTCCTCTCTCCAAGAACACGCCCCTGTCCTTCTCAAATCTCTGCTATCCCTAGTCTAGATTCCCTATAATCTTTCTCCAATATTGTATCGATATACTTGTATCAGTGATTTGGTAGTAGAGGTCTGTAACAATTGGTAATCAGAGCCTTGTTCCGTCCACCAAAATTTTTCCACCAAATCGAATCGAGCCATGGTGGAGATGGCAGATCTCTCTGCTTCGATGTGGAGGATAGAGGAGAAGTTGCGGCGGATGAACGAGATCTTGGACCACATGAATGGAGTTGCGCCGCCCCCATCCTCCCGCACGGCATCGACGCCCTCCACTCCAACCTCAGCGCAGGTCGCTGCCAGCCCTGCGTCGGCTCCTCCACCTACACCAGCGGGTGCCACAACGGCGAGCGCTCTCGGCACCAACGCGCCCACGCCGACGGCTCCAACGACCTCCCCTACATCCCAGGGAGCGCCCACATCCCCAAGCACGTCATCTTCACCGGTGTCCCCAACCCTACCTACTGCATCGAGCTCTTGCTCGACGGGCGTTGCACGCGCTCAAGGGCCTGGTGCGGCTGTAGGCGTTGATTCGCGGCTAGGCTGTGCGGTGCCAGACGACGGCCACGCTGCGAGGCCTCGAGTTCCTGCAGAAGATCCAGGCCCGACACTGCTCCAGAGCCGGTGGCCCCAACCACCCGGCAACGCCGCTGCCCATGGAGGAGGAGGCAGACACACTCCTCCAATGTTGGAGTTGGCTCCAGGAGTAGGTCCGCGCGCAGCCCCCCTTCGATAAGGACGTCCCCATGGCGCATCAGTCACCCTACAGCAGGGACGCCGCCGTCGCCGCCAGGCCGCTTTGCCTTTGCGTCGTCCTCTTTGCACCCGTGCTTGCTGCCGCCTTCAGCTCCATCGCTACAAGAAATGTGGTGATCAATGACGAATTTTTCATGACATTTTAATAAAATGTCACAATCGTAGACAATCCATGATGATTTTCCAATTTTTGTCATGGATTTGAAGGAATTGATCCTAGTCCCAAAACTTAGTGACGTTTTATTGTTTTCGTCACAATCCAGCCCACACAACAATGAGGTTTCAGCATATGTCACAGAAATCATTATAGTTCCTTTTGTCATATATTTATGAGCTATGGAACAAAATTTTTATATACTAGTAAAATAAAAAAAATAGAAAGATGGCAAGAATCGAACTTGCAACCATCAAGACAAGATGATTGAGCAATTACCATTGAGCTACTTATCATTTTACAAATGTCTAACTCACATACAACGCATTAATAAGAAAAAACAGCAGCTTATTTCTTCAAAAAATAAAAAAAAAACAGCTGCATGAAGGGGATCGAACCCAAGATCTTGCACTAGATAAATTCTTTCACCACCACTACAATACTAACCGATTTGTATATACTCGGCGTTGTTTTTCTTTATACTCTGTATTGCAGAGTTAAAATGGTAAAAAAATTGAAAAAAATGGCGCAGAGAAGGATTCGAACCAGCCACCTTGGGCTCAACAGACACGGCAGCTACCACTGCGCTACCTCCTCTTTTGTGACTTTCTTTTTCTTTACATATATATAATCTTTCAATAAAAAAGGAAGGCAACCTGGGTCCCACTG
Organism: Panicum virgatum; assembly: GCF_016808335.1. NCBI lineage: Eukaryota > Viridiplantae > Streptophyta > Magnoliopsida > Poales > Poaceae > Panicum > Panicum virgatum. Next base: position 13,753,945 of record NC_053145.1, read on the forward strand.
AGCCATGCGATTGCCCCTTGCTGCCTGATGCTGTGCGGGTGTGGGCTGATTTCGGCCCATGTAATGCATGAAGCAGTTTTGAATATTTTCTTTTATTTACTAAAATACTGAAAATTGTCTATTTGTCTGAATTTTTATGTAACTCAAAAAATAGTGATTACAATTTTATTGCACTCCTAATAATGTTTAGTTTCCATAAATATGCATAAAGTTCAATGTCATGTCAAATTAAATTTTGATTCAATGTTTAAATGCATAAAATTCAAATTCAATTTCCAATTCATTACAAAAACTTTAAAAATAATTTATGTCATGTTCAATGTGTGATTGTTTATTAGTATTTCAACATATCTAGTTCATCCCTCACCAAATTAGTGTTGCATAGAGTTTGAAATCGTTATGAGGTATTAAAATCCTAAAGTTTGACGTGACTTATATGAAATAAGCTGAAAGATATATTCATTTGTGAACAATGTATAGTGTCACTTTATTGAAATCATATGAAATTTTTATGACAAGATTATTGAAATCATATGAGCTATAATAGAATGGAGACACTTAAATATAATTTTTGGGATTTGTTTAGTTATTATTTGAGATACTTGTAGTTGAAATAGTAATTACTTTCAACAAGCATGTAGAAATTCATTTAAACGATAGAAAATACAAACTCTTTTTGTAAATTCTTGAAACTCCTAAATGACAACTTAGATGTTGTCTGTTACATGCAAAAAAGTGTATTGATTTATATAAAATAATTATTTTTATGTGTTATTTCACAATGGTGCAAGAAAAAGAAAAAGAAAAAAATATTAAACTGGGAAGGAATGAAGTAAGGCCTGCTTCAGCCCAAATAGCCCAACTATTCTGGATCGTCGATTCTGAATCTGATGGCTTTGAACGCTCTCCAATAGTATAAAATCAGGTGAAACCCTAGCTCCTCCTCTCTTCCTCAAGCCGCCGCGAGAGCAGGGAGTCGACTCCGACTCTCCCTCCTCCCCTCCTTGCTTTCCCCTCACGCCGTGTCGCGCCCAGGGTTAACCTTACCGGTGGGAACCGGTCCGGTTTGACCGGTTACCGGTCAAACCGGTCCGGACCGATTCCGGTTTCGGCCGGTACCCAACCGGCCAAAATTCAAAATTTAAATTTAAATTCAAAAAATGAAAAATTCCCAAAAAATTCCTAAAAATACTTCAAGTTGCGATGAATCTAATGGTATCAAATTTTCTCAAAAATTCGTTCATTTAGTATAGTTTGCGGGAATTTAAAGTTAAATCAAAAAAGAAAAAAAAAATGGACCGGCCCATTAAGGCCCATCAGTCAAACCGACCAGTAACCGGTCAAACCGGTCCGGTAAACCGGAACCGGAGCCCGGCGGTTATAAAACCTGGTCGCGCCACACGCCGCACGCCGCGCCGCTCGCATCCTCTCCCTAGATCCCCGCGGACCGCTCCTCCGTCGTCTCCCCTGTAGCAAAACCCAACCAGCAAATCCTCCAGATCCCTCTCTCCCTCCCGGTCTTCCCTCCTCAGATCTATGAGCTGCTTCCCTCAAGTCCACGAGCAAGCTCTCAGCGGGTCCCTTGCGACAACCCAGAGAGAGTGGCGATCCTCTCCCGTGTCCTCGTCGATCTGCTCACCGCCGCCGCCCTTCGTTGACCAAGGCTGCGGGTGTGGCCAGCATCTTCGTCGGGGTCCCTCCCTGCGAGCGGCGCGTTGGGGCCGCACGGCTCTGCGCCAACTGTCCCCGGCCTGTCGCACACAAAGGTAATTGCGCACCCAGAGCTCTTCTTCGAACCCTCACCTTCCCTGTTGTGTGGATCTGACGGATTTTGCACTGGTCATCGCCGGCAGCCTCCACCGCCCTCCAGCTCCTTGCCCTCTCGTTGCACTAGTCTTGTTCTGTTTTCCTTTGCGCTAAATATTTTGAGTGAATCTGCTCGGCCTTACTTGTGTAGGCGTGCGGCAGCAGCTCGTTCTGTGTCCTATGTATGCATGATTATTTGGGTAATTAGCATGCTTTGGCAAAGCTCTAGAAGCTCGATTTATCTTGATCAAGTGAGGTTGTACAGATTATACTCGTGATACAATACAACCTGTGAAACAAGTACTTGTCTCTGAAAAATGCTAAACTCAAGATGAGCATGCTATTGTTTTCATGAGCTTTTTTGTTTATTTATTTTATCCTAATGTGGTCTAGCATAAACTAAAATTTTGCTGAGATAGATTGGCAATAAGCAAATATTTCTTTGCACAGTAATCTGCCCCTGGAACTTCCCTCATAGTTTTTGTTAGAAAGTTCCACAATTTTTTATTGCATTAGCACGTAGCAATTTGATTTGGTAAATAAAGTCAACTGGTGCTCGACGATGGTCCTGATAAGCTGTAGCTATCCTGTGCAGTGTATTGTTTGTGACCTACTAGCTGATAAGAGCCTTTGAGCCTGTCATCCATCAAGATAAGTTCCCGATCTCTTATAATAACAGTCATACCATGTTTGTAATAAGAAATAATTAATTGTAGCTATCTATCCTTAAACTTTGCTATACCTATTCTATTTTTAGAACTTCGGATTAGAGGTGTTCTCAACTGCTATTTTGCTAGACTGAAAGTACTAGTGCTAGGAGGACCAGTTAGATATCTATCTGAAAATAGAGTTCTTGCTAGATGGACGCACTGACTAATGAGGTATTATATACATGTGCTAATTCAGTTTGGGTGTTGCATATATTTGATGCAGCTATTGCCTTGCCTCACCTCGGTTCATATAAAAATGGATCTTATTACTGGCTAGATCGTGTGTCACTGCATATTTGTTTCAACAATTTGATGTCAGATATTTGTTCAAATGCCTAACTGAGCCTATCAAAACTGCAAATCTAAATTTAACTTCTCTGCTACGCATTGTAATGATTGTATAATACGTATATGTTTTGTCATCATTACCAGATGTGGTTTTTAGTGTAGTCAAAGTTAGTTGGCTATGCTTATGCTTGTTGCCATGTTGATATACTGATAAAATGAATATCTTTTAGAAATTTCTACTGGAAATTTTAGCACTATTATCTCCTGGAATCTCCTGGAAGTTGTAGTAATCACTTTTTTAACACATAGTAATAGTTGTTCAACCTGTGCAGTACTGCAAATTTTGTACTCTACTAATCTGTAGAGAACATGGATAGATATAGAAATGTAAGATCTGAATATGCAAGACTTTAGTATCCTCATAATACCGTATGAAATTTGCCATGTACATGTGCATCTGAACTTTACAATATATATGTGCAGGTACAACATGGTTGTGGATGTGAATGAGATGGGCGTCAAGCATACATGTAGATTTCTGCTAGGTCAAAGATGAAGAAGCAATCTGTGTTGGAGGTGCAACTTGAGCATTTGCTGTGTCAAAATGGACTGAGCAAAGCGTCATGGTGGTATGTTAGCTTTTGGTGGAACTAAGCTTTTGCAGGAATCAAACTTGTGTTTGCAATTCTGCTGAAACCTATCATTTTTTTTGCTTCTGATGCTACAATGGACGACAAGTGATGCTAGATGAAAACAAATGTATGTGATCTGTTGATTTAATGTCATGCTGAATGGAAACCTGATTCATGTGATGTTATTATTTTTGTGCTGGAATTTTTGTTTCGATAAATGGGTGGAAAAATTGGGACGAATTGGTGTGCTGAATTTTTATTTGGGCTGTGTATATAGTGCTGAATTTGGTTAGTTGGAAATTAATGGTGGGCTGAAAAATATTTGGCCCAAGTTTGTGGACCATGCTGAATTGGGCCCATCCACAAATGGGCCGTGGTGCTGATGTCACCCGGCACGTCAGCAACCATGTCATCGGCCACGTCAATTTACACATCATCATTGCTATCCACGTCTTTGCCAAGTCAATAGCCACGTTATCCTCCATGTTATCAATGTATGATGTGGCAATTGAATCTGTGACGAAAATTATACTATTTGTGATATTTATTTTCGTCATAGAGAACGGGCTTGGGTTGGGCTTTGGGGGCTCGAGGACATTCTATGACGATTTCAAAACGTTATGGATCAAGCAATCCGTGACGAAAATTTAAGGAACGTCACGAGATGTGATCTATGACGCTTAATACATGACACTATTTGAGATTGTCATAGATACTGTTTTATGATGATTTTTAGTGATTTATGATAAATTTAATTGTCATGGATCATCAGATTTTTTTTTAGTGATCCTCTCGGGCCCTGCTGGCGACGCCGACTACACCGACCATTGCAAGCTGGACGAGGTCCGCGCCCGCGAGATCGTCGTCGACACCGTCAACATCGAGCGCGAGTTCGCCTTCGATCCGCTCCTCGTTGCACTCGTCGGCTTGAACGGCGTCCTCACAAGCCAGTACATCAAGTCTACCATCACCTACTGCTTGCCCATGGCGCTCTGGGTGCAGAGGATGGGGTATCCGGCATCTCACCTACAACATGTTCGACACAATGCCATAACAGCGGCGTCACCCTGGCTTTGTGCTCAGCCATCGGACCACTTGCTATCCACAAGGGTTATTCCTCATGGCACACCAACAAGGGCTACTTATTTGAGCACAGCCAGGTCAGGTACATCACCAACGCCATGCTTCTGAACTCAATGGGTGTTGTTCTGTCTAGTCTAGCTACAACGATTCCTGATGTCCAAAAGGTGTTTGAGGGACTGCTTGCTTCTTATCCAGTAAAGCTATATCCCTTGCCTACTACTTTTGTTGACAAAGGACCACGGAAATCTATTCTCAATGTTGAGCATGTTGGCATCTTGCCAAAACCGCCATGGTCATTATTATGTCTAGAACATGGCAATTCCAAGGCATGGAGTTCAGGCTGGCATCAATTCAGTAAGACCTTTAGTTTGCAGCACACATTGGAAGGAAGACATGCAATCAGTCCACATGGTTCTCTAGATCAATTCCACAAATCCTTTGTTTCACAACATTGCTTGGAAGAATTATTGCTCAATGGTGTGCACTGTTCCATGAAGCTGATGGAAAGCCTTTTGATTGGGAAAATCGCTACCTATGTATCTGACAGTATGGCAACATGCTTATGGAGGATCCTACTAGCATCGATATGGCAACACAGAAATGAGTCATCCAGTTCATTGGTCAGCAATCAAATCATGCATTTTGCCATCCTGTATGCAAAACTTATGAATGAAGGTGCTAAAGATTTTCAGTTGGATGCATGCTTTTGGAGAGGCCTCACTTGCTACTCAGATGCTATTGTCAAGTTTGCTTCGTCTGGATATCTGCAAATTAATGACTTGGACCAGCGAAATGATATTGATAAGAACAAGTGGGTGCTGGATCTTGACCTCTACTGCTTTGTATTTGCATATGGAGTCCTACAGATGTGGCTCAAATTCAGCTTGTACTTGGCATGGTTGACCTATTCGTCAGAGAATGTGGCTGTGCATTCAAATGATCAGATTGCTCGAGCATTATTGAACAAAAGAGAGGTGTGGCTGAAGCACAGTAATTCTGGTAGTCCCATGTTTCAATCTACAAGCTCTGAAGTCTTCACCAGTGTGCTCCTAACAAAGCATCTTGTGCTTCAGTTTGGTGTTTCAGTTTGGTGCTTATTCAGTCAAGCAACTGATATGAAGCTGGACCAGATCAATGTGAGCTACAAGAAGCTGTTGATGATCTTTAGTTGGGGTGCAACTTATGGCTGCAAGGAGTTGATCATTTGCGTGGCTCTGGATGGGCAGCATGAGCTCCTTATCACCCTGATTAGTGCAAAGCCACAGTGCAAATGACAAAGGACTTGAGCAGCAGTAGCTTTGTTCATTGGCGATGGGGATCCCGGCGATTGCGGCTTGAGGGCAAGCCGCATTTCAAGCGGTGGGGAATGTCACGAACAGGACCTCCTCAGGAGTGGCTGCCAGGTGGGCCAGGCTACTATCAGGATGTTTGGCTGACAACCATACTTTGCCACACTTAAGATTAGACAAGTGCTGCAAAGAATTTGGCCACCACAATTTTTTTGTCTAAGAGAATCTTGCCATTTTTTTTCTTGACTATTACATGTGGAGCCCAAAAATATCTTTACTAAGCTTAGTTATCAACCAAACACCTACCAACTTGATCAAACTTGCCTAAAGTTAAGTGTGGCAAAATGTGGCTAGCAACCAAACAAAACCATATATATTGTCGTCGTGACAATTTGTCCATGAGTCCATCTATGTATATCAGAGTATACGGGTGGGCAGGTGGGCTGCTTTAGTAAATAGGTCCGATAGTATTTCGTTGTATGCTGCAGGCTACAAAGGAGTAGCTAATGACTGTATTCAGATCCCAAAACTTCACACGCAAAAACATCACATCGAATATTTGGACACATACATAGAATATTAAATAAAATTTATTTATAAAACTTTTTGCACGTTGGTTGTAAATCGCGAGATGAATCTAATGAGCCTACTTTATCCATGATTTGCAACAGTGATGCTACGCTAACCATCTGCTAATTATAGATTAATCATGGATTAATTAGACTCATTAGGTTCATCTCACAATTTAAAACCCAACCGTGCAAAAAAATTTATAAATAAATTTTATTTAATGCTTCTAAATAGCAAGATTCTCTTTCCAAATTTTTTTTGTCAAAACATCTAAACACGGTCTGTAATATTTTTATTGACATGGGAAGTGTGTGATGTGAGAAGATATGATAGGCCAACAATATATTGACAGGGAGTAGACAGAGGAAGCACGTGACTTGCTGAATTGTTTTCTATTTTATTTTTCTTCCTTGATTGACACTCGATGGAGTTGGTTTTGGTACTTGTCAGGAGTATCAAATATAAATTAATTATAAAACCAATTATATAATTAGAGGTTAAATCACGAGATGAATCTATTAACTCTAATTATTTTATCATTAACATATATTTATTGTTGCACAATATGATTAACTTACGGATAAATTAGTTTTAATGGATTCATCTCCCCACTTATATATGCAGTTGGTTTTGTAATTAGTGTATATTTGATATTTATTAGTGTCCAAACATCCGATGTGATGTGACTAAAAGTTAGTCACAGGAACCAAACGACCTGTTCTTCCATCTTTCATTCTTTCCATGTTTTTTCTTTTCTTGTTCTTTCCTCATATTCCAAAATTATTTTTATTTATTCCATCTAATTATCCTCTTTATGTTTATTTTTATATTATTTCTATGCACTAATCTCATATAAATATTCTTTGGATTTATAGTTTGTCTTTTCACAATTTAGGTTATCCATCTTTATTTTATAATTGGATGCCAATAAACCTATATTTAGTTATTTTCATATTTAACTATTTGTGCATAAAGAAAATAATTGATGCTCAATATATATTTATTTATTCATATTATAGACTAGGTTCGTGCCCGTGCGTTGCTACGGGCAATACAGATCATATATAAATGTCATTATAATTTTAATGGCGAGAAATCAATTTGGTAGACACAAAGAAAATTGCTCGTAGCAACGAGTTGATACTATAAATCCTGTTGTAAAATGATACAGACTGCCTCTTAAGTCTATGTGAAAGCCTTGAGTGAAACTCATGTTAGTGGTTGCTAAGATTTGTACTATGTATTGTAGTAAAAGAGGACATGTTATAGACAACCCATATTATTCTATCATAGAGTTCAGGGAATTATAAACAAAAACCAAATCACAATCTGGGAGACTAAGCACTCTATAATTGCCCAAATCTTATCAGCACCATTTATCTGGGAGATAAAGCACTCTATATTGCCAAGGTTCTTGCGGTAGATTGTACAACAAACACTTCAATGCCACACTTGGGGAAAAAAACTAAAAAGAGTACATACCAATCAGTAGGAGACAAATTGTGTACTGTTTGATGGAGTGTTTTCCTGAAATATGAGCAAAGGTAAACATATGTGACTCGAGCATATTGATTGCAGGAGCAATGTCTTGCGACATTCTTGAATATGGGAGATGCTGCTTTCTTTGCAGATAAGGACAGCTACATAGCATTGTTTTGCTGCAAATAAAGATGACAAGAACAATAGAACATTCAAATTCATTTTATTTTTTGGTTCAACACTGATTATCCAACTCGAAACACAATGACTTTCCCATGGTAATCCAATTCCATTTCTCTTGTACACAGTCAAAAAGAAAAATTACAGTTGTTAGTGCTGGCAAACATATAGCAGTAATTTCCATCAAAAGCATTGCATCATGGTGCTTCCTAATTCAGAAGAACAAGAATTTTGCAATTTTCTATTTGATATCATTAATATGGCTGGGCTGCTTTAGAACAGTAACTTGTGCAAACATCACTATAACAATATGTTCAGGGTTTCCTAATTCAGAAGAACAAGTTACCCTCTGTCACAATATTTAAGGCATATCATGACATTAGAGCATGATTGCATCATCTCTTTGTAAAAACAATACTACTGATAGAGGGAGCTAACAGACCTTTGCACAGGTTAGACCTTTTGGTATATTCTGAAATGAGTACTCTTCTGAAATTATTACCCCCCCCCACCCACCCCACACACACACCCACCCACTCGGCAAGTGTTTGATGAGCCAGCTTCAGAAATCCCACATATATTTCTGCACACAACAAATGATGACAAAATCAGGAGCAGCATAAGTATTCAATTTGGTGCACATACATCCATTACATGCTAGTACCATTAAAATGCGTGGAACACATGGTCAGTTGCCGTTCAGATTTAGCCATGAATGGGTGTGTTTAGTTCCCACAAAAACTCCAAACTTTCCATCACATCGAAACATTAAATATAACAAATGACTCATGCATGGAGTACTAAATGTAGGTAAATAAAAAAACTAATTGCATAGTTTTGATGTACGTTGCGAGACGAATCTTTTGAGCCTAGTTAGGTCATGGTAGGACAATATTTTTCACAAACAAACGAAAAGTGCTACAGTGTCCGATGTGATTTTTTCTCCCACCTTTTCAAGGATCTAAACACACCCAATGTGATTATTGAAATCACATAGATCATGAACCCCAGGCCTAGAAAAATCTTGTCAAGTAGGTATCATTATTTTTTAGGCTTTACCAGTCATATTTTATAGGCAGATAATGTACTGTATCAGTAACTACTGTATTGTTTCTGAACATTAGATATATGTTGCTGATTGCATAGTAAAACTTCTTGATAAAGCTCTAGGCAAAATTATAAATAAAAGTGCCTAAGACTAATGTTAATTCATAGTATAATTTGGAGAGCATGATCTTGCTCAAGTATCCAAGCCCATCTTTCAGCACCCAATTCACCGCGGCTGCAGCCTGCAGTGGGTATCGCTCCTTTCCCTAACCCAACCGCATAGAGAAGCGCCTGAACAACACAATTCAGGGAATACAAACGCTACACATTACCTATCAGCTTGAGAGAATTGTCACAAATACTCGGATGTCCACCGATACCTGAGTGGAAAGCACCCCGCTGATCTGGCTCGCCACGCTCTGCACGGCGCGCCAGAGCGAGTACTTGAGGTAGTCGCTGCTGACGTTGTGCGGGTACCCGTCGGGGAGCAGCAGCTGGACAGCCACATCGGTGCACCGGCGCCACGAGCGCTCCAGCTGCCTCCGCAATGCGGCCACTTCCACACTGGAACCTGCGCCGTTGGCATCCCCTTCCTCCCGCTTCGACCCGTCGTCCCCCGCGATGAGATAGGAGGTCCAGGTCGGGTCCGGCACGAGCCGCGTGCGCGCGCCGCCCCTCACCTCCCAGACTCCCCCCGCGTCATCTCCTGTGGCGCTGAGAGCTTCGGGGAGCACGGACGCGGCGCCGGACTGGAGGAGCAGGAACAGGAGGAGGAACTCCGGGTGGAGGGCCTGGAGCCACCATCGCCACCACCCGTCGCCGGGGTCAGGAGGGTCCGTTCCTCCGCCGCCTTCACCTCCTCCTCCTCCATCGTTGCCGCCTGTGTCTCCACAGCCGCCGAAGCCGCCTGGTGGAGGGGGCGATGCCGCGAGGGGGGCGGCAAAAGCTTAGCGGCGAGGCGGAGGAATCACAGACGCGGCCGGCGCGGCTTCGGGAGGTGGATCTGCAGCGTCGGGGGGCGGGGGAGGTGCGGTGGCGGGGTCGTGAGGGGTAGGTGCGGCGGCGGGGTCGTGAGGGGCAGGCGGCGCATGGAAGCCGAGCGGCCGGGACGCCGCACCGTGCGCCGGTGGCCTGGACGCCGGGTCGCGAGTGTTAGAAGAAAAATAGTTAATTAGTGATCAATTAGTGTAATATTTAGTTAATTCTATAATTAGTGGATAATTTCTATTTGGGGAACTGTCACCCCAAAGGGTGCCCCAAATGGGTCATCCCAAAGGGAAATGTTCTTTAGGAGATGTCTCTTGGTCTTGTATATAATTACAATCAATCAATAGAGATAACCATCATTTACAACACGTTATCCGACACTTTTGTTCTCCTACTAAGCGACGAGAAGGTAAGAAGAAAGGCCGGCGGGCCTCTCCCTACACAGGAACTCACCGTGGAGAAGCACTCACGGACGCCGGCGACGAGTGGCCGAATTGGCGTCCTAGGAACTCAACGGCCGCTCTCGGTGGCGGTGACGGGCCACCGCGACCACCAGCGTGCGGCGCACGGGGTGCCCTTCGGCAAACGGCGGTGCTTGGGCGTGGAAGAGACAAGGGCCAGGAGGCCCGGCGAACGGCGGCGGCCGGTGCAGGCGGACCCGGCGGCGCTTGGACCGCACGGGTGCGGCGACCGCGCCAAACGCCGGCGACGGCTGCGGCGGTGGCGCTTCACATGGGAGCACTGGAGCGGCAGCGGCGCTCGGCAACGGCGCTGCAGTGCTGCGTGCGGCACAGGGGCGGCGGCCCCAAAGGGCGGTGGCGGATCCACACCCCCCATGGAGGCGGCGGGGCAGTTCCAGGGACCAGGGGAGGCGCCCTTTCGAAGCCAATCCTGAGCGCCCAGCCCCTTTGCTCTTCTACAGGCCAGTCACGATGGATGGACTGGTGTGGGCCTTGCAGGCCGAGAACACCGAAGGCCAGCCCATCAACCTTGCTTTCTTTTTGAAAAATATTCAATTAGCCCCCAAGTTTATCCATATTTATATATTTTAGAATATATAATTCTGTATGCATATATTTGAGGATTTCCTGGGTGTGTATGAGACTTGTAGTAACTCCAGCAAACTTCAAATGACCGGGGGAGTCCATATATATAGGCCACCAAGTGGAGAGATCCGTTGGGAGCCGTTACCCAACTTTCTGCATGGCGTCGGATAGACCGACGGTATGGCACCGGTTCATCCGGTCACACTGTGCCACGGGTAGCCGTTGGGCCTCTGACAGATGACATGGCAGTCACCGGTTAATCTGGTCAGGAGGCATCGGTTCATCCGGTGCACTTCAGTTCATCCTGTGCTGAAGGAATCTTCAGCTGGCTGCTGATGTCATTGCTCCGACGCAATGCACCGGTGCTCGTCGGATCATCCGGTGCTGAAGATTTCGCTTCAGCGCGCTTGACATGCTCTCTGGTCAATCCTCCGGTGATTGCACTGACGCTCCTTTTTGGCACCGTTGGTTCATTCGGTGCCACTTGGCTCTTTCCCCCACCAGAGCTGCAAATTGCACCGACGCCTATGCGTCGGTTTATCCGGTGCTAACCGGATAGACCGGTGTCCCTGCATCGGTTCATCCGGTGCAGCTGTTCTGTGTAGAACTCGTCCATTTCATCGTTTTTTGAGTTCTTTCTTCGAGTTTTGCTTTGCCTGGCCTTTTTCTTCTTCCCTGGATCTATCAATGTTCACTTGACAAACTTATTAGTCCCATTAATTGCGGTGTCACTCAATCACCAAAACAGTGGCCTAATGGGGCCATGTTCCTTACAATATCCCCTTTTTTGGTGATTGATGACAACACAATCAAAGCAAGCATAAATTTTGCAAAAATTGACAAATTGAACCACTTACACTTTCTTGGATGCTTACCATCATCCAATGTTGACATGACCTCCCCCTAAATCCATTATTCCCTCTTTGTTTCTCCCCATGTTTGCTACTTCCTCCATAGATAAAGCTACTTGCAAACTTCTCCCCCTTTGATAATCTTGCTTTGCAAACTTCTCCCCCTTTGATAACCTTGCTTTGATTCAAACTTCTCCCCCTTTGGAGTCAAATCATCTAAAAAAAGCCTTGCACATACAATATAGCTCAAATGAAAAAGTTAGTAGTCTAGGGAGTTAGTTCCATGAATCATGATTCAGTTGTATGATATCAATGAAGATACCAATTGAGCAATTACTAAGGTGGATCACAAAACATGAAACTTGTATGATATGAGCTAAGCTTTCCACAAGTGTGTGCACGAATTGATGATGTGAAAGTCAAGTGCGCAACTAGACATTTGAATGAGAAAGCTTAAATCATATCATGCACGGAGGTAGCTCTATAAAAATAAAGAATTGACAAGGATACCAATTGAAAGAGTAGACCTTGCATACCTCTGGGGATTTTAATTACCTTGCATGTACCAATTTGAAAGAGACTTGTGACAAATACTACTAGATTTTCCCCCTAATACAACGCACGAAATGTGTTGCAATATGCCATATTTGGTTGCAATAGCCGCAATTGCAACCAATTTATTTCGTAAAAAAAATACAGCTATATGTCTCGCTGCATTAGCCTGTAGCGACGCATGTCTTTTTTTTGTTGCATTAGTTTTTCTATTACAACACAATGAGGCGTTGCAACTAGCATCTACGGGCTCGCTCGTGTTGGTTGCAAATTATCATATTGCGACGCATTTGCTGTTGTGAGAGGTGCAATTGCATCGTACCCAATGCGTTGCAATTCCTAAAATGTTGCGTTGCAAAGTATTGTATTGCTTCACTCTAGTTGTGGTTGCTATAGGTGAATCACCTCTATTGCCACGAGAGTGTTTTGGGTGCTATATGTGGTTCCCTTCACTACAAGAAATACCCTTATGCATGACGGTTTACCCATGACCTTCCAAAAAATCATCATTGAATGTAGTCATCTGTGACGGTTCAACCCAAAGGTGATAGATATATGACGTTTAGTTAAATTATGGTCACAAATGGACGTCACCAATTACTTTGGCACCTATGTTGTGAATCTATGATGGACTCATGGGGAGGTCACAGATAAATCTTCCAACATGGCGCTGATGTGAGCGTCCACATCGTTCCTACGTGTAATGCTGACTGCCTGACTGGGAGGCAAGGGGGCTGGCGCCTGGTAGGTGGGACCTACCTGACGGTATCAGGTGAGGAAGCTAAATGTGCAAAAATTAATGGCGCAACCAGGAATCGAACCGCAGCCCTCGATGTTCCTTAACCACTGCGACACTGCAATATTTTGGTATGGTTCCGATCTATTTTTTGTTTAGTACTATCTCAAACAAATTATAGTGCTTTGAGGTTAAGGAACCATTTGACCAGACCACGCTCATCCATGCCGGCCGCCCCTATCCACGACTGCGAGCCGTCCGTCCCTATCCACGGGTCATCTGACCTATGGCGTTGGCGGCGACGGGTGGTGCTGGTGGTGGTGTAGGAGCTGCTAGCAGTGGCGTAGGTGGTCCTAGGTAGCGGCAGCGTAGTGGGCGGCAACGGGAGCGCTGCCGGTGTCGTCGGTGGCAGCTGTGCCGACGGTGGAGAGGATACTGAGGTGCAGCGGCTCCATCAGGGGCTCCCCTTGCACGAGATCCATCAGTGAAACCTGCAAATCTTGCCTCAGCTAACTTCGATTGGTATGGATTTGGATGCACAGTTTAATTCAGAGATGTCATTTGTTCGTTGATGTAGTGGTTATAATGAAGATTTTTTTTATTTTCTGCAATTTCTTATGTAGATGGATAGACGTTGGATTCATGGTGCTCTGTTTACGCCTCAGTATATTTTTGGTGTGCGATCTTTCATGAACTTTGTTAGAGAGAGGTTTACTGAGGATGAGCAAATTTTGTTCCCATGTAGTCGTTGTATGAACCACCAATCTCTGCATCAAAACGAAGTGGAGAGGCACCTACTGCTCAATGGCATGTCCAGCACATGTAGAAAGTGGATAAATCATAGAGAGGCCAGCGATGTTCATGTTTTGGAGGAACCAGCAGTACTTGAGGATGCAAATGTTGATTCTTTTGTTTCTGAGGAGACTAATGATTGTGGACTTGAAGTGATGTTAGGGGAACTCGACAGGTCTGAACAACATGGAAATGAGGCTGGACAAGATGAGGGAAACCCATCCAGTGACGTTGCATCACATTTCAAACAGTTGATTGAAGAGGCTAAGCGTGAGCTATATCCTGGTTGCAACAATTTTTCAAGGTTCACATTTGTAATCAAGATGCTCCATGTGAAGTCATACTATAGGATCACTAACTCAGTATTTTCTGCAATTTTGAAGATCTTGTCAGAAGCTTTCCCAGAGTTCAATACTATTCCAAAATCATATGAAGAAGCAAAGAAAATGCTTCGTGAATTAGGACTTGGTTATGTATCAATTCATGTGTGCCCCAACAACTGTGTGCTATTTAGAGGAAATCAATATGCAGAATTGGATAACTGTCCAGTTTGTAAGGCATCAAGATGGAAAGACCCTGAGAGGAAGAAGGTTCCAGCTAAAGTATTGCGGCATTTTCCATTGATCCCTAGGCTACAAAGGTTGTTTGTTTCCAAGAAAAGATCTGAGGAAGCACAGTGGCATAAGTTGAAGAGGAAATACAATGAGAAGGAAATGACCCATCCCGCAGATGGAAAGGCATGGGGAGATTTTGACAACCGCTGGCCTGATTTCGCTCAAGATGCACGAAACCTAAGACTTGGACTTGCCACAGATGGTTTCAATCCTTTTAGCAACATGAGTTCATCTTATAGAATGTGGCCTGTTTTTGTGATTCCTTACAACTTACCACCTTGGGCATGCATGGATGAATCTAATTTCACTATGGCTTTGTTGATTCCTGGTCCTCATTCACCGGGGAAGGCCTTTGATGTCTTCTTGCAGCCTCTTGTAGAAGAATTACATGAGCTATGGTCAGGAGTGGATACTTTTGATGCTATGACCGGAAAAGAATTCAAGCTTCGTGCTGCAGTGTTGTGGTGCATTCATAACTATCCAGCACTAAGTACCCTATCAGGGCGTACCACGAGTGGTTACTTTGCTTGTCTCCATTGTGACAAAAATCCGCTGTCATATGCCATAAGGAGAAAGATATGTTATATTGGGCATTGTCGTTTCCTTCCGAGAGGTCATCGTTTGCGCAAGGACAGTGATTTTGTATCACTCCATGATAGCAGTGCGAAGCCAGGTACTTTCACCATAGAAGAGCTGCTAGAAGAATTAGAAAAGGTTAGAGGTGTTAGAGTAGGATAGAAAAGGAAGCGTTCGGGGAATCGTGTTCAAATTTGGGGTAGAAGGATTTGTTTGTGGGACTTACCATATTGGCCAACTCTGAAGCTTAGACACAATCTTGATGTCATGCATATTGAAAAAAATGTTTGTGAAAGCCTCCTTGGTACCATTCTGGACATAAAAGGGAAGTCAAAGGACACAGTTAATGCAAGGCTTGATCGGGCTGATTTGAAAATTATAAAGGAGTTGCCATTATAGCATAGTGGAGATTCATATGGCATGCCCAAAGCTCGATATACGTTGTCCAAGTCCAAGAAGATTGAATTTTGTAATTTCTTGAAGGAGGCGAAGTTTCCAGACGGATATGCTTCAAATATACAAAGATGCTTCAATGCTGACTCAATCAAATGGCAAGGCCTGAAAACTCATGACTGCCACATTCTTTTGCAAAGGATTATACCTGCAGGACTAAGAGGGCTGTTGGATGATGACATCTATCAAACAATTGCTGAGTTTGGCAAATTTTTTAAGGAATTGTGCAGCCAAAAACTGAATAAAGATGTCTTGGCTCGTATGAAGACTGAAATACCTATCATATTGTGCAAGCTTGAGAAAATCTTCCCCCCTGCTTTTTTTGATGTCATGGTTCACCTTGCTGTCCACTTGCCTGATGCGGCCATCCTCCGTGGACCTGTGCAGTTCGGGTGGATGTACCCAGTTGAACGACGCTTGTATACTTTGAAGAGGTCTGTTAGAAACAAGGCACGCCCAGAAGGCTCAATTGCAGAGGCTTATGTGGCAGATGAAGCTCTCACATTTTGCTCGAGATATATGGATGATGTAGAGACAAGGTTTAATCGACTCCCAAGAAATGTTGGATTTTCAGATGAATCAGCCTATACTGTTGGTGTTTTTGGGCACGGTGTTAATCTTATTGGTGCATGCGATCTTTCCTACTCTGAGGAACTTGATAAGTTGGCTTGGTATGTTCTCCATAATTGTGATCAGGCTCAGAAGTACATAAAGTATGTTCTTAAATCTCTCTTTTGTATATTATATCTGTTTTTTTTCATGATTTTCAGGCTGAGGACTTACTGTATTTTTTTTGAGTTACAGAATGTTTGAAGATGAATTAACAGCAACAGGAGTGGCTGGTGCATATCTTGATAGAAGGACAGAGCATGGATTTGGGAGTTGGTTCAGGAATTATGTTAGTATTTTATTGTTATCCTAAACTTTTTGTTGTGTTGTACATAATTATTTTGGCGCTGAGACATTCCCTTTTGCAGATGTGGAAGTTGAATGCCTCAGAGGAGGTTGATGATGATTTATTTGCCCTAGCTTGTGGCCCTGACCTTAGAGTAAGATCATACTCCACATGTGTTGTCAACGGTGTGCAGTACTGTACCGTCGAGCGTGATAAAAACAAGAAGACACAAAACTCTGGGGTGGCCTGTGCAGGCGCATATAGAAGTGAGATAATTGATTTTTATGGTACATTGAAAGAGATTATTGAGTTACAGTACAACGCCAAGAATGATGGTACAAAGAGATATGTTGTTGTTTTTATATGTGACTGGTACAAATTGGATGGTAAGCATACTGCAGTAAGGGATGATGGATTTTTTAAAAGCATCAATATTGGTAGCTTGTGGTACAAGAAAGACTGTTTCATTTTGGCAACTCAAGCTACACAAGTTTTCTATTTGCCAGATAATAAGAATGGACCGAATTGGAGGATTGTGCAGACATTTAAGCATCGCATTTGTACAATGTGTCTGAAATAGATGGTGTCATATCCACTGCTGCACCCTATCAAGAGCATTCATGTTTTGTGGACACGGGCAGAAGACCTGAAGTATTTGAGATCTTACCTGACATGCCTTTAAACAGGGTTGATGAAGATGGCCTTCTTGTTGATGTTGCTGAGGTTGCACGACTTACAAAGGAAAATCAATCAAAGACTATTACTGAAGATGAAGAGAATGATGAGGTAGACGATGACACATTGATGGAGTACTGTAGTGAAGAAGAAGATGTCCCTGTTGAGGTAGATAGTGACGATGAGTAGTTTCTGTATTAGTGAACTGATCATTAGTCATGTATTATCTTGTAATAATTTCCCTATTTAGTATTGGAAACAGCAAGACATTTCTGTTTGGATCCTGACCATATTATGTAATTTACCTGTTTAGTATTGGAAGCTGCCCCTTTTGGATCATGACTATTTCTGTTTAGGACAGAGATATGCTAAACTAAGGAGTAAATTTTGGTGGAGATCTTGACCAAATTTCATGTACATTTTCGAATTTATGCCCATTTTCAAATTTCATGACCTATTGCTATTTTTAATAGAAACTGAATTACTGAATTACTGACGAAACTGAATGGCTTAAGCCATTCAGTCGCTAGGAACAGAGGAGGGGCCGGCCACAGGCCAGGAAATTGGGTGCCAAATCCGTGAGCTGTGGTACTCCAATTACAAAAGTATGAATCTAAAGATTGAAGCACTAGGATCCAGCTATCAATTTGTAGAAATGTCCAACTCAAGTGCGTTTACTAGAAATTATTGTTTCGCCAATGGTTCGGCGCACTTAAGCCGGTTTAAGTAGGGATGGCAACGGGTATATATCCAACGGGTAGTGGCCACCCATACCCGTACCCGCTAGAACTAAATATACTAGGAGGGTTTAATTGGATTTGAGCTTAATTCATAGGTCATATGGGCTCAAATGAGTTAGGCACTTAGGTTTGTTTGTTTTTTCTGCGGATATTTCTTACCCGCAGGTAGGCGGGTATAGGTAGTATAAATCCGCACTCATACCCGGCATACCCGACGGGTATAGGATGTTGCCCAATAATGTACCCACGGGTAGAAAATCATTCCATACCCGCCTTCTTGTCGGGTACTTGGGTTTCGAATACCCATTGTCATCCCTAGGTTTTAGTCGGGCGGTTCCGCCGCACTCCGCCTCGCCCGACCTCTCCAGGCAGGTTCCGCCTTGCCCGACTTCTGCGAGGACTCTGCCTCTTTCGACCTTTGCCGAACCTCAGTAGAGGGGACATTTCCGACCGATTCCCACCGATTGATCTAGGTAGTAGATAGCTAGAGTTGAACCTCTATGAAAACAGAACACCATCAACCGACTCCTGTGGTTACTGGAGAAGGACAAGACCCACAATTGCCTGCTCCAAAACAGGAAGCACACAACCCAGCAAAGAGATCCACCCTCGCCGGCATGGAAGCTGCCGAGCCGGAAGCGAATCCCACCAACGGGGAATAAATACCCGTGTAATCTGTATGAACGTGTTTGGAATTTAAAATTTTGGTCTATAGAAATATTGTGGATTTTTAAGTATATAGAGATACCAAGCAAGTATATAGAGATACCAAATTTGGTTATTACTGGCAGTATTTTAATATTTTCATAGCTAAGAAAAAGCCCACTTCAAGAAAAAAACACCCTTAATGTTTTGGCGGGCATTCTAAAAAGTGTTGGCGCGCGCACCCTAAAATTTTCGCGGCCACCGCCCAGCGGCCTTCCTCACCTGGACTAGGACTTTACCAATCTACCCCGCACACCTGGACAGTACTGCATCTAGCATAGGAAACGATGAGGGTATTTTGGAGATATTGCAGCACTATATAATCGGGCAACGCCGCCCCCAAATTCCCCATTCCTCCAAATCTCGCCGCCAACGGCGCCCCAAACCCTAAGCCGCCCCAAATCCTGCATCGCCGCTCCACCATTCCGCAGCCACCGCTTCCTCTTCTTTCGGAGTACCCGCAGAACGCCGATGTCGCCGAAGAAGAGGGGAAGAAAACCAGTGAAGAGGCCACGTATGACGCCGATGTTTGCAAGTAAAGTGTCTCTCCTGCATCCTTAGTTTCGAGTGATCATGGTCCTTCATCCTTATTTTCCTACTAACCCTATCTGAGTTTAAAATGCATGTGTTTCTTGGTTCAAAAAGTCTGATTGCCATGGTAGGTTCAGGGTTGGTGGTGTGCTGCTGTGTTTCTTAACATCTTTGTTCGTGCCGACATCTTTTAGGGCTATTAGTATTCTTGCTGCCTCTTAGTTCATGCTGGGTGTAGTGAACTGTGAAAAAATTAAACTCCTGAGGAAGGTTGCTTTGATTCTTTTTCCTTCCAAAGATATGCTATGTCTGATTGGTATATAGGATGGGCTATATGTTCTGTGTTTCCCTAATTTTCAGTTTGTTCCTTATTAATGCAGATGCTCCGCTTACTGGCTATGAAAAAGAACACATGAGACAATGTCTCCTCAACGACGCAAAGATGCGAGAACTAGGACTTTCTGCATTATCTAGCATTTTTGTGAACTCTAGGATTTACCCAGAAATCCAGCAGCAACAGGACACAGAAAACTCAGGTTCAGAGTACAATGGTGAGGATGAGCCTGACAGTGATGGCCATCTAAGTGATGATGCCCTACAACCTGACACAGAGTTGGGGTGTACGCTTGCTAGTTTATCGTATAAGGATAAGGTGCTAGTAATTCCATTTTTTTCTTGCTCATTATTGCATTTAATGTTTATCTCCCCAATTGTACATTTGATTGGTTCTTTGTAGAAAAAGAAGACAAGAAGAAAGGTTACCAAGGGAGGTGTTCAGAAGGCGCAACCTGACATGCAATCTACTAGAGTCACAAGGTCTAGGAAGAATCGTCCAGCTGATGTCAATGTAGCGATTAATGAAGCTGAAATCTCCAATCAGGCTGTAAAGGAAGGTTAGCCCTCACATTCGTGTAACAAATCAAACTCAATTATAAAAAATAGCATTCCATAGGACTACTACTAATTCTATCTTGCATTGTAGCTGTTGCAGGCCAGAAAAATGGCTGCCTGACTGGAGATGAGCACGAACAGACTCTGTTGAACCTGGAAGGACACACTCCAAGTGGCGCCACAGTGAATGATGTCACTGAAAATGAACAAACTCAGCGTGGCAACGTCTCTGAAGGTGTGTATTTGTAATTCTTGCACAATGTAAACCTTTCCATAACATAGAACAACACTGTACTTAAAGATATCCTTTGTAGATGACCCATTTGATGAAGAGGACAGGATGAGGGGACCTAATATTGGGAGAGAACTTGATTAGATGACTCGCTCGAGGAAAGGGAAACTTCCTTTGGTTATTGAACCAGGGAAGAATAGACCAAACTCAGTGATGATTGCTGCAAAATTTGCAAGTGAATGCAACATTGCAGTAAGGAACCATGTACCGATATTTGCACATTGGAAAGAGTACATGAAACAACCTAATATAATCAAGGTGTACATATGCAGAGTTGGTGTAAGTGTTCAACTTGACTCTTTCCACTGTTTATTTCCAACAATAACATTGTGTATTCAATAACAATTAGCAATGTTGTTTACTGTTACCAGACAAAGTTTCATACGGATGTAATGGCAGCACCCATTAAAAAAGCATGTGTGGCTATGATGAAGAAAGCTATTCGCCAGCAGCGCTACAAGCTCAAAAAGAGGTATTTTAATGCTTTGCCACTACATATGGTACCCAAAGAATCTCCTGTGACCTCAATGACTGATGAGCAATGGGATAAACTTGTGGCACACTGGAAAAATGAGCAAAAAATGGTAAGTTCATCCCACAGTTCCAGAACTCATCATGTTGATGTCATATGTGCCTAACAACAGAACTGTGTTGTTGTAGGTGACTTGTGCGACGAACAAAACAAATAGGAGCAAAGTGCAGTACCATCAGACAACTGGTTCTCGTAGCTATGAAATGCAGATTGTAACTTTGGTGAGTACAACTCCACTGGCACTTTCACTACATGCTGTTTGATCAACTCAGTTTAGTTTCTTTATTGCCTTTCATCTGCATTACAAATATATAGAATCAGCAACAGCTTTTTAAAGTGTCCTTGTTTTAATTCATTTTTAGGCGGACAAGTACAAAAATGAACCACCAAATGCACTAGAACTATTTAAAGAGATGCACTACAACAAAAAGAAAGGGTTCACTCCTGAAGTTCAATCTCTTATTGTAAGTAAAATCATAATTATTTCACAACCAAATGATACATTAGTTTCATATGTCATGATCATTGAGCTACCTATGTCTCATCCACTACCAGGCTGAAATGGAGGAGAAGCTAAATGAACCTGTAGATGATGGTCAGGAACCGAAGGATGTGACTGAAGTGGTCTCTGAAGCTCTTATTCAGAAAACCAAGAAAAACAAATTTCTTGTAAATGTGGGGGGTCAAAAGCGTAGCTACTTGTGTCAGTGCTGAGCGCGACCTACAGGAGGAACTAGTGGTGGAGAAACAAATATCAAGTGATCTTAGGGAGCTTGTCAAGACTCAGCAACAGCAAATGGAAGAGATGATGAAGAAATTTCAGGAATTAGAAACAGCAAGGGCTAAGCAAGAAGAGGAGTCGAAGAAAAGGCAAGTTGACACTGATGAACTGATTAAGGGTTTGCTGTCCATGATTCTAGGAAGTCAAGGAACACAGTAAGGTTGTCTTGGGTTACTGGCTGGCGCACCTATGCTGGTCGATGTTTCTTTTGGTGATGGATGCATTTTGGCAAGTTGTCTTCAGGCAATGTTGGTCAGTGAACAGGAGGATGCCTGGTTATTTTGTTTGAACAGATGCATGGTCTTTTTGTTTGAACTGATGCATGGTCTTCGAACAGATGCATGTTCTTTAAACTGATGCATGTATCTGTGAACTGTCGTAAGTCTGATACATGGTCTTCGAATGGATGCATGTATCTATGAACTATTGTAAGTCATGCATTTCGTAGCCTGTGGTGTGCCAAACTTTCCATGCAACTCATTGCTACTATGTTGGCATATTTAGATGTTTCTGTGATGATGGAACATCTATCTATTTATGTGTGATGGCATATTTATATATTTATCTTTGATGATCTGTGACAACCTGAATGGTTTGAATTTAAATATGATTTGCTATCAATTTAAATTTGAATTATGTATCAGTTTCAAATTTTAATGTGGTGCAATTTAAATTTGAATGTTTGCTGATCTGTGACGGTCCACAATAGGCCAATTCTACTGCGCAACTGGGCTAGCCCAATAGTACCTGCTGCAATATGGGCCTAATTAAAACTAAAAACTGCACAACACAGCAAATTCAAATCCAACGGACTACAATATGGGCCTCATGAATAATGGGCCACAAAAAGCCTACTGATTACGTGGCAACATAGCAGCCACGTCAAATCCAGCATCACCAAATGACATGGCAATAGTTGACGTGTACCAGAATTGTGATGGTTCATTCCATCACTATTGCCTTTTGCTATTGTTACCGACCAGTTCATCCATGACGAACAGAAAAGCCAACCTGTGACGATCTATTTTGGTCCAACAAATGTATGACGCGGGATACATGATGTTTTTTTGCAATGGTCATCGTGAGTTAACTGAGACGCATTTTCACTTGTCTGTGACCAAAGTAAACCGTCATATATAAGGGTATTTCTTGTAGTGCTTTATTACCACGAAGTTGATTTCGATGCTATAAGTGGTGTTCTCTATTGCCACGAAAGTTGTTTGGGTGCTATATGTGGTTCCCTCTATTACCACAAAGTTGATTACGGTGCTATAGGTGGTGTCCTCTATTGCCACGCAGATGGTTGTTATAGGTGGAACATTCTATTACCACCAAAATGTATAGGTTGGAGGCAATAGGTGGAGTATGCTAATGCCACCTAGTTTGATTGGTTGTAAGATGTTTTCTCCGTTGTTGCTTCGAAAATGTTTTGGTTGCCAAAAGTTCATCTCTCTATTACCACCATAATACAAGGTTGCTAGTAAGGTGCCCGTGCTAACGCCACAGATAAATTGCAGATTATTTAAAAAAGACAGGGTCCAAATATCCAACCATCACCACAACCATCACTGGCAGAAATGTTAGCATTGTTATAGTTGAAAGCTATACGACAAACAAAATAGCCATCTGTTATCTGCTGTTTGAAAAATATTACAAACAGATTCTCATAATTATATTCAAGATGTCTTCAAAGTTCCGTCTGTATTTTGTCACGCATCTGTCATTGAAGCAACGGAGCTATGGTTTGTAGGCCATATATCAAAAAGGCTACACGCACCTCCCAAGTTCCTCTCATCTTCAAACTCATCTTGCATGCCAATTACAATTCTGCAGCCTCATTGTGATAGTGCCCTAAAATATAGTAACACAGACATGACATATACATGCCATATACGTACAACAAGAAGCTCCAGCACAAAGTTATTTTAGTGTTTTCATTGAAATGCTATTGCTTCAGGAAAAAGAATGTGAAATACATTTGCAGAATCAATGAACAATATGCTCCAAATGAGTTTTTAGGATGCTCAAAAATATATCAAGGACACAAAACATACAGATGGAATTTGCACTTACGGGTTGGCCCGCCACATTCCTTGAGTAAAGAATACCGCTTAAAATCTCTACTAGGCTGATGAACATGAAATACTCTTATTGCTTTATTGTATCCAGCAAAGAGCCTATAGAACAACATAAATCCAGTGAATGAAACAGTCAAAAAGATTTTACTTTGTTTGTTTATCTGGTATTATGCCACTTGCATGGTATTTTTTTCTTAAACCAGTTGGAGAGGAATTTAACTCTGCTATGTGCGGTGCAGAGACAAAAGCATCTTATATATTGATGAAACACAACGGGAGCTGAATGGTACATGGTACAGGGACGCTTTCAGCAATTCCTTGCTAAAACAAGAAGTAGGTACTGTTTGCTAGACATAACTGATAATGATTTGAACGTGATCAAAATATAATGCGACAAATTGTGTTACCTATGAAGGTATGTAAAAGTAAAGGGTAAACAAATGCATCAAGCAAATGCCCTAGCCAATTTCGAGTGGTGGCTCACATGATTATAAAATTAAGAGGGATAGCTAACCAACCATGTCTATCAAACCAGCATCCCAATACAGCAACTAAAGCAAAAATTGGATAATATATTTTAGTCAGTTCAAGAACAAACCATCAGATTTATTGATCAGTCAAGAATAAACCATTATATATATCACTTATGCAAATAAATTTGCAGCATATAAAAGTCTGGTACATCAAAAAGCTCAAGTAAATATATATGACTGCCTCTGCACGCACCTTCAGCCATGGGTGACAATGTCACCCACAACCACCTCACCGCCGTCACCGCAAGCACAAGCTGGCCACTACTGCATCACCCGCCCGATCACCGCTAAAGTGCATAATAACGAATTCTTAATCTGATGCATATTTTTGGACCTTTAGTTGCAAAAAGGTAATTTATCAAAATAGAACTTCACCTCAAATAAACGATCAGTATGCTTCACAGGCCGCAGCATATTGAGACAAGGCTACATTTTGGTAAGTTGATGCATGAGAGGAACCATCTCTACAATGTAACATGCAGACATTGCAGAACTTGATTGGTGGAGCTTTGGTTATTTATGCCAGGAATCTATTTCTGCAAGCTTCAATAAACATGGTAAGGAACACCAAGTATCAAAGGCACCATACAACATGATGATGCAAATGCAAGATTGCAATGCATGAACTTCATATACTTCATGATTCGAACTTCAAGAGTGAAGCCATAAGTGGATCACATAATATTTCAATATATAAAAAACATAAATTTTAGATCATATGACTCATGTGAGGTACTGAAATTAAGTGGAGGCAACTCAAATAACAAAGTTAAAGCGAGTAGACCACAACGCTACGTTTACTTGCCTTCACCGAAGATCAAGAACGTGAGCTAAGCACGGTCCGAAGGTGCATCACCTGTTCACAAGCATAGCTCAGCACCAAAACAAACACACCTCATAATAAATACATCGAGTAAGGCAATCCTACGCCCAAACCCAACGTCCTCACACAATCATTGGGTAAATTTGAGGTGAACCTTAATCGGACAATCTGACAGATCCTGCAGAACAGTCCTACTAAAACAGTCATAACTGAAGCACCAAAATTCGTATGAATATGAACTTTACCAATCTGGAAATCTTGTGAAAATATCTACAACTCTTTTAACTACCAGAAAGTCCAATTCGGCCATTAAGATTTCCTAAACTTCATGTTAACAGACGCTACCCAGAATTACGAGACTGAAAAACAGTCAGATTCAAACTTTTGTTTCTCCCTCATCTTAAATCCGATTGAGGTGTTCTTTGTGGCCACGGAAGGATCTCGAAGTCTTCTCCAGCTCATATAAAAGTTTAATATTTTTTTGAGATCAATTATATCACAAAAAACTGCCACGAACAGAAACTGCGTAGATTGACAGCGTGATGAGAACAGCGACGAGGGTAAACCCTTAACCCTAGTCCGAACGACAACTAATACCGCTACTCCTATGAACTAAAAACCTTTAAAACCAGAGGGAAATCAAGTTCTACAGCAGGGGCATGTCTCACCTAGGGTTTCCCCTTGAAAAGATCAAAGGCGACGGCGACGGCGACCATCCAAACAACGATTCCCCCGTTTTCTTGGCGGCGAGGGTCACGGTAACCCTTCGATTGCCCCCAATCTGCAGCACACATGGGGGAACCACCATGAACAGCGAGGAGAAGCCATGGAGATGGGAAAAACAAAAAGAGGAGAGGAAATCCTACCGGTTTTTGGAGGGGAATAACAACGACGGACGGCGGCGTGCCCTAATCACCCTCCTCTTCTCTTCTCTTCTCTTCTCTTTCTCTCCCTCTCCCCTCTCTATTCTTGATTTGGTCACGGAAAGGACTGGCGGCAAAGGGAGGGGCGCCAGCTTAGGGTTTTAGAGGGGGTCGGCTACTGGTCACGGATACTGTAGATCCTCCCGTAGCGCGGGCCCGCCCGTTTAGCAACTTAAAAAAACTATAACTCTTTGATCCGAACTCCAAACGCGTCATGTAAATAGTAAAACAGAATAAACTCGACGAGCTCTATGCAACTACAGTGTCCATTTTTACATTCGAGCAATAGATAAAAAAAGTTAATTTTGGCTATCAACTTTTGAATAACTCAAAATGTTGAATCAAAAAAACATCTAAGAGCAAGATTTTTGAACCCTAAATGATGTCAAATGAAAAAGTCGTCAATAACAAAGTTGTATAACTCATCAAGATCTACAAATCTTATTTAGGTCATTACTCCATTTGACAAAGTTTGAACAATCCAAATTTTGAATTTCAAAAAATGACATCTAGCATCAAGTTTTTGGAACACCAAATGATGTCAAATGAAAAAGTCATAAATATCAAATATTCATAACTCATTAAGATCTGCAAACTTTATATAGATCATTTTTCCATTTTACAAAGTGGTTATAACATATAGTACAAATTCCACAAACCCCTCACATAGTTCTAGGAACTATGTTAGAAACTAGTAATATTTGTACTACATAGTATTACCATTTTCGAAAATGACAAAATGACCTAAATAAAGTTTGTCCATCTTGATGAGTTATGAAATTTTGGTATTCATGAACTTTTCATTTGACATCGTTTAGGGTTCAAAAATCTTGGTTTTAGTTGTCATTGTTTGAAATTCAAAACTTAGATTGTTCAATTTTTTCCATATAAAAGGGATGGACAAAGTGAACGCCATAAATGGATAAAGTGTGATTTTAGAAAAATTTAGAAAAAAAATCATCAAATTTGGAGTTAGTATAAGGGAGAAAAACTAGTTACAAGTTTTAATTAGACATTTAAAAGAGAAAAAAGGGAAATTATTCTTATTCGTCATTTGTTCTTGATGAACATGTGATTTCTCTATTTAATCTCTAAATAAAACATGTAACTAGTCTTTCTCCCTCATACTAACTCCAAATTTGATGATTTTTTTCCGGAATTTTTCAAAAATCATGCTCTATCATTTTAGGTCGTGAGTCGTTAGATGTGGCAAAGTTTGAATAACTCAAACTTTTGAATTTCAAAAAATTACATCTAAGAGTAAGATTTTTGAACGCTAAACGATGTCAAATGAAAAAGTCATCAATACCAAAGTTGTAGAACTCATCAAGATCTACAAACCTTACTTAGGTCATTACTCCATTTGACAAAGTGAACAATCCAAATTTTGAATTTCAAAAAATGGCATCTAGCATCAAGTTTTTGGAACACCAAATGATGTCGAATGAAAAAATCATGAATATCAAATATTCATAACTCAACAAGATCTGCAAACTTTATATAGGTCACTTTTCCATTTGACAAAGTGGTTATAACATATAGTACAAATTACACAAACCTAGTAATAGAACTATGTTAAAGAATAGTAATATTTTTACTACATAGTATTACCACTTTCGAAAATGACAAAATGACCTAAATAAAGTTTGTCCATCTTGATGAGTTATGAAACTTTGGTATTCATGACTTCTTCATTTGACATCATTTAGTGTTAAAAAAATCTTGCTTTTACTTGTTATTTTTTGGAATTCAAAACTTGAATTGTTCAAATTTTGTCACATGAAGATATGACCAAAGTCAACACCATAAATTGATAGAGCATGATTTTAGAAAATTTTAGGAAAAAAACCATCAAATTCGGAGTTAGTACAAGGGAGAAAAACTAATTACAAGTTTTGACTACTGATTAAAAAGAGAAAACCTTGTGTTCATTCATGTTCTTGATGTTTCTGTGTGGCTCAAGTCTACATCTACGTGTATTTGCTTAAAAAGGTGAAAAATTGTTATTTCTATCACAAAGTAAGGAGTGGTGTGGTGGTATGACTTAGCATTTTACTTTAAGAGATCTTAGGTTCTATCCCCATGTGTAACATATTTTTTCAAGTTTGTTTTATTAGATTTATTGTGGTTTTATTAATGAAAAATGAAACACTCTAATACAACACAAACCGATTCTTGTCCTAGTGGTTTGCACACATGACTTTTGTTCCAAAGGTCTCAGGTTCGATCCCTGTGTGTCACATTTTTTTTCAAGTTTGTTTTAAAGGATTTATTATATTTCACCTGATAAAAAGAAATAAAACATGCTAGTACAATATGAACTGATGCTTGTCCTAGTGGTCAACACACTTCACTTTTATTCCAAAGGTCTCAAGTTCAACTCCCATGTGCCACATATTTTTTCAAATTTGTTTTACATAATTTATTACTGTTCAATTAATAAAAAGAAATAAAACACCTTAATATGACACAACCTGATGCTTGTCCTAGTGGTTTGGGCACTTCATTTTTGTTCTAAAGGTCTCAAGTTCGATCCCAGAGCATGCATTTTTTTTGCCAATTTATATCATGCTCTACTGTTGGGGCAAGTCAATTTTTGAAGTAACTAAACGTGACACCGCCATATAGTCACACAAAGATAGATCTCAGCGTCACAAAAAATAATCGTCAAGCGGCTCCTGACGATTAATCGGAAATTCCTCTTCCACACCTCTAAATGTCGAGGCAAGCACATCCAACTCCTATCTTCGTGTGATGCCATTAATCTGCATGCATGTTTGAAATGACCTATAGATCTATATGCAATTGTATCAGACTTGGTATTAGATCGGGTCTCGATCAAGGATGAGTCCCGATCTGATCGTTGCTCTCCTGTAGGAACAAAAAGCGTGGTGATAGACAAATTTAAGTGCAACCAAGGAAGACCTCATTGCCATAAGTCTGATACAATTGCAACGACTACGACAACCTGTGCAACCACAAAATTTCGTGGCAATACGTACATAATATTGCATCTTGAGGCAAAAAAGGAAGCAATAGCCCCCCATGTATTGCAACAACGCACTAAGAAATTTGCAACCCAAATCAGACGTTGCTTTATTGCTGTTCAGAAGCAACCAATGCTAGTATGGTCGCCATAGCACCTTTCTATTGCAACACATGACATGCTAATGCAACTCAGAAATGATGTAGCAGAATTCCCAACCAATTGCAACACAAAACCTAAAAATGGCTGCATTAGCGTCACCCTATTGCAACACAAAAAATAAATATCGCAACACAATTTATGTGTAGTAATATGCACGCATATTACAACCAAATCACTATTTCGGTGCCATAGAACCCCCCTATTGCACCCAAATTAGTGGTGATGCCTAAACGTTTCGTGGCTATAGGGGGGAAACCACGTAGAGAAATGATACCAATTGAAATTAGATACCAATTGAAAGTCCTTGAGGTCAAAAATACTTGATACACCAAGGTGAGCAAATGCATGAGCACATAGCCTATGAACTTAGATATGGAAATTTAGTTCAATAGATCATGGCTCAATATGAGACTACAAAAGATAAGCTTGAAACTATATTAGTCTCAAAATCACAAACCATAGGATGAACTCCCCCTAAATGTGTGCATTTAGTGTTTGAATCACTAATAAAGTGTATGCACATTGTTTTTGACAACAATGGGAAGTTTACCCTATAGCTTGTGCTCATGGTACACAAATGAAGTATATACCTCATGAAGCTCATGTACCATGAAGGGTAACCTTGTGTAGCTTTCTGCACACTTATCAAACCATGTCGGTTACTCATGGGTTAGATTATGACACTGTTATCGCCATAAATTAACAGGGTTAATTAAAGGGCCGCAAGTGAGTTGGGCTTAATGCAGAAATTAAAGGAGGCTTACGAATCAGCTCCTGCGCGGGCGTTCGGGCCATTTGGGCCATGTACCTTTAGGTTTAAGTTTAGTTTGAGTTAGAGATAGAGTCCAATATGGACACGTTAGTTTAGATTATTTTCCAAGTCTCCGGACTATAAATATGTACCCTATGACATTCGTAAAGAAGAACGACATCACGTCTCGCAATAACAATTCTCGGCGCACCGCCACCCCTAATCCTAGGGTTTCATCCAAGTAAGCGCCATGCTGCCATGATCACTTCTTGTGATTAGGGCAGCATTGTTCTTGCTTTTACCTTGGTATTACTCGTACTGAAGCATTTTTTATGGCGAGTAGTGCTAGTTATCCTGATGTTCGTAGCATGACCTTTAGTAGATCTATCATGCTCTTGTTGTTTATCATCTACGAATATCATGTTATCTCCGCGTGATCATGTATTAATCTTACGCTAATTCTCGTTGCATAGGAATTAGTCGCGTAGAGATAACACCCTGCTTCTTTTTTATCTAGTAGATCTAATCTGTTATGGTTTGTTCTTATACTTAAGAATCGGCTTAATATCTGCTAGGTTAGGCCTTGCAAATGGGTTGGATGATCCGGCGACGTATTAGATGCTTTGCTTTGATCTTAATAGGGATTGATCCGGGAATCGGCTTTCGTTTATCCTTAGGCCTCTTTTCTGGTTAAGGGTTGGTTATCTATTACGCTCGTTAGGCCTAATTACGTGTAGGATGTTCCGATCTAGCAGTGAAGCTTTTACCGTCGTGGATTTGATTAACTAGATCTAATTGAAGCAGTTTTTGCAGTTATTTGCTTTATCTATTAACATCCAGATATGCAGATCTGATCTGACACCGGGACTCGATCGGCTCTTTAAAGCCGATGCAAGAGTCGTCCCGGGGAGCCGACCATGGCTCGGACTAATGTTTACACATGTTTGTGCATGCAGGCAAACCATCGAGAGCACGTTTGCACCTTCCTGATCAGGTATAGATCAGGTGGCACGCCCTGCATCTCCGAAAGCGTCGGCGTGTGCCAGGATCTGGGCCGTTGACCGAGGGACCGGTGCCAGCCAGCGCCCCGGCAGCCTCCCGGCACTTCGTGTTGTCTGTCGCTACTCGCCGGTGGGTTTTGACCGACAACACATTCTGGCACGCCCAGTGGGACATTCATCAGCAACAACATCCACCGCCGGGATGACTGGACCTCAGAACCAAGCGCCGGTTCCGCCGACCACCAACCCTGTCACGTATGAAGAGCTAACCCCCGAACACCAGCAGAAGTATGATGAGGTCAAAGCTCAGTTCGAAGCCGATCTCATCGGCTCTTTCATGAGGACCCGCAACCACGGCATCAGGTGGATGGGGTTCTCACCCGAAGGCACTCTTGACAACGTCGACCTGTCCGTACCGTTAGAGGAGCGCACCAGAGCCCCGTGCCAGGAGATGAACTACATGGTGGCTCACTCGCTTCATCGGCACTCAGAAAGCCTGGTGAACGAGCTCGAGCGCGTGGCACATCACGTCGTCCAGGAGGTGCTCAAGAACCAGTACTCCCCATCAGGACCAATCCTGGGGAGTCACAGGGGAGAAGCCCCACTCCAGTCTAGGCCGCCATTGCCATACTCGCTCACAACTCCAGGGCCGCAGAGTTCGCCGATCTACATCGTCTACAAGATCGGCGGTGATCCCGGGGAGGGCTAGTTCCTGAGCGAGCCGCCTAAGGAGATCCCACACGGCTACACGTGCATGTACATACCTGACAACATCAACCCAACACGCGCGGGACAGTTGATGAGTACAGGAGCTTCAGGGACATATGCGGAGAAACAAGCATGGCTAGCGAAGTACGCTACCGGGCTGAGTTCTGAGCCCTCGGCCCCAGGAGTTCTTAGTGTGGAGTAGATCAGCATAATACTAAGGGACTAGTTCGGCATTCTGCCCCAGAGAAAGGCGATCGGTTATTCCAAGCCGTACCCAAGTGACTACGACTTGATCCCATTGCCACCCAAGTATCGGCTCCCGGAGTTCACCAAGTTTAGCGGGTCAAAAGGGGCCAGCTCCATCGAGCATGTGTGCCAATACCTAACGCAGCTCGGGATGATTTCAGTATCGGATCCTCTGAGGGTCCGGTTCTTCTGCCAGTCTCTCACGGGCTCAGTCTTTGGATGGTACACATCATTGGCCCCAGATTCGATCCGCTCTTGGAGGAAGCTGGAAGATCAGTTCCACACCCAGTATCTCTCAGAGGCTGCTAAAGCCGGGATTGCCAACCTCACCCAAGTCAAGCAGAAGTGAGGGGAAAGTGTGTCGGAGTACATGCAGCGCTTCAGAGAGGTTATGAATCGATGCTACTCATCGTGCATCACAGAAAAGGAGGCAGTCGATTTGGCAGTTCTGGGGCTCGCTAAGCCGATCAAGGATCTGGCTTTTCAGTTGGTACAGAAGCTCACGACGTATGAACACTATCACCCTGAGCTGTACCAGGAAAAATTCAAGCGCCATGTGAATATGGCCCAAGCAGATGATTCTGATGATTCTAGCGGGGAACAAGAAGTGGATGTGGCAGAGTGGACCCGGGGGGCAAACCCCGTCCTGTGCAAGTGGGTCAAACAGAAGGGGCTTCTGAAGGGCTTTGATTTTGACGTGGCCAAGGCAGAGCAGATATTTGACTTACTGCTCAAGGAAAAGCAGTTGAAGCTCCCAGAGAATCACAAGCTGCCAACAATGCAAGAGCTGCAGGGGAGGATGTACTGCAAGTGGCACCACTCATTCACCCATGCCACGAATGACTGCAAGGAGTTGCGTCGGCAGATCCAATCGGCTATTGAACAAGCCCGATTAATTCAGGCCCAACACACAATGAAGGTTGACAGTCAACTGTTCCCATAGGCTAACGTGGTGGAGCTGTCGGATCTTAGACCTGAGGGCCAGAATTTTGCGTTCCAGATTAACATGGCGGGACCCATATGCCACCGTGACGAGCAGAGGTTTAGAGAGGTCGATTCTGGCAAACGGCCCCAGGATGAAGACGAGTCGAAGTAGCAACATATTACTGAAGAACAAGTGCGTCACATCCGCAATCAACTCCCAGCTTCCAATCGGCTTGTTGAAAAATACGAGTATCAAAACAAGCTGCGTCGCCGGTATGAATCGGAAGAGGAGGAGTACGAGCACCGCGCGGGGAGAACGCTGGGGAGGCGCCAGGCTGTGTGCGACCACTGGCATTGCCCGTTCTTCAGGTACTGTTGGAATTCCGGCATGAGCCGATTGCCTACTATCGATGATTGCCTGGAGTGCAGGCCTCGGGGACGCCAGTCAGGCGAGGCGTTGGTGTTCCGGTGCTTGGGGCCCAAAGCGCATCACGACGACCATGTTGAGCAGCCATCCAGGGATGATCTTGAGCTTGAAGGAGAGGATAAGTATCATCGTCCATGATGGTGACCTGACGGACTCAGTCGCTCGCAGAAGCGCAGAGTGCAGCACTTACGCAATCTCAAAGAGGCGGAAGCAAGATACCTCGACGTGCTGAGGAAGGCGCGTCCGGATCTCGCGGAGCAAGTCAGGCACCCGCGAATGGTGGAAAGGCGCCCTCCAAGGAGGGAGTGGCGCCCCAAGCAGCCAAAAGCCGATGAGAAGCCATCGGCTGATGTGAATATGGTGTTCGTGCTCCCATCAGAGTTTCGGGCACCCCAACCGGAGGAGTTGGCCGTCGCACAGCTCAATCTTGGCCCCCAGCCGATCATCTTCGAGAAGCCCAAGGAGAAAAGCTACAAACACCTGAAGGGGTTATATCTCAAGGGCCTCATCGACGGCAAGCCTGTGAATAGGATGTTGGTCGATACTGGCGCCGCAGTTAATTTAATGCCATATTCAGTGCTGCGCCAATTGGGTCGTTCTGCTGCTGACTTTATCCAGACCAACATAATGCTCAATGATTTCAATGGGCAGCCATCGGAGGCAAAGGGCGTCCTCAATGTGGAGTTGACAGTTGGCCACAAGACCGTCCCAACTTCGTTCTTCATCATCAACAATAAGAGTACGTACATAGTGCTGCTTGGGAGGGATTGGATTCACGCCAATTGTTGTGTTCCTTCCACAATGCACCAGTGTTTGGTTCAATGGGATGGCGACGAAGTGGAGGTGGTCCGTGCAGATGACTCCAGCGAGGTTTCGCTCGCAGACATGAACGCCTGGGACGCAAAAGGACAAGAGCCGATCTCAGGGATTGTGCTAGAAGACTGTGATCGGGTCAAAGCGACAAAAAATGGATTGAGGCTGGTCTTATCCACTGGCCTCACAGAATAAACACATCCTGGCACGCTACGGAATTCAGCAGGTTTAGAGAGGCCGGTCCCAGCGACCGGCCCCAAAAGGTAGATAAATTCTTATTTGGAGTTGAAACTGTTATATTATGAACAAATAATAGCCTGCTCTGGCAGTTGGTTAGTTAATGAGCATTCAGTTTCGAATGGCACTACAGAAACAGCTAGCCCGTGCGGTCGGCCAAAAATTTTCTTTTGTTATCTCTCCGTATTTGCTGTCGACGTGGCAGATGACGATGAGTTGCCTGTGTCCACAGTTGATTTTACAGGCGACGGCAAGTTAGGGTACGGGTTTACATCAGCTGAGATTTGGAGGAAGTCGATATAGGTCCTGGGGATAAGCCACGACCAACATTTATCAGCAAAAGGTTAGACCCAAGCCCGCGTGAGCCGATGATAGCACTATTGAAAGAATATCGGGACTGTTTCGCTTGGGATTATACTGAAATGCCCTGTCTGGATAGAAGCATCGTCGAACATTGGCTCCCGCTTAAGAAAGGATTTCGTCCGTTTCAACAACGAGCACGACAGATGAAGGCCGAAATCCTAGAGGAGGTTAAGAAAGAGGTGCAAAAGATGTTGGACGCAGGGTTCATCAGGCCATGTCGGTATGCAGAATAGATCTCCAGCGTGGTCCCTGTACAAAAGAAGGATGGCCGATGGCGAGTCTGCGTGGATTTCAGAGACCTCAACAGAGCAAGGCCAAAGGACGAGTACCCGATGCCCGTCGCGGAAACATTGATCAACGCAGCTGCCGGTCACAAAATGCTGAGCTTTATGGATGGTAATGCCGGCTAAAACCAGATCTTCATGGCCCCAGAGGATATAAGCAAGACCGCGTTCAGAGTACCAGGCGCGGTCGGCTTGTTCGAGTACTTGGTTATGACCTTTGGATTGAAAAATGCCGGTGCGACATATCAACGCGCCATGAATTTCATTTTTCATGATCTCATCGGCAAACTGGTAGAAATCTACATTGATGATGTCGTGGTCAAGTCCACATCGGCTGGGGGACATCTGGAAGATTTGCGTAAGGTATTGGAGCGGACTCGGAGGTTTGGGCTCAGAATGAACCCGAAGAAATGCGCCTTTGGTGTATCGGCCGGTCAGTTCTTAGGATTCTTGGTACATGAGCAAGGGATCGAGATCGGCCTAAAAAGTCAAGAAGCTGTAAGGACGATGAGGCCACCTACTACGAAGAAGGAGTTGCAGAAGCTCATCGGCAAAATCAACTTTGTCAGACGATTCATCTCCAATCTGTCTGGACGTATCGAGCCATTCATGGGTCTCGTGAAAATCAAGTCCGATGATGAATTTCACTGGGGGGTAGAGCAGTAGCAAGCTTTCGACGAAATCAAGGAATACTTGTCGAAGCCTCCAGTTTTGGTTCCTCCACAGCAAGACAGGCCCTTCTATGTATACTTATCCGTATGCGACACCTCCATCACCTCGGTGCTGGTTCAGAAGCATGACGGATAGGAAAGGGTTGTGTTCTTCCTTAGCAGGCGCATGTTGGACGCCGAGACCAGGTACCTTGAGATTGAAAAGCTTTCTCTCTGTTTATTCTTTACATGTACAAAGCTTCGTCATATTTTGCTCTCGGCGGAAACAATCATTATTTGCAAATCGGATGTCATAAAGCATATGCTGTTGGCTCCTGTTCTGAAAGGCCGACTCGAAAAGTGGATATTTGCACTGTCAGAGTTCAATATCCGATATCAACCGGCAAAGGCAGTCAAGGGACAGGCATTGGCGGATCTCATTGCAGACAGGATCAGCACTGATGTGGCTGCACTTTTCAAACGTCCATGGGCCATGTTTTTCGACGGATCGGCGTGTGATGACGGGTGTGGTGTAGGAATTCTTTTGGTATCACCTCGAGGGGCGACTTATTCCTTTTCCATCAGGGTGACTACTCCATGCACCAATAATTTAGTAGAGTTTGAGGCCGTTCGCAAGGGGATGTAATTACTCCTGGAAGCTGGTGCAGAAGCGGTGGAAATCTTTGGGGATT
This sequence comes from Panicum virgatum, assembly GCF_016808335.1. Lineage (NCBI taxonomy): Eukaryota > Viridiplantae > Streptophyta > Magnoliopsida > Poales > Poaceae > Panicum > Panicum virgatum. The sequence continues at coordinate 13,790,279 of NC_053145.1, forward strand.
CGAAACTGGTGATTTCTCAGCTCACGGAAGAATACAGATGTGAGAGCGAGGCTCTTTTTCCGATATGGATGCAGTGCCGTGAGTTGATGTCACAATTCAGGTACATTAATTTCCACTGGATACGTAGGACTTTGAACAATGAAGCCAATGACTTGGCACAGATGGCTTCCGGATACAAGGAAACAGCCAATGGGGTAGATGTAGAGGTTCAGTTTCTAGAACCTGGAGATTGGAGAGCCGATATCTTCAATTATTTGAAGGATTCGGCTCGGGGGGCACCCAGACGGATAAGACTCAAAGCAATGAAGTATGTTCTGATAGGGAACGATATGTTCTACAGGACTTTGGAAGGACTGCTGCTTAAATGTCTGGGGCCTTCGGAGTTGAATCGGCTCTTGCATGAGGTTCATGAGGGATCCTGCGGTACTCATCAATCGGCTCATAAGATGAAGTGCCTGATTAGGCGATCGGGATATTACTGGCCTACCATGCTTGAGGACTGCTTTAAATATTACAAGGGATGTCAGGCATGTTAGAGATTCGGCAAGATTCAGATGGTGCCGGCATCAGTAATGAATTCTATCATTAAGTCATGGCCGTTCAGGGGTTGGGCCATGGATATGATTGGCCAGATCAACCCGCCATCCAGAAAAGGTCACCAATGGGTGTTGGCTGTCACGGATTATTTCACGAAATGGGTGGTGGCGGTACCCATGAGGTTGGTGGCATCGAAAGATGTGATCAGTTTCGTTAAAGAGCACATCATTCATAGGTTCGGGATTTCCCAGACCATTGCGACCGACGGAGGATCGGTCTTTATATCGGAGGAATTTAGGAAGTTCGCCGATGACACGGGGCTCAAGCTGATTAGATCATCCCCATATTATGCCCAGGCTAATGGACAGACTGATCAAAAGGAAGATCGATGAATATCCTAGGCGCTGGCACGAGGTGTTGTCAGAGGCTTTGTGGGCATATCGTATTTCGTGTCACGGATCCATCAAGACGTCACCATACCATCTGGTCTACGGTCAAGATGCGGTGTTGCCATGGGAAATCACGGCTGGATCGAGGCGTGTTTAGTTCCAGAATGATCTGTCGGCTGAGGAGTATGCAGCCTTGATGAGCGACAATGTGGAGGATCTCACGGAGGTAAGACTTTGGTCACTTGAAAAGATCAAGGAAAACAAGGCTAAAGTCGCTCGTGCATACAACAAAAAGGTCAAGCCAAAAGATTTCCATGTCGGAGACCTGGTTTGGGAGGCAGTGCTACCATTGGAAACTAAAGATAGGAAGTATGGTAAGTGGTCTCCAACTTGGCATGGGCCATACAAGGTTGATCAAGTCTTGCCAGGAAATGCGTACATGCTTGAAGAATTGGACGATGTTAAGTTTCCTGTAGCCGTCAATGGCCAACACCTCAAGAAATATTTCCTGAGCATGTGGGAAGGCGAATAACAAGAGCCAATGAAATCCATCTGGCTGTATTATAAAAGGCCAACATGTTGAGTTGGCCAGCAAAAAAAAATAATAATAAAAGTGAGAGAGGCCAACACGTTGAGTTGGCAAGTAAAAAAAAGAGTGAGAGAGGCCAACATGTTGAGTTGGCCAGTAAAATTATATATATATATATATATATATATATGAGAAGTAAGGCAGCCGATGTGTAACCATCGATTTAAAATGTTTTTAAGAGGTACGAGTTTCAGATTTAACAGGAAACATTAAATGTTCTCTGAATTGTTCTACTAGTTCAGGAACCCTTCTATGGCATCGATGGCTTCTGCGCGTATGGCGTCGGCTCTTGCTATGATCGCTTCGTCGTCCTTGTCATCGCCTGTTACTATCTGTTGACTCAAGGTGCTTATCTCTGCGAACTCTACCCGTATTTGCTCGGTTATTTTTTGGGCTTCTTGCTTGGAGTTTGCAATCGAGGCTTTCTCCTCGTGGATTAGTCTCTGGGTGGTGCGGACCTTTTCTTCGAGTTCCACCAGTTCTTTCTCCAGGAGATTGAGTCGCCTTGTACTCGCGGAGATATCGGCTTCGGCGTCCAGAGTTGCTTTCTTCTGGTTGAGCATCTTGCACTTTTGAGCGATGTCGGCTTTCAGAGGAGTTTGAGAATGACGTAGTTCTATTCTCTGTTGTGCTGCTTTCACCTCTCCCCGAAAGAAGGGAAGATGGCCGGCTGGCCAGAGCTTGACCTGAAGTGACTCTGGGAGTTGGGATTCTATCTGCTCGAGGATTTTCTTTATTTCGCTGGAATCGTCAACCAGGGTACTAATTGGAGTAGACAACAGATTTTTGATGTGTTGAAGCTGATCCGCGAGGTCAATCGGCTGCTATGATGGTGGTACTTTCGCTGCAGGGGCAATCAGACCCATTGATGCTGGGTCAAAGGCGAGCAAATCTGAAATATTGAAGCCCTATGGAGATATTAGAGTTAGTTTTGGAACAAGGTGCATCAATGAAGTTATCGGCTGATTTAGAATCGGCTCATGTAGTGTTACCTGTTCTGAGGAAGAAGCAATGGTCGGTCTAGGTGTGATCAGCTCAGTTGGGTTTGAGGCAGCAACAGGGACATCAGCTATGTCAATCTGTTCGTCATGCACCTCCATCGGAGCATCGGGAGTCCCGGGTTGAACTTCCATCGGTACATCAGCTGTTGCAGTTCCTTCGCTGCAAATTTCTGCTGAAACAATGGTTGATTCTTGTTGTTCTTGGACTTCAGTTGTTCCAGTGTCGGCTTCATGAACGGTGGTTCCCTGTTGTGCTGGGCTTCCAGTACTGAAGGTGTCTCCAGCTACGTCCTGAAAATAGGATTACAGTCAACCAGAATATATATGCGTAAGGAAGAAGTTTCGGAGGAATGAATTACCTGGTTGGTGTTGGATTCTGATTGATTCGGGGAAGGTTGTGTTGTTTTCTTGATGACTCGTCTTGCGATGATCTTCCTTTTCTTAGTTGGGACTCAGGGAGGCAGCACTTCCAGAGGTCTGTCTCCGCTTAGAAGCCGACTGGGGTGACTCTGGCTGAACAGTCATTATTACTTTCTTAATTGGCGGTGATTCCTTGCAAAAAAGAACATTAGGGGCGGTTGTAAGGAAGTAGAATGGCTCCCCATTACTGGTCATGGATTTTGGATCATCTTGTTGCTGTAGGCAAGGTGAGCAGGGTTAGCCAAGTAAAGTGGTGGAGGACTTAGAATAAGTGCACGGATTCAGTACCTCTTCCTCGGGGATTGCATATTCAGGATCAATTTGCTGCTGTAGAGGGCCTAAAGCTCTTCTGAATACATGAGTTTTCCACATTCCCCACCATTTGTTAAAACCGATTGACGAGGGAGTAAAGGACAGATCGGCTGGTATTGAAATGTGGAGGTTGTCAAACATGCTGTAGCATCTTGAACTGGTAAGACCATCGGGTAAATCGGCTCTACTCTCCACCAAGTGGTGAATATGGAAGTGGGGAGGGACTTGTCCTAAGCCAAATTGCCGAGCTGCTACGACTGGTTGATAAGTTTCATAACCTGGTTTGGTGATTCTATTGGAAGTACTTATGCCAACAGGGAGGAAGCCAGGTCAGATCATTAGGGAATACAGATGCCGAGTGCCGTCGTCATCGGCAAAGCTATCCAGCCTGAAGGTAGTTGGGTTCTCAAAGGCTTCAGATTCAGTGAATGGAAAGTAGAGGGAATTGTCTAGACCTTTGTAGAAAACTCTAAACCAGTTTGCTGCATCTGTCGAGTTCAGTTTACTGCCAGGGAGGCTGAATAGGGCTTGGCCATAGCTGGTGCATCTAATTTGCTTGCCATTCTCGTCGGGGAAGGAATTCTTGGCTAGGCTTTGAAAGTTTGGAATCTGATGCTGGAAGTAGAGTTGTGCCCATAACTGAATGAACCACCAAGGGCCTCCAGTTTTGAGTTTCCTTTGACTGAGCAAACTAGTTGTCATCAGATGGAGACATCTGTATGTTTCTCCGAGCAAAAGTTTGCCTAGGCTGGCGCGGTTGCCATGGGCCAGATGGTAAGCCAAAGGAAGGTAATTCTTGGTTGGAGCTAAGGAAGGACCACATAAAATAAAATGTTCTAACCAAAGATTTAAAAAGACTGTGTGTTCCTTTTTAGTGACTGGAACTTTTGTCTTCATGTGCTGGTTCATGTAAGTACTCCAATTTGTGCAGTCTGGCTTGGATGAAAGTTTGAAGAGGGCTTCTACTATTCTGTGGGCTGCAGGATCAGGGGAACTAATATCCAGGCCAGTAATCATGGTAACATCTAGCAGAGTAGGGGTCATGGGTCCATGACCAAAGAGGAATCAGTTCAGAGCGTTGGACCAGAAATTGCCGATGGTTTTCATAAGGTTTTCATCTTTATCAAGGGGGATAATGATAAACTGAGTGCATCAGCTATGTTCAATTCTTGCTACAAGGGCATATAGGTTTTTACTATTCTGCTGTACCATGCAATCCAGCTTTCGGGTGGATTAGGCCAGGCTCTTAGGCGGTCGGCCCAGGAATTTAAATTAATGTCTTGACTTACGAAGGGAATTCTATTCGCTTCACAGGAGATTAAATATGTGGGATTTTCATAAGCTCGTGGGCCAAGACAAAAGGATTTGGGATTGGAAGGATGCGGCAAAAGGATGTCTGACACCTGGAGTTCAGAAATTCAGAAATTTATATATGATGTCATATTTCAGAGTTTAATTCATTCGGAGGATTAATGAGCTGAGGAAAGTTGAAAGGACAGGCTGAATATTACCTTCAGGCCGAGGATTGCCGTATCTACGATTGGAGATCTCGCTGTTTGAGCTTCAGAGTCCGCCATGGTTTAGATCTGCTAACTTAGGGTTTGGTTATTTTGCGGGCTCTGGTTCAAGTTTTGGATACTGTGAGTTTTCGCTCAAACTTATGGAGCGGGATTCTCGAATTGCGCTCGGATTTGGAATATCTATTTCGAGTCGGATTCAGAGTGGGGGTGATGTTTTGTTCTTATGCGGGTTACTTCCAGTTTTGAATTTTGTCGGCTCTTGGACATTGGTAAAGCCCGATGCAGTGGCATCGGCTTTTGGAGGGTTGTCCGAGCAAGCAATTAAGTGATAAGGGACTTTATTCATTAAATATAATGTTTTTACAAGAGGAAGAGCCGATTTGACAAAGGGGCGAATCCTTCGGCTCAATCTATGCTACAGTACTACTCCTACAGTACTACCTACATCTACCACCTGTAGGTACCTAGGTGCCTACGATGCTTGGGGCTTCGCGCCGGCACGTTTCCGCCGTCACTGTCGTCGCCGTCGTCGTCGCCGCCGCCGCTCTTGTCGGCACTGCTGCCGTCGCTGGCCTCGTCATCGCTGCTCCAGCCGCCGCCGCCGTTGCTTTCCTCCTTGCTGTCCTCGGAGGAGGAGCCGAGGAATCGGAAGGCGCTTCCGGCCATCGGGTCGTCTTCGTCAGAGGAGGAGTTGATTTCCTCTTCCGAGGAGGAATCGACTCTGTCCCAGGAGAAGTGGTCGTCGCTACTCTCCTCCAGCTCTTCCTGGAACAGGAGCCGGAGGTCCTCGCTGTTGGTCTTGGGTTCGTCGTCTTCAGAGACGACCCCGAAGTCGAACTCCTCTGCATCCCAATGCAGAGGAGCGAGCACCTCGTGCGACGCCGTCGGGTTGTATTCCGGCGTCGGCTTTCGGCTCTCGGAGATGGGGTCGAGGGAGGAGACGGACGAACTCGAGGAAGAGGGGGAAAGAGGGAAGCCGATCGAATTGGAGCCAGAGGAGGTGGAGATCGCCATGGCTACAAGAGGTTTGGGTGCTCTGCGCTGTTTGGTTGAGGGAGGAAGACGAGTTTGTGGTGAAAAGAGTCGATTCAGGGTGAGATTAAATATAAAAAAATGGAAGGTGAATCGGCACTTTTTCATTCTGCGAGGAGCTGGCTGCAGAGACGTTGCGTCTTCCGTGGTGGTTGTAGTGCGTTTTAATGAGCAACAACAGGAAGATGAAGCAACGAGATGGTTTTGGAATTATCATTGCCAAAACCAGGGGAGCATGTGTTGGGCCGCAAGTGAGTTGGGCTTAATGCAGAAATTAAAGGAGGCTTACAAATCGGCTCCTGCGTGGGCGTTCGGGCCATCTGGGCCATGTACCTTTAGGTTTAAGTTCAGTTTGAGTTAGAGATAGAGTCCAATATGGACACGTTAGTTTAGATTGTTTTCCAAGTCTCCGGACTATAAATATGTACCCTATGACATTCGTAAAGAAGAATGTCGTAGCTCTAGAAGGAGGGCTACAGTCAGGTGGCGTAGTGCACCCGCCTAATCCCAGAGGGTGGTTACTTGGGGAAGCGCAAGCAATTTGTCAGATCTACTCATGAAGCAAGAACACAAGAACACTCGGGGATTTAGAGTGGTTCGGGCCGCCGAAGCGTAATACCCTACGTCCACTGAGAGCTGTATTGCTCTTGTGTCTGTGGATGAATCTATCCTCTGCCTCCAAGTCCCTTTTCGACTTGAGTCCTTCTCTAACGGGCGTCTCCCTTTTATAGCGCAAGGGAGATGCGTACACAGGCGTTGGACCCCGACAGGTGGGCTCAACGCGGATGTATAGTATACCACGAAAAAAGACATTAATGGTGCTACAGTGGTTGAGAATCTCTCCCGGATACGTTTTATCATACTGCAGACTCTCTGACCGAGGGGGGTCTTCACTTGTCCCATCAGCGAGGCGCCCGTTGAAGCAGTGTAGAATGGCTCCGACAAAGAACGACATCACGTCTCACAACAACAATTCTCGGCGCACCGCCACCCCTAATCCTAGGGTTTCATCCAAGTAAGCGCCATGCTGCCATGATCACTTCTTGTGATCAGGGCAGCATTGTTCTTGCTTTTACCTTGGTATTACTCGTACTGAAGCATTTTTTATGGCGAGTAGTGGTAGTTATCCTGATGTTCATAGAATGACCTTTAGTAGATCTATCATGCTCTTGTTGTTTATCATCTACGAATATCATGTTATCTCCGCGTGATCATGTATTAATCTTACGCTAATTCTCGTTGCATAGGAATTAGTCGCGTAGAGATAACACCCTGCTTTTTTATCTAGTAGATCTAATCTGTTATGGTTTGTTCATGTACTTAAGAATCTGCTTAATATCTGCTAGGTTAGGCCTTGCAAACGGGTTGGATGATCCGGCGACATATTAGATGCTTTGCTTTGATCTTAATAGGGATTGATCCGGGAATCGGCTTTCGCTTATTCTTAGGCCACTTTTCTGGTTAAGGGTTGGTTATCTATTACGCTCGTTAGGCCTAAATACGTGTAGGATGTTCCGATCTAGCAGTGAAGTTTTTACCGTCGTGGATTGGATTAACTAGATCTAATTGAAGCAGTTTTTGCCATTATTTGCTTTATCTATTAACATCCAGATATGCAGATCTGATCTGACACCGGGACTCGATCGGCTCTTTAAAGCCGATGCAAGAGTCATCCCGGGGAGCCGACCACGGCTCGGACTAATGTTTACACGTGTTTGTGCATGCAGGCAAACCATCGAGAGCACGTTTGCACCTTCCTGATCAGGTATAGGTCAGATGGCACGCCCTGCATCTCCGGAAGCGTCGGCGTGTGCCAGGATCTGGGCCGTTGATCGAGGGACCGGTGCCAGCCAGCACCCCGGCAACCTCCCAGCTCTTCGTGTTGCCTGTCGCTACTCGACGGTGGGTTTTGACCGTCAACAGACACAAGCAACCCACCATCTATAGCACTAGACGATGCAATGCAAACAACCTAGCAAGAACAATGATGCTATATGATAATTGAATTAAAATCTAGCTACCATTACCTTATGGGGAACTTGGGCAACAAATGTCCAAGATGTGAGCTTGGCTTCTCTTAACTTTAATACTTCATCTTCTAGTTAGCCAAGCTTCCAAATCCCCCATTGCAATTCTTGGGCTTCAAGTCTCCTTTGCAACCCACACCATTTGAGGCCCCTTTATATTGGTGATGACATCTTTGGGCACCCAAATGGAGTGATTCCAACTCCTCTCTTGCTTTCCAACCTTGTGAGCAACCACCTTGCCATTTGTCTTCTTTTTTATCACATAGGAGGTGCTATGACTTTTGTTCCTCCGGTTGGGCTTGGTGTAGATGAGAGAACTTTTGACTGTAAGCTTCTTCTTGTTCTTTTCATCCGAAAGTTTCTTCTTTGGTTGAGGGCACTTGTTGGACTTGTGGTCTTTATGATGGCACTTTGAGCAAGTCACGGTGGATCCTTTCTCAAGCTTCTTTACCATGTCTTCACGATTATCTTGAGAAGGTTGGACATTGCTCTCTATGCTTTTGCCCTTTAATCTAGCTAAGGCCTTCATGAGCCTTTCTACCTCTTGCTTGAGCTCATCATTTTCCTTGGCAATGAGGTCATCACATGTTTCTACAAAAACATCCTCATGGCATTTCTTATTGCAAGAGTTAGACGTTTCCAAAGAGTCTTTAGTTTTTGTAATGCTCTCAATTTTTAATTTGAGCTCTTCATGCTCCTTGCCAAGCAATTGGAATCTGCGCAACAAATCATCATAATTTGTGGCAAGTGTAGCATTAAGATCATTGAGTGCACTACATTTTTGAGATTGTTTTTTAATTACTCTTTGGTGCTCATGAACTAGGTCAAGAAGCTCATCATATGAAGGAGAGTCGGAGTCATCATCACTTACATCATTTTCTATACCTTGGGACATAAGACAAGTGTTTGATGATGATCCTATATTGGTGCGGGTAGTGAATTTCTTGTTTGATTTATCACTTGAGCTTGTGATTGTGCTTGATTCTTCACCACCACTAACCCATTCACCAAAAATGGCAAATGATTCATGTTTGGGCTTCTTCTCCTTCTTTTGTTGCTTCTTCTTGAACCTCTTCTCAACCTTCATGAGTTGATGGTGATGCTCATTCTTGAGGAAGATCATATACCCCATTGAGTTGATTTCCTTCAAGCATTTGTTCATCTTTTTTACTTGCTTGTAGAGGTTGGGGTTCATTGGCTCTTTTTCATCATTTGAGGAGCTTTGGCATGCCTCCTCTTCTTCCTCTTCACTTGAGCTACCTTTAATGGTCATCTTCTTCAACTTCTTGACTTGCTTGCATGCAAGTGCGCTATGTGTTGGTGAAAAAATTGGCGCTCTTGGCTTGATGTCATGGCGTAGCTCATGAGCGATCACCTTGTTGAGGACTTGATTTGGTGTCAATGTGTCGATTTTCTTTTCAGAAAGAATTGTGATCACCAAATCGTAGTCCGGCCTTCGTAGAGAGTGAAGGATCTTGCGAATGAGCTCCATATCATCAATTTTCTTCACACCTAAAGAATTGATCTCATTCACAAGAATATTTAATCGTGAGTACATAGATTCGGTATTCTCATCATCAAGTTGCTTAAAGCTATTAAGTTTATCTATGAGAACATGGTATTTTTCATTTGCAATATCTTTTGTGCCCCCATGATTCTCACAAATAGTTTTCCATAAATCCTTAGCACTTTCACAAGCAAACACACGGTTAAACATGGTGTCACCAAAAGAGCTTAAAATAGCACATTTTGCAATAGCATCATATTGCCACTCTTGTTGACTATTGCTCTTCACTCCCTCACTTGTTACTCTCCAAACATTTAGGCCCTTTGCTTGGAGATGAGATTGCATTAAAATCTTCCATCGTTGGAAGCCCGTGCCATCGAAACGTAGAGAAGGTCTTAATGAATCCATCCCTTTCCCATAGAGCAAACTCACTAGGCGGTGAAGCCTAACCGATCAAATGAGCCGGTAAACACAAATTGCCAATGGAATTGGCTTTCTTTGTGAGAGAAGTGAGTCCCGGCTCTGATACCAATTGATAGTGATCGGATCGTGCTCTAGCCTAAGAGGGGGAGGGGGAGAGTTAGGTAACTTAAAACCTTAACTTATGGCTCTAACTAAATTGCAAAATATTAAACTAAAATATGCTATCTATATGTGTAACTACGGTTCTTCTAGTGTGAAACCCCTATCCCAAAAGAGTTTAGCAACCTATAGCCTTTACTATCAAGAAACTACTCTACGAAAGTAAAGGCACACAAGAAAAGTTAGTATGAAATGCGAAAACGTAAAGAGCGCGATAGGAGGAAGCAAACTCTCAACGCGGGTGTTTATCCCGTGGTTCGGTTAGCCACAAAGGCACACCTACATCCACGTTATTGAAGCACTCCCTAAGAGTATCTCTTCTCGACAATCAAGTCTCTTCCGCGGACTCAACCACGGTCACCTTGATCCCGATTTCCACTAAGGAGCTTGTCCACGAAGGAAGGGGGTCTCCACGTCCCCCGTACAAGATTGTCATCACCGCTCCACACCAAGTCGGAGGGTCGATGACGTGCCGGCGAGCCACCAATGCTCCAAGGGGCCAGCGCACCGTGATCTTCTTGTTGGTTCACTCAAGAACCAGCCACAAGGCACAACACCTTACTTGCTCACTCACTTAAGAGCTAATCTAGCACATACACTCTTAAAGCTAGTGCTAAACCTAAGGATTTGATCATTATGCACTTGGGTAGGCTTGGAGGGTTTCCTGGGTGTGTATGAGACTTGTAGTAACTCCAGGAAACTTCAAATGACCGGGGGAGTCCATATATATACGCCACCAAGTGGAGAGAGCCGTTGGGAGCCGTTACCCAACTTTCTGCGTGGCGTCGGATAGACCGATGGTAGGGCACCGATTCATCCGGTCACACTGTGCCACGGATAGCCGTTGGGCCTCTGATAGATGACGTGGCAGTCATCGGATAATCCGGTCAGGAGGCATCGATTTATCCGGTGCGCTTCGGTTCATCCGGTGTTGAAGGATTCTTCGGCTGGCTGCCGATGTCGTTGCTCTGACGCAATGCACCGGTGCTAGTCAGATCATCCGGTGCTGAAGACTTCATTTAAGCGCGCTTGACATGCTCTCTGGTCAATCCTCCGGTGATTGCACCGATGCTCTTTCTTGACACCGTCGGTTCAGCCGGTGCCACTTGGCTCTTTCCCCCACCAGAGCTGCAAATTGCACCGACGCCTATGTGTCGATTTATCCGGTGCTAACCGGATAGACCGGTGCCCCTGCATCGGTTCATTCGGTGCAGTTGTTCTGTGTAGAATTCCTCCATTTTATCGTTCCTTTGAGTTCTTTCTTTGTGTTTTGCTTTACCTGGCCTTTTTCTTCTTTCCTTGGATCTATCAATGTTCACTTGACAAACTCATTAGTCTCATTGATTGCGGTGTCACTCAATCACCAAAATCACAAAACAATGGCTTAATGGGGCCATGTTCCTTACACCTTGAATCTTTGTCCTTAAATGAGATCTATTTCTATTTCAAGTCACTTTCTACACAATATGATTCTAGAAAGATTGACACTTGCAAACATGAAAGCCATATATGACCAAGATTCTTCAAGTTGAATCCAATGAACGCTTCGTCACCCTAGCATTAGTTCCTCGGCACAACCCAATTGCCCTTCTCCAAGCTTAGTTCCTAGAAACCCATTTCCGAATTCCAACTATTCTTCCTTGCCTCACATATAGCTTTATATACGCTTGTATCACTATTAAACTCATCAATGAAATCCTTTCTTTTATAATTTATTTCATCTTCTATCTTCTCTTATCTTCTCTTGATAGAACTTCCATTTCTCACAAGAAATTTTTCTTTGAATGCTTGTGCTCTTGTCAACAAGCTTCATTTGGTTATGAGAATAATTTATACGTCATTGACACATATCTCAATTTACACAATAACCACTGTTTGTTACTATCACACTTGATCATGCCATACCACATATCTTGTCATATGAGCCTTTTCTCTCAATTCTTAATTCACTTCTTCATAAATGAGTGACTGATATAATTATCAATTTCTGCTCGTATACTCAACAAGATGATTAGTTTTTTAATTATGGTGTCATTCAATTCACCAAAACTCACTAGAGACCTAAATGCATTTTCAAAAGGCAGGCCGCCCGCAGTCTGGTTCTTTTGTCCTGGGCAGCCTTGTTTAGATGCATAAAATTTTTGGCGTAAAGTGTCACATCGGATCTTGCGGCACACATTTGAAGTATTAAACATGAACTAATAACAAAATAAATTACATAATACATCTATAAACTATGAGATGAATTTATTAAGCCTAATTAATCTGTCGTGGGGCATTTGTTACTGTAGCAGATTAGTGTCTAATCATGGTCTAATTAGGTTTATTAGATTTGTCTCGCAATTTACAAGCAAACTGTTCAATTAGTTTTTTATTTCGTCTATATTTAATTCTTAGTGCCGCAATATTTGATGTGACATTTTTGAAAGTAAAGTTTTTGCATTTAAACTAGATCTAGAATAAGATAGAATAAGATTGTATATAATACAGGGAGCCTATTGTACTGAGAGAGTCAAATATAAGCACAATAGCTGGCTGGTGGCGGGGGGCAAGAAGGACATGTGAAAAATGGCCGTGCGTGGTGGGCGGATGGGCGGCGCGACGGTGGAGTGGTGGGCGGGCAGCACCGGCGGATGGTGGCGGATCCGGTAGCGGGAGCCGTCGGAGATAGGATGGTGGTCAGGCGGAGATGAGGATGGGCCGTCATGGGCTTCTGTAAAGATTCAGCACACCCATCTGGTTTGGGTGCCACTGCCAGAGACTGCACCGCACATGCACAACCCATTTATATTTAGAGAAAAATAAAAAGAAAGAGGAAAATAAATAAAATCCAAGTCTTACCCGAGTCCCCCTTTTCTGTCTTTCCCGATCCGCCGGCGATCCACCACCCACCGCCGCCCCGCCATGCCGGCGTTCAAGGCCCCGGCGCCGGGCTTCGCCGTCCGCTTCAGCCCGTTCCACGAGAACCGCCTCCTTGCCGCGGCGTCGCAGCACTTCGGCCTCGTCGGCAACGGCCACCTCATCGTCCTCGACCTCGCCGCCGCGGGGCCCGGCGCCGCCCCGACCCCGGTCTTCTCCTTCCCGACCTCCGACGCGCTCTTCGACTGCGCCTGGTCCGAGTCCCACGAGTCCCTCTGCGCCGCCGCGTCCGGGGACGGCTCCGTGCGCCTCTTCGACGCCGCGCTCCCGCCGGCGCAGAACCCCGTGCGCCTCCTCCGGGAGCACGCGCGCGAGGTCCACGGCCTCGACTGGAACCCCGTCCGCCGGGACGCCTTCGTCTCCGCCTCCTGGGACGACACGCTCAAGCTCTGGTCCCCCGACCGCCCGGCCTCCGTCCGCACCTTCCGCGGCCACGAGTACTGCGTCTACGCCGCCGCCTGGTCCGCGCGCCACCCGGACGTCTTCGCCTCCGCCTCCGGCGACCGCACCGCGCGGGTCTGGGACGTGCGCGACCCGGCGCCCACACTCATCCTGCCCGCGCACGACCACGAGGTGCTCTCGCTCGACTGGGACAAGTACGACCCCTCCATCCTCGCCACCGCCTCCGTCGACAAGTCCATCCGCGTCTGGGACGTGCGCGCGCCGCGGGCGCCCGTCACGCAGCTCGCCGGCCACGGCTACGCTGTCAAGCGCGTCCGCTTCTCGCCGCACCGACAAGGCATGCTCATGTCCTGCTCCTACGACATGACCGTCTGCATGTGGGACTACCGCGCCGAGGACGCGCTGCTCGCCAGGTACAACCACCACACCGAGTTCGTCGCCGGCATTGACATGAGCGTGCTTGTCGACGGGCTGCTTGCCAGCACCGGCTGGGATGAGATGGTCTACATCTGGCCCTTTGGGACCGATCCCAGAGCCATGTAGCAAAGCAAATCCAATTCAATAGACCAGGTGATTTGTACCATTTTCTTTTCTCTTAGCTGCTTTGCATTGGTGGTGGTCATACTAATACAAACTACTACATGTGAATTGTGACTCATCTCTCTTTTCAAATGAGCTGAGGGGGTTGGAATAATGTCGATAATAAATTGTTGTCAAGTTCATCTAGTTTATTACTCAATTTTCCTCAGCAAATTGTGTGTGCAAATTAACTTGGAAAGGAGCACGCCTTTGCTTACTGGTAGGAAGTGACTACTCCAGCTTACACACTGATCATTACCTGCCATAAACATAGGCCGCCGCAACTTGGTTCTATGGTGAAACAACATAAAAAGTAACCAGAGGGTAGAACAATGACGGGGGAGCTAGGAAACCAGAGCAGCCCAGAGGGGTGAGGTGGTCAAATGGAAAGCAAGCATTGATATTTTGCTTCCAAATATGCCACCAAGTATTGATTGTTCTTCTCCAGAAATGTTTTCTGTTACTCTTCTTCATTTGCTTGGAAGTCTCATCAGAAAGTCGGTAAGGGAGCTATGCTCGGTATATGCTCGGTATATCCACCAGTTGCTGGTAGTCATTGCTTGATTTCTAGTCTGCCGTACTGGGTTTCGCTGCAATCTTTTGCCATGGCCTAAAGGGGTTTCTAGGCAATCTTCAAAAGCTGACAGAATGTGTCCATCGCCATACCCTCCTTCGATGGTTGTCAGCTGTTAAGATTTGTTATGAAACAGCAAGCAAGTTAAAAAATTCTCTGTTTTAGTGTTGTTCATGCAAAACATTTTTGTCTTGAACTTATTATCAGTTCCGGGGGTGCAAAATTGGATACGGTCAGCTGTTGTGGAGGATTATTCCCTACTGGCAACTATCCCCATGAATTGAAGCCTGGTGTGTTCAGGGACCGTAGAAGGTTTAACTCATCAACTTATTTGCTGTGTCAAGTGGTTTTGTGCCCAGCTGATATCCTGAACTGTTTTATAGACTGTATTTCGTTTTGTAATTGCTAAACTGTAGATCTATGGTGGCTTGCTGCTTACTAGCTAACTATTCTCCGAGGAAATAAGAATTTGACTTGCTACCATGTCCAGGACTCCTAGCTGATCTTTTGTAGATGCAATTTTCATTAGTTTTATGGCAAGGGAGTTATATTCCAGAGCATTGCTTTCAATAGAAGCAGAGTGATCTCCTTAAAAAAAAAGTTCATTCCAGAGCAGAGCCATAGGCATCTCGATCTTGCTTATTGATTTGGCCTGCAGTTCAACTAGTGATCTGTGCTATTGTCATAATTTTCAGTGAATATTCACAGGGTTACAAGTTAGCTTGTTTGGTGTTTTGGTTGTGTGGGACATATCACAGGGTAAATACTGTATGGAAGAGGATCAGACGGCATGCATGGGTTGAAGGATATGAGAAATGATATATAGCAAGGGACAGACTGCGACACAGCCTTGAGGAGGAAATTCGTTGCGACTTGTGAGCAAGAAAATGGTATGTTTATCAAGTGCTCGTAACATATTTGTTCTAACAACATGGAGACCCAGCAACCAAAGATATGAAAGCTCAATTAATCAAATCAATATGGACTCAGAAGTCAGGCTCCATTTGGAATGTGTATTTGTTGGGTGAAATTCCTTAGAAATTAATTACTAACAGGTTTCCTGCGTTTCGTGCTCAACATACTATAATGTGAACAGCAAGCAGGACGGCCGCAGTGCTTCCTCACTTTTTCTCATCTAGTCACCTCCATGGCTGCTAGAGCAAGGCTAATAATACGGCCTTCTGATGGTTATAAGAATTTTTGCAGCTCATCTCTCAGTCTACTTATATAGTGGTTTAGCTTTTCATCATTAATATACGGTCAACTTGTCTCTTTCACAAAATTCCTTGATTCTTGTATTGAAGCTGGCTGCAAGCTTACAACCCGCTTTTTCTCTCTCTTCTCTCCTCCACCATTCAGTCTTCTTATAGCCCATCATAATATTTGCTCTAATTGTCCCCTCATCTGCTCATTTAAAGGCCAGCTGGATCACAAACGCTGTAATCGCAGGCTCAAGAGGTTGCTCCTGTAGTAAGGCCATGTTTAGTTTTTAAAAAAATTCCTACAGTACCCGTCACATCGAATCTTCGGACACATGTATGGAGCATTAAATGCACTTGAAAAAAATGACTAATTATACAGTTTAACTGATTAGCACGACATGAACTTAAGCCTAATTAGTCCATGATTAGATATTATTTGTTAAGTAACAACGAAATGTGCTACAGTTCCAAAATTCAAATCTTTTTACCAACTAAACACACCCTAAAAAAAGAAAAGAAGTTGCTCCTTTAATCCTTCTTTTTTTTTCTGTTTTGAGGTTTAGATGCCCTGCGATGGATCCGATCCGACACCTCTCTCTGGCCCATCTGACCTCTTTAGACGGGCCTGGCAGAAGAGCCCTACATCCAGATCTTCTTAGCAGTACTACTCCCGAATTTTTGCACAGTTTTTTTTCGTTCTGCTACGCAGCGTTTAGTTCTCAAAATTTTTTTTCATATACTCCCTCAGTCCCTCCATATTGGTAAAAGAAAATATTTAGGACAGCGATACGGTCTCCAAAACACAACTTTGACCTCTCGTTATTATAAAAATATTTATAGAAAAATGCTACATGTATACTTTTATGAAAATATTTTTCTAGACAAATCTATTCATATAATTTTCACATTTGCAAATTCAACAAGTTAAAAGTTATTGATGATTTATATTCCCAATATTTGATCCAAACCATGTCCAAAACATCTTCTTTTACCAATACGGAGGGAGTACCCGTCAAATCAAATTTTCGAACACATGCATGGAGCATTAAATGTAGTTGGAAAAAATAACTAATTATACAGTTTAACTGATTCATACGAGAAAAATCTAATGATGTTAATTAATCTATAATTAATTATTAATTATCAAGTAACAACGAAACATGCTATAGTATCCAAATCCAAACTTTTTCACCAACTAAACACCCCCTCACTACTCAAGCAAATAACCTCAGCTTTACTCCTTTCAATAATAAATAATGAAATTCTGAACAAATAAACTAATCCAAGCCGTGAATTCAGCATGGTATTTCGGACCTTTCTTCCTATCTATTAATACAACGATATGCGAAAAAAAAATAAAATTCTAGTCCTTGTTTCCCGCGAAGCATTGTACTATTACCCGGAGACTTTTGACTAGTCCTTATTAGACACATCAGCTGCTGCTGAGCATCTCCACCAGTCTCCCAATAATTTTTTCCCAATAATTGATATTTGGAGATGTCCCAATAGCAGTTTTAGAATTATTGGGGGAGTTATTTTTGCAGTTTCCCAATAACTTTCTCCAAATCCAACTAGTTTATTGGGAGAGTCACAACTTCTCTTTTATTTAGAGAGAGATAAGGTGAATTATTGAAATGTCCCAATAATTATTGAGGAAAGAGAAAGATTTTGAGAGACTGGTGGAGTACTAATTTCCTATCAACTCTCCTAATACTGGGGCTGGGACTTCTCTGTCTCCTTTGCCTGTCTCCGTACGTGTCCCTGTGCACGTGGAGGCCATCCCTTCATCTTCCTTTTAGAAAGCTGGGCCCACCAATTTCCCATCCACATCTCACGCCACCAGGAAAACGGAGCCGGCCGTCCGTCCGTCAGCTGCTCGATTCAGGGTCTGTTTGGCACGGCTTCACCGGCTCCGGCTTCGTCTAATGTAGTGTACTGTAGCGGCACTGTAGCATGAAGCCGGTGAAGCCACCCTCCCGCAGCTTCAGCGGCTTCACTCCTCCCGCAGGCAAAGCTGATTCATTTCAGCTTCGTGCTACAGTACCGCACAGTGCCGCGGCACTGTAGCACGGAGCCGGAGCCGTCCGCGTGAAGCCCTCCCAAAGGGGCCCTCAATCAATCCCTTCCTGCTAAAAGCGCTTCTCACCTCACTGCCGGCCAAATGGAAGGGAAAATTGGTTCTATAATATTGAAAAATCACAAGAATTGGAAAATACCATCAAAAGAACTATGCTATGTAAAATACCATTCAAAGATGCAAACGTTATCTAGAAGTAGCATTCCATCAAGTTCCATCACATTTGGAGCTAACGACGTCCATCTGAACCCGCTGGGAGCTAGGGACGTAAGCTCCTTCTTCCTCCTCCATCCATCTACTGCACGTGAACAAGAAGAGCCGGCGACATGATGAGCAGAGCAATGGCGGTGCTGCTAATGGCTCTGTGCGCGACCATGCATGCTGTCGCGGTCTAGGATTGCTGCCGTGCAGCCGCAGCCACGCCGTGAGGCGCCGGGAACCTCGCCGCACTGCAGGATTCTCGGCAGGCCTCGACGCCGCGCGCCGCCAACGCGTCCGAGGCAGCAAAAGTTGCTCTCCGCCTCTGCTGTCTCTCCATCCATCCCTCTCATACACTCCAAAACACGTCATAGACTGCCCGGAAACACTGCCCGGGAGCGCCGCTTGGGTGCAAGGGTGGGAGGCCTGCTGCAGGGTGGGCTTCATTGGCGACGGCGTGGTCGCGTTCCCAGCAACCTAGGCAAGAATACACAAAACTAGAGGGAGTACCACGAGGAGGAGGATGAGGTAAACCTATTTTTGTGGTTAGCTCATGTAGAGGTCGGGAGGTAAGATGCTCACCTTGGAGGTCAATGTGGTGGCCATGGTGGTCTAGGGTTCGTTGGCGGGGAGCTCCTTTGGCGTTTGGCTGGCGTTGCCGGGGGGGTCGGGGAGGTTGGGGAGCTCACAACCTAGCTACAGGTGCAAGCAATCGAAGGATGATGACTTCCGTAAGGTGAATTTGGGAAGGGGTTGGAGCTCGGCTGTGATAGAACCGCTCAAATTAAACCGGTTTAAGTGTGCTAACTATCATCTTAAGTGTTAATCAAGTCACGGCGCACTTAAAACGGTGTAATCCGGCAGCCTGTAGGGTTAAGGATCGAAAACACTGGAAGTCTCATCCGAAGGCGAGCGCACATGATTACAAGCAGACAAAAGTTTCTCAAATTTAAATCACAAAACAGAGCTTTACAAAATGAGTTTTAAAACAATTTATCAGAGTTCAATCTGCAACGAAATTTAAATAGAAATTTAGTTTAGAAAAATAACAGTAACTACGATGACGTGAGGACGTCACATCGAGCCCACCGATGTGGATCCTGGTTAGCTTCGACCAGCAGCAGTTACCTGAAAACAAGGTGACAACAAACCCTGAGTATACTAATACTCAGCAAGACTTACCCGACACGGGTATATTTAGCCCACTATCTAGACATGCAAAACTTTTTGGCTCTGGAGTTCTTTTGCTGAAAAGCTACTAATATTGGATCCTTACTTTCAATATTTTAGCTCCAATTGTGTTGATAGCTAGAAACTAGGTTTGCCTAGTTCTCTAGAGCATACATGGTTAATCATATTATCTTTTCAAGAACATCAACATAAATCCATCTTTTCTCTTTCTGTCCTTTCAATCCTTACTACGATGCGACGCATTGACCAAGGCTCTCATATCCGCGAGTCACGGCGAATCGATCCGATTTAACCTTGCAAGGTGGACCTAACTCACACGCCAAGTGCGACCCCGGCGGGTCACACCGAGCAACTGTTCCCACGATTACCCTGAAGCCTGAATCAAGCCCGCCAGCACCCGGATGATGAGCCCCGCACGTGCGAACACCCGGTGAACCCGTGGGCCACTTCACCATCCGTCATCCCTACCCAGCACCGCAGGTCGAGACTCAGATTCCAACGCAATTTAGGTAATTATTTTTCCGGTTTCGACTACCTCCTACTCCCGGCATGCGGTTAGTACTGTTCAATCCTCAGTCAAAGGGCCAACAACGGAACGGTCCTCAATCGACACAGGCGGAGACTCAACTTTTCTTAATCAATAATCATGCCCAACATTCCCTCCGCCCGGTCTCCAATTCCCTTCTCATTGCACTATTTCTCATAACACTGCCTGAAGTAACAATCCTATATCTCGCGGGTGACAGGAAATCACCCGTCTTCTACCGAGTTTACTTAAGCATAGCGGTGCTAGCGATAACTGCACTAATAAAGACACTGGATATTCAAGATTATGCATCTATGGTTCCAATCAATTCCTTGAACGTAAA
This sequence comes from Panicum virgatum, assembly GCF_016808335.1. NCBI lineage: Eukaryota > Viridiplantae > Streptophyta > Magnoliopsida > Poales > Poaceae > Panicum > Panicum virgatum. The sequence continues at coordinate 13,810,206 of NC_053145.1, forward strand.
TGCACAATACTTTAAATATAACATGGAGTAATTAAAATAAGGGATATGCTCCGGGGCTTGCCTTGCAGGCCAGCAGGGTTAGTGGCTTCTTCGGGAGCTTGATCAACGACTTCTCCTGGTTGCGGTTCTTCTGCGGAAGGCTCCTTGACCGGCTCAGCAATCAGCTCGAAGGTGACTTCGGTTTCAGCGTCTATACGAATAAAAAAAAATATGCCATGCATGAAACTCAGGAAAGGATGCAATGCAATGTAGTACTCGCAACTAGAAGTATAGACCAAACCGATAAACAACACTCTCAAAACTACGGCCCAAAGGAAGGGTGTAGTACTGAGATGGGGTTTTGGTTCCTAATTCCTTTTAGTCTGAAGTGTCTCCATCAAAGAAGACTGGAGTTGCCCTTACTCAATTCAAGCTCAATTCTGAGGTAGATAATAAGTGTTCTAAACCTTAGTGGCGATTGAACAATCCTAAGCAAAACCACCTAGCAAAAGGGTGTGAACTACCCATCTCAAAGTTCTATCAGATAGAGCATAAAATTACGGAGCTATAGGAACTGGTTTTGCCATTTTAGGATTTTTCTACGAATTTCTATGAATTTTGGGAGATCAGCACACAAAACTGAAACTGGAGTTTAACTGGAAACCCGAAACTTCCGGATTTGGGGGCAAAAACAGGGGACAGAATAGGGGAGGGCGCACGGCGGCGCTGGCCGGCCGGATTCCGGCGAGCTCGGTCGCCGGCGGTGAGGGGAAAGTGGGGGAACAGCTCGAGGAGGTAAAGAGCTACCTCGGGGTGGGTCGAATCGGGGTTGGGGATGGTCGGAGAGGCGGGGTCATGGAGGAGGGCGGCCGGCGATGGTGGACGACGGCGGCGAGCCAACGGAGAAGGGGCCGATTCAGCCGGGATAGGGCTCGGCCGAGCTCGGGATGGGGAGGTGGAGATGCGGGGTGAGGTGGAGTGGCTCGGGGAGGGCTCGGGCTCGAAGAACGGCGGCGAGACGGCGATGGGATGGCCGGCGCGGTGAGCAGCGGCGCTAGGGTTTGCTTGGCTCCGCTCGCGGCGCAAGGAAGGAGAACGACGAAGCCAAAATGGAGTTGGCCAGTGCAACGTCGTGGAGAGCTTAAGTAGCGGTGCGGACGTCGGCACGGTGACGCGTGGCGTCGCCGGCGGCACAGTCCCCGGTATGGGCGCCGAACAGAGCAAAACCGGAACATCCGGTTTCCAAAACCGGAACCTTCGGGTTTTGGGACGCAAAACCGGAAGTTTCGGTTTACAAACCCGGAACCTCCGGGTTTTGGGCAAAACAAATTCACTTCTGGAGCGCCCAAAACTCAAATTTTCATATAACAACTTGAAATTTAGCCAAAATAAAAGTTGTAGAGGAAGAAAAGATCTACAACATTGGTAATGGATAAAAGTTGTTTTGATCAACGATTTGAGAAATAAAATTGGGTCAAAAGAAGATCAAGGCTGATTTTAGACTCAGCGCAAAGAGGGGTTCAGAAAGAGATTGGACTGGATTTTGATTGCTGGTTTGTAATTAGCAGAAATTGTGCAAACATAATTAAACTTGAATACATGTGATGACATGCCCCACAAGGTGTAAAAAAAATTTGATAGCTCAATATTCACAAATTACAATAGTAATTTTTAAATTAAAGATTAAAATTTATCACTAGTCAGCTCATCTTGCGTCCATCTTAATTTCGCTCAGAACTGCTTCTGCTTGCTCGCACATGCCCCACAAGGCACGAACTGCTGGAGTGTCAGAGCTTTGGAGGCCCTACCATCTAGGCGAAGCAACAACGCCTTGCCCTGGCCACGAACATCACGCCATGCACGGTCTGAGCCCTGCACCCCTGCTTAGCTGAGGCGCTGGCCTGGCCGCTACTTGCATCTCATGGTCCGCCCGGCTGCCAAGCCCATGACGTCGTCTATCTGCCCGGCCACAGAGCCCCTACCGTTGTCCGTCCTCACTGTCGACGAGCCCCTCCTTTTGTCCGTTGTGACATTCCAAAAATTCGCCCAAATAAATTACTCGCTAGAAATGAATTTCAAAATCATTTCAAAATTTGTTTCGTCGCTGAGCTCAAATCGTTTGGAATTCTTTCTGCTCGAACTCCAAAACCTCAGAAACCTTTCCCGGTGATCCGCCGTCCTTACACAGTATCAATCACCATCCCGTCTCCCTGTTCTTCTTCATTCCACGCAACGTGCTGCGTGCCGCCCGACCGGCGCGCGTGCTCGTCCGGCCCCGCGGTCGCCGCCGCGAATTTCGCCGGCGCTCTCTCTCTCTCTCTTTTTCTTTTTCTTTTTCCTTTTTCCTTTTTCCCTCCTTCTCCTTTCTTCCTCCCTCTCCTCTGCCGCGCCCTCCCGCACGAGCAGAGCACGACGCCGGCCTCCCCTCCCCAGCACCCCTGCTCGCCTATCTCATTCCCACTGCGCGCGCCGTGCCACTTGCCGCCTCGACGCGCGCGCACGCCCGAGCAGCTGCACAGAGCTCGCACGGCCGCCGCACGTCGCCCCGCCTTTGCCGCCGGCCGCTCTTGTGCTCGCACGCGCCGCACGCGCGCACTGCACCCATGCACTCCACGTGCCTGCAGTGCCCGGCGCGCCGCTAGCCGCTGCCCGAGTCATCTTGTCATCCTGTGCCGGCCTCGCCATCCGTGCCGCCGCTCCGCGACGCCGAGCGCCATTAATGGCTGCCCGGGATGCTCGCCGGCCTCCACCGCACGCCGCCCTCTCCATCGCCTTTCCTCGCCTATAAAGAGGCTCGTCGCCGTACCCTCGAGCTCCACAACCCGCCTGCCACCTCCAGCCCTTCCCTCCAGCTCCCCAGCGCCGCCGCCACCACCATTGCCGCCCGCCTCCGCCGGCCACCGCGGAGCCGCCTCCTCGCGCCATCTCCGCCCAAGGTAAGGGGCGCAATAGGATCTCCACCACCACCACAACCTCCACCGCTGCCCCTAGCTCCCTCCTCGGCCTTGCAGCGCCGCCGCCGCGAGCATCTCCAGCGCCGCCCGCCGGCCTCCGTGGGCAGCCCTCCACGGGCCTCCTCCACCCGAGCCAAGGTGGGGGATGGGATCTCCTCACTCCCCTCTCCCTTTTTTCCCTACCCCCGACCGCCGCCGTGGCCCAAGGGCCGCCAGCCAGGCGGCGCCATACGCCGCCCCCCCTCCTCTGTTCTCTGTGTTGAGAGGAGGAAGAAAGGCAATTTTGCCTTTAGGCCCCTGTCCTTCTTTCTTTTCTTTTAAGAACCCTCTCTCTCTAGCCTTTTTGCAAAAGAAACCCTCTCCTTTATTATATTCCAAAACAAACCCCTCCACCATATAACCAAAATTCCAAATATACCCCTGCCCTTTTTCAGAGTAGCCCGGGTATTTTCTAAAATTCCAATCAAGACCTTGCCCTCTCGAAAATATTTACAAATAGGCCCCTGATCCCGGTTTAGCCCATAAACCTCTCTGTAACCTATCATTTCATGCATCAAACATTCTCCGATTGACCTGAAACTTTACCACGCCATTTCTAACATAATTTCGGCCGTGCCATTAGGGGACTACCCAAAAATATTATTCTTGTCTCCATATCTTAATTGTTCCCTATTCGAGCTCAACGATAAAATCTTTAATTATTTTTCTTTATTGTGTGCTTGTTTGTATGCGTCGTAGATCACGGTGTGAACGAGGGAGAACCCGTCGACTAGCAGTACTGCGAGCAAGTGTGCGACCCCGAACCCGAAGGACAGTACCTCGATCAAGACTTCCCGGAAGGCTTTGAGAATGGCAAGTTCAATCCCATCCTTTGATACATATTTTGTCCCAGTTTTATAAACACAACCTATTGGCTTGTTTTACAAAACTGCATATTGTTTTGCTGCTAAAATAGGGTTGGATAGCCACCCCTTGATTTGTTATGACTATTCCTTGACCATCTAGATTAATGTCTGAATGTAATCTGTTTGGATGTTAATCGCTGCTAGAACGCTTAGGACCTTAAACACGGTACAACTGGTTTTATAAAAGAAAAAAGGTGTGAGTGTTTGGGAAGGGAAAATGTGGAATTTTTGGAAACCAAAAGAAAGATGAGATGGATGGCACTTCTGTGTGAATTGCCGAATGGTGTGCTCGTACCTGTGTGGTTGAGCAAGGTTGGGAGATATCCATCTTGTCACAATTAAGGACCGAGTTGATGTGTCATCTTGCCTAACTCCACTATCGTGCAAACCACTCGACCGTTGTATGTGGCAACGGCTTAGCATAAACCCCACTAGTTAGTCTGACAGCCATCAGGAGAGCTGAGAGCAACGGGTGACTAAGGAGAAGGGATAAGCTCTGTGTGACTTATGCCCCGGTTAAACCTTGGAGATAGGTCAATGGCCCCATGGTGGAGCCCGTGGTGGCTAGTTAGGTCTAGCTAAGGTGGGTAATGGCTTTGTTGAGATCTGCACCGACACTAAGGTGTTCGTGCTGTGGTACCCCGCTTGTGGGTAAAGTTGCACACATCTGCAGAGTTAAAATCTATTCGAATAGTCGTGCCCATGGTACTGGGCGAGTTATGGTTTGGTCACACAACTAGCATTTCTTCTGAGAACGGATGGGTTGGCATGAGTTGTTTTGGAAAGTGTCCGGCAGCTGTGCCATGTGCTATGGCGGACGAGTAGTCTGGTAGCAACTTAAAACTTGGATCCTGTGTGGATCAACCCTACGTGTTACTCGATACAAGAAAATTTGCTTTGAAAATCCTTTTCTTTCAAACGAACCTATGCATAAAAATTAGCTTTCCGCAAATAGAACCCTAGCATTATCCTTGATCTATCATGTGCTTATATTCTGTTTATACCCCCTCCGTGGGTGTGGTTGGACTTGCTGAGTATGTTTGTACTCACCCCTTTTCTAAATTTTTACAGAGGAAGATCCAGACTTTGTTCCTGAGGACATTGAGTAGGAGGTTCCGTCCTGCACCCAACCTTGCCTGTGGATAAGGTCACCAAGCTTCGTATGGCGCAAGACTCTGATGACTTCTTTGCGCTTCATGTTCTTGTCTGGTTGTAGTTGTTGTCCTCGCGATAGTGGCGCTTCACTACCCACCTCTGCGCAGGGTTGTACGGTGATGTACCATCTGATGTAATAAATGTGTTATCAGGCTTCTGGGACTGATATTTGTATCACATTTAAGTCTTCTCTTATGAGGAGACTCTTTGTCACAGAACGGTCCAAATAATACCAATCAAGTGCAATAATTATCACTTAAACTCAAACCAGAATTACTGCACTCAACCAGTACACTCAGACCGTCTGCTGTAACCAGGATCGATTACACAGGAACTCTCGCCAAAAGACGAGCACAGATGATTACCGGCAACAAAAGCGTTCAAAGACATTTACAACTCGAGTTTAATAGAAGCACCAACTTAAACTACATAGGTGTTTACAAGCCAGTTTTACAATTCAACCCTCAGAGTTCAAACACAGTGGAAAGTAATTTAGAGTTGAAAACAAGCTTCAAAATACAGTACGATAACCAACGTCGCAGACAAAGACAAGCTTCACACCTTGCCCACTGATGTGACGCTCACCTGCCCGAACTTCATGGAGAAGACGGAACCACTCAACCGACCAACCCGGAGGAAGTGGTTGACCGATCCACGAGGCGCAGATCTCCTCGGAGTCCTCCGGAATGTAGCCTGCTAAAAATATATGGCAACAACAAGCCTGAGTATTCTAATACTCAGCAAGACTTACCCGTCCATGGGTCTACTTAGCCCATTAACTAGACATGAAAGGCTTTTTGGCTCTGGAGTTATTTTGCTGAAAAGCTACTATCAGTGAATCCTTACTTTCAGTATTTTAGCTCAAGATTATTATACAAATACCAACTAGGTTTGCACCAACATCTAGAGCACGCATGGTTGATCACATTATCTTTCCAGAGTACCACATCCAACATTCTCAGTTCAAACTCATTCCACTTCTTTACTATGATGTGACGAAGTGATCAAGGTTCTCTTAACCAAGAGAGACGGCAAATCGATCCGATTTAACCTTGCAAGGTGGACCTAACACACACGTCACATATAGGCCCCGTCGGACCCTACGTGGCAACCCTTCACATATGCACACCGAATAGCCGAACTGCCCTGCGACCCGGGATTGCTAGCCCCACCGATACCAACGAAGGGTCAGCCATGAGTTTGCATACTAGCTCCACTGGTGAAGACAGTATCAAGTCCGCCTACCGGTGCACATATGGTACTGAGCTTACCGGTTTCGACTACCTCCTACTCCCGGCATGTGGTTAGTACTGTTCAAACTCGGTCAGCACGGCCAACAACGGTACGATCCTTAATCGACACAGGCGGAGGCTTACTTTCCATCCATTCCATATCCATAACCTATTCATCTCCGCCCGGTCTCCATTTTTCCTTTCTTCTTCTCAAGGATTCATTCTCCAGAAACTTTTCCATAAGAAACAAGACCTATCTCTCGCGAGTGACAGGAATCACTCGACTTCTACCGGGTTTACTTAAGCATAGCAGTACTAGCGATAACTGAACTAGTAGAGACACAGGGTAGCCAAGATCATGCATCTATGGTTCCAATCAATTCCTTGAACGTAAATGCACAATACTTTAATATAACATGAAGTAAATGAAATAAGGGTCATGCTCCGGGGCTTGCCTTGCCAGTCAGCGGGGTTAGCGACTTCTGGATCTGGCTCGACAGCTGCTTCGGCTTGCGGTTCCCCTGCTTGCGGCTTCTGGATCGGCTCAGTGACCAACTCGTAGACGGCTTCGCTCGTGACGTCTACACGTATGAAAAAGGATGCCATGCCAGAGTCAGAACCACAGTAGTGCATGGATGCTCATGATGCGACGCATTTCGATCCAAAGCAAAAGAAAGAACCCACAGAGCTGACATGCATCGACTGAGTAGCCACCATAAAGAAAGTAACAACTGAACGATTTGAGTGCTTAGGTGCGGTTCCAAAGTTCAACTCATTTTAGCCTGAAGTGTTTCCTTCAAAACAACAGCCACTAAACTACTAATAAGGAAAACAAGCAACAATAGATCCACACACATGCACAAAGATCATGCACCTAAAAATTTTACAGTGGACTACACATGTAAGGAGTAAGCCACTGTGAATTTTTCCTAATTTTTAGAGCAACAGAACAACTGGTATTAAATAAACTAGGTTAAACACAAACTGAATTTTTAGCAGGGGCAAAATTGACATTTACCAAGCACAAGTATTTTTTCTTCTGAAGATACTGATTTTTGAAACCTAACAAAATTTAGTTTGCATTTTTCACAATTTTCTGTGAATTGTTATGCATTTATTAAATTTCAGCCGAAATAACAATTTCTTGAATCAAAACAAAACAAAAAGGGGGGGCTGACAGCCGGGCCCCACATGCCAGTGGGAACCCAGCTCCCAGCGCCCTCCTCCCCTGCTTTCGCCGCCCATGGCCGGCGCTTGGCCAGGCGGGCTCGCGGCGGTTCAGGCCCCCTGCCGGCGGTGGCCGGCCGGCGGCGCGGCTCGGCCGGACCGGGGCCTGGGCGGCCGGGACGCGGGGCGCGCGCGAGGCAAGGGCGCAGAGGCACGCGCGGCGGCGGCACACGCGGGCAGGAGCGGCGGCGCGGCATCGGCGGCGGTGTTCCGGCCGTGGCGGGGCAAGGCGGCCGCGGTAGGGAGCGGCGCCACGCTGAAGGAGGCCAAGCGGCCCCGGGGCGCGCGCGGGGTGCCGCGCGGGCCCGCGCAGGGGCGCTCCAAGGTGGACGAGCGGCGGAGGTGGCGCAGCCACGGTGGCGCGGCAACATTCCGGAGGTGGCGGCACCGGATTCGAAGGGGAAAGAGGCCGGGAAGGATGAGGAGCGCTCGGGGAAGCTCACCGGGGGCTCGATTTGGGCGGAGGGAGGCCGGAAAGAGGTCGTCGGCATGAGGGGCGAAGCTCCGGCGCGGATGGCAGTGGCGGCCGGCGAGGGACGGGCCGATTCGGCTGCGAGACGTCTCACTCGAGCTCGTGAAGGGGCGACGTGGGTGCGGGCTGAGGCTGCGCAGCTCGGGGCACGAGGAATCGAAGCGGAGCGGCGAGGGGTGGCCGGAGCAACGCCGGCGGCGGCTCTGCTCACACTGCTCGGCTCGACGTGCCCGCGAGCTCGAAGGAAGAAGAAAGAGGATGTGCGAGAAGCATCCAGGCGCGTGAATGGATAAGGCACACGCGGAGGGCGAGGTTCGCCGGCGGTTGCGATGCGTGGAAGTCGCCGGCGCTGTGACGGTCGCCGATATGGCGTCGGGGCGTGCACAGTAACGCTACAGAGAATAACAGTAACACGTTTGACTTTTTTGACTCGATTTTGACCACCCAAAACTCAAATTTTTCTATGGAACATGAAATTTGGCCAAAATAAAAGTTGTAGAGGAAGAAAAGATCTACAACTTTGCTTTTGGGCGAAAGTTGATTCGAAGCTCGGATCATGGAGAAAAACACGATCGAACTCGGCTGAATGTAACTACACTGTGCAACTTGATTAGCGCTAATGACCTTGGTTAATCCTGATTAGCGACTAAACCCATGATTAGCGCCAGAAATTAACACCAGGGTATTACAGCCTCCCCCCCTTAAAGGAATCTCGTCCCGAGATTCAGGCATAACGGAAAATATAAGACAAGAAGGTTCAAGTGTGAAGTACCTTGATGCGTGCTTAGGAAATCAGGGTAGTTGGCCTTAAGAAATTCCTCTTGCTCCCAAGTGGCCTCATCTTCCAAGTGGTTGCTCCATTGAACCTTATAGAACCTGATAGTAGTGCGACGAGTAATACGGTCCTTACGATCAAGTATCTTGATTGGATGTTCAGGATAAGTGAGATCAGATTCTAAATGAATGGTATCACTGTCGATAGCTTCAGTTGGAACTCTCAGACATTTCTTTAATTGGGACACATGGAAGATGTTATGAATTGCCGAAAATTTTACAGGAAGGTTCAACCGGTAAGCTACTGGACCACATCTTTCTACAATTGGGTATGGACCAATGTAGCGGGGAGCTAGCTTTCCTTTTATCCCAAATCTTTGCACGCCTTTCCAAGGTGATACTTTTAAAAAGACGTTGTCACCAACTTCAAAAACAAGTGGATCACGACGTTTATCCGCATAACTCTTGTAACGGGACTGTGCAATCTTCAAGTTCTCTTGAATAAGATGAACTTGTTCTTCGGCTTCTTTAACCATGTCAGGTCCAAAAATAGTCCTCTCTCCAACTTCGGACCAATTCAGAGGAGTACGACATCGACGACCGTATAAAGCTTCGAATGGTGCCATTTTTATGCTTTCTTGATAGCTATTGTTATAAGAAAATTCCGCTAATGGTAAACATTGATCCCATTTCTGCGGATAGGCTAGGACACATGCGCGGAGCATATCTTCTAGAATCTCATTGATTCTCTCCGTTTGGCCATCTGTTTGAGGGTGATAGGCTGAGCTGCGGATCAATCGAGTTCCTAAACAAGTATGCAATTGTTCCCAGAAGCGAGCAACAAACTGGGTCCCTCGATCTGATATGATAGTCTTTGGCACACCATGTAAACATAGGATGCGATCCATATACAACTCGGAATATTGCTTGGTCAAGTATTTTGTCTTAACTGGGAGAAAATGTGCTGATTTGGTAAGGCGATCTACAATGACCCAGATCGAATCATAACCCTTTTGAGTTCGGGGTAAACCGACAATAAAATCCATGCTGATGTCTTCCCATTTCCATTCAGGAATACTCAAGGGTTGCAACGTTCCAGCTGGCCTGAGATAACTAGCTTTGACCCTACGACAGATGTCACATTCTGACACATACTTGGCAATTTCTCTTTTCATCCGAGTCCACCAAAACTGTTGTTTCAGTGTAAGCATCTAGGCCCTCTAGGTTTGTTTTGGTGATTAATGACAACCATTATTGTGACTAATGAGTTTGTGCAGCTTAATAGATCATTATCGCTCATTTGATCATATGTCAAAAGAGGCCCCTAAATTTCGTTATTCAAAAAGGCGATCTCGGTATTCAACTCAAATATATAACAAGACTAAGAATCTTTCTAGTCCTAAGTGTCGTAAGGTTGAGAAGGACACTTAGGTTAGTATAGGTTTTATAGTTTTGTAGTGATCGCACTATTAAGAGGGGTTAAGGTCAAGTAACTTGAGCATGGACATGGTCAATCAAAAATGGATGCACACTATGGTCACTCAGGTTCCTAGAAGTTCAAATAAGTGGTTTTCAACTTATATCTCAAGAATATTTGGATTTCACTCAAGACTCAAATCAGAAATGGCAAAATCAGAAAAAGTCTATACACCGGTTTAACCAACGCTTCCATTTTTCTATACGTCGGTTAAATGCAGTAAGCAGAGTCTGGACAGGTTCTATACACCGGTTAAACCGATGTTGTTTGAATTAACGCCGGTGCATTAGTCCAGAGTTGGTTTTTCCAGGGTATTTCAAGTTCAATACACCGGTTAAACCGACGCTGTTTGAAATGAGACGTCGGTGCAATTGACCAGTGAGATGGTTCTTCCAGGGATTTCAGAAGTTGTACTCACCGGTTAAACCGACGATGGTTTTGAGTTAACGTCGGTGCAGTTGTCCAGAGACTTGGTTTTTCAGTTGATCAATGGACAACTACACTCACCGGTTAAACCGATGATACGTCGGCTAATCTGCCCAAGTTGTAACGGCTAGTTTTCAGAAGGGGCAGTTTACATTCATCGGTTAAACTGACGATGGCTATTGGAGGTACCTCGGATTAACCGGCGCTAAGCAGTTTTCTGGCAGCTTTTCTCCAACGGCTCTATTCGTGTGAGCTGCCTATATATACCCCTCCAATGGGTCATTTTGCACTCTCTTGACACAAGGCAACATTCATACACCCATATATTGTTGAGAGCCACCTTGAGCTTCATCTTCCACATATTTGTTCATTCAATCAATCAAGAAGCAAGACTAAGGACTTGAGTAGAGAGAAGCTTGTGTGCATCCGTTCTTGGTGATCGGTTCTTGCTCAAGTGAAGGCCCTAGCTTGTTACTCTTGGTGATTGGCAGCACCTAGGCGATCTTGGTGATTGAAGGTGTTTCTTCCGGAGCTTGCCAACGATTGTGGGAGCCCGAAGAAGTTTGTACGTGGCTTGAGCTCCACCACGCCGGGATGGTGAACGGAGACTCTTAGTGAGCGCCCTCGTCTCGGTGACTTGGGAGGTGACGAGACTCTTAGTGAGTGTCACAACGTGGATTAGGGGTGTGTGCCAACACATCGACACCACGGGAAAAAATCCGGTTGTCTCTTGTCCCCTCCTTACTTTCAAGCACTTACTTTCATGCAATTATTCATGTGCTTGACCTTAGAGATCATAACTTAGCTCTACCTTGCTTAGTTTCATATCTTGTTATATCCTTTATAGCTTGTGTAGTTTGCTTAGTTAGCCGGTTGGTGAATTGAGCCTTACTAGTGTTGCATAGGTTAAGGTTGCTTTACTTTGTTTTAGAAATTTGAAAAAGGCTCAATTCACCCCCCCCTCTTGGTCCATCGATCCTTACAATTGGTATCAGAGCCTCATTGCTCATTTGGATCATTAGGCTTCACTGCCTAGAGCTATGACCAAGATGGGAGGTTCGTCGCCTCACTTCGAGGGCAAGAACTTTGCCTATTGGAAAGTTCGTATGGCCGCATACCTTGATGCGATTGCCCCCGAAGTGTGGTTGGCAACAAAGACTAGGTTCACCGGAACTCCCACCTCGGAGCAATTAAAATGGAATGCTAAGGCTAGAAATGCAATTTTCGAAGCCATTAGTGAGGAAGTCTTTGCTAGAGTAAATGGCATGGACTTAGCAAGTGATATATGGAAAGAGCTAATTGAAATTCACGAAGGCTCCACAAAAGTTCGTGAACAAAAATATCACTTATTTAGAGCTAAGTATGATTCCTTTAAGATGCTAGCTCATGAAAATTGCAATGATATGTATTCTCGCTTGAATGTCATTGTCAAGGACATTAATGCACTTGAAGTTTCTAAAATTGACAGTGGCTCCATCAACCGCAAGATTCTCATGCTCCTTCCGAAGCCCAAGTACAACATCATCAATGCTATGCTTCAAAAGGAGAATCTTGATACGATGGAAGTAGGAGAGCTTGTGGGCGAAATTCGCGCTCATGAAATGGGTATCCTTGGTATGTCCGAAGAGCCAACTACAAGCAAAACAATCGCTCTCAAAACCAAGACCAACAAGTACCACAAGCTCAAGATGATCAAGCAAGAATCAAGCTCAAGCAATGAAGAAGAAGATCATCATGAAAGCTCATCCAATGAAGAAGATGATGGAGAACTTGCTCTCATGATGAGAAAGTTCACACGCTTGAATGACAAGATCAACAAGAATGGTTTCAACTTTGACCCTAAAAGAAGAATGTTCCGGCCATGGGGAGATGTCAAGAACAAAAATTGCTACAATTGTGGAGAAAAAGGTCACATTGCTCCAAATTGCCCCAAGCCGGACAAGAGAAAGAAGGACAACAAGAACAAGCATCGCCATGATTCAAGCGATGATGATGAAGATGAAAAGAAGAACACAAACAAGAAACTCGGGAAGAAGAAGAGCCATGACAAGAAGACCAAGCTTTTCCCAAAGAAAAAGGGCAACACCAAGAGAAGCTTCTTGGTAGAAAAACAAGAGTGGGTGACCGATGTCTCATCAAGCGAAGAGTCAAGTGATGAGGAAGAAGATATCGTCACCATCGCCCTCACCAATGAAGAATCATCGCTACCTCCACCTCCCATGTGACTCATGGCAAAAGGTAAAACAAAGGTATGTGAGGAGGATAGTGACAATGATAGTGATGAAGAGCTTGACCCTTATGAGTTCACTAACCTCATTAATGAGTATACATCCGTTATCAAGAGGGAAAAGGGCAAAGTCAAGATTCTTGAAAGCACTCATGCCAAGTTAGAGCTTACCCACTCCGATTTGCTTGGCAAGTACAATGACTTGCTCAAAAAGCACAATGAGTCACTTGTACTTTCTAAGCAAGTTGAAGAGAGCCACAAAAAGCTTAAACAAGAGCATAGGGAGTTGGCTCACAAGTATCAAGAACTTGAATTTGATTATGAAGCAATTGACCCAAGTCTTGAGAACTTTATCAATGAAACCATTAAAAAGGTCAATGCTTCTACTTCATGTGATGACCTACTCATTAATGCAAATGCTACTAATATTGTGACCGAGCTTACTCCTTCTAGGGAAAAGGAATTGATGGATCAAGTAGCAAGCCTCAAGAGTAGTGTGGAGAAGCTCTCAAGAGGAGAATACATCCACAAGGAAATTCTCTTCAACAATGCACGTGACTATGGCAAGAGAGGTCTTGGTTCATTTCCGGAGCCAAATCAAGGCACTACTCCATCTCCGGAGATCAAGACTAGCTTCATCAAGGAAGTTGGTTCATATTGCCAATATTGCCAAGTCATCGGGCACCACACTAGGGAGTGCACCTTACCATCACGCCCTCTTCCCACTTTACCAAAGAATTACTCATCAATGTTTCAAAATAACCATTTTCTTTTGAGTAAAGTGAAGGGCATGGTGAAGGCCAAATTCATTGGCAAAATCACTAAGTAGTCAAAGAAGAAGCTCCCCAAGCAACTTTGGGTCCCAAAAGCCCTTGTCACACATGTGCAAGGCCCAAAACTTGTTTGGGTTCTAAAAACTCAAAAGTGAATTCTCATGTGTGTAGATGAACTACAAAGCCGGTGGAAAACATTGGGTACTTGATAGAGGTTGCTCTCAACACATGACCGGCAATGATAGCATGTTCACCTCTCTTGAAGACCCCAGCGATCATGAACATGTCACCTATGGTGATAACTCAAGGGGAAAAGTTTTAGGTTTGGGTAGAATACAATCTCTAAAGATTTATCTATTTCTAATGTCTTGTTTGTAGAAGCACTTAGTTTTAATCTCATTTCTATTGCTCAATTATGTGATCTTGGACTAACGTGTACCTTTGACAAGAATGGTGTTGTAGTAACTCTTGAAGAAGAAAAGTCATTGGTATTCACGGGGTTTAGGCATGGTAACATTTACTTGGTGGATTTCTCTTCAAAGGAAACAAGCTCCATGACATGCCTCTTCACCAGGTCGTCTCTTGGGTGGCTTTGGCATAGAAGAATTGCTCATATTGGCATGAGCAACCTCAAGAAAGCCCACAAGAGAGGGATGATCACCGGCTTGAAGGATGTCACATTTGACAAGAACAAGTTATGTAAAGCATGTCAAGCCGGAAAGCAAGTTGCAACACATCATCCCATCAAGACGATGTTGTCTACCTCCAAGCCGCTCGAGCTACTACACATGGATCTCTTTGGTCCAACTACATACAAGAGCATTGGTGCTAACCTCTATTGCCTTGTAATCGTTGATGATTTTTCACGCTATACTTGGGTCATGTTTCTAGGCGATAAGGGTGAAACTCCGGAAGTCTTCAAGACATTTGGAAGAAGAGCTCAAAGGGAGTACAACTCCCCAATTGTGAAGATCCGGAGTGACAACGGCACCGAGTTCAAAAATATGAAGATTGAAGAATGGTGCGATGAAGAGGGCATCAAGCATGAATTCTCAGCCACCTACACGCCTCAACAAAATGGAGTGGTGGAAAGAAAGAACAAGACACTCATCACTCTAGCAAGAGCAATATTGGATGATTATGGCACGTCCGAGAAGTTTTGGGCAGAAGCAATCAACACGGCGTGTCATGCATCCAACCGAGTGTATCCCCACCGACTCCTCAAGAAAACTCCATATGAGCTCATCACCGGGAAGAAACCAAATACTTTCGAGTCTTTGGTTGCAAATACTTCATTTATAAGAAGAAAAGGCTCGGTAAGTTTGAGAGTAGATGTGATGAAGGTTTCTTTCTTGGTTATGCATCAAACTCCAAAGCATATAGAGTATTCAATCAAACCTCCGGGTTAGTTGAAGAAACATGTGATGTGGAGTTTGATGAATCTAATGGCTCCCAAGAGGAGGTTGTTGGCTATGACAATGTAGGTGATGAGGAGATTGATGAAGCTTTGAAAAAGATGTCCATTGGGGATATCAAGCCGGAAGAGGTGCATGAAGGCAATGATCAAGGGGGAGGACCTTCCTCATCTACACCAAGCACCTCCACGGCACCCCAAGTGGATGAAGATCAAGAAAAAGATGATCCACAACCTCAAGAAGATGTACCAATGCCAACACCCCAAGTCCAAGAACAAGAAGAGCAAATTGTTCCACCACAAGCACAAGTCACCCATGATCCACCCCAACAAGCATCCACGCAAGTGCCGCTAGTGAAGCATGGTCGCATCTCCAAGGATCATCCAATCGGTCAAATCATTGGTAGTCCTTCCAAGGGAGTAAGAACTCGCTCTAAGCATGCTTCATTTTACGAATATTACTCGTTTGTTTCTTGAATTGAACCCACTAGCATAGAGGAAGCACTTGAGGACTCGGATTGGGTGATAGCCATGCAAGAAGAATTGAACAACTTCACCCGGAATGAAGTTTGGGTCCTCGAAGCTCCTCTGAAAGACAAGAACATCATCGGCACTAAGTGGGTCTTTCGGAACAAGCAAGATGAACATGGGGTAGTGATACGCAACAAAGCAAGACTTGTGGCAAAAGGTTTTTCTCAAGTCGAAGGTTTGGATTTTGGTGAAACTTTTGCTCCGGTCGCAAGACTTGAAGCTATCCGCATCCTTCTTGCTTACTCTTCACATCATAATATTAAGTTATATCAAATGGATGTGAAAAGTGCATTCTTAAATGGCATTATTAACGAACTTGTTTATGTTGAGCAACCTCCCGGGTTTGAAGATCCGAGGAATCCTAACCATGTTTATAGGTTGCACAAGGCACTCTATGGGCTCAAACAAGCTCCAAGGGCTTGGTATGAGAGGCTTTGTGACTTCCTAATCATGCAAGGCTTCAAGATCGGGAGGGTGGACACCACTTTGTTCACAAAAGACGTCAACGGGGATCTTTTCATTTGTCAAATTTATGTTGACGATATTATCTTTGGCTCAACTAATGATTCACTAAGCCATGAGTTTGCTACCATGATGTCAAGGGAATTCGAGATGTCCATGATTGGCGAATTGACCTTCTTCCTCGGTTTTCAAGTCAAACAATTGAAGGAAGGGACATTCATCCATCAAGAAAAGTATACTAAAGATATCTTAAAGAAGTTCAAGATGGATGAGTGCAAGCCAATCAAGACACCCATGGCAACCAATGGGCATCTCGACTTGGATGTGGATGGTAAACCGGTTGATCAATCCCTCTATCGTTCTATGATAGGGTCTTTGCTTTACCTTACCGCATCTAGACCCGATATAATGTTTAGTGTGTGCTTGTGTGCCCGCTTTCAAGCAAACCCAAAGGAATCACACCTCTCGGCTGTGAATAGGATCCTTCGGTATCTCAAGCACACCCCTAGCATAGGCTTGTGGTACCCCAAAGGCGCTAGCTTAGATCTCTTGGGATACTCGGATTCGGATTTTGCCGGAAGCCGTGTGGATCGCAAGAGTACCTCCGGGGGTTGCCACTTGCTTGGGCGTTCTCTAGTTTCTTGGTCGAGTAAGAAGCAAAATTCCGTGGCTTTGTCCACCGCGGAAGCGAAATATATAGCGGCCGGTGCATGTTGTGCCCAAATCCTATATATGAAGCAAACCCTTTTGGACTTTGGTGTGAAGCTAAATAGGATCCCACTCCTTTGTGACAATGAAAGTGCCGTAAAAATTGCCAAAAATCCGGTTCAACACTCTCGCACAAAGCACATTGATATTCGCCATCACTTCTTGCGTGATCACGAAGCTAAAGGAGACATATCTCTTCAAGGTGTGAGATCCGAGGAGTAATTGGTGGATATCTTCACAAAACCATTAGACGAGAGTACTTTTGTTAGGCTAAGGAATGAGCTTAATGTATTAGATGCGGCAAACATCATGTAAGTTACCATGTCATATAGAAAAATGCATACATATAGTACTCTTGTCTAACCATGGTAAGATAGTGATAAGCAAGGGTTTAGCTAGAGGTGGTGGTCCACTTGTTTTCCTCTAGGCTTGTAGAAAGGCTCATCATGAAAAAGCTTCCCGTGGGTTCAAACTTGACAAGTAGATCTTAATTCTTGTTATACATTTCTTGTCATATAGATGTGCACTTCATGTTTATTTTTTCTTTCGCATGTGTTTGTAGCTTGCACCATCATTGCATGCGTAAGGGTCACAAAGGAGATCACTTGATGAAAATGAGACTTGTTTCATATACAAGATCTTAATTCATGAAAAGTGAAAAGAGCAAAGTGTTAGGTGCGTTATTGCCTAGTGAGTCATGTCATGATGAGTTTGAAGCTTTCTATCTTCAATATTCCTATGACAAGGCTCATACATTTTATTTGGCACTTTGTCTCGCTTTGCGGCTTTTCCTTGTTTTCAAAAAGAAAAATTATTAAGCTAGTGTGCTATCCTAAATATTTTGAGGGGTAAAATCGCCTATGCAAGTCCATTAACTTGTGTTTAGTTGAATTTTATAAGTTTATTGGACTTAGCATAGAAGAGTGAGTTGAGTGAGGGGTTTTGGGGTTCACCGGTTAAACCGACGTCTAATGGATCTACACCCATCGGTTTAACCGGCGTTACTTAGTTTCTGTCTCAGCTCAGACAAAACAGTCGTTCAACCAGCATATACAAAAGTCACAGCATCGGATCAACCGGTGAACGTAACTCAGATCTGACCCAGCAATCAACCGGTGTTAGCTGAGTTCAACCGGCGAGTTCAAATTGCAAATCATCGGATCAACCGGCGTTCAGATGTTTTTCTGCAGGAGTCTCGGGTGAACTGCACCGATGCAATCAACCGGCGCTCAAGACCTAGGCATCGGTTTAACCGGCGTTAAGGAAAAACGTGGGGCCCACCTGTCATATATGAGTCTTGCCCGCGGACGCCAGCCTCACTTCCTCTGTTTTCTCCCGACTCCGCGCCGCCGCCGCTCGTTCCGCCTCCCCAGCGCCGCCGCTACAGCTCGCCGCCGCCCGTGCACACCAGCACGCGCTAACTCCAGCCGCCGCCGTGCGCCCACGCAGCCGCCGCCGCCGTTCCACGCCGTCTGCCTGCACTCCGCCGAGCCGAGTCGCTGCCCGCTCCGCCCGCGCGCTCCCGTGCTGCCCGTGCACCACCGCCGCCTACGCCGCCCGCACGCAGCCGTGCCTCCACGCTTTGCATGCCGACACCCACGCAGCCGCGCCTCCACGGCACACGCCGCAGCCGCAGCACACCCTCACCCAGTGCTCGCAGGGTGTTTGAGGTATTGCCTGACCGAGATGGGTCGCGAGAAGAGGAAGGGGAAGGAGGTAGTTGTGGAGAAGCCCGTCCACAAGCGGACTCGCACAGAGAGAGAGGCCGAGAGGGCCGAGATGGTGGCCAAGGCCGCCGAGGAGCAGGTGTCAGGCCGTGCTCGCCCGTTCGCGATTAGAGAGCAGCCAGCCAGGGGCAGGGGCAGAGGCCGAGGTATGGGCAGGGTCAGAGGTGCCAGGGCCACTAGGGCCACTACACAGCAGACCGAGGGTGATTCGTCTGAGGGGGAGCTGATAGCTGCAGAGTCAGATCACTCAGTTTCAGATTCAGATGCAGCATAGTCAGAGCAGACTCAGGGGCAGAGCACACAGGGGTCACCGACTCTACGACGTTCTGGCCGCACTCGGCAGACGTCCCCAGCAGGAGAGTCTTCACCAGCGACCGAGCATCGCACTGGACCGAGGACGCGAGGAGGTCACCAGCCACAGGAGCCTCGCAGGTCCGCAGCAGCAGCAGTAGCCCGTAGAGCCGAGGCCCTAGAGGCCGAGCGCGCAGTGTTCCGTATGGACACTATTGTGCGTCTGGAGCCAGGTGTGCTGCTCCAGAACTTGACCAAGGCCAATGCGGCGAAGGTCAAGAGGCTCAGGTGGAGTGTCGGAGAGGAGGACTGGTTCCCCATGACCCGTGATAGCAGGGTCGACCGTAGATTCTGGACACTTCTTCAGGCCAGCTTCTACGAGACCTACCAGAGGCGAGGGCACAGGATCTTCCCGCACAGAGTGCTAGACTGGGTCTCTCTGAGGACAGCAGCAGGGGGAGCAGATGTTAGAGAGCATTTTGCTCACTTCAGAGGCCTGCCCAGGTTACTTCAGATAGAGCAGAACAGGTATATCGAGGACTGGGTCAGAGTATTCTATGTCACAGCCTGGATCGCTCCTGAGCGCAGAGCTGTACACTTCGTGTTTGGAGGCCAGGTCTTTGGTCTGTCTAGGGCGACGATAGCAGGGATACTTGGAGTTGACTTGGTTGATGTCTCTCTGCACGAGATGGTATACGGAGACGCAGATCCACCGCGCAGAGCTATGATTGGCGGGATTGCACCTTCTCACGAGGCGATCTCTCAGTGCTTCCGCCAGCCATTTCCAGCGTTGTATGCCAGAGTCCCTAGCCTGCTGACCCCAGAGGCGTACGCTGTTCACATGGCACTCCGGAGGACTCTGTTACCTAGGAGTGGCTACCCAGAGGGGTTCACTGGCTTGCAGCAGCTGCTACTACTTCACATCCTCACTCACGAGCCGTTTGATATAGTTGACTTTATCTTAGCTGAGATCGAGGATGTGATCACTGACAGGATGGGGGTTGTGAGGCAGTTCCCTTATGCACACTGGATCAGCTATATATGTTCTATGATTGTACCAGCAGAGTCACCTGTCAGTAGTGTGTACCGTCAGGATGAGGCTCCCCGGTTGCCAGTTTACCGTCCGACGGCACCACAGGACCGGAGGAGGGGCAGACAGGCAGAGAGAGCTGCCATGGCACAGTTGTCACCTGAGGCACAGGCCCGAGTGGCACAGGAGGATGAGGCACTGCTAGCTGCCGAGGCACAGCTTCCCGGAGGAGATGATGAGATACACTGGTCTGAGCTTGAGTCAGACTCCTCCGAGGATGCCGAGTACTTTCCTGCAGCACCCGCCAGTCACGACCACAAGGCAGGAGGGTCCCGAGAGCCAGCTCCAGAGTCACCGGCAGCTGCTACTGTTACAGAGTCCCAGGTGACTCAGCCGTCCGAGCTTACCTCTCTACTTCAGCAGCTTGTCACTCAGCAGAGAGAGGATCGGATCGCACAGGAGGAGGCTAGGAGAGCCCATGAGGCTCAGCTTGCAGCGATTCAGAGGGAGGCTGCCCGAGAGCGTGCTACAGCCGAGGAGCGTTTTGTCGGGCTTATCGATAGAGTCTCTCAGAGGACAGACGCTCAGTTCCAGCAGATGCAGCAGGGCATGATGGCGATGTTCGGGATGATCAGACAGCTGTACACTCACACCGGACTCGCCCCGCAGCAGCCAGGCCTTCAGGGTGTTGGAGCACCTCAGCTTGCAGTCACTCCAGCTCCAGTGCCCACTGCAGCTCCAGCTACTACAGCGACACTGGAGACCACGTTCTCGATGTCCGCACTCCTTGGGTCTGCCGGTCGTCCGCTCTTCTCACCACTGCCAGCGACTACACTCTTCCAGGACTCACCGCCGGCAGTGCAGTCAGTCGCCCTCCCCGTCATACCACAAACATTACCTTCAGGAGGAGGAGGAGAGGAGTCTATAGTTCCGCAGTCGACACAGCCGGCAGCTTCAGCACTTACTACTTCAAATGTTGACACATCTTCTGCTGAGCCGGCTACCACTTCTACGGACCCTCTTCCAGGCAGTGCCAGCACGAGAGCCTCCACGACAGCTACACCTCCAGTTAGCTCAGACCCTCAGCTCCCGTCCGTCACTGAGGGCTCTCCGTCCGACGATGATGACGACAACGACGTTCCGGACCGCTTCCTCACCGTGCCACGACAGCCGGATCAGTAGCTCGCCTTTTTGGTGCTTTGATGCCAAAGGGGGAGAGAGTCAGGGGGAGTTGGAGTCAGGGGGAGGGTAGAGATAGAGAGAGCTCGTAGTTTTCAGGACTTTGATGTTTTATCTCATTTGATGTTAGTTCAAGGATATGTACATTTGACGCTTGGGTATGCTGTGGTTTGAGACATATCTATGGATTTCGTTTGAGCCGTTGAGCTTTTTGGTCCTTTTTCGAGATTGCTTGTGTTTATCCTGTTTTATCTTTCTCGCTCTCTCGTTATTTATGTTTGTGTTGTCATCAATCACCAAAAAAGGGGAGATTGTAAGCATCTAGGCCCTCTAGGCTTGTTTCGGTGATTAATGACAACCATTATTGTGACTAATGAGTTTGTGCAGCTTAATAGATCATTATCGCTCATTTGATCATATGTCAAAAGAGGCAACTAAATTTCGTTATTCAAAAAGGTGATCTCGGTATTCAACTCAAATATATAACAAGACTAAGGATCTTTCTAGTCCTAAGTGTCGTAAGGTTGAGAAGGACACTTAGGTTAGTATAGGTTTTATAGTTTTGTAGTGATCGCACTATTAAGAGGGGTTAAGGTCAAGTAACTTGAGCATGGACATGGTCAATCAAAAATGGATGCACACTATGGTCACTCAGGTTCCTAGAAGTTCAAATAAGTGGTTTTCAACTTATATCTCAAGAATATTTGGATTTCACTCAAGACTCAAATCAGAAAAGGCAAAATCAGAAAAGTCTATACACCGATTTAACCGACGCTTCCATTTTTCTATACGTCGGTTAAACGCAGTAAGCTCATCCGATGAAGAAGATGATGGAGAACTTGCTCTCATGATGAGAAAGTTCATACGCTTGAATGACAAAATCAACAAGAATGGTTTCAACTTTGACCCTAAAAGAAGAATGTTCCGGCCATGGGGAGATGTCAAGAACAAAAATTGCTACAATTGTGGAGAAAAAGGTCACATTGCTCCAAATTGCCCCAAGTCGGACAAGAGAAAGAAGGACAACAAGAACAAGCATCGCCATGATTCAAGCGATGATGATGAAGATGAAAAGAAGAACAAAAACAAGAAACTCGGGAAGAAGAAGAGCCATGACAAGAAGACCAAGCTTTTCCCAAAGAAAAAGGGCAACACCAAGAGAAACTTCTTGGTAGAAAAACAAGAGTGGGTGACCGATGTCTCATCAAGCGAAGAGTCAAGTGATGAGGAAGAAGATATCGTCACCATCGCCCTCACCAATGAAGAATCATCGCTACCTCCACCTCCCATGTGCCTCATGGCAAAAGGTAAAACAAAGGTATGTGAGGAGGATAGTGACAATGATAGTGATGAAGAGCTTGACCCTTATGAGTAGGCACCACTAATCGGTTCTTAAACCATAACACAAAAGTAGGTATGAGCTTCATCAAGAATTTGCTTTCTGAGCTCAAAATCTTTAGGCACCACTAATCGGTTCTTAAACCATAACACATTCTCACTATCTTGGTGGAAACAACTTACTTTCGAATCTCCTTCTGATAATCTCCTCTGAATTTCCTTTATTCCTTTATCTTTCTTTTGTGCTGTTATGATTAGATCACGAAGAGCAGGAGTGAGTTCTAGATGGGCCAGTGTGCCATGTGGTACAATGCTCAAGTTCAGCTTTTCCATTTCAAAGCAAAGAGACTCGCTTTATGGTATAGCTGAGATGCAATGACAGTGAGCTTTGCGACTTAGCGCATCTGCAACTACATTCGCTTTACCCGGATGATAATGCACTTCAAGTTCATAATCCTTGATCAGTTCCAACCATCGCCTTTGGTGCATGTTCAAATCAGGTTGAGTAAAAAGATACTTAAGGCTCTTGTGGTCAGTGTAGATGCGACAAGGACTACCCAAGAGATAATGCCGCCATATCTTCAGAGCATGAACTACAGCAGCTAATTCCAAATCATGAGTTGGGTAGTTTTCCTCATGGCGTTTGAGTGACCTAGACGCATATGCAATCACTCGGTTCTCCTGCATCAAGACACAACCAATACCAATACCAGATGCATCACAGTATATGTCAAATGGTTTTGATGTATCGGGTTGAGCCAGGATAGGTGCAGAAGTTAAAAGCTTTTTCACTGTATGGAAAGCCTCTTCACATTTGTCATTCCTATGAAACTTCACACCTTTCTTGAGTAGCTCGGTCATAGGCTTAGCAATTTTTTAAAACTCTGGGATGAATCGACTATAATACCCAGCTAATCCTAGAAAGCTGCGGATTTCCTTAACTGATATTGGAGGCTCCCAATCCAACACATCTTGAACTTTTCCTGGATCAACTGAAATACCTTCTGCAGATATGACATGGCCTAAGAAAGGAACTTCTTTAAGCCAAAATTCACATTTGCTGAATTTTGCATACAACTTGTGCTCTCGTAAACGTTGAAGAACAATATGAAGGTGCTTGGCGTGCTCTTATTCATTCTTGGAGTATATCAGGATGTCATCAATGAATACCACAATAAACTTGTCCACCTCAGGCATGAAGACTGAATTCATAAGATACATGAAGTAAGCTGGAGCATTAGTCATTAGGTACTCAAATAAACCATAGCGAGTGGAGAAAGCAGTCTTTGGAATGTCCTGAGATCTGATCTTTATTTGATGATAACCTGATCGAAGATCTATCTTAGAAAATACCTTAGCTCCGGCTAACTGATCAAAGAGAATGTCAATGCGAGGCAATGGGTATTTATTCTTGATGGTAACCGCATTTAGAGGCCGGTAATCAACACATAACCTTAAACTTTGGTCTTTCTTTTTCACAAATTAAGCTGGGCATCCCCACGGTGATGAGCTTGGACTGATGAAACCCTTATTCAGTAGGTCCTGCAATTGTACCTTCAGTTCTGCCAATTCATTTGGTGGCATCCGATATTGCCTTCTAGAGATAGGTGCTGTACCCGGTTGGAGTTCAATACAAACTCAACGTCCCGATCAGGTGGCAGTCATCTGGAAAGACATCTGAATAATCGCACACTATAGGTATCTCCTCTAAGCTTTTACCCTCCAATTTATTTATGGTTGTATTGTGTGCCTTGTACTTGGTCAAAGGTAACACCGTAGAACCATGTGCACGTGAATTGATATGAACAGCATGCGCCTGAGTATCCAACACCACTCCATGCGCCTTCATCCAATTCATACCCAATATAATATCAATCCCTTGATGTGGGAGAATGATAAAATTGGTCGGAAAGATTCTCCCAGCCAAGTTGATTGGTACCTTTCTTGCCATTTGGTTTGTGATTATTTGACCACCTGGGGATTGAATTTTATATGAAGTATTCATGCAATCAATTTTCAATCCGTGCCTATCTGCACAAGCCTTATTAAGAAATGTATGCGAAGCACAAGAGTCGAATAGAACCCTAATTGGATGATCATTGAGGGAAAATATATCCGCCATCACGTGTTCCCCTTCTGGCACGTCCTCACAAGTGGTGTAACTCACACAACCATCCTTAATATACGGCACCTTCTTTTTTTCTTATGTGTATTGCTAGAGCCTTTTCTCGGCTTGGGTGGAGGGTAACAGATATTCTCCGAGTGATGGCAACCCTCGGCTAGGTGATGCTTGCACGGGTCAGGGTGGGAGCGAAAAACATGCTGCAATACGGGTTTCTTTTGCTCCCACTGTGGAGGAGCCAAAAGTTCAGGCATCCCCTATTGTAGTTGATATTGAGTTTGGGAAAAGCTAGTGGGCACCAGGCGTAGACGTTGCACCACATTCCCAGAAGACCCAATAGGTGATTTCTTCCTCTTTTTCGCCTTTTCGTGCTTTCGCATCGCATCTTCTTGGAGGATAGCTTTGCTGACCAAGTCACTGTAGCTGGTAAATGTTCTCACTGCTAAACGCATGAGTAACTCGGTATTTAACCCTTTCTGGAAACAATCTCGCTTCTTTTCATCGGTATCTACGTGATGTGCAGCATATTGTGCAAGATGATTGAAAATGTTGGCATATTCCATCACTGATTTGTTCTCTTGTTTCAGATTTAGAAACTCCTCCACTTTCACTTTTATGAAACCTTCTGGAATATAATGTGCCCTAAAAATCTCTCTAAATTCTGACCAGGGAATCTGTCTCTCTGTTGGCTGCATAGCTAAATAATTGGCCCACCATATCTTTGCCGGGCCTCTCAGCTGTTGCGCTGCAAAGGCAGCCTTGTCGACTTCTGTGCAATTCAGAATGCCAAACTTGTCCTCTATGGTGCGAATCCAAGCATCTGCCTCAAGGGGATCTTCGGCCTTGTGGAACAGAGGTGGTTGGGTGGCAAGAAAATCGACGTAGTTAGTTTCTGCTGGTGGTGCTTGTCGACCTCTGCCAACATTGCTTTGCACTAGTTGCCTCAACAATTCGGTCTGCTCATTGCGGTCGGCGATAAGAGCCGCAATAGCCTGAGCCAAGGAGGGAGACGGTGGTGGCTGTGCTCCTTGACCCTCATTTCCACGGTTAGCAGTGTTGTTATTGCCCATCTGCAAAAGTACCATCCCTTGGTTAGTCATTCCGCTATCGGGACTAATCCATGCAAATAAAGAATGTGCATAATTAATATGAACACAGCATGAATCGTTCCCTTCGCGATATGGTTCACCAAGAGAACAAAATGGTTTGCTTCAGTTGAAACCGCATCTAATCGGGTTGAACAACAGGTTGGTAACTCAGCTAGCTATAACGTTGCAGTCTTAAGGTTGCACAATTATTAACTACGAAGCGACCAACCAACTCGAATATGCAAGATGCATGCACGTTCTATCGTTCTCACCCAAACAATTACCAATTATGGTATACGAAGACGACCAGTGGCACAATTACGTACTCTCCCTATATATACTAGTCGTTCCTACGATCAAGGATTTATAACGTGCTTACGTAGTTAGTGTTCCTGCAAACAAACCAAGACAACAAGAGATAGATATAAATATCCATTTCTGGACCCTTCGTGCCAGCACACACGAACGGCCCCCATGTGTCCTACACCACACGGGTAACGCATATGCAGTTTCCCACATATTCACACATGCATTACCATCCACTATAGAGATGGCACCCAAATGTTCGACGCTGAATGGGCAGCGCTGCGCATACATTACCGAAGTAATGTATTCACTTCCCGTACAAATCGCCTTACGGGACACCCAAGGGTACACGTGTCCCAAGGTACACGGTTATGACCAACTGCATAACAAGTCTTCACCTCGTAACATTGCCTTACGAGATGGCCGTGATCACAATCACACGGTGAGAAATCCGCACTCCATATCAGGCGGCAGATAGCGACAGGCTCGTTTGAATTGAGCCTTATCACCTCCTCGTATGCTCAACATACGGGACCCGCGCACGTATGAAACACATGGGCTATTCTAAGGACTATCAGAATACCCACCTTGCTTACCTCAGCGTAGGTGCGTCGTTACAGAATAGTAGTTGTGCATAAAAGTAAGGTTTAACGAGAAGTAAATGCTGGAAGTGCTGGAATAAAATAGATACTTAGATGCCACCTAACTTATAGAACATAATTAGGGCATACGAACTATCTATTCTATTCCTTAGCGCATCTAGCGTCAACTTTTCGAAAACCCAAAATTTTTGCAAAACAAAGTTTACTTAACGTAGTTAAGTATGCCAGTAATCACCCCCCAGTGCAATTAGCTCTGATACTAGCTGTCACAGAACGGTCCAAATAATACCAATCAAGTGCAATAATTAACACTTAAACTCAAACCAGAATTACTGCACTCAACCAGTACACTCAGACCGTCTACTGTAACCAGGATCGATTACACAGGAACTCTCGCCAAAAGACAAGCACAGATGATTACCGGCAACAAAAGCGTTCAAAGACATTTACAACCCGAGTTTAACAGAAGCACCAACTTAAACTACAATAGGTGTTTACAAGCCAGTTTTACAATTCAACCCTCAGAGTTCAAACGCAGTGGAAAGTAATTTAGAGTTGAAAACAAGCTTCAAAATACAGTACGATAACCAACGTCGCAGACAAAGACGAGCTTCACACCTTGCCCACTGATGTGAGGCTCACCTGCCCGAACTTCATGGAGAAGACGGAACCCACTCGACCGACCAACCCGGAGGAAGTGGTTGACCGATCCACGAGGCGCAGATCTCCTCGGAGTCCTCCGGAACGCAGCCTGCTAAAAATATATGGCAACAACAAGCCTGAGTATTCTAATACTCAGCAAGACTTACCCGTCCATGGGTATACTTAGCCCATTAACTAGACATGAAAGGCTTTTTTGCTCTGGAGTTATTTTGCTGAAAAGCTACTATTAGTGAATCCTTACTTTCAGTATTTTAGCTCAAGATTATTATACAAATACCAACTAGGTTTGCACCAATACCTAGAGCATGCATGGTTGATCACATTATCTTTTCAGAGTACCACAGCCAACATTCTCAGTTCAATCTCATTCCACTTCTTTACTACGATGTGACGAAGTGACCAAGGTTCTCTTAACCGAGAGAGACGGCGAATCGATCCGATTTAACCTTGCAAGGTGAACCTAACACACATGTCACATATAGGCCCCGTCGGACCCTACGTGGCAACCCTTCACATATGCACACCGAATAGCTGAACTGCCCTGCGACCCGGGACTGCTAGCCCCACCGATACCAACGAAGGGTCAGCCATGAGTTTGCATACTAGCTCCACTGGTGAAGACAGTATCAAGTCCACCTACCGGTGCACATATGGTACTGAGCTTACCGGTTTCGACTACCTCCTACTCCCGGCATGTGGTTAGTACTGTTCAAACTCGGTCAGCACGGCCAACAACGGTACGGTCCTTAATCGACACAGGCGGAGGCTTACTTTCCATCCATTCCATATCCATAACCAATTCATCTCCACCCGGTCTCCATTTTTCCTTTCTTCTTCTCAAGGATTCATTCTCCAGAAACCTTTCCATAAGAAACAAGACCTATCTCTCGCGAGTGACAGAAACTTTTCCATAAGAAACAAGACCTATCTCTCGCGAGTGACAGGAATCACTCGACTTCTACCGGGTTTACTTAAGCATAGCAGTACTAGTGATAACTGAACTAGTAGAGACACTAGGTAGCCAAGATCATGTATCTATGGTTCCAATCAATTCCTTGAACCTAAATGCACAATACTTTAATATAACATGGAGTAATTAAAATAAGGGTCATGCTCCGGGGCTTGCCTTGCCAGTCAGCAGGGTTAGCGACTTCTGGGTCTGGCTCGACAGCTGCTTTGGCTTGCGGTTCCCCTGCTTGCGGCTTCTGGATCGGCTCAGCGACCAACTCGTAGACGGCTTCGCTCGTGACGTCTACAAAATTGCCAGAGTCAGAACCACAGCAGTGCAAGGATGCTCATGATACGACGCATTTCGATCCAAAGCAAAAGAAAGAACCCACAGAGCTGACATGCATCGACTGAGTAGCCCCCATAAAGAAAGTAACAACTGAACGATTTGAGTGCTTAGGTGCGGTTCCAAAGTTCAACTCATTTTAGCCTGAAGTGTTTCCTTCAAAACAACAGCCACTAAACTACTGATAAGGAAAACAAGCAACAATAGATCCACACACATGCACATAGACCATGCACCTGAAAATTTTACAGTGGACTACACATGTAAGGAGTAAGCCACTGTGAATTTTTCCTAATTTTTAGAGCAACAGAACAACTGGTATTAAATAAACTAGGTTAAACACAAACTGAATTTTTAGCAGGGGCAAAAGTGACATTTACCAAGCACAAGTATTTTTCTTCTGAAGATATTGATTTTTGAAACCTAACAAAATTTAGTTTGCATTTTTCACAATTTTCCGTGAATTGTTATGCATTTATTAAATTTCAGCCGAAATAACAATTTTTTGAATCAAAACAAAACAAAAAGGGGGGCTGACAGCCGGGCCCCACATGCCAGTGGGAGCCCAGCGCCCTCCTCCCCTACTTTCGCCGCCCATGGCCGACGCTTGGCCAGGCGGGCTCGCGGCGGTTCTGGCCCCCCGCCGGCGGTGGCCGGCCGGCGGCGCGGCTCGGCCGGACCGGGGCCAGGGCGGCCGGGACGCGGGGTGCACGCGAGGCAGGGGCGCATGGGGCACAGAGGCGTGCGCGGCGGCGGCGTACGCGGGCAGGAGTGGCGGCGCGGCGTCGGCGGCGGCGTTCCGGCCGTGGCGGGGCAAGGCGGCCGCGGTAGGGAGCGGCGCCACGCTGAAGGAGGCCAAGGGGCCCCAGGGCATGCGCGGGGTGGCGCGCGGGCCCACGCAGGGGCGCTCCGCGGCAGACGAGCGGCGGAGGTGGCGCGGCCACAGCGGCGCGGCGACATTCCGGAGGCGGCGGCACCGGATTCGAAGGGGAAAGAGGCCGGGAAGGATGAGGAGCGCTCGGGGAAGCTCACCGGGGGCTCGATTTGGGCGGAGGGAGGCCGGAAAGAGGTCATCGGCGTGAGGGGCGAAGCTCCGGCGCGGATGGCAGTGGCGGCCGGCGAGGGAGGGGCCGATTTGGCCGCGAGACGTCTCACTCGAGCTCGTGAAGGGGCGACGTGGGTGCGGGGCGAGGCTGCACAGCTCGGGGCACGAGGAATCGAAGTGGAGCGGCGAGGGGTGGCCGGAGCAACGCCGGCGGCGGCTCTGCTCACGCTGCTCGGCTCGACGTGCCCGCGAGCTCGAAGGAAGAAGAAAGAGGACGTGCAAGAAGCATCCAGGCGCGTGAATGGATAAGGCACGCGCGGAGGGCGAGGTTCGCCGGCGGTCGCGACGCGTGGAAGTCACCGGCGCTGTGACGGTCACCGGTATGGCGTCGGGGCGCGCACAGTAACGCCACAGAGAATAACAGTAACGCGTTTGACTGTTTTTGACTCGATTTTGACCGCCCAAAACTCAATTTTTTCTATGGAACATGAAATTTGGCCAAAATAAAAGTTGTAGAGGAAGAAAAGATGTACAACTTTGCTTTTGGGCGAAAGATGATTCGAAGCTCGGATCATGGAGAAAAACGCGATCGAACTCGGCTGAATGTAACTACACTGTGCAACTTGATTAGCGCTAATGACCTTGGTTAATCCTGATTAGCGACTAAACCCATGATTAGCGCCAGAAATTAACACCGGGGTGTTACACTCTTCATCCGTCCATTTGGTTTCATCGCTTCCTCATTGCCGGGATCGCTGATTCGAGAAGCTAGAGTTGTGGTCTTGCAGCTAGGGATTGGAAATCGAGGAACCGAGGGGACGCACGGGCGTTTGGCCTGCCTGTCAGGCTGGCTCACTAGCTACCTGACCGCTAATGGACCTTGTGGACCATTGGGTGGGGAGGGGTGGAACTAGGCTGCTATGATTTTTCAGCACGAAGCAGAAACAAGAAGTTCGAAAGCATATTATGTTATGTAATATTTGTATTTTTTGTGTTATACATATATAATACACTGTATATATAAACGATTTTGTCAGAAATAATGGGTATTCATTTGAATACCCTTGATACACCTTGGGCCCGCCCCTGGGCGGCACATTGACGTGGCGTGGGAGGAGGGCTAGGCGCGAGAAGGGAACACCGCGCGTGGGAGAAGACCGTTGGAGAGCCGCGCGACCTCGGCAAAGATGGAGAGCAAGGAGGACAAGATACCAAGTGCGAGCAAATAGCTAGGAAGATGACGGTTTTGTTGCCCGTTGTTTTTTCGATTTTTGTCTATATTTACCAATTCAGGAAGGTGTATAGAGCTTGTTCAAGTTGCTCTAAAATTCTCCCTTTGGTTGAGGGAAGTTGGGGTAAAATATTGGAACAACCCAATCATTATTGGGAAAAGGGAGGTTTGGGAAAATTGCTAGAGTATATCTTATTCCTAACATTACAAGTTTATTGGAGAAAAGGAGACTGCTCGAGATACTTTAATGGGGCTAAACCCATCCAACCCTAATGCTTATAGGAATCAAATGGCAATCCACCCCAACCTAAAGGTTCAACTAAATAACTCACCCGCCCCGTTCCATTTGATGCTTGAACCCATGGGTATGGCTAGACTTACTAATTAAAACCCTCGACCCATATTTCACTATATATAGCAATGCTGTTTTTTTAAGAAAAAGCATCAGCAGTGCTGGTATGACAGTTGCTTTACATACTTATAACTCTAGTTTTACTAACACCAGCACTAACCATTCATGAGAGGGACCCTATTCATAAGAAAGATTGGCAGGGAGCTAAGGATGAGAGGAACACTATTCCTTCTTTCTTCAGAGAGGGCACAAGAGGAACACTGTTCCTGGCGATTCTCGCCCAAATACAATGCACCTCGAAAGCGCAATGGGGGAGCCAATGGGAGCTAGCAGGAGAAGCGAGGATGGACGGCGGGAGTGGAGTATCCAACACCGCTCGTCCACCTCACCAATGGGGGTTTGGGGTAGCTTTCTTGTGCGGGGATGACAGGGACAGGAAAGGCCGTGACGCGCGGGAGCACGCTTGGGGGCCTGGCCCGAGAACAAACTCCCCCGTCTCTTTCTCCCTCGCACGTCCGAGCAACCGGGGATCGGAGAGCGACGTCGCACGCCAACTTCCTCTTCGTCTGGCCAAAACTTTCCGCTCGGATCGAGGCCGAGATTGGTCTGGTCTGGTCTCCTCCTCAACGCACGCCGGCCGTGAGCTTTGGTCTGGTCTCCTCATCGCACGGCCGAGATTGGAGAAAATCTGCTCCAAACGAACGTGGCCGCCAGGGCCTGGCGGCCAGGCCCAAGGTCAAGGTTAGGTCACTGGCGTGGGTCGGCAGAAGAACTGAAGAAGCAGAAGCAGAAGCAGCATCGAACACAGCAGGGAAGAAGCATCGCTGGAGCACCTACGAAAGCCAAGAGGGATCTTTCTTCTTCGCAATTATCATTGTTTAGCGCTTCTCGATTGGCGACACCGATGGAAGTTGGTCAATGTTGCCGGCCCCTGCGTGATTAAGCTAATTAAATACTCGCAGCGGACAAAAGTGTCAGGTCACGATCACGATAATATGCCCCCCATGATACCGAATTATTGTGGCGCTAGTAGATGTTTTTATATACTTTTGTGGCGCTACTAGTTTAGCGTGCATCATGCTAGCGTGAGGAGGCACGCTCGGAGAGGATCCACCCAATGACCCAACCAAGTAGTAGAAAGATAGGAGTGCTTATCAACGATACGATCCCAAGGTGCTTTTAGTCATGTGTGTGACGTGTTGGTTCACGCGCAACAAGAGATTTTTTACTTGGGATTTCATGCCACCATCGAGAACGATTTCTTTTCCTGCGCTTCTTTAAAACTCGCCAAATGTAATACTAGTTTCCAAGTCAGGCTTGGCCGAATTGGAAAACCTCGATTTCGCTTCCATTTGTGTGGAGCGCGTCATCTATTGACATTAATCCCTTTTCCCCTTTATTACTCAGTACCTGTTGCCATCAACGGTGTACTGCGTGATGGAGGTCACAAAGTTGACCGACGGACTGGGCGAGGCTCAGCAGGCCGGAGACAACACTGCCACAGATGGCCACCAGGGCACCAGGGGATGGCCACCGCGCGGCGGCGGCGGCGGCAGCTAGCGCTGTACGAGTAGGGGTGGGTGGTAGATCCGATCGAGATTCGCCCGGGATCCCGCCCACGACGGCCGCCCATCGGAACGTCAAACTCTGCAAACCCCGGGGCTCTCCCTGGAGTCGTGGACTTTCTAAGCGCGCCATTTTGCACCCGGGCCCTCCTCAGATCCACAAATTCTACTAACCTGATGGAGCTCAAAAAGTCATCATGAGACAGTTTTTTTTTTTTTTTGCGCTCCGGATTCTTACCGGTCCGTGAATTCGTCGTGGATTTGCATGCCAAGTTCTTTTCCAGTCTTCCAGATTGCCGGTGATGAACGGAGGAGGAGGATGATGGCACCGGCACCGGTTGTGTTTGTTTGTTTTTTTTTTCAAAACATCGGTTGTGTTTGTTTAGCCTGAATGATTGAGATACCGTACTAGTACTTGGTGGTGGCAACCAATTGTCGAGTACAAAATTCTTTGGACGGTGGCAACTTTGAGCAGCTGAGCAATAAAGTATACGAGTTGGTTGGGAATTTGGGATCGATGAAGTGTCACAACTCGCAAAGAGAATTATGCCTTCCTAGCTATTTTTATTTGAGGCGCATTTCTTATATCTCCTCGTTTGGCGTCACCTTGAGTGTATGGTCCACTAGAGGCGGCAACCGGAGGTCGTGCGGGGAGAAATTCAAGGAGGAAGGAAAATCAAACTCGTCCCCCATATGACTACATTTCAAACTATAGCTATCTCATCATTTTTTGGGAGCACGAAAATCCAGTCCAACATGATGACTAGTGTAGGAAGAACACAAGGGCCACATATGGTCTTGTTTAGTTGCGTCCGTAAAGTTTTTGAAATGAAATCTTTACACATTTGAAGTATTAACATATAGACTAATCACAAAACTAATTACAGAACTCGTCTGTAAACTACGAGAAGAATCTAATGAGTCTAATTAATCCATCATTAGAGCATGTGTGCTGTAGCAATCACTGTAGCAATTTAGTGTCTAATCATATCCTAATTATGCTCATTAGATTCGTCTCGCAATTTACAAGCAAACTATGCAATTTATTTTTTATTTTGTCTAGATTTAATATTCCATGCATGTAAGATTCTCTTTCGATGTGATAGATTTGGAATTTTGAATTTTGCATCTAAACAAGGGCCTAGTTTGCCAGGGCAACAATCATTACTTTTATGAAACTAAAATGAGCAATTTATTATCTAGTTTGCTATGGCCACAATCATTACTTTGGAAATACTAGAGATAATCGCGTGCTTACTAAACATTTCTTTTGTTCTAACACTAACACCTAAACTAAAATTTTCTTATAAATAATGCTACAAATTATATACACCATGTCATCCTCGGATCAAATTTTGATTCCCCTAGAGTGTTCTAAAAAAATTCACACCTCAGATTTTCCAATTGTATAGGTTTTTAAAAGAACAATTTAGTACATATGACGCAAGTCAGAACCCGTCCCCCTCCATTATTAGGCATGCCAAATTACTAAGAAATTGAGATGGAAAAGTAACAAGCACATGCAACAGGATCATTCTTCTCTATTATACCGGTGTGATTCCACTTTTGCATGGATTTTTTCTTACCTTTTGAAGTCAAAAAATTTCGAGGATGAGAAAGAAAAAATGACAAGGACGTCACCATTGCTATTTTTATCTAATTTTTCACCATTGTCCTTCTTTGCATGATTTCATCATGATATTATTACGCAAGTAACATGTCAATAAAAAGAGAAATGCAAATACATAATCTCATCATAACTAGGAATTCACTAGGATTCTTGTTGATTAATGATATATATTTCTATAAATATGCAAGTTAAAGCATATCGGAATACGGAGATCCCCATCAATCCCATCAATCACATGATGATGATAATATGTCTATGTTGGAAGGAAGTGCAACACATCACAATGCTGACTTTTGTAGGTGTACCCTGCATGCAACATGGACATTCAGCATCCCCTAGAGGTAATCTGAATTACGAACTTGCTTGGTGTGTTGCAGTTTCTCTAATACAACCTTTGTCTAGTACTAGTACTCTCTCCACACTCTATGGAACAAAAATAAAATATAAAAAATTCACAGATTTAGATTCGTATAGGAAAGTTTACAATATGAGTCATTTTGGAACGAAAGATTTCATCTCTCAAATTTGTGATCAATCTGCAAATTTTTGAGGAAACGAACGTTGCAAATAACAATCCCGAGTTCCACAGGTGCCAATCTGCAAAACAACTTCCCATGAGAGTACGGGACTCAAAAGCATAAACTTCACCAAACGGGCCCACCACCAGATCACCACCATCCTCCCGTACAAATAGCACACGAACACTTCGACCTTCCCAACCATCTCCCCGGCCCCCCGCCGCGCCCATCCCGGCGCCGCCTCCTCTCCCGAAGCCACGCTCCCTGCCACTAGCCGCCGCCGCCGCCGCCCCCACTCCCGCACCCTCCGCGGGCGGGGGGACACTCTGCGCCGTCCAGCGAGAATTTGATTCAGTCGGATTCCGCTGTGATGGCGGGGAAGGCGCCGATGGAGCGGCACCAGTCGATCGACGCGCAGCTGCGGCTGCTGGCGCCAGGCAAGGTGTCCGAGGACGACAAGCTGGTCGAGTACGACGCCCTCCTCGTCGACCGCTTCCTCGACATCCTCCAGGACCTGCACGGCCCGCACCTCCGCGAATTCGTACGCCCCGATCGATCCCGTCCTCTCGGCCGCCGCCGCCGCCCCAGATCCGCGCGTCCCGGCGACGCCGTGCTGACGCCGCTGGTGCCTCTTCGCGTGCGCAGGTCCAGGAGTGCTACGAGCTCTCAGCGGAGTACGAGAACGACCGCGACGAGGCGCGGCTCGGCGAGCTCGGGAGAAAGCTCACCAGCCTGCCGCCGGGGGACTCCATCGTCGTCGCCAGCTCCTTCTCGCACATGCTTAACCTCGCCAACCTCGCCGAGGAGGTGCAGATCGCGCACCGCCGCCGGATCAAGCTCAAGCGTGGGGACTTCGCCGACGAGGCCTCGGCGCCCACCGAGTCCGACATCGAGGAGACGCTCAAGCGCCTCGTCTCGCAGCTCGGCAAGTCGCGCGAGGAGGTCTTCGACGCGCTCAAGAACCAGACTGTCGACCTCGTCTTCACGGCGCACCCCACGCAGTCCGTCAGGAGGTCCCTGCTTCAGAAGCACGGCAGGTGCCGACAATCGTTGGGTTACCGTTGCTTTGATTGCGGCAGCTTTTCTCCAACTTCCATTGAGGCGCCTTGCTTGCCTCATGCGTGTCGAAGCAAAATGCAGTTCTCTCTAGTGTTAATTTGTTTCTGTTGTTCAGGATCCGGAATTGCCTGAGACAGCTGTATGCCAAGGACATCACTGCTGACGACAAGCAGGAGCTTGATGAGGCTCTTCAGAGGGAGGTAAAAGATCTCGATCTCATCACTTTGAGATGAGAATATTGTAATAGAAAGTCACTCGTGAGGTTCCAGAGTTGATCAAGCATCCACCACACCTTTTGATTCTTTAACTTTTTTATTTGAAAAATGTGTGCTCATTGTTTATCTGATGATCCGTCATTTCTAGGACTTGTTTTATCCTGATGATGTCCGCGGGGGGGGGGGGGGGGGGGGGGGGGAGGTGGCTGAAATTATTCCTATGCCAGAGCATAGGCATTTCCATATTACTGTCATTATAATTTGGCCCCACCCCTGAAAACCAAATTAGCTTATGTCACATTTTCTTTTTTTGCCTCTTTATGTGTGTGATGCCTGCCAAATCATTCGGTTAGAATGCTATCTCTATTGTCTGCACTCCACTATTTTAATAGTAGTTTATTAGACATTGAACAAGGTAAGGCGAATGCAAGAAAGCATCGCCTGACAAAAACCATGAAGATATGCCCAATCAAGATTGTTTAATAATACCACCGACAGAAGTCTCAGTATTTGCAAAAGTTGGAAGGTTCTCTGGGTGTTCTATGCCACTACAAAGATTTTGAGTGTGTGGAATTATGGTGATTTGTTTGTCATGCAGACTTTTATCTCCATATTATTATTATCTGAAGTAGCTGTTAAACTTTGGCAAACCCCTAACAGTTCCAGAACACATATTATTCTTGTCAGAAGCATCCATCAAACTTGTGTTCAATTTGAATTTGTTGAGTGCATTATTTTTAGCTCTTAGTTGTGAGTTTACCATTGCTCTATTCTGAGATCCATCAGATGTTTCCAACAAAATTCGACTTTGGTTGTATCAACATATATCTTCCTAAGAAAAGCATTTTATTGACTCTTCTATGCTTGCACATGGCAAGGTGAAACGAAATGTCAGATATGTACAGGTGGATGTAGTTACGATGCTGCTGTTGATTCTATATTGATTTTTATCTTTTTTTTTGGTATACGACACTGCAATTTGGTTATCGGATCTGTTAACTTTCTTTATGGAAAAGCTGAATAAAAATGCTTTGAAAAGAGAGGTAGACAACTGTCAGAGCTTATTAGTCCAAAAGGTTTTTATACTTCATATTTTTTAATTGCATATTAGTCATCAGTCAGATCTGGGGAAGCTATAACTCATTGTGTTCTTCAAGTTAATTTAATCACATGTGTATTTGTCGTTAGTCACATCTGTGTTCTGGAATTGCCCATTCTGTAGTATATGATTGACAAAGAATGTGGGAAATGCTAACTTGTTACCATATTATATACGCACCTAGCATAATATCTATATGAAAATGCATTTGCTGATTTGCCATTTAATACCCTTCACAGATTCAAGCTGCTTTCAGAACTGATGAAATCCGCAGGACCCCTCCCACCCCTCAAGATGAAATGCGTGCTGGAATGAGTTACTTCCATGAAACTATATGGAAGGGCGTACCCAAATTCTTGCGCCGTATTGACACTGCTCTGAAAAATATTGGGATCAATGAGCGTCTCCCTTACAACGCTCCCCTCATTCAGTTCTCATCCTGGATGGGTGGTGACCGTGATGGTAATTTCTTGTTTTCATATTCCATTTTATACTCTTTTTTTTTGCTAAAAAATTAATACATTCTTGAAGAGTTTTTTTGTACAAAAAAAAGTTTTGAATAGTTCTAAAATTTTCAACTAGTTGCATCTGAACGTGAAAAGTGTTGACAGTGCCTTCCTAATTCCTATCATTGTGACATCAGTTGCATGTGTAACAAAACTATTGATAGGGCCTTCCTGTCATTGGGACATCAATTCTTCTAGCAATTGACTACTTACTTTTGCTGACTGGTATATTATTTTTAAAACTCCCCATTTATGTATTGTTTTCTAGGAAATCCAAGAGTTACACCAGAGGTTACACGGGATGTATGCTTGTTGGCGAGAATGATGGCTGCTAACTTGTACTTCTCTCAGATAGAAGATCTAATGTTTGAGGTATCGCAATATGAATTGAACTTCCCTTATATGCAAGGAGCTTCAACAGTGTCTGTTCCCTGGTGCTAACGGTATGATATTCTATTCTAGCTCTCTATGTGGCGCTGCAGTGATGAACTTCGGATCCGTGCAGATGAATTACATCGCTCGTCAAAAAGAGCTGCAAAGCATTATATAGGTAACAGAACTGTAATTTGTGGTAATAAAGGAATTTGGATTAATTCGCGTATATCATTTTATTAGATTATTATTCTAAAACAATATCAGATTATTTTGCTTGCTTTGCTTTGCTTTTGACACATGTAGTTATTCACTTGAATGTGAGTCCTGATCTGAAAACTACACTGACATTAACTGTTAGAGGATGCCATAACTGATGTCTTTAAATTTGTGATGGTTACCATTACTGTTCATAATAGGATTATGTATAAAAGCACCCAAAATTAGAAATAAATAACTTTTTTAATGACCAGCTGGCCCAATACCAAAGAACTCTAGTCAGGAACTTGTATGCAAGACTATATACTGTCATGTAGTGTGAACAAATATAACCTTTCAAGAATGTTCTCTTACTACATTTACTTAAATGATATTACTAATTGAACATTGTTCTTACAGAATTCTGGAAGCAAGTTCCTCCAAACGAACCATATCGTGTCATACTTGGTGATGTCAGGGATAAATTGTACTATACACGTGAGCGTTCTCGTCATTTATTGACAACAGGAATTTCTGAGATTCCAGAGGACGCAACTTTTACTAATGTTGAACAGGTTAGCTCTTTTTCTGTGATATTCATATTTGTGATTGTTACCATCATACTTATAGTAATCTGATTACCACCTTCTACATTGCAGTTTCTGGAACCTCTTGAGCTTTGTTATAGATCATTATGTGCTTGTGGTGACAAGCCTATAGCTGATGGAAGTCTCCTTGATTTCTTGCGTCAAGTATCCACTTTTGGGCTTGCTCTTGTGAAACTTGACATCAGGCAGGAATCTGATCGGCACACTGATGTCCTTGATTCAATAACTACACATCTTGGAATTGGATCCTACGCTGAATGGTCTGAGGAGAAACGCCAGGATTGGCTGTTGTCTGAACTGAGGGGCAAACGTCCATTGTTTGGTTCTGATCTTCCTCTGACTGAAGAGACTGCTGATGTTTTAGGCACATTTCATGTCCTTGCAGAGCTCCCAGCAGATTGTTTTGGCGCATATATCATCTCGATGGCAACTGCCCCATCTGATGTGCTTGCTGTCGAGCTTTTACAGCGTGAGTGCCATGTGAAACAGCCATTGAGAGTTGTTCCACTCTTTGAGAAACTTGCAGATCTTGAAGCAGCTCCAGCAGCTGTAGCACGACTCTTTTCAATTGACTGGTACATGAATAGGATTAATGGCAAGCAGGAGGTGATGATTGGGTACTCAGACTCTGGCAAAGACGCTGGACGTCTCTCTGCAGCGTGGCAAATGTATAAAGCACAAGAGGAGCTCATCAAGGTGGCAAAGCATTATGGAGTGAAGTTGACCATGTTTCATGGAAGGGGTGGAACAGTTGGCAGAGGAGGTGGCCCCACTCATCTGGCCATTTTATCGCAGCCACCAGACACGATACACGGATCGCTTCGTGTAACAGTACAAGGTGAGGTTATTGAGCACTCCTTTGGAGAGGAGCACTTGTGCTTTAGAACTTTGCAACGCTACACTGCAGCTACCCTTGAACATGGCATGCATCCTCCAATTTCCCCCAAACCTGAATGGCGTGCTCTGATGGACGAAATGGCTGTCGTGGCAACCAAAGAATATCGATCAATTGTCTTCCAAGAACCACGCTTTGTTGAATACTTCAGATCGGTAGGTTCAACTTGCACTTGCACAAGCATGATGTTTAGACATTGTTTCAAAGCTGCTAAAGAAACCCTTAGCCTAAATATGCACTTAGAATAAGGTTTCTTTTCGCCAATTTATGATTTCTTTCTTCAAAAAGTTCAAACAATCTCTGATGTTTTCTGCATATCTTTTTAACTGAAACACCCTAGAACACTTTCTAATATAATGGTATAGGTACCCATTTGGCAAAGTTCAGGACGAATGCTTTCATTTTAAGTAGAATGCCATTTTTAGTTATTGCACATTTGTGTTATACAAACTAAATGAGCCGAGTTGTACTCATTTGTCCTATTTAAAAGCACTATCTGAAAGGAAGCTTTTCTTATGTATGTCTCACTGTACGGTGATTCAGTGTCTTCTGTTAAGCCAGTTATAGAAGTTGGTGATAACTATGTGAACTTGTGATATGATGCGTAAAGTTTGACACTAAACTCTATCTGAATGTTTTTCCAGGCTACACCTGAGACTGAATATGGTAGGATGAATATCGGTAGCCGTCCATCGAAGAGGAAGCCTAGTGGGGGAATAGAATCGCTCCGTGCAATTCCATGGATCTTTGCTTGGACACAGACAAGGTTCCATCTCCCTGTTTGGCTTGGGTTTGGCGCAGCATTCAAGCATATCATGCAGAAGGACATCAGGAACATCCATACTCTGAAAGAAATGTACAATGAGTGGCCATTCTTCAGAGTCACCCTTGACTTGCTTGAGATGGTTTTCGCCAAGGGAGACCCAGGAATCGCAGCTGTGTACGACAAACTGCTAGTGGCTGAAGATCTGCAATCCTTTGGGGAGCAGCTGAGGAAGAACTATGAGGAGACAAAAGAGCTACTCCTTCAGGTAAAGTGTTCTAATATAGGCTATTTTGTTTTGCTCGCGTTTCAGCTATTTCTACATTTATGTAGCCAAATATAGGCAGGTAAACTGCTCATTTTTTGCGACTTGTAGTTTTAAAAATGTTGGAAGTCCTATCGCATATGATTCTAAAAATCGCCAATTGTTCGCAGGTTGCCGGTCACAAGGACGTCCTCGAAGGCGATCCTTACCTGAAGCAGCGTCTGCGGCTGCGTGAGTCCTACATCACCACCTTGAACGTCTGCCAGGCCTACACCCTGAAGCGAATTCGTGACCCGGCCTTCCAAGTGAGCCCCCAGCCGGCTCTGTCCAAGGAGTTTGTTGACGAGAGCCTGCCAGCGCAGTTGGTGCAGCTGAACCCCGAGAGCGAGTACGCTCCGGGCCTGGAGGACACGCTGATCCTGACCATGAAGGGCATCGCCGCCGGAATGCAGAACACCGGCTAGGCCAGACTCTCGGTGTACAAATAACCCATCTCACATGAGATGGTGGACAATGTGTGTAAGCCTGTAGGCAGTTAGTTTGCCGGCGCTAGTGGGTTACTCATCTGGAGGAACTTTTATGTCGCAGACTTTTGGTTTTGCTTGATGTAAATGTCAAGGTGAGCTTATTGGCTGTTGAAGCCTGATGCGTAATAAATTATGGAACAATGGTTTACGTTAATATCTAATAATAAATGTGTATCTTCTATAAATATGTGTCGTTGAGTTAGAAGACATATTTTTATCATTTCCTGGCAAAAAAAAAAGACATTTTATCACTGCCCCAAAAAGACATTTTATCACTGCCCCAAATTTGCCATCTATTTTACAGGAAAATGTTCTGATGTGTGCTTCCATTCTCCAAGAAGCGGATTAGATGGAACCGTAGCAGCGGCAACAACCAAGTCACCCTCTACTTCTCTGAATACAAACGCTAGAAGTCCTTATGTTAGCATACGAACGGAGTAACGAAGTAGTTAGACTAATTGGCGATGCAATGGATTTCTGGCATTTAGCAACCTGCATGCCACGAACTTCGGCTCATATGCTCAGCCAAGGCACAAACGTCCAATAACAGGAGCACAGGTTGCATACAAACCAACCAAGATTGTGAACCCAGAATTAACTAAACAGAACACCGAGAATCAACAACCGGCCACAAAAAATAGAGACGATGCTAGACATTATTCTTCTGGGGCCTGAAAAGGCTGTTATATAAGAATTCATCCATAATTAACATAATGGCAACGAACAGAAACTAAAGGAAAACGGTGCCTCCCACAACAAGAGATGCATGGGTCTCCGAGAGAACATTAGCGGCAAGTTGACATTCCTATGACGACTAGGTACTAGGAAAACACCACGGGTTACTGATTCGCGATGCGATGGCTCTAGCATGATCACAACTAGAGGAAGCTCTGCCTGGTGATGATCTGCCACTGGTGGCAGCCTCAAGGGCGACGGCGGCTTGGTGCGGGACGGGCTCAGTTGGACATCACGCGAGGAGACCGCGGACGGACTGGTGTCTTGGAGGGGCTCACCCTGCACAGTTACAGAGCGATATGAGAAAGGCGATGATTCATGATGCCCTTGAACTAAGAATTTGCTCTTATGGGAATTAACGAACGTAGATTATTGGCTGAGTGTTTACCTAATAGGAAGGGAGCCAAGGACCATGCCACTGAAGTTCAGGGCCATAATTGCACTTTCTGCCTGCATTGAACATGCAAAAAAGTAAAAGCCCTGCATAAGTTGAATAATCATGGCTATGAACGGCTTTATATATCTGTAAGACTACTTGGCAATACAAATTTAAGAGAGATAGAGCACCGTAGACAGGAAAACAATACCGATTTAAGAGAGATAGAGCACCATAGACAGGAAACCTTTAATCATGTCATTACCCAAATGCGTTGACAGTATCTTAGAAACAAATATATTTCTTCACTTAAAAGTAGGTTCCAGTAACATCCTGATTTGACTATTATTTGTGTGCATTGTAACTTGTGGAATTGTTGAAAGTTCCGAACCTACTTAGGACAGAACACTAATAATAAATAAGGTTCTTTAAATTCAGGGACATAAACTCAAGTCCTTGTGAATGGTTTTTTTTCTAGCCAACACAAGAGAAGTACTCCCTCCTTCCCTGTTTATAAGGCATACACGTATATCAAGATTCAAACCTTGTCATCTTTGACCAATAATTTGACTATTAAATTTTTATTTTTATAATGCAAATTTCATATGATTGGATTCATAATCAAATATATTTTACAATGATTATAAGTTTATAATCAAAAGTGATATAATATATAATAAATAAATGGTCAAAGTGTTGTTTAGAAGACCGTGTCATGTTCCACCATGCCTTATAAACGGGGAAGGAGGGAGTACAATGAAAGATAGCTAGAAGATCATCAAAACTGGACTAAGACAAGATAACAGAATTTTAAGTAACACCTATAGCAACTGTTCAGCTTCAGTATGTTTAAATATGTTCATTAAGATATCTTCTTTTCTCTGAGGTTGCCTTTTCAATTGGTAGTACTTATGAATAATGTTCAGTATCACACATTACAAAGAAAATGAATTCACATAGCACTTCTAGATCCTGTCTTTTAAGTGGCAGTAGAAATTTAACTAACATCCGAAAATATAACAGTGAAAAACCTTGTTTCACTTACCTGAGCAAACTCAACAAAAGCAATGCACGTGGAGTGTACATAGTCACCAAGGAGCCTCAGGCGTGAAACCTAAATAAAATGCTAATATGTCAATCATTTCATAATAAACAATATAAATAGGCTACAAAAGGCATTCAGTACCAAGAGTCTTATGTCATTCATATTCATACCTTCCCACATGTACCCTGAAAGAAAATCTTTACATCCTCCTCGGTAACCTATACAAACAAGAAGTGCGTACACCATTAACACATAAGCTGTAAACCTTAATCTTTCAAACTGCTGTTTCCTTCACCAATAATCACGTTTGTATTGTGACATTTCAGCATGCACCAATCACCACAAAGATAGAAACCACAAGTTCAGCATTCACCATTCACACCGGAAGAGTAGCACTAGATTTGGACAGTGCAGTAGCAAACATGAGATGACACTTCAATAAGACAATAACAATGTTTTTCTTTGTCCAGAAAGAAAAAGGCTATCATACATATCTTGGGGAAGTGATTGTGTTCTCATTATACATATCTTGGCACTGATCAAATCTCCTTTAAAATGCTCATTAATTCAGATAAACCAAAATGTCCCCCAAAAATAAAATCCCAGACTACATTGTAACGGTACAATGAGAAGTATTTTTATGCTTCCAGAAATTGAAATGCAAATAATTTAAAGCAGATAAGATCTTGATTTGGAACCACCCACTACAATCTAAAACTACTGCTAGAAGATGTGCAATTGAGTTTTAGGAGATCACAAAAGCACTGTTAAAGCATCTTATGTGTAATTAAGAATCACAAGTTTTGAACCACATGCAGTCATGCACAGCCAGGAATATAGGCTTCCATACCTTC
Source organism: Panicum virgatum (assembly GCF_016808335.1). Lineage (NCBI taxonomy): Eukaryota > Viridiplantae > Streptophyta > Magnoliopsida > Poales > Poaceae > Panicum > Panicum virgatum. Next base: position 13,854,420 of record NC_053145.1, read on the forward strand.
TTATCAATGTTAGTACAATATACAGTCCTTGAGACCATTTCTTTCTCGTCTTCAGTCTGTACACAATGTGCCATACAACTAATATTAGCAGAAATTTTAGGCATGACAAAGGAAAACTGGGGAATATGTTGTGATCTAAAGAAAGCATGTGTCATCATCATCGTCTACTTACTCGAGGAAGAAATTTAGGGTTCACAGGTAGAATTGCTGTTTTAGAAGGTAAAACTCTAACAGGATAATAACCGAGCATGGTTCCCCCAAGTGTTAGTGCTGCTCTTGCACCAGCTGCAGACAATGGAAAGCTTCAGCATCATTTTACCATACCAATACTGCAAATGAAAAGATAATGTGTCGAGAACACTACCATCATCAGCAAACTCGATGAACGCAAAACGCAGGACAGAATGTGGGTCACCACAGATACGGCAATCTACCACCTACAGGTAAAAAAAGAGATTTTTAAAAATCATCACGAAGAGGTAAAGTAGCTGAATTATCTATCACGTGATTGAAAGGTCACAAAGGTAACCCAGATGTTGTCATTAGCTATCACGTGATGGAGAAAGAGGGGGGGGGGGGGGACTCTGCAGCCATGTTTTCCACAAAATAATCATAGAACTTACTTGCCCACAATTAGAAAACACTTCAGCAAGCTTCTGCTCAGTCACCTACAGAGCAACAAGATGAAATGAAACATCAACAAAGAAACAGCAATTTCAAAGGCCACTATCTTTAGTATGCTCACATGCTGATCAATGTCAGAGACATAGACGGTTCGCCGCACACTATCCTCCCTATCAGCCCGTCGGGGTCGGCCCCCCATCCTCCGCCTCCCCTGGTTGAAGCTGTTCCTTCTCTGATATCAGAAAGGCAATGTCAATTTGTCATCGTACCACCAGAACCAATAAATGGCCACACAACTGCTGCTAGCACAACAATTTATTCTGAAATTCTAAAAGTCTGGTGGAGGTCCACGAAAATGAATTGTTGACATCAAGCACAATAGCCTATCACCATCACATCGATTCACGTATCAAATTTTTGGCAATTGCAGTGCCACTAACACGGATCATTCAACAATGTTCGGTTAGAACCGATAAATCATTTCTTAACAAACTAACAAGATTAAATTGTTCCTCTAAAACTAACAAGATTAAATTGACATCTCCTCGCAGAAAACAAAAGGAGAGATCAATTGTCATCTCTAGGATAAAACATAAAAGGTTATTCATATCAAAATCTAAGATGATTCCGCAGATGCAAATGATTCAGAAGCGAACAATAACAGAAGGAAACTATAAACCCCTCTCCCTGCTCAAGACTTCATTTCCTACGAGATAAAACAAGGAAAAAGGCACAAAACAAAATCTCGCGAATATGAAAGTGATCGCCATCGCCTGAAACCCATCAGTTGAGACGATCGTAATACACAAATCAGCAAACCATCAGGCGATCACAGCAGTGAAAAGTCAAACAAAGACCAAACCTGTCAAATCAAGACGCGTATATACAACCGTAAAGAACACAAAATTCACAGCTCACCGACCCGGCGATTCAGAGGGTGGCCGCTGCCGTTGCTGGATCCGTCGCTGCTGGAGTCCCTGCTCCCACCGCCGGCAGCGCCGCCACCGGCCACCTGCAGGTGCCCGCCGGCAGCGCCGTAGTACTCGGCAGCGGACACGAACACCGGCGCGTCGGCGGAGAGCACGCCTCCCCCCGCCGGCTTCACCGCCGGCGCCGCGGCGCGGCGCGACGACGGCACGAACTCCTGCGCGCAGGGGTTGAGCTTGGACATGAGCTCCTCCAGCTTCCTCATGTCGCTCTTGTACTCCTTCTCCTCCTCCTCCCCCACGGCCGGGGCATCGCCCTTCACCTCCACCTCGGCCTCCGCCCGGATCGGGCCCTCCACCGCCGCCGCCGCAGCCTCCACGGCCACCATTATTGCCTCGCGCACTGACCTCGAACAAGGAGAGATCAAATTGCTATTCTACTACCACACTCTGGGCGATCAAAATTCCTTTTTTTTTTCCTTCCTTCTCTCCCCTCCTTGTTCTTGGGTTGGTGTGCGTTAGCCTTCTTGTTGGTGATGCAAGGGAGAGTGAAGAGGAGGAGGGGAGGAAGGAGGCGGAGGTCCAAATGCAACTAGGCATCGCTTTCGCCAGTGTTGCTTATAAACACAACGCAAAATACCATTTTCCCCCCTCTTTCTTTTATATACTTTTTCCAAAACATTTCTTTTTTCCGCGTATGAAGTTTTCAAAACCAGCACGAGAAAAACGGATGGAGTAGCACTGAGATTTTTTGTCTTTTTTTCCTTATCCGGATAATCACAAATATTATATATCCACATATATATATATGATAAAAAAAGAAATGGGAGAAGAAAACCAGGAGTGAAGCGGTGTGAGAGGGGTAGTTGGGCGAGGGAGATTCGGGAGGCGCGAGCCGGGTCAGAGGCGTGGGAGAGAGGCACGTCACCTGCCGGGTGGGCCCACCGGCGGGGGGTAGGGGCGAGCATGCGCCGCGCAGCGCAGTCCACGCCTGCGCCCGGATCCCCTGCGGCCAAATTTAGGAGGCCGCGACCGCGGCGGGGAGGATCTCTCCTCTCCTGGTTTCTCTGATCGCGCGGCGGCAACGTCTTTGACTGGCCGGCCGGTTGGCCGCGGCATGCCTTGCGTTGCGCCTTTTCGTTGGAACGGCAGCTGGTGCTGGAATTCCGGTGTTTGAGAGGAACTGGTGTTCTTTTCAGAAAGAAAAGGAATAACTGGTGTTGCAAATTTTGATTGAATTATTAGTAGTTTGGTGGCGACTGACCGGCCGTCGTAATTGCTTAGAAGGACAAGGAGGCTGCGTTTTGCTTGGTCATTTGTTCCGCGGTTGATGTCTGTTGGTGGATGTGGAAATAGTGGTTTTTGGATATGTCATTTATTATATGTAAGTAAATAGCTGTTGGTTGACCCAGAAAATTTATAGTATAAACTAAAATGATATTCTGCGTAAAAAACTTTAGAAGGAGAAATGAATTAGTGTGGTATGTCGTCGTAATTAATTAGCTGATCAAAAAATATACCATCGGATACCCACTTGCAGCCTTAATTGTATGAGTTTTTGTGTAGATGGAGGATCGTGGTACTGCAGTTAGAATCCTAAAAGGAAAGAATTGAAATGCTTTTATTCGAAATTTTTTATATGTGAACACCATGTATCCCTATATAATTATATACCAACTATATATATGCTCATTCAGCTGGTGTGTGAGCAAGGTCTACTTGACGCAGCCCGTGCGATAACAAATTAAGTTGAGAATCATACCATGAACCAAATGCTTCCTCGATGTTTGTGCATGTCAGCGTCAGCATGCGGTGCTAAAGGGTAAATGGGTGGTGCATGGCCTGTAGAAAGTATTCAGGATCATAACTCTATATATGCATATATAGTAAAAGCTTACATCTATGTGAAATTATTTGATTCTCTGGTACTCTCTATGCTATTTCCTTTTTTATTTACCATTAGTCACTTATTTATCAAGAATGATTGTATACCCATGTTCTGAATCAGACAATCAGTGGCATAAATAAGGACGTCAATTAACCTAGCTATGTGCCTGCACGTTGACTACGCATCATGCATGAATAATGAATTACAAATTGACAGTGGCAACGAGAAAACAAAGTCATGGCATCGAAATGTTGTAACGAACATGGCCCATTTAGTCCATTTCAAGTGATTTTATTGATCGAGTAACAACGCAAACAATGAGATTAACAAGTTTGCAAGATCATATTTGTATACTTTTTTATGTTCATGGATAAAGTCCAAACCATATCCGAGACGTCCAATTCACCGTTGAGACGTCCAATTCACTATTGAGACATCCAATTCACTGTCGAGACGTTCAATCCACCGTCAAGACACTCAAGTCATAGTAAAAAAAGTAGAGATGAGTTAGACAACTGTTGGGACGAGTTGGACAAGTGCAAGGAGGAGACAAGAAAATCCAGTAGCACCGGAAGTTTCGGTGGCCGTCGGAAGTTCTGATGACCCCGCACCGGAAGTTCCGACGCCTGAGGGCCGTGCTAATTTTCAGTGCACTGTGGACTCAGCTGAAAATACTCAGTACCACCAGAAGTTCCGATGGCCTCAACATCAAGCATCGGACTAAGCATTGGCGCATCACACAGAGAGTATGTCAAGGGCGCAGTGGTAGAGTCTTCATCACCGGATGTTCCGGTGGCCATCGGCGCAATGACGTCAGCACCGGAAAGTCCGATGCCCATCGGAGCAATTACGTCAACTGTCAAAAGGCTCAATGGCTACATCAGGGCACAATCTGACCGGAAATTCTGAAGCCCTACTATCAGAAGTTCTGACGCCCCATCGGAAGTTCTGATGCCCTATGCAGAAAAGGGATAACGGCTACAAACGGCTAGTTCGACTTGGTGGGCTATATAAAGGCCTCACTCCGACCATTTGGAGTTTGCTGGAGTCCAGAGAAGCTACACCCACACTAGAGAAGTTCTCCAAGCCAACCAAAAAGCTGATTAATCAATCCTTAGGTTTAGCACAAGCTTTGAGAGCGTTAGTTCTAGATTAGCTCTTGAGTGAGTGAGTAAGTGAGTGAGCAAGGTATTGTGCCTTGTGATGTGGTTCTAGAGTGAACCAACACTTGTACTTGATGTGCCAGCCATCCTTGGAGTCTTAGTTGCTCGCCGGCAATGTCAAAGACCCTTCGGCTTGATGTGAGCGGCGTCGACATCTTTGTGCAGGGGACGTGGAGACCCCATCCTTCGTGGAGAAGCTCCTTAGTGGAATCCGGGGGCCAAGGTGACTGTGGTGACTTGCAAACCTTGGTGGCGAAGCAAGAAGAGTCCCAGAAGAGACTTGGGGGCCGAAAAGCAATACTCTCAATAGAGTGCTTCAACAATGTGGAGTAGGAGTGGCTTTGTGCCTAACCGAACCACGAGATAAATCTTCGTGTCGAGAGTTTGATTCCTCTCATCTCCTCTTTACGTTTCGGCATTTCCTTATTGCAACTTGTTTTCCTTTAATTTCTTAGTGTAGATCAAGCTTGGATTGGCTATAAATTGCAAAACTTGTTTTGGGATGAGGGTTTCACACTAGTTGAACCATAGTTGGGTATCTAGATGGCATGCTTTAGTTTAAATTTATGTGCAAACTAGTTAGAGCCTTAGATTAAGGTTTTAAGTTACCTACACCCTCTCCTCATTTAGACTACGAGCATCCGATTCCTTTCAAAATGCACTAACAATAGGCAGCATACCTGCATAAGTAGAGTGCATGGTGGGGCTACGAAACTTCTTTTTTTTCCCAATTGAGACGATGAGATTGTCTGGTTGCAACATATTCGCTAGTCACATGAAAAGGGAGAGCAACTATGTGACATTAGTTGCAAAGAAAAGGTACATTAGTCACTTTAAAGAAAAGTTTGTCTATTGACATGGAAATTTCTTCTCAAGGATTTTTGTAAGAAAGATGCAGTTGCGATTCTACACCTGGCGAATACCATTCTGCATGAACAAATTAAAAGGAAACTGTTCAATTTATTTGGAACCTTCAGTTGTACGTAGAGCTTGTTTAAACATAATTGGTAAAATTAGCATTTTGGTCCCTTAACACTGACTCGAGCGTCAAATTCATCTCTTAACTTTTATTTTTGGATCAAACTCGTGCTCATCCGGATGTGGCTCTCCATATTAACATAACAGTAATGTCAAATGTAATGTCCTTTTTACCCTTAAATCCTACCTGTCCCTTCTTAATTTTCGCTGATGTGACATTGCCTAATTTACTTGGATTTATAATTTTCCTGTCAATGGAATAACTTGTGCCATCGGATTTTAGAACTTGAATTCTAATTCATAAATTACACTATCTCATTTTTAAATTCTAATACTTTGGGTAGGGTAGTCTGGGTTAGCGTTTTAATTGTGTTCTTTTTTTGAAATTGCAATGATAGTAGTAGATCGGGTTTTTTATTTATACCCTCTATACACTAGCCGACAAAACATCAATGTGAAGTTTAATTTGGACCTTGATTGGCATTACTACAGAAAACAGGCGACAACAACACAATGTCAAGTACATTGTTAAAAAATGACAAAATTAAGAGGAAGAAGTAGCCAAGGGTAAAAGTTAGTCTAAAGCTAATATGAATGGCCACATCAACACAAAGGATAAGTGTGATAAAAGATGAGAGTTGATGGACTAGATTGACTAGTCTAAAAATTTAGAGATGAATTTAACCTTCAGAGCAAAGTTGAGGGACTAAAATGCATATTTTGCCAACTTAGGTTATAATACATCGATTTAGTAACTATGAGCTTTTGCATGAAAATAAATAACTACAAGAAACTAAACATATCTCTTCTAAAAAAAGTATGCATTGCTTCAGGTTTCGAGCCCTCCATGAGATGTTATAAAGTCTACAGTTGCAAGCAATCTGTGGTTGCCAAATTGGAACACGTGAGGGAAAAAAGCAACAGCTCCTGTCATTTTTTTTTCTGGAGTAGTAAAAGGACAGGCCTTTCTTTATCAGAGGACTGGAGGACACGAAAACGTGAACAGGGCTGGAAGTTACTGGAAGCCCGACGTAGCCATCAGCACGTAGTGATATCGCCGTAGGGAGTATATAAAAATGAAAAAATATCGCTGAAATAACAACTGCGTAATTTCCATTAAGCATGGTGTTTTGGATCTTTATTCGGGCATACAGCTGACACGGTTATACATAAAAATAGAAAATTCGCAGGGGACTCTCTGCTAGCTGTGTGTGAAAGAACGAGCTGAGAAACAATGAAATCAATTGGCTCTTCCTGAGCTTATTAAAGGGGAGACTTAAAAGTATCCTCCTTGTTACTCGGATGCGGATAATTACAGCACATTTTCCAAATACTATTCCTTTTTTCTAAAAAAAATCTGTCATATTTTTATGTCAATCCAACGACCTATACCTGATTGTGAAATTTTTTTGAGTGGTGTCCGAGAAAAAAAAAAGGAAAGAATTTTTTTTGAGTTATCCGACAAACAATAATATCTTGTACCAGACAAAATTGTACTACTACAGTGTAGGAGAAATGTCAGTATCACGAAACGGCGTCATTTATTGAGAAGCAAACAAAAGCCGTAATAAGCTGTCACGAGTTACACGCGCGGACAGCAGCCGCCGGTGCCGGTTATTACCGCGACGTAATTGATGCCAAAGAGACAGGCTGCTAACCGAGCAACGAATCACACACGTACGACTACTAGCAAGCTACTAGAGAGAACTCGGTGAAGTGTTGCTCAACTCTGGCCGTTTGTGTACTAGGGCAACATTTTTTGCCATTAATTCCCGTTAATCCTTGTGTGACCGGTAGATGATCCGATTAAGGGTTTGGTTGTACATGAATTCATTTCATGCCGGACTAATAGAAACAATAAAGGCTTATTCAATTGTATATGGATTCATTCCGGGTCAGAAATTATAGAAACAATAAGAGATATAACAAAGAGATCACGATTTACTCCGGTTCGAAAACTAAATGCAATAAAATAGACTCATGATATCTACAATAGGAGATCAGAAATCAATCCATGAGTCTAGAGGTGTGGAATTAATCCTGATCTCTTGTACCTATTATGAGTTTATTTTGTTGCAAATAGTTTTCAACCCGGAATAAATCCCGATCTCTTATTATTTTTATAATTTACGGCCTGAAATGAATCCATATGCAACCAAACAAGCTCTAATTATGTCGGGGGAGGCATCAATCCATCTCAGCGTTATCGCCATCTCTTATCCCCCCGTTGACCCAACCACGCTAAGCCAGCTGACCCCAGCAGGAGAAGCAGGCGGCAGTGGCGAATCTTCGGCGCAGAGATGTGCTGGAGTAGCATGAATAAAACAAAACTATGGAAAAGTCATGATATATAGCTTTTGGACCTGAGAATAGATTATATTTTTCCAAATACCCAGCAGCTTTATTCAACTCAATAGTTCCAAGGAAAACGGTCCCTAGCTAGGCGTTGCAACGTGAAGTTACAATTTTTCTTTGCGTGGCTTGCCAATAATGATCAGTTAGAAGAAAAAAAATCGTTGGATGATGAGTTTAATTAGACCGGAAAATGGAAGGAGCTAAACAAACCATATGCAGCGCGAGAATCTAGCATTATCTCGGTGCTAGGAAGGATCAAAGAGGATGCGTCTACTTGGATCGCTGCAGGAGCGAGGCCCCTAGCGGCCTTCGCAGTGCGAGATTAATGTGATTTTGTACAAACTGTTATTTTCCTCTTTTCCTCTGTATCAATGAAATATGGCATCCTCATGCTGTTCATTCAAAGAAAAACAAACCATATGCATAAATTTCTCTTAATTATTTTTAAAATACATATGATGTTTCGTTTAAGATGATTTGTTTGGTTAGAAAACAAAGGATAATTTCATGAAATCACTGGCACCCGAGTGAGCTAATCGTGTCACGCAGGGCAGCGGCTGGGAACAAATAATGTACCCAAGGTAAATGGGTGAGGGATCGGACGTGGCTAATAACCGTTAGTTGTTTAAAAGAACAAATTAAATTGGGCCGCCACACAACTTTCACAGGATCGAGAGCTGTCCTTGTCGATCTTATTGGCTGCTAGAAACAGATTGACAACGGACGAAAAAAACTAAACTGTTCTGGCTCCTGAGATGATAACTGTGCAAAATTCCACTAGTAAAAATCGACCCAGATTTATTTCGTACACACAAGCTAGGGAGGAAATCATAAAAAAAAATTGAGAGTTTGGACGACAGCGTGAAACGAATGAATTAAAAATGCCACGCGGTCACGTCCTAAGAAGATTTTTGAGACTTCAAATTTTGGTACGCACAAGTTTTTTATCATTTTTTTATTGAGAAGATTAAGAAGGAAAGAGAATAATGCATGCCACGTGTAAATGCACTAATAAGTTCTTGTTGTTCGTGTGATGAAGGATATTTATGAAAGGACCTGATGTGCTAATAAAGGTTGGTATCAATTGCAATAGGCAATTTTCATGCGAGCTGAGTTGTCGAATTTTTGAATGGATTACACCCAATATCTTGGAGAAAATGCAGAGGCGATTATTCACTAATTCCTAACACCAAAGACCTTTAGAATCAGCCTAGTGGAGATCCAGATATTGCATTGCAGTAGCTTAGGCGTTAACAAGTTGTGCGCATTGCACGGAAGAATATGATTCACTATGGGAATTTAATGACCTATTCTGGTAACATTCTCACTTAAAGCCTGACAGCTGCAATATATAAAGATGCTCTAAACCGGCCGATCTTTACAAATCTGGTAACAGCAATTAATAATTTACAAAAGCAAGAACTTTGGGGCCAAAACGGTTTGCTAAAGGAGGGAGGGAAAAAGAGCAGAAAGCGAGCTGCATTTTGCTCCAGCCGTCCATCTCTCTGCAGAGCATATATTCCGGAATCACTTCCATTTCCATGCTAACTTTATCCAAAGCTCCATATATACACAATAGCTAATCTAGAAACTTCAACTACATGATGCAGATGCTCCTCAGAATTGTCCATCCAGAGAGAGCTATACCACAGCAAAGGCATCTTTGTGAGCCCAGAAAATCACTCCAGGGGTAGGGTGGTGGTACCTGGCCGGCAACCCACATTGGCTCCAATGCAAGTTGATGCTGTATGGGCATGGAGATGGAGGGAGTAGGGCAAGTGTCAAAGGACAAAGGTACTGGTCCACCATGGCACTGGAGGGTGGTCCCTTAGCTTGAGACTGCTTGAGATGATGAAAATAGAACAGAATTATCAAGTATGCATAGGCAGGTAGCGGATGATGCACAAGTAGACTGGTCCACGCTGTATGTATGATGCCTACCGGCTACCGATGGTTAATTTGTGGGCGGCGTGATCCATGTGCTATGAGGGAGAAATTCATGTTGGTAACAATATCTTTGTAAATTTCTAGGTGTCCTCTAATTAATTACTCCCTCTGTCCTGAAATGTAAAGTATTTGAGGGTTTAAAATTTGTACCCAAATGTAATGCATCCTGGAATTCTTTGGACAAAAGTCATAATAATCTCCTTGGTTTTGGTACTATTTTGTAAAAAATCAATTGTGGTGAAATTTGTACCAAAATGTAAGGCATCCTGGAGTTTTTTGGACAAAAAGTCATAATAATTTGTTTGGTTTTGGTACTATTTTGTAAAAAATCAATTGTGGTGGGCCAAGGGAGTTAAAAAAGGTATGCTAGTGTTCTTGGTTTTGTCACACTAAAAGCTAAGCAATTGATTAACTAAACAATGTACTAATAAGGGGTACATGCGTCTTTTATCTACCTTCATAATTTATCTGTAAAACCCAGAATACCCTACATTTCAGGATGGAGGGAGTACGTTGTAATAATAATTAATTTTGATTTAAAATTGGCTGGAGCATAATTTGGTCTCGCGGCAATGTGCTAATTCCACCTACATTTGATCCCTATTGAAAGCGTTTTAATATAAATATAGTATATCTCACCAAAATAATTTTTCAACAAATAAGGATATTTTGTTGAGTCGTTATTGTTAGGGATGTAAACGGTACGTATATTTCCCGAATGGCCCTGACCGTCAGATTTGTTTTCGAATATCCAGATATTTTCTTCAAATATTGGGTACGAATTGGATAGTTTATCCAGATATTGGATTCGGATATAAGAAGGGTGATATCCGTCAGATATCGGATATCCGGTCGGACAATCCGGATAATTAATTTGGATACTAAATTCGAATAGTTGTATTATACCAAATATATATACATTAATAAAAATCTTAATCTCTAATTTTTTTACAAATTATAACTAATTAATTCAAAATAAAAAATATATAAAATTACTAACAATTATTGTAAAAAATATAATCTACCTATTAGCACTATATTGAAGTTGAATCTTATTTATTTCTAGTCTAGTTAAAGAACAAAACTCAAAATTTGGCAAGAATTCGCCGATTAAAAAATAAAAATAGACTTGTTCCATTTTAATAAAAGCTCAATATTCTAAAATAATTCAAACTCTAGCAATAATTCGATCGCTTTTACATGTAGTAAGTCAGAATGTCATTGTCGTGTAATTGAGTGCCTAAATTGGTATGTCATCTATTGTTAACTTGGTTAATCAAGCATGATTTTAATTTGAATCTAGCCTTCTAGAACAAACGAATTGATTCAAGTGCTTATGAAGTATCATCAATGTAATAAGTTTTAATGTTGTATAATTCAGTGTTTCCAATCAAAGCTATGTAGCAAGTTTTTTTTTTGCGAGGAAGCTATGTAGCAAGTTAGTATGTCACGTAATCGAATCTCTCTTATCTATATAATAAGTTAGAATGTTGTTTGTTAATTTGCTTCATTAAATATAATTTAATTAAAATTGAACTAGTAGGATATTCAAATGTTACAACACGTGTGCTATGAACAAATTAAATATTTTCTTTACTCGATATCCAAATACATATCCGCGTCCGACATTATCCGTATTCAGTTTACTCCATATTCGATATATCTATTCGTATTTGTACCCAAAGCAATCCGTATTCGTATTTGTATCTGAGGCTATCCGTGTTCCAATCCAAATCTGATAGAAAATATGAAAAAAAATATAATATCGGGGATATCCATCCGTATCCGATCCATTCACATAAATTGTCCAAGGTCTCGGTGACCTCAGCTATTTTTCAAGTGCTCTGGAAAAAAAAATAAGAATTTCCAAGTCCAATAACACTTCCCTACCTTTGCGGCACATGAGTTGGGCTGAGCGGAAGGCCAATGCCAAGGCCCCTACCAACCCTGCTTATTTGGTGCGTCATTTTTCATTTATTATGAAGTTTCTGCTTTATCTAGTTTGTTTATTTTTTAAAAAATGTCCCTCACTTCAATTTTCATATAACATCCTCGATCTTGACAAATAGTTATCCTAAGTGGTTGTTCTTTCTTAGGTCTCATTTGGTTTTTTAAGTAGCTATCACATCGAATGTTTGGATATCAATTCGAATGTTCAGATGTCAACTTAATATAAGACTAATCGTATAAGTTACAATTAGAGCTTTAGATGAATCTATTAAGTATAGTTAATGCACGATTAGCGGATGGTTCTATAGCAATTAGTGGTCAAATTGTGAACTAATTAGACAATAGATTTGTCTCATGATTAAGTCACGACTTATAAAATTAGTTTTGTAATAAGTCTATAGTACTTCTAATTGGTGTTTAAACATGCGATGTGATGGAACTTATGACTTAAACTGAAAAAAAACAAACGATGCCTTAAGTTGTCAAATCACCAAATCGTTGGCAATGAAGTAATTATCAGCCATTTGGGTCGGTATGTGGGGCTGGGGCCATTTCACGTTGATTAGTCCATAGAATTCTTCAAAAGTTAATCTAGCAATACTAAACCATATGGCGTCTTCTTGTGGTGGTTGGCACTTGGCAGCATGAAGTTGGGCGCTTAGGAGCGCTAGGAAGGATGGTTATTGTATACCTAATGGTCACCAGTAGTAACTATATTATGCAGCTATGGTTTCAGAAAATAGTAATATAACATGCCGAGTGTTGAACACCATGGCAACAAACAAAAAACAGAAACTTTAATCTACAACCAATACAGGGTAAGTGACAAGGGACGCCTTCCTAACAGTGCTTTCCAAGTGTCTTACACTACCAACCGTAATCAACCACAACAAGACTCGTGATGCTCCAAAAACAAATAAATTCTGCCTTCTGGTCTCATGTTTTTCAGCATTCTGCCATCTTTGTAACAAAAAAAAAAAAGCAAGGCAAGAATTCTTGCTTAGGGTATGTTGGTTGGGGGTTATTCTAACTTCGGCTTCACCTATTTTATACAAACCAAGACACTATAGTATAAAGCCATTTTGCAAATTAGGGCTCAAATAAAATAAAAGCGGGGTGAAACCAGTTTTTTAGCCTCAATAATCAAGTTTGACCAACGCATTTATAGTGAAGGAAAAATAAGAAGATACGTATAAGAACGACCACAGATAAGGGATTAAGCAATATTACAGCACGTGAAGAATCATCTCAAAATTTAGCATTTTACATTTGCAAATTGACGTCCTCTAATCATGTTGTGGTCCTATGGTAAATTGATAGAAAAAGTTCAGTTTGCACCCTCGAACTATTATAAGAATCTGATTTTCAACTTTCAACTATAAAACGGATAACAAGGGACATCCAACTGTTGAGACCGAACAAGTTTGGCCGCTCCAATGGTCTAAAAGACGGTTTTGTATTTAAGAAAATCTAATTAGAGCTAAAAATGAAAACTAATTCATTTTAAATCAAAAAATATAAATGAGTATTAAAAGTTTTCTAAAAATATAATCTATCTATTATTGATCTATTTAAATCTTATTTACTAAAAAATAATAGGTATAACTACAAGCAAACAAATATTAGGATTATGAAACAATCGAATCCAAATAACTGAGAAGTAGAGTGCCAATAGATATATTGCATTTTTAGAAAAAAGTTTGTTTTGATTTAAAATAAATTAATTATAAATTTTTAGTTTAAATTTGAATAGTTTTAGTTTCTATAAAATGAAACCCACATTTGAAACCACTCTAAGGGCCAAACTTATCCAGTTTCGACAGTTGGATGGCCTCCATTATCCATTCTAGTTGAAGGATGAAAATCCAATAATTGGTTAGCTGTCTAGCAGAGTTGCTGGCACTTTCTTATTAATAACATTAAAAATATATCCATTTTACCGGTTTTTCTTCGAGGTTGAATGTTCGACAGTTTGACAGGAGAAGCCAAAGAAGGGTGTTATCTTTATCAGATTATACGTTCAGTCTTTGCAAACGGGACCGATAATAAACAGAATATGGAACAGAAAAGACAAACCGAGATACGGACATCAGCAAAGACTAGAAAGAACACAGTTAGCTCCACGACCTGTTGCCACGTCAGCGTGCACTTGGCACCTCAATAGTGCATAAAGCTGACACTGAAACATCAGGTATTTTGAGGTATCAAAATCAGCATGACGCCATCACTGATGTCACGGGGAGATTCGGCACAGCGTTTTTAAGATGCATTCGCAGAAAGAGGTTTCACTAGAACTTCCAGGGATTTTTTTTCTTTTCTTTTGACGAGCTTCCAAGAAGTTCGTTGAGAAGGCACTGGAAATATTTCTGCAAGAAATTCTGTCACCTGTCAAAAGTCCGGGTAATACCCGACCGGGCAGTTCTCAACCACAGTATACTACTCCCGTCCTGGAATACAAGGTATTCTAGCTTTTAAAATTTGTACTCAAATATAAGATATTTTAGGATTCCTAGGCAGTAATTAAACTCATTTATTAATAGTTCTATTATTTCCTAGGCAGTCACATGGTGGGAGACCTAATTTTTGCCCAATCGTTCCCCTGGTGAGCAAGTGGAGTTAATGAATCTCTTTGTTACTCGTGCGCATTAACAACCAAGTCTTCTTTAACTAGGGTTATATGGGTCATTTGCTATCCTTCTTAATCTGTCTTAGAAATTCTAGAATGCCCTATATTTCAGGATGGATGGAGTATTTCTTAATCTCCTTATTGAAAAAGTGCTAATAGCTTCTTTAACTTTCTTGAAATTGTTCAGTTTTTTTCCTCCCCTGTTCATGTATGAAATGAATGAGCATGGAATGTTTCTAGGGGCTGCAAGATCTGGTCAAAGCTTATTAAATCAGTTGCTAACCGGTCGTGTTCGTACCATGATTGAATCCAGCTCTCTCTCTCTCTCTCTTTTTCAAGCTTTCTCCGGTCACCAGTCGTCCACTCGTCCAGTCCTGGTTTCAATGGGAAAGTCTGAAGGACATGCCCGACAGAAATGCCTGAACTTTCAGAGAACTCGGAACTAATGCCATCTTCCAAGAAGACCATTTAGTATTTACATTACCATGCAGCCCGTCAGCCTGGCTGCTTGATTGTTTCCTCCATGTGCTCATGAAGAAAGGGCGAAAGCGAAAAGGTTTCCCGGATAGTTTAGCAGGTCAGATGCTGAGCTCCAGACACGCGAGTCACTTGAATATTCAGTCATAAGCTCAAAAAAAAAACTTTTGGAAACAACTCTCCCATTAAAGAACAACTATGCTTGCGTGAGATGGCCACTGTATGGCTCGTGATCGCGGAAAGTCTATAATTTATCAGTGTCCTGCAGTACTAAAATAATTACATGATATTCGTTCAATGTATAAAGTACGAGCAGTGTAAATGGAGCCACGCTCGATCATCTCACGTGCTCTTCTTGTCCTTGGCTATGTCCCTGTTTGTCCTTGGCTATGTCTGCAGCGAGCAGCTGCTGCTGCAATCCTGTCTCGTGCTTTTGCAGTTTTATTTACATTCTTTTTTGAGGAATGCAGTTTTTTATTTACATTTTTTAGGGCAGTTTTTTTTATTCACACATGGGGGTTCGTCCCAATACGATAAGCCCATGGGCCGAAACAAAACTACTCTTGGTGTAGGCTTAGGGCTCAGGAGGGCAGGTTTGGGTCCCTTGGGCCAGATGTAAGGCCTGGGTGCAGCATACGAAGCTGGCAGTTTCTTCATAAACCTCAAGAAAAGAAAAACTGGTGCCTTGCAGAACGAAATGGTTTTTAGTTGTTTCACTGTCGCCGCAGTGTAACATAGTATTGAGTTTTTTTTGTAAAATGAGGATGAAAGACAGTAGGGTTGATCAAGCGCTAATTTCTCCAAATTTTCTGTTCTGAAGCTTCTCCTACATGCTGCCTGATTCTTTGGATTACCGAATACACCTCCGTTCAGCAATCTTCAGACGCTAGCTAGCCAACTCAAGATATCAGACACTAGCTAGCCAACTCAAGATATGCAGCTATGAACGGATGAGGTTCTGACACTTGAAAGCTACATGAATCAAAGACTGGGCATAGGAGGATTTTCCATCATAGTAATTAAGGCATGCTACAAGAAGTTACTTACAATGTAACCTCGGTTTTGAGCCCCCCCCCCCCCCCCCCCCCCCCCCGGCCCAAAAGAAAAGATCGCTACTGGCATCAGGTAACGACAACTGCCCATACATTTCAATCAGAGGGGAAAGTAAACGGAGCAATCCCCCTCATTCAATCGCCCCAAGACTATGAATAACACAGGCCATGACAGTCTCTTAAGTCTGCATCCAAGGCAGTGCAGATTAGTCAATCAAGCTGCAAAATTGCATTGCAGCAACTGAGCTGAGCAGCACAACTGCAACACAAGGGACCGGCATCCAGGACACCGGACTGATGGACACGGCTGCACCAGGATCATGACAGAAGTCCCAGGCCATAATACTGGCGGACTCGAGGTAATTTATTTGGTCCAGATGATCTACAGTAGTCTTTATCTGGTTCAGGAGAATTAAAGGTGGTCTTTATTAAGTTCAGACTCCAGACGCACATAAACAGCTGAGTGGGGATCCCAGCCCGATTAAGAACCTCTTTCAGGAAGAATAAGCCAGCCCCATGAAAGCAGAAAAGAGAATGGTTTCGCATACAATGTTGCAATTTGGAAGCATCAGATTTTTTTAAAAAGAATAAAAAACAGATGCTGAACTTTCCCCATTTTTGGGGTAAAGATAAAACGTCAAAACTAAAAGCGAGCAGAACTCTCTCCCATAACAATTTTAAGAAGTGCAAGACTGGCTTCACTTGAACAATGGCTGGCACAAAGCCTGTCACTGTGCTCTAAAATTCCACCTGCCACGCTAAGCATATGAACATAATCTAAATTCTGCGCTACATTGAATCGAACTACCCCTAGGATATGCAGCTAAAATTAAATATGCCTCATCTAAAATAAAAGAACATGAGGCAGCATTAATGGCAGTGCTAACCGCAGCTGCCGAGCACCAGCTACAACTATGAAATGTTGACCGATTACATTTGGCAAAATCCAGATGTTTGAACAAAACCATCTCTACTAAGGGGATACCGACCATACCCGCTCCGCTGATGTGCTGAAGCAAGAGGTTCGGCTGATGAGGCGCATGCCCTATCTGGGTACCTTCCTCTATGTACATTGCCGTGAGGGTGGGTTGGCATGGAAGAGTCCGAGACAAAGTCTGTGCTCTCTGAAAAGTACCTTGTTTGTGGATTGGAAGGCGAGAACCTGGTACATGAGACAAAATTTCCAGGAGGATGTTCTGGAGCATAACATGGCCCAAATATAGAGGAGATCGGATCAAGACCAGCATTGTCTCCATAGTCCACGACACTGAATGAATCTCTAGTGCTTTCAGTAGTAAACGAGGACTCATCAGAGCTGGTAAACAGTGACCATTCACTTGATGTAGCTTCTGAGAAGTCTGTGCTAACTGAGTCTGCAAAGGCATCATCGGCATGATGGAAATCTCTGGATCTCAACTCTGCATGCTGATCTTGCATGTAGCCTTCTCCATCGGGTCTAAAATCATATATACCATAGGTTTGATCACTTCCAGAAAAGTGCAGCTCTGTCTGCTTGCGGTCATGTTTAGAGCCCTTGGAGGATTTTGATTTGTGATGCTTTACAGTTGTCGGAACAGGCAAGAGCCCCTTCTCAATGTACATCCTTGGTGGTCGGGGAAAAGACCTGAACAATGTTTTACAATTATGAGACTCCTGGAGAGTGCGGCCAGAGATATACTCCAAATTGTAATTTAGGTTCAACACATATCTCATGTTGTACTGCTGGCTATATTTACCTCAAGTAGAAAAGCATATATGCACCTTCTGACATAACTTGATTCACTGATACAACCTGGACCTACATATGGAAAAAAAAATTACCACACAATATCATAAAACTCCAACTCTCAAAAGTTTTATTTTCTTTTTCGTATTTGCTTCAATAACCCTACAAAAAAAACTACAAAGGAAAAGGCCACACAGTGAAATGCATCAAGGAGACAGCATTTATAATTACACTGCTCACGGTATGGTCACTATCCTTATAATAAGACTCATAATCTATAGACGCAATTTCACAAGTCATAGCAATTTCTCGAAACTCATATATAGGTAACAGATTCATAGCCTAGTTCACAGGACAGACTTTGTTGTAAAACATACCTCTGAGTCATCAATTCTCAACCATGTGCCCTGCATATCTTTGACATAGGATATATAGTGCCCAGAGAATGATGCGTTTTCTGTATCCACATGTACAACCACAGCATACAAGAAATAAAGAGGGGGTTTGTCACCAGAGCCAGTCACGAAAGGAACCATGTCCAACATTTCAGGAAACGTTACACATTTGTTGATCTTGCCATATTTTCCTGTCTGAAGTAACAAAATGAAGTTCATTTAGTTCTTCCATCCAGAAACACTCAAGTGGCAGGCAAATGTCAGCCCAAGCATAGAGCATGAGTCATGTGATAACTGGTCCAAGTCAAACCAACAAAGGAGCTTATATGAAAATTGCCCCAAATGTGCTTCATCACCCACCCATGTTCCCAGATAGTTGGGGTTTTACTTATCAGACATTGATAATCTCAAATATACACTTGCAGTTTTGAACATTTCTTTTTGTCTAACCACACATTCGCAAAAATTTGAAAAGGAAAATATGGAGGTACTATTTCATGACAATATGCTATGATTTCTATGCACGAATTTAAACAATTTTGTGTATAGTATCAATCAAAGTTTTGAGAGTTTGACTATTAAAATCTAAAACATAAATGTAGGAATGCATTTATTTATGAGCGTATAGTTACAATTTGGAGTTAGGTGTAGAGCATAACATCATCAGGTTCTTTTATAAATTAGTCATTTCAGTATTACCCAATACCAGCAAATCCGCATCTAAAAACAACTGCAAACAAAAATGGATGAACACTGCACAGAGTAACAAATACTTATCAGAACAAACTGGCATTGCATGAAATTCAATACAAAATAATTACCTGAAATCTTTTAAGAACAATTGTTAATATGTTTGGCACCTCATGTACGCTCAGTTGCTTCCTAGCTTTGACATAAGCAGAACATCTGCATTAAAAAGATAAAATTTCAATACACTTCAATTTGCTGTGGTCCAACTGAATTGATGGGTAACAAGATCACAGCTGTCTCTGGCAACACTACCTTCCACATTTGTACATATTCTCGCCATCTAAATCCTCAGGAGCAGTGAATTGTGTCAAAGCATCTTGCAAGGACTCCACCCAGCCATGAATCTCCAAAGTAAGATCCATTATATTCTCATATCTTTCAGACTCGTGATAGCATCTGAGGCACTTAACCTTGTTTCATAAACAAAAACTGATCAGTATATGATAGATCAAATGGTGCTGTATACTGATCAAATGGTGAACTGAAGAGAAAATGCTAAAGTGCAAATGTTTGCTTTCATTAAAAACGAAGGACAATGTATTTACTACAAAAATGCATAGTTACAAGTATGATACATGACTAAATAAACCACCAGCATTTCTAAATATAAAAAAATGCAAACCAGAAATCTGAGATTTATCAAGTTACCTTGGATTTAAGACGGCCACCAAACATCTGCTGTATCAGTGTTGTTTCCTGCAAACTTGGTTCAACGTGCTTCTCACCACCCAGCCCATCCAAGCACGCTGCTTGCATAGACATCACAAGATGCCTGGTGGTGTTCAAATTTAAGCATATTATCAACAGGGGGCACTAGAACAGTTACTTCTTAATTGGAATGAAGCCATTTTATTATTGCACCAAGTAAAACATTTAGCAAGAAACCAAAAGGCAACAGGAAGGAAAAAGCTTGTAACAGTTACACTACCTTAAAAACTCATGAGCATCTTCCTGAGTTCCACCACCCAAGCGACATCCGATATTCCTCAAATTAGAAAGAATTCTACTTGGAGATAAGGGCCCACCACTTTCACGTAAAGTTGAGGCATATTGCTCAAGTTCACACATAAGGCACCAATTTTTTGAGCAACCTAAGAGAAGATAGTATGAAGTCAGAGAAAAGAAAGACAAGTACAAAAGCAAATATTGAGAGGGGAATAGCTATTTGAAAATTTTAGTATTACAGTCTTTAGAATGCAATCTCAGAAGAAGGTAGATCATCAGTGGCTTTGTGCACATCAGACATTGTAGAACAGCATTAGCATAGCAGCTGCAAAATGAAGATGATCAAGAAAAGCTGCTGATTAAGCAAGTAAATGAAAAATAATGACAAATTGCCAATTGAACAAGCAAAAGTTAGGTTGCAAAAATGGGAAGAAAGGAAAACACATTTGTTATAAATTTACAACAACAACAACAACAACAACATAGCCTTTTTTCCCAAGCAAGTTGGGGTAGGCTAGAGATGAAACCCGAAAGAAATAAGTTTACTTGGATAAATTAATATAGTAGCTCAAATTAATACTTCTGGTGTTCCTCTTATTGCGGCTAATTGCTAGATATTAATCAGTTGTATATTGGATCTAGTTCAGCTTGAAGCATTTTTAATTTCAAATGAGCCAATATATTTAATCAAGAAACTACGCCATGTCGCTTATTTTGGAATCAACCGCACTCCATTTGTTAACATTCTTACACTCTGCTCTTCTTTGCCAATTGTGTAGCCAGTAGTATCCTTCGACAAATTGACTGTCATACCTCTTGGTAACCCACAATATATAATAGGACTCATATATGTATGCACTATGCAGAGATGAATACTAAAAGAATCACATTCCTGTTAGATATTCTCAGGAGCATCTATTCTAGGCCCATATTATCCCATACGTAGTATATGTGTGCACACATCAAGACTAGTGGAGTGATAATTATCCAACAAATCTAGTAAATGTAACATAATAAACCACCGCCAAGTAAACTCTTGTTCCCAAGCTCCTAGCAGGGACCTTTCAGCTGCTCTACTTGTTTAAGTTCCCCCATCCCCTCTGCATCCACCACAAACTTATTTGGCATTTTCTTATATCGCAACTCAAATCAAGTATCAAAAGGCACTAGCATCATTTAAAAGGTTCCATAATTTTTTCATCTTTACTGACCTGCGCTGACATCTTGAGATGTATTTACACCATTAGTCTATTACCAAAACAATAAGTTTTTCATCTTGACAAAAATACACAATAGTAACAGGAATAATTAGGAAGTGTGACCTATCCCCATAAACAAAATGTTCATTACCTGTTTCCACAATTGAAAAGACCTCTAGGAGAAATACCCCGTGCTTCATACTGAAAAAACTTGACAAGATCTTCATATGGGAACAATACCTGAAGTGCCATTTAGAAAGAAAACTTTCGTTACATTAACAAATCAGGAAGCAGTTAAATAACAGATTGATATGTAGATTATCCCGGACCTTATTCCTCTTATTATCATTGATCAATCCCACAAGGCTGGTTTTGAGAAATTTTGAGGGTTTCTTTAAAACTTCAACCTTGGATACTCCAAACTTTGAGATTCCGTTGCATCCTTGTAGGTTGCTGCTTGTTGATTCAGTTGTTTGGATGGATCCTGGAAATGCAGTAACTATATGAGATAAAGAGAATATAAAGCTAGCCCATTTTTATTTGAGAACTCTCTTTACTAACTTTGGTCATTTTTTCTGCAAGGGTTCTTCTCATGGCCATCACTTTGATATGATGTAGACACCCTCTCCTGTGACTTCTGTGATGAAGTCACCTTACCTGATGGGCATGGAGGCCTCTTGTTCACCAAATTTGCTTTCCCAATAATTCTTCCAGATGACAAACTCCTTTGCAGTGGCTCACTGGCAGAAGCATATGGCCCCTCACAGGAACTAACCATATCAGAAGTTAAGTAGACCCCCATGTCGTGCTCATAAACTGTGATGCTTGATTTTGTCCGTTTTCTTATTTCAGGAGCACAATTGCTAGGTTGCTGTGCATTATTTTTGACGGGATAAGTTGCATCACCATTACCACCCATCGCATCTGCACAACCAAAATAGTTGTTTGACACCTGCAGTCACAAGGCAAATGATTGAATTATCGAAGACAAACATGTAGGCTGAAGAATGACAATTGGATTGTAAGAGTTTCCCTAAACTACCTTGTTTCCTGATAAAATCTCGGAAGAGCGGGTTTCATCATCAGCATTGTAATTGTTCTTTTCATAAGATACACCAACAGCACCATTTTCGCTCGTATGAAGACCTTGATTTGATTTATTCATGTTGCTTCTGTCTGTCGGAAATGGATCAGTATCTAGATTGTAGCCATCAGTTGTGGGGAAGGATGGCTCTGATAAAGTATCAAAGTTCATGTCGCGCAAGTGAACGTCACCACCCGTAAGAGGTGAATTTAAGTTAGTCAAGAAGGGCGTCTGTTCAGAAGCCTCAGGGCCAGAGCCACCAAAGCTGCTAGAACCACTACCAAGCCATTTTTGGCATGTTTCCTTATGTCCTTGCCTCCAGTGTATTATTTGACACTTTCCAGAGCTGCAGAACGCTCAAAACAGTGTTACAATGTGTCCTTGGCAATAGAGGCAAGATAATGTATACATTAGTTATGACATAATGAAGACAGTACATGGTAGCAAAAAGGATTCACGGTGCATGAACAAATTGAATCAATCAATCGCAAAGCATATCATCATATTATGCCAAAAGGGCCTATAAAGATATGCAGCTCTCCTGCGTGTTCGAGAAAAAAATAATCAATCACTAAGTTCGAGCCTGCTTACTAGTCTAACACAAATTACAGCCAACAAGGATTAATGCTACACTGTGAAGGCTAAAGTAATAAAAAACAAAAGTATTTCCTAGACCCTACTGCTAAATATCAACCTGAGCTCCACAGAATCGGATCGGTACCTTAGCTTCAACTCAGCCATGATATCCAAACAACATAATGTTCTGCATGGTTTATCGATAAGGAAATAGGCCATCAAAACAGGCAACCTAAGTACTACCAGATGATCTAGGTGAAAATGATAAGAGAAGCAGAAGTCCTTTCACCAATGTCAAGATGACCAAAATACCAAATAGTGTGCTGCAATGTGTAATTATTTCTCGACTAGTTTGTTGACTAGTGATCAAATCTAAAAATGTCATTACGGCATTACCAATGCGTAGCATAGAGAATAAAGAACCAATTGATTCTTTTTCATAATTTATCAACAAAGCTACCATCTAAAACTGCTTGGACCTTAATCAGGAATCTATCACACACAAACGAAAATCACGAGTGCTCATATGATCATAAGAAAAGCGGGTCAGAAACTCAGAATCATGAGCTTTGACCTTTATGTTATCAACGTGGTTAACAACTAAGTTCAATAAATGGGGAAAAATGTCTCCACTAAATAAATCAGAATTACATGCTTGTGGTGGAGAGTTGGATGGGAACACTGCAGGTGATTCCAACATGTTGGTGTATATTGAGCCCATGTGTGTAGAGGCACATCTAGAGGCCCATGTATAAGTATTATATAAACCCACCCTTCTAAAGTTGGAGGAATAGATCAATTATTCCCTCTTACATGGTATCATTAGCCTAGGGTTAGCATCTCTCTCTCCTCTCTCCCAGCCGCCGCCGCCGCCCCTCTTCTCCCCTTCCTGGGCCGCCTCCTTCCCTCCCCTTCCCTCCTCCTCCCCTTCCTCTGCTGCAGGCGCAGCCGCTGCGCCGTGCGCCTGGCCGGCCGCCACTTCCTCTGTTGGCGCCGCCGCCTGGCGCAGCTGCCGCCGCCTTGGTCGCGCCGCCGCGGATCCTGCCGCCGCCGCTGCCCTGCAGCGCGCCGGCGCCACCGCCGCAGCACAGAAGGGCCCGCTGCGCCGCCCCCAGCAAGGCCCCCTGCTGCCCGACACCGCCGCTGCCGCTGCTGCTGGCGCGGGGGCTGCGGGGGCCCAGCAGCCCGCCGGCGACGTCAATCCGGCCGTCCTGCGGGCCGCGGTATAGCTGCTGCAGGCCGCAGGCGCCGATCCGGCCCGCCTGCAGGCCGCGCTGCCGCCGCTGCAGGATCCCGCCGCCGCCGCTACGGCCCACCGCGCCGCTGTCGTCGCGGGCAAGCAGCCCGCCGCCGACGCCGCGCCTGATGCCGCGTGGACCGAGCTCGGGATGTCGCCTGCGGATGCGCCGCTCTCCACCGCCACCTTCCGCGGGCTGTCGGCTGTCGCCGCTCTCGCCGCGGCCCTCCTCGCCGCCAAGTCGGAGGATTCGGCGGCCCAGGAGCGGCTCCGCGTGGCTGCTCTCGCCTGGGAGCGCGAACGCGCCGCGGCTGACGTCTCTGCTCTCCGAGTCGCCGAGGCGGAGCGCTTCCTCCGCGTCTCCTCCGGCCAGCCCGTCAACCCCGAGCCCGGCGCCTCTTCCTCCCGCCAGGCCCCGCCCGCTGGATCTGGAGCCCGGCACGACCCGACCGACCCCATGGTCGCCTAGCTCCACCTCCAGGCCGCTGGCGTCCAGAACATCAGGGCCCTGGTCACCGTCCTCCTCGACCCGACATCCTCCACCTACGGACGCTGGCGGGACCAGGTTCTGCTCGCCCTCCACCGCTACGCCCTCGACAACCACGTCCTCCTCGACACGCCGACCGAGGCGCGGGACGCGGTGTGGCTGCGCCTCGACAGCGTCGCCATGTCCTGGATCTTCGGGACCATCTCCCTGGATCTTCAGGACCTCGTCAGGACCCACGACGGCACCACGCGGCAGGCCTGGGTGGCGCTCAAGGGGCAGTTCCTCGGCAACGCCGAGTACCGCGCCCTCCAGCTCGACGCCACCTTCCAGCAGGGGGACCTCTCCGTTGGTGAGTTCTACCGGAGGATGAAGGGCATGGCCGATGCTCTTCACGACCTCAGGTGTCCCGTCTCCGATCGGGTGTTGGTGCTCAATGTCCTACGGAGCTTGAGCAGCACCTACGACCACCTGAAGAGCTGGATCGCCCGCCAGAGGCCCTTCCCCTCCTTCCTGCAGGTCCGGGACAACCTCGCCCTCGAGGAGATCACCAGGAGTCTCGCGCCCGGATCGTCCTCGCCCACCCCCACCGCGCTCGTCGCTCCTCCGCCGCTCCTGCCACCTCGCTCCTTGGTGCTGCTCCAGCCGGGCAGACCGGAGGGGGGGCGTGGAGCCGTGGACGTCGCCGGCGGGGGGATGGAGTGGTGGTGGTACTGGTGGCCCTGCTCCTGCGACAACCGGTACCGGTAGGGGCCGTCGAGGCACGCCAGCTCCGGCTCCGGCTCCTGCCCCTGCCCTGGAGGTACGCCCTGGCCATCCTTCAGCAACCCATGGTCAGGGCGCATCTCGATGTGGCCGTTCCAGGGTCCGGGAGAGGGGCCTCGTCCTCAGCTCCAGCCGGCGGCCATGTTCACTGGTGTCGCTCCCCTCTTCGCACCGTCCTGGACCCCGCCCGCTCAGCCCAGCCAGCAGCCGACCTGGCCTGGGGGGTGGGACCAGGCCGCTCTGGCGCAGTCCTTCAGCACCATGGGGCTGACGCCGCCGGTCAGCACTGAGTGGATCGCCGACTCGGGTGCCTCGTTCCACACCACTCCTGATGCCGGTATCCTCTCTTCTGTCCGACCCCCACACCCCTCTTGTTCTTCTTCTATTATGGTTGGTGATGGGTCTTGCCTTTCTGTCACCGCCGTGGGTTCTGCTCCTCGTCTTCCTAATGTTCTTGTCGCTCCTCAAATGGTTCACAACCTTCTTTCTATTCGCCAGTTTACTGCTTGCAACTCTTGTTCTATCGAATTTGACTCCTCTGGTCTTACTGTGAAGGATTCGGCTTCCCGACGTCCGCTCCTCCGATGTGACAGCCCAGGGCCCCTTTACACTCTTCGGCTTCCTGCTTCTGCTGCCTCGCCTTCGGCTTCTTCGTCTACTGCTTTTGTCGTGACACCTTCATCCACCACCTGGCACCGCCGGCTTGGTCACCCCGGTCGCGACGTTTTGGCTCAGCTCAGCCGTAGTACCGATGTTCTATGTACTAGGACTCCTGCTGAGCACCTCTGTCATGCGTGCCAGTTAGGTCGTCATGTTAGACTTCCGTTTTCTTCTTCGCATGATGCGCATGATTTTGATCTGATTCACTGTGACCTGTGGACATCTCCTGTACTCAGCATGTCTGGCTATAAATATTATCTGGTCGTGGTGGATGATTTCTCGCATTACTCTTGGACTTTCCCTTTGCACGCCAAGTCTGAGACTTTTCCCACCCTCCAAACTTCTTTGCCTGGGTGTCCACTCAGTTCGGCCTCACCGTTAAGACCATCTAGTGCGACAACGGGCGGGAGTTCAATAACTCCACCTCCCGTTCCTTCTTCCTCTCTCGGGGTGTCCAGCTGCGTATGTCTTGTCCATATACCTCTCCCCAGAATGGCAAGGCTGAGCGGATGATTCGCACGACGAACGACGTCGTGCGCACCCTTCTGATCCAGGCCTCTCTGCCCCCGCGCTTCTGGGCTGAAAGCCTCCACACCGCCACCTACCTGCTCAACCGTCTTCCGTCCACTGCTTCTTCTGCTCCCACTCCACACCACGCTCTCTTCGGTACCCCTCCTCGCTACGACCACCTTCGGGTCTTCGGGTGTGCGTGTTACCCTAACACCTCCGCCACCGCTTCTCACAAGTTGGCGCCCCGCTCGACTCGTTGTGTGTTCCTGGGTACTCCCCTGACCACAAGGGGTACCGATGCTTTGACCTCACCTCTCGCCGCGTCCTGATCTCCCGACACGTCGTCTTTGACGAGTCGGATTTCCCGTACTCCACCTCCTCCACTCCTTCTCCTGACCCCGAGCTGGAGTCTCTGTTTCCGACTGACCCGGTGGTTCAGCCACCGTCACATGTTTGTCCTTTCCCTGCAGGTTTTCCCGGCGCACCGGCACCGCTTCCGGTGATCCCTGCTGCGCCGAGCGGGGCCCCAGTGCCCGCGGTTGCGCCACGCACGGCCCCCGGACCTCCGATCGTGCCGCGCGCAGACCCGGTGTCTCCCGCTGCGCCACGCGCGGCCCCGGTGCCTTCCCCTGCACCTGCGCGGTACGCTCAACCGGTGCAGGTGTACCGGCGCCGCAGCGGTACGCTCAGCCGGTGCAGTTGTACTAGTGTCGTTCGGCGCCGACACCGGATTCGCCTCCTGCTCCGGAGGCTCCTGCGACGCCTACACCGGAGCTGTCGCCGACGCCGCCTCCTCCGGCTCCCTCTCGAGCCGAGCCAGCGGTGTACCACCCGCCAGTCATCCATCGGGATCCTCGGCATATCCATCCCATGGTGACTCGGCGGACGGCGTCTCAGGCCACGACTCTCTCCGCCACCGAGGGAGAGCCGCGGGTCTCTCCGGTACCCTCCTCTGTCCGCGACGCCCTGGCGGATCCTCACTGGCGTCGCGCGATGGAAGAGTACGCGGTTCTCCTCGCCAACCAGACGTGGGACCTCGTGCCGTGTCCGTATGGTTGCAATGTGGTGATTGGCAAGTGGATCTGGACGCATAAGCGTCGGGCTGACGGCACACTGGAGCGCTACAAGGCTCGCTGGGTTCTCCGGGGGTTCACCCAGCGGCCTGGTGTGGACTATGATGAGACCTTCCGTCCAGTGGTGAAGCCCGCTACGGTGCGCACGGTCCTCTCGCTTGCGCTCTCGCGCTCTTGGCCTGTGCACCAGCTGGACGTGAAGAATGCGTTTTTCACGGCACTCTGTCAAGGACTGTCTACTGCTCTCAGCCTGCGGGATTTGTGGACTCGAGTCGTCCGGATATGGTCTGCCGGCTCAACAAGTCTCTCTATGGTCTAAAGCAGGCTCCTCGGGCTTGGTACTCTCGGTTCGCCACGTTCTTGCTGACATTGGGGTTCACCGAGGCCAAGTCTGACACGTCTCTCTTCGTCTACCGCCGTGGGGATGAGGCTGCATATCTGCTACTCTATGTCGATGATATTGTGCTCACAGCCTCCAGTCAGCGGTTGCTTCAGAGTGTCATCTCCTCTCTGCAGCAGGAGTTCGCTATGAAGGATCTTGGTCAGCTCCACCACTTCTTGGGCGTCATTGTTGAGCCTCGCCCGTCTGGTCTTCTCCTTCACCAGCGGCAGTACGCACTTGATATCCTGGAGCTGGCTGGGATGACTGATTGCAAGCCCTGCTCCACTCCTGTCGACACTCAGGCGAAGCTGTCTGCTGATCTGGGTGATCCGATGGCTGATCCTACTGCCTATAGGAGTCTTGCTGGAGCCTTGCAGTACCTCACTTTCACCAGGCCGGACCTCACCTACACTGTCCAGCAGGTCTGTCTCCATATGCATGATCCCCGGGAGTCACACCTTGCTGCGCTGAAGTGTCTCCTCCGCTACGTCCGTGGCACAGTGGACCTCAGCCTAGAGCTTCACCGCTCGTCCTCTGCTGAGCTGGTGGTCTACACCGACGCTGACTGGGCTGGCTGCCCGAACACTCGTCGCTCCACTTCCGGCTACACCGTCTTCCTGGGCGGCAACCTGGTCTCCTGGTCGTCCAAGCGGCAGCCGGTTGTCTCCCGCTCTAGTGCTGAGGCGGAGTACCGGGCTGTTGTTAACGGCGTGGCGGAGGCGTCCTGGCTACGACAGCTCTTGGCGGAGGTCCACAGCCCGCTCGCCAAGAGCACGCTCGTCTACTGCGACAATGTTAGCGCCGTGTATCTCTCCACCAACCCCGTCCAGCATCAGCGGACGAAACATGTGGAGATTGACCTGCACTTCGTGCGCGACAGTCGCCGTCGGCGATGTTCGGGTACTCCATGTCCCGACTACCTCCCAGTTTGCTGACATCTTCACCAAGGGGCTGCCCTCCTCGACCTTCTCGGAGTTTCGCTCCAGCCTCAACGTAACCGGTGGCTAGTTGTGGTTGCGGGGGGTATTAGCCCTTTGTACTTCTCTTCTTGTCCAGTTTTGAACACCGCTACGCCGGTTGTTCAGACTGCAGGGGGTGTTGGCTTTCTTGTTGTCCAGTCTTGAACACCGCTGTGCCGGTAGTTCAGACTGCGGGGGGATGTTGGTGTATATTGAGACCATGTGTATAGAGGCCCATGTATAGGTATTATATATACCCACCCTTCTAGGGTTGGAGGAATAGATCAATTATTCCCTCTTACACAACACACCAAAAGCAGCCTACAGTAAGTGGTTTAGCTTCAAGCCAAACCAGAACCAGTTGAGGGATACTAGATGCGTTTTCACATTCTGACTGAGCTCAATTCAATATAGCTTGCATCACAAGACAGAAAGAAAGTTTCATATCAGTTCGATATAGAGCCTGAGGTAGCCCATTTGGAGTTGACCCCAAATGGCTTCATCAATGCACTCAAGCACAATTATAAATTTGTGTTTGTTTATATGAAATTAGTTTACCACATATCAGGATATGTGACGTTCTTCAAAGAAGCCTGATCAGGCACAGTTTCTTTCAGTGAATCAATTGATTATAATCAATAAACAGTACTACACAATAAACATAGATTCAAAGACCTAGCTAAAGTGCTTTCTCAAGGAAGTACAAAAGAAACGAAACTTACCAGTATCTAACAGACTTGCATCTGGAGCAGCGAGTCTTTGCAGGGGCATGGCAAGTTGCGCATTCATGGAATTCCTGTCTTAATGAAGGAGCAGGCCTGAAATAGGGCATAGTTCTCAAAGAAGGCCCTGGAGGCAAAACGTCCGGGCAGGCCATTGTTTCCACTCTAAAGGCTTCTTCTGCAGCTCGCTGCGCCAGCACACTTACCCTTGCCTTCTTACTTGCAGCTTCATGCCACCTCCCAAGGAGAAAATAAGCTACCACAGGAAGTACAATGAAGACAAGAAAGAGCACAGGCACATCAGCTTCCCTTGGTTGGAGCATGTCCCTAACAGAATACTGATATCCAGCTCCAGAAGTTCTTTACTTCAGCTCGGAAAAACATTCCAGAATAATTATTGACCTACAGAAAAGAGCATACAAGGGGGGAAGTAAGCTAACATTTTCTGCTGTCATAAGAAAAACAAGATAATTCTTACGCCTCCAAAGGTTTCAGAACCAAGGTCAGGCTTAAGGTTCTCAATAAAGTGCCGTTTTTCCAATAGAAACATAGCTTCTTGAATAAAAAACTAGTTGTGATTCATTTTATGAATGGTAGAAATTTGCTCTTGCTGGATTCATATCATTTGGGGGCTCCTAGTACAAAGTTGGGTTAACCTTATGATGATCTCAGGAAGCTCCCATTTGCTCGACCAGGGCTTCAGGTCACGAGCCCATAGGCTGAAGAAAGGTCTGAATAGGCCCTTGACTTCTTACATTGAGATCCTAAACTAGAAAAAAGAGAAATCAAAACTATAAATACCACACAGACACTTCACACCCTAATTGGTTAATTACCTGAAACTACTATGCCAGAAAGCGAAACCAAACTCACTGAATGGTTTGCGTGATTGCATCACCACTGTAATACCCCCAATGTTCTCCTATGAATCAAGCACTAGAGTACCCGAAAGGGCATCCAGAGCAAGTGCAATGTGGTAGGGCCAACTAAGGGAAACAGCTCCTAAAACGTGTCCAGGTTCCTATCCAACGTACTACATCCAGATTCCCAAAAAGTGCCCTAGTGTTCAGATGTAATCTTTCGCACAGCAGAATCAGACCATTAGATCAATACAAGCACCCGTCAACCTACACCTTGAAGAATCGACAGAGGAACCAACATTTAGCATTGTAGCATGTGCACAGCAGCACATTCACAGGAGCAAAGGCTCAAAATGAGGAATTTCTGACAGAGTGCCCAGCCCTAATCTCAAAATGAGAACCCTCCAAGCTCCCAGATCCCCAGCACAGAATCACATGCCAACAATGCCGACTAAAAATTCCCACTCGACCCCACCGACACGAGCATCCGCAGGGGAAAAAAACGGACGGATTCCATTTATTCCCAGCGACGGCCGCGAGCGAGAAGTGACCTCGTCCCCCGGTCAACAAATTCGATTTTTCGCACCAAAAGCAAAGGGGAACCGAGAGCAGTCGCGTCTAGGGTTTACCGAGAGCCGGAATGCCACTCCGGGCGGATCCCCAGCCAGGTAAAAGCAGGAGCAGCAGGCGCTGGGTCACGGCCGGCGGTTCCGGGGGAGATCGAGGCCGGGAGACGGCGCGGCGCCTCTTCGGCGGTGGCCAGGAGGCCGGATGAGGGCGGCGGCGGTGGAGGAGGCCGGAAGCGGAAGCGGAAGCGGAGGAGGTGGGGTTGGGAATCGGGAGTGGTGGTGCTAGCACGGGGGTGGGATGCTCTCAGTCGCTTGGCTACTGTGCTCTCTGCTGCTGCTGCTTCTGCTGCTCTGCTCTCGATCGGGGGTTGTGGTGAATTTGCTACGCTCAGCGCACCTGCTTGGCCTCCAAAGGAAAACGGCGGATCCGAGGGGGACGTTACGATTTTTTTCTGGCCGTCCGATGAGGCGATCGACGGTTTGAGTTAATAGGGCTCTTTTATTTGTTTTATTTTTAAGCTGCCGGACTGATCTCTAGTGGTTGCACAAGGGGTCAAGGGCCATGTCTGAACTCTGAACACATCCACTGACCATCCCCTCGAAAAGAGGTGAGCTACGTTGGATTGCCTAAAGTAGAAAGAATTTAGGCAGGATAAGCATTGTAGTCCAACTAGCGAGGCGACTAAATCTATTTGTTTGACATTTCAAAGAAAAAGTGTAGTTAAACTTTTTATTATCACCTTTTTTTGCTTCCATAGATTGTTTGTGTATTACCAATATCATAAATACGTGATGTGTTAAAGTTGTCTGATCAAATTTTGGTCATGGAGTATGTACTTCCTAAATCTGGATACTTGAATACTCAAAAAATAGGATATTTCAAAACAGAGGTGTTTGTCTGTGATAAATTGTAGCTTTTTAAGAGTATGCTTTTGCTATGTTTTGTATATACTTTTCTAACCAAAAAAATATATTAGTCAAAGTTGATTTTAAAGATCGTGGCAATATCTTAAACATCACCTGTATTTAACTAGGGAGATTATTATTTTACTGCGTAATTTCCCGGTTGCCAAGTTCCCGTGGCTAGTCATCATCTTATCTAAAGTAAAGGAGAGAAAAAAAAGACTAGACTTTTGAACACTATTAACGATCTCATTTGGAATCCAAATATTTGCGGGCAAACGAATTGAAATTTCGATACTATCATATTATTTCATAAATTATATAGATGTCCATACTAATTACTGTAGAGAGCTAGCAATCTTTTGACTTAACAAAATCCTTGATGAATTTATATAAGGCAAGCCACAAAGTAGCATGGATCCGCCTGAATCTCAAGAGTGGCAGCAGATGACCTATTCCTAAACCAAACAACTGGAACAATGCATGCCGAATCTATGCAACAATAAAAAAAAGGGACGGCACATAAAATGAATTTGCTACGCATCCATCTCGCATTGATCGGAGAGAGAGGTTAATAGTTAGGGGCACCGGCTTGCTGGAGAAAAATTAACTGTGCCGTACCTGGACCTAGTGGTGATGATTCTGTACCGGGCTGGGCGCAGCGTACCCCATGTCCCGCTTCCTCAAAAGAACAAAAAGATGCAAACAAGGGAGTGCTAGGCGCCACTGGTACAGCCATTGCCGGTTTTTTTTACTGCTTTACGCCCATCCCCATGATGTGTTCAGGGTTTTAAATCCCGACCGGAATCGGTCCGGAAACCGCGGTTACCGGTCAAATCGGTCCGGATCGGTTTTGATTCTGGCCGGTTTCCAACCGACCCAAATTCAAAATTTAAATTTAAATTTAAAAAAAATAAAAATTTCTCAAAAAAAATTCCTAAAAATACTTCAAGTTGCGACGAATTTAATGGTGTCAAAATTTTTTAAATATTCGTTCATTTAGTATACTTTGCGAGCATTTGAAGTTAAATAAAAAAACATGCATACAAAAGTATACAAATACAATGTAAAACATATTATATATTGTATTAATACAAAAGTATACAAATACAATGTAAAACCTGTTTACCGGAACCGGCGGGCGTCGGTTCAGTCCGAACGGTCGGTAAAAAAAAACTGGATGTGTTCCCCTGCTCGCCGTGCAGCGCTCGCCTACGGTACAAGCCCTACTCGCTTTTTCAAGGAAATCGGCGGTGCCAGTGCAGGCACCGGGCAGCAAGCTTAGGTTTTTTCCAACGGTTCCCCCCATCCAACTCCCCCTATACGTACTATTTAATATATTTTACTATCTCCCCCTATAAATCCTCCTCTTCAACCATTCCCCCTACCTATTCCCTCTATACCAACTATCATCCATTTTTAAATCATATTCACTTCACAATCCAACAGAACATATTTCGACCATACGCGAGCCGTATTCGTACGATGAATAGTGCAAATGTTCATCGGTGGACGTTTGTAGGGTTCGGATGAACTAAAAAAATTAGGAAAAATTAGAAAGTCATTATACCCGTATAATTTATATTTTGCAACTCGGTTTTAGGTACATAAACTGTTTCTAACGATGAGGAATACTCATATATTTTGTTTTTTCATACAAAAGTTGCGAGATGGCTAGGATCAGATTGTTCTCCTCAGTTTTCCTCTTTTTCCTGCCACAGAGTTAGTCTTTCTTCCCACGCGCGCCAACGGCCACCAACTCCGCGCCAGTGGGTGGGGGAAGCCCGTACGCCCCCCACCCATAGGGGGAGGAGCGAGCTCCCCGCTTGTGGGGGGGAGCGATTGGGGGCACCGTTGGAGGGGAGAGGGGGGGTGCACTGTGCACTGAATGTAGGTGGAGGGGGACGTTTACGGGATAGCGTTGGAGACAGCCTTCAGATAGGGGGCCTATTAATTGCTCATGTAGGTGGAGAGGGAGGGGAATGGTCCCAGCCATGACCATGGAATGCCCATCCCATCTGCAGGGTTTACAAAACCGGTGGGAACCGGTCCGGTTTGACCGGTGGTCAAACCGGTCCGGCCCGGTTACGGTTTGGGCCGGTACCAAACTGACCCAAATTCAAAATTTGGATTTGAATTCAACCGGTTTCCACCGGTTTTCGGTCAAACCGGTCCGGTAAACCGCTACCGGAGGGCGGCGATTTGACCGGACCGGTCGGGATTATTAACCCTGCCCATCTCCCACATGCATTCAGAGCAGCCACAATGTGCATCCGACACAAGTGGTAGGAAGGTGGGACCAGCAGCATGTGGTAGCAGTGATCCAAACATCCACACAATGTATGCCCGGTTTAAGTTGGGCCCCGCAATAAAAAAATCATCAATCCAGGCTCATGTGAGAGCAGACTTCTTAGCTGTTTGGCCTGGGAGCGGACGTGATGTCAGAAACAAATTTTTTTATTCGCTAGTACCCGGTAGTAGTGCTCCTACCGGTCAGAACTAATACCTGCTCCTCCTACCATCTCCACAATGTATCTTACCCGTTTGAAGCTCTTGCTACCCCTTACCACCTCCCACTTGGGGGTGCCCTCATGGTCCGTACGAACCTTTATTTTGTACGTTGCCAAGTACTCCTCGATTCCAAATCATGGTGGTTTTAGCATCTATCTACACATAACATTTATTTAGATTTATAGTAAAATCTATATATCTAGATTGAAAGAATTATTTCGTTAACTCTAAAGAAAGTTGCACTTAGTTTCTTGATCCTTTTCTCTTGAAACTTGGCTATTTGGCGCAAAATGAGTTTTGATTAGTTTCTTGAACCTTCACCACCTGCAGTTAGGTCTACAAGCTAATTATATTTAAAGGCATCAGTTTAGATTTTTAGCGCAAAAATGACAACATAAAGAAAATTTTCATCAATTTTTTGGTATTTTTCCCACTAGCAAAATATTTTCTAGGCATATATAAATCTATTTTCAGTTTTTAAGTCCCAGAAAATCGTAGGAACATGGTAAAAGAGTGAAAAATTCATTGAAGACATATCTAAGTATGTTGGATCCAACATAAAATACCAACAAGCTATTTGACCTACTGAAAAGTATATCCGAACGCCAAACAGCGAGCATTGATATGCGTCCACTGGCAAAGAGTCGGTAGCAGCTTTCAGATCTTTTGAGCTGGTAGAATTAATGTGTTCAAAAGCAGGCCTCATTACATCTATTCCTAATTTTAAATAGAATGTAAGAACGTATGGATTTCTATGTAAACAGAGTATCCCATTTCCGTAGGCTATTGATATCAATAGATCTTATACTTTTTGTCACCTGTAGTTATCTATTAATAGCAATATCATAGCCTCATGAATTTTGAATTTAGGGGTGCACCGAATAAGCTTGGATTTCAGGATTTATTTTACAATTAATAGCATTATTTCTCTAGGGATGTATCGAGAGGTCCATGGCGAACTAACACACTGCTCCCTCCGTGCCATAAAGATGGTTCATTTAGCCTTTAGATTTTGTCCCACAACGATTGTTCATTTACTAGATTATAGTAAAGTCTATCTAATTAAAGTAATATCAAATACCAAAAAAAATTGCATAGAGAATGGTATGGAGCCAATGAAATGCTTAAGTGAATGTACTTTTCTGGTTCCAATATATTTGCATTTATTGAGGATTTAGAAAACTAAATAAATAGCGTTGTCTTCAACCACAATTGCTATGTTTAATTAAAGGTAATATGAATATTTTCTACTACTAGAAATAAGTCTGAATTTTTTTAAATGAACAATTTTAGTGGAACGGAGGGAGTAGATGAATGCGCGTACATATACAAGAGTGCGTGCGTTTGTACTCTAAGAAAGGGAAAACTGCGAAGGGCGTGTGCCCGTAGCAATTTTCTCCTTGCGCTGGATGTCCTGCGGACTCGTTGGGACGGAATTAACCGTATTAAACTCTTTTCGTCCACGGGTGACGACTGACGAGGATGGGGGTCAACATGGCAGGGCATAACTGGGAAAAAAGATTCCCAGCATTATGCGCGCCTGATTAGGCAACCAAATTAAGCGGCAAATGATAGGAGTAGGGCAGACCCGTGCCGTTGACCCGTGCAGCTCACGGGAAAAAGGACACTTGTCCATTCGCATCCCCACATGGCCTCGCCCAATGGCCTCCCGCGGGAGCCACCGCCCAGGGATTTTCTGCGTTTTTGCGTCAAGCGCAATCTGGCGACAGCAGTCAGCAGCCACACCTGAATGACCCCTTTCTCTTTTTCTATGTCTTTTGGAACGTTTCCGATGTGTTAACAGCCAATTCAGAACTAACATAAAAAAAGACAGTCAATTCAGAACTAACTTCCTCTCCTAAAAAAAATTCAGAACTAACTTACATATACAACCTCCGGTCACTTTTACATGACGTTTTCAGACAGCAAAATAGTTCCTGCAACACGCGTGATATATTGGAGTGTAGGGAGTACGAGATTCTAAGGAACTACGGCGACAAAATTACTTGTGGCTCTTTACTTGACGCGTGTCGATCGAGTTCTCCAAAATGCACAATTCAAATGTGGTAGAAAATGGTGGTGTCGTGCTCCTTCGCTGCATCCCATTTACGCCAACCCAGCGACAATTTGATCACCAACTAGCCTTTGATGGCGTGACTGATCGCCAGCCACCGGCGACAATTGGACATTCCCCGGCCCAAAGCGACCCGTCCGGACACGCTTTAGCAGCGCTTTCGTTTCGTTTCGTTTCGTCTCATCTTTGGACATTCCTGGTGGATGAGAATGTGGTGGTGGTGGACAGGCAGGGCGTGCCCACCGCGGCACCGCGCCCTGCCTCCGTTGTCCTCGCTGCGGTGG
The DNA here is from genome assembly GCF_016808335.1 of Panicum virgatum. Classification (NCBI taxonomy): domain Eukaryota; kingdom Viridiplantae; phylum Streptophyta; class Magnoliopsida; order Poales; family Poaceae; genus Panicum; species Panicum virgatum. The sequence continues at coordinate 13,891,074 of NC_053145.1, forward strand.
CCGTTGCTCCATCCGGGAAAGATGCAAGACCCCCAAAGGCTGGTTGGATAGATTGCCCGGGACTAGGAGGATTTCTGTTGCGAGATCGGTGATGGGGCCAGATCACGCTACGCCTTTTCGCTTTGGCGCACGGACAGGACAAGCGCGACATGATCTTTGGACGTAGCGGTGGTGGAGAAGAAACGCGCACTAGCTAGTAGCTTTTGGGCGACGGGCTTGGTAATGTGATGACGGTGATACGACGGGAGAGTTGAGAACGGGCACGATTGGTGCATACTAGTTGTCCCTCCCCTAAAGCACAAAAAAAACTATGTTGTGTCCACCCACGAAAACGTCCCCCGCTGAGGAACCCAAACCTACTGCGCCCAGAAAATTGTACCCAGTATTGTGCCTCCATCAAAATCTACAGCTCAGATTCATCCGGTGATGGTTCAACTCAGATCGACGGCCACGATCCTCTGGATCATGCGCTTCCCTCCCAACCACGCGAGGCTCCCGCGCGCCTCACGCACATCCGGCCGCGGCTCGAAGCCTGGGTGCAGCACGATCGTCCGTTTTCCCTTTTGTTTCTTCTCTACCACTTTGATCGCACGTCCTGCACCAGATGCAAAACCAGCGATCAATTCCCTGTCGTCCGCCCTCGCCTCCTGCGCCATCATCGCGACGTCCTCGCCACGATCCTCGCGACGTCCTCGCCACGATCCTCGCTACGACGCGCCGCCTCTCCCAGTCCACCCTCGCGCTCGCGACACCCTCGCGCTCGCGACGGGACCCGGAGCAGACCGGGATCAGGCCGCTCCGCCTCTCCCAGCCCGCCCTCGCGGGCTCGCCCTCCTGCGCGCCACCCTCCCGAAATCCTGGTGACGATCACCTACGCCGCCTGCCCTCGCCTACTTCGCCATCCTCCCGACGACCTCGCGACGGGATCCCACAACAGAACGGGATCGCGCCTCTCCTAACCCGCCCTCGCCTTCCTGCAGCTACTGTTGGGCCATCACGCCATCCCTTCGGCGAGCGGATCATGCCTCCTCCTCAAGTCCGGCTGCGTTCGATCATCTCTGCTGCAGGTTAGTAGCAAAACGGAACCCCCTCGATGCCCGCTCTCTATTCCTCCGCTCAACGCACTCCTGCGTACCCTAAATTGCAAGGAATTTGGGCTGTACGGTGCCTCTGGCCACCATGGCTGTTGCCCGAGCTTTTTGCACGTTACCCCTTAAGTCCATGGAGTAATTCTGTTTTTTCCTTATAATATATATTATTTATTTCTATAATCTATTATGTGTTTTATGGCGGAGCTGCCACGGTGTTCGCGGAAGCTTCGCCGGGAGTGACGACACCTACAAAACTCACGACCAGGGCATCGTGCAAGTGCCTACCAAGGTCACACATACACGGCCTTTGCAATTGCTTTCCTGACAGTTCTGTTTTGCTCTAAAGTCATGGCGGGACTGACGCAAAAATGACCTGCGCTGAGTGACATCACAACACAGGTACATTGATTGATTACACAATGCAAAAACTTACTTCGACATATATGCCATCCTCATTGCCTACTGTGTGCAAACAGATGCTTTGGACGAGGCTGAACGTAAGAGGCTACAAAGGAACGCCAGGCGGGTGAAACGTCGAGCTGAAATGACTGATGAACAAAGACAAGAAATAAATAGGAAGCAACGTGAATATCGAGCACGAAAAAAGGCGGAATCAAGCTATACTCCCAACGCTGTCCAAACACCAAGTTCAGTGGTAGGTTTGTAAAGATAAGGTCGATTGCAAGCCATTAACACAATTCATTTGAAGCATAAAACATTAAATGATGTCGCTTACTGTACGAGGGACTACTCAGTTGAGTTCTCAAACACCGTTCCTAATAACTGATGTCTCTACCGTTGTCCAAGTACCAAGCTCACAAGTCAATGAAAATCTTATTCCATGTTCAGTGGCAGGTTTGTGGAGATACGGTCGCTTGCATGCCAGTAATACAACTCATTCCAAGCATTAAAAAATTAAATGATGCCTTTTACTGTAGATGGGACTACTCAACTGGGTTATCAATCACCGTTCCTAACTGGTGTCTCTACCGTTGTCCAAGTACCAATCTCACAAGTCAATGAAAATCTTATTCCAGAAGATGACCCCAGGGAATGGCTACACAGGAATGATAATTACTTTCCAAACCGTTTAAAAAGAAATCTTGCAACTATCTCTGACCATTGTAGGAACACCAACGACCCCTCAACTATTAGAACCCTGCCTTCTGAAGGTGAACTACTTCCACGTTTTCATCCCTAATTCATTCTATGAGTTTGTTGCCTGTTTTTAAGTATCTATATTCGCATGTCCTGTTGTAGCTGGGAGATCAAGAGGGACAGCCTCCTAAAAAATAGGGAAAGATGTATCAATATGAGTGAACAGAAGAAAAATGAATTATTGCAGCGGAATCGAGAATACAAGAGGAAGGCGAAATTAATCATGACCACTCCAGAACAGACACCAGTGCCAACTATAAGCCCGGGTTAGCAAATACATAAATTATTGTGTTGCCACACCGTCTAAATTGCCTTATTAATTGTACATCTTATTGTTTTCCGTTATTTTGCAGACAATACAATGCCTACGCGGACCATGAACTAGATAATGCAGCACCCTGATGAAGAAGATTTCGACCCCCACTTATTTGAGCCTACCCACCCTATGGATGAAGGAGGTGAGGAAATTGACATCAGCGAAGGCCATCAATTACACAACCAGGATTTTTTTCATGATGATGGGATATTACAACTTAATCAAAGTATACATCTAATCATTAATTTGTAGACAACTCCTATTTCAATCATCAAACAACAATCATAATGTAGAATTGACACTTTGCACCCAGGTGATGACTACGAATCGTTTAGGGTGCTGGGTGAGACTCCTGATTCGGCAAATGTTCCTGAAGATCCATATGATTTAATTTACCAAAGCTTGCCAGCTAGACATAAATTGAGATATGTCCCTGACTGCTGGTACAGTGGTGCAAAGCGATTTCAATATGAGAAACCCGTATTTTGTTGCAGAAAAGGCAAGATAAGCATTCATATATCGGAGATGCCTGATGAACTAAAAAGATTGTTCACAAGTCAAGTGGATGCTGATGCAAAGTATTTCCAAAAACATATACGGTACTTCAACTCTCATTTCTCCTTCACAAGTCTTGGAGTTACGCTCGATCACCGAGTTAGCACTGCAGTAGGGACGGGTATTTATAATTTCAGAGTCCAAGGAGGGTTGTACCATCGACTTGACCCTTTAGTGCCAGGTTGCCATGGTTCGCGTCATTTGCAGCTATACTTTTATGATACAAACGATCAAACATTGTCACATAGAGTTCGACGGTCTCCTGACCTGGATATCAACATCATCCGGAATATACTACGAATATTGCAGGATAATCCATATGTTTAGACTTTCAATACAGTTGGTGCTATTCCAAACTTGGATGACTATTGTATTGAACTAAACACAAATGTCACACCTGACCAGAGAAGGTATAATGCACCAACGACATCACAAGTCGCTGCTATCTGGATGGAAGGGAATGATCCACAGAGAAGTTTTGATAGGAGTGTGCTTGTATATGCCAGAGGAGACCGGCCACGGTATATCAAAGCATATCATGGTTGCTATGACCCATTGTCTTATCCTGTATTCCACCCTAGAGGGGAAACCGGATGGAACAAATTCATGCCATACAGTGATGCGGTGTCAATAATACAGATGCCTCAAAACCCTACTCCAGCTGATGTGCAACCCATGGATGACATCACTGATGCAGACCATGGTGCGTTTTATATTCATGTATTCTGTGTTTTATATTCATGTATAAATGTATTTATTTTTATTCATTACTTGTGCAGATGATATACATGCTGCTGAGGATCAATTGGATGGAGACGATGATGACATGCAAGAAGAAGATTTCATCAGCAGGGTTGCTGAGGCATCTCAGCAACCCATATATGTTACTATAAGGGAGTGGTGTGCCTTCAAACTGCAGATTCGAAGGGAGATTTTTAATGTCTCGTTGTTCGGAGGGCGCCTTTTCCAACAATGGACAGTTGACATGTATATTAAGATGGAGTCCATGAGGCTTGATTGGTACTCTAATCCGAAACACCAAAAAATAATAAGGGCTGAACTATACCAGGTGAGGAAAATATATTTACTTTTGGATTTTTTTGGCTGATGACAGTTACTATTTTACGGATATTACACACTGCTCATAGATCCGCATATTATTGTTTTACTCCATTGTAGGGATTGGTTGATGTAATTAATGCTGGAGAGACACGGGGTTCCAAGGTTGGTAAGATAATTGTTCTTCCAAGAACATTTCCAGGATGCGATCGTGATATGCAACAAAGGTTTCTTAATGCAATGGCTATTGTCCAATGCTTTGGCAAGCCTGATTACTTCATCACAATGACTTGCAATTCTTACTGGGACGGGATAGTGTGCAATCTTGAACCTAGCCAGACACCACAAGATCGACCGGAACTGGTGTCAAGAGTTTACAAGGCAAGGTTACGCGACTTCAAACACTTATTGATCAAGAAAAAATATTTTGGAGAAGTTGCAGCATATTGTCATGTTACTGAATTCCAGAAAAGAGGCTTGCCACATGAGCATTTTCTGTTGATCATGAAGCATGGTAGCAAATTAACGACCCCAGAAGGTCATGATAAATTTATTTCGGCCGAGATACCAGATAAGGACAAATACCCGGTGTTGCATGCTTTGGTGATCAAGCATATGCTGCATGGACTGTGTGGCATCCTAAATAGGAAATGCCCGTGTATGATGGATGGGGTGTGTCGCTTTCGCTATCCTAGACAATTTTGCTCTGCAACATAGCAAGGAACCGACTCATACCCTTTGTATAGGAGGAGAGATGATGGACGCCGCGTGAGGATCAGGGGTGCAGAGTTAGATAACAGATGAGTTGTGCCATACAATCCTGGATTGCTAATGCGCTATAACTGCCACATAAATGTTGAAGCTTGCTCAAACATCAAAGCCGTTAAATATCTATATAAGTATGTCTATAAAAGGCATGACCGTGCTTCATTCTCAGTTGATCCCTCTCAACACGAGCAAGATGGAGTAATCAATGAGATTCGTCAGTAAAGGAATGCGAGATATATATCATCATCCGAGGCTATGCATAGGATCTTTGGTTTCCTACATTTTGGTGTCTATCCAGCTGTACTGCAGCTCCAACTGCACTTGCCTGGCATGCAGTCTGTTCCTTATGAGGAGTCTGAGAACCTTGAGGATGTTGTGAGGCGCCCTGGTTCTGATATGACCACTCTTACTGAGTACTTCAAAATGAACACTGTCGACAGCTATGCAAGGAAATTGTTGTACAGAGAGTTTCCTGAACACTACTGATGGATCAAAAGTGGAAAGGTGTGGTAAAGAAGAAAGCAAAACGGTCGACAGATTGGACAGATTATATATGCAAACCCTGCTGAAGGGGAGAGATACTTTTTGAGAGTGCTATTGAATCACATGAGAGGTGCAACCTCATATGAGAATTTGAGAACAGTGGCTGGCATCACGTACTCTACGTTTAAGCATGCAAGAAAAGGCCTCATCGAGACAGATAGGTCACTCGACGACTGCTTGACTGAGTTTGCCACTTTTCAGATGCCATGTTCCCTGCGAAGGTTATTCGGATCATTCTGGTTTTTTGTGAGGCCACAGATATACGTGGCCTTTGGGAGAAGCACAAGAATGCAATGGGTGCCAATACAGCCGCTGTGGAGCAACATGTGCTAAGAGACATACGAGATATGGTCCACTCAATGGGGAAGGATTTCAGAACTTATGGTCTTCCTAATGTGAATGATGCAGGTAATTAATTTAGTTGCCATCTAGCAAGCTTATGGTTCTGTGATGTCTGATATACGTTATTTAATTTATACTTTCTTCTCCAAAATAGGTGAATTTTCCAATGACATGATGCGATATGTTAGAGAGGAACAAAATGTCAGAGTAGACCAATATAAGTCACTTAACAAGGAGCAACGTGCAGGATTTGATGAAATCATGCATCATGTCAAAGATAGAAAAAGCCAAATATTTTTCATAGATGGTCCAGGAGGCACGGGGAAGACATTCCTTTACAAGGCATTTCCTGCAAAAGTGAGATCAGAAGGTTTGATAGCTATTGCAACTGCCACTTTAGGTATAGCAACGTCTTTATTGCCCGGAGGCCGCACTGCACACTCAAGGTTTAAAATCCCAATTAAACTTGGAGACCATTCCATGTGCAACTTCACAAAGCAGAGTGGCACCGCAGAGTTGCTTCGCATGGCATCCTTGATTATATGGGATGAAGCTGCAATGACAAAACATCAAGCAGTTGAGACACTTGATAGGTCCCTACAAGATATTATGGATTCTACTTTGCCATTTGGAGTAAAGGTTATGGTATTTGGTGGAGATTTTAGGCAAGTCCTTCCTGTCATGACACGTGGTTCAAGAGTGCAGATAACCGATGCTACATTGCAAAGATCTTATTTGTGGGAAAATATAAGAAAGATTCGGTTGTCACAAAACATGAGGGCACAGTCTGACCCATGGTTTTCTGAATACCTGCTTCGAATTGGAAATGGAACTGAGGAAACCATTGGAGATGATTACATTCGCCTCCCTAATGATATTGTGATTGGTTATACAGACACAGATGTGGTACTTCAAACATTAATTCAACATGTTTTCCCATCACTCGAAGAAAATGCAACATCAACAACTTATATGAGCACGCGTGCAATTCTTTCAACAAAAAATGAGCATGTCGATAAGTTGAATGCAATGATGATTGATAACTTCCCAGGGGTGGAAACTGTTTTCCACAGCTTCGACTCTGTAGATGATGATTCACATAATCACTACCCAATTGACTTTTTGAACTCAATCACTCCAAATGGCCTCCCCCCACACGAATTGAAGCTCAAAATCAACTGTCTTGTGATCCTTCTTCGCAGTCTTGATCCAAACAACGGGTTGTGCAATGGAACAAGACTTATGGTGAGAGCACTGCAGCCCAATGCAATTGATGCCCAAATTGTTGGTGGACAACATGTAGGGAAAAGGGTGTTCATACTAAGAATCCCTATATGTCCCTCCGATGATATGTCACTTCCTTTCAAGTTCAAGAGAAAACAATTCCCATTACGCCTCAGTTTTGCCATGACCATAAATAAATCTCAGGGACAAACCATCCCTAATGTTGGAATTTACCTTCCCGAGCCTGTGTTCTCACATGGACAACTTTATGTTGCATTGTCAAGGGGTGTATCAAGAGCTACTACAAGAATTTTGGCTAAACCAAAAAAGGAATTAGACCCCACTGGTAAGAGCACCAAAAATATAGTCTACAAGGACGTGCTCAACTGGTGATCAATGGTGAGTATAATCTTGGTGAAGCTGCAGCTCCTTTTTTTTGTTGCATATATAATGTGAGTTTGCGTTCCAGATTATATTCTTGACATTATTGACCCGTATTTGTTACGATAATGTCATCCCAAGATTACATTAGTGATGATGCTACTTCCCATGCTCAAAACATACTTGTGCCTTTGATTTGTACAATTTATTCATATCGTAGCTTTTTTCAGTCTCTAAGGACAAATTTGATGCAGGGCTTTGTAATAAATGGAGCATTGAGAAGCAGAGGTTGGCTTCGATCTTCGACTTGCTCCAACTGAAGATATAGGATTGCGTTAGTGTATCATGTGCTTTTCTTGTGAGAAGATGAAGTATCTTGAAGCATCGAGAGTTACTTGTTCATAATATTTGCCCCTTTGGTGTACATGAATACTTCATACTTCTAGCAAGTTAAATGTGATTTTTCTAGCAAGTTACATGTGATTTTGCTCTATGGATGTGTCTTTGTTATAATAAACATAATAGCTCTCTATGTCACATCTCGTGTCAAACATATATTTCTTGTTAGTGTGCTGTTTTTTGTACATCTAAAATAAACCCGTAGCATTAGCACGGGCACATTACTAGTAGCATTTAGCTACTCCCAACATGGTTTACAAGGGACTTAAATTACGGCTTTTAAAAAAGAGAAAATTATCGGCATGTACCCACAGTGCTTGCTGTTGCTGAATGACCTTCATTGATGCGGGCTTTATGTTTTTTTCCAAATTTTTTTTGTTTAATAATCTAGTAGTTGTCCAGACTCAGTTAAAGAAGCATCTCGCGTGCGCACCGCACCAGTCGTTGTCCGAGTGTCCGGGACTGCAAACGCTTGCCCACACGGGTGCTCATGGGCCGCATCTCAAGCCAGGAGCCCCATTTCCCACCCTTTTGTATATGATATTGAACAACTTCGGCTGGCCTTTGGCTCACGTTTAGAGAAGGGACATATTTTCGTACAGTTTCTGTGGAAAACCGGTCCAAAGCGTACAAAATTCTTAGCGAACTCCCACGCCCAGCTTTGCACGCCGCCGTCGGCATCCAAGGTTCTCACCTGACAACACCTGCTGCAGCAAGCAACAGCACTAGCAGGAATGCAGGATGCTTTCCTCTCCAAGAAGGGAACCTGCCTCCTTTTGTCAGCCTCACGGTTTGAGAATTGGGGTCCGCGATATCTCGTGCAAATTGCCAACAATCCATGTCCATTCCACCCGTTCCAACAAGCCCAATGCTGAAAATAACTGTACAAATGGTACGGCCGGACAACGTTGGTAGCCTTATTGCCAAGCCATACTGAAACTGTTTCTACAATTCAGATGAGCTTTGCCTGGATTTGAACCGGAAGCATAAAACCTGAAGGCTCATAAGTAGATCAGTTCAGAGTCTAGATGAATTTCCCGGTACAAAGAAACATATTTACATTCGCTCCAGTAGCCTACAGCCTACTTACACAAGATTCAAGCACATGCCAATCGAACGAGAACAGTTAGGAGCTGAAGCACACCTCCATTCCCAGGGTAAAGAGTACCTGCAAGGCTGCAACATCTAGAATGCCTCGCAATTGCGAAACACACTGCGCATCCTACCGGCAAAACACTTTTGACCCATTTTCTTTTCTATTTCCACATATTCCATTTTACATACATATAAGCAATGACAATGGACGACTATAGCAAGATCTATATCAAGCCATGAAGCAACACATGCAAAAAGAAAGAAAGGAAAAAAACAAAAGAACAGGATGCCAAAAGAGGTGGCAAAAAAGCAGAGGCTGGAGAGGGGCAGGCCGAATGGCAGCGCAGCAGAAAGAGGCAGGCAGTGAAGCGTCAAAATTAGAGTTACAACTTACAACCATGCCATCCCTTGCGCGTGCGCCCTACCGTGATGAGCTTCTGTTAGAGACACGGCCATGGAAAACATCATCTGCTCCTCGATGCTATCTGGACGGAAGTGGCTCGGAGCCATGGCGAAGTTCTCGGTGAAAGGCAATGGCTGCATGATCCCTGCGTCCGCCATGATATCCGATCCGGCATAGCTTGTTCCTGCCTCCGCGCCCTCCGACCAGTGGTCGGTTGAGCACTCCCCCTCCTCTCGTACCGCTTCTCTGCTGCAGCTTGGTGCAATCCCGCTCCAGGTGTCTAGTGAGCTGTTTTCAACAGCGCACATGCTTCCACCAGAGATGTTGCATGGTCGGCGGATCATGTCATAGACTGGGAATGTGCTACTGCCAGCCATATAAGAGAAATCCATGCTGGGTGGCTGGTGCTCAGCCAAAGCCGCAACCGCACAGGAATACCCACCAGGATGAGGCATTTCCATTGGAGCGGCTGGAAGGAATGCCTGCCTCTCACGTGTCTGTGGCTCAATTACAGGAAAGTAGCTGCCACAAACAGGGTTCACTAGATGTCCTTGTTCCTGCTAAAGAAATAAAAAAAGCATATATAAACTTTGCTTTGACATAGTAAATACATAAGTTTCAAAGATAAGATTATGGTTTCAATTTAACAAGCTTAACAAAATCCAATCTCAAAAGGAGTTTTAAAAGGATCTTGTCATGACAAACAGCCAAGGAGTAATGTAAATGTTGTCATTTATCAATTATCATATAAAATGCCCTGACAAGCAACAATTTCTTGAAGTCATCCCAGCAAATACTATGTATGTACTCTTGACCACAAACCACAGATGTTCTACGTTACTCGGATGCCAATTACTGGTTATCGCTTGCAAGTTGAAAGCAATAGCAAAAAACAGGCACACAGCTGGAACTTCATGCAAGTTTCAAAGGAACTGCCAGCTTCATAACAATAAGACAACTGTACACACAACTCAGTAAGCAAACAAAGGGCATCTACTATAATTTCAGTTTAGTTACTCTACCTTCACGCCCAGAAAAATTCTATTCGTATAAAATGCAAGAAGAAAGATTGTGAAAGCATCAATAACCCTCGGACAGACCCAAAACCATATGAACTGCAGTTATTTGAAAACAAGATCTAAAAAATATTCTTGAGTTACCTTAAATTAAGACCAAACACAGAATAGCCAACAATGAGTACGAAGAAAACAAAACTGTCAATTCAAGCTCCAAAAGTGTCTGCACAAACTAAATCTGGCGCTCCTAAGTACCAGAAGCAAATTCTCATAGCACACGGTCAAATAACTGCACATCAGATTTTGCACAGATCAAACAAATGATGCCTCGAACAGATATGGTACTGGCCCAAAAGTAACCACTGCAGCATGTTTTGCTTTAGCTAGGATTCTGGCTACGCACAATCAGGCAGCTCTTGACCCAACTGGCACCAAAAGGCAAGAAGAAACAGTAGACTTGCAAGATTTTTACTCTTTTTTTGCACAAGAGTGATTGCAGACAAGACAATTTGATTAATAGAAAATTTTCAAACAGCCCTAACTACAACCATGCAACAAAGCTACACTGTCCACTCCCTAAACTAGTACCCAAAAAAACAAGGCGCATTTGAAATCTACATAATTGGCTAAAAATCTAGAGTTGAGAAGTTAATTCATGCAATCATCATAACATACAATCAATTCAACTTGATATTCAGAACACAGAGAGCTAATATTACATAGCAAGAGAAAACATGAACAACCAAAATCTGGATCACAATGAGCCACTATGAATTAAGATATGACCACTATGTTTGTGAAGCTCATAGAACACTGCTACATAATAATTGGTCCAATAAATTAGCATTCATAATATAATTCAAGTTAATTCCTACCAACTAACCTGAATGGAACGCCAAATTGCTTCCATAACCATCATATCCTCCAGATTCATGTCAACGTTGTCATCGCTGTCAGCAAAACAGGTGGCATGGTTGTTAGATGCCAATTCGATATCAACAGTTGCACATACTTTCTTGTCAAAACAAGAGACTAAGTCTCAAGGATATCTAAACTTGCAAATTCCAAGCTGCAACAAAGAAAGCTTGAATGTTTCAAATGAAACATCAAAGGGACAAATTAAACATACCGGTTATGCCTAGAATGGAAAGGCCGCATGCTAGTCTGGTTAGAGCATGAAGGTTCAGATGAACAGCATTCAGTTCCTTGGTCAGCACATTGATATGATGGCACTGAAAAGGACATGACAATATGGCAGTGTAGGTTATTAGATTAAGCTGCAGAAAGATAGCATTATTAGGTGAGCATGTTAGTCACATCCATTGCTAACCTGAAAAGGATGTGCTGCAAATATCTCGATACTCCACTTCTTTAGTTGGGGTTACAGTCCTGCTAGAAGAACACCTGCTCTGTTTTCTTTTCATTTTAGCCTCTTCATCTTGAATTTCTTTCTGGCGAATCCTCAACTGTGCTTCTATGACTTTCTGCTCTTCCTGCAATATGTTATACATAAGCTAAAGAAATGCAAACTGCATCTAAATATTATATAGAAATTGACAACTTATAAATGGAAGATGGTGGCATTAAAAGATGGGACATACAAACTGCTCTATGCTCCTTTCCTCCTTCGTTTTCACACCACGATACTCCACAGCATAATTGGGTGTTTTGCAGAATGGGCATCTTCAATGGTTAAGTATTTTTCATGAGAATTGAGAAGGCACATGGATTACCAAAAAGTATGTAACTAAGACGAGATGGAATAAAGGATACTCACTGTGTAGGCCGAGCATTATGAGTCGGTTTCATTTGAAGAAAGCACTCTGTAAAAATGTCGAGCAAGATATGTAAAGGATATTTGTAGGTGATGAATGGCTGGATGCCTGGATCAACAGTGGAGAAGATGTATTACCTGTACATATCCCCTTCGAGCAACATTTTGAACGATTGAGGCTTGGATAGTACTACAATACACAAAAACAATCTTTTAGATTCAAGGATAAATCATAGAGTGGTTGCACAAAGCAACAGTTTTCTATCTAGTTGTTACACGCAAATAATGTGAATGCTAAAACACTTTTAAGATGCAATAGCACACCTTCTTCACTACCACTGACTAAATTCCACAAGTACTTCGGAAGGTAGTGATAAAAATGCAGTAGAATTGCAGTACAGGTCCAATTACGGTTGCAGTAAAAGCATCTGAAGCCATCTGAATGCAGGCAAAATTAACAACATTCCCAAATTTCTTTATGAGCCTGGAATGAGTACCCAAAATGTCCGTGAACAAAATTATTTCATCCAATAGAGGCGTAACCCTTTTTATAACCAATATCTTAAATGAAATCACATTGAAACAGACACATGCTAACATTGTATAGAAGGAGTTTTGACAGTTTTCAAGTTAAAAATGTCCAATACCCTGGTACAGGGCTAATAATTTGGTTTGGAATAAGGTTAGTTTCTTGCAAGGCTCGTAATACACCCATCCCAGGAGCATCTAAAAATACTACTTATTTCAAGTGACGCGCCAGCATGTTACAACATTATCATCACATAGGAACACGGGGCAATAGAACAAACGTAAGCTACATTCCTCTAGGAATTAACATCAATGTCACATTGGCACTCAAAACCTCGTATAGCACAACAGTTAGCCATCGAAAAGAAATTGAGAAAATTCTCCAACCAACATGATCAAAGCATCAAACGAAGTATAATAACCATCTTAGGATGGCACATAGTAGCACATTTTGCACAATGTACGTGTACTGATGTCCTAGCAGAGCCGCTGATACGAACATAGGCATACAGAACACCTCCACCATTACTGTGGTTTGCAATACTTGCTGGTGACTCGAGGTAGCAAGCAGAAACAGTCAAGTCATGAAAACATGCAACTGTACTAAACCTCTGCCGGTCCTAAGAGCTTCCAGAGGCACAACCCAGAATATCCCTATCGGATTTCTCACAATGCGCGTACAGAAGCAGAGCCGCAGATGCCAACACAGGCGCACAGAACAAAAATACGACGCCACTGTTAACTGCACTTTGCAGGACTAGCGGACAAATTGTGCTATTAGCCTGGAAACGTGACTAAGCGTACTGAAAACCCTGGTCCTCGGAGCTTCCAGAACACCATCTAGAACCACGTGCCCGCACATCAACCCCCGCCGTAACAGAGTCGCGGCAACGGCACTCGGAAATCCAACAGAACCAACCGCTAATCGACCAAGCAAACCCCCGCCAGAGCTTCCCCCTCCGCCCAGGTCACCCGCGGTCGGACACCGGAGCCGCGGCGAACGCGGCCGCCGGAATTGGCAGGAGGGTGAAGCGGGAGGGGTGAGCAAGGGCGGGGAGATCTCCCCGCGCGTGCTTACCAGGAAGCAGATGGGGCACTCCTCGAGGTCCCCTCCGCCGGCCGCGGCGTCGTCGGCGCCCGGGTAGCAGGGCGCGAGCTTGGCCTCGAGGATCAGCTTGCGCAGCTTCTTCTGGTCGATGTCCCTGTGCTCGTAGAGCCCCTGCGGGTGCGTGAACCGCTCCTCCACCCCCGCCTTCCGCCTCCCGCCTATCCGGTTCCCCATCCCGCCCAGATCCGCCGCCGCCGGAGAGGAAACCCTGGCTCCGCCCGCTCCCGCACTGGCGCCCCCCGCCGTCACCGTAGATACATACGGTGTACACGCAGCAGCGGGGGAGGGGGGGCGTATGCGCTGTCGCAGCGGGCGAGGCGAGGTGGGAGTGATTTTTTTAAAAAAAGGTTTTTCCTCGGGGCGGGTGGGGGAGGAAAGGAAGCGGAGGCAGGCGGGCAGGCGGCAGAGGCGAGCAAAAGAGAAGCGGGGAGCGGGCGCACGCTGCACGCTGCACGCTGCACGCGACGGCCGCAGCAGGGGCAGGGCAGCAGCTTCTGCCGCTGCGAGAGAGACTGCGGCGCGGCTTCCCCTCCCCCTCTCTCCGCCTGTAAACCTGCTGCTGGGATTACTATAATAAAACGGGGGACCGGGCGGGCGGACCTCCCCCACCGGCAAGCAGGGCCACTGTGGAGTGGAGTGTCGACTGGGGCGGAGGAGTGAAGGTCACGGGGCCGGCCGGCGGTAGCCGTTTGATATCCGTGATGCCACATGTGGAAGTGAATTACATACACCTATGTGGAAGTGAATTACAGTAAAAAAATAGCTAAGTTTTGAAGAGATTTTTTGTAGCTAAGTTCATAAAAGATTTTTTAGCAGGTGTTGTGATGTTTGGCTCGTCTATTCGAAGAAAGAATATATATACTACTACAAAAACGTTGATTTGTCCCGGTTGGGAAACCCGTGTTGTCCCAATTTCCCAACCGGAAATGCCAGTCTGGGACAAAAAGGGTGCCCTTTTGTCCCCGGTCTGGCAACCGGGACAAAAGAGGACTTTTTCTCCCGGTAACACCAACAGGGACAAAAGGTCCTTTTTTTCATGTTTTCGTTTTCTTAATTCTTTTTCTATTTCAATTATACTTTTGCATTTCAATTAAACTTATGTATTGGAATTCAGTGTGTATGATCTCCACTAATATATACATATATATAGTTACCTATATAATATTTGTCCTAGATAGTTTTCATATATAAATTAATTCACTTATATATATATGTATATATGTATACACATATCTATACATGTGAATTCCTTTACATATGAAAATGTCTAGGACCAATATTATATATATATACACATATATATTATTGCAGTGCTTATATATATAATACATACATACTCCATCATATTTGCATAGGTATATTCGTTCTTAATTACATAGGTATATTCGTTCATAATTACATAGTAGAATTCGCCTTTTGGAAATTTAATACATATATACATACTCATAAATAAAAATTTAATACATACACACACATATATTTACATAGGTATATTCGTTCTTAATTACATATATACGCGTATATTGTCATATTTGCTGCGATTGTCAATATTAGATATTCCATCATAGTAGAATTCGCCTTTTGGATCGAGGACTTGCTCAACAACAAATCCGGAGAATTGTTCTTGAATCGCCATAATTTTTTTCCTCCGGTATGAGTTTATCGCGCATCTCCTCGACCTATGGAAAAAGGGGATAATTAATTTCGACTAATTAAAATATGAGTTCAAATATTAACAAGTTTTTTACTTACTTCCTCCTCCCAATCTGTCCAGCCCTTTGGAGGACCTACCAGACCATGGATGTTCTCGCATACATAGTATGCGCACAATACAGTGCCTTGTTTCTGCCTCATACACTTTAAGAGAAGAAATTATCAGGTATTTACATGAATATATAATAAAACTAAAGAATCGTGCCACGAATCATCCAAGTGCGTACCGTAAAATCTGTCTTGATCTTCAATTCCTTGTCAAATTTGCCTGGATGATTTTTAGCGAATTCTTTCCAAATCCTGTGCATGATTAGAACAATTATAGCCAAGTAACAAAGTGATTCAAATTATCGGTTATCGACGGAGTAGTGGTAGAATTACTTTTTCATCATGTTAAGAAGATTTTCGTATTGTTCTGGAGGTCTCCTCAATGAGTCCATAACCACGAGTAGGCTCTTCTCGGGAATTATGGCAATTAGGACAAAGTGTTCACTGCAAGATTATACGGAGGCAGTTCTTGGTAGTTAAGGTTTAAACAATTCGATTACAGAATAGAAAGAGTTAGACGGAAGGAATCACTCACGCAAAGTTGTAAGGAAACAATATCATTTGCTTGTTGTGATGAACGCTTATGTACTTGAACAAGTTTTGGAATATGTCATCGGAATTGTCACGTAGAAGCCTCCAATTACAAGTAATTGGGTCGATGAAGCCGAGGTGAGAGTATCCCTTTCTTCTGCAAGTATGTATCTCCATTCTACATGATACCGAATAAATCAAGAGATCAGTATGTTGAGATCATGCAAAACAGTACGTAAGGAGAGTAAAATACTTACAGAACCCACAAGCCGACCATAGAGATGTCGAGGGCCTCCTGATGGAATAGTTGGTAAATTTCTTCCAAGTTTATCCATATAATGGCCTCCCCCGTAAGAAATCATCATCTTTAATCTTTTCGCCCTGCATGAAGATGCAATCGGCTATCGCACGCATGTAGTACTGGTGCAGCTTATACATTTGCGTTGGAAGCACAGACACTACTTCGGGGGGTACAAGAGTTTTGCTGATCTCAAACGTCCATTTGACGACCACATCGGCCTTTGGAATATCTTCCCCCCTGCAATCTGAGCCGCCGTCAGGTTTGATTCTTTCAAAAATATAACAAAGTCTTGTTCTTGCGTTGTCTGTCCCACTACGAGAGGCTCTATTGATTGTTTCTTTTGGGCTCCGAGCTGTGGAACGTAGGACGACGACGACTTTGATTGTCTCTTCTTTATCTCAGTAGTTTTGATAATTGTGCGTTCGTAGTCTGAAGGGGGGTCTGTCGGAATGAATTTTCTCTTATTTGCTTCACACATTCCCTTAAAAAATTTCAAATCTATCGGATTTATCACTTTATCGGGCACCGGCTTCGGCTTCGGCTTGAAGTGCTCTTTAACTCTTTCTTGAGTTATCCGATCGCATTCTTCAAGGCTCATGTCCTAGGGTTTAATAGGATCCTCCTTGGTTTTCTTCTCCTTTTCCTTCTTCTTTGGAGGCTCCTTAGCCGGTGCAGCTACCTTCTTTGCCGGCGGCCGTTTCTGCTTTTTTGCCGGCGGCGGAGGGGGTGACCATGGAGGCGACAGTGACGCTTGAGTGTTCATCGGCGCATGAGATGATGGTGATGGAGAATGTGCCGGTGAACCTTGCCGAGACAGTGCTGCCCTTGGGGAGTTTTGCGGAGATGCCGGTCTTGGAGAGGCATGCTGAGATGCCGGTCTTGGTGTTTGATCATCCGACTTTAGTACAATGTAGCGCTTATCCCATAGGATGTAGCCATGAATGGCTTATGCTAGTGTCCTCTCCCCATCGCCTCCAGGAATATCAAGCTCGAGCGTCTCCCAACCCTGGCACACCTGCTCCACGCCAACTCTTGTGTATCCAGGCAGAATTTGCTGCCCGTGGTACACGTCGTCTGGTTGGGTTGGCATGGCGGTACCGTACGCAATAGTGAACATTAAGTTCTTAATGGCAGTCTGCAGGTCACAAGGTGTCCGTTGGGTGATCTCATCCACTGGAAATCGCTGCGGGGCCGATGCTTCAACTGGGGCCTGGATCCCCGTTGGCTCGGCGACGGCGACGTCTGTGGAAGCGCAGCTGCTTTTCCGCTGAGACCGGTGATCGGCTGCGACATTAGGCTCTGGAGGCACCGTTTGCGCTTGCTGTTGCTGGCTTATTGCTATGGCCACTTGGCGTTGAATCTCTTCCTCCAGTCTTTGATCGTGTGACATGAGCCGTTCCTCTAGCCTTCGCAAGTGCTCCCGCTCATCATTCTTTCTTCTTTGCCGGCTTCTATATGATTCAATGTAATCCCTGAACCCATACTTCCACGGAACCACGCCTTTGCCTCTTGTGCGGCCCGGATGCTCTGGATTCCCAAGGGCGTAAGTCAGCTCGTCCCTCTCTCTATCCGGCTAGAATGTTCCCTTGGACGCTGCTTGTATGGCCTTCTGTAGTCTCTGGGCTGCTCGCTGGATGTTTGGCTCATAGATGCAGTCACCAGTCAATGGGTCCAAGCTTTCCCCCGTGACCATAAAACCAGGTCCTCGACCTTTCAGGCCAGTTCATAGTCGCAGGTTGGATGCCTCTGTCAAGCAGATCCTGCTCCATCTTCTCCCATTTGGGTATTGCAAGCTTGTAGCCTCCATGACCTAGAGTGTGATGGTACACTTTCTTCGAGGCGTTGTCTTTGGCCTTCTGCACCTTCTGAAGCCCAAGCTCTGAAGACTTGTATTCCACAAATGCATCCCAGTGACCCTTGAGCTTTTCGAGCTCGCCGGTAAATACGGGTGTGGTCCCGGTCTTGATATATTTCTTCGTCAAAATTTTCTTGAATGATTGCAGCTGTTCGGCCATCTTACTCAGGGTCCAGCGCTTTGCATATCTCTTCGGATTCAACTGGAACCGTGAAGTTTTTCTTAAGCTCCCGCCAGCACCATTCTTTTTCTCTTTCGGGTACCGCATCCCGTTCCTCGCTTGGATTGGAAGCTTTCCAGAGCCTGAAGCTGATCGGGATGTGGTCCCTGACAATACAACCGGATTGTCTTATGAATTTTTTGGCGGCAGCATCTGAAGCGATCGGTTCGCCATCTGGACCAACTTCCGTTATAATGAACCGCCCTTCCAGTTTTTTTGTTGGGCCTCGCTTCGTCTTTTTCTGCTGCGACGATGATCCAGACGGCTATAAAAAAACATTCATAGTATTCATATAGATTCAGATGAAAATATGATTGTCACTACAAATAAGTATAGTTGTGATATGTACATTAGCACTTTGTTCAGCAGCAGCGTCATCCTGAATAGATGGTGGCTCAATTCCATCACTGGACATATTCAAATATATGTCGGTATTGCTGTCATCATCAGCTTGTTCAGGGACATCTCCTTGACCTTCGCCAATCATATTCAACAGGAACTGTTCATCTTCCGCGTCTGTGTGTCGCGGGTCCATCGTAACCAAAATATGAATACAAATAAAACCCTTAAAATTTTCTCTAAATAATTCACATCAATATTGACTAAGTAATTCCAAGTATGTCACTAAGTAATTCAATAAAATATTCACTAAGTAATTCCCATATTATGACTATACTGAATAGATCTAGTCACAAGGATTCCAAAAAGTCCTTATTTGCCCCGATCGAGAAGGAGACTATGTTTGAATCGGACTTCGTTTAGCTAGACATTTCTTTGGATCGTCGTACGTTTAGATAGACGAGTATTGGATGGGACGACAACGTTTACATGGACGAGGATTGGATCGGCCTACGTTTAGATGGACGAGGATCAAATCGGCATACGTTTAGCTGGACGAGGATTGGATCGGCGTACGTACACACATACACACATATACATACACACATATACATACACATTCATATATTTACAAATTAAATATAATTTCACTATACATTAACTCATTAAACAAATTAACACCTAATTTACATCAAATTAAATACCATAATTTACAATTTAAGAAATTCACACAAAAAATTAACACATGAAACAAATTAAATTTACTAAAATTCATTATCAACTAATTTCATACTAAATCAAATTAAATACCCTAATTTACCCTTTACAAATTAACACATTAAACAAATTTCATATCCTCAAATTTGTAAATTAACACATTAAACAAATTAACACCTAATTTACATCAAATTATGGTTTTAATTTGCACAAAATTCACTAAAATTTGAGCCTAATTCACAAATAATGTAGGGTTTGCGGGCGGGGTGGCGGCGGCCCACAGCTGGCGTGCTCACGTACGGCGGCGAGGTCGTGGCGGCGCACAGCTGGGCTCGGTGCTCGGGGAGGCGGTCCTCTGGGCGGGGAAGACCTCTGGGCGGCGCTCGGGGAGGACGACGACAGCGCACTGGGCGGGGAAGTAGTCCTCCGGGCGGTGCTCGGGGAGGACGGCGGCGGTGCACTGGGAGGGGACGTCCTCCGGGCGGTGATCGGGGCCACGACGCGGCGGCGGTCTCGGGGTCGCGGGGCGGCGGCGCGGAGCTCTCGGGGCGGCGGTGCGGAGCTCTCGGTCGGGGCGGTGCGGAGCTCGGGACGACTGCGGCGAGGAGGATAGACGGCGTAGAGAAGGCTAAGTGTTGGAAAAGGGGGAGAGGGGAAGAAATATATGGGGTGGGGGGGCTTTTGTCCCGGGTGGAGCCACGACCCGGGACAAAATGCCCTTTTGTCCCGGGTGATGGATTCACCCGGGACAAAAGGGGGGGGGGGGTCTTTTGTCCCGGGTCGTGGCTCCACCCGGGACAAAAGGTATTTTTGGCGGGCCGGGAAAATTCCCAGCCCGCGGCCCACCTTTAGTCCCGGGTGGATCTACCACCCGGGACAAAAGGGGCCCGTTTTCCCTCGTTCCCGCCTAATCTTATGTTTATTTTTGTTTCTTTTTACTTCTCTTTTAAAATTGGCTTTCATTTGTTAATTCAGTTAATAAAATTATGATTCCAAAAATTATGGAACAAAATTTCTTATCTCTATATAAACTTGATACACGCAACAAAAATAATTAATTTTCATTTAAGTGATTGGGTCAATGAAATATCTAACTTTTTTGAAATCATATTTGTTATTTTGACCATGCAAAAATATATTAAGTGGACAATTTTTTTCAAACTGTTGCTTTTCGACCGAAAGTGGATTCTATCACGATATTAACGTTTAAAAAGTGAATTTTAGATAAAATTAAGCAATTTCATGATATTAATGAGTAGTGTGTGAGTTTGAGAGATAGTTTGTGTTAGTGAGATTGTGTGTGTTAGTGATAGAGTATAGTGTGTTAATGTGAATGTAATTTCATGAAATAAATAAAATTAGTTGAGTAATCCATTATTGAATGAAAATTATAATTGAGTCTGGTAATTAAGTGAAAAATATATAAAATAATATATATATAACACATAAAGTATAATTGTACAGTACATATATAATAAAAGTATTCGAATTGAGATTATGTTTTTATACAATAATATAAAATGATTCAAGTACATGAAGGATTAGCGGTAACAGACTTTCTCTTTACAAATGTCCCTTGATTATGATCACGGCGCAAGTATGGAGCATCATCATTGGCTAGCAGGATGCATGGATCAGCATTTACTTCGAAAGGTGGAATGGCAACAAAATTATTATATTCTTCTGACAAGTCTGTCTTGTCCTCCACTCCAACGATGTTTCTCTTTCCTGATAGAACTATGTGTCGCTTAGGCTCATCCTTTTGCTTGTTTATCCCCTTCTTTGGCTTGCTGGACATGTGAAATGAACATGGCACCATTTATGCCATTTCGAGTGATTTTGGTGATCAAATGACAACACAACACTTGGACTAATATGATTGTTAAAATGTTCATTCTCAGGCTTTTAGGTTCAAGTGATGACAAAGAGAAAGAGAAGATAGGCGTAGCAAGGCGTAGCAGCGCCCTGAAAGCTCTTCGGATCAGGAGCACCGGAAGAACCGATGCCTAAGCATCGGTGCATCCGACGCTTGTCGGAAGAACCGGCGCTATGAAGTTTGGTGCAGAAGGGAATCGAAACCAAGTCAGCCTATAGGCACCGGTTGAACCGACGGGTCAAAAAGGGGGCATCGGTGTATTGGGCGTCCTATGTTCCAGAGACGATGTCAAGACCCCAGAAGAAGATTCTTCAGCACCGGTTGAACCGGTGAAGCATCGGTGCATACCATCGGTGTAATGACGTCAGCTGTCAGGAGAAGATTCTTAAGCACCGGATGAACCGGTGATGCATCGGAACAAAGCATCGGTTCAACCGGTGGTCACTGCATCAGCTGTCAGGACTTCAACAGCTACTTCGGTTTATGAGTGACCGGAAGAACCGACGCTACCCCTGCCATAGGCATCGGTTCTTCCGGTGATATGCAGATTTTCAGCTAACCGTTGGAACAACGGCTACAAGACTTGGTGGCCTATATATACGCCTCACCCCGGCCATTTGAAGGGTGCTGGAGTTGCTGGACATCCCACACACACCCAAGAACATCTCCAACCACCATAGAGCTTCATTGTACATCATATAGGCTTAAGCACACTTGTGAGAGTGCTGAGTGCTTGTAATAGGAATTAGTTCTTGCGAGAGCTCCCTTGAGAGAAGTCTTGCTGCGGCAAGCAACTTGTGATCCGTCGTGTGACCCTTCGTCTTGGTGTGGAGTGGCAACGACACTTTGTGCGGGGGGAGAGGAGGCCCCCTCCTTGGTGGAGAAGCTCCGTAGTGGATTACGGCCGGGTGACCGAGAAAGACGGTGGCGGTGCACGAGACTCGGTGTCTTAGGGGCACTTGCCTTTGCTTGCCGGCATCGCCTTGGTGGCGAAGTGCAAGACGGTGATCGGAAGAGCCTCGGTGTCCCGTGGACGTAGGCGTTTGTGCCGAACCACGTTACATGACCGTGTCTACTCGGGAGTTTGCATCCCTCTTGCACTTACCTCTTTACTTACCGCTTTACGTTTCCGCATTTACTCTATCTTGCGTACCTTTACTTTCCTAGTTAGTTTGATTAGGATTGGTTAGGTTGCAAGTCTTTTAGGGGTAAGTAGAGAGTAGCATAGATAAACCTTAGTCATAACTAGCTTGTATAGGACGTGTTAGGTTTATCGTATGCAAGAAGTTTGAGCCCTTGGTTAAAAAGCGATTAGCGACCCTATTCACCCCCTCCCCCTCTAGGGTCGGACACCCCGGTGATCCTTACAACATGTCCTTAATGTAGAAAACCTGAGCGACATCCTGGGCTAGGACAAATGACTCGTCTCTATACCCAAGATTGTTGAGATCAACTATTGTCATCCCATACTCATCTTTTGTTACCCCTCCTCCAGATAGTTTAACCCATTGGCAACGAAATAGAGGCACCTTGAAATTGGGACCGTAATCCAGCTCCCATATCTCTTCAATGTAGCCGTAATATGTGTCTTTTTTTCCATTATTGTCCGTGGCATCCATACGAACACCGCTATTTTGGTTGGTACTCTTTTTATCTTGGGCTATCGTATAAAATGTGTTTCCATTTATCTCGTACCCTTGGTATGTTAAGATATTCCAAGATGGTCCCCTAGCCAATAAGAACAGTTGTTCACTTATATTCATGTTATGCATTAGATGCTTCCGCAAACAGCTGTAGAAAGTGTTCATGTGCTCACGTGTAATCCATGCCTCAGACTTTTCCGGGAAATTGGAGAGCAGAATTTTCTTGTGTTCCTCGATATATGGGTCAACCAAGGATGATTGTTGAAGAACCGTATAATGCGCTTTCTTGAATGAGAAATTATCTGTGCAGACATAAGATTTCTTTCCTAATGTACCCTTCCCAGTTAGTCTCCCCTCATATCGCAATTCAGGGACTCCAATCGGTTTAAGGTCATCAATAAAGTCACCACAAAAGTCAATGACCTCCTCAGTTTCGTAGGCACTGGCGATGCTTCCTTCTGGACGAGCTCTATTACGAACACATTTCTTGAGTACCCCCATGAACCTTTCGAATGGGAACATGTTGTGTAGAAATACTAGTCCGAGGATATCAATCTCTTTGACAAGGTGCACTAGAAGATTTGTCATGATGTTGAAGAAAGATGGTGGAAATATCAGCTCAAAGCCAACAAGACATTGCACCACATCGTTTTGCAGCTTTATCAAATTCTCCGGGTCAATTATCTTCTGAGAAACTGCATTGAGGAAGGCACATATCTTCACGATGGTTAACCGGACGTTATCAGGCAGAATCCCCCGCAGCACAACCGGAAGAAATTCGGTCATAAGCACATGGCAGTCATGGGACTTGAGATTTGTAAATTTCTTCTCTGCCAAATTTAAGATTCCTTTTATATTGGATGAGTATCCAGATGGAACCTTTATACTGCTCAAGCAGTCAAACATGGTTTTTTTCTCTTCCTTGCTAAGAGTATAGCTGGCAGGACTTAAGTATTGTCGTCCATTATCTCGCTGTTGTGGATGTAAGGTATCTCGTTCTTCCATACGTTGCAATTCTTGACGTGCTTCTACTGTATCTTTTGTCTTTCCGTACACTCCCAAGAATGCTATCAGGTTGACGCAAAAATTCTTCGTGAGGTGCATCACATCAATTACATGACGAACATCTAAGACTTCCCAATATGGTAGCTCCCAAAATATAGATTTCTTCTTCCACATGGGCGCCATTCCGTTTTCGTTCGGAACAAGTTGGCTACCAGATCCCTTTCCAAAAATAACTTCTACATCTTTTACCATGTTGAAGACGTCTTTACCACTACGGTGCATCGGTTTTGTTCGGTGGTCCGCTTGGCCTTTGAAATGCTTGCCCTTCTTTCGTACCGCATGCCTGATGGGAAGAAACCGACGATGACCCATGTATACAACCTTCTTACAGTGAGTCAACCATATATTATTGGTATCATCTAAACAGTGTGTGCATGCTTTGTATCCCTTGTTCGAATGTCCTGACAAGTTACTAAGAGCAGGCCAGGCCAGTCATTTATCGTTACGAACAGCAATGCTCATAGGTAGAAGTTTTCCTATTTGTATTCATCCCACATCCGTACACCTTCATCGCCCCAGAGAAATAAGAGTTCTTCGACCAATGGTCTTAGGTACACATCAATGTCATTTCCGGGCTACTTTGGACCCGGGATAATCACTGGCATCATGATGAACTTTCGTTTCATGCAGAGCCATGGTGGAAGATTGTACAGACAAAGAGTCATAGGCCAAGTGCTATGACCATTGCTCATCTCACCAAAAGGATTCATGTCATCCGTACTCAAACCGAACCTTATGTTTCTCGCATCCAAATCAAATTCAGGGTACGTTCTATCTATTTTTCTCCACTGCGACCCATCAGCGGGGTGTCTCAACATCGAGTCTTTCTTGCGTTCCTCTTTGTGCCATCGCATCAACTTAGCATTATCTTTATTTCTAAACAGACGCTTCAAACGTGGTATTATAGGCGAATACCACATGACCTTCGCAGTAACTCTCTTCCGGGGAGGCTCCCCCTCGACATCTCCAGGATCATCTTTTCTAATCTTGTAACGCAATGCACTGCATACGGGACATGCATCCAAATTCTCGTACTCGCCTCGGTAGATGATGCAGTCGTTGGGGCATGCATATATCTTTTGCACTTCCAGTCCTAAAGGGCAAATAAGTTGTTTGGCTTCATACGTTGTGGCAGGCAATTCATTGTCCTTAGGAAGCATTTTTTAACAAGTTTGAGTAATTCACCAAATCCCTTGTTGGATACACTATTTGTCGCCTTCCATTGCAGCAACTCCAAGGTGGTGCCAAGTTTCTTCAATCCATTTTGACAATCTGGGTACAACAACTTATGGTGGTCCTCTAACAACTTCTGGAACTTCAACCTCTCCGTTTCACTCTCACAGTTTGCCTGCACATTGTGCAATGCCTGCCCCAGATCATCGCTGGGATCATTTTCTGCTACATCTACTTCGGGCTCTTCCATGGGAATATCGTCATCGAATGCACCGATTCCAGCATTCCCGGAAAAGTGGTCGTCAAAATCTTCTTCTTCATTGTCTTCCATGGTAACCCCCTGTTCTCCGTGCTTCGTCCAACAAACATACTTCTCCATGAAACCATTTGCAAAAATGTGGCTGTGTAGGATTCTTGAAGATGAGTAATCTTTGTTATTGTTGCAATGAACACACGGGCAGCACATAAAACCATTCTGCTTGTTTGCCTCAGCCACAGACAAAAAATAATGCAGGCTATCAATGAATTCTTTCGAACGTCGGTCAGCATTGTACATCCATTGCCGGTCCATCTGCATTTTAAATAAATCGATTTGAATTCTTTACACGTATCGAATAAATAAAATATATCAAACCTAAATTAAACTAAATGTAACATAACATGAATAATTAAAAGATATGCAATATATATCATACATCTTGATTAATTAAAAGGCGTACTTAATCCATTACAGAACTTAACAAAGGAGTACTATACATGAAACTTAAAAATTCGGTCAACAACACATAGATTTTCAACCGTCCTTGCGTTGGAACACAGAATGCTCTAACGGATTTCTTGCTAGCGCAGAAGAAGATGGCGGAGCTGAAACCTCCGAGTTTGGTGGTGACGAACCGTAACGCCGCAATAAATCCTCAAGATCAAACGGAGGTTCCTCGCCCCTTGCCATGCATTCTCTATATTCTTTTTCCAAATAACAGAGCGCTGCCCTATGAAAAGCACTAGGTTTTTTGGACCGACGACCTACTCGAGTTGTGCCCTTCTCTCCAGAAGGACAACGATCACCCCCACCGGCGCCACTCTTTCCAGCTGCTGAAGCCATATTTTACTGAAAATACCTTTATTTTCCACAAAATTATAAATTCTTACCATTACAATGCAAAAATTATTTACTGTTACAATTATAATGATCAGATTAATAACTCTTGCAAATAACAATGAAATCATATAAAAAAGACGAAATGTATCATTAATCCTCAAGAAATCTCTAATTAATTGAAAGAATTCTCTATAACTTCTAATTACTTTGACACCCTTCAGTTCCAGGACTACACTCTTTTCAATATCCAGAAACCCTCTAGAAGAAAAATAAACCTTTATTTCTGAAAATGTATATGTCAGTAACCTCAACCCTGCGGTGATGACACTGCCTTTCGGGGGGACACGGTGCGGTACAAGGATGTCACCAATCGGCCAGTCGCAGCACCAACATTTACGATTAATAAGCACAGCACTTGGCACAGACAGCATGCTCATTGATATGCTCTCAGTACAACAACGGTCATGCTGACTGCGTCAAATGATGTCTTCTTATCAATCGGAAGTGCTGGTGATGCGACCAACCGATTCGCGACGTGCTTATAGTGCATCGTGTATTCCCGAAAGGTAGTGCCATCACCGTTGGATGGAGATTAACGACGTATACTTGTTTCGAAATAAAGATTTTTTTAGCTTCTAGATGGTTTCAATGTGAGCCTGAATAAATACATCACTAGAGTGTCAAAATAATCCATTCATAATACAAAAAATTCTAATATACTCATTTCATTAATTCATTCATGAATACAAAAATCAACTATCCACAATATGGTCATGTATACAAGTACATCACATGAAGTGTCTACACTCATTCTAAAAATTTCTACTATCCACATACTCATCTAAATCTACAAGAAAATCACACCTACATATGCAATCTAGCTAAATGTCCAAGAAATGAGCTGGCTACACATTTTCTCTATTTTTAAAGCATGAAATGAGCTATACAAGCCAAGGAAGAAGAGAAAAACAAGCCCCAAACCTTTAGCGCCGATGGATGGACGGGGAATCAAAGATCTTCACAAATGTGGTGAAGAAATGAGCAAGAACTCCTCTCTCCCGAGCCGAGAACAGCAAGAAACAAGTGAGCTGAATGGCTCGGGCGGGGGGAGAGGGAAGGGGATAAGGGGGCCAATGCCTTTTGTCCCGGTTGGAGACACCAACCGGGACAAAAGGCCCCCCTTTTGTCCCGGTTGGTATCTCCAACCGGGACAAAATGCCCCTATCCCCCCGCTGGCCCGGCTAGCCGTTGGACCCGGGACAAAAGCCACCTATTGTCCCGGGCCCAAAGGCTGCCGGGACAAATGGCCTGGAATAAAGGCCTATTCTGTAGTATATGTGCGTATTGAAAGTAAGATCGAGAAGGAGGAACGACGTTTAGATGGCTGGTCTCACGGCTGGTAGCCGTTTGATATCCGTGATGGTGTGCACGAGTGAATCAAGCAATCTGTGATGGTGTGTAGTCGTGTAGAGTGAATCACGCAAGAAACTTATGTAAGTTTGACAAATAAAATGGTAACGTTCTCCTTTTAAAGTGGCTTTCCCTATAGAGGTTGAAACGGTGGCTCATCCATCAAAAAAATGGACGTATGTGCGTATTAAAGATAGAAAGAAGAGTCGAGAAGAAGGAGGTGATGTTTAGACAACTGGTATCATGACCGCTTGATAGAAAGAAGGGCCGAGAAGAAGGAGGTGACGTTTAGCCAGCTGACATCAAGACCGCTAGTTGTTCAACATTTGTGATGGCGTGCGGGAGTGAATTTCGAAAAAGACTAGATAGGTCCAGAAAAAAGATGGTAACGTTCTTCTTTAGAAATAGCTTTTCTTAGAGGATGGAAGCGGTGGCTCATCTATATCCAAAGAATGGATGTATGTGAACATTAGTGATAGAAAGAACGGTAGAGAAGTAGGAGTGACATTTGCTGCCAATTTTAGGACACTAGCCATTTCATGTAAGTGACGCTGTGCGGAAATGAAATACAGAAAAAGCTTAATAGATCCTAAAGAAAGGTAAAATTATCCGTTTAACTCGGCTCTTAATAGAGGTACCATGGTGGCGGCTCAACTATCCATATAATGGACATATATGCTTGTTAGTGATAAAAGGAAGCGTTGAAAAGTGGGTGTGAAGTTTAGATTACCGATTCTGATGCTGCTAGCCATTTCATATTTGTGATGGTGTGTCGAAGTGAACTATGAAGTAGACTTTGATAAGTTCGAAAAAAGATGGTAGTGTTCTCCTTGAAAATTTTCCGTGGCAGTGGTATGGCCGATGGCTTATTTCTATCTAGAGGATATGGATATATGTGCATGTAGTGATAGAAAGAGGGATAGAGAAGCGGGCTTTAAGTTTAGGCGGCCAATACTGGGGCCTTTTGATATTTATGATGGTATGTAGGAGTGAAGTACAGAAAATATTTAGGTTAAGTTTGAAGAAACTATGATAATATTTATGATAGAAAGATCGAGAAGGAGGAATAACGTTTAGATGGCTGGTCTCACGGCTGCTAGCCATTTAGCGTGAATGAGTGAATCACGCAAGAACCTTAGGTAAATTTGACAAAAAAATGGTAATGTTCTCCATTTTAGAATGGTTTTGCTTAAAGATGTTGTAACGGTGGCTCGTCTATCTAAAAAATGGGTGTATCTGCATGTTAGTAATAGAAAGAAGGGTCGATAAGGAGGCGACATTTAGGCAGTTGCAGGACCGCTAGGTGTTCAACATTTGTGATGGCGTGCAAGAGTGAATTGCGAAAAAAGATTAGGTAAGTCCGGAAAAAAGATGGTAACGTTCTTCTTTATAAATAGCTTTTCTTAGAGGTATTGTAGCCGTGACTCATCTATCCAAAGAATGGACGTATGTGAATGTTAGTGATAGAAAGAACGGCGGAGAAGCACAAGTGACGTTTACGTTGCCGGTCTTAGGGCCACTAGCCATTTCATGCAAGTAGCACCATGCGGAAGTGAAACACAGGAAAAACTAAATAGATTCTGAAGAAAGGTAAAATTATCCGTTTAAAGTGGCTCATAGAAGAGGCGCCATGGTGGCGGCTCAACTATCCATATAATGGACGTATGTGCTTGTTAGTGATAAAAATAAGGGTTGAAAAGCGGGTGTGAAGTTTAGATTGCTGATTCTGCTGCCGCTAGACATTTCATATTTGTGATGGCATGTCGGAGTGAACTATGAAGTAGCCTTTAATAAGTTCAAAAAAAATGGTAGTGTTCTACTTGAAAATAGCTTTTCCTCAGCACTGGTATGACCGATAGTTTATATCTATCTAGAGGATATGGACATATGTGCATGTAGTGATGGAAAGAAGGATAGAGAAGCAGGGCTAAAGTTTAGGCGGCCAATCCTGGTGACGCTAGCCTTTTGATATTTGTGATGGTATGTAGGAGTGAAGTATAGAAAATATTTAGATAAATTTGAAGAAACTATGATAATATTTGTGATAGAAAGATCAAAAAGGAGGAAGGCTGGTACCACGTCCGCTAGCCGTTTAATATTTGTGCTAGAGTGCAGGAATGAATCACGCAAGAACCTTTGGTACATTTGATTAAAATGGTAATGTTCTCCTTTTAAAAGTGGTTTCCCTCGGAGGTGTTGTAATGATGGCTTGTCTATCTAAAAAATGGGCGTATGTGCATGTTAGTAATAGAAAGAAGGGTCGAGAAGAAGGAGATGACATTTAGACAGCTGCAGGACCTCTAGGTGTTCAACATTTGTGATGGTGTGCAGAAGTGAAGTGCGAAAAAGACTACACTACTACAGAATAGGCCTTCGTTCCAGGCCATTTGTCCCGGCAGCCTTTGGGCCCGGGACAATAGGTGGCTTTTGTCCCGGGTCCAACGGCTAGCCGGGTCAGCGGGGGGGGGGGGGGGGGGGGACAAGGCCTTTTGTCCTGGTTGGAGACACCAACCGGGACAAAATGGGGGTCTTTTGTCCCGGTTGGTGGTTCCAACCGGGACAAAAGGCCCGCGTACCCTTTTGTTCCGGTTGGAACTACCAACCGGGACAAAAGGCCCCCATTTTGTCCCGGTTGGTGTCTCCAACCGGGAAAAAAGGCCTTGGCCCCCTTATCCCCTTCCCTCCCCCCCTGCCCGAGCCATTCAGCTCACTTGTTTCATGCTATTCTCGGCTCGGGAGAGGGAGGAGTTCTTGCTCATTTCTTCACCACATTTGTGAAGATCTTTGATTCCCCGTCCATCCATCGGCGCTAAAGGTTTGGGGCTTGTTTTTCTCTTCTTCCTTGGCTTGTATAGCTCATTTCATGCTTTAGAAATAGAGAAAATGTGTAGCTAGCTCATTTCTTGGACATTTAGCTAGATTGCATATGTAGGTGTGATTTTCTTTTAGATTTAGATGAGTATGTGGATAGTAGAAATTTTTAGAATGAGTGTAGACACTTCATGTGATGTACTTGTATACATGACCATATTGTGGATAGTTGATTTTTGTATTCATGAATGAATTAATGAAATGAGTATATTAGAATTTTTTGTAATATGAATGAATTATTCATGAATGTATTTATTCAGTACTCTAGTGTACTCCTGGAACTGAAGGGTGTCAAAGTAATTAGAAGTTATAGAGAATTCTTTCAATTAATTAGAGATTTCTTTAGGATTAATGATACATTTCGTCTTTTTTATATGATTTCATTGTTATTTGCAAGAGTTATTAATCTGATCATTGTAATTGTAATAGTAAATAATTTTTGCATTGTAATGGTAAGAATTTATAATTATGTGGAAAATAAAGGTATTTTTCAGTAAAATATGGCTTCAGCAGCTGGAGAGAGTGGCGCCGGTGGGGGTGATCGTTGTCCTTCTGGAGAGAAGGGCACAACTCGAGTAGGTCGTCGGTCCAAAAAACCTAGTGTTTTTCATAGGGCAGCGCTCCGTTATTTGGAAAAAGAATATAGAGAATGCATGGCAAAGGGCGAGGAACCTCCGTTTGATCTTGAGGATTTATTGCGGCGTTACGGTTCGTCACCACCAAACTCGGAGGTTTCAGCTCCGCCATCTTCTTCTGCGCCAGCAAAAAATCCGTTAGAACATTCTGTGTTCCAACGCAAGGACGGTTGAAAACCTATGTGTTGTTGACCGAGTTTTTAAATTTCATGTATAGTACTCCTTTGTTAAGTTCTGTAATGTATTAAGTACTCCTTTTAATTAATCAAGATGTATGATGGATATTGCATATCTTTTAATTATTCATGTTATGTTACATTTAGTTTAATTTAGGTTTGATATATTTTATTTATTCGATACGTGTAAAGAATTCAAATCGATTTATTTAAAATGCAGATGGACCGGCAATGGATGTACAATGCTGACCGACGTTCGAAAGAATTCATTGATGGCCTGCATTATTTTTTGTCTGTGGCTGAGGCAAACAAGCAAAATGGTTTTATGTGCTGCCCGTGTGTTCATTGCAACAATAACAAGGATTACTCATCTTCAAGAATCCTACACAGCCACATTTTCGCAAATGGTTTCATGAAGAAGTATGTTTGTTGGACGAAGCACGGAGAACAGGGGGTTACCATGGAAGACAATGAAGAAGAAGATTTTGACGACCACTTTCCCGGGAATGCTGGAATCGGTGCATTCGATGACGATATTCCCATGGAAGAGCCCGAAGTAGATATAGCAGAAAATGATCCCAGCGACGATCTGGGGCAGGCATTGCACAATGTGTAGGCAGACTGTGAGAGTGAAACGGAGAGGATGAAGTTCCAGAAGTTGTTAGAGGACCACCATAAGTTGTTGTACCCAGATTGTCAAAATGGATTTAAGAAACTTGGCACCACCTTGGAGTTGCTTCCTAAGGACAATGAATTGCCTGTCACAACGTATGAAGCCAAACAACTTGTTTGCCCTTTGGGACTGGAAGTGCAAAAGATACATGCATGCCCCAACGACTGCATCCTCTACCGAGGCGAGTACAAGAATTTGGATGCATGTCCCGTATGCAGTGCATTGCGTTACAAGATTAGAAAAGATGATCCTGGAGATGTCGAGGGGGAGCCTCCCCGGAAGAGAGTTACTGCGAAGGTCATGTGGTATTCGCCTATAATACCACGTTTGAAGCGTCTGTTTAGAAATAAAGATAATGCTAAGTTGATGCGATGGCACAAAGAGGAACGCAAGAAAGACTCGATGTTGAGACACCCCGCTGATGGGTCGCAGTGGAGAAAAATAGATAGAACGTACCCTAAATTTGATTTGGATGCGAGAAACATAAGGTTCGGTTTGAGTACGGATGCCATGAATCCTTTTGGTGAGATGAGCAGTGGTCATAGCACTTGGCCTGTGACTCTTTGTCTGTACAATCTTCCACCATGGCTCTGCATGAAACGAAAGTTCATCATGATGCCAGTGGTTATCCCGGGTCCAAAGCAGCCCGGAAATGACATTGATGTGTACCTAAGACCATTGGTCGAAGAACTCTTATTGCTCTGGGGCGATGAAGGTGTACGGATGTGGGATGAATACAAACAGGAAAACTTCAACCTACGAGCATTGCTGTTCGTAACTATCAATGACTGGCCTGCTCTTAGTAACTTGTCAGGACATTCAAACAAGGGATACAAAGCATGCACACACTATTTAAATGATACCGATAATATATGGTTGACTCACTGTAAGAAGGTTGTATATATGGGTCATCGTCGGTTTCTTCCCATCAGGCATGCGGTACGAAAGAAGGGCAAGCATTTCAAAGGCCAAGCGGACCACCGAACAAAACCGATGCACCATAGTGGTAAAGACGTCTTCAACATGGTAAAAGATCTAGAAGTTATTTTTGGAAAGGGGTCTGGTAGCCAACCTGTTCCGAACGAAAACGGAATGGCGCCCATGTGGAAGAAGAAATCTATATTTTGGGAGCTACCATATTGGGAAGTCTTAGATGTTCGTCATGCAATTGATGTGATGCACCTCACGAAGAATTTTTGCGTCAACCTGATAGCATTCTTGGGAGTGTACGGAAAGACAAAAGATACAGTAGAAGCACGTCAATAATTGCAACGTATGGAAGAACGAGATGCCTTACATCCACAAGAGCGAGATAATGGACGACAATACTTAAGTCCTGCCAGCTATACTCTTAGCAAGGAAGAGAAAGAAACCATGTTTGACTGCTTGAGCAGTATAAAGGTTCCATCTGGATACTCATCCAATATAAAAGGAATCTTAAATTTGGCAGATAAGAAATTTACAAATCTCAAGTCCCATGACTGCCATGTGCTTATGACCGAACTTCTTCCGGTTGTGCTGCGGGGGATTATGCCTGATAACGTCCGGTTAACCATCGTGAAGATATGTGCCTTCCTCAACGCAGTTTCTCAGAAGATAATTGACCCGAAGAATTTGATAAAGCTGCAAAACGATGTGGTGCAATGTCTTGTTGGCTTTGAGCTGATATTTCTACCATCTTTCTTCAACATCAATGACACATCTTCTAGTGCACCTTGTCAAAGAGATTGATATCCTCGGACCAGTATTTTTACACAACATGTTCCCATTCGCAAGGTTCATGGGGGTACTCAAGAAATGTGTTCGTAATAGAGCTCGTCCAGAAGGAAGCATCGCCAGTGCCTACGGAACTGAGGAGGTCATTGACTTTTGTGTTGACTTTATTGATGACCTTAAACCGATTGGAGTCCCTGAATTGCGATATGAGGGGAGACTAACTGGAAAGGGTACATTAGGAAAGAAATCTTATGTATGCACAGATGATTTCTCATTCAAGAAAGCGCATTATACGGTTCTTCAACAATCATCCTTGGTTGACCCATATATCGAGGAACACAAGAAAATTCTGCTCTCCAATTTCCCGGAAAAGTCTGAGGCATGGATTACACGTGAGCACATGAACACTTTCTGCAGCTAGTTGCGGAAGCATCTAATGCATAACATGGATATAAGTGAACAACTGTTCTTATTGGCTAGGGGACCATCTTGGAATATCTTAACATACCAAGGGTACGAGATAAATGGAAACACATTTTATACGATAGCCCAAGATAAAAAGAGTACCAACCAAAACAGCGGTGTTCGTATGGATGCCACGGACAATAATGGAAAAAAGGACACATATTACGGCTACATTGAAGAGATATGGGAGCTGGATTACGGTCCCAATTTCAAGGTGCCTCTATTTCGTTGCCAATGGGTTAAGCTATCTGGAGGAGGGGTAACAAAAAATGAGTATGGGATGACAATAGTTGATCTCAACAATCTTGGGTATAGAGACGAGCCATTTGTCCTAGCCCAGGATGTTGCTCAGGTTTTCTACATTAAGGACATGTCCAGCAAGCCAAAGAAGGGGATAAACAAGCAAAAGGATGAGCCTAAGCGACACATAGTTCTATCATGAAAGAGAAACATCGTTGGAGTGGAGGACAAGACAGACTTTTCAGAAGAATATAATAATTTTGTTGCCATTCCACCTTTCGAAGTAAATGCTGATCCATGCATCCTGCTAGCCAATGATGATGCTCCATACTTGCGCCGTGATCATAATCAAGGGACATTTGTGAAGAGAAAGTCTGTTACCGCTAATCCTTCATGTACTTGAATCATTTTATATTATTGTATAAAAATATAATCGCAATTCGAATACTTTTATTATATATGTACTGTACAATTATACTTTATGTGTTATATATATTAATTTATATATTTTTCACTTAATTACTAGACTCAATTATAATTTTCATTCAATAATGGATTACTCAATAAATTTTATTTATTTCATGAAATTACATTCACATTAACACACTATACTCTCTCACTAACACACACAATCTCACTAACACACATTATCTCTCAAACTCACACACTACTCATTAATATCATGAAATTGCTTAATTTTATCTAAAATTCACTTTTTAAACGTTAATATCGTGATAGAATCCACTTTCTGTCGAAAAGCAACAGTTAAAAAAAAATTCACCTAATATATTTTTGCATGGTCAAAATAACAAATATGATTTCAAAAAAGTTAGATATTTCATTGACCCAATCACTTGAATGAAAATTAATTATTTTTGTTGCGTGTATCAAGTTTATATAGAGATAAGAAATTTTGTTCCATAATTTTTGGAATCATAATTTTATTAACTGAATTAACCAATGAAAGCCAATTTTAAAAGAAAAGTAAAAAGAAACAAAAACAAACATAACATTAGGCGGGAACGAGGGAAAACGGCCCCTTTTGTCCCGGGTGGTAGATCGACCCGGGACTAAAGGTGGGCCGCGGGCTGGGAATTTTCCCAGCCCGCCCAAAAGCCCCTTTTGTCCCGGGTGAAGCCACCACCCGGGACAAAAGGGACAAAAGGCCCCCCCTATATTTCCTAGCTTCCTCCCTCCTTCGCCCTTCCTCCCTCCCGCCGTCCGTTCCCCTGCTCCCCCCACCGCTCGAGCTCCCCGAGCACCGCCGCCGTCGACGTCGCCGCCCAGAGCCCCGCCGCGCGAGCCCACGTCACCGAGCGCCGTCGTCCCTGCGAGCGCCGCCGCCGTTGATGTCCGCCGCCCTAGTCTTCGCCGCCCCCGGCCTCCACTCCGCGCGCACGCCCTCGTCGGCGGCCTCCACTGCACGCCGCCGCGCCGCCACCCTCTCCGCTCCGGGGCGGCACCAGGGGTATGCCCCTTTATGCCTAGGCATACCCAAAATTTAGAGAAAAATATCATTTTACTTAACTTATAAACATATA
The DNA here is from genome assembly GCF_016808335.1 of Panicum virgatum. Classification (NCBI taxonomy): domain Eukaryota; kingdom Viridiplantae; phylum Streptophyta; class Magnoliopsida; order Poales; family Poaceae; genus Panicum; species Panicum virgatum. The sequence continues at coordinate 13,927,141 of NC_053145.1, forward strand.
TACTAGCAAGCTGTTGTAAAAAAATTCGTCTTTCATCGTATTGGTATTGCGCAGTCCTATTTTGATGATCTTCAAGGTAGAAAAAGCACACTCAATGCTCCCTGTTGAAACTGGTAGAGACAAGAAGCAACCGAAACAATATATCATTCAAGTGTGCCAAAATCTTATACTGCGATCGAAGACATCAAAACTACTTCTTCTCTTTATATTCTTACTGGAAATGAAGTAAAGAAGACAATATGCTCGGTGATTGGTCTTTGAATACTCTAACTAAGAAGGAAAATCACTGAACCAATTAAACTTGAAATGATGTTATGTGATTTCATTTGGGCCAAGGGGGGGCCACAACCCATGTTTGCCGACATGTAGCTCCGCCGGTGCATAGATGTATATACTCCATTGCACAAAAATTGTAGTTTTAGAAAATTTCAAACACATTACTCGTTCAAAAAAATAACTTTGTTACCTATAATTACTTCTACCAATTGTGATTGAAAACTGTATTATTTATTTGGTTTTCTAGATCCTTAATGAATGCATACACATTGAAACTAGAAAAATAATATCTACTGAATATTTGATTCGCTCTATACGTTCTTCTATGCAATGCTTTCTTGGTATAATTAGTATTGCTTTAATTAGATGAATCTCATTACAAGCTAAAACTACATTCTTTGTGGGACAAAATTTGGATGCAAAAAAACTATACTTATTTTGACATGGAGAGAGTATCATATACAACTTATGGACCCAATTTAATAAAGCCTAGCAAGGAAGCCTCAAATGCAAAAGAATCATTCTCTCCGTCTCTGCTCATAGCTCGCCCTGAGCCCCCGTCCCCCCCCCCCCCCCCCCGGCTCCGCGTTCGCCCCAGTGCGCCTCCGGCCCTCGGCTTTGAGCCCTTTGCCTTCGGCCCTCGGCCCTCCGCCTATCCCCTGGATCGGCTTTGGCGGCACTCCGGCGACCGGCATCCGGCTCTCTCATCCTGATGACCTCCCCAACTCGGCAACGGCAACTCCGGCAAGGGCAAGCCGCAAGCCCTCGCCGTCCCAGTGCCAGTACCCCAGCATTAGTGCGAAGGAGGCCGCAACCGATTATTATTCGCACCGTTCCACAGCGCTTGGCTGTTGCTACCGCGTGTTGAGGCAGCGCAAAATGGCGGTGGCAGCTGTAACAGCAGCCGAACGGTGCGATTATGGATTTGTTATGCAACTTATCGTCAACTATATTGCGTATTAGCTTCAATTTTTTTTCTATATTCGGCATACCCAGCCGCAAATTTCTGTAGTGGATTATTTAGATAATTTTTTAAGGGTTTTATTTGTATTCATATTTTAGTTACAATGGACCCGCGACACACAGACGCGGAAGATGAACAGTTCCTGTTGAATATGATTGGCGAAGGTCAAGGAGATGTCGCTGAACAAGCTGATGATGGCAGCAATACCGACATATATTTGAATATGTCCGGTGATGGAATTGAGGCACCATCTATTCAGGATGACGCTGCTGCTGAACAAAGTGCTAATGTACATATCACAACTATACTTATTTGTAGTGACAATCATATTCTCATCTGAATCTATATGAATACTATGAATGTTTTTTTATAGCCGTCTGGATCATCATCGCAGCAGAAAAAGACGAAGCGAGGCCCAACAAAAAAACTGGAAGGACGGTTCATTATAACGGAAGTTGGTCCAGATGGCGAACCGATCGCTCCAGAAGCTGCCGCCAAAAAATTCATAAGACAATCCGGATGTATTGTCAGGGACCTCATCCCGATCAGCTTCAGGCTCTGGAAAGCGTCCAATCCAAGCGAGGAACGGGATGCGGTACCCGAAAGAGAAAAAGAATGGTGCTGTCAGGAGCTTAAGAAAAACTTCACGGTTCCAGCTGAATCCGAAGAGATATGCAAGCGCTGGACCCTGAGTAAGATGGCCGAACAGCTGCGATCATTCAAGAAAATTTTGACGAAGAAATATATCAAGACCGGGACCACACCCGTATTTACCGGCGAGCTCGAAAAGCTCAGGGGTCACTGGGATGCATTTGTGGAATACAAGTCTTCAGAGCTTGGGCTTCAGAAGGTGCAGAAGGCCAAAGACAACGCCTCGAAGAAAGTGTACCATCACACTCTAGGCCAAGGAGGCTACAAGCTTGCAGTACCCAAATGGGAGAAGATGGAGCAGGATCTGCTTGACAGAGGCATCTAACCTGCGACCATGAACTGGCCTGAAAGGTCAAGGACCTGGTTTTATGGTCACGGGAGAAGCTTGGACCCAATGACTGGTGACTGCATCTATGGGCCAAACATCCAGCGAGCAGCCCAGAGACTACAGGAGGCCATACAAGCAGCGGCCGAGGGAACATTCCAGCTGGATAGAGAGAGGGACGAGCTGACTTACGCCCTTGGGAATCCAGAGCATCCGGGCCGCACAAGAGGCAAAGGCGTGGTTCCGTGGAAGTATGGGTTCAGGGATTACATTGATTCATATAGAAGCCGGCAAAGAAGAAAGAATGATGAGCGGGAGCACTTGCGAAGGCTAGAGGAACGGCTCATGTCACACGATCAAAGACTGGAGGAAGAGGTTCAACGCCAAGTGGCCGTAGCAATGAGCCAGCAACAGCAAGCGCAAACGGTGCCTCCAGAGCCTAGTGTCGCAGCCGATCACCTGTCTCAGCGGAAAAGCAGCTGCGTTTCCACAGACGTCGCCATCGCCGAGCCCACGGGGATCCAGGCCACAGTTGAAGCGTCGGCCCCGCAGCGATTTCCAGTGGATGAGATCACCCACCGGACACCTTGTGACCTGCAGACTGCCGTTAAGAACTTAATGTTCACTGTTGCGTATGGTACCGCCATGCCAACCGAACCAGGCGACGTGTACCACGGCCAACAAATTCCGCCTAGATACACAAGAGTTGGCGTGGAGCAGGTGTGCCAGGGTTGGGAGACGCTCGAGCTTGATATTCCTGGAGGCGATGGGGAGAGGACACTAGCAGAAGCCATTCATGGCTACATCCTATTGGATAAGCGCTACATTGTCCTAAAGTCGGATGATCAAACACCAAGACCGGCATCTCAGCATGCCTCTCCAAGACCGGCATCTCCGCAAAACTCCCCAAGGGCAGCACTGTCTCGGCAAGGTTCACCGGCACATTCTCCATCACCATCATCTCATGCGCCGATGAACACTCAAGCGTCACCGTCGCCTCCATGGTCACCCCCTCCGCCGCCGGCAAAGAAGCAGAAACGGCCGCCGGCAAAGAAGGTAGCTGCACCGGCTAAGGAGCCTCCAAAGAAGAAGAAGGAAAAGGAGAAGAAAACCAAGGAGGCTCCTATTAAACCCTGGGACATGAGCCTTGAAGAATGCGATCGGATAACTCAAGAAAGAGTTAAAGAGCACTTCAAGCCGAAGCCGGAGCCGGAGCCCGAGAAAGTGATAAATCCGATAGATTTGAAATTTTTTAAGGGAATGTGCGAAGCAAATAAGAGAAAATTCATTCCGAGAGACCCCCCCTCAGACTACGAACGCACAATTATCAAAACTACTGAGAAAAAGAAGAGACAATCAAAGTCGTCGTCGTCCGACGTTCCACAGCTCGGAGCCCAAAAGAAACAATCAATAGAGCCTCTCGTAGTGGGACAGACGACGCAAGAACAAGACTTTGTTATATTTCTGAAAGAATCAAACCTGACGGCCGCTCAGATTGCAGGGGGAGAAGATATTCCAAAGGCCGATGTGGTCGTCAAATGGACGTTTGAGATCGGCAAAACTCTTGTACCCCCCGAAGTAGTGTCTGTGCTTCCAACGCAAATGTATAAGCTGCACCAGCACTATATGCGTGCGATGGCCGATTGCATCTTCATGCAGGGTGCAAAGATTAAAGATGACGATTTCTTAGGGGGGAGGCCATTATATGGATAAGCTGGGAAGAAATTTACCAACTATTCCATCAGGAGGCCCTCGACATCTCTATGGTCGGCTTGTGGGTTCTGTAAGTATTTTACTCTCCTTACGTACTGTTTTGCATGATCTCAACATACTGATCTCTTGATTTATTCGGTATCATGTAGAATGGAGATACATACTTGCAGAAGAAAGGGATACTCTCACCTCGGCTTCATCGACCCAATTACTTGTAATTGGAGGCTTCTACGTGACAATTCCGATGACATATTCCAAAACTTGTTCAAGTACATAAGCGTTCATCACAACAAGCAAATGATATTGTTTCCTTACAACTTTGCGTGAGTGATTCCTTCCGTCTAACTCTTTCTATTCTGTAATCGAATTGTTTAAACCTTAACTACCAAGAACTGCCTCCGTATAATCTTGCAGTGAACACTTTGTCCTAATTGCCATAATTCCCGAGAAGAGCCTACTCGTGGTTATGGACTCATTGAGGAGACCTCCAGAACAATACGAAAATCTTCTTAACATGATGAAAAAGTAATTCTACCACTACTCCGTCCATGACCGATAATTTGAATCACTTTGTTACTTGACTATAATTGTTCTAATCATGCACAGGGTTTGGAAAGAATTCGCTAAAAATCATCCAGGCAAATTTGACAAGGAATTGAAGATCAAGACAGATTTTCCGGTACGGGCTTGGATGATTCGTTGCACGATTCATTAGTTTTATTATATATTCATGTAAATACCTGATAATTTCTTCTCTCTTAAAGTGCAGAAACCAGGCACTGTATTGTGCGCATACTATGTATGCGAGAACATCCATGGTCTGGTAGGTCCTCCAAAGGGCTGGACAGATTGGGAGGAGGAAGTAAGTAAAAAAACTTGTTAATATTTGAACTCGTATTTTAATTAGTCGAAATTAATTATCCCCTTTTTCCATAGGTCGGGGAGATGCGCGATAAACTCATACCGGAGGAAAAGATTATGGCGATTCAAGAACAATTCTCCGGATTTATTGTTGAGCAAGTCCTCGATCCAAAAGGCGAATTCTACTATGATGGAATATCTAATATTGACAATCACAGCAAATATGACAATATACGCGTATACATGTAATTAAGAACGAATATAACTATGTAAATATATATGTGTGTCTATGTATTAAATTTCTATTTATGAGTATGTATGTATTAAATTTCCAAAAGGCGAATTCTACTATGTAATTAAGAACGAATATACCTATGCAAATATGATGGAGTATGTATGTATTATATATATAAGCACTCCAATAATATATGTGTGTATATATATATATATATTTATATAATATTGGTCCTAGACATTTTCATATGTAAAGGAATTCACATGTATAGATATGTGTATACATATATATATATAAGTGAATTAATTTATATATGAAAACTATCTAGGACAAATATTATATAAGTAACTATATATATGTATATATTAGTGGAGATCATACACACTGAATTCCAATACATAAGTTTAATTGAAATGCAAAAGTATAATTGAAATAGAAAAAGAATTGAGAAAAGAAAAACATGAAAAAAAAGAGACCTTTTGTCCCGGTTGGTAACACCAACCGGGACAAAAGGGTGCACCAGCCACGTGGGCGCTGGCTGCACCTTTTGTCCCGGTTGGTAACACCAACCGGGACAAAAGGTCCTCTTTTGTCCCGGTTGCCACACCCGGGACAAAAGGGCACCCCCTTTTGTCCCGGACAGGCGTTCCCGGTTGGGAAACCGGGACAACAGCGGTTTTCCAACCGGGACAAATCAACGTTTTTGTAGTAGTGCTAGGTAAATCCAGAAAAAAGATGGTAACATTATTTCATGTAAGTGACGCCATGCAGAAGTGAAATACAGAAAATACTATGTTAGATGGATCTAATAATTAGGTGGCTCCAATAGTACTCTCCTTAGGTCTTAGGTTCGAATCCTCGTGGAAACAAATTCTATGCTAGGGTTAAAAAAATCTCCCTCACCGACGCAGCCACGAGGAAGGGGGGGGGGGGGTTCTCGACCGGGAAGCCAGTTGCTTCCTCGTAATAAAATATGATGGAGCCATCATATATGCATATGGCGTGTTATCTACGTAGAAAATGGTCATATTTGTAGTTAACACGAGAGAGCTCGAAACGATGTGGTTGTATTGCTTTTGTGCTGCTCAAGGAAGATTGTATCCTCGTTCCTCAAAAAGAAAAGGAAGATTGTATCCTCTTCCAATCTGGCTATAGGTGGTTTAACATTGGCGGTGAGTATAAAGTGTGTCATGGTAATGGGGTGAAACTCAAGTGATTTATAACTATGTTTTTTTTTTGTCATTTTAGCGTCTACACGCCACTTGTTTTTTCTTTGCTACAGTGTGAAGAATGGCTGTTAATATAGCGAATGGTATATGCGCGTGCTGTTGATAGAAAGAGGTGTTGAGATGGATGCTGTCTCGTAGCTTTTGTGCTTGCCAATCACTACTAAACTCTTCTTACTAAACTTACGGTGGATAACATGAGTGATTCCAAGTTGTATATTAGTGCTGCAAGTGAAATGGGTTTATATATGAGCATGGCAGTATTGCTTATTTGCTTACAACTATGTAAGTATGTAGTCGATATTTGTGGCCATCTATCTGTGCAATGCGTGGGACTTTCTCCTCAGAGGATGTTAAAAACGGAGAGTTTACATTTTTCGTTGAATGTTTCCTATAAAATAAGGGAAAACCATTAAACATCTTTTTCATTTTAAACGCCTGATTTTGTAAGCTGAACATGAACTCTAAACCTCAGACATGCTGTTGCATATGACCAGTGACTCTATTAACTGCGGTCTCTGTATCTTTCTTTGTCTCTAGCCCCTGGCACGACCGATATTTATTTGCTAGAATTTATGAATTACAGCCGCATTTCGTTGTGCGCTAGCGCTACAATGCACGGACGAGTCGTACCTGACATTGGCGAGGAAAAGCTTCCTCATGTGCAGCAGCAGCATTTAACGAGATGGTACAAGTGCGTGAGTAGTTGAAGAGGGGGCACCAACCCTAAAGCGTCCACTTTGCCTCTGGGCTGCATGCAAATACGCAAATGGGGGGCGACTAACCCTACACATTGATGAGAGGGGAGTACGCTGCACACTTCGCAGCGTCAGTACCAATTCAATCCACCGGGGGTGAAAAAGGCTCACGCTTTGCCAATGATCCTGCAGCAAATGCGGCGAGTATACATGCTTCGCACTTGCTGCATGGCGAAGGCACCAGCCTCCTGAATTCAGATCAAGCGTTGCAATGAAGCAACGATCGAGTAACAGGCTTCCATCGCCGTGCAAAAGTACCATACAATCGTAGTAAAAGTGTTCTTCAGCGAACAACCGAAATGAAGCCTTGTATCTCTTGGTATTTATGCCAAAATTCTTTCACCTGGACAACTGATGGATCAAGCTTGAGCAAAATCACTGGGCGTACTGACGCAGACGTCCTCGGTCCTCGCTTTCCTTATGCAGGATTGGACCCGGAGGTCAAATGATGGTAGCATGGGCTGTGTTTTGATCCCCAACCTGTGACTGGAAAGCTTTCTCGAGCTGCTGCTGAAGCAGCGCTCTGAACTGGCGGGCTGAAGCCGGGCTCTCGTCCAGCTTTGCCTTCTTAGCAGTCAGATCAGACTTCCTGGCTTCTGCAGCATCAATCTCGGGGATGTTGGAGTACATCTCGCTGCCCTGCAGCTCTTGCAGTGTAGATTTCAACTGGAACCATCACATTAGCCATTCGTTAATCAGATGCAGATACAAATTCACAGCATCAGCAGAAAATAGTTTGTCCCTATATGAAGACACAATCACACGGACAACGGCAAAGAATAGTGTAGCTGTAAGAGCCTGATGGGATCTTGAGCAGTGGCTCTCTATTCATTGGTCAGAAATCAGATCAGTAGATCTTGAGCTGTATATTATTTCTGATAGCTCCTTGCTATTGGACTATATCATTGCACTGCAAACCTAACAAAATGGGCCAATCAACAATTTCTTAGGAGGGGTGATTCTTATAAATTCATGACTATATCATTGCACTGCAAACCTAACAGGGTGTCTTTTAAATTCATATTAATGTTATTTGGATGCTTGTGAAGTTAATGGTTACGGGCAGACCATGGTCCATGACTCGTGAATTGTTTTGTTGCATCGGGCAAGTAAAGTAATAGCTACCTGATAAGATGGACTGATAGAGAATCCACCAACACCAAGATCAAAAAGATAAATTATACACACAGCTTCCACGACCAGCTATTTCTTGCTACCTTGGCCTAATAGAACAAAATTATCCAGCAATGATTCTCTTTACGGATCTAGCATTGATAATTTCTTATGATCCAAGTACAACCATAAATAATGTCCTATCCTTCTCGATGCTGCCATGACTTGCAAGTGACACTATAATATATCAGCAGACCATTTGACAACATAACACATTCTTGTTTAGCTACCATATAAATTACTAGTAAGCAACAGGCCCAATCAAACACATAGTCTTGGTCTTGGCGGCCTGGATCTCCTTCTCGGCCTGCGTCAACAAGGCAACGGGACGAAGGAGGCGCCGCCGGTGAGGCCGGGGAGTTAGGGTTTGGAGGGGTGGGTGAGAAGGGGAGCGGCGGGAGAGACGTGGAGGAGGGCGAGGCGGTGGTTGCACGCGTCCTCCATCTGCCGGACGCGCTCCTCGAAGGCGGCCGAGAGCTCCATCGCGGCGGCGGCGCCGGCGGGGGAGGGCGGTGGGGGTTTGGGTTTGATTGGGCGGGAAAGGTTCGCGGCGTGGCCGTCCGGACCGGAACGAACGCTCAGGATCAGAGGGTAAGTCGCGTACTGGATCATGAGCAGTTGGGCCCACCAACAGCTTTTTGGGATTTGGGCTAAACAGCTTTCCTCATTTCCTCAAGGGCAACCGATGCAAATATTTAAATTTACTGTTCAAAATGAAGCTCTCTCTTTTTTAAAAAAAAGTAAAATGAAGCTAGCTTCAGGAAACCGTTTCTTTTTTGAAGTGGGCAACATACTTGGTGTAAATTTATTAGGAAGAGAGAAAATAGTAGAAAAATAATAAAAAGCATAACAACAAAATTGACCCAAAGACCTGAGAGGCTCAATCTACAACAAACGCAACTAGTAACACACAGTACCTTAGCTCTTAGGCCGTCCTAAAGAAAGGTGGTGGAAATGGTTATTGACGACACGCATGCACTGTAGTACAATCAAATACACCAAGTTAGAGGTACACGTAAGCCTAAGCTTAGTGAGACTTGCTAGTTTATTTTGATGTAGCTTCATTTAGGTTGCAAGAGTTTCAAACGAATTTTTGAGGATTTATTTTTTAAAAAAATATTTCATATATGTTAACGTCATTCTGTCATTGTAAACATTAAAAGAAAGAAATGTAGTCCTAGTCAAAATTTCATGAATGAGATTAGTATGCCCAAATAAATCCCGCGAGGAAACAAATACTCCATCCGTCTAAAAAAAAAAGTCATTCTATGATTCAAAATTTGTCTCAGAAAATAAGTCACTTTATTACCATATTTAGAAAAGTATGTGTGCATATAAGAATTAAGTGCTGCCAATTATGAGTAATTCATTATATCTTCTTATTAATCTGTCCTAGAATTTCTAAATAACTTATATTTTGGAACAGATCGGAGGGGGGTACGGAGGGGGGGGGGGGGGTTTGCAATAAACCTGTACCTTTCCGCGAACCCATTCAAGTCTACATGAGTCGTATGTAGTAGATTCCTATGCTTGAAACCTTACATAATCGAATGGTCTGTACAAATCTCTCCATCCATGTGTATCAACGAGCTGACCCTAACGATGTTTCCGGTTAGCTTGACCCCTGGGGCTGTTCCAGGCCATCTGTCGCGAATGTCGATCAGGCACTTGGGGTTTGTTACTCCATTGCAACTCGATCATAAAGTACTACTCAATCCACTACAACGAAATAGACAACGTACAACAGAAAAGCGCACGGTAAACAGCAAAAGGACACCCGCGAAGGATCGATCGGCCAAGTACAAACTACCACGCTGGGCGCCGGACCCGATCGAGCTAGCAGATAAGACGACACCACCTCGTTCTCGTTGTCCCCATCTCCTCCGCAGCTTCAGAACGTTCAAAAAAGAAAAGCAAGCAAGCCCTTGCAGGTTCGTAGCTCCTCGCACACCGAGCATGGAGCCATGGACCGGAGCGGAGCCCCAAACAAAACAAAGCTGAAAGCTGTAACCCAAGCTAAAGCCCGGAGGACATCACGAGCATCTTTGCGGCATGTACATGCATTATCCAATAGACGACCGAGATCCCGGCCAGTGCGGTGGTCCCCAGCGGGAGCTAGGCCGGCCCGGGCGCCTGGGCATGCAATGCAAGACCATGCGCGCGCTGGCTAGGCAGGCTAGCAAGTCGGGTCGGGAGTCGGGACTGATACCGGCTGCTCCCTGTCTCGCCAACAAAGCAGCCCGGCTGGCGGCAACTGCAGCCTGCGTTCGGCCACCCAGGGGTCCACAGCTACTGTAGGCTTGTGGCTTGGCTTGCTACGTCGGTGAGCAATGTTTACGAACTCCTAGGAGTAAGTTTGTCCAGCCCTACTCCCTCCGTCCTGAAGTCATTTTGCTTTGTCCTAACTCAAAGTAGTTTAAGTTTGACCAAATTTATAAAAAAATACTAACATTTAACACATCAAATAAATAAATTAGAAAAGTATATTTCATAATAGATCTAATTATTCTCATTTGTCATTCAAAATGTTATTATTTTTTTTATAAACTTAGTAAAATTTAAAACAGTTTGGCTTAAAACAAACCAAAATGTCTTATGTTTTAGGACAGAGGAAGTACTGCATGCCATGCGTGCTGAGTACTGTCGGTCGTGTGAATTTCTGAGTCTGTACTTTGTATTTGTAGCTAGAGTCACTTTAGGCCCATTGGCCTGGTTTAGGCCCAGCTAAACACGCACGGTGGAGTTCCGCCCTTTTGGGCTTGGCCTATGAGCGAGCCGTAAAAATCTTAACTGGGCTGTAATGATATTTTAGGCCTGCATGCGGCCCGACCCAGGCACGCGAGCGACTACAACATAACGGACACTCCATGCCACTTTTGTCTTCTTCCTTTTGTCCTTCTCTGATCCGTCGACCGTCGTCGGCTCGTCGCGGCGCGGCGATCGAATCAACACCCAGACTCCCAAAGCCCGCCGCGCGCTCGCCCGCCCGGCTGCCGGTGGCCTGGCCAACCTCCGCCACTCTCGAGATTCCTTCGCCGTCGGTTTCGAATCCGGAATCCCGCGCGCCGCTGCTCCGACCGGCCGGCCCCGTCGTCCGTCCCTTCCATCCGTTCAGGTGACGCACCACCAACCACCACGCGCGGCTCCTCCCATGCCGCGTGCAACGTGCGGGTTCGAATCTGCGGTCCGGCCCTCTCGAATCGCCGAATTGCTCAGCGTGCGCCACTCCTGGCTTCTGAGTTAAACACGCGCGTTTTCTACCTGTTAGTAGATTTAGAAGAATCGTTCCCCGATTCGCACATGTTTTGCATTATATTCCGGGCGGCGAAGGAAGCCCAAGGGGAACGTCCAATTTCGTGTTGGTTTTGTCAGGAATTTTTGTCTGGTTGCTGTTTAGAGCAACTCCAGCAGGGTTTCTATTTGGCTGATTAAACTCACATTTAGTCATTTTGCTCAAATTTTCATCTCTAGCAGGCCCCTACTTGGGTGACTAAAATGAAGGGGTGACTAAATTTCCTCTCCCACCCCTTCAATTTGGTCACCCTCTACTTAGGCTACAAAAATAGGGCCCACTATCTTTTAGTCTATTTAGTCAGTGCTGCTGGAGTAAAGATTATATTTTAGATGACTAAACTTGAAAAATGGATGACTAAAATGAGTTTTAGCCACTCAAATTTAGTCACTCCAAGTCTGAACAGGCTTCGGCATTTTGGGCCTGGTTTTGGTCCCGTCTCGCTCGTGCAGTGATTTTAGTTACGGCTGCCAAGGATTCATGTGGGAAATCGAGGGGATTCTCCCGCATTTTAGACGGGGCGTCTGCCATTGAAATGAAAGTCAAAATGTTGCCCGAGCCCACCTATGTGCACGTGACTGAAGGCTTGGGTCCTTGACCCTGGCTTCGTGCAAAATGCTTGGGCTCGCTTTTATCCAATTGCAATCGAATTTCAGTGCATAAGTAGGTAAATCTAGTTATAATTAATACGCCTTTATCCTCTCTCTTTTCCGCAGTTCCACAAAGGGGAAGTATCCAGCTTCTTAATCATTTTTTCTTCTGAAACATATGGAAAATACGGTACAAACGAAATCGGAAATTGACATGGTGTGAAATCTTTTTTTAATCCTACCTCTACGCATTGTATTTCAAGCGTGACAATGTTCATATCTAAATACACGGTGTACTGCTGGATACTTCATACTGATTTACATCGACCTGATAAAATGATCTGTATTGGTGTACTGGTGTTTACACACTAATGTGCAATTCTTTATTTCCCGTTTGTGCTTAGGTCGTTTCATGCTGTTGATTTTTGTTATTGTGCTTAAGGTAGAAATATGGCTATTCTATGGTAATAACAGCTTGGGCAAATCTTAGACTAGAGACACGTGCTCTGTGTTGCTCTGTATCACTTGAACCCTTTGAGCTACTTCTGCTTGGTGTAAAATTTGAATAGTTCCGTGATCCAAAAAAGTAACAAGACTAGGCGACGTATGTCCTCCCTAAAGGCCTAAAGTTTCTTTTCAGATATGATGAGAATCAAACCCTAGCTGGCTGCGGAAAGATGACCATTTATGAATATTTCATCTCGGGGAGTTTGTAATAGTTCCAAGCCTGCTTTCAGATTTTCAATTTTTTATTCCATTATAATGCATCCGTGATTAATTCCCATTACCGATGTTTTTTACAGTTCAACCTTTATAACATGCATTTTGAGGAACTCCCATTATTTTGTTGGATGCTCATTTTAAAATAGAAAAGGAAAACTTTTGAAAAACCTGGTAACCACTATTGGCCAAATGCTGTTGACATTTGCATGCAACTGCAGCTTGTTGCGCAATAATAGATGTTTACATCATTTCAGAAATAATCAAACAATTAATAAAAAGGGTAAAAATGTCTTTCCTCTTCATTTCTCCACATGCACATCCTGATTTGTATCTGCTGCATTTGGCAGATTGGAGAACATGAAGCCTTCTTTGTTGTTAGGTTAGGCTAGGTTAGGTTAATGCTATTCTAGTTCTACATCTGAAGAAGGAATAGGTGATCACCATCTCGAATAACACTGATGTCATCTATTTCAGCATAGTCTCTACTGACCAGTTTTGTAGGGTGGAAACCTGGAAACTTCTTACCTGCAATGTTAAAAAAAAAAACTCTTGTAAATTTCTATGTACGTCTTCTTTCTGCATACTACCGATCATACTTCATAACTGAATCATAAGTAAAATCTTGAAACTTTTACTTACTTCCAATTTCAAAAAGCTCCTCCAGTGAACCAGGCAGATTGATAAGCTTCCCATTCTGTACTGAATAACCTATTGCATTATGAGGATATGCGTGAATTGTAACTCTTTTCTCCACCGTTTCATGGCTTATTTGCCCACTGCTTGCTGCATCGCAATCTTCAGATTTTATCTGAATGCAGAATTCTTCAGTTACTTTTTTGGTCTCACAGCTTTTTTGAACCTCACTATGATCCTCTTCTTTGCTTGCCATCACATCTGCTTCCCCATAATTGCAGTTTGATTGGTCATGAATGTTTTCTTGCTGTGGCTCCCTCAATTGGATTGTTTGTGCTACTATTTTTTTTGAACCATTATCAACACCAAAAGTTGGGACCTTCTTACTAATGTCTTCACATTTGTGCTCTGTATATTGTAGGAATGGCTTATGTAACAAACATGCTTCACGAGGAACATGGAATAGCTCATACTTGTTCACGAATCTTCGGTCTAGTTGATTCAATTCAGGTAAATTTTCCTGCAGCTTCTGCATCTGTGCATTGACATAAAGAGTTGTGAGCTTCAGTTTAGCTGAAATAGCTGCTATATTTTTAGCTTCCTTTTAGAAAATGAAGCTGTACCTGGAATAGATTGTTCATTAGAATATTGATGTCTTCCCTGTGTTCTTGAATGATCTCTGCTAATCTTATCTTGCTTATTCTTAAGAGCTGTGAAAGGGTTGCAGTGCGGCAAGTAAACGGCTGGGGTAAGTCGCACAGTGCAGCGACCTCACCAAACACGTCTCCCTCTTCGATTTTTCCATACACCTGCTTTCAGATTACCAAGCCACTGTTAGTAATCTGTGGAAACCTTACTGTCATCTGAGATCCCTGTGATTTAAGATGAAGAAATCTTTACCTGTTCATTCCCATTTACAGTTGTTATCAAATTCTGCAGATAAAGCAACAAGAAAGTTTAATTAGCTGTCTGAAAAAACTGTTAAAAATATGTCAGAACCTAATCAGAGATAAAAGCTAACCACTGCTCCTGAAACTATTACATAAATATCTGCTGCCCCTTCATTTTGCAATATTATGTCTTCCGTTGGTGGGAAATACTCAGCCTGCACTTCCATTACCTGATTGCAAGGAAGTTTATCAGCTATGGCAGTGGAGAGTATAGTTAATTAGAAAATATTAGCCAAAATATTGATCATATTACCAGTTCTGCAATGAAATTGTTGGATACTCCATGAAAGAGGTAGGCTCGTTTTATGACTGGAAAGAATAAGTTGTATGCTATGCTTGAACGAATTCCTTTTGGGAGTTGATTTAGCATGGCTTGCTGGTTGAGCCCCTCTGTCTTGAACTGTAGGCAGAAATGAGATAGCATTTGCTGCTTTATCTTCTCAGGCAACTGATTTCGTGCCGCAAATTCTGAAGCTGCTTGGATTGAGTCCCTCTGCATCATTCACAAAATTACTAATATGGATCAAGTAAGCTAACTATTTTTGTGAAGGGTTTAGTTATTCTATTTGCACTTGCTTTGACCTTTGTTGAATATTTTTTCTCTTGAATTTTATTCTTATTTGTTGGTGTTGCTATTACTAAGAATGTTTGAACAACTAAAGGATACAACAACTTGGGCTTACAACATACATGCAATGACTATCAAGAATCAGGTTCCATTCATTGATTCACGTACCTGTTTATGTGATTGGAATCCTACGGCTGGGTGTTTGTGTAAGAACTTATTAGGATGGTCCAGTTGCAACTATTTGACCTTTGCAGTGTAGGACCACTAAAGCTAAACGATGTCTCTGATTTCCTCTCAGTTTAGTAGGTGTTATAGTGTGTAGGGTGTTGACCTCTTCAATTCTTCATTTTAATCAATGGCATGGTAGAAGGCAGAAAATGCGCACGAATAACTGCATTATTTGTATAAAGTTTCACATTTCATTTTCCCACCGAGTCACCTATAGCTAAAAAAGCTAGGTTGTTCCTATCTTTTTTTTTCTTGTCTCACTTAAGCTGTTGTCCTTTGAGGGAAACGAATTGAATTTGACATTAATGGGTTTTGCCAATAAGTTAAGAAACATACAAAATTCTGTGTGCGGCTGGTCCCATGAACAACCAGGTTCGTCATATTACCAATAAGATAAGCTGTCAGCCCCAGATTAAACAGCATATAACAGATATCAAACAGCATCTCCCTTGGGTTCTCAGCATGTAGGTCCCCATAACCTGTTGTTGTCAGTGTTGTGATCGACCAGTAAAGGGCAGTGACATATCTAGTCCATAAGCTCTCGGATCTGAAAGTAGGCATAACAGCACCTATCCATGTTTCTTCTGGATCAGGATATCTGTCAGCAATCATATAGTTGAAGCATCCCGCACAATGCACCGCAAACAGAGTAACCTGTGTTTTATCACAGATTTTTCACATTATTATCAGCAGGTTTCTTTCAATGAGGAAAGGTAAAAGCATTTTGCAAGTTTGACAATTTTTAAGGAAGACATGGAAGTAAGATCCTAAATTTTCTGTTCCTAAATTTCTGAAAGACTTACAGCAATAAGTTTCGAACACCTAATCCAGAAATAGTTGAATCTTATATCCTTCTCCAGCCTGGTAAAGGAAGGTGATTAAATTTGTGCCATTTGTTATTCATCATCAAAATGTGGAGAAACTGGACTGGATTTGAACCTGGCAAACAGCGAGCTGACTCGGTGAAGACGCCACAGCCTCAACATGTTGAGTATCTTAAAAGCAAGGTCATTTCCCTTGTGTGAAAACAGAAGACTGATTGGTTGGAATGGAGCTGTGGAACATACATCAAAGATGAACCAGGTTGATAGGTACCTGTGGAGGATCATAACTTGTTAGTTCCATAACATAATTACTTGGTCTTTTCTGTATTCAATGTGGAGTTTTGGAGAAGAAAGCAGTTATGAACTAGGTAAGCACCTTACTGCAATTTTCTTTCGATCATCCACAAGAAGATGTGTTTTGCTGTCCACATAAGCTACCAAGAATGTCAAAATAATATCAATCGCAAAGAAGCCATTGACAATGTTCTCAACTAGCAGAAGCTTAGAGGGTAAGTCCCTCAAGAATGCTAGTTCAAACGGGCAAATCCAGGCAGAGTAAATAACTAGGACTGTAAGGAACAACTCCCAGTATCTGAGACACACAGACAAAGCAGAGGAAAGCATGTCAGCAGCTGCTGTTTTCTCTCTCAACATGATAAGGAACATACAGAGTGCAGGGAGAACCTCACCTATAACGGGGATCATATGGAGATATGATGAACTTCTGCAACTTGTTAGAGTGATTTATTGTCGCGCCAAGAGATGGCAGAAGCTCAATCGTGAAGCTGTCGCTGCTCCTCTTAACTTGAGCTCCATCCCAAAATTGTTGGAAGCATGACTTGGAATGAGCTTGAGTCATGCTTGCTTTTCTGTTCTTTCTTTGCCACTCAACTCTGTATGCCTGAGGGTGTGTGGATGGCTGGATGCTGGCTCTCACTCTCTCTCAATATATATATATATATATATATATATATATATATATATATATATATATATATATATATATATATATATATATATATATATATATATGCTGCAGGTGATGAACATGCAGGGCTGTGGGTCAAAGCGAGGATCTTGGAAGCAAACAAGAAGCTGCTCGTATTTGTGCCTTACGAGGAAAACAACAGGGCGCTTGTTTCCTTGGTGTTGTGGGACAACTGTTAGCTGAGCCCAGTGGGCAAAGTATATCACACAAAATTCTGGAAGTGCTTTTGGCTAGTTGGTGATCAGCTACAGCTGAAGCAGTGAAGAATTTTTCCAGATAATCTTTAATGTTGAGACTTTTGGAATGGGGCAAGCATCCCCAGGCTCTTCTCAACCATTTACTCTGATGCAGTACAAACCCTTCCTAAGTTCCTATGGGCTGGTATTATCTACATCATCCTAGAATAATCTGTGGTGTGAGCTATTTTGCTGGTGTGTTGTGTACTCTGCCCTTTTTTTCTCTCGAACGGCGCATGAGGACTGTGCGTCATTTCATTTAAGATAGAAAAAAGGAGAGAGTACAGAGGTTAGACAACCCTTGTACTCCGTACAGTTTTGTAAAGGTCGACTCTTACAAAAGAAAAACAATCCATGACCATGCCCCTAGGACCTAAGGTGCCAGGGGCATCGACCTATCTAGGAGCTCCTTGAGTTTGGATGCTCCTGCCATGCACCAAAGAGCACACTCGCTGGACACAGTCTGGAGGAGCAACTGAACACTTGGACTCTGCCCTTATTTTTAAATGGCTGGATGATTTGTACTAGATTGTGGAAAAAACTTTGCTCCCTTTTCCCAAAGAAGTAATGATCATAGGTTCCCTAGTCAAAACTGGAGGAAAAGAAGAGGTATTATTCTCATCAGGAAGCAACATCCTGTAAGCTAATTCTCAATTTTTTCTGCAAATGTTAACACCATAGCTGAAACCATCGATGTCATTTCTGGAGGTAATTTGGGGTATGCTTATCATGTTTGGGTATTCTTTCTGTTGTTGAGTTCAAGTAAGCTTTGTTGTAGTGGGATGTGGAGGATCCAGTCCCTTGGCCATCTAAGCTAATTAATGTAGATAAATGGTTTATGGGCTCCTCCAATATATCTTGTCAAGCCTAATCCTTGCTTCCGTGTTCTGATGCCTACCATTTACTGCCACCAGACTTTAGCTGGTGCACTGATTGGACTGGCACTGCCTGTCTTCTTGGACCATAGAGGACTGGACAGACTGGGGCTGCATTATTGTGATTTCTGTCAGAAGTTTTAGCTGTATACAATCTTATTTGAAGTTCTGTCTTGTTTTCCTTTCGTGCTGAATCAGCCAGTCGCTGTTCAGACAGTACCCACTTGAATCTTATGAAGGTGGGCCAGATCAAGGTTCCAGACAGAGGAAACAAACCTTCTTATTGATTCACTAATTGATGTTAATTTCCATGTGCAAACTAAATAATTAATGCATGATTATTTTTGTGGTGATTTTCCTGTTTGGGTAGTGCTTACTTTTGAGAAAGATGCTCAAATATCATGCAGGTTATTATAATTGTGCAAACAGAGCATTTAAGTGTGTGACATGAGTAAGTGCTGCCTATATTGGTGATAGGATATGCTGCTAAATTATAATAGTGCATCTTATTTTGCGTGTCTTATGCAAGATTGATCATTCTTCTTGAACTTTGATTACGCAGATTGTATTTACTGCCTTGTCAGTTCTTGTTCCGAAACTGTTATTGTGCTATACTTTTATCATAAACATTTTAGTTTTGACAAAAGATAAGGTGTATGTTTGTCTTGAAGAGAGATCATATTCTATTCAAATCTTTTGCCTGAAGTCTTGAGCTAGAGTATATATGCAAAAATATCCTTAACTCCTTTTCCAGAAAATAAAAGTTATTCTGAACTTATCAAGAATTAGGAAACAGGAGCAGCTAAAATTATAAATATAATCTCATTTTATCAGACATTGCCACTTGTCCATCATAAGGATACTGCATGTGCTTCTTTGAAAGAGATAGGTATTAGACATTCGTTAGCTATTTGCCTATTACTTTTCATGGGTATGGTGATAGGCTAACCATACAAGTCTCTGTCTTGTTTGTTCTCCATTGAAATGGGTTGCATTCCATCTAGGTCGTTATTGGTCCGTCCTCTACCTGGGATGTCAACATTCCCCTTGCTCCTCTTTCTTTCTAGTTTGTGAACTATTTTTAGTTGATTCTTTTTGTATCACACCGTTTGTAATCTCTATGCTTACAAACTTGTCTGAGTCTGCTCTATGAATTGTCGAATTCATAGTGATAATTTTTTTAATTATTTCATATCAAGAAATTAAGCTCAACTGCATTTTGCATGGACTTGCTCAACACTTTCTTTTTTGCAAACTGTTCTATAAACAAGTAAACTGCAGTCAGGCCATGGACAGGCTTTTGCATAGGCTGTTTTGTACACACTGTGGTGTTAATAAATTTTGCACAGATGGTACTACACTTTTTCAGTACTTGTGTATCCCGAACTGGCCGCTTTTCTGGATAATTGAAGCGATCCCAGGACCAAAGTTTAGCCCTATCCTTGTGTTCTCTTGTGTTTCTAACATCTTCTGTTGGAATGTACCCTGCATTATCACTGGTGACCATGTGACGGTGGGGAGCTATGAAGTGGCGGTCCTTGCACACATGTGCATGCATGTGTCGATTTCCTCTTTTCTCATTGCATCTTTCAAATAGGTATGATGTATCTTGACTCTTTCTTCTTGTTGGAGACCTTTGAGAGGGAGCTCACCCTCATAATGAGCTAGTGGCAAGGTTATTGCAATTATGCTCAAACATCAGTGGGAGCGGTCTCACATGGGTAGTACCATTCCGACATAGAACATTCTGATTAGATCTCAATGGGATCTGATTGTAGTTTAGATTCAACTTGTTAGTTGGTGAATTACCTCGCCGGCGTTTAGCTGTTGCTAAATCCAGATAAAGTGATAATTACTTCTCAATTGTTAGATGTTGAGTGTTAAATTCCTGTAGATTAGTTGGTTTAGATTTTTAAATCACCAGTGCATCAGTTCCATTCTGACTAGTCATTTCCAGCGAGCTCTTCTTCCTCTTTAGATTCTGCACTTTTGCTTGGTCTTATCTAATCCTGTTGCTCTGAGCACTGTTGCTCCATTATCAGCATTTTGGAATCACTGTTTGCCCATAAGAGCATACCTTCTATGTTCCTTTTTCTGTATCATGATTCTATTTGATAACCAGTGTAGTTGATATATATTTTAAATTTGAATATTCGCAGTGGCTTCTAGTAATTCTACCTTCTGCTATCTTTTTTCTGACAATAATTGGGTCTCTAATTTGTTCATTTTCATGGTTCAGCAGATATCTCAAATTCTGGGCAGGCATATATTTGCCGGTTTCGCAAGGTGAGATTTCTGGGCACGAGTTGCGCTCTATACCAAACACGCAGATTTTTGCATGTCAATTCATGAATATAGCCCGATGCGTGTGCCCATGACGGCCGGTTCACTAATTACTGCTGTTCCATGCACAACAGGTCCTATTCGGAGTACAAGTTCTCTCAAGTAGATGAGGTGGAATTCGCTAGTAGATGAGGTGGAATTGGCAAAGGTGATGGTGCCGCAGAAAACGAAATGATACCCATGAACATTTGCGGGAGCGCAATGATAAGGTGAAATGGGCGGCTCAATTCCGGCGGTACCTTCCCCTTAACTAGTACGTTGATTCGTTCGCTCCTTTTTTCTGTGGCCAGGAACACTACGTCGTTACTGCTTATTTTAGTGGTTTAGAGATGACCCCATTATGCGCATGACGTTTCAAACATGTTACTGTCTCGGCCCTCTCATCGCTTATGTGTCACATGCAGTACTACTGCAGGGACCCGCGCTGGGACTATAGATGTCCATGCAGCCCGCAGCCCGCAGCCCGTTAGCCCGCTCGAAGCATGGCCAATTTGGCTCGGCCTAAGCACGGCCCGGCCCGGTCCAAATCGTGCCCGGGCTGGCCCGGCCCGCTCCCCGCATGGAGTTAGCAGGCCAGCCCGGTAGCGGCCCGCTAACTCCAAAGACCTACAGAAGCACACAACCCAGCCCACGGCCTTACAGTGACTCCACTCCCCCTCCCCCCGACTCGTCCTCTCCCCCCAATCCCCACCCGCGACTCCACTCCCCCTCCCCTCCAGCACGCCCCGTCTCCCTCCGGGTGTCGGCGGTGCCCGGGAAGCCGCCCCCCTCCGGCGTCCGCTCCCTCCGAGGGCTCGCCCCGCCGTCCACGCCACTCCCTCCGGCCTCCGCTCCATCCGAGCCTCCGAGAGCTCCCCCGTCGTCGGCGCCGCGTCGCCGCCCCCTCCGACCCCGCTCCCTCGCCCCGCCATCCACGCCGCCCCTCCGAGCTCCGAGCCTCCGACCTCCGCTCCCTCGCCCCGCCGTCGACGCCGCCCCCTCCGGCCTCCGCTCCCTCACCCCGCCATCGACCGCGCCCCCATTCCCCGCAACCCTAGCCGGCTAGATCTAGCGCCGCCGGACTGGGAGTGGGAGCTCTACTCGCGCCGCCTCCCTACCTCGCCTCTCTGCCGCCGTCGCACTTCCTCTCGCCCCTCTTGCTCTACTCTGGCCTCTCCGCCGTCGTAGCCTCTCCATCGCCGCGGGACCCGCGGCTGAGTACCGGCACGGCGGCGCGCCCCATCGTGGGCCGCAGGAGGCCCGAGTCCGACAAGTAGGCCGGGCTCCGCGGGCTGGCCCGGCACGAAACAGGCCCGCTGGCCCGTGCCTGGGCCGCCGCGAGAGCCCGTGAGCTAGCACGGCACGGCCCGCTGCGATATTGGGCCGGGCTAGCTCGGGCTCGGGCCAGGGCCGGGCCGGGTGGCCCTAATGGCCATCTATAGCTGGGACTAGGAAGTTTTGGAGCCTGCAGTGGACTTTGCTACCTCGAGGTCACCGCGCGCTGTACGTAGGGGTGGTAAAGGGCCCAATATTTTGAACTAGGAAATCTAAGGATCGGGCCCTAAAAGGGCCGGGCTCTAAACATATGTATTTTTGAACTAAAAATTTTAAGGGCTTTATTGGACTGTGAAGAAGCCATTAGGGCCATGGCCCATTACCACCCCTAGCTGTACGTGTACCTCACTTCACTATTGCACGCTACTGCATTATGTTGAGAGTTCTTGCATCTAGAGGTCGGCACAGGCTTTTCAGTTTTAATTTAACAAACCGTACAAGACCTGCCAATTTGGTCATCGAGAATTCAATTCGAGCTTTCCTCACGATGTGGAGCTGGGAGCAGGGTTTACTTTTCCGATGGAAAATGATTTTCCGGACGTTCCCGGAAAGGGGAAATTACCGGTTTTCC
Organism: Panicum virgatum; assembly: GCF_016808335.1. Lineage (NCBI taxonomy): Eukaryota > Viridiplantae > Streptophyta > Magnoliopsida > Poales > Poaceae > Panicum > Panicum virgatum. The sequence goes on from NC_053145.1 coordinate 13,949,458, forward strand.
GTTTTTTTCCGGATTTTCCGATCGGAAAACGATTTGAAATTCAAATTTCGGTTTTCGACATTTTCCGACCGGATTTCGGTGTTTTCCGACCGGAAAATGTTGTTGGTGATCGGAAATTGTAAAATCAGTGAGGAAAAATTAAAAATTTTACAGCACTTCGTCTAATTTTGCATATATAACAGTTCACAAAGCATAATAAATATTTTACACACCAAATATTAATAGGATTCACCTAAAACATGTATGTCCAATTGTCCATACAAGACACACAATCTAAATCCAATATAATGCAATACCAAGTCCATTGTCCTAGTCATACAAGCCATAGGTTCATTGCAATAATACAATACCAAGTTCATTGTCCAAGTTATACAAGCTGATCATATATAGAACATGTTTTGCTAAATAAACCCAACATGTGTAATAGTCATGTGAGGAATATATTATTTTTACGGAATCTATGTGTGTTTAGTCATGTGAGGGATACTTATTAAGAGTTTACATTTCTATTTCATATACGGATCTATATGTGTTTAGTCATGTGAGGGATATATTGTTTTTACGGAATTTGAATGGATATTTCGTGTTTAAATTATATATACATGTGTAATAGTTCCTTTACAATACCATATATACCAAAATATTTTTTTACATTGCTAAAACAATGTTTTCCGACCGGAAAGCACCGAAATCTGACCGGAAAGCAACGAAATCCGGTCGGAAAATCCGGTTTTCGTTTTTTATGAATTTTTGAATTTTGAAACCGAAAAATTCGAAATTTCACCGGAATTCGTTTCTCGGATACAACCGGTAACGGTAAATTTTCCGGTAAACCGGATTTACCGTCCGAAATTTTTTTCCTTGGCTGGGAGTCGGTACAGGATGCGACTAGGACATGGTGCTGGTTGATCTTGCAGGTTCACTCCAAGTCGAAGATGATCCGTCGTGGGTGGGTCAGCAACACAAACGGTTGGACTCGCCCAGCGACGGATCATGCCATATCTCCTGGTGGCGTGGTGGGGGAGCGGAGAGCCCCGCCTGAAACCGACCCCGGTGGGGCCTGCCAAGGCTACCGGCCATATCGCGTTGCAGACTTGCAGGTGCAGGTGCGGTTGGGCTCGGCTCCTCCTGATGATCTGGATTCGCCGAAAGTGGAAGGGGAGGGCAACGATAAAAAAAAAAAGAGAGATCTCGCTTGGCCCGTCCACACGGCGCCTTTAGGTGGCGGCGCCTCCGCGGCTGAACTCCGATCCCTCCAGGCCCGAGCACGGGCATCACAAGTGCGGGTTCGGCACGAAACAATGGCGCCAACGGCCTTGGCGGTCCTTGAGCCCCACAATGATTGAAGTCTGGAGTCCTGTTAACGGATTGTTTAGTGTTTATGTCGCATTTGGAGAGTTCAGGAAGACACGCTCGATAATGTTATAGAGAAATATGTGCGCGTGTGTTTGTTGTTGCAAAGATTACTCTAGGCCTTCTTGCTCTGTCTAAAGAAAGAGGGGAAGAGCTTTAGAGTTCAGATGGATAACCTCTTCTTTCTTTTAAGAGCCTGTTTAGTTCGCAAATTTTTTTAGATTTTGGTACCGTAGCACTTTCGTTGTTATTTGGCAATTAGTATCCAATCATGGATTAATTAAGTTTAAAAAATTCATCTTGTCATTTACAGTTAAACTATGTAATTAGTTTTTTTAATTGCATTTAATGCTCCATACATGTGTCCCAAAATTTGATGTGATGAGTACTGTAGGAAATTTTTTGGGAACTAAACATGATTTAAGTATTTCAAAATGGTGGCTTGTAAAAAGAGGCACAGAAAGCTCCAAACCTAACAGTCGCCGCCGCTGCCAGGCCTTCTCGTCACCACCCCCTCTCCCTCCTCTATCCCCTCAAGTGGCCTCGCCGGTAGGTGGAGGAGCGGGGATCCGTCCGCTATATAGATTTAATTTTTTAGTTTTCTTCCAGATTTAGTTCTCTAGCGATATCGGCGAGGTGGTGACGACAATGATACTGTGGAATAAGATCTTTTCGGCCTTTTCCTATCTCACCGATGTCCGATTCGGCATCAACATAGAGCCGATGAGAGAGTTGGTCCTGCCAGATCTGAAAGTTCTCTTCCTTCGATTTGTTCTGCGATAATATCCGGTTTCTTCAACCCTCTGTTTTGTTGGTGAAGAATTGCAAACCTGTGTTGCTTGGGGTGTTTCCCTGACCGATGTTCTTTCAGCGGTCATTAGCTCTTGTTGTAAGCAGCGAGTGATTTTTGTGATCTTCAAAGTCTTATGTGGCGATGACATTTGTAGGTGTTCCTTTCCCTTCTTACCTTCTTAGGGTATTTTTCAAGCTCCGGTGGATGACAGACAATGGACTGAAGAAAATAATCACAAACTTTTTAATGTAATTTATTTTTTATGTTTTTGTACCATCAATTATTTTTCTTTATTAATCAGATATGAGACATCTTTCTAAAAAAGAATGGTTGCACGTGTATGCATCTCGGTGGTTGGGCTTCTGGAATCTTTCTAAAAAAAAGAACGGTTGCACGTGTATGCATTTCGGTGGTTGGGCTCATTAGTAGAAGCAAATGATATATTTTGGAATACAAATAGCGAAATAACAAGAGCACTTGTACTGCATGTAATCTTGCGGGTGAACCCATTTGCTTTTTTTCCCGTGTCCAATTCCATATGTAGGTGATGAATACGTCGTCACAACTCACAATAGCCTCTCGGCCTCGTGGTGTTAGCAAAAGGGGCAAAAAAGAAAAAGCTTTGACCATTAGTTTTTTAAACAAGAGTACCTTCTCTTCATTCACTATCTGTAACATTCTGTTTGGATGTTGATATTCAAACCTGGAATTCAGAATTGGTATTTGGTACACTCAATGTCAGCTGTTTGGTTAATTTGCGAATTAGGATTGGAAACTTGCTCCAATACCAAACGGTATTCAATGTACTACTGCCTGTCTGCCTCCTTTTTCACAATTATGATCCCTCCACCTCTACACACTGGTTGCAATCTTCCTCCTTTCTTTCACCGCTCCTCATCACCATACCAGCAGGCTAGACCTTACTCCACCGTGGCCCTCCTTCGCGGCGCCGGGTAGAATGCGGCTACGGCGTGCCCTCCTCCATGGATCCGTTCCCTAGTGATCGCCTGGATACGGTGACTACAATGCCCTCCTTCGCAAGGCCGCTCCCTTACGCTGCCGGCCTGGACGCAGCTTCTCCCTTTGCGCCGATGGACTTGACGTCACTCTGCCGCGGCCCTCCTCCAAAGCATCCCACCCCTACACCCCCTTTGCCATAGCCCCTCCCTCCTCTCAGATCCCGTTGGCCCCCTCCACGAGTCCATTAGCTCGAGGACTAGACATCCCGCACGACGAGGAGTTGAATTCCATCGGATAGCTTCTTCAACACCCGGACAATAACTTTGATATTACTATAACACATTTCTAATACTTGTCTAATATGGTATTGAACTCAATTTAATACCATGCCCTCCAATATCAATAAACAAAGCAATATTGGATGTGAAGGCATGTCTCGGATGGGGTTTGCCCCGACTGTACTGAATAATTTCACGCTCAAATCGTTCTTCGGCTATTTTCACCCTATAATATTTAATCAACAGTTATAATGTCGTCTATCACTACTAAGACACACATAAGTGCAATGAAAACTTTGGGAAATCTGAGAATTGGCTGTTGGTGATTGGAGACTGCGGTGTTATGGACAGACATCATTACTCTTAGGGGGTGTTTAGTTGGTGAAAAAATTTGAATTTGGCTACTGTAGCACATTTCGTTGTTATTTGATAATTAATATTCAATTATGGATTAATTAGCATCATTAGATTCATCTCGTAGAAATCAGTTAGACTATATAATTAGTTTTTTTAACTGCATTTAATACTCTATATATGTGTCCGAAAATTTGATGTGACGGATACTGCATAAACTATTTTGAGAACTAAACGCAGACTTATTTTTTTTTCAGGCGTGTGCGCTGTTCCTGAAAGTACACCATAGACATCGACCACACATGGCGTTCCTGACAAGCTTTGCCCCCCTCCCCCCCGGTATGGCGCTCCGCCAGATGGAGCCTGCATGAGAACGGGCTGATAGCCCCCAGGCGGCTCTGCGCTCGTGTCTCACCGGGGCTTGTTCGCAAAAAATTAATCTGTAGCGTCTTGCGCGTGGAGCCACAAAGGAATTGTGATGCACCTGTCACCTACGGAGCCATGATATTCCGGTGATCTAAAAAAGAATGCGATTTCATATCTGTATGTAGTTGTAGATCTATTTATATGTATGAGGTGTGAGTGTGATGTGCGTGTGTAATGTGTGGTGTGTATGTTTACGAAAAGATGCTACACCTGTACCCAAATGAGAGCCTTGATGTAGCCTGCATCGACGCCAAGGGTCAGTTCGAGTCCTTTTCCCTGCCTGGTTGACCCTGATGATGGTGGATGCAGGCCCAATTAGCTTTCTAAGAAACATCTCGAAAAGCAGGTTTAGGCCCGTTTAGTTCCTAAAAATTTCACCCAAAAATTTTCACTTCCCCTTTAAACACATATATGAAACACTAAATGTAATTAAATAATAAAACTAATTACACAGTTAGGATGTACACGACGAGACGAATCTTTCGAGCATAATCAATGCATGATTAGCCATAGGTGCTACAGTACCCCCACATGTGGTAATGATGCGGTCAAAGGCCTCAAAAGATTCGTCTCGCGGTTTCCAAGTGAGTTCTGAAATTAGTTTTTTAATTAGTGTCCGAAAAACTCTTCCGACATCTGGTCAAAGTGTCGATTTGACATCCAAAAAAATTTTGTTTTTGAACTAAACGCGCCCTCAGTTGAGTGCACACCCCCGCGTCTGACGAGCCATTGGTACGTCCGGCTGAGAAGCCACCGCCATGCCCATCCGCATTCCGGGGAAAAGGAGAGGGAGAAGAAAGAATACGCAGATGGTGCCGCCGCGCGCTGCCATTCCGATCTCGATTCCCGGAAACTAGCGGTCGCCGTGCGAACAGGGGACCGTCGCCATGCCGGCGGCGAGGATCGGTGGGGAGGAGGCCGCCGTGGAATCTCGGGCGGGCGCGCTCGGCTCACGCAACTGGGGGGCATGGGTTCCCCGGAGGTTCCAGTTCCCTGGGTGGCCCAGCACACGTATCGGTTGCATTTGGGGATTATTATTCACTTATTCCCCTTTTGTTTTTGCAAGAAGGAGATGAACAGATGCTGGGGATTTCGCGAAAGGGAGAGATGGTGATGAAGATTGAAGAATGCGGGGGAAGGGTAGGGATTCGTGAAAGGCACCGGGAAGATGTGAGGGGAGGGAGGAAAAGAAGGTGCCCTTTTGGCTTGGCTTGCATCTTCATGGCCAAGCCGACCCAATCACTCGCACCAAAGTTTGGCAGGCAGCTTCTCCACTCGTCCTGATCTGATCTTTGCATATCATATCATGGGCGGAGGATTAGCCCCCCGGCAAGTTGCGGATTGGATCTTTCCCAGTTTGACCTGGCACAATCCGTTCCTGATTTTCTTCCTCTCTCTCTTCTCTCCTCTGTGTGTGTCTTCCATTTTGAAGGAAATCCACTCATGACCCCGTGATGCTTAAGTTCAAAAAAAAAAAAAAGAGAACCCAAGATGCAATCCACAAGGGCTGAGAAATGCAATCCACAAGGGCCCATCTTCTCGTGCGAGAGAGAGCGCATGATCCAATCCACAACCCCATCCTTTTAAGTAGGCCCATTTTCCCGCTATAGCAAAATGAGAAAGATCATGGGCCAAGAACTGCAAACACTACGGGTTTTCAGCCCATTTGAAGCCCAACCCAGTTAAACAAAGTCAGTTAGTCCTACGCGGGCGACGAACGAAAGCCCAACCCACGTCCCACTCGTCCAGTCCTCCCCGAAGCCGGCGGCGGCGGACGAAGCAGCGGCAGTCGGCAGGCCATGGCGTCGTCGTCGACCCCGGCGGCCGTCCGCGAGATGCAGAAGGATCTCGAGATCCAGGCTAACGCCCTCAGCAAGATCCAGAAAGGCACGCGCTCTCCCTAACTCCCGCGACCCCCCTCCGCTCGCTTCCGCCTCCCCGAACCCTACCTCACTTCTGACCCCCGCTGCTCTTCCTCCCTCGCAGATATCGCAAAGAACCACCAGGTCCGCAAGCAGTACACCATCCAGGTCGGCGAGAACGAGCTCGTCCTCAAGGCATGCACCCGGCCTGCGCGTCCCGACTTTCTAGTCCGCTTCGGCTCCGAAACGGTTGTCGATTTTGACGCGAGTGGCTGATTTGATCTGGTTCGGCAGGAGTTGGAGCTACTGAATGATGGGGCGAACGTGTACAAGCTCATCGGACCGGTGCTCGTCAAGCAGGACCTTGCGGAGGCCAAGGCCAACGTCAAGAAGCGCATCGAGTACATCTCGGCAGAGCTGTGAGTGGTTTTGATCTGATCTGGTTTTCTATTTGATCACCTCGTGGTGCCTTCGTGTTATTGTGCTGATTGTGTGGGATTGGATATTTTGCAGGAAGCGGATGGACCGGGCACTGAAGGATTTGGAAGACAAGCAGAACAGCAAGAAGGAATCAGTACGTTGTATTGCTTCTTATCTAATTAAGATTAGTAGATGATTTCTCAAACTTACCTACAGTAACTTTTTGTATATGCATTTCTTTTGAATTTGGATGGAGTCGAGAAGTAGAGAATCAACGATCATGATATAATATGCTGTCTTTGTTGTATCGTGATCAGGATAGCTAACTATTCAGGGACCATGTAGCTATGCCACGAATTCTGTGAACAGTAGCTGTATTTTGCAACCCATTGTTTCCCTGGTCGTCACTGGAACTAGCTAAACCTCTGTGATTTGCAGTAAAATCAATTGAACTAGTAGGTCATATGCAGAACTAATCTACAAGACTAGAACTATTTGCATGCCAAATGTTCTGATGCCTTGTGTAAAATAGCAATTATTATCATTTGAAGTTTTGAACTTTCCATCTTCTCTCTTGTGGCCAAGAAATTTTGTCCGAAAAAAAATCTGTTTATTCAGAGCATTCCAGGCATGGACAGTGTTAGAATCATAATGGTCAATACCATTCCTGTTATCTTCCTGTTTGGGAAAAGAAAGCATATTTAATTAGGTGTGCAATAATTTTAACAAATATTTGATTATGTACACAAAAATATTCAAGCATAGTTAATGTGGTAGAACCTATAGTCTGAAAGTAGTGCTATTGCAGTAGTATCATAAAGTGCACTAGGTTTTATTGAATCTCCCTCTTCAACAAACTGGTAAACCCAATGAGTTTGCATTGGCTGCCTAGTGCCAAGTAAGGGAGGTGGTAAATCATTCTTCTGTTGGATAATATCGAGTATCATTTTATTCTAGAGAATGGGATTGCGCATCCTCTGGCTAGACATATTTCTGGGTTAGGGCAAAAAACCCATCAATGGAATGATTTTGCTCTGGATTTTGTCTGAGTTTTTTGGCTGGCTATTTAGCTTCACCATCCGGTTAATGGAATGTACAAGTTCCTATCAGAAGAACATGGCAAGTCCCACTGATAAGCCACAAAGGTCCTGTGGGGTGGCTCAAGTGGAGCAGCCTTATAGTTGCCTGATAGCTAACTTATTCATTTGGTGAAGTTTACCTTATCTCTAACTTAGTTTAGGTTCTTGTTTGTATCAAGTATATTTTGTTGTGGCAAGTCTTTTATTCAAGAGAGGCTTGTAACTGTGTATCTGGACAAGAAGGTGGAGATGAAGATGAGGCAGACACTTTGATATGGCTTGGGTCTAATCCTGATGAACAAGGGCAGATCACACCCTGACTGCTCTGACTTGAGGGATTATCCTTCTGCCTAAACCCTAATGAGCCACCGGCCCTTACATTTATAGAGTCTGGAGACAACCAATCACTCCCTAAAAATCAGCCGAGCCCACAAAGCTTCAGCCAATAGACAAAAAGGAAATAAATGAATACTATATTTTAGCTAATCAGTTGTGGACACCGCCTCCTTCTTGCGCTGGTACTTCTTGCCAAAGAATGTGTCCACAACACACTGAAAGAGGGGCACTGACTGTCTAGTAGTGTGGAAGGGAGGGAGGATGTATAGTCATGGAATCTGTCCAAGGACAACAGTGGACTGAGATAAAATAGAGTACAAAACAAACTAGACAGAATCTGAACTTCCCTCTGTCTCCTGATCTAAGTGTTCTTGGCAAGAAGAGGAATCAGCAGCATCTTGACAATACAAAAAATGTGATGCCTTCAATTCAGAGTGCAGCGCACCACTAAGTACTATGTCCAGATCTATTTCCCTGACTTGTGAGCAGATACTCTGGCTCTGGAGAACACTACCAGCAGTGAGAAGGCACTTTCAAAAACAATTGTAGGTTAGCAGTTGCTATAGCAGCATGCTAATGCTGTTGGCGACTGAGGGGGTTGGATCCAGCTAGACAATGAACTGGTGTCAAGCTGCAGCCCTGAGGCAATTTTGTACTATTCTTATACATGACCAATGCAAACAATTGAATTATTCCATTAGAATATGATATGTGCATATGCATATGGTTCTAATATATTATACGAGCTAAATACATAAACAAGGCTATACGCTATGATGTACTATAAAAGTTAAAGATTTTGAAGCCGTTTGCTTCAGTTAAATATTCTTGGTTGCATGTTTGGTAGTAGGTTCAATTAGTCAATTCACACTTATAATACTTGGCATGGAGTCTGTGCATTTGCATACAACAGTTGATTGTTGATCTGATTAGGTTACATTGAGTAGTAGTATTAGCTTTCTTTGATTTAACTTCTTCTCCTTTGCTATGCAGATATTCAAGTTGCAACAGAGGATGCAGGCTGTGCAAGCTAAGGCTTAGACACCTGCTTGCTGAATGCAACTAGTCCAAGCCTTCCTGCAATCACCCATCCCAATACCATCCAGTTTTTTGTGTGGACTTAGGTGTCCAGTGTTCTGGTCTCTGAAACGAAAGATTGGTTATGCCTGTATTCATGATGTTTATGTGAGATTGAAACGTTCTTGACGTCTATGTAGCAAAGAATGTTATCTGGATGCTCTGATGTAAAAGCCGGTCACTAGATTGAAGGTGTATGGTAAGCCTGTAGTGGTTTCCTTGGTTGAGCTTATTGGTGGGCCATTGCATTTTGTGCCATTTTTCCTTCTCTGGACTGAATGCTTCTGAAAGAGGAATGTTAGTCACGGTATTTCAGCTCTTTCTGTAAATTAAGCTGCACGATCATTTTCCCGCTTGAATTAATCGTGTTGAAGAGCCTTGGCTTGATTTATGCGATTTCTGACCTAATTTGTATTGCTGGAGGGGGCTCCATAGATAAGTTTTCAGTTAGTGTAGTTGTCTTATGGTCCGTGCACATTTTGTTCTGACCTACTCTGTTTGGCTGGGTTGATGGCTGGTACTGATTTGTTATGATAGAAAAGTATACTCTGTTTGGCTGGGCTGATGGTTGATATTCATTTGTTATGAGAGAAAAGTACTGCTGATTGGCTGGTGGCCGGTACTGATTTGTTATGAGAGAAAAATACTGCTGGCTGGTTGGCTGACAAACAAAAAAACATTTCCAATCTCTGGAAAAAGAAAGTTTCATTTCCATGGCTGGCTGTTGGTCTCGAACCTGGACACCAAGCCCCGGAAGTCAAGGAGACCTGCCATCTTCTTCACGAGGGGAGCAATAGCATATTGCGTCTCCATTTGGTCTCCAACCTCGCATTCATCTCACATGGCGCCCTGCTATGAAAGTAACCAACTATTTTCTATGGCATACATGTCACCTTTCCATGATGCGCACAGGTGGCCAAGATCCTTATCGCCGCACGAATTGCAATACCACCTTGATCCCAGAACTATTTTTTTTTTGTGATGCCTTCCGAGGGTTATAAAAGATCTCACTACTAAAAAGAAGAGGTCATCGGTCCACCTCAAAAGTACCCAAATCAAATGACCCGGTACCAAAGCTTATTTTGAGATGCATGGAAAGATCCAGATACCCTTTAGTACCGGGTGATAACACCACCCGATACCAAAGGCTAGACATTGACACCGGGTGGTGTTGGATCCTTCCACATTAGTACTGGGTGAAAACATCACCCGGTACCAATGTCTAGCCTTTGGTACCGGGTGGTGTTTATCACCCGGTACTAAAAATGTTTCACAGGTTACTTCAAAAGAAAAATATCTTCCCCTCAGTCACAACTGCTTCGTAGATGAGATGGTAAAAGAGATACACGTGAAACAAGAGGTCGCGGGTTTGAATCCTAACCACTGCAATGCGCCCCTATTTTCTTTTGACGCACTGTAAAGGTATCGGGTCATTCACCCGGTATTAATGTTTAGAGCCATTGGTCCCGGATGCGTAGTACCGGTTATAATAACAGTTACCAAAGACCATTGCCAACCGATGCCTATGGCACTTCTTCTAGTACTGTTGGTAGCAGTGGCACTTGGTTGGACAGGAGGGCCATATACATGTACAGTCAAGGACTAGAGCCAGCTGCTAGCCTAGTGCACAAGATTTCTAAGGGCATGTACAACAGTGCAGACAGCTGCTATTTTTTTGTCACAAACAGGCAGCTGAACAGACAGCTTGTACAATGAGCTGTCTGCAGGGTGATTAATTCATCCTGTGACACACAAACTCATGGTGATCTAGTGCATAGTTGATCTTTGTAGCTATTTTATTGCATAAATTAGAGAATGGACAATACATTCAAATAATTCACATAAATCTTATATAAATAACATATTAAATCATAAAACATATATAAACATTCATTATCTTGGCTGTTTGTAGCAAATTTTAAATCCTATAAAACATTAAATCATAAAAAAGCATATAAACAAACAGAAAACATAGCAAACTTATTTTTCTTATATTCTACATCTACACAAAGAAAAAAGATGAAAAAAGTGGTTTTACCATTTTATTATTTTTCTGTAATTTACTAGACATTTCTTAATTCAAGCAGTAAGTAAGAAATATGTTTAAAAAAGCAGAAAATAAACACTTCTCAAGAGTAAAGGTTACAGTTTTGAAATATAAATCTAAAAAGGAGTCTAACAAACTTTGTTTCATATTTTGTTGGATCAATACATAATTTAATACGTATTTAAACAGCCTAGCACAAATAAATCTATAGATAAAAATACAGGATAGTAGCATGGGTATTCATATTTTTTAAATATAAAGCATCACAAGACAGATCCAACGAAACAAGTTTGAGATCATTTGGACATATATTCATTTTACTATGAATTTCACAAAATCATAAACACACAAGTATTACTAAGCATCTCTTGCTTGCTAGCTTGTACTGTTCATCTTCCTTGGCTTTCCGCTTCTGCTCCGACGCCGCAGTAGCACTCCCGTGGCCTTCCGCTTCTGCGCCGCCGCCTTGGTCCTTCGCTCCCGTTGCACCTCCGCTTGAGCAACTCCTACACCGCCGCTGTTCCTGCTGCATGGTCGCGCGCATCGGATCCGCGACGGCGACGACGAATATAATCGGATCGTACAACAGGCGCGCGGACTTGTCGATTGGCTTCGGAGCACGCACCGCTGCCGTAGTCGAACAAGACGACGGCGTGGCTCGTTTTCTTCATTTAATGAGCGCTGGGAGGGTGTTTTAGCAAAAAAAAATCTGCATGTCTACGGGTGCCGACTAACTGTTGTACTTGCCCTAACCTAACGTATCCTCTGACCTAATTAGAGCCGCCTTTCGTTTATTGGATTTCTTCTCATCATAGTGTAACCTAGTTTAATGGTTGAGCGTGTGTGTCGGCTGATGAAACGCGATGACGCTTTGGCACCACTAATTGGTCGGCCCGGCCGGCACCTGCTGCAGGATTCCGTGCGGAGATGTTCATGTGGCCGGCCACTTGGCAAGGAGACAGGGGGCGGCAGTTCAATCGACAGAAGGGTTTGGGCAAGTGGATCTTTTTTCAAGAGGGCAGTTTCGGCACACTCGATTGATTGTCACTCCCTGAACTTGACGCGTGGGTGCGCATGAGAATGATATTCCAGTTCATCCTTTTCTCCATTTCTTTTGCAAGATCATTTTGAGATTTGATTGAGCTGCAACCATTCGAAGGGCCCTCATACTTTTTCAATTATAAAGAAAAAAACAGAGTACACCGAAAATGGTCACACGCTCATCTGCAAATAAGCTTAGAGATCTCCAATAGCCTAGCCATCTTGGCTTGGCTGGCTAAAAAAAAATATCTTAAAAAAATAGACTAGCTATCCCTCTCGGCTCGGTATCTCTCTCGCCATCCCATGCTCTCCGTTCGGTAGTTTTGCCGAGGCACTCCCGCTCGGCATCGCATCCCGAACCCCGCCTTCCCGAGCCGCGGCGCGTCCTCCACCAGCTTTGCCGCCGCGCTCTTCGCCCACGCCCCGCTCGCCTTCATCCTCTTGGCGGCGTCCTCCGCTCCGCGGCTCTCCCTGGAGCTCGCCATAGCCTGGCCGGCGGGGTTGAGCTCCACATGACCGGCTGGGTCGAGTTTCACTCCCCATGACCTGACCAATGGGATCGAGCTCCGCTCCCCATGGTCGGCGGGGTCGAGCTCCCCCATGGCCGGTGAGGTCGAGCTCTGCTCCTCATGGTTTGGTTGGCGGGATCGAGCTCCCCTCCCCATGGTCCGGCCGGCAGGTTGAGCTCTCCCATGGCCGGGTTCGAGCTCCGCTCCCCATGACCTGGCTGGCCGGGTCGAGCTCCCCCATGCCCCGAAGGGGGGCAGAGAAGCTTGGATTTAGCTAGGATTCAAGAAATTTTGAAGAGACTGTTGCTTCCCAATCCTTTGAAATGGTAAATGGTTAGTTAAATTAGAATTTAGCTAATATAATTTGGCTAGGCTCATGGAGATGTTCTTATTAGCAAATGGTAACCTTAGACACTGTTTAATTTATTAACCGGAAAATTTTAAGCCTAATCCCAGTGCAAGCTTCATAGAGATTTCATGCACATTAACTACAGTGAGCAGTTAGTATTTGTGATGACATGGCAAGGTAAATATAAATAAAGAGGAGGAGGAGTTTCATTAGAATGAAACTTGTTGAAACTTGCATGAAGGCTATAGAGTTTCATTTAATGCAATTACAACCAATCACATGCCTCATAATTAAATGCTATGGCCTGTCTATGAAACCGTGAAATGAAAGTTTGCATTGGAAGATCTGGTTTCATTCACCAACTCAAATGTACTAAGGTGATGTGGTACTATAAAATCCTGCAATAAAATCCTACACCGGGAATAGCCTAAAAAAATCAGAAAGCTTGTCCAAAATATCATGCTTCTATAACCCTCCCATTATCAGAATCATGCAATCAGCGTGTGAGTAGGAATGAGCCATATTTAGATTGGGACGTTACAAAAGATCCTTGGCAAGTTTGTTTCCTGAAGTCTTGCGTGGCTAGGGACGATACGGTGGGCTTATGAGCAAGTGGGCTGTAGCAACTAACAGCGGGCCAAACCGCAAAAGATATTATCTCCCCAGAATACAAGAGAGGCTTCTGATATACTAGGCTGGCATACTAGCACCCGATCCATCGAAGAACAAAATCGGGTAGGCCGCAGACGTCGACGCGAGCATAAGATAGCAATAATGCCGGCCCTGCCGGATCTTGTCCGCCGCTGGCCCCTTCCTCCCGTCACCGTCGCTTTCTCCCTCGGAAAGAAAACCTACCGACTCGGCCGGCCACCGGTTCTGCATGCTTGCTTGCCTGGAATTCAGGTACGGCCGCCTCCGATCCACTTGGCCACCCATGGCCAACAGCAATCACAGGCCTGTTAGGCGATTGATTAGTATCCTAAAGTAATCACCCAATCAAGTTTGCTGTCTTGCTTTGCTGCACATTGAACGGAACCTGGCGGTGCCTGATGCTTTGCTAACTTTGCACTTCACAGACCCTCACCTCTATATAAAAGCACACACTACCCTGCACCTTCGGCCACCAAGGCACTCAGACTCAGCTGCATCTTCCTCCTTCCAACTCCAAGCACCAATTGCCATTGTGTCCACTGCTAGCTCCACTCTGTTGCACAAGATATTTAAGCTGCACATACATGGCGGCTCAGATGTGGAACCTGCAGGGAGAGGATGGTGGTGGGCGTGGCATGGGAGAGAGCTGCCACGTCGGCCTCGGCCAGGCTACGGACCTGTCCGGGGCCGAGGGGGCGCTCCTGATGGAGCTGATGGAGGACTTGCCGGCCTCGGATGCGCTGGATGATGATGTGGATCGGCTGAGCCACGTCATCCGATCCCTTGAGGCGGAGATCGGCGACGTGGCGGTAGGGATGGTCGATGACGAGGGCGTGACCGGAGCATCGAGCGAGGATGGTGTTTTGCTTGAGGACATGTTGCTGGATCTCGATCACCATGAGGGTGGGTTGGCGTTCGGGTGTTGGCCTGAGGTGTCCTTAATCGGGCATGAGGCAGAGGCTAATTCTGATTGGTATGTGTACTCTAATGGGTATGAGGTGGTGTTGTGGGGTATGAGGCCATCGATCACCAGTACCAGTACCAGTGCTGTGTAGTAGAGGGCTCTGTTGAGCAGGTGTATAGCCCCTTGTGGGAATGATAGAAAAGGACCAACATGTATGTATGTAAATAGTTTTCTCTTAATTTGTGGAGCAAATTGTACAAGTTAGTTGAAGAAAGGTGAGAAGGTGGAAATCCAAGAAGACACTATTTGTGCATGTTTGTTCTCCTGACCATGGCCCGAATGTTTAATTTTGTCCCGTTTTCCCTCTTGGTGCGACGAAGTCGTAATGGATAGTTAACAAGGAAGAACCCTCATGATGATTTGAGTTTCTAGCCTGTGTAAGAGCGAAAGCCAGCATGTCCAATATGGCAATATCCCTCCGTGTTCCTAAACATATGATGTCATATATTAAAAAAAACGAAGGGAAACATTATTAGTGCCGAGTTCCATTTGGTAACCACTTGATTCGGACTTCTGGAGTGTAGATGCAATGGCGAACAAAATTAGACAGTGCTACGATACCCGTTTCCTCTATCTAGCACTGCTACAAAAAAAAGTGGTATTAGTACTGGGCTGCTGGTGCCGTTAGTACCTGCTGCCGTAGCAGGTACTGGCTCCATTGAGTACTGGTCGCAACGTCCGGTACTAAATGCACCAACACTTAGAAAAGAATATCTGGATAAATGCGCTTGCGCGTAGTCTTTTCTACTATCTCACCCACACAATACATGTAATTAGATAGGAGATGCTACTATCCTTTTGAAGTAATCCGGGATGGACTATTAGTACCAGACTATAACACCATTCGGTACTAAATGCCACAATTTAGTGCCGGATGGTGTTAAAAACATGTACTAAATGGTTGGGCTCTAGAAGCTAGTTAGTACCTCACTATAACACCAACCGATACTAAATGATGGTATTTATTACCAAATGACGTTAAAAGCAGGTATTAAATGATCCTGGGGGCACTGTGATGTAGAACAGTACTAAATTGACATTAGTATCGGGTTTAAAACAAACCGGTACTTATTGGAGGTGGATGAATACCTCTTTTTACTGCAGTAGATTGTGCCGTAAGTGCAAGTGCAACGGGCTTTCCGACGAATTTGGACTCTGTAACCATATGGAACCAATTCCAAGAAATTCATTGCAATGCCTCTACGTAGTTGACAAAACCATTTTTTGGGCCCCATATCAACGCCTGCTAGCGCACGCCTGTGACATCTGTGCTACTAACAATGCTTAGCTCTCCTCCAGGTGACTTGATTACAAAAGAGGCGACTTTTACATAGCCCCATACAACGTGCATGGTGGTGGTGCTACCAAGTACCAACCAAAGCATATCATGTTGAGGAGAAACTAGGTCGCGTCCCTGGTGTTCTTGTCTGATCTTGCGGTCTTGCCTTCTCAGAAGATTATTACGAGAGGTGAGCAGTGCCGTGAATGGGCCCGCTGGCTGACTGCCGACGTGTTTGGGCCGAGGAATGGCAAGGGCCATAGCCCATATAGGCACAGCCAGCACGTTGTCCCCTGGATTATTCGAGTCCTTCTTGGGCTTCAAACAGCATGGGAGCCAATAGTTGCCAACGCCCGACGGCCCGAGGCCCTATCTTTCTCACCATGTGACACCATGTCACTAAATTTACGCCCCCCCCCCCCCCCCCCCCGAAGAAGAAAAAACTTACTGATCCAGATTAACCATTTTGTGAACAGCAGTGGGGCCTCCACGGCCGGGCAGACAGGCGGTTTTTTTATTTTTTTATTTTTTATTTCTGTTTTTTATAAAAATATATTTTCGATTTGGAAATTTACAGAAATATACCCCGGCCGCCCCGCTGCCGGGCAGCAGGGACTTGAACGCAAAAAAAGAAGAAAAAAAATTGCAGATAGGTCCCTGGGGCCGGTCGCCCAGCAGCGGGGCGGCCGGCCCCCTGGCCGCCCGGCAGCTGGGCGGCCGGCTCTAGCACCCCTATATAAGGGTTGGCTGGTCCCCCCACCCCTTATTTGCATCACTACAATTCCAGAAACAAAGAAAAAAGAGAGAGGGAGGGAGAGAGGCGAAGACCTGCCGGATTTTCGAGCCGGCGACTACAGGTAACCAAAATTCTTCTACGCTTTACAAATAACATGATTGTGTGTCCAGATATGTCGAGTAATTATTTTTGTTGTAATTATTTTTGTTGAAACAGTAGATTAGCAATCAATTTAATATCATGATTCTGTGTCCAGATATGTCGAGCAAGCTTCATTTTCAAGTTCATTATGGTGACGGATATATTTCTCATGATGCGTATGGAGTAGATCTATCAGCTTTTGAACGAAGAGAGTGCGGAATAGATAAACCCTTAGAGAGGAGTTTTGGTTCCATACGCAAATGGTTTCACGAGATATTCAATGTGAATCCAAAGACTCATTTCCTAACCGTTCAGACTGTGATAAATTGGGGAACTGAAGGAGATTTCTGTGAGTTGATGCTTATAGCAAACACCGAAGAATGGCGGACTTACATGCAAGCAGCTCTTGACCGCGGGTGGCCTCTTGCAATGTTAATTCAGATTCACCAGAAGGCAGGCCATTTCGGTGAAGGATCAGCAAGTACATCATCTCATATGAACCAAACAGTGGAACAAGAAAATGAAGATCAGAATATGCATGTCACAGAACCTGAGCCGCAAGGTATAGCTGATCAGGGATGAGAAAAAGAAGATCAGAACGTGCATGCCATTCAACCTGACCCGCAAGGTTTAGCTGATGAGGGTGAGCGGATACCTGGAATTGTGGAAGCTGTACAGAATGAAGACCAAGAGGCTCGAATGATGGAAGAATGTGGGGACTCATCAGCTGTACATGTGACTATTTAACTCATATTTCATAATGGTATGAGAATACTATTCTCATGGTCACCAATCCCTGTGATAACTCATGTTGGCAGACGAATACAAAGTCGGGTTCCGCCATAACTCCGTCGAGGAGAATCACAAACCCCTCATAGAATCTGATGAGAGCGCCATCCAGCACACTAATATATCGTCATGTAATATAAATTAAAATAATTTTTAAATTTACATATAAATTACCCACAATGACATTATGAAAGATGAATTAAAACGATCAGTTCTAATATTATTAAGGATTAAATCTATATCTCTTAAAAGTCTAACCCGTGCGAGGGCACGGGTTGATGCACCAGTACTCCCTCCAATTCTAAAATAATCCCCGTGATCCAATTAAATACAAGGCAACGCTGCTTATATGTTCCATGAGTAAATGCTCCACGTGCCAAAAATGCCCCAGCAAGAACTCAAAACAAGGAAGCAAGGGCATTGAGAATTGCACCTTAATCATGCAAGCTACAATCTTTTTTATCTAGCATGGAACCACAACGTATTTATTAGAGATACCTAGGGGTGGGCAAAAAGAACCGGAACCGAGGAACCGAACCGAAATAACCGAGAATCGAAACCGATCTAACCGAATCAAAAGAACCGATGTAAAATTCGGTTCTCAATCTCATATAACCAAAAGAACCGATGTATTTTCGGTTCTAATCCCCGAAGAACCGAAAAAACCGAAGGAACCAAAATATCTAAAGCCGGCCCAGCAGATTAGCCTAGCCCAAGCCCAACAACGCTATCCCCTAAACCCTAGGTACATAATGCAGCTACCCAGCCAAACCTCCCTCTGCCCCCTCACCCCGTCACCCGACGACCGACTGCGCTCCGCGCTCCCCCACTCCCCCTCCTGACCTCGACGGTGAAACGACCCCGGATTTCAGTGTGCTGAAATCGGGTTAAATCCACCTGTGATAGTCCCAGGATACAAGAAGCTATCACAGAACATCGTTTCGTTGATACCATAGCCAGACTTCGTTACAGACGGCGCTTCCCCTCCCAACCCTGACGACGCTCCCGATCGGCTGATCCCTCTCCCGCGGCGATGGTCGGCGGCACTTGGCGTTCCTCGCGCGCGGCGTCGGCGGCGCCCGGCCCTCCTCCCGCGGCTGCGGCGCTCGGCCCCTGCCTCCCCCACGCGACGACGGCGCTCCTGCATCCCCCACGCGGCGACGGTGCTCGGCCCCTGCCTCCCCACGCGACGAGCCGACGACGGCGCTCAATCTCCCTCTCCTCTCTCCCCATGCCCTGGCGCTTTGCCAATTCGGTTTCTTCGGTTCGGAACCGGAACTGAACCCAAGGAACCAAGAACCGAACAGCTCGGTTCTGGTTTGTTTAGGACCCTATTTTGGTTCCCATTTTTGAAGAACCGAAGTTTGCAAATAACCGAGGAACCGAACTGATAGAGATCCCATAAGAAAGAACATCCCTGTTTAATTGCCACTTCGTACGTGAGATCATGTAAAAACATCAAGTATTTTGACATTGGTGGGAGTAGTGTATTTTTAGCTGCGAAATCTTAATATGGCCCGCCTATAAGTTATTACTTAGGCGACAGCTAATTTGGGCATCTTGTGAAAAGAAGCGTCCAAAAAAGTTATTTTTTAGGTCTGTTTGGAAGCATAGTATTTTTACAGTTTCTGTCTAATACCGTAGTATTTGAGAAAACTGAGGTATTCTAAGGCAGCAGGTGTTTGGTTGGCTTTTAAAAACCACAGTTTTCAATACCATGGTATAGCCAATACCACAGTATTTTTGTGGTTTTGGAAACTGAGGTGCAGACCAAAGTTTTCACTCTGCTTGCTCTCTCCTAGTGCACTAAAGACATCAATACTGGACAAAGTGACAGTGCAACCAAACAGACTGTAGTATTCAGAGATACTACAAAAATACTGTGGTATGTTAAAACCATAGTATTTCTGTCATGTACAAATAGAAACCATAGTATTCAAAAACCATGGTTTTTGAAAACTGTACTACCAAACAGGCCCTTAGTAGTGTTGACACTGTGACGTAAGTGCTTACTTCACATCGGAAGCCATATAGGAATATTCTTTGAGCAAGCATGCAAAACCACTGATAGATAATTATCAGCGTGATCAAGCAGGTGCGAGAGTGACTAATCAGGTCCTTGAAGCTATAGCAAGACCCAAGCTTGACTTGGCGGTCTTTTCCTTTGGGTTACGCCACAAATACTACCATAAGCAGTTGGATATGGAATTCCACACCAAGAAGACTTTTGGGCAGGAGGCGAGGTGTGCCGCCGGCGCTGCAGATGAGAAGCAGGCGAGGTGCGCACACAGCAATGTGAATGGATGGGAATGACGAGCGGACTCAAAACAGACTGGGAAACTGGGAATGGGACGCGAACTCGGCAAACTAACGTGTGGGAAACGGCAAGGTTGACCAACAAGCTTGACTCGCACACACCGATTTGCCACCTGCAGTGCAGCTCCACTAACACAAAGATGACCCGATTTGCCACCTGCAGTGCAGCTCCACTAACACAAAGATGACATGGCTTGCACATTTAACCATGCGCTAAGCACTATTGGAACCACCGGACATGTTAATTTTGTATCTTGGGAGTGCTTCACCTGACTATCACAATGATATAATCTCGTCGTTTCTTTTCTTTATGAAATATGGCAATAATTTGGTCTGTACTGTGGATTGGGTTCTTTAGTTTGGATGGCGATAAATTGCTTATCTGCATGCGGTGTCACAGATGTGGCCTTTTTCGAGAGACCACACAATGCCATCAAACTGATGACCACCAGATCATTAGTCTTTTCTTGCCGTAGAAAATTAAATTGGCCATCACTAATAATAACAAAACTTAATAGTCTCCATAAACAAATTCCCTTTAACATTTATCATGGCATGGAATTTTGTGGGTTCCAATTAAAAATAAAAGGAACCTAGGCTCAAATATTCTAACACTTTGGCCTTACAGAAAAAGTATGAGAGGTACTAGTAATTTGCAGCACTGTTGCGTCATGCCTGATAACTGATATGCTAGCAAACCATACAGTGGTTCTTTTCGCATAACTCTAACAAGCCAAATTAACAGTTTCGGATACAGATTGATAAATCTTGTAAGTTCAACGCACTTGCACTCGCTGTATAAATGCAGAATATTTCTTCTTTATGTCGTTCAGCCGTGCAACCACTTCGGTCATTGCCATCCTCTGTTCAGACGACTCACTCGAACACATCAGGCCCAGCTCAAATATCGACTCAAGAAAATTGCTGCCCATGCTAGTCAAAGAAGATGCCAACGAAGTGCTGCCCTTGTTATCAAAGCACAGGCGCATTTGTTCATCCTGTAGTAGTCTCTCGTCTGCGACGTCAATAAGATTTTCAGGATAAGCTTGAGAAACCCACTGCCTCAGTGTCAGGCCTCCAATGAACATGGGGTCTGTAGGCCTCTTCCCAGTGATGACTTCAAGAAGCATGATGCCAAAGCTAAACACATCGCTCTTCCGTGATGCCTTTCCCATGAGTGCATACTCTGTCATAAAAAAAAGATTCAAATGAGAAAATATTACTAGGAGTACTTGGTAGATGATTAAGCCAAGTGGCACAAAGACTGGCTATTATTAGTACCTGGCGCCATGTACCCGATTGTCCCTGGCATGCTTGCTGAAACCATGGAGTTGTCATCCCCTAAAAGTATTTTCGCGATGCCAAAGTCTGCTACATGTGCAGTCATCTCTTCATCAAATAAAACATTGCTCGGTTTCAAGTCACAGTGCAGGATAACCTCGTAGTGTCTATGATGCAGATATTCCATTGCCATGGACACACCAAGCATAATCTCCATCCTTTTGAGGAACGATCCTGTGCAAGGCCTGCCTTCGGTTTCGGTGTGCAAGTATGACTCCAAGCTACCATTGGGCATGAACTGAAGCAGCAGTGCTCTGAAGTCCAAGTTGGAACACGTGTTCAATATCTTTATCAAGTTGCGATGTCTGGCCATCCGCAATACATTACACTCTGCATCGAAACTCCTCAGAGAATGGTGGTCCTGCATGTTGAGAACTTTGATTGCAACCAACACACCATCGTCGAGTTGACCCTTGAAAACTCTGCCAAAACTTCCAGCTCCGAGTAGCTTGTCCTCACTGAAATTTTCAGTGGCACGAACGATTTCTTGGTAGGAGATTAACCTGTGGCTGGTCACATCAGCCATATCAAAAGAGGCTGCAGCATTTGGCCTTTTATTTTTCTGTCTAATGATGATCCATGAGCAAAGAACAATAATGGCGCCAAATGCAACAGTGACAATAGGGAGTACAAACTTCAGGTAGTGTTTATCAGTGGCGTGAGACCTGTTCAGACATGGTGAGAATCCGAGACGTGGAGCACCATACAGCCCCACATTTCCCATCAGAGACTGCAAAGTGATGTTTGAGAAAACCCCTCCATTTGGTATCTGACCTTGTAGATTATTGAAGGACAGGTTCAAAGTGGAAAGATAGGTTATGTTGGCAAAGTACATTGGTATTCCACCTGAAAGATTATTATAAGATAGGTCCAATGTTTCTAGACTAACTAAATCCTTGAAAGAGTCTGGAACCGAATTGTCCAATGTGTTGTGGGATAGATTTATGGAAATTAAGAAACCAAGCTGTCCAAATGAAATTGGGAGGCTACCAGACAAATGGTTGTCAGCGATATCTATGAGCTGTATTGCTTTCAAGGGACTGAGATCAGAAGGCAATGCACCATATAGGTTGTTATGCGACAGATCTAGTTGGGCTAGGGAACTGAGATTAAATAAACCTATGGGTATGGCCGATGAGAACCTATTATATGACAGCGATATGTACTGCACCATGCTTAGGTTACTAATGCTATTAGGAATGGAGCCAGAAAAATTATTGCTGTCCAGGAATAATTTATTCAAACCTGTTAGAGCTCCAATATTTGTTGGGACTGGGCCAAACATGATATTCATATAGAGGTAGATTGCTTGCAGATTCTCCAGTAGCGCAATGGAATCTGGTATTGTACCGCTTATTTGGTTGCCATAAAGGCTAATCGCATTCAGTCCGGTTAGATTCGATATTGTGGCAGGGATGCTGCCACTTAAGTTGCAACCACCTGCAGCAAAGGCTACCAATGTGCGAGAGAGGTTTCCAACTGAAACAGGGATGGGGCCTCGTAAAGATGTCTTTTCTATGTCAAAGACCTGGAGCTGCCTGCAGTTGGACAGGGCAGCAAGAAAGTCGAGCTCCCCTTCCAGGTTATTTTCCCTGATATCAAGGCGAATTAGTGACCTGAGGTTCCCAAGGGTCATTGGTACTGGTCCAGTCAGCAGGTTTGTTCCTAATGCCAGAAGATTCAATTCTGTCAAGTTTCCAACAAAAGCAGGGAAGGGGCCCGTGAGCTGATTTTCAGAGAGGTGCAAGTATGTAAGCTTAGTGATCTTTCCTAGCTCCTGTGGAATCCTTCCGCTTAGGTTACAGAATGATAGGTCAAGGTGGTTGAGCATGGTGAGATTCCCGAGCGACCCTGGGATGGGGCCGGTAAGGTCATTACCGCCTATAGAGATGCCGTTGAGCTGGGACAACGTAGCTAGCCATGCTGGCACATGATCCTCGAACAGGTTTAGGCTCAAACTAAGTATCTGGAGTGTTTGGCATCTCGAAATTCCAAGCGGAATTCGGCCCGTAAATTGGTTTGCAGATAGTATCATCACCTGAATCCTGGGCAGGTTAAAACTCTGGTTTCCGCCTGGGAGAGGTCCACTCAGGTTGTTTCCAACGATAGACAGATGCTCAAGCTGAGACATGTTGAAGATTGTTGGGGGTAAGGAGCCGGAGAGCTGGTTTTGCTGCAAAAGAAGATCCTGGAGGGGCAAGGAGCCAATCCCGTTGGGTATTGGCCCTGACAAACTATTGTTTCCAAAGTATATATAGCTTAAGAAGCTCGAGTTGCTAAACAGATATCTCGGTATGGGGCCACTCAAGTAATTAGCTCCTAGACTTAGATGCACAAGGTTGTACAGAGCTTGCAGCTCCGGCGGGATTTGGCCTGACAGTTGGTTACCGTGCAGGTCCAGAAACCGGAGCTTAGTGAGGTTTCCTATGGCGGGCGGGATAGAATCAGATAAGGTGTTTCCGCCAAGATGAAGATACTGCAAGCGAGCCAACCTGCCAAGGTCCGACGGGATGGCGCCGGCGAGTTTGGTACTGCTGAGGTTGAGGACGGAGAGGAACGAGAGATTACCAATATGGGGGGTGATCTCTCCCTGGAGGGGAATACCCGGTAGAACCAGCGCGGTGACGCGCCGCCGGTGCCGGCGGCCACACGAGACGCCGACCCAGCTGCAGAAGGACACGTTCTCAGTCCAGCCATGGCCAAGGATGCCATGGGGGTCTGACACCTGGGCTTTGAAAGCACGCAGCGCAGCAAGGTCGGTGTCGTCGTTGCTTGTCGGAGCTGGAGATGGCGCCGCTGAGGCTACCGTGACTGTGGCTGTTATTAGTAGCAAAGATGTAGTAAGTACCGGTACTACTATTAGCAAAGCCATGCATGGAAGAAGAGCCATGGCGGCAAGCAGCAGTAGTAGCGAGCTCTAGTAGTGTTTTTATTCGTTATTGATGCATGCCTGTAACATATACGAGACTAATTGGTCGAAATCCACATCTTCCATCACCAATATAGTACACGAGACGTTGAAAATCTAGTTAATAGGTCGTCGGACGACTTCTGTTTTATTTTTTATTTTTTACAATTTGCCGTGTCTAACACTCTCAATCCACACCGTGTGGTTTACGACGGTCCAGTCAAGGCGTCCATCATTACGCATGCAAAAGAGTAAAGTGCCGCATGTAAAACTTCTCGGTTTACAAATCTATCTACTCTACCATATAAAAGAGCGAGTTTTTAAAAATATATTTTGTACTCAAAACTTTTTTACCCAAAGTTGTACCCACCTTTGGATTGTATTCTATCTGTTAATCTAGCGGTCGATTGCATCGACCCTAGGACCACCTTGGGACCCACAAACCTGCATTGACCCTGGGACCACTTTGGGACCCACAAACCTTCTCAATTTAATCTGCTTTCGGTCTCCTGTATTTTCAGCGTGAAAAGAAAATCTTTTTGATTGTTACGCGTTTCTGCCGATCTCGGACGGTTTTTTTTCACCGTATGGTCTCCTAGCCCAGATGTTTTTCAACCTTTAGATCTGTTTTCTGTTATCAATCTAATGGTGGATTATAACCCTCCTACAGGGGGAATTTCTTCTTCACCACACGCTCAATCGGAATTGGATCAAATTTATAAGGCCTAATATATACACCACGGCCAAACATTTAAATCAACGAAATATCAAATGCAACACATTGATGAAAATAGAACACGTTACATAAACATTTTAAATCCCAAATCGTCATCTCAAGTTTGGACAATCCTATATATAAACATTGTTTACCAAAGCTTTTCTGTAGCAAATCCAAGAACCGAAAGGATGGGAAGAAAATAACGAGAAGATCCGAGTATGCAGGCGGTCCAGATCTCGAATAGGGAGAGGGAGAGAATCTGCTGGATGTTCTCACCCCCCTTGCACGCAAAGAAGAATGAAAAGAAAAAAACGGCGCTCGAACCTGCAATCCAACGAGTGGCTCCGTGACGGACAGACAGGATGCCTTGCCGGAGTAGCCGCGCGAGGCTGCGCGTGGAGATACCCGACCCCGACCGGAAACCGGTGGAGCCGTGGAGGCGCGCCGAGACGCGGCCGCGAGGATCAGGGGGGCGGCGCCGCCACGAGCCGAGGGAGACGCGTCGGCGCGGCCCGCCGCCGCGAGCAAGCCAGGGAAGGAGGCGAGGGCCTCCGGCTCGCAGCCCGCCGGATCTCCCGGTGGAGACGCGCCTGCAGGAAGGGGGTGGAGGAGACCGTGACGAGGCCGCGGGGCGGTTTTTCATTTTTTATTTCTGTTTTTTATAAAAATATATTTTCAATTTGGAAATATATTTACAGGAATATACCCCGGCCGCTCCGCTGCCGGGCGGCAGAGACTTGAACGCAAAAAGAAGAAAAAAAAAATTGCAGACAGGTCCCTAGGCGGCCGGCTCTATCACCCCTATATAAGAGTTGGCTGGTCCCCCCACCCCTCATTTGTATCACTACAATTTCAGAAACAAAGAAAAAAGAGAGAGGGAGGGAGAGAGGCGAAGCCCTGCTGGATTTTCGAGCCGGTGACTACAGGTAACCAAAATTCTTCTACGCTTTACAAATAGCATGATTGTGTGTCCAGATATGTCGAGTAATTATTTTTGTTGAAACAGTAGATTAGCAATCAATTTAATATCATGATTCTGTGTCCAGATATGTCGAGCAAGCTTCATTTTCAAGTTCATTATGGTGACGGATATATTTCTCATGATGCGTATGTAGTAGATCTATCAGCTTTTGAACGAAGAGAGTGCGGAATAGATAAACCCTTAGAGAGGAGTCTTGGTTCCATACGCAAATGATTTCACGAGATATTCAATGTGAATCCAAAGACTCATTTCCTAACCGTTCAGACTGTGACAAATTGGGGAACTAAAGGGGATTTCTGGGAGTTGATGCTTATTGCAAACACCGAAGAATGGCGGACTTACATGCAAGCAGCTCTTGACCGCGGGTGGCCTCTTGCAATGTTAATTCAGATTCACCAGAAGGCAGGCCATTTCGGTGAAGGATCAACAAATACATCATCTCATATGAACCAAGCAGTGAAACAAGAAAATGAAGATCAGAATATGCATGTCACAGAACCTGAGCCGCAAGGTATAGCTGATCAGGTAGGAGAAAAAGAAGATCAGAACGTGCATGCATTCAACCTGAGCCGCAAAGTTTAGCTGATGAGGGTGAGCGAATACCTGGAATTGTGGGAGCTGTACAGAATGAAGACCAAGAGGCTCGAATAATGGAAGAATGTCGGGACTCATCAGACGATGAGGACTACCCGTTGCTAGGTGAATGGAGAGGCAAGGGTTTTGGAAATCCAGTGATACAGGATATTAGGGGTAATGAGTACGAATACAGAGAGAATGAGGTCGTGCAGGGGGCAAAGTATTCTAGCATTGAAGCTGTGAAAGATGCTGTGAAGCTTTGGGCTATATCGTTGAGGAAGGAATTCAGAGTTGTAAGTCTAGCAGCAAAGAATATGAGGTGAAGTGTGTCAATGACGATTGTACATGGCGAGTACATGCCTACAAGGGCAAGTACAAGATACACTGAGAGTGTTCAATTGTTACACCACATACATGTAGATTAACTGCTGTTGCTCAAACTCACCGTAACATCACATCTACTTTTGTTGCCAAGAAGATGTATGGGGTGATTCTGGACAAAATTGATTATGAGCCAAAATTGATAATGAGGGACATCGACGACCGTTTTCAATACAAAATCAGTTATGCAAAGGCTTGGCGGGCAAAACAAAAGATGTTTGAGATGAGATTTGGCACATATGAGGCATCATATGATAACTTGCCTCACATGCTGTCAGCAATTATGCAGAGAAATCCTGGAAGCGCGGCTGATACCTACATTGTACCGAGTTTAAATGGGGGACCTGGGTTTCTGCTTCGTGCTTTCTTCTGCCTTGGTGCATGTGTGAGGGCATTCATATATTGTCTTCCTGTTCTATGTATTGACGGCACATTCTTGACAGGAAGATATAAGGGGACAATACTGACAACAATTGGAGTTGATTGCAATAAGCAGGTGGTTCCCATCGCCTTTGCTTTTGTTGAGAATGAGAACACAGAGAGCTGGTACTGGTTCCTTGAACGTGTGAAGATTCACGTTGTTGCTGGAAGGCCTAATGTTTGCCTCATCAGTGACAGACATGCTGGTCTTCTAGCAGTAATAAGGCAACTACATGAAGGAAGTCGAGGACAGCCTCCTCTATGGACAGATGTTGTGAGTAGGTGGTGCATAAGGCATATGGGTGCAAATTTTTTTGAGCGCTTCAAGAATAAGGAACTTATTAATTTGTTCAAGAGATTGTGCACTCAGAATCAGCAGCGGAAGTTTGATGCATTGTGGCAGGTGCTAGATAACATGTGCGCCGAGCTGCTAAAGGAACAGACATCAACCTCCAGCCGGAGACGTTTCGGCGGCGGACCTTTCACACAGTGGATTAAGGATGCACCTAAGGAGAAGTGGTCAATTCTATACGACACTGGTGGTCGTCGATATGGGATCGAGACAACCAACCACGCAGAGTGTTACAATATGGTAATGCGTCATGTTCGTGGATTTTCTCTTGTTGGCATAGTTGAATTCATCATATACTGATGCACAAGGTGCTTCAGAGAGCGGTACCAGGCAGCTGCTGTCTTACTTAATGATCCAGGTGTGACTTTTTTAATAGGGTCACTAACTACATGAAAGAAAATATTGAAAAGGCTCAATATCACAGAGTGGTCTCTATGGGCACAAAGAATCAAAGGTTTGAGGTTTCATGCAAGGACAGGACAGGGCAGGGTGTCCGCAGACAAAGGGTCGTTCAGGATTGCTTGATAACGCCAGAATGCAAGGTTTTTTGCAGATGCAAGAAGCCACAGCTTCTTCACTTACCATGCTCCCATGTCATTGCGGCATATTCAGAATCTGGGTTGGATCCTGGGGTTTTTGTTTCACAATATTACAGAAAAGAAACTGCTGTGCACACTTGGGGCCATGAGATATATGGCATAGGCAGTCTGGGATCATTCACTACACCAAATATCTCTCCAATGTACATTCCCAATCCAGATGCTAGGAGAGGGGTAGGTCGACGGCAGACACTTCGTATCCGTAACGGAATGGATGAGGCTGAGGCAGGAAAGAAGAAAAAAAGATGCAATCTGTGTGAAGCAGATGGTCACACTTACAAGAAGTGACATAAAATGCAAGAAGATAATGCTGGTGCTGAAGTTGGACCTTCTGGAAATCCCACCGATGCATTGCCTCCGGAGTTTGGAGCCCGTTGCGTCTAGATTTCGTTATGTGTGCATATGTATTTGAACCAGATGTATGGATATGTATTCCGACATGTATGTGATAATTACATTTCGTTATGTATGGATATGTATTTGCACCAGATTGTAGCATGTAATATTACGAAGGTATTGTTCTGTGTTTGAATTGTTCTGTGTTTTGCTTGATTTGAATTGTTCTGTGTTTTGCTTTATTTGAATTGTTATGTGTTTTGTTTTATTTGAGTTGTTCTGTACTTTTCAACTCTCCTTGACGAATTACGAATTATTTGAGCTTGTTTTGCTCCCTGATTATATATATATGAT
Source organism: Panicum virgatum (assembly GCF_016808335.1). Classification (NCBI taxonomy): domain Eukaryota; kingdom Viridiplantae; phylum Streptophyta; class Magnoliopsida; order Poales; family Poaceae; genus Panicum; species Panicum virgatum. The sequence continues at coordinate 13,978,185 of NC_053145.1, forward strand.
GGTCGCCGCCTTGAAAAGTCGCCGCCTTGAAAATCCGACAGGGCTTTGCCGCTTTGCCTCTCCCTCCCTCCCTCTCTCTTCTTTTTTTTCTGGATTTTTAGTAAGCCAAATGGGGGTGACAGAGCAAACACCTTATATAGGGCTGGGCCAGCTGCTGGGAGCCGGCCGCCCAGCTGCCGGGCGGCCAGGGGGGCCGGCCGCCCCGCTGCCGGGCGACCGGCCCCAGGGACCTTGAAAGGCCCTTGTTTGGTTTTGGTAATTGAGTGACAACTTATGTGGACTAATAAGTATTTATGTTGAGATACACAGGAGATTAGTCCACACAAAAACACTAGTATGAGCAACATGTGCCATGGAGGAGAAATGACTAAGTGTTGATGCTATGCTCATATAGTGTGATCGAGGAGCTCATATAGTGCTAGGATCGAGTGGCGTGGTGAGATCAAGTGAAAATCCTTTGAAAATGATTGTGAAATGCTAACACACATGCACATGGTGTTGTTCACATGGTGGTGTTGGCACATTTGCAAAGGAGAAAGAGTTGGAGTTGATGTTGATCAACTTTGGGAAGCAAGAAAGGTTTTTCGGTTTTCTCCGGAAATTAGGTGGTCTCTTGGAGTGGAATACTGCTTTGATCCATTGTGTTTTGGATCAAGTATTCAGTTGGGTTGTGTAGCCCTCTGAATTAACTTTCCATAGAGTCCAAGATCACCTAATTTGGACATCGGAGATAAGAGTTATGGCCGTTTTACCGAGGTACATTTCTGCTGGAAATATACCTGCGGACGGTCCGCTCAAGGGGGGCGGACGGTCCGCCGTTATCTCGGATGAGCTCGAACAGAACCGTTTTTGGCTCTGTTGGTGGTCCAAAATGAACTGCGGACCGTCCGGTCCATGGGGGCGGACGGTCCGCCTTTAAAAGCTGAAACGGGCGCAGAAACTTGGTAGTTCTGTCTTGGGTGTCCAAAATGAACTGCGGGCCGTCCGGTCCTTGGCGGCGGACGGTCCGCCTCCTACTGAAAATTCTGGGACAGAAACACTGCGGTTTCTGTGTGTGCTCACTTTTTGAACTGCGGACGGTCCGCCCTTAGGGTGGCAAGAGGCTCCGTTGAAGCCCGCAAGAAGATTGTGCGGTGCTCCGGAGAAGAGATTGTGAGGGGTATTGTGCTCACCCCGCGGGAGCCGCGAAGAGCAACTTTAGTTGAGCGAGACGTGAAGAGCAACAAGTGGTTCGGCCGGATCATGTCCTAGAGCTCGGTGTGAGCACTCCACGTGGGAGAGTGTCAATCTTGTCTACTCTTCTCGGTGGTTTGCATTCTCAAAATCACAAGTCTCGTGTTTACATTCATCTATATCTTGTGCTTGTGTAGTTGCTCTCTAGTGATTAGTTAGCTTGTGTAGCTTGCTAATCATCTTCTTGCTTGTGTAGCTAGAAGTAGAGATCCTAGTGTAACTAGTTAGCTTGTGTAGCTTAATTAGTGGCTCTTGCTTAGATTGTGTAGCTAAGCAAGTTGAGCTCTTGGATTTGGATTGTGTATCCTTGTCTTTGAGCATCTAGTGAGCTTAGGTTTGGCTTTGTGCTTTTGCTCATTAGAATTGTGTAAGAGCTCCCCCGGTTTGTGAAGTACTAGTGCTTAGGCTTGTATGACTTGGCATTAGAATTGTTAGGAGAGCTTTTACTAGCTTGGCTCTCCATTTGCTTTGTGTAGGACGTTTTTGGAGGTGCCTTAGAGTCATAGTTAGAGGGGTGAAGTCTTGGCTAAGCGAATAGTTTCAATTCCGCATAAGTTTCGGTTAGCCGGCACAATTAGTTTTAGAAAGGACTATTCACCCCCCTCTAGTCCGCCATCTCGACCCTACAAGTGGTATCAGATCTGAGATCTCTCATTTGTGGTCCTTACCGACCCGAGAGGATGGCGACTTATGGGCTAGATGTTGAGTGTCCACATATTTTTGATGGCACACACTTTGCACGGTGGAAAAAATGGATGATATGCAATTTTAAATATATTTGCCCTCAAATGTGGTGGATGGTGGATGTAGGTTTTTTCTCATGTGTTAGATGAAGGAAATCTAACTCCAACACAAGAGAAATGCCTAGATCTAGACATCCAAGCTACTAACATCTTGTTTAGATCTTTGCATAATTGCATTCTTGGTGAGATCATGAACAAGGAAACCGCCCATGAGATTTGGAGTTATCTAAATGAGAAATATGGGGCGGCCTCCGATGATCATGATGATTATAAGACCAAGAAGGAAGTGCATGAGGATGATGAGCACATTCATGACATGGTTATTGTGGAAGATTGCTCCATCTCATGGACAAGTGATGGTGATGATGATCAATCTACAACAAGCTCACTTGACAAGGTTGATGATGATTCAAGTGTTGCAAATTATGATTCTACTCCAAGCACACTTGATGACCAAGTTGGCTCATGTACGGATGATATTGCTACGTCAAGCTCATCTCCATCGCCACATTGCTTCATGTCAAAAGGTGACACAAATGTATCAAATTGCAATGTGATTGATCTTAATTCATATGATGAGCTCTTGAGTAGATATGCTAGCTTGACCAAATTATTTTAGGAAGTGTTAACCAAAACAATCAAATTTGAAAAAGAAAACTCTTTTCTCAAAGACACATGTGAACAACAAAAGCATATACTTTATGTCATAAGTTGTTCACATGAGGAGCTAAAATTGACTCATGAGGAGCTTAGTGTTGCTCATGAGAATTTGGTACTAGACCATGCTTTACTCACTAACAAGCTTTTTAGTAAAGTAATTAAAACTAGTGAGAGCTCATCACATGGGTCAAAGGATCAATTGCAAAATGTTGCTAACCCTTGTGATGTAGGCAAGAAACATGTATCCACCTCATGTGATGATTTATTGTCTATGCCATGTACTTTACATATAGATGCTTGTTCTTCTTCTATTATGCAATATGAGACTAACCTTGTAGAAGAAAACAAAGAGCTCCAAAGTCAAGTGAAGTATTTGAGCAACAAGATAGAGAGATGGACAAAATCAAAAGTCACACTTGAAAGCATAATAAAAAATCAAAGAAACTTCGGTGACATGAGTGGCATTGGTTCCAACAAGAGCAAAGTCAAAGGCAAGAAATGGGGAAAGAATAAATATAATAGGAAGATGAAGAAGTAAGAAGAAATGAAGCTATCTCATTTCATGTGCTTTCAATGCCATGAGATGGGACATCTTGCAATTGGTTGCCCCAACAAAGAAAAGCTCAAGTTGGAGAAGGAAGAAGAGAATCTTAAATATATCTAATGCTTCAAGTGCCGCATTTGGGGTCACCTCACCTCAATGTGCCCAACCAAGCAATTGGTGAAGCAACAAGAACCTCAACTAAAGCCACAAGTTGAGCAAGAGAAGGTACCCCAACCTCAAGTCAAGATCAACCATGATGATCAAGTTGATGACTTGAAAATGATGAAAAAGTGAACAAGAAGGGGTGGCAAGGCAAGAACAAGACATCTAACTCACATTCAAGATGCCAAGATGTTGAGTAAGAACAAGATCCAAGAGAAGAATCCACATGGTCACATCAAGTGCCATAGTTGTGCAATATTGGGTCACCTAGCCTCGGGTTGCCCAAACAAGCTTGAGAAGAAGGCTCAAGCAAACAATGAGAAGCAAGGCAATGAGATGCATCAAATGAGGTTGGAAGAAAAGGCTCAACAAAAGAGAAGATGCTACTTATGTCGGGAAAGGGGACACATGGTTTATTCATGTCCCTTAGGTAACAATTCTAAGCCTATTTCAATTGATGCAAATATTATGCTTAGAAATTATGGTAATGGTACCTCATTTGTTACTATTGCAAAACATCCCGCTATTCATACTAAGGCATTGCCAAAGTATGTTGCTCCTAACTTGAGAAGACCCAACCTAATTTGGGTACCATCAAAACGTGGATGAATGTGTGTAGGTACCAAAGGCATTGGAGGCTTGATTCAAATTAAATTCATATTTTTGATCTTATGATTGAATCAAGGAACTGAAGCTTTTTGCATATATACAACCCAATGCCATGACAAGCTTATGAAGTCCAAAGTGCTTTCAACATACAAGTGCAATTATCATGTTGTGGGTGATTCATTGAAAATATTTGATGGCTTGCAAATTTATTTGTGTTAAATCTTGCTTTTGGATGAATTTTTTTTTTGCAAATTGAAAAATGAGCTAAATGTCATTTACTTCTCAAATGTGGCTTGAAAACTAGTACATATGACATTTGGTCCTTATGTGCACTCTTTGCTTGAAATTTTTGATTTTTCAAAACTTTTATGGGCTATTTATGAGTTTTCTTGATTTTACTTGTTTTAATTTTGATTTCTCGTTCTTACTCACTCATATGAGTCTTTGGATGGTGTTCATACTAGTTTTGTGATTTTTGGAATTTTATTTGAGCAATGTTCCCAATTCAAAGTTGAAATTGTGAAAATTGGAAAAATTCTGGGCTGTCTTAATTTTGGTAGTGCGGACAGTCCGCGGGTAAGAAGCGGACGGTCCGCCGTTCATGAGACTTGTTTACTAGAGGCTCTGTAGAAAAGTTTTAAGCCGCAAAATTACATTGCGGACGGTCCGCTCATGGACTGCGGACGGTCCGCTCTTGGTGTTTTCAGGAGGATCCTGACAGCTAGACTTATCATGAGCTGCAAAGGTATATCTCTAGTTGATCATATTCTTTTGGGTGTATATGAGATGTTTGAATTGGATATATATGCTCTTGTTGCTTGCTACAAGATGATTGAATGGATTAAATGGTTAGTAATCAAAATTGAGTTAGTTTGAATGGATATGATCATGAGATGACATTCAATATGGGATATGATTAGATATATGTCTTGTGAGTTTATTCAAATAAGTTGACATCAAGTTTGATTCAATTTGATAAAGTATAGCTCAATTGCTCAAAATCTGTCATTTATTGAAAATCTGAGTAAGCTGAGAAGATAGCCATAGTTGGATGATTAAATCTGTTTGGATTGGTTTGAAATTTGGTATACATTCCCTACACTTATGATACTAGTTGCTGTACAAGTTTCATGAGAATATGATGAGGGATACTTTGGTTTTGGAGTGGATCTTGTCTATGCATGTGCAGCAGTTTTCAGCATACACCTATGAGTGAAGATGTGAAATCTGGTAGCAATCTAGAAATGCATTGAAGCTCAAATTTTTATGGCTGCCATATGACTTAGTGTCACACATCTCCACAAAATTTCGTGGCAATTCAACTTGTACTTTGAGAGATTTGATGTATTCTTTGAGAAGTACAAAATCTATCAGAAAAGTGACAAATATTGGATTGATTTTAAGTCACTTAAATTAAAAGGTCCTCAAGTTGGAATCATCTTTACAAATGGTTGAGGAACCTAGGTTTGGTTTCGAGAGGAGCTAGAAGCATAACAAGTGTTGGGTACAAGAACAAGTGTTGGGTACAAGACCATTTGAGTGTACTTATCACATTTTTGGTACTCAAATTAGAAGATCAAGACTAAGCAAAATAGAAAGAAAAGGACTTAAAAAAGACTTGAAGATTATTCATCATTTCTAGTCCACCATCTTGATCAATCAACCAAAGTCATTCAAGTGAGTGTCAAGAATGGTTCTTGGAGAGATCACTTCTCCCTAGAGAGGGACCGAGCCGCCCAATAATGGGATTGACAAGCAAGGTGCTTGGAAGGCTAATATGGAAGTGGTGGTCTAGAGTCATTAGAGATTCTTAGTTGAAGATATCAAATGGGTTGATCAAGAAAAGCAAGTAACACCCAAAGTAGAGATATTCATGAAAATTCAAGTGATATTCAAATAGTATTCTCTCATGCAAGCAAGGATCAAAGAGATGAAGCAAGCCAACCACAACAAGATAATGCATTTGATGATAAGTGATATTCATTTTATATGGGTGAAGAATGGTTTTCATATTGGTATTCATTGTCTTCACCAAGTTATTATAATTGGACTTCATGATGCTAGTTGGAGAGCTAAATTGGAATCTAATGACTATCCTCTACTCCAACATAGCAAGATCTAGTACAACAATGGTGGTTCCACAAGTGATCCTCAACTTTAAGTGATCAATTCAAATCGAGAAATCTACCCTCATCAAGAAGAGCTCAAGATTCAAGTAGATTGACAAACACTTTTACATAGGGGGAGGAGCCCCACTACAAGTGGTGTAAATTCCAATCAACTTGAAAGTGTCCATCAAAAATGAAGATTCAAGACTCAACCATCTACCCAAGTCAAACTCTTTGTATCAAACCACAAGCGCTTCATATTATTGCCTACAAGGGGTATTCAAGTGATAACCCTACAAGTACAAGAGGTACAACTTCAAGTGGTAGCCATTGATCTTCATATAACAAATTTCATGTGGTTTCGGCCCTTTTTATGGTCATTGGTGACAAAGGGGGAGAGAAATGAACAAAGATATGAATTATGGAGTGGATCATAGCATTTAAGAAAGATCAAGCCAAGTATTAACTCATGATGATCAAAAGGCTTGATGGAGTTTGGTGCTTGTGTGGCATCAACATTTGGGAAGATGAAATGAAATGTGCAAGGCAAAGGTATGACTTGTAGGGCATTTCATTTCACCGGTCAAAGATTTTGTAGAGAAGTGCATGACCGGATTTAGGATATATGGCCGTACTATCAAGAGGGGCAAACTTGTTTGCATATCAGACATCTAGTGCGACTTGAGCGATCTAACATTGCGATGTTGTTAGGATCGAGTGGCGTGGTGAGATCAAGTGAAAATCCTTTGAAAATGATTGTGAAATGCTAACACACATGCACATGGTGTTGTTCACATGGTGGTGTTGGCACATTTACAAAGGAGAAAGAGTTGGAGTTGATGTTGATCAACTTTGGGAAGCAAGAAAGGTTTTTCGGTTTTCTCCGGAAATTAGGTGGTCTCTTGGAGTGGAATACTGCTTTGATCCATTGTGTTTTGGATCAAGTATTCAGTTGGGTTGTGTAGCCCTCTGAATTAGCTTTCCATAGAGTCCAAGATCACCTAATTTGGACATCGGAGCTAAGAGTTATGGCCGTTTTACCGAGGTACATTTCTGCTGTAAATATACCTGCGGACGGTCCGCTCAAGGGGGGCGGACGGTCCGCCGTTATCTCGGATGAGCTCGAACAGAACCGTTTTTGGCTCTGTTGGTGGTCCAAAATGAACTGCGGACCGTCCGGTCCATGGGGGCGGACGGTCCGCCTTTAAAAGCTGAAACGGGCGCAGAAACTTGGTAGTTCTGTCTTGGGTGTCCAAAATGAACTGCGGGCCGTCCGGTCCTTGGGGGCGGACGGTCCGCCTCCTGCTGAAAATTCTGGGACAGAAACACTGCGGTTTCTGTGTGTGCTCACTTTTTGAACTGCGGACGGTCCGTCCCTAGGGTGGCAAGAGGCTCCGTTGAAGCCCGCAAAAAGATTGTGCGGTGCTCCGGAGAAGAGATTGTGAGGGGTATTGTGCTCACCCCGCGGGAGCCGCGAAGAGCAACTCTAGTTGAGCGAGACGTGAAGAGCAACAAGTGGTTCGGCCGGAACATGTGCTAGAGCTCGGTGTGAGCACTCCACGTGGGAGAGTGTCAATCTTGTCTACTCTTCTCGGTGGTTTGCATTCTCAAAATCACAAGTCTCGTGTTTACATTCATCTATATCTTGTGCTTGTGTAGTTGCTCTCTAGTGATTAGTTAGCTTGTGTAGCTTGCTAATCTTCTTCTTGCTTGTGTAGCTAGAAGTAGAGATCATAGTGTAACTAGTTAGCTTGTGTAGCTTAATTAGTGGCTCTTGCTTAGATTGTGTAACTAAGCAAGTTGAGCTCTTGGATTTGGATTGTGTATCCTTGTCCTTGAGCATATAGTGAGTTTAGGTTTGGCTTTGTGCTTTTGCTCATTAGAATTGTGTAGGAGCTCCCCCGGTTTGTGAAGTACTAGTGCTTAGGCTTGTATGACTTGGCATTAGAATTGTTAAGAGAGCTTTTACTAGCTTGGCTCTCCATTTGCTTTGTGTAAGATCTTTTTGGAGGTGCCTTAGAGTCATAGTTAGAGGGGTGAAGTCTTGGCTAAGCGAATAGTTTCAATTCCGCATAAGTTTCGGTTAGCCGGAACAATTAGTTTTAGAAAAGACTATTCACCCCCATCTAGTCCGCCATCTCGGCCCTACAGACCTGTCTGCAATTTTTTTTCTTTTTTTTGCGTTCAAGTCTCTGCCGCCCGGCAGCCGGGTGGCCAGGTCCCGGCCGCCCGGTAGCGGGGCGGCCGGGGTATATTTATGTAAATTTCCAAATCGAAAATATATTTTTGTAAAAAACGGAAATAAAAAATATAAAAATAAAAAACCGCGGCAGACAGACTGCGTTATGGGCTTGGCAGCGAGGCGGGTCATGAGACGCGGGTAGCTGCCAAGCCAGTGCCGCAGCTAGGCAGGGACGCAGGGCTCGGGCATGCACGGTGTGGCGCGTGTGGCCAGGGCACAACACTGCTGCTTCATCACGGCGGCAGGGTCTCCAAAACTCCAACCCTTCAGCAGTCCGTGCTCTGTGGGTGAGTGCGGGCAAGTAGAAGTAGGTCTGAGCGAAATCAGTCTGAGTGCAAAGTGAGTTGACTAGCGATAACTTTAATTTATTGTGAAAGTTTTTATTGTAATTTACGAAATTTAGATTGTTAAATTTTTTTATATCTTTAAAATTTTGAATATCTCTACTACTAGAAAGACCCTACGTAAGATTTTTTTGGGTTCGTCTTTACGCTTTCAATGGTGCGCAGTGCGCTTTCAATCGTCGCCCGACTCGATCCGCTGCCCTCCACACCCCCGCCCACCACGCCCGACGGTTCCCCGTCGCCGCTCCCCCGCTCGACGGCTCGTCCTCTTCCCCCGCGAATCCCTCAGGCGCACAGTGCCCGCGGCCGCCACCCTCCATGCCGCCGCCGCCCACGAAGCCACGCCGCCATCTCTCTCCGCGCCGCTCGTCGCCGTGCGCCGCGCACTCGTCGGCCCCTTCCTCTGCGGCTGGGGCGCCCCTCCTCTCTTCAAGCCTGCTGCCGCCCTTGGCGGTTCCAGCTCGAATCGGCGGTTCCAGCTCCCCGTCCTCGCACGCCGTCCTGCTCGCGCCGCCCTCGCCCTCCCCGTCTCGCGCGCCGCCGCCGCCGCTCTCGGCCCTCGCCTCCCCGTCGCGCTGTCGGCCGCACCCCCCTCCCCCGCGTCCGTCCCCTCCGCCGCCTCACATCTCAGTTCGGCGCCATCGACCCACGGGCCCGTCCTCCGCCAGCTCGGCGCCGACGACTCGCGCGCCTCCTCCGCGAGCTCCACCCCACCGACCCGCGCGCCTCATCCGCTAGCGCGCTCCGTCGAGCCGGCGCGTCCCTACTCGGCCGGCCCCCCCTCCTCGGACATCTCGGAACTGCTTGAGGTGCTACGAACTGCTCCGCCTCGAACTGCCGCGCCACTCCTCCTCTGATCCGCCCCGATCCGGACTCAACGCGGAGGAGGAGATCGTGGTGGCAGGCACGATGCGGAGGAGCCGTGGTGCAGCTGCGATATCTCACAGCTGGCGTCCAATCCCGTGTCGTCGAGCTGCAGCATGTTGTCGTCGCCCGCAATAGTAAGGTGAAGGTACGGGGTTACTCTATCAGTTGACATGAGGACTGCCAAAATTGGTGTCAGTTGAGTATTGATGATAGGTTTAAAGCTCAAAATCATGTGCAAATGGGGAAATTTGATTCTGGTTAGAAGCAATTTTCGTTCTTGTAGAAACTCATGGAGGAAATTGATCCCGATTATCTTGTTTGTGCAAATGCCCCTCCCTAATTCTTTGTTGTAATTCTGAGAGTGTTTTTGGTTTAATGTTAGGTACATGCTCCAATGCTGGTTCGGTTTGCCAAGAAAAAGGTTTTGTGGACGGGGGTTGGGCTATGAGAGAATGAATTGGTTCGGGACTCATCACGATTCTGAAGTTGTTGGTCAAGAAAAAGGGCTTGGTAAGGTACACGAATAGGATAGAGCTTAATAGAGCAAATCTTTCAGCTCTGGCAGATATTTTCTATACTTCAGTTCTAATAGTTTTTAAAGATTTCAATACTTCAATTCTGAACAAATATCAACAAGGAAATTTTGAGACACCTATGCTTAAGTTTTGAGCTTTTACAGCCAGTGGTAATAACCTAATGTATTCTACACTATCAATGATGTATGGTTAGTTCTTTGATTGCAGTCCTATTGGCGTTTGGAGAATATGCTTCTGGACATATGGTACCAGCATATTAGAGAAGCTGTATACTATCCCGATTCCTCAATTCATCTTGCATTTAAATGATGGTTGTTAGCAGCTCAATTTTCACTCTCATTGAGCTGAGAGGATGACACTCAAGTTGGGGAAGTTTTCTGGGTTTTTCTTCATTCACACTCACAATGCCATGCCTTCCAACAGGAGGGGTGGCCACATATATATACAGCAGGCTGCTGGGCAGCAAACGAAGCCAATAATGCTAGTCTAACACTAGTCTAACTGCTGTCCTAGAGAGGACACTAACTGCTGTCCTGGAGAGGACACTAACTGCTGTCATGCAGTCCAAGATGCTGCAGGGGTACAAGAGATGCCTGCAGTCCAAGATGCTAAGGACTACAAGATGCTGCAGGGGTACAAGGGACCACAAAGACCAACAGCAAAGACTTATCCATCATTCTCCCCCTAAGTCTTGTGCGTCGTCTTGTGGGAAGATTGGACCATCCCAGTCCTGGAGCAAAGCTCAAGGAACTTGATCCTCCCAAGGGGCTTGGTGAGCAGATCCGCAAGCTGATCCTTGGTGTTGATGTAGCTCGCCTTGATGCTTCCTTCCTCCAAGCAGCCTCGGATGAAGTGATACCTCTCCCGGATGTGCTTGCTCCGTTCGTGGAAAACGAGGTTCTTCGCCAAGGCCAGAGCGGACTTGCTGTCCACCCTGAGCTCCACTGCTCTAGTGTCTCTGCCGAGTAGATCACCAAGCAGTCGAGCGAGCCAGAGCGCCTGAGTCAACGCGGTGGAGGCCGCTATGTACTCGGCATCGCAGCTGGACAAGGCCACCACCTGCTGCTTGACCGACTGCCAGCTAACGAGGCACTTGCCGAGGAAGAAGAGGATCCCGCTCGTGCTCTTGCTGGTGTCGATGTCGCCGGCGTGGTCGCTGTCGCTGTACCCGACGAAGTGTGCCGCTCCAGGGCACCTCGGGTAGTGGAGACCGTGGTCGAGAGTCCCCGCAACATAGCGGATGATCCTCTTCACGGCCTGCTGGTGCTCCGTCGTCGGTCGCTGCATGAATCAACTAACGTAGCCGACGGAGAACGCCAAGCTCGGCCGTGTGTGGGCGAGGTAGCGGAGGCTCCCCACAAGGCGCCGGTACTGAGTAGCGTCCACCTCCTCTGCCGTGCTGTCACGGCTCAGCTTCAGCCTCTCCTCCATCGGAGTGAGCTGGGTCGCAGTCGGTGAGCCCCGTGAGCTCGACAATGCGCTTGGCGTAGGCGATCTGTCGAAGTGTGATCCCGGAGTCGTCCTGGTGCACCTCGATCCCCAGGTAGAAGGAGAGAGGCCCCAGGTCGCTCATCTGGAAGGTGGCCTTCCTCTCCTCCTTGAACGCCACCACCTCCGCATCCTTGGTGCCGGTGATCACCAAGTCGTCGACGTAGACATCCACCAGCAGGGCATTTCCGCCATTGCCCCGCCGGTAGATGGCCGCCTCGTGCGGGCTTTGCTCGAAGCCCATCCCCTTGAGCGTGGAGTCCAGCTTGGCGTTCCACGCCCTCGAGGCCTGCCGCAAGTCATAGAGGGCCTTGCGCAGGCGTAGCACCATGCCCTCCTTGCCGGGGATCGCAAACCCCGGCGGCTGGTGCACGTAGACCTCCTCCCTCTAGTCGCCGTTGAGAAACGCCGACTTGACGTCCATGTGATGGATGCGCCAGCCCTCCTGGGCAGCCAGCGCAAGGAGAAGTCGCACGGACTCCATCCGTGCCACGGGAGCGAAGGCATCGTCGAAGTCGACCCCCTCCTGCTGCACGAAACCTCGTGCCACCAGGCGAGCCTTGTGCTTGACGACGGTGCCGGCTTCATCCCTCTTCAGCTTGATCACCCACTTAAGGGTGATTGCGCGGTGACCACGAGGGAGGTCAGCAAGCTCCCAAGTGCGGTTCTTCTCAACCGCGTCCATCTCCGACTGCATCGCGGCACGCCATGCCGTGTGTCCCTCGGCCTCTGCGAAAGACCGAGGCTTGCCGTCGTCGCACGCGAGGTGCAACTGCGCCTCCAGGTCGTGAGGCACCAGTCCCGGCACCGGCTGATCACCGAGAAGGTCCTCCATCGTACGGTACCGCAACGGCTCGCCGTCGTGGTACGCGTCAACGCGCTCCTCGTCGTGAGAGAGCGGAGTAGCGAACTCCACCGGACTGTGCTCAGTACGAGCATGTGTCGAAGTAGACGTGCCAGGAGGAGTGGCTATCGGTACTGGAGTGCGCGGCGTTGCCGGCTGTGGTGGTGCAGCCGAGGAACTCGGCGCAGCCGGAGTCGTAGCTGAAGGGCGTGGTGCCGCCGGTGTGGCGGGCGCCGGAGTCGGTGGAGGCTCGGGGACCGGGGTAGGCACGCTCAGCGAAGAAGAGCTGCCTACTCCCCCAGCTCCCTCGAAGTGGACGTACTCGACGGTGAAGTTGTCGTACGTCGGAGCCGAGCCGTCGTCCACCGCCTTGTCCCACGCCCATCCTCGCCCTTCGTCGAACACAACGTCGCGCGCCGTGCGCACACGCTGTGTCTCCGGGTCGAGAATGCAGTAGGCCTTCGAACCCTCCGCGTAGCCGATGAACACTCCCGGAGTGTTCCTGTCGTCGAGCTTGCCGATGTAGCCAAGCTCCTTGGTGAACGCGAGGCAGCCGAAGACCCGCAGGTGGGAGACCGCCGGCTTACGCCCATGCCAAGCCTCATACGGCGTCATGCCGTCGAGTGCCTTGGTGGGCGAGCGGTTGAGGATGTAGACGGCCGTCACCACCGCCTCTCCCCAGAAGACAGCCGGCATCCCCCTCTGCTTAAGGAGGGCTCGGGCCATCCCCACAACCGTCTGGTTGCGCCGCTTGACGACGCCGTTCTGCTGCGGGCTGTATGGCGCGGAGTAGTGGCGCTGGATGCCCTCATCCGCGCAGTACGCCGTGAAATCGGACGTCGTGATCTCGCCGCCGTTGTCGGTGCGCAGCACGTGCAACTTGCGGCCGCTCTCCGCCTCCGCAGCAGCCTGAGCACGCCTGATGGCGTCCGCAGCCTCTCCCTTGCTGCCGAGGATCATCACCCACATGAAGCGGGAGAGGTCGTCGACGAGCCGCAGGAAGTAGCGCCGTCCTCCTGGTGTGACCAGTGTCACCGGGCCACACACAAGTCCCCGTGTACGAGCTCGAGCCGCTCCTTGGCTCGGAAGCTCGCCTGCTGGGGGAAGGAGTGCCGCTTCTGCTTTGTCAGCACACAAACGTCGCAGAGCTGCTCCACGTGGTCGAGGCATGGGAGGCCTCGCACCATCTCCTTGGCGCCGAGCCGCTTCAGGGCCTCAAAGTGGAGGTGCCTAAAGCGCTCGTGCCACTGCCATGCCTCGTCGTCCCTGCGAGCTGCAAGACAAAGAGGCTGGGCCACCCCGACGTGGAGGATGTAGAGGCGGTTCTTCCCTCGAACCACCCTGGCGAGAAGCTGGCGACGGTAGTCCCAGATGCGGAGGACCCCGCTGTCGATCACCACGCGGGAGCCGCTCTCATCGAGCTGCCCAAGGCTGATGATGGAGTTCCGCAGCGCCGGGATGTAGTAGACTCCGGTGAGCATCCGGTGCTCTTCGGACTGGGTGGTGAAGATCACGGAGCCCACGCCCTTGATCTCCACGGCGGAGGAGTCCCCGAACCCGACGGAGCCACCTACGTTGACGTCCAGGTCGGAGAAGAACTCCCGCCGCCCGGTCATGTGGTGCGTGGCGCCGGAGTCGAGGTACCAGCCATCGACCTTGTCGTCGTCGGAGCCGTTGCCGAGGAGGAGTCGGGCTCGCGGCTCGTCGAGGTGGAGTAGAGCGGTGGCAGGCGGTGCCGCCGGATGCGGCTCCATGTCCCCGTGGAGTAGGAACAGAGCCGACTCGTCATCCGGCTGGGCCTCCGCGACGTGGGCTTGGCCCCCACGCCTCCGCTGCGGGCAGTCCCTGGTCCAGTGGCCGGGCCTGCCACAGTTGTGGCAGGTGTCGTCTCGTGCCGCCTTGGGCCTATCGGCGGCGCCGCCCTGAGCATCTCCGCGGGCGCCACCCTCGGCGCGCCCTCGTGCCCCGGCTTGGGCACCTCCGCGCCCCTTTCGCGGCTTGCCACGCTTGCGGCCACCAGTCGAGAAAGAGGGCTCCCTCCTCCTCCTGTCACCGCGCCGGGCCTCCTACTGCTCCTGAGTAAGGTGGAGCTTCCCACCGATGGAGATGCCTCCCGAGGGAGGCTGTGGCTCGTCGCTGTCGACGACCTTGAGGCGACCTATCGCTACCTCGATTGTCATGGTGGAGAGGTCCAGCAGAGACTCGATCGAGCGAGCGGTCTGCCTGTACCTCTCGGGGACGCAGCGGAAGAGCTTTTCGACGGCTCTCTCCTCGTCGTAGGTGTCGTCGCCGAACTGCACCACTTTCTGCAGCAGAGTGTTGAGACGGAGGGCGAAGTCATCAACATCCTCACCTGGCTTGAAGGCCAGGTTCTCCCACTCCTTGCGAAGTGCCTGGAGAGTGGTCTTGCGGGCGCGGGCGCTGCCGATACGTGCCGCAGATGGAGTCCCAGGCCTTCTTGGCAGTTCGCTTCTTGGAAAGCGTGAACTGCATCTCGGGCGGGGCTGCTGCGATGAGAGCATCCAGCGCCCGTCGATCCTCATCGTAGTCGACGTCGCCGTACCGGACTGCCTCCCACATATGCCGCACCTGGAGCTTCACCTCCATGACTGCGGCCCACTCGACGTAGTTGGTCTTGGTGAGGGTGGGCCACCCACCGCCGGGACCGACGTCCCTGACCACCGCCTGGAGGCCGGGGGCGCCGCCGCGCGCACCCCAGCCAGGAGCGCCGCCACCGCCCTGCGCGCCGCCGCCGGGTGCGCAGCCCCCTGGACCGTCGCCGGGCGCGCCGCCCTCTAGGCCGCCGTCGCCGGGCGCGCCGCCCTCCAGGCCGCCGCCGCTGGGGTGGGCTGCTGCCCACCACGCGGTCCACTCCCGCGCTCTCTCCCTCTCCAACTCCTCAAGGTCCCCGTCGGCGGTGGTGTCGCCGGCGATGGAGCCGCTGAGGCTGCCGCGCAAGGTCTCAACCTCGACCTCCGCCGCACGTGCTGCATCCTCCGCCGCCTCTGCTTCCACCTCCGCCCTTGCCGCCGCCAGCTCCGCTGCAGCCAGCCTGGCCGCCCTCGCCGCTGCTGCAGCGGCTTGTGCCGTCGCTCGCCTGCGCTCCTCTGCCGCGGCGAGCTCGGCATCTCGCTGACGCCGTGCGCTCGAGGCGACCGAGCGCTGAGACGGTGCGTCGGACATGGCGCGCCTCCAAGAGGCTGCTCGTCTGCTCGGGTGAGGAAGGTGGAAGAGGGGCTGCTGCAGGTGCTGCTGCGCTAACTGCTACTGGTGCTGCAGCAGCTGCTACTGCTGCTTGGGAGGGAGAAGAACAAGAGATATCCAGTCTACAGGAAAGTACGGCTCTGATACCAGATGTTAGCAGCTCAATTTTCACTCTCATTGAGCTGAGAGGATGACACTCAAGTTGGGGGAGTTTTCTGGGTTTTTCTTAATTCAGACTCACAATGCCATGCCTTCCAACGGGAGGGGTGTCCTCATATATATACAGCAGGCTGCTGGGCAGCAAACGAAGCCAATAATGCTAGTCTAACACTAGTCTAACTGCTATCCTAGAGAGGACACTAACTGCTGTCCTGGAGAGGACACTAACTGCTGTCTTGCAGTTCAAGATGCTGCAAGGGTACAAGAGATGCCTGCAGTCCAAGATGCTAAGGACTACAAGATGCTGCAGGGGTACAAGGGACCACAAAGACCAACAGCAAAGACTTATCCATCAATGGTTTTATTATCCCTCGAAAGGTACTGATTTGTCATATGCATGCTTCAGAGGAGAAATTGAATTTTTTTTAACAAACTAAAGCTGATCTGCACTGTATATGGTATACTCCCCTATACTTGATTATTTGTTGACAACTCCTTATTTCTTTAGTAGTGTTGCAGCTAACATATGTATATATCTCTGCATACATGATCAGTGATTGCATCGAGGCTTGGGAGAGCCTAGCGAAGGTGATGATGGACGTGCTAGGAGCGTAAGAGGAAACATAGTCTGTTCTTAGGAGCGTAAGAGGAAACTCAGCCTGTTTTTGATCATCGCAAGTAAGAAGTTGGATTCTTTCTTTAGATAAATGAGCATCTGGTCCTTATAAAACTGAATATCCTTTTGTGGTCAGCTCTGCTCTTTGTTTGATTCCACCTGTGTCGGTCTGACAATTGATCTTGTATTACCTGCTTAGTGCTTAGCAAGGAAAACAATTACTAAGTTTGAGTGTGCAGATAGTTCAGGAGAACAAATGTTCTGAAAATGCAGCTGCTACTTGTAGTCTGGAGATTATTCTAGAAAATGATATGCTACTGTAGGTTTGAAATTCTTCTGAAAAATGTAGCTACTATGTATTTTTAGTTCTCAACCTGTTCTGAAAAATGCAACTGCTACTTGATAGCTCAACTCTGTCGTGTGTTATTGCAACATCAAAATACTGGAGCTGGTTCGCGCGTGTCTATCAAGTTTCATATTTGAGGTGTCTTTACATTTTAAAGTAACAGGCTAATTCCTGGAGGAACTAGGAACACTGAGCGCTCATAGTGAGGTTTTAATACAGTTTGCATGCACTTGCAGGAACCAGGGGAAGTGGATTGCCAGAATCAGAAAGTTCTTTCAAGCAAAGGAAAATGTGTGCTCCATTACAAGTTGCAAAACTACAATGGCAAGTCCAGCATCTTTTCTACTTAAATGATCCTCTGATTGTTTGTGCGTGAATCTCAATGTGTCACAAAACAATATGATGATAACGTCCACACAATTCTTTAAAAAAAAGGTCCACATAATGTTTTTCATATTCTGTTGTACTTGTTTGCATATTTAGTTGGCATTGAACATCAATATATTATTATTTTGCTTTTACGAGTCTAAATTTGACCAACAGTCGTGACAGATATTTTGATGACAGTCCTCATAACACTATATTCAAGCACTCCTATATATCTTTGGTCAATGATCTGTTTATTACGTGAAAATTGTGTTGATCACTTCTATTTATCTTGATATTCACGTGTTTATTCATGAAAAATATTCTGTTATCCGTAGCAACGCACGGTCAAACTAGTCCACCTTCTAAATTCTGAGTCCGCCCCGGTGGCCAGGCAGTCCCACCGGCCAAGATTTTGCTGCACATGGAAGCAAAGCGAAGCCCCATGCTATGCTCCCGCGCGCTGCCCAGCTGAAAAGCCTCTCGCTCGTTGCGGCGGCAGCAGCAGCGCACAAGTGGCGAAAGTTACGCAGACCGGCCGCTCCAAAAGCAAACGCACGCACATCATCGGCCGGCCCTGCGGGGGTAGCGGCGCTTCTTCGGTGACCTGTTTCCTTTTTTGTCAAAAGAAAAAGAGAGAAAAGTGTTTTACTGTATGCACACGTGGATACGATCTGTGATCTGTATAGTCTTAAAAACAAAGCAGACACAGGCAATCATATACGTGCCAGGATCAAGTTACCCAGTTTATAAAAGAACATAAACCGAGCAATCATATATGTGCCAGGATCAAGTCACACGTATATACAACAGAATGAACAATATATCACAGCACATATCACGTAAAAAGATATAATAAAGCGAGTATGAATGTTATTTATTACATTAATGACAAAATGTCTGATCCAGCGGAAGCGTAAAAACATATACGATAAACTATTGGAAGCAGGGCGCCACAGGGACGTCGACTGGGAGACGAACGCCTAGAAGTCCTCGTACTCCTGGTAGCTCCGGGTGAACTCCCTCGCGTCGGCAAGAACTGAGCAGCAGTAGAGTATCCCCAAGAGGAAAAAGAGTAGAGTAGGCAAGAGTGAGTACACAACTTGTACTCAACAAGTATAACACAAACTATGAGGCTCTAGGGTTGGCTGACTCAACTGCATTAGCTTTTAATTTTGGCAAAATTTTATTAAAGCTATTTACTACAAGTTGATGAATTACCGTATCCCAGTTTCATAGTAATTAATCAGAATTAATTATGAACTACTGAGAACCAAACCAAACCAAACCACCCGGGGAACCCCCCTAATCAAAGGAAGATAACCCCACTAATCAAAAGAAGGATCTTGGCCGCTCATGACCGTGAGCACGGCTAGTATACCAGTTTTACACTCTGCAGAGGTTGCACATCTTTACCCACAAGTCGTGAGCTACGCTAGTTGTTCATCACACTTCCTTAGGTGAGATGGCTAGCAAGCACACTACGAGGCCTTTACAAAGAATCTCGTTGGTAAGGAGTAACCGCGAGGGTTGGATCGGCGACTATGGAGCAGGTCTAGTGGGCGTCAAGAATACCACAGACGAGGCCACTCAGTACGAGGGCCATAGAATCTTACCACCCTTGCCCCGCAGGTAAGTTACTCCAAACCAAAAAGACCTAATTATTACGTCAAGACCATCCCATTCCAGTCTTGTGGTAGCGCTGTTGTCCCAGGTTGTCGCTCTATGAACCGGTCCTTATGGAGAGTGGCCAACCCAGCACTAAGCACCGTGCTGGCCCCCTAAACCATGTTTCTAACAAAAATCAATTTTAACGAGACGTGAACCATTCAAATGGGCCACTCTCAGAATTAAGTTGCATATACCATTAATCAAATTAATTAAAAAGGACCAAGTGTGTTATAGTGCAGCAACCTAGCACAACTAACCAAAATGCAACCCAATAGATATATATATAAAGGATATAAAGTGGCTAGGAAAGTTCTTATAGGCATACATTATTAAAATGCAGTATGAAATTGTATTTAAAAGTGATAGGTGGTATTCATGTTATACTTGCCTTCCTCAAACTGCTCCTGCTGCTCAAACTGCTCAAAGGATGGATGCTGCTCCGGGTACTGGTACTGGGGCTCCTCAGATGGATCAACGTCTACTCACGAACACATGGCCAAAGACAATACACAGCATAAACATACATGCAAATAATAACATATACTAAGAAACAATACAACAATACATGAAAACAACAAACAAAACTATGCTAGAACTATTCTACGCGTTACAACGATCGCGTGGACATAAAGAACGCCTAAAACGGAGCTAGAACGCGAAAACTAGGCCTAAAACAAGATCTAGGGGCTTAACTGTAAGAAAAACAGAGTTTCTGGGGGTTTTCTGCAAAAACCAGGGACTAAAACATAATTAAACCTTAGATCTGGGGTCTAACTCGCAAAAACACCAAGGTTGGACGGCGGGTTCTAAAAGGGAAAAGATCAGGGGTCTAAGTGCTAAAAACTGGGCCTCAGTGTAAATACTTTTACACTATTATGGACTGCGGGTTGATTACCAATAAAGGCAGGGGCTCTTTAACATATTTGCCAGGCCGAAGGGGTATCTGCGGATCTGATCCATTGGATCTTGATCCGGCGGCTCAGATCTGAACGGTTCGCGATCTAATCTAGGCCGTGCACTTCGGATCGGTCGGCTCACGAGGCTCGCGAGCGCAGGCGGCGGTGGAGCTCGTCGGAGCAGAGCTCCCGCGGCGGGGCGCTACCGGAGTTGGCCAAATCGGCCGCTTCGGGGCTCGGTTCGGCCTGCGGTTTGGCCGTGGGTGGAGTACGCGGCGTGCGTAGTCCACCTGGGGGCTATTTGGGTTCGGGGAGGCTCAGAGCTGCGCACGCGTGGGCGGCGGCGGCTCTGCGGGTTGTGGCCGCCGGTGAGCGGCGTTCATGCCGTGCGGGTGCTGGATGGTGTGTGCAAAGGGATCGAGCGGCTCACGCAAGGCACACGCAGCCCGAAATAAGGTCCGAGCAAAGCAGGAAAGCAAGGCAGGGCATCCGCCATGGCGGAGCAGGGCAAGTGCGGCGGCGGGAACGCCGGCGAGTGGTGCCGGGGCACCTAGGGTGTGCCACGAGTGGAATTAACTAGCGCAAAAGGGGGTGTGGGGGCTTGGGGGTGCTTACCGAGGGTCAACACCGGTGGAGCTGCAGCGCGAGGTCACCGGCGTCGATGGCGAGCGGCGGTACGCGGTGCTGTGCACGGGGGCTGGGTGTTGTGGAGGTCCTCCGGTCATCCAAGCTCCACGGGTCGATGCGGGGTGGCGCTGTGAAGGTGGTCCTGGGGTCAGTGAAGCAAAAGGAGTCGCCGGCGGTGAGAAATTTCCCGAATCGATCTCACCCGCGACGGCGGTTCTTGGCGAAATTCTCACGTGGGTGTGGAGCAGGGCGCCAGGAAAGGGGCTGGTGACGATCTTGGTGACCAGGCGGAGCTCCGGCGAGGATCCTCGGTGGATGTGGTGCAGCGGGGTGGCTGGTCCATGGCGGCGCAGGCGGTGCTGCGTGGCGGAGTGGTGCGGGGCGTTCGGATCTCGGAGCTCTGGGCGCAATGGAGTGGATGGTGCGGCGCAGAGGGTCACGGGCGGTGTTTAAAGGAGGGGAGGGAGGATCCTGGGCGTGCGTGCTCAGCGTGATCCCGCGCGGGGATAGCGGCCGCGATTCTCGGCCGGGCGGGGCGGATCGCGCAACGGCCTTGCGCGGTCCCAGGTTCTGGTGGCGAAGCTCCTAGAAGGAGGGAGACGCTCGGGGGGCTGGCAAGTGGGGCTATGGGGTTGGGGCGGCCCACTGGGCAGCGGATCGCGGAGCGGCAACGCGGAGCTGCGAGCAGAGGACGCGAGCGGGGAAAGCGGACCTAGGGAAGGGAAGGATCTGCCGGGTGGGGCCAAGCCGTCAGCAACGCGGGGGAGCGCGTTGCGCGGGGCGCGACTGAGCGGCGTGCGCTGGGCTGGGCGCTGAGTGGGGGTGAAGCTGGGCCACGGGGTGCTGGGCCGGGCGAGTTGCTGGGCGCGCGGGGAAGGAAAGAAGAGGAAGTGGCGGGCTGGGCTGGCGCTGAGGTTTGGGCCAGTAGGGAAGGAGGGGGTGACGCGGCTGGGCCGCTGGGTTGGGTTGGAGTGGGCCGAGCGCGGAGAGAGGGAGCGCGGGCTGGGCTCAGAAAGGGATGGGGCTGCTTGGGTTGGGTTTGGTTTTGGGTTTCTTTCTCTTTCCTATTTCAAACACCACTCAAATCTATTCGAATTCAAGGCAGCGAGGTGCGGAGGTGGTGTGTACGAAGACGCACGCAGAGACTGCTCGCTCGCCTTGTTGCTGATCCGTGACGATCGTAGGGCCTCCTCCAAAGGTATGGGCTAGTACGTAGCTTCAAGTTTATTAAGAGACAACTCTTCCAGTGATCTTACTCTTGGCACCTAGCTCATAACATGAATGATCCCACACATCATTAACCTGTAATATCGAAATTCGTATATAAGACTATCTCTTGAACAAAAGATAGCTCTTCACTTTTGCACTGTTCATCAATTAAAAAACTCTGTGAACTAGAAGTCAGCTTTTAGAGGAGGCCTAATCCGATGCTGTCTCGCTCTGCACCTGCACACACATTGCAGTCACTCTGCATACGAAGAGCGAGAGAAGACAATGGAGGTGATCATCTCGACTGAATTAAGTCACGAATTCATAACTCATAAGTAAGACCAACGACAATTACATTTTCAATCCGCATTTTCAGGCTACATAACATCAATGTGCAACTTCAGTTCCTAAACAAACAAACAATTTATAAAGGAAAAAAACAATCTTGCATTGCATCCTTGGGTGTGGCTTTCTTTTAGGAAAAAAAACAAAAAAAAACTGATCACGGGCCGGTGTGTCCACCCAACTGATCGAGATGATCAGCTAGCTAGCTAAGCGACCATTTGGCCGGAATCCAATTTGCAGCTAGCTAATCTGATGTTTGTCTGGAAACTGTTTGACATCATGATCGAAAGCTGCATGCACTCATCTGCGCTAGCTAGCACTTTGTTCACGACTCATTGGAGAAAATTTTTAAAGGAAAGTTGCAGGTTGGTCGACGACGCCTTGGCCTCGGATATGTATGACTGCGCACGCACACGCAATACTTGGGCGCTAAGGATTGCCCACATGCTACATGCTTTGCAAACAGTATGCCTATGTTTGATTGACGTTGTGCTGGACTAGAAGGATATCTCAATCATTTGTCTGGAATGGTATGCGTAAGTGCCTTTACAAAGATGGAGCTCCTTCCTGTGCCTTTTTCCACCATGATCCACGCACTCGAGTAACTCGATCGTCAAGTACACATGTAAGAGCTGAAAGCAAAAACGCCGTCAGAAAGAGCAAAAATAGCCCCACAGTGGCGGCGCATGGAACTTTTGGTTATATTTTTGAGCTCTTTTATAGTGATTGTAAAGTACCAATGGGTACATTTAGGTACTTCTATCTTGATTTTTTTTTCTAGCCGTTGATCTATGGAAAATATTTATAAAATTAAATTAGTATCCGGTCCTATTTTTTGGTACTTGGTCCCACATTTTAAAAGTACTAGGTATTTTATCCTAGGTACTTCTAGGTACTTCCTACCTTCACCACCGTAGAATTTTATCAGATGGATGACTCCTATTTTTTTCAATTATTGTAAAATTTCTCATATTTTTGTGGTGTTTTTATCTCAAATTTGTGTTGCCAAGGATGCAAGTGAGTACCTAATAGTATTTTATGTTAGCTAATTAATTATGATGGCGTGCCACTCGAGTTCATTTCTACTCCCAATTTATTTACGCAGAATGCCATTCTAGTTTATTTTACCAACCTTTTAGATCGACCAAATGATCCAAAATATATACAACTTGCATTCCTATGTGTTGGTCTTGGGTAGAAAAGCAATCAATATATATCCCATGCCGTTTAAGTCCTAATTAAAAGTGCCATATGGTCTAATATAAGGATAATTGAGTTAAGGAGAAACAAGTAAAGTTCCATACTGATGAAATTGTCCCCATCTCTCTTCTCTTAAATGCTTTGCCATGTACATCATATAAGCTGAGATGACACACAATTTATTGGAATTAAATTTCTAAGAAACTCCTGCTGAAAAAGGAACTGTGTAGAATTATTGTGCACGCCCCGTTCATAATATTACCGCCATCTACACCTACATTCCTCAAGAGCGATGATCACCCATTCTTTCTACCCTTGCTGTGAGAAAAAGTAGATCAGCAAGCCAAATGCAGCATTGCTTAGTGCTCCTAAAGTAAAGCACTCTACCCACCTAAAGCACACACACAGACACAGTCATGCCTCATCACACCAGCAAGCACACAAGATAATAAAGAAAGTAGAAAAAGATGGCCATGGCGCCATGCTAAAGAGAGAGAAGAGAGGCAGGGCTAATCCAGTAGTAATAATTCTAATCTCAATCACTTGCCAGTTGCCAGTCAGGTCAGGGCCCACACCTACGCTACAGTAGATGTAGATCAAGCAAAGCGGCCGGGCCGGGCCGGCCAGGCCAGGCGGCCGTTGCCAATCCCCCCCCCCCCCCCCCCCCCCCCCACCCCCTGAACGTTCAAAAAGCCGCCCCCTTCCTTTTTCCCGCACTCGCCTTGCTTGCCTCGCCTCCTCTCCTCCCCCACTTCGTTTGCTTCGTTGCTTCCTCCCCACCAATCCCCAGCCAGCACCCGCGATCGATCGACCGATCCCCCAAAAGCAAAAGCCGCCCGCCCGCCCGCCTCGATCTGCAGCGGAAAAGCGGAAAAGCTTAGCGGCGAAGGCGAAAGCCGAAGCGAGCGGGAGGAGAGCCGCGGCCCCCGATAAAAGCCGCGCGATCGCGACGCGATGGTGCCGCTGCTAGCCGCCGCCGCAGTGCCCTCCCTCCTCCATTCCCCCGCCGCGCGGAAGGATGGAGCTCGAGATCGTCGAGGTGGGCCCGTCCAGCCGCCCGCTGCGCTACGTCCCGCGCCGGCTGGAGCCGTGGCACGCGCCGCCTCCTCCCCCTCCTCCGCCTCCGCCGCCGCCGCCGCACCACCAGCAGCAGCAGCATGGGGGAGCCGGGGACGCGGGGGAGCCCGCGGCGCCGGTGGCGCAGCAGTTCGACAGCGAGAAGCTCCCGCAGACGCTCGTCTCCGAGATCCGCCCCTTCCTGCGCGCCGCCAACCAGGTCGAGGCCGAGAACCCGCGCGTTGCCTACCTGTGTGAGTGCCCGCGCGATCGCGCGCTGCCTGCTCCCCGTACCTTTTTCTTCTTCCGTTTCTTACAGTCGAGAGCTTCCGCGCGCGCCAACTGTTCGTGGAAATGCGCGGCAAAGGAAGGTAGCTGGCGGCCTGACCTTGGCGCGAGGTGGACGTCCAGGTCCTGCATACGTATCTGCGATGGTTTGGATGCTTGCGTTGGTGTCACGTCTTGTCTGATTCTGATCCCTCGGTTGGAGCTGTTGTTTCGGATATAGGGCCAAAGGATGCTTAGCCTAGCGGTTAAGACAGCGGCACTCCACAGGTCCTGAGTTCGAATCCCCATGGGAGCGAATTTTAGGCTGTGGTTAAAAAATCCTCTCGCCGGTCCCGTGTGCCAAAGCACTGGTTAAGAGCCGGCCCAGGTCGGCCTGAGGACCGTGTATGGCCCAGGCAATTTCCAGGGGTTACGGTTCCCAGTGTCAGGGTGGGGCTGGGGTTCGGGGATTTTCTCGGTCGGGGAAGCCGAGGCTTCTTCTTAGCTTAATACCGGTGGGGCGGTCTTTCCCCACCCGGCCGAGTTTTAAGAGAAGATTCTGGTGGTTTTGGTGCCATACCGATACTACTCCCTGGCTCCGTTCCATAATATTCTGCCTTGTCCTGGAGTCTCTGACGCTGGAAGATGCTACTTGGTGACCATGATTTCTCCATGCTTAACTCAACAACCATGGCTGCTTTGTGCCTGATGGTCCACCTTGCTTACAGCGACAGACATGCTATTTCAGTTACAAGTAGTGCCTTGGTCCTTGAAGATTCTGCGAGGGGGAAAGCGTGTGTTTGGAGGTTTCAGAGCACATCATCACCTGGAATATTCCGTGATTCCCCCCTTTTGTGGTGCGGAATTGGATTTTAAATGCTATATTCAGAAGGATGGGTATTCTCTCAAGAGAATCATGGGTCAATTGTCTACTCTACTGTCAGGGGCTCAACCAAAGTGATTCCTGAAGAGAACATTCCTCTGGCCTCTCTGCTCCATGTAATCTCACTTGCTTAACAAGAGCAGTCTGTTGGAGGCCTTGAAGGTAGAGTTTGTTAAATCAGCATGCAAGCCACATCACCTCAGTTTGTGCTGCAGTGGATCAGCTATCCCCATCGGATAGTGCAACAGCTTTGAAAAGATAACTGGGAACTCTTAGCTCATGAATTACCAGTCACCCCTTTCTTCACTCTGTTGGAACACATAAACACAATGATCGAGTGGATGTCACAAACCAACTGGAGTGTTGCTTAGAATAATTAATTTCGTAGTTGTATGAATCTTTAATGCAGGTTTTCTTTTGCCAGGTCGTTTCCACGCGTTTGAAAAGGCTCATACGATGGATCGACTTTCTACAGGGAGGGGTGTTAGGCAATTTAAAACCACACTTCTTCAGAGACTTGAGCAGGTGCAGACACTATGCGGAGGAATCACATTTTTATAATATAAATAATTATGTTCTATTAGATTTGGATGATCAACTTTGATAGCATCACTTATGCATATAACATCTTCGAAATCTCATGTAGGAAAATTTCTAGAGCACTCAGAATCTCTGATATATGCTGTTAGTCAAAGAGCTTTGTTGATTATGGAGGCCCCTAATATTGGGTGTGATTATAAAACAGGATGAGAGAAGCACCAAATCAAAGATGACACAAAGAAGTGATGCCCGAGAGATGAAATTATTCTATGAGAAGTAAGATTATTTCTCAAATACGCATAATCACTTGAGCACTTTCTCATTCAGCATTGTCAAATCCCAGTCTCAATACTAAAAATCTAACTCCCACTCTGTTTCTGCATTATTTTTATAGGAAAAAGCAAGCCAATGCACATGAGCTCTTGCCTGTCCTGGCAGAAGTGCTGAAGGCTCTTCTCAGTGGGACTGGCCTGGAGGTTGTGAATTTTTTGACAAAATGAGATAATTGTCTATTATACTGTTTCCTATTTAACACTTTCATAAAATTTCAGAACCTTGTTGCTGGTGAAGATTTTACAGACAAATCAGGATTATTACGATATAACATTCTTCCACTCCATCCTAAATTTAGTCAAAGACCAATTATGCTTCTCCCAGAGGTTTGCCAGTTTTTCTTCTCAAAATTCTCAAAAATCAAATTTTGTCGTGCACCCTACTATGTGTGATAGTGCAATTATAGTATTTTTCTGATAATATGTCTTTACATCTTCACTTTTTGGGTATGGCATAATGGCTCTATGCTCCTGGATTCCTTTACACAGTTTTTTATGAGCAAAAGCAGTAGGGGATTCCCTGCTGTGATTCATTTACACAGTGGGAAGGGCATGATCTGATTGGTATTTGCAACGACAATGACCAATACGTTTTTTCAGAATATGCTTGCTGTAAAATTATAGTGGCGGTTGGGTTTTCTGTAATTCTAACAGCTCAAGTTGTTTTCCTTAAAAACTGGAATACAACAATAATGCTTCCTTTGGAATAAATTCCCATTACTTTGTTACTGAATAAGATTGCCTTCTGTATAGCAAGCAATAGTTATATTTTTAGTTATATGATATAAATCAGCATGCATATAGTTTGTTATAATATTCTCTTATACAGGTCAGAGTTGCTTTCTCAGCGGTATTTAATGTTCGCAGTCTTCCATCAGCGAACATGAAAGATGACAAAACACATACAGATATTCTTAGATGGCTGCAAAGTTGGTTTGGATTCCAGGTAATGAGTTATTCAGTTAGTAGGGCCGGTATTTTCTCTTGTACTACGACTAGATAATTTGGCTTGCTTTTTCTTTGGTTAGACAGGAAATGTCGCCAACCAAAGGGAGCATTTAATTCTATTGCTTGCAAATATGCACGCTCGATTAAATCCCAAGCCATCCTCTGCTCAAATGGTACCCGTACATGACTAGTTTTTATTTATCTACCTTTAATGAGAATGCCATTTTCATTTATGTCCTTTCAGCTTAGTTTTATTTATCTATCTTTAGTGAGAATGCCATTTTCATATATCCTCTTTCAGCTTGATGACAGGGTAGTAGAAGAATTGTTGGCAAAAACATTTGAGAACTATCTGACCTGGTGCAAGTTTTTGGGGCGAAAAAGCAACATATGGTAAAATGTTGCACTGCATCAATTGAAAGTAAGTACCATTTCTTGCACTCAACTGTTTGTGTTGCACCTTCAGGTTGCCCTCTGTGAAGCAGGAAATTCAGCAACATAAGCTTCTGTACATAGCCCTTTATCTCCTCATATGGGGAGAAGCATCAAATTTAAGACTGATGCCAGAATGCTTATGCTACATTTTTCACCATGTAAGTAAAAAGATTTATGCCTCTGATACTTTTGTCGTGCTTCTTCTGTGTTGATGATTTAAACCATTTATGGCGCTCTATTTATCTTGGCACCATTTCGGGAATTTTATTGTTTTACTGTAGTTTTTTTGGTCACATAAATTTCCATTGCCAGGAAATAAAAGGCACCCTATAAACGCTTCTACCAGAATGATCTATCCTTTGTTAACAGTATCCTTTCATGTTAATTAGTTTGCTTTTTAAGAATAAAACCTATGCGTTTCATTACAAGTGGTTTTCAGTTAGGTCAACCAAAAATGTTTATTCTCTTGATTGCATCCTTACAACAACAACAACAACAACAACAACATAGCCTTTTTTCCCAAGCAAGTTGGGGTAGGCTAGAGATGAAACCCGAAAGAAATAAGTTCAAGGTTCAGGCACATTGATAGCTAGTCTCCAAGCGCTCCTATCCAAAGCTATCTCTTTAGAGATATTCCAATCCTTAAGGTCTCTCTTAACCGACTCATCCCACGTCAGTTTAGGTCTACCTCTACCCCTCTTTACATTATCGACCCGCTCAAGAACCCCATTACGCACCGGAGCCTCAGGAGGCCTTCGTTGGACATGTCCAAACCATCTCAGCCGATGCTGGGTAAGTTTCTCCTCAATTGGTGCCACCCCGACCCTATCCCGAATAACTTCGTTCCGAACTCTATCCCTCCTTGTGTGCCTGCAAAACCACCGCAACATCCGCATCTCTGCTACACTCAGTTGCTGGACATGTCGCCTTTTTGTAGGCCAACATTCAGCACCGTATAACATCGCCGGACGAATTGCTGTCCTATAGAATTTGCCTTTTAGCTTTTGTGGCACCCTCTTGTCACAAAGGATGCCAGAAGCTTGCCGCCATTTCAACCAGCCAGTTGAAATTCTATGCCTAACATCTTCATCAATGTCGCCATCCTTTTGTAGCACCGATCCTAAATACCGAAAAGTATTCTTCTGGACCACCACTTGCCCATCTAGACTAACGTCTCCCCCCTCATGCCTAGTCGCGCTGAAATCGCACATCATGTACTCGGTCTTGCTCTAACGCACATCATGTACTCTTGCTTGCATCCTTACTATAAATAAATAATAAGTTGTAATTTGTGCTTGATCTGTTTCTACTACTGCAATAAAATCAATGTTCCATGTGCATCCCCCCCCTTGAGATAAATGAGATGGGAGGTTCTTTTTTTTTTTTCTCGAACACGCAGGAGAGCTGCGTATCTTTGTATTAAGGGAGAAAGAAGTCCAATTACAAAGTAAACGCTCCTTACCTTGGACTAGAATAGGGAGCGCAGAAACCTAAGAAAGAAAAAAATTTACAAGACACACAGAGGCAGCACCGGACCAACTAAACCACGCAACACCATAGTCAGGGGCCTACACCCAACTAGTCAGGGGCTGCACCCTACTCGAGGTAAAAGGTAGTCAGCCCCTTAGCCCCAGCGTATTGCCAAGCATGAGCCTCATCCTCAAACGCTTGCACTGCATGCTGTAAGTTTGGAGCAGCCCCATCAAACATACATGCGTTTCTATGTTTCCAAATGGTCCATGCTCCTAGGATACAGAAGGAATTGAACCCTTTTCTAAGATGTTTCTGCAGATTCCTTCCAGCCTTCTTCCACCACTCAGCAAAAGAGGATCTCCTATTGGGTGTTAAGCTCGACAAGCCTAGCTGCTGCAGGATGGCGCAGCATAATTGTCTTGCAAATACACAAGTCAGGAGCAGCTGTTGGCGAAAGGGTGCCTAGCCGGATTGGTTAGGTGGCCTCAGTAGCACTCCTCAGGTCCTGGGTTCGACTCCCGGTGGGAGCGAATTTCAGGCTGAGGTTAAAAAAAATCCCCTCGCCTGTCTACACGCCAAAGCACATGGAAATAGGTCCCGGCGCACCCCGGCCCGCTCTCACACGGGTTACGGTATGGGTTACGGCGCCCCTGTGTAAGGGTGGGGCAGGGGTTCGGGGGTTTTCTCGGCCTGCGTGAAAGGCCTTCTTCTTACATTAATGCCCGGGGGGCGGCTTGCCCCTCGCAAGTCGAGTTTTTTTCAGGAGCAGGTGTTGAATTGTTTCTTCCTCCTGGTCGCAGAGAAGGCAATTTTCCGGGTGCGGCAATCCTCTTCTTTGTAAGCGATCTGCTGTCCAGCAGCGATTTCGAATGGCTAGCCACACGAAAGTCTTGTACTTCCCAGGCACTCATGACTTCCACAACTGCTTCCATGGTTCAAATGGGATGGATCCCACAAAGTAACTTCAATAGGCTGATCGCGAACCTGAGGCATCAAGTTTCCAGCAATGAATGTCTTCAGTGTTAGTTAGGTTGACTCCTGATATTAGATCCCAAAGTCCAAGATATTCTGCCCGACCATGCCATCCGAGTGCATTTCTAATATCAGCCACCCAAAGATTCTCTTGCAAAGCCTCATTCACTGTTCTCTTTTTTCTGAGTTTAGTGGGAACACATTGGACGACGTTTGGGGCTAAATCACCCAGGCAGCAGCCATGCAGCCAACGATCAGTCCAAAAGAGAGTATTCCTTCCATTCCCAATTGTAGTTTCAACGGCAATAGATGGGAGGTTCTCTAGTATTATACTTCATTTGGATACAACTATGCAGATGCAAGTAATCCTCAATCTCATTTCATGTTAACTCCCCATAGTTAGGAGGGAATGAAAATGTTCTGAAGTGATTTGACATAAAGTCTAAACCAAGACAAAATAATATGCCAATTGGAGATACTGCAAGTCATCAGTGGATATATGTATATAATCACAGATAAGAAAGCCGCTGGAGTTAGCCAGACTTTTAGTCCATAGCATCACATTAAGGTCACAGGTTTTTAAATTGCATCTTGGTTAATTCTTACTGATCCATAGTTGTTGGTGTATATGTGAGCCCATGTATAGAGGCCCATGTAGGGATCCTGCTGAGCACCTCTGTCATGCGTTTGTCATGTTAGACTTCTGTTTTCTTCTTCTTCTTCGCATACTGCGCATGCTTTTAATCTTATTCACTGTGACCTGTGGACATCTTTTGTACTCAGCATGTCTGGCTACAAATATTATCTGGTCATTGTTGATGATTTTTCTCATTACTCTTGGACTTCTCCTTTGCGCGCCAAGTCTGAGACCTTCCACACCCTCCTCCACTTCTTTGCCTGGGTGTCCACTCAATTCGGCCTCACCGTTAAGGCTGTCCAGTGTGACAACGGGCGTGAGTTCGATAACTCCACCTCCCGTTCCTTCTTCCTCTCTCGGTGTGTTCAGCTGCGTATATCTTGTCCGTATACCTCTCCTCAGAACGGCAAGGCTGAGCGGATGATTCGCACGACGAACGACGTCGTGCGCACCCTTCTGATTTAGGTCTCTCTGCCCCCGCGCTTCTGAGCTGAGAGCCTCCACACCGCCACCTACTTGCTCAACCGCCTTCCGTCCACTGCTTTTTCTGCTCCCACTCCACACCACGCTCTCTTCGGGTGTGCGTGTTACCCTAACACCTCCGCCACCGCTTCTCACAAGCTGGCGCCCTGCTTGACTCATTGTGTGTTCCTCGGGTACTCCCCTGACCACAAAGGGTACCGATGCTTTGACCTCACCTCTCGCTGCGTTCTGATCTCCCGACACATCGTCTTTGACGAGTCGGATTTCCCCTACTCCACCTCCTCCACACCTTCTCCTGACCTCGAGCTGGAGTCTCTGTTTCCGACTGACCCAGTGGTTCAGCCACCGTTACCTGTCTGTCATTTTCCTGCAGGTTTTCCCGGCACACCGGCACTGCTTCCGGTGATCCCTGCTACGCCGAGCGCGGCCCCGGTGCCCGCGGTCGTGCCACGCGCGGCCCCCGGACCTCCGGTCGTGCCGCGCGTGGACCCGGTGTCTCCTGCTACGCCACGCACGGCCCCGGTGCCTTCCCCTGCACCTGCGCGGTACGCTCAGCCGGTGCAGGTGTCCCGGCGTCGCTCGGCGCCGACACCAGCGCCGCAGCGGTACGCTGAGCCGGTGCAGGTGTATCGGCGTCGACACCGGCGCCGCCTCCTACTCCGGAGGCTACTGCGTCGCTTACACCGGAGCCGTCGCCGCCGCCGCCTCCTCCGGCTCCCTCTCGAGCCGAGCCGGAGGTGTACCACCCGCCAGTCATCCATCGGGATCCTCGGCATATTCATCCTATGGTGACTCGGCGGATGGCGTCTCAGGCCGCGACTCTCTCCGCCACCGAGAGAGAGCCGTGGGTCTCTCCGGTACCCTCCTCTATCCGCGACACCTTGGCGGATCCTCACTGGCGTCGCGCGATGGAAGAGGAGTACGCGGCTCTTCTAGCCAACCAGACGTGGGACCTCGTGCCGCGTCCGTCTGGTTGCAATGTGGTGACTGGCAAGTGGATCTGGACGCATAAGCGTCAGGCTGATGGCACACTGGAGCGCTACAAGGCTCGCTGAGTTCTCCGGGGGTTCACTTAGCGAACTGGTGTGGACTATGATGAGACCTTCAGCCCAGTGGTGAAGCCTGCTACTGTGCGCATGGTCCTCTCGCTTGCGCTCTCGCGCTCTTGGCCTGTGCACCAACTGGACGTGAAGAATGCGTTTCTTCACGGCACTCTGTCAGAGACTGTCTACTGCTCTCAGCCAGCGGGATTTGTGGACTCGAGTCGTCCGGATATGGTCTGCTGACTCAACAAGTCTCTCTATGGTCTGAAGCAGGCTCCTCGGGCTTGGTACTCTCGGTTCGCCACGTTCTTGCTGACATTGGGGTTCACCGAGGCCAAGTCTGACACGTCTCTCTTCATCTACCGCCGTGGGGATGAGACTGCATATCTACTGCTCTATGTCGATGACATTGTGCTCACAGCTTCCAGTCAGCAGTTACTTCAGAGTGTCATCTCCTCTCTGCAGCAGGAGTTTGCCATGAAGGATCTGGGTCAGCTCCACCACTTCTTGGGCGTCACTGTTGAGCCTCGCCCGTCTGGTCTTCTCCTTCTCCAGCGGCAGTACGCACTCGATATTTTGGAGTGGACTGGGATGACTGATTGCAAACCCTGCTCCACTCCTGTCGACACTCAGGCGAAGCTGTCTACTGATCTGGGTGATCCGGTGGCTGATCATACTGCCTACCGGACTCTGGCTGGCGCTTTGCAGTACCTCACCTTCACCAGGCCGGACCTCACCTACGCTATTCAGCAGGTCTGTCTCCATATGCATGATCCCCGGGAGTCACACCTTATTGCGCTGAAGCGTCTCCTCCGCTACGTCCGTGGCACTGTGGACCTCAGCCTGGTGCTTCACCGCTCGTCCTCTGCAGAGCTGGTGGTCTACATCGACGCTGACTGGGCTGGCTGCCCGGACACTTGTCGCTCCACTTCCGGCTACGCCGTCTTCTTGGGCGGCAACCTGGTCTCCTGGTCGTCCAAGCGTCAGCCGGTTGTCTCCAGCTCCAGTGCTAAGGCGGAGTACCGGGCTGTCGCTAACGGCGTGGCGGAGGTGTCCTGGCTACGACAGCTCTTGGCGGAGTTCCACAGCCCGCTCGCCATGAGCACGCTTGTCTACTGCGACAACGTCAGCGCCGTGTATCTCTCCACCAACCCCGACCAGCATCAGCGGACGAAGCATGTGGAGATCGACCTACACTTCGTGCGCGACAGAGTCGCCATCGGCGATGTTCGAGTACGCCATGTCCCGACTACCTCCCAGTTTGCTGACATCTTCACCAAGGGATTGCCCTCCTCGACCTTCTCGGAGTTTCGCTCCAGCCTCAACGTAGCCGGTGGCTAGTTGTGGCTGCGGGGGGTATTTGCCCTTTGTACTCTATTTGTACTCTCTTCTTGTCCAGTCTTGAACACCGCTGTGCTGGTAGTTCGGACTGGGGGGGCGGGGGGGGGTGTTGGTGTATATGTGAGCCCATGTATAGAGACCCATGTATAGGATCTATTTATCCCACTCTTCTAGGGTTTGGAGGAATACAAGCCATTATTTTCTCCATCAATAGTAACCTCAGAATTCATTTTATTGAGTAAAAAAGTATAGCATCACATTATCTTGAAATAGTGGAAGGAAGATGGTAACTCAGTGCCTAAAATTCCCCTACAGAATGGACAGATTTTCGTAGAAGACTAAATTATGAACAGTACTGGAATGGGTTGTGCTTTAACAATTAAAATTTTGATTCAAGGTTGGCAGATGACGACAGGCAGGATTTCTTCACTTTTTTTCTAGTAAATTATCAATGTTTGCCTTTCTCAGTGATATTATCAAAACATGAAGTTGATTAACTTGTTTATATGATTCTCCAAATAGTATATCTGGGTATTACATTTTTTTATTGCTAAATACTTTAGCCCTCAGTGGAAGTACGGCTACTTTTTGTTTCAGATGTCATATGAGCTATATGGAGTGCTCTCTGGAGCTGTAAGCTTAATTACTGGGGAAAAAGTCCGACCTGCCTATGGAGGAGAGGACGAATCATTTCTTAAAAATGTAGTGAAACCAATATACGATGTTATATTTCAGGTTTAAAATATCTTCTTTTGAACCTTAATACACAGAGATAGAGCTTTGAAGTTTGTATTTACAAATGATTCCCTTTCCCTTTTTAATGAAGGAAGCACAAAAGAACAAGAATGGAGCATCTGATCACTCAACATGGCGAAACTATGATGACCTCAATGAATTCTTTTGGTTAGATACCATGCTTTCTTGTTGTATAGCTTTTAATTAAAAAATGTACTAAATATTTTTATGATGCAGGTCTACTGATTGCTTTAAGCTTGGTTGGCCCATGCGCCCTGACAATGATTTCTTTTTTATATCAGATGAGACTAAGAACTCTCAGGTTTCCTTTGACAAACAGTTACTGTGCCCTCATGCATGCTCTTGTTTTCTATTTGAGTTAAATACACCAGCGGCCCTTGAACTTATCCTCAGGTGCCAATTAGGTCCACAAACTTGTAAAATCGAAATCTAGCACCCTAAACTTGTTAAGTTGTGCCACTTAGGTCCATACCTCTTGACATGGCGCCACGTGGCATGAATTTTTGCAAAATAAACCCTCTAAAATTGCTATCTTCTACCTTCACCCTCTCCCTCCCATTCTCTCTCTTTCTCTCTCTCCCCACGCCTCCCCTGCTTCTTCGGAGCTCGCCGCCCCCCTGCCTCCTCGCATTCCACTGGAGCTCGCGGCCGCCGCGGACGCCACTGCCCCCCGGAGCTCGTGGCCGCCACCCCTGGAGCTCACGGACCCCGCACTCGCCGCCTCCCCTGGAGTTCGCAGGCCACGTGCGTGCGGCGACAGAGCTCGCGGGTCTCGCCCGCACGGCTGCGGAGGAGGTCGCCAAGCTTCCCCACACTCTAGCCTTCCACCTCGCCCGCCCGCCCGTCTCAGCTGCCATGAGCGAGCGCCAGGCCTCCCTCCTCCGCCCCCTCCCCTCGCGACTAGCTCCACGCCAACACAGCCCCTCTTCGGGCTGCCGCCGCGCCCGCCCTGGCTCGGCACTAGCGGGGTCCTGCTCCATGAGCCGCGCGACCTCGCCGTCACGCGCGCACAGGGCGGCCTCCTGCTCCGCCCGACCCGCCTCGGCGTCCTTGAGCATCGCGGGCGCTGGCGGAGGAGGTCGCGGCCCCCACATGCACCGCGGCGGCATCCGGCGTGGTGGGGCTGGGTGCGGGGGCGGCGGATGGCAGCGAGCGGCGGAGCAGAGCCAGATTCGGTCACCGTCGTGAGAGAGAGAGAGGAGGAGGAGGGAGCGAGGCCCCGCCACGCCCGCCCAGCCGCCGCTCCCACGGCCCACGAACTCCTCCTCCCTCCCTTGCTCGGTCCCCTGCGCCCTGCGTTTGCCGCGCCCGCCCAGCCACCGCTCCCGCACAGGCCGCTCGCGTCGGACGCCGCTCCCGCCACCCGCGCGGATTCGGCATGTTGGGGCTGGGTGCGGGGGTGGTGGATAGCAGCGAGTGGCAGAGCAGAGCCAGATCTGGTCGCCGCCGTCGTGAGAGAGAGGAGGAGGAGGGAGCGAGGCCCCGCCGCCACTCCGCGCAGGGGACCGAGCAAGGGAGGGAGGAGGAGTGCGCCGTGGAGGAGAGGGAGCGAGGAGGGACGGCGTGGCGAGGCGGGGAGGAGGGGTTCGCGCCAGCCGCTCGCCGGCGGTGGGGGCGCGCCGACCTTGCCGGCGGTGTGGCGGAAGGGGCGAGGAAGGCGCGCGTGTGGCCGATGGGGGAGGGGGCGTGGTGAGGGGAGGGGAAAGAAAAGAAGGGCTTCTTTGCATATATTCATACCCCTTTAGGGGTTATGGACCTAAGTGGCACAACTTAACAAGTTCAGGGTGTCAGATTTTGATTTTGCAAGTTCGTGGACCTAAGTGGCACCTGAGGACAAGTTCGAGGGCCGCTGGTGTATTTAACTCTTTCTATTTTATCTTTTTACTGCCAGTTCTACACTTCTACTTCTTTGTTGAAGTGTTACTTTCATTTGTTCAAATGATAAATAGGTATTCTGTCTTGGGCTAAGAAATGAAGTTTGAAAGTGGTGCTAATATAGCCTTTTGATCAGGTCTTTTGGAATCAAGCAAGAATAAACCCAAATACCCATGAAATCTCACGTCTGCCTCTATGTTCTCTACCGTCATGCCTCACTCTGTTTCTCTCTGCAAAGCCTCCTTTTCTCTTCCTTTGATACCATCCGCTGCCGCTCCCCTGATTCCCTTCCTACCCTTGCTACCTTGTCCCTAACATCAATCCACAACTACTGAAAATGTAAGCACGTTTTTCAGCTTCAATCAAGGTGTCAAAAAATCCACAGCTAATTAAATCACAAGCAAGAACCGCAAATATTTAGTCAAATGGAAAATGGAAGTTTGTTTGAGATAACTGATCCGCAAGTTAGTTGGCTATTCAACTAAAATCATTAGTGCATAGATTATATTTCTAAACGGCTTCTTGAA
The DNA here is from genome assembly GCF_016808335.1 of Panicum virgatum. Classification (NCBI taxonomy): domain Eukaryota; kingdom Viridiplantae; phylum Streptophyta; class Magnoliopsida; order Poales; family Poaceae; genus Panicum; species Panicum virgatum. Next base: position 14,014,772 of record NC_053145.1, read on the forward strand.
ACTTTTGTCATGTTTTTTTTTTGAATGAACCACACAAGATAGTGTGAGTTTCATTGATATAGTAGAAGAAAAGAATACAAGACTATGGCCCTGGGAGGCTATAGCCAGAAAAATAAAAAGAAACTAAAGTAAAACAGGATCCGCTCGGTTGGATTGGGACGTCAACAACGGGAACTTTACAACTCAAACTCACCCGGTTGGATTGGGGCGTCAATACAGGGAGAACTCGAAAACAACCTGGAGAGGCCCTGACCGGTTGGATTGGGCCGTCAACACGATCAAAACCACTCCGCTAGGCTGCACCGCCGAACAAAGCTGAGTCGGTGCGACAAACCACCTTCTACTCTTGAAGTCATCGCAAGACGCAATCCAAGCCGATAAAGGAAGGGCAAGAAAATAGACAGCCCTGCACCGAGCAGGCCACCACCATGCGGGACCCAATGCCGTAGTGCTGCTGCAACAGTACCCACCATCCAACAGAGTGGAACCACCGGATCCGGACTTCTCGCTGGCTGCCTCGCAGACGCTGCTACGGAACACAACGCCCGGGGGTTTCACCTCGCCCGCCGTCGGACACCTCCTCACTCTCGTCGCCACGCTGAAGACACCGCACGCGGGGGCCTCGCCACATCCGCCTCAGTACTCCATGCCACAGATCCGTATATTGTATTGCTGTCAGGAAGATGAACAATGATGCCCTGTTTACAAGATCTTCATCAACCAACCAAACCGCGCCCGACGGCCGACAGCAACTCGTTGCACAACACATGCACGTAGATTCCGTCGTCATGGCAGCAAACCAGAGTTGTCGCTTGCGCCATCTTTCGACGATGAACCATGCCGGAGTAACTGCAGCATAGCTGAGCCACCCGCCGCAATCCGCTGCAAGCCTAGTTGACCCACGTTGTTGTTGCCGCAAGCGCCGCCCTCAGACGCTGTGCCACACCAAACTGACAGCCGCCGAGCAGTGCCAGTCGCCACGGCACGCTGCAAGCAGCCAAAACCAACCAACATGCAGCAACTTCTCGTCGTCACCAAACTACGAAACGACAATGCATGAGCTTGTCAACCCCCTTGAAGCTCATCCTCCTGCACGTAGTTGTCACCCCCTCGGCCGCTGAGTTCTAGGCTGAGTTAGGTCTCAAGAAACGACGCCTCCCAGGAGGTCACGACGCCAGTGGCGCCGCCGTCGCTCGTCCAGGATCGGACAGGGCTTTCGCAGAGAGAACAGCCCAGGCAATGGTGGGTGGAGCTCGAAGATGACGCCCCCAACGGGGAGAAGGACACCCGAAGGCGCCGCCGCCATCGCCGTCAGGAACCTGGCGGCAAGGACTTTCGTCCGAGGCAACCGAACCCAGACCACTGCACACGTTCAGCCCAGAACCCACCGGGAAATCCAGCTATGGCGGACCACCGAGGGCGGCGCCGCCGCCGTGCTACCTAAGATGCCGCGTCGGAAACAAGCCGTCCAGCCGCTGCCCACGCCTACGTGCCGCCCCCACGCCCGGTCGCCATCGCCGGAAGACGTCGTCACCACCGCGCAGGCCACTGCCGCGCGTGGCCTCCACGCGGCCTCTGCCAGCGCCGCACGGCTGCAACGCAGCCCAGGGTGAGGACCCGGCGCTAGAGCCGCCGCCGCAGATCCGCCACCAAGGCCGCCGGATCCGGACGCGGCCGCCAGCGCCACGCATCCCAAGCAGGCCGCGCATCCCCACGTCGCGCTACTGGGAGGGCCGCCGCTGCCAGTGCTCCAGCCTACCGGCGCGAGGAGTTGCCACATCCTCGCCCTGGCCATGCAGATCTGCCCCTGGGGGCACCGGATCCGGCCTCCGGGACTCCGGATCCGGCAGCCTCGGCCACCGCCGCCACCATGGACGGCATCACCATGGCCACCTCCGTGACCGACGCCCAGGCCTGTGAAAGAAAGGAGCCCCGCTGCCGTCTTCCTAGCCGGCACACGGACTTCCAGTGCACGGCTCCGGCAGCGGCGAGGAGAATAGGAAGCCTGGAGGGGTGGTGCGGCGGCGCTGGGCAGGGGGCCGCCCGTGTCGCCCTCCCAGAGAAGACGATGCGGGGGCGGGGTCGACGTGTTTACACACACACGCCTTTAAACTTTTGTCATGTTGTGGACGCTTGAGTGGCTCATTTGTGCTTCTAGTCCATATTGAGATTTAAGTTAAGGCTGAGTAGTATATAAAACTAAGGGAGTCAAGTAGCAACTTCTGTTTAAACCTTTGGAATGAAGCTTGGATTTAAAGCTTGAATGCTATCGGTGTGTAGTTTCTTTAATGCAGAGACAGGCTGTAGCAAGCTGGGCATTATCTACAACATGAACTGATTGAAACTTGCAATTCGGATATATAGCTATATAGCGATATTCAACATTTCCCTTCTTGATGGAGTTCTTTCTCTTATCCTTACAATTGTTAAATTCTCATATTGTTTAGATTCTTTGTGCATCAAGATTATCAAGGGTGCCACAAGGCATTGAAAGTTGTGCTAGCTGTATTCCACTAGTGTCTGTAGACACATCACACCAAAATGAGCAGCAAAATTCCCAACTGCCTCATGAGTCATCATCCACAGAAAACTATCTTAATTCAGGAGCCGAACAAAGACAACAGGTAACAGTTATTTCAAAATGATCATCCTAAAAAATATGTAATTTTGACTCATATAACCAGGTTTATTACTTATTTATGCACATTCCAATTTATTTACGGAAGTTGAAAAAAGGATTAATAGTTATGTATATACCGATACTCTGTGATGCTGATTTATTCACACGTACACTGTATTGCTTGCATTTATCACACTGTATACAACAGTTACCAGAACCCTCAAGGTTCAAGGAGTATGAACTTGTTTCTTATGTGCTTTCATAACTTACTGTTTTGTAATCTCTATGCTGCATGGTTCTTCATGTACATGCGCGACTCAGGATGCTTGGATTTGGGTACATTTGTTTGATTTTTTTTTGTTTACCTGTTTTCATTTTTTTTGGTGGTACTGCATATAGCAAACTACAAGTTCCAGATCTCAACAAAGGTGGTTGGGAAAGACGAATTTTGTTGAGGTCCGTTCCTTTTGGCATCTCTTCAGAAGCTTTGATAGGATGTGGACAGTTCTTGTGCTTGGGCTTCAGGTTTAGTTTTCTATCATTAATGATTGAGTGGATGCATTTAGGATTACTTTCACAATTCTGTCAGACCTTTCAATACATTTCCTTTTTCATTTTATTTTCAGGTTCTGATAATTATGGCATGGCAAGGCTTAGGGAGTCCTACTCAGTTACTTGATCCAATAATTTTTGAGGATATTCTGAGTATTTTCATTACCAATGCAGTACTTCGAGTTATCCAAGGTTGATGTGAATCTTTGTATCTTATGATTATATCAGTTATTAGCTTATTATGTTATGAGAAAATAATGTGTAATCAATTGAAATACCTACTTTTGTTTCCCTTTTTAATATCTGATGCATGGTTGACATACCTACTTTTTCTTGCAGTTATCCTTGACATTGCTTTCTCATGGAGAACCAAGCAAACAATGAGATCCGATCAGATCCTACGATTTACTTTAAAACTTTCTCTTGCGGTGGCATGGGCAATCATTCTTCCTATATTTTATGCCAGTTCTCAAAATTATAGGGCTTGTTCAGCTAAACGATCTAAAGCCTTTCTGGGAATGTTCTGCTTGTCAAAATATATGGTGGTTGTTGCATTGTACCTTACAAGCAATGTGATCGGGATGGCGTTATTTTTTGTCCCAGCTGTCACCAACTACATAGAGACATCTACTTGGCGAATTTGCAGTATGTTGTCATGGTGGTCTCAGGTATGTGTTTTCTCTTAACATTTTCTTAAGCTTGTAAAATATAACAAATTATATTGTCATAAAACTAATTTGGATGTGTTGTCATGACATTTTATATCAAATAACTTCAGCACCTTTAAAGTTTTAAAATAATCTACTATTTTTTTTAACATAGGTACTACCTCACTTTGCCTGATGGCTTGCATATCTTGTTATTATGCCCTAATGACAATTACTTGTGCAGCCACAATTGTATGTTGGACGAGGAATGCAAGAAGGACTAGTACCTTTACTGAAGTAATATATTTGTATACAATTAGTAACTTTGTTTTGGACATTTAATATGTGCTAAATCATTGTTTCTATAACTCACAGGTACACAACTTTTTGGATGATTCTCTTGTCAAGTAAATTTTTATTCAGCTACTACTTTGAGGTAAGATTCTCTCTCAAGCATGCACTGGACATGATCATAGTTACGGCTGGAAAAATTTTGTTTGTTCTTGCACTACTTTGTGATACATTGTTTTTTGACCAAAATACATACAGATTAAGCCTCTTGTAGGACCTACGAAAGAAATTATGAAGATCAACGTGAACAAATATGAGTGGCATGAGTTCTTCCCACAAGGTCCTCCATATGCAATCTTGCTTTTTGTGTTTTTCCTTACTTTTTGTAATATTATATTTGTGCTGTCAAATTACAGCCAAACAAAAATAATGATTCTATATGTTTGATTTTGCACCAGTCAAGAGTAATGCTGGCGCTATTCTTGCTGTATGGGCCCCTATAATTCTTGTGAGGATTCCATATACTTACAGTAATTGCAGTTATAATTGTGCATAACTGCATATGCCTCTGGAACTGGGATTATCTAATATTTTTTCTTTTCATCCTCAACAGGTCTATTTCATGGACACACAGATATGGTATTCTGTATTCTGTACTATTTTCGGTGGTATGTGTGGTATTATCCATCATCTTGGGGAGGTGAGATTGGGCACACTTAACATGGGAACTCATTTTAGATGTCTATACCATACTAGATTCTTACCTCCTATACTCATCTAGATTCGCACAATGGGAATGGTGAGAAGTCGGTTTTGTACCTTACCTGAAGCCTTCAATATGTCTCTTGTTCCTCCAGCAATGCCAAAAGAGAAAAAAAGAATGTTTCCTAGTTTTTTGGAGAAGAAAATATTCAAGGTGAAAAATGTTCATTCCATTTTGAGCTACCTGAAGATGTTTTTTTCCCCGTTATGTGCATTCTGTTTTTTTAAATGATTCCTTGTTTTCAGAAATTAGGTAAAGCTGAAAGAATCGACCCGACGAAGTTTGCTTTGGTTTGGAACCAGATAATAAATAGCTTCCGTTCAGAGGACATAATAAGCAATAGGTAAACATCGATGACCCTGTTGCAACTTAAGTTTCACCGGACCTGTAAAGAAAAATTGTTGTTTTCCAGAGAGATGGAATTGATGACGATGCCCATGTCACTAGAGCATAGTTCTGGTTCCATTCGTTGGCCATTGTTTTTACTTGCTAAAAAGGTAAGTTGACCTATTCTATGGTACACACTGTTTTCTGCAACACCTTTATAATGTCGAAGTTGACATAATCTATTTATTTTGATAGATTATGTTTCTTGTCTCCACAGACCTTTGACAGAATATAAGGCATTTCTAACAGTTAGCACATTAATATGCAAATGCACCTTTTCTAAATATAATATTATTTCAAGTTATGCAGATTAAAGCCTGGTGGTAATAGACTTTTTTCATTAAAAATTTCTTAATTTTAACTTTAGAAGACATTACTTTATGAGGGCACAGCTTTCAATAATGCTAGCTTCATACTTGTAACTTGTAAAAAGCGTCATTGAAAAATAAACTTATTAGGGGATATGTCTGTTGCAAACTGTCATTTGCGCGCGCACACAAAAAAAGGAAATGGTCTACGGACCATTGAACAAATCTTCACAGTTTCAAGTTATAAACACAAAAAAAGTTAAGGGCAAAAAAATATTCTTTGAAAAGTGACCTATTCTTTTTGAGTCCTTGAATAGTATGTTCTATCTGTTACCTTTGGATAATTAGACAAGTGATGATCTCCATTAGTCCTAGGTGGACATATATGTAGCCAGGGTATGGGCCACTATGGGCCTAGATAACATATGGGCCTTAACCCCCCCCCCCCTCAAACTCAAGGCGGATCTGAAGCGTTGAGTTTGAGCAAATGAAGACGATGATGCTCTCGAGTTTGGGCTTTAGTAAAAAAATCAGCAAGTTGCTGCTCTGATGAAACATACTCAAGAGCAATATTTTTCTGATGACAATGAGACCGTGTAAAGGAGGCATCAACACCAATGTGCTTCGTGAGTTCATGCTTCACAGGATTATTAGCAATCTGAATGGCTCCAGTGTTATCACAAAGAAGAGGTGTGGGGGTATCACAAGAAACTCCAAAATCAGCTAATAGCCATCGAATCCACACAATCTCAGCAGTAGTAGTGGCAAGAGCTCTCAGTTCTGCCTCTGTACTAGAACAGGAGACATCAGCTTGCTTCTTGGACTTCCAGGCAAGAGGAGAAGAACCAAGAAGAATGCAATAACCAGAGACAGAACGACGATATGTTGGATCACTGGCCTAAGTGGAGTCTGAATAAGCATGAAACTGAAGTGAATTGTCATGAGCATAGAATAAACCCCGAGAGGATGTCCCACGTAAGTATCGCAGTACACGAAGCAAATGCCCAAAATGAATTGAAGTTGGAGCACTCACAAACTGACTCAAAATATGAATAGTGTCGTGGTGCTGCAAACCACAGCCGGGTGGCGGATGGCACCCGCCCTAGCCCTGAGGGTGTGTACTCGGGGGTTAGCTGGTCTTAGATCGATCTCACTCAAGAACATGATGAACACAGCAGGATTTAGAGTGGTTCGGGCCGCCGGAGCGTAATACCCTACGTCCACTGTGTGTTGTATTGCCTTCCCACGAGAGTGAGAAGGTTGCAAGAGCTTGAGTCTGTCTGGAGCTGTCCTGTACAGCGAGTGCCTCCCTTTTATATCTCAAGGGAGGCGCGTACATGGCTGCCGGGACCCCGACAAGTGGGCCCAGCGATGCGGTATAAAATATAGTACTTTTCACATTATGGCGTTGCAGGCAAAGGAGATCTTTCTCTGGATATCTTTGCCTGCTCTTGGAGTCTCCCGTTCAGCATGTCTAGGCGCTGTCTTGTCGGAACGGCGCCCGTCGTAGCCAGCGGCGTCGCCTGCCACGTAGCTGAACGGCTGTGTAGGGAGCGGCGTAGGCGGTATGATGGAAAAGTGCCGTGCCGTCGTATCCATTTAATGCGGCTGACGGGCTCTGCGCGGGCGCGGCACAGGCGGCTGCACTGTGCACCTTGGTAATACGCGGTGCACAGCGGGGCCTGTCAAAGGCTGTCCCGCGTGCTGCGGCGGCAGAGCATGCGTCAACCATCCGCATTAAATGTGGTGGGTGGGCGAGTCCCCCTTGCGGAGGACTCGCGCATGAGCCCGCGCCCGTGCCCCCGGGACACGTGGCGTCTCCGGACCTCCGCACGGTAAGGGGGGTCCGGACGGCGCAGGAGGCCCCGGACCCCTATGGGGGGTCCGCGGCCTGGCTGTCAGCTCGGAGCTTCCATCCCTTAGAGACACGTGGCGTCTCCGGACCCATCCCCAGGCGGGGAACGGGTCCGGGGCCGTTGGCCTGGTGAGGGAAGAGCCTGTCCGGTGGAGCCTGGCTACTCCGTCCTTACGCGTAGTTACGGATAACTACGAGGGTCCTGTTTTGCTGCGGTAAGAGTGGGTACCCCTGCTACAGGGTACCGACAGTGGCCCCCGGGCCCACCTTGGGGGAGGTACGAACCCGCAGGTGGGGCCACTACTGCGATTTGGCTCTGCATAGCTTGAAGTTTCTTGCTGTAGAGGTCTTGACCGGCCTTGACCATCCATCGGATTGTTCGCTGCCTCATCACATCGCAACGGCTTATTGACTCGTGGCCCCCACGCACAGTGGTACACCTAGTCATGCGCGCGACGCTCGGCATTCTTGCGGCCAGAGTAAACGGATCATTTACCACCGGCGCAGTTCCCGAAAAGCTCGGCCACGCCAGCGCTTAATGCGCGCACGTCAGCTCGGCTTCCGTCTCGCTCCGCGCGCGCGTGGGCAACGGTTCAGATCCCGTCTTTTCGCACCCTTGTTCGTTACCCGCTCACCCCGCCAGGTGGGCCTGGGCCCCCATGTCATGGACTGGGTGGTTAACTCCAGGCGCGGGCGTCGCTTGGGTTCTGGCGACGGTTCCGGAGTGCGCCGGTTGAATCGGGCTTATAATGGGATGAATCCGCATTCCGCGGTTACTTTCCCGCATTCGTCTTCTTCCTTCCAACCTTTGCGCCCCTTGCCTTCGAGCTTTCCTCGCCCCTTTCTCCCCCACACAGGTCGCTTCTTACTCCACCGAGAGATGGCGTCCCTTGTTCATCCCCGCCGCTACCAGACCGAGGGAGAGTTGAACACAGTGCGCCGTCTGCTGGGATGGAGTGCTCAGGAGACCGGCTGGGGGGTGCGAGCAGGCTCGGTTCCCCTTGGCAACCTCCGCGCCGGGGAGTTTGTGCTATTTATCTCGCACATCTCCACCGGCGTGGGATTGCCGATTTCTTCGTTCCTGCTGCTGCTGCTGGAAGACTTCGGCCTCCAACTTCAGCATCTGACGCCGCACTCCCTCCTCCTGACGTCCATCTTCATGCATTTATGCGAGATGTTCGTGGGAGTTCGGCCCTGTGTCATCCTCTTCCGCTATTTCTTCATTCTGGTGAGGTCCGGAAGGAGCAAGGACGAGGTGGGGGGGGTACTACTTCCAGGTGAGGAGTGACCTGGCGACTCCTTACATTCCCGGCCTTGCTGGCGGAAAGTTGGAGGAGTGGCGCAGGGACTGGGTGATCGCCACCACTGAAGCCAACGAGCGCCTCGCCCTGCCGACCGAGGGGCCCGCCTCCGACAAGGCATCCTGGAGGGCCAAGCCGTCGCTGTAGCCGGAGTTCGACTCCGTGCTGGACAAGATTAGGTCACTGGCGGAGAGCGGCCTCACCTCGTGGCACGTGCTCGGAGACTTCGTGAAGCGCCGGATCGCTCCCATGAAACAGCGGCCGCGTCCTGCGTGGAACTTCACCGGCCTCAACGACTGCAGCAGGACCCAACGCGGTGAGGGGAGTGACCTGACTCAGGAGGCCTTGGAGGTTCTGGTGCGGAACGTGACTGGGGACACCTTCATCCCGGAGAACCTGATCCTCCCGCAGAGCGTAGTCCCCCTCTGCGAGGACTCCGCGAGGGTGGCGGTGCTGGCAACCTTGCCGACTCTGGACGACGGGGGACTGGCCCCACGCCAGACCGGAGGCGACACGAACCGCGGGCTCCGGATCCCTGGTGCATCCGGGGATCAGGCCACGCTGAGCGCTGCGGGACCCGGTGCCACCACGAAGGGGAAGCAGGCCGCGGCTAGCAGCGCGGCCGCAGCCGGCTCCAGCCGGGCACAGGGCAGCTCCAGTGCATCGTCGGGCGACGCGGGCCGGCGCAGGCTACTCCGGGGCGACGGGACCCTGGTCTCGGAGCCCGCCGCGAAGCGCCAGAGGTCTTCTGAGGGCGCAGGCCAGGGTAGCTCCCGGGCTGCCGGCCCCCACGGGCCCTCTGGGGCGACTGACCAACACCATCGCCGCCGAGGAATTCCTCCCGCCGGCAGCAAGAGCAGAAGCAGCAGCCGCAAGAGCAGCGGCAGCAGGCACGTGGGCGGCAACAGCAGCAACAGGTGCGACCCCGGGTTGCGTCCATGCCGCAGCCACAGGGACAGCAGCAGCGGGAGCAAGCCCGGGTTGCGCCTGCATCGCAGCTGCAAGGGCAGCAGCAGCAACAGCAGCAGCAGCCGCAAGAGAAGAGGCCCGGGCTCCGGGGACGCTGGGTACCCGGTACTTCTGGGTTAGTGTCATCCTGCTCTCTTCCCTTGCGCCGGTGCTCTGTTTTGTTTTTTGAAGACTTTTCTGCTTTGTTACCAGGGCTCCTCGCCCCAGCGGCTCTTCTACCCTCGCCGGCACATCGGCAGGTGCCCAGGCGTCGGCGGCCTCGGCGTCGACAGCGACGGCGACAGCAAATGCGGTACCCACAGGTACGGCGACCTGCTGCTAGCTTCGTGGCGTATGACATGATGCTGACTGGCGTGTCATTTTTAGACTCCGCAGCGCACAACGCGGCGGCGGCGACGGGGGCGCCGGTGCTGGGCGCGGCTGCGCCCGACACGCGACCAGTGGAGGACGCCGGTGCCGGGTGCTGCCGCACCCCGATGCCGCGGCGGCGAAATGCCGGCTCTGGGCGCGGCGGCCCCCGGCGCTGCGGCGGCGGAGGCGCCAGTGCTGGGCGCAGCCCATTCCGACGCGGTGTGGAGATGCCGGTGGCTGGCGCAGCCGCACCCGACGCGGCGGCGGCGGAGGCGCCGGAGCTGGGCGCAGCCGCACTCCGACGCGGCGGCGGCGGAGGCGCCGGAGCTGGGCGCAGCCGCACCCGACGCGGCGGCGGCGGAGGGCAACCGGAGCTGGGCCGCAGGGCCGCACCCGACGCGGCGGCGGCTGAGGGCACCGGAGCTGGGCACGGCCCGACCCGACGCGGCGGCGGCGGAGGCACCGGACGTTTGAGCCCGGCCGCGCCCGACACGGCGGCAGCGGGGGGCGCCGGAGCTGGGCACAGCCGCGCCCGACACGACGGCAGCGGGGGCGCCGGAGACAAGTGCCGCAGCGGAAGCCCCCACTTCCAGCTCCGGTCCGGTTGCAGAGGAGGAGTTGGAGGTGGTCTTTGGCCGGCGGCTCCTGCAGCTCCAACTCCCGGAGGAGGATGCGACTCCCCTTCCCCAGGTGCTGTTGCAGGTTCGGCGGTCGATCGAGGAGGCAACCTCTTCCGCTGAGGTGGCCTTCTGGCGGGAGTGGTCTGCCCTGGAGAGCGAGCGCCAGCGCCTCTCCGACTGGCACACCCGCCTGGAAGCGCGCACGAAGGCTGAAGCCTCCCTCGCTGCGGAAACTCGGTCAAAATTCAAGGCGGACCAAGAGGCCTACCGAGCCAACCTTAAGAAGGTGTTTGACCGAGAGTTCGCAGTGTCAAACCGAGAGAAATCCTTGGCGCAGCGGGAGCAGGACTTCACCCTGGAGGTTGTTGGCTTCGCAGCTCAGCGGTCCGACCTCGAGGCTCACATCGCAGCTCAACAGTCCGAGCTGGAGGCTCGCAGCGGGGACCTCGAGGTCCGGAGGCAGGAGCTCGACGTCTTCTCTGCGACTCTGCAGGGATGGCGTGAACAACTGCAGGAGAGAGCCCGCCAGCTAACCGCCGACGAGGCGGATTTGGAGGAGGGCCGGAAGTCCCTCGCCAAGCGGGAGGCTCACGCCACCGGCATAGAGAAAGAACTTGGGCGCCAGCGTGAGTCGCTCAAGAAGTTGAGGGACCGGGCGGAGGAGAGGGAGGCCGAGCTCGAGGAAAGGTCCCGCGGGCTCGAGGAAAGGTCCCGCGGGCTCGAGGAAAGGTCTCGCGAGGTGGAGGTGGCCAAGGCGGCCCTGGACACCCGGGTGCAAGAGGCGGTCCAGGAGGCGGTCCGGAAGCACCAGGAGGACCAGCGCGCGGGAGCCCAGCGGATCGCTGACTGGGCGGCCGAAGCGAGCCTCGCACTGGTGCCATTGGGGATGAGCCCGATCCAGGTGGCGGAGCCGCCAGCTTCGATAGCTGACGCTCTCCCAGTGCTGAGCTCTGCTTCGGATAGGCTCCGTCGTCTGGAGCCAGCCCTTGCTGGTCAGCTTGAAACCGAGGGCCGCGAGCTGATCCGGATGGTGGCGGAGCACATCCTGACCTGCCTCCGGAGCCACGACCCGACCATCTCGTTGGCGCCCGTGGTCGATGGCCCTGTAGCGGAGACAGAGGCCGTCGCTCGGGACAGCGTGCAGGAGGTCGTTGACTTCGTCGCCTCCTACTTCAAGCGAGAGCCTGCAGACCCTTGAGCTGGGCATTGTATCTTTTTCCTATTGCATTATGTAACAAACTTTGTACTAGCTGAAATTTTTTGAAGTAGAAAAAACTTCAACTTAGCTGTTTGTCAGTTGTTGATTTGCAGTATACAGCTCCCTGGTAGCACCCCGGTGCCCTGGCCCCCTGGCAGATAGGTTCAGTTGCTTGGACCTGTCTGCCAACTGAGTCGTAGAAGATACTCCGGACCTCCTTGGCATAGGGCTGCATAGCCTGTAAGACGAGCAAGCGCCTTGTTCCCTGTGTAGTATACAGGAGTACAGATAGAAGAATCAAGTTCGCTTAGATAGTAGCAACGATACTGCATCTTAGCTATTTGACACATGCAGAATTCATCCATGATGTCTGGGTCAAAGCGGATGCCCCGGGCCCCCTGGGAGAGAGACTCAGTTGCTACGAGTCTGTCTACCATCGAGACTGGCTCTTATCCTGCATGAAAGCTTTGAAGCGGATACCCAGACCCCCTGGCAGATAGGCTCAATGGTTTGAGACTGGCTACCGCTAACCTGTGTACCACTTCAAAGTTATAGCTTAGTAGCAGACCCGCGGGGCTCATTCCTGACCAGTCCCAGGCTGGTACCAGGTCCAGGGCTCTAGATGCACAGGCCCAGGTAGTTCAGTGCTTGCTTCAGAGTGGTGGAGTGCGTAGGCTTATGGTACGGAATCAGGCTAAGGCACTACACAGGGCTCCGGACCACTCCAGTAAACAGCACGATCCTTCCGGACCTGGCTTCAGCGTCCCAGACCCTCCGCAGCAGTGGGTGAGGTCGCTTTGTTGTACTCGATCCTTTGAGATATAGAGCTGGACATGCCGTGTTGGATTTAGGAAGCCAACTCTTGAGCTGGAATGAGGTCCGGGCCCCCAATTACCCGGCTCCAGGTACTAGAGCGCTCGTTACAGGGTGGTGGAGTGTGTAGGCTTTTGGGTACGGAACCAGCTAAGCGGCTACACAGGCTCCGGACCACCCCTGGAAACAAGTACCCGCTCCCAAGAGTAGGTCCCTAGGGGTCCGGACCCCCCTCCAGCAGCAAGAGGGTCCAGATCTGTACGGCAGTCCAGCAGCTCAATGCAGATCTTAGTTGTAGCAACAAGAGTAGAGGTTCCCGCGGGGGTTAGAAAGGTGAGAACTCCGAGAATCGAAATGCGTAATTTAACTTTGACACAAAGACAGAACTAGGAGAAAATCTTTCCTTTGCAATCTTGATGTACATGGTTTGCGCGATGGATGCCAGAGGCCGGGTTTACGAGGTCGGACCTCTACCGCTCTGAGCCGCGCGTTAGCCGGTGGTGCGATGGATGCCAGAGGTCGGGTTTACGAGGGTGGCCCCCAACCGCTCTGGGCCGCACGCTAACTCTATCTTATTACAAAGGAAAGGTTTATTTCCCTGCTATGCCTAGGTGTAAAACTTACGCAGATGCTCTATATTTCATGGGTTGGGCAGCGGCACTCCATCTTCTGTGGCGAGGCGAACGCATCCGGGCCGGCATACCTCTGTAACCCTGAAGGGCCCCTCCCAGCTGGGGGAGAGTTTGTGGAGCCCTGCTCGGCTCAGGATCCATCTGAGGACGAGGTCGCCAGCCCGGAGCTCCCTGCTGTGCACGAACCGTTGATGATAGTGCCGGAGCGCCTGGTTGTAGCGTGCGTTTCGGATTGCTGCTCGCCACCTTCGCTCGTCAACGAGGTCCACGTCGTCGCACCGCAGCTGCTCCTGCATGGATTCGTCAAAGGCCTGGACTCGTGGTGAGCCCAGGTGAATTTCTGGGGGAAGGCATGCTTCAGCCCCGTAGACCAGGAAGAACGGAGTCTCCCCGGTGGCTCGGCTGGGTGTGGTCCGGTTGCCCCATAGCACGCATGGAAGCTCGTCAACCCATTTGGCACCATGCTTCTTCAAGCAGTTGTAGGTGCGGGTCTTGAGTCCCCTGAGGATCTCTGCATTCGCTCTCTCAACTTGTCCATTGCTGCGAGGATGTGCTACGGACGCGAAGCATAGCTGGATGCCAATGTCCTCACAGTACTCTTGGAAGAGCCTGCTTTTGAATTGGGTCCCGTTGTCCGCGATAATGCGGTTTGGGACGCCAAATCTGCACACAATGGACCTGAGGAATGCGACTGCCGATTTCTTAGTGATATTCACCACAGGAGTAACTTCCGGCCACTTGGTGAACTTGTCGATGGCGACATAGAGGAACCGGTACCCGCCAACAGTCCGGGGGAATGGTCCCAGGATATCCACACCCCACACAGCGAATGGCCATGAGGGCGGAATCATCTGCAGAGCTTGAGCCGGGGTGTGTATTTGCTTTGCATGGAATTGGCATGCTTTGCAGGACCTCACTAGCTCAGCCGCATCCTGGAGTGCTGTCGGCCAGTAGAAACCATGTCGAAAGGCCTTGCCAACAAGCGTGCGAGAGGAGGAATGACTTCCGCACTCACCTCCATGGATCTCCGCGAGCAACTCGCGGCCCTCTTTCTGGGAAATGCACCGCATGAGGACACCGTTGGCGCCACGGCGGTAGAGATCCCCTTCTACCACCGCGTAGCGTTTAGCCAATCGGACTATGCGCTCAGCGGACACATCGTCATCAGGGAGGATGTTATCCTTCAGGTAGTTCCGGATCTCGGAGATCCATGCATCGGGAGCTCCCTGAGTAGGTGGGTGTGGCCCTGCGAGGTCACCAGGATCCTCAACAGGGCACACAGCCCAGGTTGGGCACCACAGGAGGAGTGTTGCCGGGACCGCTGGCTTTGAGGTGCTAGCTTGATCCCCTTCACCCAGGTCGGCAGGCTGGGCGGTAGGTCTCAGCAGCCGTCTTTCGAAGACACCCTCGGGCACGGGTGCCCAGGTAGATGCTCTCGCAGAGAGATCATCTGCTGTTGAGTTGTGCTCGCGGGGAACATGTTGTAGTTCCAAGGCGTCGAAGTCCTTCTCGAGCTTCCTCACGTGTATGAGGTATGCCGCGAGCTGGGGATTGTTGCAGTTGCAATCCCCTCGGACCTGCTTGATGATTAGCTGGGAGTCCCCCTTCACCAGGAGCTGCCGGACCCCCAATGAGAGGGCTTGTGTCAGGCCAAAGATCAAAGCTTCGTACTCCGCCATGTTATTGGTGGCCTTGAACTCAAGGTGCAACATGTACTTCAGCTGATCTCCGTTTGGGTCGATGAGGACCACACCAGCTCCGGCCCACTTTTCGCGGGCGGACCCGTCGAAGAAGAGTGTCCAGTGGGGTTCGGTGAAGACTGGTGCCCTGATTTCCGGCTCCGGGGGTCCAGCGTTGACGACCGGACCCCCAGGATTGCTTGGGGAAGGAGTCCACTCTGCTATGAAATCAGCCAGGATCTGGCTCTTGACTGCATGGCGTGGCTGGAATTCCAGTTGGAACTCGGCCAGCTCTGCCGCCCACTTGGCGATATTGCCTGTGGCGTTGGAGTTGTGCAGGATCGCTCTTAACGGGTAAGAGGTCACTACGACAACTCGGTGTGCCTGAAAGTAATGGCGCAGTTTCCTGGACGCAATAAGTATCGCATAGATAAGCTTATGCGTCTCAAGATACCTGGCCTTCGCCTCGTGGAGGACTTCACTGACGTAGTAAACTGGTTTTTGGACGGTCCGGACCCTGGTTACCAGGTCCGGGTCGCCCTTATTCACCACATCAGATCCTTGGGCCCCCAGTGACTATGGGTTCCCACTAGCACAAGGCTCGTCCGGACCCCTTTGTGCGGGGTCCGGGGCTTCAGGCTGAGGTGAGGCTGACGGGCCCCCGTGTCCGGGGTCCGGCTCACCATCTTTGGCCGGGGAGACCCTGGTGTCCCCCTGGCGAGCTTGTTCCGTCCTTTCAGCGACCAGCACCATGCTGACTGCCTCCGCAGATGCAGCAAGATACAGAAACAACGGCTCACCGGGCTCTGGAGCCACCAATACTGGCAGCGAGGTGAGGTGCTGCTTCAACTCCTGGAAGGCCTGTTCAGCCTCTTCGGTCCAAGAAAATGGACCGGACCTCCTCAATAGTTTGAAGAAGGGGAGGGCCCTCTCAGCTAGCCTCGATATGAAGCGACTAAGAGCTGCGAGTGATCCAGTGAGCTTCTGGACATCCTTGATGCGGCCAGGAGGCCTCATCGCTTCGATCGCCTTGATCTTGGCTGGGTTTGCCTCGATGCCTCGATGTGAGACCAAGAAACCCAGCAGCTTCCCTGCTGAGACGCCGAAGATGCACTTCTCGGGATTCAGCTTCGTGCGCGTGCCGCGGAGCCGGTCGAAGACGAGGGACAGGTCCTCCACTAGCGTTGACCATACCTTAGTCTTGACCACAATGTCATCGACATAAACCTCAACAACATCTCTAATTAGATTACAGAAGGTTTTGTTCATGGCTCGTACAAACGTGGGTAAGGCATTCCTTAGACCATACGGCATGACAATGTAGCAATAAAGTCTATCTACTGTTACAAAGGCAGTATGCTTCCTATCCTCTCTAGACATCTGAATCTGGTGGAAACCAGAGTATGCATCTAGGAAAGACAAAAGGTCACACCCGGAGGTGGAGTCCACGATCTGATCGATACGCGGAAGAGGGTAGGGGTCTCTAGGACATGCCTTGTTGAGGCTGGTGTAGTCGATGCACATCCGAAGCTTCCCGTTGGCCTTTGGGACGACGACCGGATTGGCCAACCACTCGGGGTGGTGGACCTCCTCGATGAAGCCGGCATGTAGGAGCTTGCGAACTTCTTCGCGGATGAAGTTTTGTCGCTCCACGGACTGCTTCCGAGACTTCTGGCGCACCGGCGTGGCGTCGGGGTAGATCCTCAGATTGTGCTCGATCACTTCCCTGGGGATCCCGGGCATCTGTGACGGTTCCCAGGCGAACACGTCGACATTTGCCCGGAGGAAAGCGATGAGCGCGTCTTCCTATTTCTCCTCCAGGTTCCCCGCGATGCGGGTGGTCCTGGTGGAGTCCGCTCCAATCTGCACCGTCTTCACGGGAACATGGTCCGGATCGGACGGTTGGACCTTGGGAACCTTTGCAGGCGCGTTAGGTTGCGAGGTGGACGGATCCTCCTCGGAACGTGCAGCCTCTGCCGCCAGAGCATGCAGTCTCTCAACTGCAGCGACGGCAGCGGTGCGGTCGCCCTGCACGGTGAGGACTCCGGCAGGGGAAGGCATCTTCAAGACCAAATACCCATAATGAGCAATGGCCATGAAGCGGTAGAGCGCCGGCCGGCCAATGATGGCGTTGAACGGGAGGTTTACTTCCGCCACATCGAACAGAACGCTCTCTGTGCGGAAGTTCTCCTCGGTCCCGAACGTGACCGGCAATGTGATGCTCCCCAGAGGGAACACCGGGTGTGGGCCCACCCCAGAGAATGGGCGAGAGGGAGTCAGCTTGGACTCCGGGTTCTGCAGCTGCTTGAACGCTGCATAGCTGATGACATTGAGGCCTGCCCCACCGTCAATCAGCACGTGATAGAGCCTTACGTTGGATATGACGGGAGCGGTGACTAGAGGTAGTACACCAGCTCCGGCCATATTCTCTGGGCAGTCGGATGGCCCGAAAGAGATGGTGGTGTTCATCCACCTCTGGTGCGGCGCCGCCTTCGGGACCCCCGGCTTCACCGAGAGGACCTCCCGGCGAAGGGTCTTCACGTCCCGTCGGGAGACAAGCTCCCAGCTTCCGCCGTACATTACGTACAGCTTCTTGCGGCGGTCGCCGTTGTCGGAATCGGAGTCGTCGCCGTGGTAGACGCCCTTCAGCTCTCGAGCGGGGGATTGGTACCCCAGCTCCTTCTCCCCGGCGGCGGCCCCGCTGTCGGAGGCCTTCTCCTTGCCGGCGCGCTGGCGAGGAGGAGGTGAGCCGTCTTTAGAGGACTGCTCCCGCCGCCCACTGACCCGCTTCGCGAGCTTCTGGATCTCGCGGCAGTCAGCGGCGCTGTGGCGTGCGGTGGGATGCACTGGGCATGAACCTCCGCTCCCACCTTGCGGGCGAGGGCGTTTGCCATGTGCATTTTGGCCCCCAGCCGCTGCTGCCGCAACCGGCGCCGCCGCTGGTGCCGCCGCTGCAACGACTGGTCCACCAGATTGCAGTTCTCCGCGATTTCGGTTCTTGTTCTTCTTCTTGCCACCGCCCTGAGCGGTAGCACTGGAGCCGCCAGCCTTGGCGTCTCCGCTTTGGGGGGCTGAGTGCCATGCACGACCCTCAGCGGCCCTGGCACACTTGTCTGCCAGGGAGAAAAGCGTAGTGACGCTTTCCACCTCGTGCGTCGCCAGCTTCTCGAGCATCTTCTCGTCACGTACCCCCTGGCGGAAAGCAGTGATAATAGATGCATCTGAGATACGAGGAATGGTACCCCGTACCTTGGTGAAGCGCGAGATGAAGGCCCGGAGCGTTTCTCCGGGGTTTTGCCTCACGGCGTGGAGGTGTGCCGCCACACCATGCTACTGGTACGCACTGGCGAAGTTCGCTGTGAACCTCGCACAGAGCTCTTCCCAGGACTGGATCGTCCCAGGTGTGAGGTTCATGAGCCAGGTCCGGGCTGGCCCAGACAAGGCTACATGAAAGTAGCTTGCCATGACGGCTGCGTTACTACCAGCCGCTGTGATGGCAGTAACGTACACCTGCAGGAACTCCGACGGGTTATTGGTACCGTCGTACTTTTCCGGCAGGTGGGGGCGGAACTTGGATGGCCATGCCACTGCTCGAAGGTGGTCCGCCAGCGCAGCGCAGCCCACCCCAGCAACTGGTGCGCCTGGCTGTATCCGGGCGTTCACCGGGGGCTTGGGTGCTACTACGTCCAAGTCGGCGTTGAGGTTACGGCCCTCAATGTTAAGACGGCGCTCTCGCGCCCTCTCAACGGAGACGCGGGCATCCTCTCCCGCGCGCCGGCGGTTGAGCTCCGCCCGCAGGTCTTCTGTTCGTGCACCCCTCACAGTAGGGGAGCGCACGGACGCCGACGCACCGCCCTGACACTGGTGGTAAGGTACCACCGCGTTGCCGGGCGGAGGTCGTTGCCTATTCCTTGCAGAACTGGGGGAGGCCTGAACCAGGTGGAGGAGACGGTCAACGTCGTCCCGCCACTGCTTCAGGGCGTCTGGCGAGGCTGCCTCAGCCGGGGGGTTGCGAAGCAACTCCCTAGCCGCTGCCAGCGCTCCGCCGCTCGCAGCTTGTGAGGGGGCCCTTGATGGGCGCCCTGACTCTTGCCGGCGAGCAGCGCGCGCTGCCGCCGACGGTGGCTGCTCCGCAGGCACAGTTACCCCTGGAGCAAGAACACGAGAGGCATGTGGCGTGGATGACGCCACACCCTCCGTCATCTCCACGTCGTCCACGCGAACCATGGGGACGAAGAAGAGATGAACTGCGACCAGCTAAAGTGCCCCTACCTGGCGCGCCAAATGTCGTGGTGCTGCAAACCACAGCCGGGTGGCGGATGGCACCCGCCCTAGCCCTAAGGGTGTGTACTCGGGGGTTAGCTGGTCTTAAATCGATCTCACTCAAGAACACGATGAACACAGCAGGATTTAGAATGGTTCGGGCCGCCGGAGCGTAATACCCTACGTCCACTGTGTGTTGTATTGCCTTCCCACGAGAGTGAGAAGGTTGCAAGAGCTTGAGTCTGTCTGGAGCTGTCCTGTACACAGCGAGTGCCTCCCTTTTATATCTCAAGGGAGGCGCGTACATGGCTGCCGGGACCCCGACAAGTGGGCCCAGCGATGCGGTATAAAATATAGTACTGTTCATCATTATAGCGTTGCAGGCAAAGGAGATCTTTCTCTGGATATCTTTGCCTGCTCTTGGAGTCTCCCGTTCAGCATGTCTAGGCGCTGTATTGTCGAAACGGCGCCCGTCGTAGCCAGCGGCGTCGCCTGCCACGTAGCTGAACGGCTGTGTAGGGAGCGGCGTAGGCGGTATGATGGAAAAGTACCGTGCCGTCGTATCCATTTAATGCGGCTGACGGGCTCTGCGCGGGCGCGGCACAGGCGGCTGCACTGTGCACCTTGGTAATACGCGGTGCACAGCGGGGCCTGTCAAAGGCTGTCCCGCGTGCTGCGGCGGCAGAGCATGCGTCAACCATCCGCATTAAATGTGGTGGGTGGGCGAGTCCCCCTTGCGGAGGACTCGCGCATGAGCCCGCGCCCGTGCCCCCGGGACACGTGGCGTCTCCGGACCTCCGCACGGTAAGGGGGGTCCGAACGGCGCAGGAGGCCCCGGACCCCTATGGGGGTCCGTGGCCTGGCTGTCAGCTCGGAGCTTCCATCCCTTAGAGACACGTGGCGTCTCCGGACCCATCCCCAGGCGGGGAACGGGTCCGGGGCCGTTGGCCTGGTGAGGGAAGAGCCTGTCCGGTGGAGCCTGGCTACTCCGTCCTTACGCGTAGTTACGGATAACTACGAGGGTCCTGTCTTGCTGCGGTAAGAGTGGGTACCCCTGCTACAGGGTACCGACAAACAGCATGAGCAATATCAGGCCTTGTGACTGTGAGATATACTAGACTACCAACAATATGGCGGTATCAGCAAGATCTTCGAGAGGGGTACCATCCGTAGGACGAAGCTGTAAGTGAATATTCATAGGGGTGGCAGCTGTCCGACTATCAGTAATACCAGATCGAACAATCAGATCTTGAATATATTTAGATTGAGAAATGTAATACCCCTTGTCAGATCGTGAAACCTCAATGCCCAAAAAATAACTGAGGGGACCCAAATCAGTCATCTGAAATTATTGACTAAGGTGCCTCTTGACCAAGGAAATATGCTCGGTATCATCACCCGTGATCAACATATCATCAACATAGAGAAGGAGCAGAGTACGACCACGTGAAGAAGTATGAATAAATAGAGCCAGGTCATGAGGACTTGGTGAAAAACCAGCTTCTATTATCACGGAAACAAAACGCTCATACCAAGCACGGGGAGCTTGTTTGAGGCCATAAAGAGCACGACGAAGACGACAAACTTGTCCTGAAGGGGCATCAACACCTGGAGGTGGGTGCATATAAACTTCCTCATGTAACTCACCATGAAGAAAAGCATTCTTGACATCCATCTGAGAGATAGTCCAAGAACGACTGGCAGCTACTACAATCATAGTACGGACGGTAGTCATATGCGCAACGGGTGCAAAAGTCTCCTCATAATCCCGCCCCTGAGTATGCTGAAAACCGCGAGCAACAAGACGAGCTTTATACCTCTCAAGGGATCCATCTGATTTGGTCTTGATTTTGAACACCCATTTACATGTAATAGGTATAGCATGTGATGGCAAAGGAACAATTTCCCAAGTACCTGTCCGATCAAGTGCAGCAAGCTCTTCTGACATAGCATTCTGCCATTCTGGAATACTAGATGCTTCCTTGTAAGTGGATGGTTCAGCAACAACAATGACAACACTTACATGAGGAAAACCCAATTTATCAGGAGGAGCAATAGCACCACGATCCCGTAGATTGTATCGCGGACCAACCTGTGACTCATTAGAAATAGAATGAGACTCATCAGTAGTGTTAGATGCATCTAAAACAGGAGTATCAGGACTGGCCGAAGGAAAATCAGACGGAAGGACTGTGGGAGCTTTGGGACGACGGGTGTAGACTTGTGTGACGGGAGGTTTAGCGGGTGGAGGTGGTGGAGGCTGTGGTGGACATGAAGGCTGTGGTGGACATGAAGACGATGGAATAGGTGGAGGAAGACACAGGAAGCTAGTGGACTCTGTGGGGGAAGATGAGGATGGAGTGGAAGAATTATAAAAGAAAGGGCGATTCTCATCAAATGTCACATCACGAGAAATACGCATACAACG
This sequence comes from Panicum virgatum, assembly GCF_016808335.1. Lineage (NCBI taxonomy): Eukaryota > Viridiplantae > Streptophyta > Magnoliopsida > Poales > Poaceae > Panicum > Panicum virgatum. The sequence goes on from NC_053145.1 coordinate 14,036,449, forward strand.
AGAGGAAGGATCGTAACAATGATAACCCTTATGTTCAAGACTATACCCCAGAAACACGCACTCAACTGACTGAGCAGTCAACTTAGTCCGCTCACAAAGTGCAAGCAAGACATAACAAGTGCAACAAAAAACTCGAAGATGATCATAGCGAGGTGGAGTACCAAAAAGAACTTCACCAAGACATTTTCCAGACAGTGTGGAAGACGGTTGTCTATTTATGAGATAAGCAGCTGTAGAGACATATTACCCCAAAAATGAGAAGGAACAAATGAGGAAATCAAAAGGGTACGAGCAGTCTCAATGAGATGTCGATGCTTACGCTCAGCAACCCCATTCTGAGCATGAGCACTAGAACATGAAAGCTGAGGAAGAGTACCCTCAGATGCCAAAAATTGGCGAAGAGCATCGGATATATACTCGCCACCAGAGTCAGAACGGAACACTTTAATAGAAGTGGAAAACTGAGTATGCACCATACGAGCAAAATTCTGGTAAATTGAACACAACTGGGAGCGATGTTTCATAAAGTAAATCCAAGTATATCGAGAGTAATCATCAATAAAAATAACATAGTACTCATGACCACCCTTGGTGGGAAAAGGTGCTTTACCCCATACATCAGAATGAATAAGATCAAAAGGTCGAGCTGAATGAGATGTACTAGACGAATATGGAAGTTGTATTTGTTTTCCAAGTTTACATCCCTTGCACTAAAAACTAGACTCGACAGAAGTATTGTCTAGACAACCACTACTTATTAAGGTCGACAAACGAGACCCACATCGATGACCGAGGCGATGATGCCACATGGCAAAAGGGGCAGATGAAGATGCAACGGATGACACATGAGCTGTAGAGGTAGCGGAAGCAGGAAGACTCAATGTGTCCAAAATGGAGGAACCTCTACGGCGATGGCCAGTCCCAATCACTCTCCCGATTCGACAATCCCCTGAACAAAACAAGATGAGTCATCAAATCCAATAAAACAATTTTGATCATTAATCTGTCCTACTGAAAGAAGATTCATGGACAACTGAGGTACAAAGGAAACATTGGGTACAGAAAAATGTGGTCATTGGGTATAGAAAAATGTGGTGTAGAAAGTGAACCATGAGAAGTAATAGGACAAGATGTATCATCTGCTGTCTGAACAGAAGCACCATTATGGACTGCTTGGCAATTAAACAACTGAGAGTGATCAGAAGCCACGTGGAAAGAAGCGCCTGAATCAAGGACCCAAGAGGACTGAGGGGCATGAACAGGTGAAGCAGCAGCAACAGACACAGAGCCTTGAGGAGCAGTAGATGTACCACGACCACGAGCCGCACGACGAGCACGGAACTCAGCAAGCTTCTCTGGATACTTAGCGAAACAGTGCTCTGAACGGTGAGTAGTCTTCTTACAATGTTCACAAGGTGTAGAAGCATCAGACACACGAGACCTGTGAGCAGCAGCAAGAACACTCTGAGGTGCCAACACCGAAGGAGCAGATGACAATGAACGAAGTCGAGCCTCTTCAGCAGTCAATGATGATAGAACCTCTGATAAGGATGGAGTGGGAGATCTATTGAGAAGCTGCGCACGAACAGGCTCATATTCAGACCTGAGTCCCATAACAAACTGATACATCATGAACTGCTCAATGAATGTGTTCTTCTTGGAGCACCCATCACATCCTGCAGTAGATGAAGGAACCATAGATAACACTGGTCCCATGAATCAAGATGACTGGTCCCATGAATCAAGATGTCATGTCATCTTGCTGAAGTCCACGAAGACCTTGCATCAGAGTATGCAGATGAGCACCACTAACATGAACAAACCTATTCTTTAGATAATCCCACATCTCCTTAGCTGTTGCAAAGGGCTGAAGACTCATCATCAATGATGGTTTAACACTTGTGACTATTGCAGTCTTGACCCTGCCATCATCATTAACCCAAGTAGTGACTGTACTAGCATTAGAACCATCAGTCGCAGCAGCTGGTTTCGCACCAGTAAGATGTGAGACAAGACCATATCCACCAAGCACTGTCTCAACACAAAAAGCCCATTCTCTATAATTGTAGCCATCAAGCTGCATAGGTATGGTGATAGCCGTAGGATGCGACATGCTGGTATATGTCCACCAATAACAAAGACCAGAACGAGTAACAAGAAATTGAAAACCTGCTGACAGAGTACACAACAGTCTGCAGCAGCGACGATGGTGGAGACCAGGAAGGCCGGCGTCGGAGAGGAGGCCGCGATGGCGGCGTCGAAGAGGAGGCCGCGACAGGCAGAGGGAGACGTGTCGCGACGGCGGCACTGGACCGGCCGCGACAGGCGGCAGGAGACGAGCCGCGACGTGCGGCAATAGACGATCCGCGACGACGGGTCGCGAGGAGCCGCGACGGGCGGCTGAAGGCGGGCCGCTACAGCGGTGCTGGGCGAGCCACGACGGGCGGCGAAGACGGGCCGCGACGAGCGGCGGAAGACGGGCCGCGACGGCGGCAGTAGACGGGCCGCGACGGCGGCGCTGGATGGGCGGCTACGGCGGCGCTGGATGGGGACGGTGGCGCGACGGGGCGGAACAGAGGAGCCGGCGGCAGAGCAGAGGAGCCGCCGGCGGAAAAAAAATTGGATCGGGGTGGATTAGATTAGTCCTAACCCTAACCCTAAACCATGCTCTGATTCCATGTTACCTTTGGATAATTAGACAAGTGATGATCTCCATTAGTCCTAGGTGGACATATATGTAGCCAGGGTATGGGCCACTATGGGCCTAGATAACATATGGGCCTTAACACTATCTTCCACTTTTCCAAGACATTGTTTTGAGTTGTACTTCATTAATTGATTTTCTGTGACTTTCTGCAGTCTGGCATATATCGGTACCCTTTCTATTTTTGCCAGCAAATATTTATCTGTAGTCTCATATTTGTTTCTATTACATTCTAGTTTTCAGAAGCAGTGGACATGGCAGCAAATTTTACTGGACAAAGTGCTCAACTGTTCTTGAAAATTAAGAAGGATAGCTACATGTTTTGCTCTATCAATGATTTCTACGAATTGACAAAAACTATTTTTAGATTTCTCATTATTGGCGAAACAGAGAAGGGGTAATCCACTTTATTCGTCACCCCAATCACTGGTTTTTTTTGCTCAAGCTTGCAGTTTTGTTAGTATATATTCCTGTGAATATTATTATGATGTTTACAGATTGTGTTCAGGGTGGTAGCTGCAATATTTGGTAAAATAGAAGAGAGTATTCAGAACTCAAGCCTGCTGACTGATTTTAAGATGGATCATTTGCCTTCATTGTTCAGCAAATTTGATCGGTTGACTGAACTTCTGGTAATTACTACACTGGAACTATCAACAACCCCACTTCTATTATCGTGGTCTATTTTGCTGTTTTGTCACTGTGTCCTTGCATATGCATGGTGATTCTAGATTCTACTTCAGAGCAATTCTTGGCTCTGCTTTGAAAATCTACCTGCTCAAGTGTTTATCTTTTTTACTGCAATCTTTTTATATCCTTCTTTCCTTGTTTCACAATTGGTATGTGTTAAGGTGAGTCTATGCCTCCATTATCCACAACAACTGCTCATGTTAGCCAGCCCTAAGAAGCTGAGTTGTTGAGGAAAGTTAAGAGACTTGAAGATAATCATCTTCAAACTACCTGGTGCCCAACCCACATCCTTCTCCCTTTACTAAAGGTGCATCCATGAATGGCCACTTTGTCACCGAGAAGCACATCTTCCCACCGATATTGTAATACCCCAGCCCAATATCTCATAGTAGTAGTAGGCCTATGTGGTCCAGCTGTGGTTGTGGTGGCTTAGTGTACCACCTTGAAAGTTTAGGGGGTGATAGCCAGCTTATAATCCTTGTCGCTTCAAATGTAGCACCTCCTGGTTTACCCTTTTACATGAAGCGGGGACGAAAGTGTAATAGAGGCATTAATCGTATGCGGGCCTGTTCCACATGAGGAGCTGGGTAGTAAGAAAATTTTGGAGTGGGGTCTTAAAATATTAGCAGAGCATGAACCCTCGTTATATGTGACTATGTGCGCGTGTACATGTGGACTGACCCGCGGCATGACCTGAGTACATGTGTACCAAGTGGTGGTTCTGTGAGTCTGCTGCGTATTTTGTGAGCTGCCGAGGGTGTCAGCCCTTAAGCTGAGCCCAAAATCTCATAGTAGAGAGTTGGCCCATGTTACCCAGTTGTGGTTGTTAGTGCCACCTTGGAGGTTTAGGAGGGGTGAGGGCCAACTTATAATCCTTGTTGTTCCAAACACATTTCCAGGCTAACCCTTTTACAAGAAGTGAGGAATTGAGGATAAAAATGTAAGAGAGGTGCTACACATACGTGGATCCATTCGATGTGAGGAGCTGGGCCATAAGTAGATTTTTGGAGTTGGGTGTTGCAAAAACTCAAACCATGACAAGGGTTGTTGCTTATTACTCCCTCCATCCACTTTTGATAGCTATATTTCAAAACTTCAAATGTTCAAAAATGATAGCTATATTTGCTATTGACATGGGTTGTTGCAATAAATAGCACTAGAAATGAGGAGTTCCCAGTTAAAACATTGGAGAACCAACAAAAAGTCTATGTTGCATTTATGAGATTGATAAGCACACTTGGTGCCCCTTGGTCATTGTGCCATATGGAAATATATCTATCATAGTTGGATGGAGGGAGTACTATGTACTCTCACATGTAATGCCAGTCACTGGCCAGGACTAAGACAAAAAATGTGCAATAGAGTGTATTCTGGAAGTGAAAGCTATAGTTGAATTATTGAGGATGACTAAGTAATGAAGCTATATTTACTATTTAAATAGGTCAAACATGGAAGACTTTTTCTTTCTTTTTTGAAGTAGGTGCCACCTTGTATTTATTTTTGTCAGATGTAATTTGAATGTGGCATCACATTTGGAGAACTTCAAAGAGAGGATATATTATTTCCTCTTGAGCTCTATATATTGATGGACAGCTGATACATTTTTTCTCATATTGAACTCTATTAAGATAGTGCAGACAAATGTTTCCTTCTATTTTGAATCCTGTGTATGTGCCAACAAATATAATGACATTTGCTTGCATGTGTTACATAGTATCTAAACAAACAAGAACATCGATATGAGGTGACAATTCTGCTTCAAGATATTGTTGATATTCTAATCCAAGATATGATTGTGGATGCTCAAAGGTAAGAATTTCTCAATGTAAATGAACTTTTTTTTATGTGTACAAGTATAATAATATCCAATTTGTACAGTATATTGGATGTGGTTAATTCTCCCGAGAGACTGATCTCTGATGATGATGGCGCGTTCGGATACTATGAACCAGAGCTCTTTGCATCAGTCAGCTCAATAACAAACATCCGATATCCGTTTCTTGATGGTCAGCTAAGTCAGCAAAAGGAACAGGTCTGAGCTAACCTTTGATTACCCAAGGACACTGGAACAGATTATAACTCTTTGGATAATGAAATTCCCTTTCATATTCAGGTTAAACGCCTCTACCTTTTGCTTAATACAAAAGAACAGGTTGCAGAAATACCATCAAATTTAGAGGCTAGGCGACGCATTTCATTCTTCGCCACATCTCTGTTTATGGATATGCCTGCTGCTCCCAAAGTTCGCAGTATGTTATCGTTCAGGTAATAAATCTGCTTGCAAAAGTGATCATTGTCAATTTGCTGCCAGAAACAACTCGGATTATCTGAACATTGATGACATACAACGCCAAATAAAAGTAGAAAAAAGTCTGGTTTACACCCTCAAACTATCACAAAAGCCCGATTTTCAACCTTCAACTACAAAACCAGATAACAAAGGCCATCCAACTGTTGAAACCGGGCAAATTTGGCCCCTTAGGTGGTTTCAAAGGTGGTTTTCCATTTTGTGAGAATTAAAATATTCAAATTTTAACTACAAAAATTCATAAGCAATTCATTTTAGATCAAAAAATCCGAAAGGGTATCAAAAGTTTTCTAAAAATGTAACCTATCTATTGGCATGATACTTTTCAATTATTTAGATCAAATTTTTTATTTTCATAATAATTGATTGCTTGTAGTTATGTCTATTATTTTTGAATAAGTAAGCTTCAAACAGAACAATAAGAGATAGGTTACATTTTTATAAAAATATTGGTACTAGTTTCATAATTTTCTGATTTTAAATGAATTAGATTTGATTTTTTAGATCTAATTAGAATTTTTGTTTAAAAAAAAAACAAAACCACCTTGGAAACCACCCCAAGGGCCAAATTTGCCCGGTTTCGACAGTTGGATGGCCTATGCTATCCAGTTTTGCAGTTGAAGGTTGAAAATCGGACTTCTGTAATAGTTCGAGGGTGTAATTCGGACTTTTCCCATAAAAGTAGCATAATTTGCGCTGAGGATCTTTCTCAGAGATGAACCAAATCCAGACTATCTGATGATGCTAAAAGTCTAATTATAATTCAGACTATATCCTTGAGCAATCTCCATTTAATATATTCTTTCGCTTTTCATTATTTGGAGTAGCTATTTGTTCATAACGTTATGTCTCCTGATAAATCCATCATAGGGTTCATTTATAACCTTATACGAGTCCCTTCAGTAACATTGATAACCAGAACCCACATATGCAACCATAAGAAAACAGTTTTTTGTGATCTTGGCCTTACTGATTTCCTGGTAATCAACTCAATAAGATGATAACCAATGAGAATTGCTATAAATATAAGCAAGCTGTTCAGTTAATTGTAGTTCTTTGTTTGCTACTCCCTCCAGTTTTTTTAGATGTCATATAAGCCTCTGGTGCATAGACCAAGGAAAGCTTTAACTCTGAGTAATCGTTCTCCTTTTCTCTTTGTAATTAGTGCATCCGCAGCCTTTCCTGCATGGCTCCATGCAAAACAGCCCTCCCCAACGTCTGTCGGGTACTTGCTAGTGGTTGCATGCACGTTTAATTGCAAGATTAATTGCTGCGGGAGAAAAAACGAGGCCTTTCTTTTACTTGTGACTCTAGGAACGAGGCGGTCAGACCGTCATGCGACATCTAATTCTGACTTTTTTTCAAAAACCTTATACGACACCTAAAGAAAAAACGGAGGGAGTAATTCTGATATCTGCATCCATCTCAATGGAAAACAACTGCGATCCGTGTGTTACAGTGCATCCTGACATTACATACTTTATCCAGCATAATAACTCCATATTTCATGGAAGAAGTGAAGTTTTCTGATGAAGAACTTTATTCGAATCAAGATGAATCGTCCATCCTTTCCTACATGCAAAAGATATATCCAGGTACTATAGCAAAACTTTCTTTTGACTGCTACCGCAACTGCTTGCAATGGTTTATATGAAAACATACTGGATTACCATATGTTACTAAGATATATCAAGATGAGACTTTAGGTACTGGGTATTCTTAGGTACTGAGGTACTGAGGTATTCTTATGATTTTAGATGAATGGAAAAACTTTTCGGAACGCATTGGTCCAAAGGCTACAAATGATGAAATTAGATACTGGGCTTCCTACCGTGGCCAAACACTGAGCCGAACTGGTAATCCAGTGTATCGTTCTCATTTGTTGTATTATGATTTAAGACCATGGATCCCCCATCTCACTCCTATTTTTATGGTAAACTTCCTAGTTCGGGGAATGATGTACTACAAAAAGGCATTGAGACTACAGGCTTTCTTAGACAGGACAAGTGATCAAGGTGCGTATAAAAATCTTGTCCTAATGAAATTCAAGGGTGGAAATTTATAACCTAGGACTGTTAGACATGTAAAATTATGGTAGAAGTTCTTGTGTAATCTTCATCTCTGAGTTTCTTTGGAAACTGTTGTTTTTCCACTAATTCAATTTTACAAAACTTATGCAGAATCATACAAAGGACTTTTGGCAACTGAGCAAGGAAAAAATAAAAGAAACATCCACCAATCATTATCAGCTGAAATTGAAGCACTTGCAGATATGAAATTTTCATATATCATTTCATGTCAGAAGTTTGGGGAACAGAAAATCAAAGGTGATCCCCATGCTCAAGACATTATAGATCTGATGACCAGGTATGCATTGGAACATATATAATTGTAGAAAATGATGGTCACTAGAGTTTTACTGACCTTTTTCACTTGTGCCCAATAAAGGTACTCTGCTCTACGGGTCGCTTATATTGAAGAGAAGGAAGTCATAGAAAATAACGTTCCTCACAAGGTTTATTCCTCTGTGTTAATAAAAGCAGAAAATAATTTGGACCAGGTAATGATCTCAGGTTAAGACTAAAAAAGTAGGAAACTTGTATTGAGTACACCTAAGATTTCTTAAAAGTACCTCTCTCCTATTTTGTCATAATGACTATCTTCATTAGTCATTAAGCATGATTATCATCCCCAATTAACAGCCTTTCTTGTAAAACATATGATTCTTTCACTCTAATCCCATGGCGTTTGCTGATTTTGTTGGTTCTGTCCATAGGAGATTTACCGTATAAAGCTGCCTGGTCCGCCCATCATTGGAGAAGGGAAGCCTGAAAATCAGAACCATGCCATTATCTTCACTCGTGGAGAAGCTCTACAAACAATTGATATGAATCAAGTAATGAATTGCACATGCTTATATAATCATGTTCACTCTTTTCTTTAAAGATTTTATGTTCATGTATGCAACTTGATATCAGGACAACTATCTGGAAGAAGCTTACAAAATGAGGAATGTCCTTCAAGAGTTTGTAATACATCCTAGGGACCAAGCTCCAACCATACTTGGGCTTAGAGAGCATATCTTCACTGGAAGGTCTGTAATGTTACGACATATTTCTTTGAAATGTGTTTTGTCTATAGTAGGATAATTATGCTATTATTGTTTGTGCAGTGTTTCATCTCTTGCTGGCTTCATGTCATATCAAGAGACAAGCTTTGTCACAATTGGACAGAGATTTCTTGCTGATCCCCTTAGGTGAAAACACGCCTCTTATTTTATCTTATAATGTAGGCAAAAACGATGCAAACTAAATTCTTTTGCTTTAAGTTCTAACTTCTGATGGAATTATGTTCTACATTAGATGAAAATCTGAATACTGTTAGAGTATATTAGGCAACTCCGGATATAGTTAGTTTAGGATTGATTGTAATCCCGGGATAACCTTTCTTATCTCTAGGAGAGGCTACTTGCCCTCCAAGCCATGTACTCCTATATATACTGCCCAAAGGGCTCAAGCAATATATCCTATACATTATACGCATCCTACCTTTCTTACATGACATCAGACGCCTAGGTTTTAGATCCTGACCTAGCCGCTGCCGCTTCCGCTGCAACCCGCGCCGCCCCCAGGGAGATCAATCTCCGCCGGGGGCAGCGCCCTCGTAGGATGCGCCGCGGATCCCTCTGATCCGCGCCGCCGCCGTCGTCAACCAGCAGCAGAAGGACCTACCTCTTCCCTGGCCGCCCCATGGTGGTGGTGCTCGACGTCCCCGTCAGGAACCACATCGCCATGGGGGCGCCACTAGGCCTGCATGCCTCCGCGTCGTTGTCGCCCTCGGCCCCGCATCCGGATCTGCCTGCCCCAACCGCACATCAGGCCAGGCGGCCCGCCTCTTACCAGCGCCGCCGCACCGCTTCCCCAAGCGCGCGTGCCCTGCGCGGCTGCGGAGGACCGCCGCGGGATGCCAGGCCACTGCGCCATCGGGGCCGGCGGGCCGCCGCACCGCCAATCGACGTCAACGCCGAGCTGCAGCACTGCCGCCGCCCTCCACTACCGGTCCTCTCCAACGCGCCGCCGCGGGCCTGCTTCCCCTCCTCCCTCGGCGCCGCGCTGCTGTCCGCAAGGTCGTGGCTGCAGGGCGGCCTCTGGGGGTCGTCGGGCTGTTGCACGGCCGGAGCAGAGGAGCCGCTCGGGTTGCACCTCTCCCGTCGAGCTCCCTCGCCAGTGGGTTCTTGCCCCCTTCACCGATTTGCCTCTGGTCCTGTCTCTACCGATGGGTGTGAGGATAAGGTTGGGGGGCAACGCTACGTGCACCCGAGATTGCACCCGCAGGTTCGTCTTGATGTTGCTGCTGTTTTTCTTTTCCAATCTAAGATCGGTTTGCATCGCCCTGCCGTTCGTCACTGGTCTTCGTCGACACTCCCGAAGGACGAGGTTGTTGCTGCGCCCTTCCAGGCTGCAGCGACGACGTTCGTGATCAAGTCACCCTACCGGTGTCATTGCCTTTTTAGGCCGTGGCGCCACTCACCGCCGGTCTTCGTCAAGCAGGCGCTCAAACCGCCTCCGCGCCTCCAGCTGTTCTCGCGCGGACATCGCCACCGATGTTCCTGAAGGAAGACGTCGTCGCCACCCCTGATCTGAGCGCGACACTTGCTGCAACCTGCCCCGTCGCCACCCCTGTCCTGAGCGTGACCTAAGTCGCAGAACGCGCCGTCTACCATCGTCATCCGCCGCACCGTCCTGCTGCTGTCTTCGGCTAGAAGCTGCTGAGTTTGTGTACTCGAGCACCTCAACGACGCTTCGACCCGCGCCCCCTCCACGGCTTCGACTACGTCCACCTCGACTTCGGCTACTACGGCACTAAAGGGCTATCATCTGCATGAGTCTCCAGTCAAAGCTTTCGCACCGGCGTTCCGACTGCAGGGGGGATACGTCTCCATTGTTCTCCAGTCTGACCGTTCGTGTTGCTACCGCTACGACTGCGGGGGGATGTTAGAGTATATTATGCAACTCCGGATATGGTTAGTTTAGGATTGATTGTAATCCCGGAATAACCTTCCTTATCTCTAGGAGAGGCTACTTGCCCTCCAAGCCATGTATTCCTATATATACCGCCCAAGGGGCTCAAGCAATATATCCCACACATTATACGCATCCTACCTTTCTTACAAATACATTATTGCGGAACCCCAGATACACGTAATGTCATTTAAAAATGGCTGATGACATTATGCCTCTTGTTTTCAATCTTCACAGAACGGCACTTTGACAAAGTTGAATGGGGCGTGTTCAGAACGTTACATTTTAGAACTGAGCCTAGGTTACCTAGTTTCGAGTCCTCTTGTACAGTTCCACTTAGTTTCTCCTAGGTTTTTTTTCCTTTGCAGAATGTTACTTTTATTTTAACTTTGTCAAGTGGTTTGATGAATGGTTCATGAACTACCAATGCATCCCTGTACAATAATAGGATTGGTGTAATGGATGATTATATTGCATTGAGGCCTCAGTCGGTATATATAAGAGTACAAGACTTGGGGGGTAAGGCTCCCCGGGATACATATGGCAGTCTACGATACGTATATCTACAACTACCAAATATACTCTAATACTCTCCCGCAGTCACAGCGGGAGCACTGCAAACGGTGAGACTGGAGAAGAAGCCGAAAGCAGGAGCCAACGGACTATCATCCCCCCGCAGTCATAACGTCTATGTGGTGCGGATGCTGTGACTAGAGAGAAAACCAGCGAGTAACTCATGCGGATGGTAGCCCTTTGTGCCGATGTCGAGGTAGCCGAGCCGGAGGGCGAGGAGCCATGGTCGAAGGTGCCGTGCATAGGATAGCCGTGGTCGACGTAGAGCTGTCGAGGTTGCCGAAGACGAGGTAGCCGCACATGAAGCCGCGAGCGCACGAGGAGGCGCCATGGTGGTGGCGTAATGGAGAAGACGCCGGAGACGAAGATTGCGACGTGTCGAGGCAGTCGTAGAGGGAGCGATGCCGAAGTCGATGCAGTCAGGCCATCAGGTGACACATGCCCGAGTTTGCCAGGCTCGGGAACGCATTGGGGACGATGGGCACGCACCGGTGTTGCCAATACCGGACGTGTAAGGGAGAATGCAAAACCAGACGCCGTCGCCGGGGGGAACAACAGAGAAGGCCTCCATGGTGGTCGCAGGCGCAGAAGAAGGCGGGGTAGAAGGTGCCAACGCCTGCTGTTGCTGGAGTAGACGAAGTAGTCGGGGACGAGATGGCGACGCTGGCGACGTAGTTGTGCTAGACGAAGCAAGGAGGGGAACCCGGACTTTCCAGCACAAGGCCGAATGATCCGGATGGCACGGCGGCGGTGCTCGAAGGAGATGGCGAAGAACTCGTACAGCTTGACGAAGACCATGCGCGAAGCGCGCAGCGACGAGTCGACGATGAGGTCGTCGACGTGGTCGGCGGCGGTGAGGAAGCAATGGCGGAGAAGACCACGGGGTGACACCACTACTGCCCGAAGAGGCGATGCGGCGGCAGCCCTCCGTGCTCGGTGAAGCACGCACTCTCAGGACAACCGTCCCAAAAGCGGATGCGCCACGACAGTGCACAGTTCGGGTGATCAGTCCGACGGTGCAACCATGGCAACAAAAGATGTCGGGGACGACCGGCGGGAGGACCATGTGGCGAAGGAGCCTGGCGGCGCCGCGGGAGGGGCGCCCCAACCTTCACCGCACACCAGGATGGGCCACATGGACAGCAGGAGCCGGTGACGATGTCGATGTGGAGGCGTGCAGAGTCGACGGGCGGCGGGCGACGGGCGACGCAATCCCGATCAGAGATCAGGCAAAACTGAAAAGGATACAACAGCAGCAGACCTGTGTAGAACTCTTGGGTGCGCAGAGCAGAAACCCCCCTGCCGCTCACTTATCTCCCCAAGTCACGGTCAAGAAGACCACGATTCAGAGAGAGAGAGGGACGGGAGGGGTGAGGATGCCGCCTCGCACCAGCACCAGGCGGCGCAAGGAAAGCGGAGAAGGGGCCGTCCGCCTGGTCGCCGTACCCGCAGCGGCGGGCACCCAGCGCACGGGCGGAAGCAGGGACGGGGCGAAGAAGAGGGGCGGTCCGCCTGGCGCCGGACCCGCAGCGACGGGCGGAGCAGGGACGACGGAGAAGGGAACTCACAGCCACAGCTCGGAGAAGGGCCGCCACAACGTGCGGTGGAGGGGAGTGAAGGAGCGTTGGTCATGGAGCCGCCACCACCAAGGCACGGTACATGGCCGGACCTGGAGGTGCAAGGCGCTTGTGGTGCCGACGCCGGGAAGAAGAGGAAGGCGCTCCCCCAGTGAGTTCTTCATCTGACCTGCTGCTAGACGCGAGGAGACGACGACGGCAGCGGATCAGTTCGATCTGCCGCAACACCTAGAAGAACGGCATATCGAGGGATCCGCCGGGAGGAGGTGGAGGGTGCGCCCTCCGGCATAGATCGACATCCCGCCGGGGGGGCGCTAGGGGACTGGCGTGGGGGCGCGCTGGGGACGCGTCCTCGAAGTCAGGAGCGCCGGCGACGGGAGAGGAGGGGCGCCGGTGGCGCGAGCAGCGGAAGGCTAGGGTTTGAGGCCTAGGTGAGAACTCAAACTCGTGATACCATGTAGAATAATAGGATTGGTGTAATGGATGATTATATTGCATTGAGGCCTCGGCAGGTATATATAAGAGTACAAGACTTGGGGGGCAAGGCTCCCCGGGATACATATGACAGTCTACGATATGTATATCTACAACTATCAAATATACTCTAATAATCCCCCCCCCCCCACACACACACACACATTCCCTTGTTCTGTTGAGTTAAATGTAGTAGTTATGCCAATTGTTCAAACATGACTATGGTCCCCTTCTGTAATGGAATCAATCCTTCTCTAGATTTCTGTGTCCCTTTTTATTTGATTTCTCTGGTTGTTTCTGCATGGGCTTGGCCACAAAGTACCAACTAGCAAGATATGATTTGTTTCTGCAAGTTCCTGTATGCATGGTTCAGCAGTGGCCTCAAGTGAGGCAGCAGTAGTAACATACGTGTGGCATGGCACAAATATTGGTGGATGGTACTAAGGCTATATGGTGGCTGCGAGAAGGGAGTACTACAGAAGAGGAGATGAAGGCGGTAGGAGCAATCTGTAGTTGCAGAAAAGAAATTAATTGGATATTGACATATTGTGGCATTTTGAGAAGAAAGCTTTGAAATGGACGTGATAGATTCCATTTCCAGGTTATAAATGGCATTTCAGCAGTTTAGAGTGCATAGATGACAGTATCTTTTTACCTTTTGTTAATATCTATATAAATTGATTTCTTACAGATTGATAGTGTTGGAAACTTAGTATCAAGGTCAAGAGTCCCATCTTGTATTATACTCCAGTATTCATAAATTTCTACATATGATATGCGTATGCAAGAAGCCCATTCGGAAGTTAACTATATAACTCAAATGGATATTTTCCTGACTGTAGGGTACGATTTCACTATGGCCATCCAGACATTTTTGATCGGATATTTCATTTAACAAGAGGTGGTGTAAGTAAAGCATCTAAAACTATAAACTTAAGTGAGGATGTATTTGCTGGTAAGTTTAAGTTTTCCTTCTGTTGAAACTGAAATCATCATACCATTTTCTAAAATAATTGCTGCTTTGGAATTATTTTTACAGGGTATAATTCCATATTGCGTCATGGAAATATAACTTACAACGAGTACATTCAAGTTGGCAAAGGGCGTGATGTTGGTCTAAATCAGATTTCAAAATTTGAAGCTAAAGTGGCAAATGGCAACAGTGAACAAACAATAAGTCGTGATATTCACCGGCTCGGTCGGCGATTTGATTTCTTCAGGATGCTTTCATGCTATTTTACGACAGTGGGATTTTACTTCAACAGCCTAGTATGCTCTCTCTCTCTCTCTCTCTCTCTCTCTCTCTCTCTCTCTCTCTCTCTCTCTCTCTCTCTCTAAAGTAAAAAAAAAAAATCAACGATGTGAAAATGTTAATAAGTCATTTTTTTAGTTTAAGGCTTATTTTAAACGTTTACTTCAACAGCCTAGTATACTCTCTCAATCCCCCTCCCTCTCATCTCCCTCCCTCTTTCTCTAAAGTAAAAAAAAATCAAAAATAATGTGAATAATGTTAAAGTTCCCTGTTATAACAGTTACAGTAATAGACCTTAGCATTACCTATCAGTCTAATTATTTCAGTTGATCCATATGTTGCACAGATATCAGTTGTTGGGGTTTATGTTTTCCTCTATGGGCAATTATACTTGGTTCTCAGCGGCCTGCAGAGGGCTCTGTTACATGATGCCCAGACTCAGAATATAAAATCCTTGGAAACAGCCCTTGCATCTCAGTCTTTTCTCCAGCTGGGACTTCTTACAGGATTGCCTATGGTGATGGAACTAGGTCTGGAAAAGGGTTTCCGTACAGCTCTGAGTGATTTTATCCTCATGCAATTGCAGTTGGCTTCAGTTTTCTTCACGTTCTCTCTTGGAACAAAAGCACACTATTATGGCCGTACTATTCTCCATGGGGGTGCTAAATACCGGCCCACAGGGCGTAAATTTGTAGTTTTCCATGCAAGCTTTACGGAAAACTATCAGTTGTATTCCAGGAGTCACTTTGTCAAAGGATTTGAGTTGGTCTTCCTTTTGATAGTCTACCACATCTTTAGGAGATCTTATGTGAGCAGTGTGGTGCACGTGATGATCACATACTCAACGTGGTTTATGGCAGTGACTTGGCTGTTTACTCCTTTTCTCTTTAACCCAGCTGGTTTTGCTTGGCAAAAAATTGTTGAGGACTGGGCTGACTGGAACAGGTGGATGAGGAATCAAGGGGGCATAGGAGTGCAACCAGAAAAGAGTTGGGAGTCATGGTGGAACGCTGAGAATGCACATATACGGCACTCAGTGTTGAGTTCTAGAATTCTTGAAGTGCTGCTCTCGCTACGCTTCTTTATATATCAGTACGGACTTGTCTATCACCTGAATATATCTCAAGACAACAAGAATTTCCTTGTCTATTTGCTTTCGTGGGTTGTCATAATTGCCATTATTGGATTGGTTAAGGTACCAACTTCATCTCCAAAAATTTCTCTCTCGTTTCATGCTACCGAGATTCATTATTCTTATGCTGATTTCCCTTTCCAACTATAATATTCTCATGTTTATTTGAATCTGCTGCAGCTTGTAAATTGTGCTAGCCGTCGGCTGAGCACGAATCACCAACTCATCTTCAGGGTCATAAAACTTTTGATATTCCTGACGGTGGTTACTTCCTTAATTCTTCTCTATTGTCTCTGCCAATTATCCATCCTGGATTTGATCATCTGTTGTCTCGCATTCATACCAACTGGTTGGGGTCTTCTCCTTGTAAGTATCAAGTGGCAGCTCACTGTTGATGTTAAGACAATTTCCTTTTTACTGTAGCCCGCCCTAACTCCCCACATGTCTTGCAGATTGTTCAAGTTCTGCGACCAAAAATAGAGTACTATGCGATATGGGAGCCTATTCAGGTCATAGCTCACGCTTACGACTATGGAATGGGATCTCTGCTCTTCTCCCCAATTGCTGTGCTCGCATGGATGCCTGTTATCTCTGCCATCCAAACTCGGGTTCTTTTCAACAGAGCATTTTCCCGGCAACTACAGATCCAACCTTTTATTGTAGGCAAAACTAAAAGGAGATAGCGTAGTGATAGCTTCATACGGATGCACAATGGGGGTGTGAATATGATCGATTGGTTGGTCCTCGGGGCAATAAGTTTGTTGTAATGTAGTAGTGTAAATATTATGCGGTGTGATCCATCATTCTTTGGTCCACGCCTTTGACGGATCTAACATAGTAACAGCTTGGTTTCGGTTTCTATTATACTGTAACTTTTCATACCATTTCTGTAACAAGAAACAGCTACACCATTGTTCTTAGATGGGTCTTGAATAATACAGTTATAAAGGTACCACTGACCCTGTTTTCTTTTAAATGTACGATGTTTAGGACAAGTAAATTAGTTTATTTTGAGGTAATTAGTTTATCCTAAATATCATTATTTAGAACAGAGGTTAGTATGCATGTGAAATAATACTACTCATCCTGCTTGTCCTTAATGTGTGGTGGTGTGGCCAGTACCAATCATACGCCACATTGTACCTATGAAAAATGAATAAGGTTCCTTGAGATTAAAAAAAATAGTTTGTTCCTGGAATCTATTAGCTAGTCATTCTCATTGTTTTCCTATTCCTTTTCGTGCATGTTCTCCTGAGCTGTGGCGGTGTGGCCTGTGAGCAAGTTTGTTCCAGACCAGATGGGGCATATCACCTGAAGAGTAGTCTTGGCGCATGATGATCTTATATTCTTATTTGCTGTTACGTTGTTATGGTGACACGTTAGTGTTTTTCTCGGATAATATGTTGCTGCCAACAGATCCGTCGCGCACTTTACAATAGGAGCTTGACAAAGAATTCGTGCGCTTGCACTACTGCCTGACTCTTCTTGATCGGAAAACATTCCGGTGGACACGCTTCTGAACAGAAGAACAAGTTCAGCGGGTGTGTGTGCCCTTTCACAATTGAATGGCCCAAGCATTGCAATACGCAGCATACATTGCCCAATGCCCATGTCGCACAGTTAATTACAGAATTGCCGGAGGTGGCCCCAAACGGATTCAGGAGCAGATCAACTAGCCGAGTTTGCGATCTGTGTCGATAATTCCCCAGTGATGGACCCAAGTAATATGATATTACTTTGTCCATCTCCTAATGTACCCCAGCACTCATCACATACAAAATACCTTGCAATTTCTTTATGTCATTTCAAGGGACACAGCACCACCAGGATGAAAAAAACCCCCCCCTCTGTCGTCCATAAATAATAATAAAAAAAGGGGGACGGCAGGAGCCACCGGTAGATAAAAGAAAGGAACTGGTCCATGCCATGCTCACCTCTAACCCTCAGCATAATCCGCGAGGCGACGGGCGATTAAACATCACGAGAGAGGAGGGGAAGGCCCGAGCTGGGGGCCGCGGCGTGCATGTGCCGCCGGTTGGCTGGCTGGCTGGCTGCTGGCAGAAAGAGAGAGAAGCTCACGGGTGGTACAGGTACTCTCTTACCACTGATCTACTACTACTTGCATTGAAAAAGAAAACCCTGCAGGGACAGCCGTAGGACAGCGTCAAGCAAGGAGATCGACGCGCATTGGCCGGCGAACACGGCAGTGGCGAGCCGAGCACAAGCTAGGGATAGACGACAGGAAATGGTAGAAGGATGTATATGATTTCTTTATATGGTAACATATATGCGTGCGTGTGTGTGTGCAGCGCAAGGAAGGCACCGTGTGCATATGCACATATGCGAAGAGCACAAAGGGGAGAAGCGAGGCAGGGATGCGATGCGAGTGGATAGAGAGGGCGAGGTAGCTGGTGATCGAACACAGCAGCACGTTGGCAGCAGGAGGCAAAGCAAAGCGGAGGCCGGTGCATGTGGCGCGCATGTGGGAGGGATCGGCCCTGTTCGTGGGAATGTCCTACGGCCAGCGGGCACATGCCCATGGGGACACCGGCACCGCATTATTTGAGCCCTGCTGCTGCTGCTTTGAGCCCGCGCGCGCAACTTGCTCCGGACGCCTTATTGCCAGTGGCGAATCCAGAAATATTTAAAAGGAGAGCTGATTTCTTCCTTCCTCTCCTTCTTCCTCATTTTTTCTTCTTCAAAATAAAGGGGGGGCTAAGGGGGGCTCCATGGTGTTTTTGGGTCTAGGGGGCTCCAGCCCCCCTAGACCCACTGCTGCCTTCACCCCTGTTTATTGCTATCCTCTCCCACACTAAGCACCGCCAGTAACATCTTTTTAAATTTTCTATATGGACCACCGTACCGCCGGTAACATCTTTTTTTAAAAAAAACTTCTTTTTTTAAAAACAAATTATGAACAGGCAACATTTTTATGAGCGCGAGGATTTCGTAAGTGGTTCAATAAATAGGAGCCAGTAGAATTCTCGTGTTTCCAAACAGACCCTAAATGGCGGAATTTGACGAGGACACGGCTGACTTTGATGGAGTCAGAATAACATTTTTTTTGCTCATGATAATTGATAACTAACAACTCCACGAGCAGGCAACTAGTAAGCTACACGGCGCTGCCCTTTCAGCCACGTTGGGCAATACTCTCATCATCTCATGTGCCGCCCCGGCTTACACACATGCTTCGTGCTCGGATCCTGGCCGTAACAGACAGCGCATGACAGGGGAGAAGAATGTAAAGCATGCACCGATCATCATGCCGATCTGCTGCTCCATAGCAGTCATTAGTCATACATACTATATACTACTTCCTCTGTTCCAGATTAATAATTTTAACTTTTTAGATATATAAATTGTGCATTGTACCTAGACATCACATGTATCTCCATGTATAATAAAGCGGTGCTCCCGCCATCTTTTCAAAACAAATATGTATAGCTAGAAATGCCAAAATGACTAATAATTTGGGATGAATGGAGTAGAATTAAGTGATATAATCCAAGTAACTGTTAAGCATAACCACACCATCTAGGCCCCATTTCCATCCGTATCTACCGCGCTAGAATCTCTGGATCTGGGATGAAAATCCATACCGAATTTGAACTGCTCGCTTGGCAGGTGAGCAGGGGAGAGCCAGCAGCAGCAGCAACTAGCAAGTGATGACCAGTGACCACAACTCTGGTCCAGCACGTGGTCGAGCTGCTCGGCAGGCAGCTGCCACTGCCCAGCCAGCTCAGCTGACGGGCTAGCTCTCAAGTCTGTGAAACCCGGAACCAGAGAAGCCAGTCCCTGCAGCTCCGTGCATGATTAATAAACTCCTTGGAAAAAAATATTAGAAAGTAGAACTCCACTGCTGCTAAGTCTGCCTATCTATAATCTATATTCTACCCGTGTATGCATGCCATTGCCATGCATCTTCCTTCCTCCAGAGTCTCTCACTTAGCTGTTGCTAGCTGTCTCCTTACCCCATCATGTGACCTCCATCCATCCTTGCTACTTGCCACTGCACCCTTTCTCCTTCTTCCTATCAAAGAGGCAAATAGATCCTAACTAACTTTGCCCTACCTAGACAATTACTGTACCTCTGGATAACTAACCACAGGCTAGCTAGACCAGCTCAACCATTGCATAAGCTCTGATAAATCTCAACCTCTCTGTACAAAACCACCAACACAGCTCACTATACAGTACCAACAACATTAATCAATATACATCTTGCTTAAGCAAGTACTGTAAATTAAATCAAAACCTTGCTATATAAAAGGTTAGCTAGCAATTTTTCTCTTCTTTTTTTTGCATTGGCAAAGAAGATGAGATTATTGCCGTGGGCAGTAGACTGCCCCTACCCCTACCCCTACCCATAACCACCTAACCTACCATATCTCTTGGATCTTGATATGCATAGCCCCCTAAACACATGCATGATGCTGCAAGAGACGGCTCTAAAGGCTACCGGCTTGTAGCATGCACACACTAATGCAACTGCAAATGCAGTGCGATGTGCCCCCACCATCACCCATGCATGTGCACTCACACGCCACAATATATACACACAGCATATATGCCTCCACCTACACTTGCAACCAGTAACCATATACATACACACTATACGTCTCTCAGCACACAGCTAGCATTAGCAATAGCAACGCAGCAGTCTAGGAGACTAGGGGCGGCTCTCTAGCTCTAGCTAACCAGGGGGTGCCAGTGCCAGGAAGAAGAGCTCGGGGGAAAATGGCGCAGCTGCCACCGAGGGCGCCGAGCGCCGCGGCGCAGGACCCCTGGTCGGCGGCGGGCGATTTCCTCGGGTTCGCCGCGGCCAGGCGCGGCGCGCACCGCCGCTCGGCCAGCGACTCGGCCGCGTTCCTCGAGGCCGTGCCCATGGACGACGTCATCGGCGGCGGCGGCGGCGGCGACGACTTCGACCGCCTCGACGACGAGCAGTTCATGTCCATGTTCTCCGACGTCGACGCGCCGGCCGTCTCCGACGGCGCCGGCGGCGCAGGCGGGGAGAGGGCCGGGGACGCGCATCTGATGGACATGGGGGACGCGGAGGACGGAATGGCGGCCTCGTCGCCGGCCGGCGCGCGCGCGGCCGCGGACGGCGTCGCTGACCCCAAGCGGGTCAAGAGGTTAGTTGCAACTTGCATATAGTCTGGTAAATTGTCTGTGCTAGTAAATTTTGAATAGTTTTCCTTTCACCTACCAAATCTACCGTGCCACCGTAGTAAAACAGTAGTTTCTTTGTTCCAAGGTTAATTTGTGATTGTGGTCTCTGATAGTGAAACATTAACTTAGAACTTAACAGGATCATCTAGTCTACACAGTAGATCTCATTGACTTCACTAATGCGGATTAACATGAGTATTCGGTCTTGTACCGGCGGCCGTGGCGTCCAAGGTCATCGGTGCAGGGGTGATGTCGTTGACGACGAGAGCGGAGTCAGGGACGTAGCGTAGTCGTTCCTTGAGGGATCTCTCGGGGTAGCGGCGTCCTTAAGGGCGCCACTGGCACTGCCCCGGACGTGGCGCTCGTGCTTCCGAGCCTTCCAGCGTGCTTAGCGATCGGTTAGGGTGGATTACGTGTGAATCACGAGAGTTTTGGGATAAATCAAACCCTATGGGGTTAACCCTCTATTTATAGTCACGCTGTAGGCTCGGGGCCCAATGGGCTTAGGGTTTTGCCTCCCGATCACGGCAAAACCGGACTCGGGATTTGTTTCCCGAGTCCGAGATTTGGGGAATAGATATCCCCTCTGATTGCGTTGGTTAAGGGTTGACCGAGGTCAAACTAACAAATCCAACAGTCTCACCGTCCGTGCCTTCATCATGCTGCTGTCCATCCGTTAGACATTTAGACTAACTTTTCGAATTGCAAATTACCAACGCATAGAGCAGTAATAACTCAGTCAACCTTGAAGCTCCACAGAAAAGAGAGAAACTACAAAATTCTGGCACTTAAAAAATCTTCCCACGACAATATGCATTTTAATTTTCTTAAGAAAATTCTACCACACTAGCTCTTTCAAGTTTCAAGAAGGGACAAACATATTTGTTTGCTTCGTTGTCAATCTTTGTTTACTAAAATATGTTAGTCCTTGGGTGATTTTGTTTCAGGATATTGGCAAACAGGCAGTCAGCTCAGAGGTCACGAGTTAGGAAGCTGCAGTACATCTCCGAGCTTGAACGCAGTGTAACCAGTCTCCAGGTGACCACTTTGAACACTACTCGATCCTCGCTTAGCTATAGAAATTGCCAAATACAGTGGTTCTCTGTTTTGCTAATTCAACTCTGCTACCATGATTCAGCTAAAGTAGTACTCCCTATTCTTGCATAAAAAAGCCAGTATTCCCTATTAGTTGAGCCATTTTGAGATCCATGTGTTTGATCGATTCATCATTGCCGCAGATGGAGGTGTCAGCACTGTCCCCACGCGTGGCCTTCCTCGATCACCAGCGGTCGCTTCTCACCGTCGGCAACAGCCATCTCAGGCAAAGAATTGCGGCGCTCGCCCAAGACAAGATCTTCAAAGATGGTATCAGATCCTTCCGTTCAGTTTAGCTAGAATTTATTTGGTTTCCAACATGCTAGTTCGACTAGATTTGAACTGATACCAAATATGCAATATGCAATGCAGCTCATCAAGAGGCACTGAAGAAGGAGATCGAGCGGCTACGCCAACTGTTCCAGCAGCAGCAGATCAAGGCCACCACCGGAGGCGCCGACATCGCTACTGCCGCCTCGATTCAGGCCAGGCAAGAGCTGCTCGCGTGCGAGGGCGCTGCCATCCGATAGCGGAGGTGATCGTCGATCGGTGCAACACGTGCCAACTTGCATTGTGCTGGTTTTTTTGGGGGGCAGTTCATCATGTGGAAAGACACACCTGTTAGTAGTTCAAAAATCTGTGCAGTCTGATATGTTGGGTTTGTTTGTTACTTCTTGATTTGTATGTGATGTAATTTGCTTATCCTAGCTAAAAATCAGGCCCGTATCTAAGCACGTGCGGACCGTGCGACCGCACAGGGCCCCCGAATTTGAAGGGCCCCAAAAATATTATATATATATATTAGATATAGTCATGTAAATACTTTAATTTAGTTAATTATTGATTCAATTTGTAGCAAAATATAGCCCAAATTGCTCCTAAAAGATAAATCATTATAGGCGTATCACTTATCACTTCCTTTTACATGGGTGCTACTCGGGGTCAGGTGTGTGATCTCGAGTGGACCTATCACAGCACCACAACCTCTCCAGGATTCCATATTTTGAACTTAAAATCGGCCTAATAAACTAGGCCCCTCAATGCTTTGTTGCTAAAACAAACTTTTTTTGGAAATTTTTTTTTTGCTCAAGCAATAACAATTGTTACAGCAATAAAAGAAATTATTCCAGAAAAAAAAATAGTTATTAGACCTTTTGTGATGATTTAACTGTCAGTCACACGTGTGACTTCTAACATTTGTGCTTTCACACAGCACATCGCGCTTATCGCGCTTGCCGACTGCTATCACTTGGTATTCACGATCCTGCACTAGGCCACTAGGGCCCAGTCCATTGTTTCGCACAGGGCCCTCGAATTTGCCGGTACAGCCCTGCTAAAAATTGGGCTGGGATGGGGGAATCTTTGTGAATGTATTGTTTGAACGGCCTCACATTTGTGTTGGTAAAGATTTTCCAAGGTGATTTGTTTCTTCAGTTTGTTTCTTACCTCATTGCAAACGGCAGATATAGGGATTTTGTTGTAAGATAGGACGCAGATGGAACATTCACATAACGTTATCTCCAGAGTCTACCAGAACTCACAATCTCACATGCATATATTTAGAGCGAATTTAAATCAAGGTACGATGAGTCTTCCTTTTTTACACTTCACTGAGGAACGTATTACGATGAGGAGTGCAATACTGGAGGTCAAATTTCTAACTGACGACCGGCTAATTCTTCATGCCCAATTGAGTTATGTGCTGTTGGGTGTACATTGTGATCCCTCCTGTGCCATACACATTCAACCCGAACACTATTCCTATAATGACAGAGTTTGGTATTTGCTTAAAAAATAAGATATATTCAATGGCTACGATGATGAGAGTATACCAGATTGATGTCAGATGTTTCTGATTTTTGTGAGAACATTTTATTTTCTATCTATTTTCTAGATCTTCTCATGTGGATGAATGAGGCTTGATTAGTAATAGTAAGATGTCATAATTAATACACCAATCCCTTTTCGTTTTTTAGATAAATAATGAACAAAAAATAGTAGGCACTAACGAGAAAAAGAGATGCTCAATAGTTTTGATGGGAGGGATTATTAGCAAATCCCCATCCGTGTGGGACAAAGATATGCATGGCTCCCATTTTCAGCGTGGCATGCCAAAATCACCCGTTCGCTCTCTCTCTCTCTCTCTCTGTCTGCTTGCTCAGAGCGAAGAGCGGAGGAAACAAATGGTGATGGGCTTGCGGTACGGAGACAGGACCAGAGAACTAGATTTGGGCCAGTGTTCTGGCATTTCTGGGCTTCATGGCAGCCCGTAATGGGCTGGACCCTGCACACAAGTGGGAAATGGCCCGCAAAATGGAGGTCGCGTGCGTGACCGGGCCTCGTGAAGAAGCCGAAAGGAGTCGTATATTGGGCTGGCAGTGCACGTAGTGGCCCGTGCCGCTTCACAAGGCCCATGTTCAGGCCCAAGAGTGAAGCTCAGTATATCTTGGGCCTCGCGAATTCGTGTCATACACATCAACAGGGCAACCGCCAACAGGGGGCAACGGCTAGCCTTTTTTCATTTTTATATTTAAAAAAATTAAAATTTTAAAAATATATGGCCGTTCCAAGAAATTTTAAAAATAGGCCCCTGTCGCACATGGGGAGGGCGACAGGCCCCTGTCGCACAGTCAGGGGGCGACAGGCCTTTTTTATAAAAAAAAATTTACAAACTGGTCCTCGATCAGCGCGGCGCGGGGGCTCGGGGGGTCGCCACCCCAACGGGCGACAGGGTCCCCCCTATATAAGCCCTCCACCCCTATTTCCTCCTCATTTGAGCCCAAAAATTCCACCAAAAATCTAAAAAAAAGGGTGAGGACAAGGGAAGCGGCGAAACCCTACCGGATTCCGCACTTGTGATCTGCAGGTATTTATATTTAACTTATGTATTTTTCCATTGATATTGTAGAGTAATTAAATTTAATTAGTGCTATAGTAGAACCAATTTAAGTAGGAGTTTAAGGATATGTGTTTATTATTAGTTTAGTAAATTAGGACTACAGGTTTATTATTACAATTGCAGTACTATTAGAGACGTGTTTATAAATTAATTACGATTTAGAATAGAATTTCGCATATGCAGTATAGAATTTGAGTGTCATCACGTAGTTATGAATACTTAAATATTGTAGTTGAAATCCATACTTAGTTTTTACGGATTATTGAATAAGGTAGTGAAGTAAAGAGTATAACTCGATAAGTATTCTGTGATATACAGATATGTCGAGCAAGATGCAGTTTCAAGTATTTTTTTGTGACTACAATGTTTTGTATAGACCAAATGGAGTAGACATTTCTGTCTTTAAGTGCACATCTAGCGCCATAGATAAACCTCTAGAGAGGAGTTTTAGTTCCATATGTAAATGGCTGTAGCGGGGATTCCGTGTTGATCCGGAGACACATGTGATGACCATCCATTCTCTTGTTAATTGGGAAGTAGAAAGTGATTTATGGGAATTGATGATGATACACAGCACTGATGACTGGAAGAAGTACATGCAAGTAGCTCTAGAGCGTGGGTGGCATCTGGCCATTCTTGTTCAAACTCGGGAGAAGACACAAAATGAAATCCAACATGGTGCAGATCAAGCAACTCCGAGTATTCGAAGAGAGACCAACTATATTGAGCAAGATGAGTCAGAAGAGATAGAGAACCAAAACATCGGACCACAGGGCCTTGCTGATGAGGGAGAGAGGATACATAGCATCGTGGACGAGATGGAGGCAGAAGACCAAGCCGCAATGGAGATGGAAGAATATGAGGGCTCATCTGATGACAAGCAGTACTCATTGCCAAAAGAGTGGAAGGAGCATGGTTTTGGCAATCATGTCATAGAAGACGTACGAAATCAGGAGTGGGAGTACAGAGGAAATGAGGTAGTGCAAGGTGCAACATATCCAAACATTGAAGCCGTAAAAGATGCTGTGAGAGTATGGGCAATATCATTGAAGCGAGAATTTAGAGTTGTGAAGTCTGGCAGTAAAGAATATGAGGTGAAGTGTGTGAATGATGGATGTCAATGACGAGTACATGCATTCAAGGGAAAATGGAAGTCGAACTGGAAATGTTCCATTGTGACAGAACACATTTGTTTGCTGTCAGAAGTTCAGCCCTCGCATCGCAATATATCATGCGACTTTGTTGCAAAGCAAATATATGGGTAGATTATGAACAACCTAAATTATGAGCCAAAAATGATTGTTCGACACATTGAGCAGACTTACCAGTACACCATTAGTTATTTGAAGGCATGGCGGGCTAAACAAAAAGTGTTCGAGATGCGGTTCGGCACATACGAGACATCATATGATAACCTACCTCGTATGTTATCCCAGGTTGCTGCTAGAAATCCTGGAAGTTTTTATGACACATACCTCGTACCGGCCGTGACTAGGGGGCAAAGCATTCTGCAACGAGCTTTCTTTTGCCTAGGTGTCTGTGTTAGGGCATTTCAGTGTTGTCTTCCGGTGATCTGAATTGATGGCATATTTCTGACTGGAAGGTATAACTGTCAGATACTCACCGCAATCGGGGTAGATTGCAACAACCAAATAGTTCCGCTTGCATTTGCATTTGTTGAGAATGAGAACTTAGATCGCGTCATATCGACAGGTACAATGGAACATAGATTTGAGGTTCTATGCAAGGATAGAACTGGTCATGATATCCGTAGAGATAGGGTGGTACAGGAGAGTTTGATTATAGTAGATGGCAAAGCCTTCTGCTCCTGCATGAAGCCTAAGTTATTGCATTTGCCATGCTCGCATCTCATTGCGGCATGTGCAGAGTCTGGGTTGCAGACATGAGTATTTGTTTCACCTTATTTTCTTTGCAGCAGTTGAGCACCGAGCCCTAGAGGTGCTACGTCCTCGTCCACCTGGGGAGCATATCTCTATACACCCGATTGGGTTGACATGTATGTAATGAAATATTATTGTTTATCACTTATGTATTCATTGGTATTCCTTTGTTTTGACAATTTTGTTTATTGCAGGTTACGTGAGTCCGGTCTACTGACTCTGGGCTTGTTCAGCTCAACCGATCTCTCCTGACGGTGCTCGTTGACAGATGGAGGCTGGAGACACACACGTTCCACCTCCCGTGTGGGGAGATGACTCCTACCTGCAGGACGTGGTCTACCTCCTCGGCCTCCCTATCGTCGGGAGGCTGTAGGTCCGCGTGTGGTGGCGGCCTCATGGAAGGATGACCTGGAGGCCCGTTTTGCCCTGGTTCACCGTGTGGAAGAAGCAGGTCCGATCAACCCGCACCCGCGAGCAGCACGTCCTTCGAAGACCTGGTTCCTATAGTTTACAGTACGTATTCATTGCATATTTAAGTTTAATTGTTACAATTCACATGTTGCATTGTCAGTTGAAATCATTAATCTTAATTGTTTATGCAGCCTACCCTGTTGCCTGCGGATGCCGACGAGTACAGTGTGACTAG
This sequence comes from Panicum virgatum, assembly GCF_016808335.1. Classification (NCBI taxonomy): domain Eukaryota; kingdom Viridiplantae; phylum Streptophyta; class Magnoliopsida; order Poales; family Poaceae; genus Panicum; species Panicum virgatum. The sequence continues at coordinate 14,063,896 of NC_053145.1, forward strand.
ATCGCTGGAGACGTACCTGCTTTGGTTGTTTAGTTACATCATGTTCAACAACACTCATGGCAATTCGGTCGATAGGATTCTCCTTCCGTATGCACAGGAGATTGCGGATGGGGACGAGGACGTACCTCTCTACAGCTGGGGTGAGGCGGTACTTGCAGTCACTTACCGTGGACTCTGCGACGGCTGCACGAAGACACATGGGAATGCTATCCTGGCGGGGTGCCCACTACTGTTGCAACTTTGGTCGTACGAGAGGCTAGCCGTTGGTCGGACCATCGTCAGCCACAAGCCTTACCACGAGGCCATGTACGGCGACGAGGAGGACATCTGGCCCACTATGGGAACTCTCTGGAACTAGCGTCAGGTACATTCGCAACAAATCTAATTTTGTTATTCATTCTTACACGATGCATTAGCGCACTTTTAATTTTACTTATTCGGACTGCTGAGGTCCTGGGCGCATGCGCAGGTTAGACGCGCATATCCTGAGTTTGTTTCGGAGCTCGACATGCTGACGCTCGAGAACGTTGTCTATGAGCCTTACAGCCCAGAGGCTGTGGCTACCCGTGCACCAGCATTCCTATCTTCGCACTGCTCCGCGAATGCGAACCTGTGGCTTACTACAGCCGTCCTGGTTTACGACATCGCGGTTGAGGCATATTGCCCCTGGAGAGTCATGAGACTGTTTGGGCAGCGCTAGGAGTTTCCGGTGCCCACCGCGTTGGAGCGTGTCAGTCGCCAGGACCACAGGTAATTATGAATGAACTTGGCTCATACATTCGTGTCGAATCTAACGATTCTTCGTCGTCCACTTTTGTAGGTTGTCAAGGAGTGGCTTGCCGTGTTCAGCTGATTGGCTCACCAAGATTCAGTCGTGGGTGGACCAATGGGAACAGGCAGACGAGCACTTGGTCCATCCAACAGGACCACACACAGACAGCTACTTTAGGGCTTACCTCACGTGGTACTTACCTCGGACTCGGGCTCGTCTGGTTTATGTTGACACTCACCCGCAGGCACACCAGACGAGGCCTCAGGATGGCTATGCCCGGCACCACGTGGAGGCACTAGTTGGCGCGGTGAGTCTCTTGATCATATTTGCATATATATTAATATACATAAGATAATTCATGTGTTACTAGCTGTTCCTTTACTCAATGGATGCAGTTTCGTCTTTGGAACATGATGGAGACTGACTGCTCGACTTACCTAACGAGGGTACGTGCCGGATCCCCAATGACCCAGTTTGAGCAGATAGAGGTATGGTCGAGGCAGCGTAACCAGTTTCATTCAGTACTGCACAACTTGGGAAGCCGTGTGCAGTATGAAGACAGCCACGGGTCGTCCCGGGCCTCGTCGTCATTCCCGTGTCCGGCGACCGCGCACCAGCCGACGCTTCAGTACTACACAACTACAGGTAACGTAGATATCTCTTTAAAATTATATCAAGTGTTGCTATATATTTACTAATATCACAAACAGGATACGTTCCAGCTACTGCGTTCGGCCATAATGGAATGTTTAGAGGGACACCACCAGTTGGTGGACCGTATCCAGAGATGGTACCGGGGCCACAGATACCGGACTACACAGATTAGTTTATGTTTCATATTTCGGTTTCTACATGTGAAAGGATCGATGGACCAAGAGGGGGGGTGAATTGGGCCTTTTTCAATTCCTAAAACAAAATAAAGCAACCTTAACCTATGCAAAGCTAGTAAGGCACCAATTCACCAACCGGATAACTAAGCTACCTACACAAGATAAGAGAGATATAAAGAAGAGTAAAGCCTAGCAAGGTAGAGCTAAGTTATGATCTCTAAGTCAAGCACATGAACAAATTGCATGAAAGAAAATGCTTGAATAAAGAGAGTGGACAAGAGACGACCGGATTTTTTCCCGTGGTATCGATGTGTTGGCACACACCCCTAATCCACATTGTGACACTCACAAAGTGTCTTGTCACCTCCCAAGTCACCGAGACGAGGGCGCTCACTAAGAGTCTCCGTTCACCATCCCGGCGTGGTTGAGATCAAGCCACGTACAATCTTCTTCTCCGGGCTCCCACAATCCTTGGCAAGCTCCGCGAGAAACACCTCGATCACCAAGATCGCCTAGGTGATGCCAATCACCAAGAGTAACAAGCTAGGGCCTTCACTTGAGCAAGAACCGATCACCAAGAACGGATGCACACAAGCTTCTCTCTACTCAAGTCCTTAGTCTTGCTTCTTGATTGATTGAATAATCACTTAAATGGAAGATGAAGCTCAAGGTGGCTCTTGACTATAGTATGAGTGTATGGATGTTGCCTGGTGTCAAGAGTAGCAAAATGACCCATTGGAGGGGTATATATAGGCAGCTCACACGGATAGAGCCATTGGAGAAAAAGCTGCCAGAAAACTGCGTAGCGCCGGTTAATCCGACGTACCTCCAATAGTCATCGTCGGTTTAACCGATGAATGTAAACTGCCCATTCTGAAAACTAGCCGTTACAACTTGGGCAGATTAACCGACGTATCATCGGTTTAACCGGTGAGTGTAGTTGTCCACTGATCAACTGAAAAACCAAGTCTCTGGACAACTGCACCGACGTTAACTCAAAACCATCGTCGGTTTAACCGGTGAGAACAACTTTAGAAATCCCTGGAAAAACCATCTCACTGGCCAATTGCACCGACGTCCCAATTCAAACATCGTCGGTTTAACCGGTGTATAGAACCTTGGAACACCCTGGAAAAACCAACTCTGGACTAATGCACCGACGTTAAATTCAAACACATCGGTTTAACCGGTGTATTGACTTGTCCAGACTCTGCTGACTTCGTTTAACCGACGTATAGAAAAATGAAAGCGTCGGTTAAACCGGTGTATAGACTTTTTCCTGTTTTTGCCTTTTCTGATTTGAGTCTTGATTGAAATCCAAATATTCTTGAGATATAAGTTGAAAACCACTTATTTGAACTTCTTGAAACCTGAATGACCATAGTGTGCATCCATTTTTGATTGACCATGTCCATGCTCAAGTTACTTGGCCTTAACCCCTCTTAATAGTGCGATCACTACAAAACTATAAAACCTATACTAACCTAAGTGTCCTTCTCAACCTTGTGACACTTAGGACTAGAAAGATCCTTAGTCTTGACATATAATTGAGTTGAAAACCAAGATCGCCTTTTTGAATAATGAAATTGAGGGGCCTCTTTTGACATATGACCAAATGAGCGATAATGATCTATTAAGCTGCACAAACTCATTAGTCACAATAATGGTTGTCATTAATCACCGAAACATACCTTGAGGGCCTAGATGCTTACAATCTCCCCCTTTTTGGTGATTGATGACAACACAAACATAAAAAAACGAGAGAGCGAGAAAGATAAAACAAGATAAACACAAGCAAACTCGAAAAAGTACCAAAGAGCTCAACGGCTCAAACGAAATCCAAAGATATGTCTCAAACCACAGCATACACAAGCGACAAAAGTACATATCCATGAACTAACACCAAATGTGATACAAAGCATCAAAGTCCTGAAACTACGAGCTCTCTCTAACTCTACCCTCCCCCTGACTCCAACTCCCCCTGACTCTCTCCCCCTTTGGCGACAAAGCACCAAAAAGGCGAGCTACTGATCCGGCTGTCGCGGCACGGCGAGGAAGCGGTCCGGGTCATCGTCGTCGTCGTCGTCGGACGGTGTACCCTCGGTGACAGACGGGAGCTGCTGGTCAGAACTGCCTGCTGGATCTGAACTGACTGGGGGTGTAGCTGTCGTCGAGGCTCTCGTGCTGGCACTGCCTGGAAGAGGGTCCGTAGAAGTGGTAACCGGCTCAGCAGAAGATGTGTCAACATCTGAAGTAAGTGCTGAGGCTGCCGGCTGTGTCGACTGCTGAAGCAAAGAACCCTCTCCTCCTCCCCCTGAAGGTAGTGTCTGTGGTACAACGGGGAGGGCGACTGACTGGACTGCCGAAGAGTGGACGACCGGCAGACCCAAGTAGTGCGGACATCAAGAACGTGGTCTCCGGTGTCGTCGAGAGAGCAGGAGCTGCAGTAGTAACTGGAGGAGGAGCTGGTGTGACCGCAAGCTGAGGTGCTGCAACACCCTGAAGTCGTGGCTGCTGCGGGGCGAGTCCGGTATGAGAGTAAAGCTGTGAGATCATCCCGAACATCGCCATCATACCCTGCTGCATCTGCTGGAACTGAGCGTCTGTCCTCTGAGAGACTCTATCAATAAGCCCGACAAAATGCTCCTCGGTCGCAGCCCGCTCTCGGGCGGCCTCCCTCTGTATAGCAGCAAGCTGAGCCTCATGGGCTCTCCTGGCCTCCTCCTGTGCAAGCCGGTCCTCTCTCTGCTGAGTCACGAGCTGCTGTAGAAGTGCGGTGAGCTCGGACGGCTGAGACACTTGGGACTCAGCGACTGTAGCAGCAGCGGCTGACTCTGGGGCTGGCTCTCTGGACCCCCCTGCCTCGTGGTCGTGACTAGCTGGGGCTGCTGCAGGGAAGTACTCGACGTCCTCGGAGGAGTCTGACTCAAGCTCAGACTAGTGTATCTCATCATCTCCTCTGGGAAGCTGGGCCTCGACAGCTAGCAGTGCCTCATCCTCCTGTGCCACACAGGCCTGTGCCTCTGGTGACAACTGTGCCATGGCAGCTCTCTCTGCCTGTCTGCCCCTCCTTCGGTCTTGTGGTGCTGTCGGTCGATAAACTGGGAATCGGGGAGCCTCGTCGTGACGGTAGGGAGCGCTGATGGGTGACTCTGCTGGCACAATCATAGAACATATATAGCTGATCTAGTGTGCATAGGGAAACTGTCGCACCACACCCATCCCGTCTGTGATCACATCCTCTATCTCAGCCAGAATAAAGTCAACAATATCGAACGGCTCGTGAGTGAGGATGTGAAGTAGTAGCAGCTGCTGCAAGCCTGTAAACCCCTCTGGGTAGCCACTCCTCGGCAACAATGTCCTCCGGAGGGCCATGTGAACTACGTACGCCTCCGGGGTCAGCAAGCTGGGCACTCTGGCATACGAAGCTGGAAACGGCTGGCGGAAGCACTGAGAGATCGCCTCGTGAGAAGGCGCAATCCCGCCAATCATCGCTCTGCGCGAAGGATCTGCGTCTCCGTAAACCATCTCGTGCAGGGAGACGTCAACCAAGTCAACTCCAAGTATCCCTGCAATCGTCGCCCTCGACAGACCAAAGACCTGGCCTCCAAAAACAAAGTGTACGGATCTATGCTCGGGAGCTATCCAGGCAGTGGCATAGAAAACTCTGACCCAGTCCTCGATATATCTGTTCTGCTCTATCTGGAGTAACCTGGGTAGGCCCCTGAAGTGAGCGAAGTGCTCTCTGACGTCTGCTCCCCCTGCGGCTGTCCTCATTGACACCCAGTCAAGCACTTTGTGTGGGAAGATCCTGTGGCCCCGCCTCTGGTAGGTCTCGTAGAAACTGGCCTGAAGAAGCGTCCAGAACCTACGGTCGACCCTGCTGTCATGGGTCACGGGGAACCAGTCCTCCTCCTGAACACTCCACCTGAGCCTCTTGACCTTCGCCGCATTGGCCTTGGTCAAGTTCTGGAGTAGCACACCTGGCTCCAGATGCACAACAGTATCCATACAGAACACTGCGCGCTCGGCCTCTAGGGCCTCGGCTCTATGAGCTGCTGCTGCTGCGGACCTGCGAGGCTCCTGTGGCTGGTGACCTCCTCGCGTCCTCGGTCCAGTGCGACGCTCAATCGCTGGCGAAGTCTCTGCTGCTGGGGACGTCCGCCGAGTGCGGCCAGACCGTCGTAGAGTCGGTGACTCCTGTGTGCCCTGCCCCTGCGACTGCTCAGACTGCTCTGCCTCTGAATCTGCCTCTGACTCTGCAGCTGAATCTGAGTGATCTGTCTCTGCGGCTGCCTCGGTCATGGCTCTGGTGGCCCTGGAACCTCTAACTCGGCCCATACCTCGGCCTCTACCCCTGCCCCTGGCTGGCGGATCCCTGATCGTGAACGGGCGAGCACGGCCTGACACCTGCTCCTCGGCGGCCTTGGCCACCATCTCGGCCCTCTCGGCCTCTCTCTCTGCACGAGTCCGCTTGCAGACAGGCTTCTCCACAACTACCTCCTTCCCATTCCTCTTTTCACGACCCATGTCGGTCAGGCAAAACCTCGAACACCTGGTGAGCGTAGAGCGGCTGCGGCTGTGGCGTAGAGGCGCGGCTGCGATGTGGATGTGCGGCTGCGATGTGGATGTGTGGCTGCGAGGGTGGCATGGCGTGCGGGAGCGGCGGCGTCGCGGAGTAGCAGTGGCGGCTCATGGGCGACGGAGGCGCGCGCGGGCGGAGAGCGAGGATAGCGGTGCGGGCGAGTGCAGGTGATGCACAGGCGGCGTGGAAGATGGCGCGGGGCGTGGAGCTTGTAGAGCGCGACGGCTGTGGCGGAGCGGCGATGGCGAGTGGTGGCGGCGCGGAGGCGGGTGCGGAGCGGCGGCGGCGTGAGACGGGAGGAGACGGGCGGAACAGAGAGGAAAAGAGAAAACGACGGCTCGCACAAGACACATATATGATAGGTGGGCCCCGCAAAAATTTCCTTAACGCCGGTTAAACCGATGCTTAGGTTTTGAATGCCGGTCGATTGCATCGGTGCAGTTCACCCGAGACTCAGCACAAAATCCATCTGAACGCCGGTTGATCCGATGATATGCAAATTTAACTCGCCGGTTGAACGCTGTTATCACCGGTTGATTGACAGGTCAGATCTGTGTTACGTTCACCGGTTGATCCGATGCTCAGAAAATAGTATACGCCGGTTGAACGCCTGAAACTGACTGAGCTGAGACACAACTTAGTAATGCCGGTTAAACCGATGAGTACAGATCCATTGAGCGTCGGTTTAACCGGTGAACCCAAAAACCTTCACTCAGCTCACACTTCTATGCTAAGTCCAATAAACTTATAAAATCCAACTAAACTCAAGTTAATGGACTTGCATAGGCGACTTTACCCCTCAAAATAAATAGGATAGCACACAAGCCTAGATAGTTTTCTTTTTGAATACAAGGAAAAGCCGCAAAGCGAGACAAAGCGCCAAATAAAATGTATGAGCCATGTCATAGGAATATTGAAGATAGAAATCTTCAAACTCATCATGACATTGCTCACTAGGCAATAACGCACCTAACACTTTGCTCTTTTCACTTTTCATGAATTAAGATCTTGTATATGAAACAAGTCTTATTTTCATCAAGTGATCTCCTTTGTGACCCTTACGCATGCAATGATGGTGCAAACTACAACCACATGCGAAAGAAAGAATAAACATGAAGTGCACATCTATATGACAAGGAATCCATACCAAGAATTTAAGATCTACTTGTCAAGTTTGAACCCACGGGAAGCTTCTTCATGATGAGCCTTTCTACAAGCCTAGAGGAAAACAAGTGGACCACCACCTTTAGCTAAACCCTTGCTCATCACTATCTTACCATGGTTAGACAAGTGTCCTATATGTATGCATTTTTCTATATGACATAGCAACTTACATGACATTTGCCGCATCTAAAACATTAAGCTCATTCCTTAGCCTTACAAAAGTACTCTCGTCTAATGGTTTTGTGAAAATATCCGCCAATGGCTCCTCGGATCTCACACCTTGAAGAGATATGTCTCCTTTGGCTTCGTGATCACGCAAGAAGTGATGGCGAATATCAATGTGCTTTGTGCGAGAGTGTTGAACCGGGTTTTTGGCAATTTTTACGGCACTTTCATTGTCACAAAGGAGTGGGATCCTATCTAGTTTCACGCCAAAGTCCAAAAGGGTTTGCTTCATATATAGGATTTGGGCACAACATGCACCGGCCGCTATATATTCCACTTCCGCGGTGGACAAAGCCACAGAATTTTGCTTCTTACTCGACCAAGAAACTAGAGAACGCCCAAGTAAGTGGCAACCCCCGGAGGTACTCTTGCGATTCACACGGCTTCCGGCAAAATCCGAATACGAGTATCCCAAGAGATCTAAGCTAGCACCTTTGGGGTACCACAAGCCTATGCTTGGGGTGTGCTTGAGATACCAAAGGATCCTATCCACAGCCGAGAGGTGTGATTCCTTTGGGTTAGCTTGAAAGCGGGCACACAAGCACACACTAAACATTATATCGGGCATAGATGCGGTAAGGTAAAGCAAAGACCCTATCATAGAACGATAGAGGGATTGATCAACTGGTTTACCGTCCACATCCAAGTCGAGATGCCCATTAGTTGTCATGGGTGTCTTGATTGGCTTGCACTCATCCATCTTGAACTTCTTCAAGATATCTTTAGTATACTTTTCTTGATGGATGAATGTCCCTTCCTTCAATTGTTTGACTTGAAAACCAAGAAAGAAGGTCAATTCGCCAATCATAGACATCTCGAATTCCCTAGACATCATGGTAGCAAACTCATGGCTTAGTGAATCATTAGTTGAGCCAAAAATAATATCGTCAACATAAATTTGACAAATGAATAGATCCCCGTTGATGTCTTTTGTGAACAATGTGGTGTCCACCCTCCCGATCTTGAAGCCTTGCATGATTAGGAAGTCACGAAGCCTCTCATACCAAGCCCTTGGAGCTTATTTGAGCCAATAGAGTGCCTTGTGCAACCTATAAACATGGTTAGGATTCCTCGGATTTTCAAACCCGGGAGGTTGCTCAACATAAACAAGTTCGTTAATAACGCCATTTAAGAACGCACTTTTCACATCCATTTGATATAACTTGATGTTATGATGTGAAGAGTAAGCAAGAAGGATGCGGATAGCTTCAAGTCTTGCGACCGGAGCAAAAGTTTCACCAAAATCCAAACCTTCAACTTGAGAAAACCCTTTTGCCACCAGTCTTGCTTTGTTGCGTATCACCACCCCATGTTCATCTTGCTTATTTCGAAAGACCCACTTTGTGCCGATGATGTTCTTGTCTTTCGGAGGAGCTTCGAGGACCCAAACTTCATTGCGGGTGAAGTTGTTCAATTCTTCTTGCATGGCCATCACCCAATCCGAGTCCTCAAGTGCATCCTTTATGCTAATGGGTTCGAAACAAGAAACAGACGAGTAATATTCGCAAAATGAAGCATGCTTGGAGCGAGTTCTTACTCCCTTGGAAGGACTACCAATGATTTGATCCATTGGATGATCCTTGGAGATGCGACTGTGCTTCACTAGCGGTTCATGCGTGGATGTTTGTTGGGGTGGATCATGGGTGACTTATGTTTGTGATGAAACATTTTGCTCTTCTTGTTCTTGGACTTGGGGTGTTGGCGTTGGCACATTTTCTTGAGGTTGTGGATCATCTTTCTCTTGATCTTTATCCACTTGGGGTGCTGTGGAGGTGCTTGGTGTAGATGAGGAAGGTCCTCCCCCTTGATCATTGCCTTCATGCACCTCTTCCGGCTTGATATCCCGAATGGACATATTTTTCAAAGCTTCATCAATCTCGTCATCACCTACATTGTCATAGCCAACAACCTCCTCTTGGGAGCCATTAGATTCATCAAACTCCACATCACATGTTTCTTCAACTAACCCGGAGGTTTGATTGAATACTCTATATGCTTTGGAGTTTGATGCATAACCAAGAAAGAAACCTTTCACATCTACTCTCAAACTTACCGAGCCTTTTCTTCTTATAGATGAAGCATTTGCAACCAAAGACTCGAAAGTATGATATATTTGGTTTCCTCCCGGTGATGAGCTCATATGGAGTTTTCTTGAGGAGTCGGTGGGGATACACTCGGTTGGATGCATGACACGCCGTGTTGATTGCTTCCGCCCAAAACTTCTCAGACGTGCCATAATCATCCAACATTGCTCTTGCTAGGGTGATGAGTGTCTTGTTCTTTCTTTCCACCACTCCATTTTGTTGTGGCGTGTAGGTGGCGAAAAACTCATGCTTGATGCCCTCTTCATCGCACCATTCTTCAATCTTCATATTCTTGAACTCGGTGTCGTTGTCACTCCGGATCTTCACAATTGGGGAGTTGTACTCCCTTTGAGCTCTTCTTGCAAATGTCTTAAAGATTTACGGAGTTTCACCCTTATCGCCTAGAAACATGACCCAAGTGTAAAGTGAAAAATCATCAACGATTATTAGGCAATAGAGGTTACCACCAATGCTCTTGTATGTAGTTGGACCAAAGAGATCCATGTGAAGTAGCTCGAGCGGCTTGGAGGTAGACAACATCGTCTTGATGGGATGATGTGTTGCAACTTTCTTTCCGGCTTGACATGCTTTGCATAATTTGTTCTTGTCAAAGGTAACGTCCTTCAAGCCGGTGATCATCCCTCTCTTGTGGGCCTTCTTGAGGTTACTCATGCCAATATGAGCAATTCCTCTATGCCAAAGCCACCCAAGAGACGACTTGGTGAAGAGGCATATCATGGTGCTTGTTTGCTTTGAAGATAAATCCACCAAGTAAATGTTGCCATGCCTAAACCCCGTGAATACTAATGACTTGTCTTTTTCATGAGTTACTACAACACCATTCTTGTCAAAGGTACACGTTAGTCCAAGATCACATAATTGACCAATAGAAATGAGATTAAAACTAAGTGCTTCTACAAACAAGACATTAGAAATAGATAAATCTTTAGAAATTGCTATTCTACCGAAACCTAAAACTTTTCCCCTTGAATTATCACCATAGGTGACATGTTCATGATCTCCGGGGCCTTCAAGAGTGGTGAACATGCTATCATTGCCGGTCATGTGTTGAGAGCAACCGCTATCAAGTACCCAATGTTTTCCACCGGCTTTATAGTTCACCTACACACATGAGAATTCACTTTTGAGTTTTAGAAACCCAAACGAGCTTTGGGCCTTGCACATGTGTGACAAGAGCTTTTGTGACCCAAAGTTGCTTGGGGAGCTTCTTCTTTGACTCCTTAGTGAGTTTGCCAATGAATTTGGCCTTCACCTTGCCCTTCACTTTACTCAAGAGAAAATGGTTATTTTGAAACATTGATGAGTAATTCTTGGGTAATTTAGGAAGAGGACGTGATGGTAAAGTGCACTCCCTAGTGTGGTGCCCGGTGACTTCGCAATGTTGACAATATGAACCAACTTCCTTGATGAAGCTAGTCTTGATCTCCGTAGAAGGAGTAGTAGCTATGTTTGGCTCCGGAAATGAACCAAGACCTCTTTTGCCATAGTCACGGGCATTGTTGAAGAGAATCTCCTTGTGGATGTATTCTCCTCTTGAGAGCTTCTCCACACTACTCTTGAGGCTTGCCACTTGATCCATCAATTCCTTTTCCCTAGAAGGTACAAGTTCGGGCAAAGCATTAGTAGCATTTGTATTAATGAGTAGGTCATCACATGAAGTAGAAGCATTGACCTTCTTAATAGTTTCATGAGCAAAGTTCTCATGACTTGGGTCAATTGCTTCATAGGCAAATTCAAGTTCTTGATACTTGTGAGCCAACTCCCTATGCTCTTGTTTAAGCTTTTTGTGGCTCTCTTCAACTTGCTTAGCAAGTACAAGTGACTCATTGTGTTTTTTGAGCAAGTCATTGTACTTGCCAAGCAAATCGGAGTGGGCAAGCTCTAACTTGGCACGAGTGCTCTCAAGAACCTTGACTTTGCCATTTTCCCTCTTCATAACGGATGTATACTCATTAATGAGGTTAGCAAACTCATTAGGGTCAAACTCATCATCACTATCATCTTCACTCTCACATACCTTAGAGTTACCTTTGGCCATGAGGCACATTGGAGGTGGAGGTAGCGATGGTTCTTCATTTGTGAGGGCGATGGTGACGATATTTTCTTCCTCATCGCTTGACTCTTCGCTTGATGAGACATCGGTCACCCATTCTTGTTTTTCTACCAAGAAGCTTCTCTTGGTGGTGCCCTTTTTCTTTGGGAAGAGCTTGGTCTTCTTATCATGACTCTTTTTCTTCCCAAGTTTCTTGTTTTTGTTCTTCCTTTCTTCTTCTTCATCATCACTTGAATCATGGCGATGTTTGTTCTTGTTATCCTTGTCTCTTTTGTCCGGCTTGGGGCAATTTGGACGGATGTGAACTTTTTCTCCACAATTGTAGCAAATTTTGTTCTTGACATCCATTGGCCGGAACATTCTTCTTTTAGAGTCAAAGTTGAAACCCTTTTTATTGATCTTGTCATTCAAGCGTGTGAACTTTCTCATCATGAGAGCAAGTTCTCCATCATCTTCAACATCGGATGAGCTTTCATGATGATCATCTTCTTCATTGCTTGAGCTTGATTCTTGCTAGATCATCTTGAGCTTGCGAGATTTGTTTGCCTTGGTCTTTAGAGCAATTGATTTGCTTGAAGTTGGCTCTTCGGACATACCAAGGATACCCATTTCATGAGCGCGAATTTCGCCCACAAGTTCTCCCACTTCCATTGTGTCAAGATTCTCTTTTTGAAGCATAGCATTGATGATGTTGTACTTGAGCTTTGGGAGGAGCATGAGAATCTTGCGATTGATGGAGCCACTGTCAATTTTGGATATTTCAAGTGTATTAATGTCCTTGACAATGATATTCAAGCGAGAATACATATCATTGCAATTTTCATGAGCTAATATTTTAAAGGAATCATACTTAGCTCTAAACAAGTGATATTTTTGCTCACGAACTTTTGTAGAGCCTTCATGAATTTCAACTAGCTCTTTCCAAATATCACTTGCTAAGTCCATGCCATTTACTCTAGCAAAGACTTCCTCACTAATGGCTTCGAAAATTGCATTTCTAGCCTTTGCATTCCATTTTAATTGCTCCGTGGTGGGAGTTCCGGTGAACCCGGTCTTAGTTGCCAACCACACTTCGGGGACAATCGCATCAAGGTATGCGGCCATGCGAATTTTCCAATAAGCAAAATTCTTGCCCTCGAAATGAGGCGGCGAACCACCCACCTTGGCCATAGCTCTAGGCGGTGAAGTCTAATGATCCAAATGAGCAACGAGGCTCTGATCCCAATTGAAAGGATCGATGGACCAAGAGGGGGGGTGAATTGGGCCTTTTTCAATTCCTAAAACAAAATAAAACAACCTTAACCTATGCAAAGCTAGTAAGGCACCAATTCATCAACCGAATAACTAAGCTACCTACACAAGCTAAGAGAGATATAAAGAGGAGTAAAGCCTAGCAAGGTAGAGCTAAGTTATGATCTCTAAGTCAAGCACATGAACAAATTGCATGAAAGAAAATGCTTGAATAAAGAGAGTGGACAAGAGACGATCGGATTTTTTCCCGTGATATCGATGTGTTGGCACACACCCCTAATCCACGTTGTGACACTCACAAAGAGTCTTGTCACCTCACAAGTCACCGAGACGAGGGCGCTCACTAAGAGTCTCCGTTCACCATCCCGGCGTGGTGGAGATCAAGCCACGTACAATCTTTTTCTCCGAGCTCCCACAATCCTTGGCAAGCTCCGCGAGAAACACCTCGATCACCAAGATCGCCTAGGTGATGCCAATCACCAAGAGTAACAAGCTAGGGCCTTCACTTGAGCAAGAACCGATCACCAAGAACGGATGCACACAAGCTTCTCTCTACTCAAGTCCTTAGTCTTGCTTCTTGATTGATTGAATGATCACTTAAATGGAAGATAAAGCTCAAGGTGGCTCTTGACTATAGTATGAGTGTATGGATGTTGCCTGGTGTCAAGAGTAGCAAAATGACCCATTGGAGGGGTATATATAGGCAGCTCACACGGATAGAGCCGTTGAAGAAAAAGCTGCCAGAAAACTGCGTAGCGCCGGTTAATCCGACGTACCTCCAATAGTCATCGTCCGTTTAACCGATGAATGTAAACTGCCCATTCTGAAAACTAGCCGTTACAACTTGGGCAGATTAACCGACGTATCATCGGTTTAACCGGTGAGTGTAGTTGTCCACTGATCAACTGAAAAACCAAGTCTCTGGACAACTGCACCGACGTTAACTCAAAACCATCGTCGGTTTAACCGGTGAGAACAACTTCAGAAATCCCTGGAAAAACCATCTCACTGGCCAATTGCACCGACGTTCCAATTCAAACATCGTCGGTTTAACCAGTGTATAGAACCTTGGAACACCCTGGAAAAACAAACTCTGGACTAATGCACCGATGTTAAATTCAAACACGTCAGTTTAACCGGTGTATTGACTTGTCCAGACTCTACTGACTTCGTTTAACCGACGTATAGAAAAATGAAAGTGTCGGTTAAACCGGTGTATAGACTTTTTCCTGTTTTTGCCTTTTCTGATTTGAGTCTTGATTGAAATCCAAATATTCTTGAGATATAAGTTGAAAACCACTTATTTGAACTTCTTGAAACCTGAATGACCATAGTGTGCATCCATTTTTGATTGACCATGTCCATGCTCAAGTTACTTGGCCTTAACCCCTCTTAATAGTGCGATCGCTACAAAACTATAAAATCTATACTAACCTAAGTGTCCTTCTCAACCTTGTGACACTTAGGACTAGAAAGATCCTTAGTCTTGACATATAATTGAGTTGAAAACCGAGATCGCCTTTTTGAATAATGAAATTGAGGGGCCTCTTTTGACATATGACCAAATGAGCGATAATGATCTATTAAGCTGCACAAACTCATTAGTCACAATAATGGTTGTCATTAATCACCGAAACATACCTTGAGGGCCTAGATGCTTACAACATGTCATGACGAAAGACACGAGCGTACGCTAACATCTGCATTTTATGCGTAGAATTCTACCCCGATGCGGGCGCTAGACCTTCTTACTCCTTTCGACCTGGTACAAAACACTCTCTCAATACACTCACTAATTTACCACGCAACATATGTTGATTTACGTTTATATATTACGCAGGGTTTGTTTCGAGTACGTTCGTTCCAGATAACGAGGGCGTCATCTTAGACGAACTCGATAGCTTGACTCCAGACTCACCTGGCGCGCACGGTGATCCCGATGTCTTGGGGGCATTCACAGCTAGGAGGAGCACCACTTGGGATCTCTCAGCAGCAGACACCGCAGCCCCTTTTGCGTCCTGAGCGACAGGTGAGGTCTCCGGATCGTTACACCTACTCCGAGGGCCATGTCCGTGCCCAGCAGAGGGCTAAGAGGGTCCGACGCCCTAGGAGTGGTTAGATATATCCGATGTTTGTATCTCTGATGTTTATTTGTAATGAGATAGCTGTGGACCGCTTATTTGTACACTTCAACGTTCGCCTCTGACCACTCTCGTATTTTCCATTACATACGATAGATGGTATGTTTATGCTTCGATGCTCCATTAGGACTAACTACGATTCTAACTCGACATTATGTACATGTCCAGTGAATGCAAGTTAGATACGAGACATACATACAAGCATAATACAACATTAACAATACTAAATGCGAATACATCTTAAACCGATGAACATCATATGTTATAGATCATGGCATGAAATCATCTAGGTCGTCATCCCAGTTGACAGATGGTGGTGCTGCAGGTGGTGTAGTATGGCTCGACGAACCTCTTGTCTTTCCCTTTCTCTCTTTTCTGGATCTAGGTCCATGTACAGGGAAAGAAACATCATGTGTTGGAGGCCATGGTTTGGGGGGCATAAAGTCATCCATTTCGTCATCCCAGTTAACATAAGTTGGTGCTTGAGGTGCTGCAGCATGACTTGACGAACCTCTTCACTTTCCCTTTCTCTCTTTTTTGGATCTAGGTTCATGTACATGGGGAGAAACATCATGTGTTGAAGGCCATGTTTTGGGGGCATGAAGTCATCCATGTCGTCATCCCAGTTAACACAACTTGGTGCTTGAGGTGCGGCAGCATGACTTGACGAATCTCCGGTCATCTGTTCTTGTGGAGGCCAAGTACTATCACCCGAAGATCTTCTCCACCTCATTCGTCTAGTTTGCGGCATAACTCCACCGAAGATAGATACCAATTTACGGGAATTTGGTATCAATTTGTTAATCAACTCCGTGTCCTCGGGGTAATCCTAGCATATAATTAAACAACAAATTTACTATTTTATAAATATAGATTTCAAATGACGGACGGAATTAGAACTGAATGAGAGTTATCTTAATGTGCATCTCATATACCTCTGGCCACATCCATATCTTACAAGAACTTTGTAAGAATCCAATGACATTAGAATGATTCGCTAGTTCACATACTCTCATGTATATATTCCGACGTTCTAGCAGGTGTCACTTTACATCTTGCGTTGTAATACCTCAAAACATTATGAAATCTTTAAATTTTACTATTTTGGACAACACCATCTCTATCGTATCATCTGCTAATGGATCCAACTTCTTACTGATTAAAAGATGTGTCATGATATCAAGTATTATACTTGATTTTTCTTCGGTCCATGAAAATCCTCCAGAATTGGAGGCAGCTATTGCCTTATGCTGTAATATCAATAAGGTACTGTCATTATAAATTTACAATTATATATTTCACTATCCAAAAATTAATTCTATCCTCGAACTCGTACTTAAATTATTCTACTATAGTACTAATTATATTAAATTGCTATACAATATCAATGGATTCAAATCTAATTACTTGCAGATCACAAGTGCGTAATCCGGCAGGATTTCGCCGCTTCCTTTCTCCTCACCCCTCTTTTTTTTCAGGATTTTTGGTGGAAGTCCCTCTCTTTTTTTCTAGATTTTTGGTGAAATTTTTGGGCTCAAATGAATAGGGAATAGGGGTGGGGGGCTTATATAAAGGAGGGGACCCTGTCATCCGGGGGGGGCGACAGGCCCCCTGTCGCCCGTTGGGGGGCGACCGCCCCCCCCCCCCCCCCCCCCCGGCCGCCGAGCCCCCGCGCCGCGCTGACCGAGGAGCCATATATGTCGCCCCCTGGCGGCAAGGGGTCGCCCTCCCATGGGCGACAGTGGTCCATTTTTGAAATTTCTTGGAATGACCATATATTGTTGAAATTTTAATTTTTTTAAATATAAAAATGAAAAAAATGGCCAACGGCTACATGTATATACTCCTACTTGAGCGCCTTCCGCTACGAAAACACGAAAGCGCTCGCATTGCGATTTGCGAGCACGGGGCCATGCCGCCGCGCAAGCGCCGTCGCGCGTTCACAGCCCCGCCGTCGCCGGACCAGGCCACGGTCACCACGCCACGGCGGCCGCCGGAGGAGGAGGCCGAGCCGCCGGCGCTCCCGACGCTCCCGCCCGACCTCCTGCCCGAGATCGCCGCGCGGTCGGACGTCACGACGCTCGTCCACTTCGCCGCGAGCTGCAGGGCCCTCCGCCGCGACATCCTCCGCCCGGCCGGCTTTCATCCGCCGCGTCTGCCGCGAGCCCGATACTGGCGGCACCGCCATCGTGCCGCCGTGCGTCCTCGGCTTCCTGCACGCCTACGACAAGGCCAGGATGGACCAAGACCTGGGCCGGCCGCCGCCGCTGGCGCCGCCCTGCTTCTCCGCGGCGCACCCGGCGACGCAAGGCGTGGCGTCCTTCTTCGAGAAGCACCTCGCGCCGTTCGCGGCTCGTGCGGCCGGCAGATCCCTTCTCGGCGACTACGAGCCCCTGGCGGCGTCGCGCAACGGCCTCGTCGTGCTCCGCCGCAGGTACCTCGCCGGGGACCGCTCGTCGGACATCTGCGTGTACGACCCCATGAGCGGCGGCCGCACCTTCCTCCCCAGCCCGCCGGACATCAGGATCAGGGACAGGAAGGCTTCCGACTACGGCGTGTACTACACGTACGTCCTGCTCGCCGCCGCGGACGGCATCGGTGGCAGCTCCTTCCTTGTCCTCGCCGCCGATTTCACCGGGCTCGAGGCTCACTCGGCCAATATCACGGTTCAGACAGTGTCGCCGGACAACGCCGATGGCACATGTCCATGGGGCCCGGTCACCATGGTCGCACATCCTCGTTCGCGGTGGTGCTCTCTCCAACCCCAGTGCAGCGCCGTCGTTTTCCGTGGACTCATCCACTGGCTAATGTACACGTACGACGAGGACGAGCCCTTCTACTTCATGGTGGACGACCCTTTTGAAGAGCAGCACTTCTACATCCACATCCTCACCTATACGACGTCCGGACGGCGATGGCAGGGTCGATCGAGGTCCCAAAGCGCGCCCAGCCCCAATACTGCTGCAAAGTCTCCAATCTCCACCTGGCGTCGTCCCCGGACGGGAGGCTGAGCTTGCACGTCGCGAACAAGCTCAAGATATCCGTTTGGCTGCAGCGGCCTGCCGGCGCCGGCGCCGGCTGGTCGCGGCACGCCGTGATCGACATAGCGACGACCGCAAGGTTTCTGACGCCGCCGGGCACGCCGTATTACTGGTGGCTTAAAGGGGCGGTTGACTTTGCGAGGCGAGGAGCGGCGCCATCTTGCTGCGTCCCTTTACCGGCGACGACTGGCCTACTGATAAGGTGGAGGAAGAGGAAGAGGTTGAAGAAGCGCTCGCCGTCCTCGACATGGAGACGAAGGAGCTGCGCCGCAGGGTAATCAAGAAGAAGCATATTACGCTCTTCCCGTATGAAATTGATTTGGAGGCGCGATTGTCTGCCATGAAAATGTTCTAGCTACCAGCAGCTTTATCAGGAAAAAAAAACTTAACCTTGCGCTAAACCTTGTAATAAGAAATACGGATTATTTGTGCATCGTTGCGCTTGCCATACTGCAAAGGCGTAATCATTAACAATTTGGGTATGGTGAGATGATAATAAGATCAAAGCATGCGGCATGGTGTGACAGATCCGCCAAGTTAAACGGCTTAATTAATCGTAATGACTATCATTTGAACACATCAGTCGCATTAGCTTAATTGAGTGTAACATGACAGTCTGTTTTCAACCCACAGGCTGATCGAAACATCACCAGTAGTCTCACACGACGGCGAGTGCAGACGGTACCAGCATGTTAAAATTTTACGAAAAATACAACAATATATATATTTACAAAAACAGCTTTAAAGTTAGAATTTACATAGAATAAATGACAGCAGCGGAAGAGAATATAACCTAAGAGAAGAAGATTTGGTTGAAAACCAATAAAACAAAACGATAACTACGAAAACACGAGGACGTCACATCGAGCCCACCGATGTTAATCCTAATTAGCTTCTATACCTGAAAAACAGGGTAAACAACAAACCCTGAGCAACTAATACTCAGCAAGATTTACCCGTCTCTGGGTATACTTAGCTCATTATCTAGACATGCAAGGATTTCTGGTTGTTAGTTTGTTTTGCAGAAAAGCAACTAAAAGTAGATCCTTAATTCCAGGATTTTAGCTCCAATTTATAGTAATAGTTTTGCTAAACATCTATGATTTGCACATCTATAACAATCAATGTAGAAACCCAATTGAGTAAACAACATTATCATTTATCATCGCATATCATTTTATTTCTTTACTAGGATGTGACTCGGAGATCAAGGTGCTCATGTCCCAGCGACTGACCACGAATCGATCCGATTTAACCTTGCAAGGTGGACCTAACCAACACGGTCCGTATTTGCCCCGTCGGACTATACGAACCAACCATTCCCCTCCCCGCCTCGAACTACAGGACCGCACCACCAGCGTATAGTAAGCCGAGCCCTACAAGAGACCACCAAAAGTAAAATACATGCATCCCCATTTTTCCGCGGCCACTCAACTACCCTAAGGGGTGGGAAGGAGTCCTGTACTTTCGAAGTGATGCAGTACTCGGCTTACCGGTTTTGACTACCTCCTACTCCCGGCATGCGGTTAGTACAATTCAAACATGACCAGCAGGGCCAACAACGGTACGGTCCTCAATCGTCGACACAGACGGGGTTAGACACCAGGAACCCTGTCCTGTTTGCCATACCTACATCTCATCATTTCTCCCCGTCCGGTCTCCAATTTCCTTCCTTCCATATTGCATTCCATATCTCATATACTGAAATATAAAGACATTGATATCTCGCGAGTAACAGGAAATTACTCGACTTCTACCCTATAGCTCGCGAGTGACAGGAAATCACTCGACTTCTACCGAGACCTATTAAGCATAGCAGTGCTATCGACCTACACATACTAGTATAGGACCAAGGGAACCTAGAGATCATGCAACTAAAGTTCCAGATAATTTCTAAAAACGTAATGCACAAGTAATAAACATATAGTAATTCATAATTTAAAAATAGTAGGTTATGTACCGGGGCTTGCCTGGGATCCAACATCAGTCAGTCAAGTTAGCTTTCACATCTTAATGATATTTCTCCATCTTCAGGATAGGTCCATCAATACCATCCTCGGTTCGGCTCCATATCATCATGTCCTTCACGTGATTCAGCTATCGTACCTAATGAAATGCCAATCAATACAATGCACACTTTAAATCATACAAGATAATTATTGATCGAGTACAAATGCTAATAATTTATCCAATTTATATCTATCAGCCTTAGTATTACCGGTCAGACCGGTATATCAAACCGGTCCCTACACCGGTTAGACCGGCTGGTCGGATCATGACCAGCACAGGGGCTATGGCCGAATCTTCACGATCAATTTCTGAACGACATCTTTCGTTAAAGATTCTACGTGCATATGCATAAAATGCTAATTAACGCACAAACATATTCCTGTTCCGTATTAATTCACTAACTTCGAAGTACACTAGCGCATGGGTTAATTGATTAACATGCTAAACTATATTTCCTGGACATGTAATTTTACACTGAACTACACATTTCAAAACTAAGCTATGACTTAAATTTCATGACTTTTGGACTAACAGATTTGCATAAACAAATTAAATGAGTCTAGACACTACTTAATTCTTACCCGGGCTAAAAAGGTCATCTCACAAGAATTAACACTATAACAAATATGACCCTTTGTGACATATATCATGTGACAACAGAGCTATTCGTCGTTATGGCAGTTTGATTTGTGACGTTTTATATTGGGCACTATAGTTTAGTGACGTAAATGAGGTGTTTGTCATTAAGACCAACTACAATTCGTCACAAACGAATCCAGTTATATATCATGACAAAATTTATTTTGTCATATAGGATAATTAGCAAATGTCACAAATTTATTACAAATTTGCATTGCTAATTAATCATACAAAATAGAATTAGTTGGTTATAACTCATCTCTTTGTCATGTAGAATTTATGTTACATAGAAAAACTTTTCTTCCTAATTCATCTTCCGACAAAAAAAACAGGAAACAAAAAAAAAGAAATCAGAAGCAAAAAAAAAGGAAAAAGAAGAAAGAAAGAAATGGAAGATAAAGGAAATCGGAAAGAAATGGAAGAAAAAAATCGGAAGGAAAAAAAAGAAAGAAATGGGACAAAAAAGTGCCCAGGAAACAAAAAAGGAAATCAGAAGCAAAAAGGAGAAAGAAGAAAGAAAGAAATGGAAGATAAAGCAAATCGAAAAGAAATGGAAGAAAAAAATATCAGAAGGAAAAAAAAGAAAGAAATGGAAAAAAAGTGCTGAAAAGAGGACTTGAATCCAAAACCATACGAACAAAGTGCTACAAACTTACCACTTGGATAGAACAAAGTGGTAGCATCCATGCGCCTCATCTTTATATAAATAGTTGGAGAAAAGAAATAGAAAAAAAGATATGCCCAGTAGGGTATTCGAACTCAAGACCACACGGTTCAGCCCATATAGCACACCTATTTCTGACCGTAAATTCCCAATCGGATGGTCCTGATCGTTCCCACGGGGTATATCAACCTGCAAACCCTAGCCACTACTGAGTCCTGACTCGCCTCCTAGGGGTGGTAAAGGGCCCAACATTTTGAACTAGAAAATCTAAGGATCGGGCTCTAAAAGGGCCGGGCTCTAAACATATGTATTTTTGAACTAAAAATTTTAAGGGCTTTATTGGGCTGTGAAGAGGCCATTAGGGCCATGGCCCATTACCACCCTGGCTCCGCCTCCTTGCCAGGGTTTTATTTCCCAACCGGAAACCGGTTACCGCCGCCCTCCGGTACCGGTTTACCGGACCGGTTAGGCCGGTAACCGGTGGAAACCGGTTGAATTCAAATCCAAATTCAAATTTTCCCGTGCAACCGGTTCCGACCGGTTTACCGGCCGGTTTGACCGGTTTACCGACCGGTTTTACCGGTTTACCGGTCGGTTTGACCGGTTTGAAATTCAAACGCTCCCGTGCAACCGGTTTACCGGCCGGTTTTACCGGTTTACCGACCGGTTTTACCGGTTTACCGGCCGGTTTGACCGGTTTGATCGGTGGGCCTTCATGGGCCGGCCCATTTTTTTCTTTTTCTTTTTTGATTTAACTTTAAATTCCCACAAACTATACTAAATGAATGAATTTTTGAGAAAATTTGACACCATTAGATTCATCACACCTTGAAGTATTTTTAGAAATTTTTTGAGAATTTTTCATTTTTTGAATTCAAATTTAAAATTTGAATTTTGGCCGGTTGGGCACCGACCGGAACCGGAACCGGACCGGACCGGTTCCCACCGGTTAGATTAACCTTTCTCCTTGCACGCCTCCCGTCCCCGTCCCCGTCCCCATCCGCCACAGCGACCGCAGGCGCGGCGCGCCTCAAATCCCCAGCCAATGCACGCGGCGCACTCCAGACCAATCCAAACGTCCCGCCTCCGACAGGAAGTACTTCGCCGGCGCCGCGGTGCCGCTCCGCCCGCCCATGTGATCGCCGTGACCCGCGCCCCTCCCCTGTCTCTCTATCTCTGTCCCTATGCCTATGGCGGGGATGGGGCAGGAGGGGATGGGAGTACAACATCAAGGAGCGAGATCTGCTCCGACTCCGGCCCGAACGTGACGACGAGGATGGCCTTTGGTGGCGGCGGCGGCGGATCTAGAGGACTGCTGTGCCGTGGCCGTGGTGGCCTGGTGCCTGGTGTTCACGGTTAGTCTACCGCACGCACGCTGGCTGACGGACGACGCGCTGGCCCCATGAACCTCGAAGGACTCAAGCGACTGCTACTTGCTGTCCAGGTAGATGCTCACTATGTGTTCGTTTATATGCCTTAGAGCTATAGTTTAGTGTTATCAGTAAAGGACTAGAGGAATGATCAGAAATATTAAAGTCACACTGTATTACTGTAACAATACTGCAAACTATTGGCGCAGACAATCTTGGCAACACTTGTTAGAGGTGTGGTAGTGTTCAAGCACTACTGGAGAACAAGGTATGGTTGCTTACTATCAATTCATATGGGAGAAGGTACTGAATGCCACTC
Organism: Panicum virgatum; assembly: GCF_016808335.1. Taxonomy (NCBI): domain Eukaryota; kingdom Viridiplantae; phylum Streptophyta; class Magnoliopsida; order Poales; family Poaceae; genus Panicum; species Panicum virgatum. The sequence continues at coordinate 14,087,065 of NC_053145.1, forward strand.
TGCTTGTAGTTTTCTTTCATACGCAAAATAAATCAGACATGTCCAGTGTAGCATTACTTGTGTAAGATCGAAGTGTGCGCAAAATACTACTTTATCTTGTGTAAGGTTGATGTGCACAATGGTAGTCATATTTATGATTTTTTGCTGCTATTTTATTTTGTGTAGTATCCTGAGTCCTGACCCTCGGAATTATTGATGTGTGGATGGATTAGTTTCGGCCAGTATGAGCCTCTGGTTATTTGTTTAATTTTGTCTCCAGGACGTTATAAATTCTGAATTTCTGTTTGCAAATGGCCAACCAAACTGTAATGCTTGTTCTGGGTTTGTCTAGTTCTAGTTGTCGTTGGTATACTGTCACCTGGACAAAAGTTATTTGAGTTGTAAAAGCAGGCATATTCTCTGTAATAATCATGAGCCCATATATGTTATTCTAAGTTTAACTGAATCATTAGGCCATTTATGAGTTTGGTCTCCCAAATTGTGACATGAACCACCTCATGATTCAGTTTCGTGGTGTGGTCCATCCAATCATTTTACTAGCAAAATAAAATTTACTGACTGTTGTTTGTACGAACATGTTCATGAGGAAGTGTTCTGTACTGTTCAATTTACCAGCTAAAGAGTTCTAGTTGTGTCCCTATTTTAGATGCGTATATTTAGCAGTTTCTCCTGAACTGAACACTGAAATCTGAAGCCCGAGCACTGTTGGTAGTGCTAATCCAACCAGGCCAGCTGATGCTGCTGCCTGGAAGGAAAAAGCTTGTACTGCAGTTCCTGGTAAGATTGTGCAGCTCATTTAGCAAAGTGAATTGACATGGACACAATTTCAGGATATACATGAAGGTATTTTGACTTTGATTAGAAAGTACCATGTTTGTCTGAATATTAGGACTCTCGGTTTGATCTGTTTTTCCCTGATCCCTTCTATTTTACCAACTGTATGTCAGACACATCTATGGTTTTCACACTATATCTTTTACATTAGATTTTTGTGTACATGCCAAATGGTGACAATTGCATTTTCTGGGATACAAGTGGGACTTTTGCACAAGTTACTCCAATATGGAGATTTTGGAACTCATGCAAGATTAGCATTTCTACAATATTTTCTACCTTGTGAAGATGTTATCTTGCCTCTTATATGGTAGGAATTCTGTAGGCCTTAGCACAAGTTTAAATGCAATGCTTGAATCTGTTCCCCTTAGCTCACGGAATGTCGAATACTTTGATAAGGCAATATTTATAGTTTTGGTAATTCAAAGTTATGTCTATGTATGCTGTTCTCGATAGTTCAGAGCTAGACAAGTGGCAGTTCAAATTTTCACTTGCATCATTACAGTAATTTCTGCACCAAAAGCATTTGGGTTCAACTTTATTTGATGACTGAAAATTTGGTTAGTAACCTGGAGTGCATGTGCTGTTTGTACTGTTTCTCATTTTGCAATAAATAATCAGAGATGTCATCTTGGGACTAACATGTATTCTCTGAGTCATTATCTAAGCAGGGCCATGGGTTCTCTGAGTCATAATCAGAGATGTCACATAGCTTGTTTGTGTCCATGATTTTTCTTTGTTTGTATCTTCAACCGCCAAGTTCCCAGAACTTGTTAGATAATATTTGTTCAACTTAATTCTTCCAGAATCTATGCAAATTTTCTTTGAGATTCAGCTTTCGAATGTAATTGTGTATACATGCGAAGTTTATGTTTATGCTTTAAAATTTATTGGTGGTTCTTTCTGGCTGCAGGTTGCTACTTTCAAAACAAGGCCGTGGAAGATTTCTAATTCAAGTGAAAAGCATGAAAGTGAAAGCTCTCATGTTTGATTCCAGGCCTAACTTTGATAGTGTCTTTCCAGTAGAATGATTTTGGTACTGTACATAGGTTTGTAGCAAAATATATATTGAAAGTGTACTTTGTGACTTGAGATTGGCCTATTTGAATTTGGATGCGTCACTGTTGATATTGAAAGTGTACTTAGTGATTTGAGATTGGGCTACGCTGAGCCATGTTCTTTTTAATTTTAGGCTGTAAAATCTATGAAAAAAATAAAATTCGAAATGAGTTGGGCCTCTAGTGGGATTAGCCAGCTCATAATAGATTGCATACATGGGCCTTGCCGGGCTATTGATTGTTTTGTGACGAATCAAAACGTCACAATTGGTTTGCCATATCACAGCCTAATCATCTCCACATCAGCAGTGGATATTTTTTGTGACGTTTTTTTGTCCTACGTGGCATTTCTATAGTTAGCTATGGCATAGATTTCATGATGTTTTTTAGGTTTGGTAGTGACCAAAATCAAGCGTCACAAACTAGCGACACCACAAGAATTGTCACAAAATTTGTGACAAAAATATTTTTTCGTCACAGAATATATTTTATGACCCACATTAGGCGACGATCGCATTTTCGTCACCCGAATGTCACAAAATGCAAAATATAATGAAAATAACTATTTCTGCGACATAAATAGAACATCATCTAATGTCAAATTTCTTGTAGTGTAATATTTTTCCCGTGGAGATTTAGATCTAAACATTCAAACAAAACTGATTTTGTAATTTCAAGATTTTTCTTTGATTTGTTATGTAATCTAAAAGTTTTTGTCAAATCAATAAAAGGCCCCACTGGTCAGACCGGTTATTACAACCGATTAGACCAGTTCTAGCCGAGCCATGGCCGGCGGCGCGTGCGAGCTACTATCGCCGGCGGTGAGGATGGCCGGCGACGGGGGTGGCACCTACACGATCCACGGAAGGAGTCGCACCCAACCATGGCTGATGGGCACGAAGGAACGGGCTAAGCATGGCCGGCGGCGTGGAGGTGGTGCCGACCGGCGGCATGGTGTGAGAACGAGCGTGGAAAGTCAATGAACGCGGTGGAACGTGGAGAGCATCAGCTTTAGGAGATAACTTACAGTCGATTTGAGTCGTTGGGTTGGCGAAACGGTGGCCGGAGGACGGAGTTCGACGGGGAGGGGCGGAGCTACTATTCATGGGTGGTTCCGTGTCGTCGGGAAAGCTGTTCCGGCGAGGGATTCGGCCGGCCGGGTTTGGGGGATCAAGGAAGGAGCTCGTGGGGCTACTACCTGTGCGAGAAATTGAACTTTGGTGGCCTGTGGGAGGAATATTGGCGACGGGGGCGGGCTCGAGCTCGAGCTCGTTAATGGAGGCACGAGAAGGAAGAAGAAGAAAGAAGGGAGAAGAAGGAGAGGGCGCTGGGCAGGATAAGGCCGTGGAAGGCACATGGAGAGGCGGCGACGGCGTTGACACCGGGGATGGCCGACACGTGGCCACAGCGCGCTCGCCGTCGGCGCGGCAATGCGTGCTGCTCTACCGGTCGGACCGGTATGGGTTGAGCCAAACCAAGTTTGGACAATATTTGTTCAAATTTTTTGTGAATTCAATGTTTCATTTTTACTTACAAAATCATAGTGTTTGAAAGAGAATTCATCATCACATGTTAAAAGTACTCGAAAAATTTAGCTGGTGGTTTTACTCATACAAGTTTAATGCTAATGATCATGTTAATTACATAGTTAATACTAAAGCTCCTATCGGTCAAGCGCCTAAGCACCTCCTCCGTGCTTAACGCGCCCGCGGGGGAAACCTGGAGGCGCCACGTGTCCACCGTCGCCTACTTTTGGGCTTGCGGTGGCCTTCTTTCGTCGGCTCGCGGCAATCAATTACTTGGCCCGAGCTTCCTCCGCGACGGATTAGCCGGCCTGCATCACAGCGGCAGCCCGGCCTGCCTACGGCATCATCGTTCCCGTCCGTCAGTCTGCATCCCGCGACGATTCCGCTGTCCATCGGCGTCCCTCCCGCGTCAGTTACTGCTGCGCCGGTTAATGCTGAAGCGTTTCAAGGGGCAGGCGTTAGGTTTCCACGCACCTTTGCCCCTTGTGCTCTGAAGGCGGCGCCGTCAACCTCGCGCTCCCGGACGAGCTCCTTGAAGACGTGCTCAGCCGCGTCGGCTCGGGGCCCGGCGCCAGCAAGCGCGACCTCGACGCCTGCGCACTCGTCTGCCGCCGCTGGCGCCGCCTCTAGCGCGCCTCCCGCCGCTCCGCCAAGCTACCCGCAGGCCGTCCTCTTCGCGCGAACATCCCGAGCGCAGCATAGCGCGCCAACCTCCCTAGTCTTAATTACAAGGGATTAACACCTGGGGTGTTACACATGGAGGCATGGTTCCACTCCATAGATGCGGGAGGGTTAGCAGGAAGGAGAATGGGTCTGGATCTGGATCTGGAGTCGCGGCCGTCATGCATGGAGCATTAAATTTCCCTACGGTACCCATCACATCAAATCTTCGAACACATGCATGGAGCATTAAATGCAGTTGAAAAATACATAATTACATAGTTTAACTGTAAATGACGAGACAAATATTTTAAATCTAATTAGTCCATAATTAAACATTAATGGCTAAGTAACAATAAAAGTGCTACAGTTCTAGGAGCTAAAAATTTTCGCGGACTAAACAGGTCTTATAAAATACCAAGCACTACCACGTACCACTACAATAATGCTTCTTCATCACCCGGCTCTACCATTATTACAACATTAACACAAAAGACCCATATACATATCTATAGATTACACATACTAATAGTAAAATATTAGTAAAAATGCCAAAATACTTCTTCGTAAATTACCCACAACTTCAATGTAAAAAGAATAATTTAAAATACTCTTATCTGAATATTCAATGTCCGGTACTTAAGGAAAAAGTGTTGAGTTGTGATTCTCTAAATAATCATGACGATCCATTTCGGTGATGTTAAGGTAAAAATTGTTCATTCGATAGAATGAACTAAAAGAAGTCCTAAAAAAGAATGTTATAAGTAAAAGCAAAGATCTTAATTTTACTTTATAAAAAATTTCCTTTATTTTGTTATTCAAGTCAAAGAAGTGTGAGAATATTATAAGTATTCCAAAACTACCAATCTTTTCTTTGACATAGCTTATTTGGTTAATAGTTAATTATTTCATTATAAAAATATATTATTTGATTAAACTAATTCAACTGGAGTTTGATAGTTTATTTGTTGGGCAAGAGTCGATCCTTTTCATTTTAAAATTCATCATCTTCAGTGTTGTGTTGAGAATGGAAATTGAATAATAAATAAGTCGTAAGCAACTCTTTTTCGAACTATCATACGGTAGAATATGAGTTTATATATATTATATTTTTCTCAAAGGGAAAAACGAAACCGGCTCTGGTCCTGATTGCTATGCTCTACAGTCTACTCCAACGTTAATGCGAGAGTGGAATTGGTTAGCTGTCTCGCTCTGGCCTGATAATAGGCAATACTGTAGGTATGGACAATACGAGTCGTGTGATGATACGGCAAATTTTTTTCTACGGACATTATTCGTTTCATTAATTGGACTTGGTGCGCAGCTAAAATGGACTGGAGACTCGATGTCTCGATCATAAGCAAATAGGTATGGCCACATCTACAACAGATGTTTTTCTTTTTCTATTGGAACGTCGTTTTTCATTTCGTTATGCTTGGATCACACTTGGTGCCAAAATAATAGATCTGATGATGATACCCTTGATGAGTCCGGCCCAGGTGGGATTGGATGAAAAGCCCGACACACCGATTCGGATTTCCCGAACCCCGCAATCTTAGCACCGACAGTCGAAAATACGACGCACCGATCCAGCCTTAGGAGCCCACTAGGGCCCAACGACCTGAACCATGGCAATCTTAGCACCGTACTCCAGCGCACCCCTTGAGGAAAGACCCAATCACCCCAAAAGACTAGTCCGATTGGGGAAGGGTGGCTCTCCCTTTTAAGGTGGCTTCCTCCTCCCAAGCTAAGCAAGATGGGATTATTTAAAGGCTCACACGGTCGTCGCCCGACTACAACTGTGCCACTTTGGTCCATTTTTGTTGCGTCTTTGCCAGCGGGTAATAGTGGAGGACGTCCTCATCATTCTCACCCCTTAACAAGGCCCCAGCTCTGATACCAAATGATATGACTTGGGTTCCCGATCTTCCGAAAGGTTCAAGATAACTATCGATTTGGCGGATTCGAGACACCGATCTGGCTTCAAATCCAAAGAAATGAATCCCGCAACCTTAGCACCACGAATCCTCTAGTTATCAACCTAGCTGCTGCTCGATTGACCTCGCCAAGAAGGCTTACTCTTGCCTGCGAATCGAAGAACACAAGCAAGTGCACAGAGAAGCAACCAAATCACAGAAAGCAATTGATTCAACTCACGATTGGGGTTCCACAACCGAAGAACGGCGTCCTGTTCTTGACAGAAATGAACTAAGCAAAACCCATCATTGACCACAAACTTGTTCCATGTACATCCCTCTCTACAATTCAACAACACATCTTTAAAATCAGGATCAAGCGCATATTGTTCTCTAATAGATTCAAGTCCAAAAATGCGACAATCAAGTTGGGACAGCAAGGTATATCGCCTAGACAAAGCATCCGCAATCACATTATCCTTCCCTTTCTTGTGCTTGATAACATAAGAAAAAGATTCAATCAGCTCTACCCACTTAGCATGTCAACGGTTCAGATTATTTTGAGAGCGAAGATACTTAAGCGATTCATGATCGGAATGGATAACAAACTCCTTAGGCCACAAATAATGACGCCACGTCTCTAAAGAACGTACAAGAGCATACCATTTCTTATCATACGTGGAGTAATTTAAAATAGGACCATGCAGTTTTTCGCTAAAGTAGGCAACGGGTTTACAATCTTACATTAGAACAGCCCCAATTCCAAGTCCACTAGCATCACATTCAAGCTCAAAAGTCTTATCAAAGTTTGAAAGTTGCAGCAATGGTGCATGTGTAAGCTTGTCCTTCAAAGCATCCAAGGACTCATCATGTGCCTTTCCCCATTGGAACACCACCCCCTTCTTTGTCAACTCATGCAATGGGGCTGCAATGGTGCTGAAATCTTTGACAAAGCGGCGGTAGAAACCTGCAAGACCAAGAAAACTCCTCATCTGTGTGATGGTTTGGGGAACCGGCCAGCTCTTTATGGCATCAATCTTTGTCTCATCCACCTCAATTCCCTGTGGAGTAACAACATAGCCAAGAAAAGAGACTCGATCCGTGCAAAAGATGCACTTCTCAAGGTTACCAAACAAACGTGCATCACATAAAGCATCAAAAACAGCACGCAAATGATCCATGTGTTCTTCCAAAGACTTGCTATAAATCAAGATATCATCAAAGTAAACTACCACAAATCGTCCAATGAAAGCCCTCAAAACCTTATTCATCAAGCGCATGAAAGTGCTAGGTGCATTAGTCAGACCAAAAGGCATTACTAACCACTCATACAACCCATATTTTATTTTAAAAGTTGTTTTCCATTCATCTCCAAGTTTCATTCTAGTCTGGTGGTAGCCACTTCGCAAGTCAATCTTTGTGAAAATTATAGAACCAAACAACTCATCAAGCATATCATCAAGCCTAGGAATAGGATGACGGTATCGAATGGTAATGTTATTGATGGCTCTACAATCAACACACATACGCCAAGTACCATCTTTCTTTGGAACCAAAAGCATAGGTACAGCACAAGGACTAAGGCTCTCACGTACATACCCGCGGTCCAAAAGTTCTTGGATTTGTCGCTGAATTTCCTTAGTCTCATCGGGGTTGGTTTGGTAGGCTACTCGGTTGGGCAAAGTTGCTCCCGGAATCAAGTCGATTTGATGCTCTATCCCTCTCACAGGTGGCAGCCTCGGTGGTATCTCAGCTGGAAAAACATCCGCGTACTCCTGCGAAATGTTAGTGACAGTAGGAGGTATCGAGCTAGCAATATCATCAAGTGAAAACAAGGCTTGTTTGCAAAGCAAGGCATAGCAGATTTCTTCTTCAGAAATATCAGCAAGGTCACATTTTGTTGTTGTAGCAAAAATGGCCTCTCATGCCATATTTCAATATAATGTTTTGACGATTGATGACACACACAACACTTGGACTAATATGATTGTCAAGATGACCATTCTCATGCTTTTAGGTTCAAGTGATGACAAAGAGAAGATAGGCGTAGCTAGGCCCGAAGGGACGCCCCTACGGTGGTTCCACTCCTCGCGGGTCTCAGGGCAGTGCCCTGAAACCTCTTCAGTCCAAAGGACAAAGAATTGAAGAGACCGTGAAGAAATCAAGTCAAAACAAACAAGACATAGACATTTTACTATCACCGGTTAAACCAATGATGAGCAAATTGCACTCATTGGTGCAATGAACACAGAAGCTGTGAGCTAGGGTTTGGCACCGGATTAACCGGCGTTGGGTGTTTTACCCTCACCGGTGTAATGGACTTGGAGGCCGAAGAAGCAGCAGGAGTTTTACAGACACCGGTTAAACCGGCGATCAAGGCAAAGTGAACGTCGGTGTAGTTGTCCAGAGAGTTGGTTTTCGGGAACTCTGGGACAGTTACATGCACTGGTTAAACCGGCGATGAAGATGCATTCACCAGTTGATTACGTCGGTTGATTAAGGTAGCCGTTGAAGTATAATGGCTAGTTGGAAAAAGGTGCTCACCGGTTAAACCGGTGATGACACAAAGTGGATCATCGGTTTAACTGGTGATAGCGCTTTTTGTCAGCCACTTTTCCAACAGCTCTTTTGGGGTGTGTGGGCTATATATACCCCCCAAGGCCGGTTGCTGCAGATGGTTGGACGCCAGAAAAGTTGAAGGAAGTGTTGCACAAGCAAACTAACATCTCCAACCATCCTAGCAAAGCTTAGTGTCATATCTAACTTGTGAGAAGCTTTGAGAGAGTGTTTTGTGCACCTGTATAGAGATTAGTTATTGCGAGAGCTCCATTGAGCAAAGTCTTGCTGCGGCAAGCAATCGTGTACTCGTCGTGTGACCCTCTGACTTGGTGTGGAGAGACAACGACACTTTGTGCGGGGAAGGAGACCTCTCTTGGTGAGAAGCTCCAATAGTGAAGATGGTGCCGTTGGTGACGCTTTGAGAGAGACGGTGAAGGTGGCCTTGTCTTGGTGACTTGGCGCCACTTAGCCTTTGCTTGCCAGAAGCCTTGGTGGCGAATGCAAGGCGGTGATCAAGCGAAGAGACTTGGCATCACACTTGTTCTTGTGGGACAAGCGGCCGTGGACGTAGGGAGGGACTTGGTGTCCTAACCAAACCACATTAAATCGTGTGTCTTGGTGTCTTCACGGGAGTTTGCATATTCTCTCCCTTACCTCTTTACTTACCGTATTACATTTTTGCATTTACTCTATCTTGCGTGCCTTTACTTTCCTAGTTAGTTTGATTAGGATTAGCTATAGGTTGCAAGTATTTTACGGGGTAAGTAGAGAGTAGCATAGATAAACCTTAGTCATAACTAGCATGTGTAGGACGTTGATGTCGTTGCGGACTTGTTCATCCCCGTTGAAGTCGTTGTACGTGGCGTGTAGGAGGTGGTGGACTTGCCCTTGCCTTGCTGCTCACGTCCCTGCAATTCCTTCTCTGCAAGCATAGCAAACTGAAACAACTGGTTGACAGTGTTAAATTCCTTATAATCAACAATGTACTGAATCTCACGTCTAAGACCCGAATAAAAACGACAAATAGAATCCTCGGGTCCCTCCACAACACTACAACGCATCAAGCCCTTTTGGAGCTCCCCATAGTAATGTTGGACAAATTTTTCTCCTTGCTCTAAGCGCATCAATTTCTTACGCAAGTCTCTATGGTAGGAAGGGGGAACAAAACAATCACGCATAGCTACCTTAAGTTGTTCCCATGTGGTCGGTAAAGCATTCTCTGCAGCTAATCCACTCCACCAAATGATTGCAAAATCCTTAAACTCACTAGAGGCTTGTCGAACTCTATGCCTTTCAGGAACAAGGTGGGCACTAAATTTTTGTTCTACTGTCATCTCCCAATCAAGATACCCCTCAGCATCATAATGACCCGAAAAAGGTGGAATTGTAAACTTGACCTTATGTAGCGAAAATAGCCTCTCATGCTATATTTCAATATAATATTTTGGCGATTGATGACACACACAACACTTGGACTAATATGATTGTTAAGATGACCGTTCTCAGGCTTTTAGGTTCAAGTGATGACAAAGAGAAGATAGGTGTAGCTAGGCTCGAAGGGCCGCCCCTACGGTGGTTCCGCTAACCGATTAGCGAACGGGGGTCGAGGGGGAGCCGCCCCTCGCGGGTCTCAGGGCAGCGCCCTGAAACCTCTTCAGTCCAAAGGACGAAGAATTGAAGAGACTGTGAAGACAACCAAGTCAAAGAAATCAAGACAGAGATTCTTTAGTATCACCGGTTAAAACTGACACTGAGAAAATCATATACGTCGGTGCATTGACTTGGAGCAAACCAGGAAGTTTTAGTATCACTGGTTTAACTGACGTTAGGGAAGTTGGATACGTCGGTGCAATGGACCCAGAAGCTGAGGCAAAGTCTATACACCGGATGAACCGACATTAGGGAAGTTGTATACGTCGGTGCAATATACCCAGAAGCTGAGGCAAGGTCTATACACCGGATGAACCGACGATAGGGTCTTGGTGAACGTCGATGCAGTTGTCCAGAGAGTTTGTTTTTCAGAGTTCATAGGACAACTACACTCACCGGTTAAACCGACGCAGCATCGGTTGATTGCCTGTACATGTAACGGCTAGTTTCTGAGGCAGGCAGTTTAGTATCACCGGTTGAACCGACGATGGCTTTTGGAGGTGCGTCGGATTAACCGGCGTTAAGTGTTTTTCTGGCAGCTTTTCTCCAACGGCTATATTTGCTTGGGCTGTCTATATATACCCCCAAGGCCGGGTCATTTGAGGTTGCTATAGACTAAGGAAGCATACTACACTTGAAGAACCTCTCCAACCACCATAGAGCTTTATTGTACATCATATAGGCTTAAGCACACTTGTGAGAGTGCTTAGTGCTTGGTTAGGCTTAGTTCTTGAGAGAACTAGCTTGAGTGAAAGTCTTGCTGCGGCAAGCATCTTGTGTACTTGTCGTGTGACCCTCCGACTTGGTGTGGAGCAGCAACGACACTTTGTGCGGGGAAGGAGACCCCTCTTGGTGAGAAGCTCCGATAGTGAAGGCGGTGCCCGTGGTGACGCTTCGAGAGAGACGGTGGCGGTGGCCTTGTTTTGGTGACTTGGGGTCACTTAGCCTTTGCTTGCCGGGAGCCTTGGTGGCGAACGCAAGACGGTGATCAAGCGAAAAGACTCGGCATCACACTTGTTCGTGTTGGACAAGTGGCTGTAGACGTAGGGAGGGACTTGGTGTCCTAACCGAACCACGTTAAATCGTGTGTCTTGGTGTCTTCACGAGAGTTTGCATATTCTCTCCCTTACCTCTTTACTTACGTAATACGTTTTCGGTTAGAGTAGATATCCGCCTATCCAACCTCTCCATGCTGCTACCAAGCTTGAGATCAATTAGTGCATCGGTGACAGCCTTCCTAATGGCATCATTCATCCCTCTCTGGGCATCCTCCATAGTAGCTTGAAGTTGAGCTCTACTAACACACTCATTGAAATCTTTGCGAGAGTTAGCATGTTCAATCCCTGCCATTGCAAACACCAAAATAGCAGCAAACAGTGAAGGTTATCCCTAACAAATGACTACACATCTGAAGTGGTGCCTCTCAATCATGCAAAATGGTAGCTCCTCCACAAGCACTTGCAAATGTTCTTACCAACCACAAAATAAGAGTTGGTGCAACCGGCGGCTGGTTCGTGATACCTGTGAGGAGGTGGCACCAAGATTGCAAGGATCCTTGTCTATACCGATCTGAAGAAATATGTGTATCTTGGGAAGGCAAATAAGGAGATAATTATATGTGGTACATAAATCAGTAATAGCTATCAATGTTGAATTATAGCCCAATGTACTTGTTCTCGTTGCTGGCCTTTACGTGTTCCTAACACCAATTGTGATAAACAAGTGAGTGACACAAGTGTGGAAGGAAACAAGTATGATAGGGAGCAACAAACTTGAATAAGGCAAAAGACACCACAAAACAGAGTAGCTGAATGTTTCTTATGTGCTCCTCTTTTCTTTTCTTTTCTTTTCTTTTCTTTTCTTATTTCTTTCTTTTTTTCTTTTGCTTTTTTTATACTTGTTTTTCTTAGCAAGTAACACACAAGAACAAAACCACAAGATTTGGCTCAAAAGGATAAAAGATGTGGCCTATGCAAAAATTAGGATTGTGCATTGAAAAGCATACCCAAACTTATGGGCCCTGAAACTTGATCTTCCTGATCGAATTTCATAAAACTAATTTCTGCAAACCTAGCTCATCTAGGATGAAATAGACCTAAAATTTTCTGGTGTTCTCCGTAGATATAAAATTTGCCCAGTTCTGAGGTCGGATGCAAAAGTTATGACTGGTTGAAGACGAACAGTCCAAATCAGGATTTGTTTTTGTTTTTTTGACACAGGATACAAATGATGGAGATTTGATATGGCAGCGGGTGGGGGATCAACACAAGTGAGACAAGAATATGATCTAAACCAGCAACAAGACCTTCACTTGGACACAAACTCGACACTACGAACTCTAAAACTGAAATATGCAAAGGCTATGGCGCGCGGAAATGTTCTAGGAAGGGGGAAAATGAAATATGGCTGTGGATTATAGGACGAAGACAAACACTCAATAAAGGGGATAAATATGAACCTAATGGTATACCTTTGCTCTGATTACCACATGATGAGTCCGGCCTAGGTGGGATTGGATGAAAAGCCCGACACACCGATCCGGATTCCCCGAACCCCGCAATCTTAGCACCGACAGCCGAAAATACGACGCACCGATCCGGCCTTAGGAGCCCACTAGGGCCCAACGACCTGAACCTTGGCAATCTAAGCACCGTACTCCAGCGCACTCCTCAGGGGAAAGGCCCAATCACCCCAAAAGACTAGTCTGATTGGGGAAGAGTAGCTCTCCCTTTTAAGATGGCTTCCTCCTCCCAAGCTAAGTAAGGTGGGATTATTCAAAAGCTCACACGGTCGCCGCCCGACTACAACTGGGCCACTTTGGCCCATTTTTATTGCGTCTTTACCAGTGGGTAATAGTGGAGGATGTCCTCATCACCACTGTCCTCTCTACCCTTGATCATTGGAGACTAGGTAAGCATTCGATATGGCCACATACGACAATATAGTTAAGTGATTATTATTATTGGAACATTATTCAGACCACTAGTCTGTTGGCTACCCGACTCATGACGGATGAACTAGTTAGCTGCCACGATTTGCCACATCAAATGTTAGCCGCACACCTTTAGGCCGTCGTTTCAATTGTATCATGACACTAAATTTGACAAAGAAACTTTGGCGCGGCTTCTGTAGTACTCTCACAAAGAACATGATTTTTTTAGAATGGACTGGGCAGGAGCTCTACCTTTGAATTAAGAGAAAAATAGTAAGTTAAAAGTACAAGAACAAAGGGATAAAAGGGGCCACTCACCCCTAGCAAGCATCCAAGACAAGAGTCCTAGGTGCAAGACACCACTCACCCTAGCAAGCAGTCAAGACAAGAGTCCAAGGAGGGAGACACAAACACGGCCGCAAAACAACTCAAGGACTCAAACCGGACTTAAAGAATGTGCCCGTTTAAACTGTTCTAAGCACTCTTTAGTCCTTTCAGCTGCCTGCTGTGTCGTTGAGGGGATGCTATCAAAGATACTACGGTTTCACTCTTTCCATAAATTCCACATGATATAAATGTTCATTTCGTTGAAGTCCTGCCTCCGATCGGTTGGCAGCCTTGAAGCTATCATTTTCCACCACTCAGCGATGCCAGCATGGTCATCTGGTGGGTTGCTCTGGATGATCGTTGTTGACGCTCCTTAGCGCCCCAATTTGTATACCGCAAGCGTACGGATCGTGTAGCTTTTCCCTTAGAGTATTCCCCCAAGGTTTATCAATCCACGGAACCAAAGATACAAGAAACAATCTACTAACATAGAGAATCCTTTGTATTGAGATGGTGTAAAACGAATCTGATCTACTAAAAGCGACAAACACCGAAGGTAGCAAGAGAAAGTTAGAGATAACCAATCTAGATCACCTAGATCATGCACATGTTGTAGTTCAAAGCTAGATGTAGTGAAGCAAGATAGATGTGAATCTCAATGAAAAGCATCTTTAAACCAAAATCTCCAATCCAATCCTTCGATAACCCGTCTTACTAAAGCAACGCCCTGTCACGACGCCCCCTTTTGGACTAAGCTACCCCGAAGCATGATAAACAAGTCAAACCCCCTTTGGAAAGTTCTGCCATGAACCTCTAGCCACCACGACTACAAGATCATGCTAAGCGATCTATCTTAATAATAGATCTAGGATGAAGCAAACCCAAAGAAAAGAACGAAATCGAAAGAGAGAACATGGTCGCTAAAGATTCGGAATCACAAGTAACTTCACCATGAATGATTGTACATCACAAGATTACAACCGGGGCCCTACCTTGATCTTGATGATCCTAGCTCCAGAACTCCGACGTGATCTTCCTTGCAAGGTTCCCACGTCGGCTAGGGAAGCCCCTAGACAACTAGCACGACCCTCGGCTCTCCGAAAGGTGTTTATCTATCTTCTCTGCTCCTTGGCGTCGTCTCCCGAATGACTTGATGCATGAGCCTCGGGGAGGGGTGCTTTAATTTTCCCCAAGAAACCCTAGGTCGAAGGGGAGGCCGAGGCGCCCTGGAAAGGCCCTAGGCCGGCCGGCTTAATGGGCCCAGGACGGCCGGCCTGGCCCATTCCTTCGCCGCCTCGCGTTCTATTTTCTCCCCAAGTCTTCTGGAGTCTTCTGGAGTTTATCCCTTTCACGATTGCACCCCATTGGACGTCGTTATCTTCGAGATATCTTCGAGGGAAAGGATAGGACGGAGAATCCTACCTTAAATCTCTATTTGCTTTTCTTAGCCCCGAAGTATCTTGATCTCATCTTGTGGGCTTTGTCCTTTGGGCTTCATTGGAGGGTGGATGTGCATGAACGAGCTTCTAGTCATCATGGCCTTTGGTCCTTTGTTTGGGCTTTGGCCTTCGTCTTTCTACGTGTTTCCGCGTGATCATGGGCCTCGTCATTTCATACTCCAAAATTGGCCAAAAACCTGCAAAAACGAAGAATCTCCAAAATATATGTGCAAATGTGAAAACGACCAATAATTGGGCCGAGGTTAGGATGGTTAGTGATTTTGATATTAAATTCATGTCATTATCAAAGTTAAATAGGGGATAAAATGGGTACTTAAGAAGCGCCAACATTCCCCCCATGCTTAAACCTTGCTCGTCCTCGAGTAAGTCTTTGATAAAAATCAGTGTTGCCTTTCGGTGTCCAATCCCTGCACTTGATCATATACGAGAAAACACAATGCTCCCAAAAATATTTTGCAGTTAATAGTTCAAGTTGTAATCAGCTTTTTCAATGTGGAAGGTAGATACAAATTAAATGCTTCCCCACAATTATTAAGCACATGCTCTCAAAATTAAACAAGTCTCAGAATTAAGAAAGTAAGTTCCATAAGTAATGCTAAACCAAGATCAATAATTTAAACCTCATTGCAATTTGCTCATGGAAACTCTCAGCTCATCTTGTCTCTCAAACTTGCTAGAACTTTCTCCTTTCTTTCTCTCATATGTATGTGTGAGGCTTTATCTGGAGCTCTGGAAAGGTTAGTCCTAACAAAAGATATAATTATCAAGATATTATCAAAATAAGAAATACTTCTTATGGGTTTACCGAGACTCATCAAAAAGACCACTGAAAAATTATTTCTTTGTGGAGAGGGGGAGAATGGAACACACACCTTAGATGGTGGACATGTGCAAATGGCAACAGTTGATCCCAAGGCACAGCTGAAGTCCTTGTTATCGGATTGCACATGGTTGTTATAATTGAGTATAGAATAATCTTCAAAGTACTTGGAGTTTAATGAAGCTAAAGGAACCGAGGAGCTTTTCATCATCATTCATTTTTTTTCTTTTTTTTTCTTTGTTTTTGCTCCTCAGAACCGTTGGCAACACAATGCACTTACTCCACCCCATGCTTGAACGTTTGCTTGTCCTCAAGCAATGAAGTGATGATAACCTGATGGAGTGAGTGCATAAAACTTGTATCAATTCTCTGGACTCAACTTTGGAATTCAATGGGGCATCTCCTCGTAAATATTGAAGCCAACAGAGGAGGAAAAGGGCCAGGCCGGCCGGCCTAGGGGTGTTGGGCCGGCCGGCCTACTGCCTGTAGGCCTCCACTTCTTCGGATTTTTCTGCTGCGAACTCTTTGATGCTTCCCAAGCTTATGTTTTACTGAAATGTGCTCTTGATTCCACTGTTTTGCCGTCGAAATAATAATACATACTCAATATATAGGTTGTGGTCAAGGAGGTGTTTCACAAAAAGATGTTTTTGGTTAAGGGTGGATATCCAGCGAGGTTTGCGATGTTCCCGGTATAGAAACTCACAATGCATGGATAGAATGGCTAGCAAAAGAGAGGTACACAAAAATACGGAATGGTCAGCTTCTTAGTCACGTACCAAAGAAGATAAATCTTGAATTCATTCACCTGAAAATAAATCTTGCTCTATGGTTTGTCATGATATAACATTTATGCTTTTAGAAGGGTAGAGCAATTGCAAAAGGTATCATTGACAAGGTTAGCTCAAAATTAAATCCAAATTAAATTTTCCTTGACAAGCTTAAGTAGGAGAGCAAGAATAAAAATATATGGGTCTTAATTTATCATAACCTCCACAAAAGAATTAGCCAGCATTTAATTAATTTTTCAGATCATGTTAGGGAGAGCATCAGTTTAAACATGCATAAACCAAGCACAAGAAAGTAGACAAGGCGGCAACGATCATCATATTTTAACACGGCATAAACTTTTTATCATCATTACTAACCATAACATTAAAGCGTGGGTGATACATTTATTTATCATGGTGATCAAAGCAAAAGAAAGCAAATTGCACACATGCTGAAAAATAAAACAGAAAATTGCTACGCACACACAAGCTTGCACACATGCTGAAAATAAATAAATAGAAAAATCCAAATTATACGTGCGAGCATTTTATTCATGGTCTTGTCGTCGATCACTCTCCTTGATTGCCTCTTTTGTATCCTTGGTCATAATATTGTTGAAATGCTCCTCCATCAAATTGTTCCGGTGGCGCTAGGCCTAGAAGTCCCATTTGATATGCAATTCCCGCGGTTCCATCTTCTAGTTGACTTGTGTGCCTCCGGATGGCGTCTATGTCTTCCATGTTTCTTCTTGCATAGGCACCCATGATTCTCATTCTTTGTTCCGGTTGAGGGAGGTCAAAAAATTATGCTCCAAATGACGGGTTGTGCATCTCTCCTTGGTATGATGGGGGTGGGTAGCCATAGTTGCTAAATGGTGGGGGCGCCGGGTACGCCGGTGGAGGCGCCGCCACACCATGCCCCCATGCTTGATCTTGGTTTCCTTCCCATTGACTCGTCCATCCTTGCGGGTGTCCTTGTCCACTTGATGCACTTTGAAATTCATTCCTCCAATAAGCGGAACTTGGTGTTGGAAGCTTTACCTCCAAATTTTCTTGTTATGCCGATGCCGATGTTCCTTCAATCAACTTTCCTCTTTTTATTTTCTTCACCTTTGCTCCAATGTTTTCAACTCGCCAATCGGTCCTTCCTCTTGTGAATAATTTTAGCCTTTAATCAGGGAGGGAAATATCCGTCTCGGAAATAATGAATCCCTTCTTTTCATCCCCTCCGATATAATGGCCTTGCCTCAAATGTTCAATCCCCATATCCCTTCCCGGGACATAATATTTTTGGATCACCCCTAACACCGGATTCATGGCTCGGGCTATTAGTGTGAGATAACACCCTGAACCAACTTCTCCCGTGCCGGATGATGCTTCACAAACCCATCTATCAACCATGATGTAGGTGGGATCAATCACTTGCTTTTTCACCAATGCTACATACATCCAATTCAATTCTTGGTCGGTGACCTTTGATTCTCTCATCCTCCCGAGAATTCTTTTGCTCACCCAAGAGTGGAATATTTGGAGGATCACATTACTTATGCTCTTTCTTTGGCGATTGACATCTTTTGCTATCTTCATCCAAAACTCATCGAGCTCTCCATCTTCGACTTCCACCATTTCACTTGCATTGCTTTTGAACCCGAGCAAACTCCCTATTGCTCCATAAGTGATGACTTTTTCTTCATTCTTGAGCCGAAATTTCAGACATGACACTTCTTCATCATCCACCACCTCCGTTATTTTCTTTAGTGTCATGAACATCTCCAAAGCCACTTCTTCTTGCATGTCTACCGTAACACCGTCGGAAAATAGCTCCCAACCGATGTTCTCCAAGAGCTTGTGGATGTCATGATGGAATCCCAACTTCTCCAATGCTTTATCATCGAAATCATAGTTTGCTCGCAGCCTTCCCTTCATGAACTTGAGCCTTTCTTCTTCTTCCTTTAACAAGATGGTAAACCCGTATTCGGATTTCTTGGGCTTCTATGGCGGTGGTGCGGATGACCTTGTCGAACGCCGTGGAGGAGGTGGCGCGCCTTCGGTGAATCTCATGGAGGAACTTCTTGGATCTCTCATCCCACCAAGGAGTAGCATGTCGCTCCTCGGTGCGGGGTTGTCTACCTCCATGCCCCGCGGAGACTCGGCAACCAAGTGCCTACGCGAAGAACTTGCTGATGCATCGGATGTTGATGAAGGCATTCTTCTCCTCCCGGTGACGAACTTCATGAAGCCACTCATGGTGACTCTTTGCTGCACGCACTCAAAAACAAACACACCGGGGGTTTTTTGCCGGTAGGAGAACAATATATCGAAGAGTGGAGCAAACTAGGAATTGTGGTGAATTTTCGGAGATTTTTGGAGTTGATTTTGGTGGACGAATTTTTTTCTAGCTTAAGTTTCTGGGTGATGAACTTGAAGAACACGAACAAGGAATTGAGTGAGGAGCATACCTGTGAAAGGGGAGCACCAGAGGGCATAAAAAGAGGCCAGGCCGGCCGGCCTAGGGTCATGGGGTTGGCCGGCCTAGGGTGTTCCTTGCCCTCCTCGACTTCATCTTTCTCTGGTGATTTCCTAGTGTGATTTCTTGCCTCTGTCCAGTACATCTTTTATGCTTTGCACTGTCCAAAACCTGTGCACCACTCCTTCCTTGTCCTTGTTGTCCACTTGCAATATTACTTCTTCACTTTGTGTCATTCACCTTGTCCCATACTTCATCATTCATCACATGGTGCCATCTTTGCTGAAAATTTCATGTCCTTACCATGCATGGCTGCTCAATTCTTTGGATTATTTGCATGTGGTGGTAGGTAGAGAGCACAATTTCTTCCCGTGAACTCACTTTGATCAATAGATGTTAATCAAGCACATAAACCTTCTCCAAATTATGCTTAGATGTTGAATCCTCCTCAAACTTCAAAATTTCAGAATTAACTCAAAGCATGCAATGAGCTTAAATAAATAATCAGAGGGGAATCAAAACATCTTTACATTTGTAAGTCAAAAAATATTTTCTGACTACATTAATTTTGGTTGCACCGGAACCGTTCACTTTCATGAATTGATAGCGAACAATCTCGAATTCAACCGTGGGTCTTGGGTTTAGGTTCTAATTTTGCCAAAATGAGAGAGAAATTTTGAAAAAAGGGAACAATTAAAGTTTGGAAAATTCTAGTCCTATGGTAATAAAACTGAAAATTCTCTCTATGTTTGTGCGAACCTATGCATCAAGAATAATATAAACAAAGCGCGGCTCTACTCGTGTCTTTTTATCTCAACTTGGTCCGGCCATCATGGAGAAGACGGTCGCCAAAAATAGGTATGGAAGTTTGGATGTGGTTTTCTCAAGAAGAGGCAAATAAATCATAGGATGTCTCATGTCATTAGTTTAAAATAAGAAACAAAATCGAAATGACCGAGCAAATAAAATCCAAATCAAATTGTTCGACCGAACGACAAATTGTTCAAAAGTTTATCATGTTCTTGCGTAGCAAAATTCACGACTCACTTACCCAAACCTCTCGCGGGTTGTCCTCCCGGCAGCTTGTTCTTGACTCGACAAATGGGTTGAACTCCCGGCAGTTTTATTCTTGACTCGACGAACGGGTTGCCTCCCGCAAAGCGCTTCGTTTATAGTCTATAGCTAGACTTTCTTCTTCTTCACTTCGGACCAACGCTCGGTGATGGCGCTGCAGTCTTGGGTACCCACTTCTGCACAACCCTTGGTGCGGGTTTGTTCTCCGGCTTAGTCGTCTTTTTGGTCTTCACAGGCGGGCTTCTAGCTTTTATCTTGACGGGTGCAGCGATCTTCTTTGTCGTGATGGAAGCGACGACTTCTTTCTCCTTCTTCGCTTCCTTCTTGTTTGGATCCTCCTCTTTCTTCGGCTTCTCCTCTGTGACACGGCGGTGAGGCAGAACATATTTGACATTGATCATGTTGCATACCTCGAGGCGTGGACGAAACTTGAACTTGCTTGTGGTGCCATTGATGTTGAACTTGATCTCCCCCTTGCCAACGTCGATGTTCGCCCTTGCGGTCTTGAGGAAAGGCCTCCCAAGTATGAGAGGCGCCTTGCTCCCTTCTCCCATATTGAGAATCACAAAGTCAATGGGGACTAAGTATTCTCCAATCTTCACGGGCACATCTTCGGCGATTCCCAAAGGATAACGAACGGAATTGTCCGCTAACTCTAGGCACATGGCGGTGGGCTCCGGCTCCGGTAAGCGTAGCTTCTCGAACACGTTCTTTGGCATGATGCTCACACTTGCGCCGAGATCACAAAGTGCTCTTTTGAACATAAGAGATTCAATGGAACACAAGATGGTAGGACATCCGGGGTCCCTCTTCTTCTTAGGAGCTTCATTAACGATTGCCGCGCTACACTCCTCGGTTAGCTTGACGGTGCTTGGCGGTATCTCGCGCTTGTTTCCCATGATGTCTTTGAAGTAGCGAGGATATGTTGGAACTTGTAGAACGTCGAAGAGCGGCATGTTGATACTCAACCTGTGTACCATGTCAACAAATTTGTTGAAATGCTCATCTTCATGTTTACCTTTGCAGTATCGTGGCCTTGGCGGAAGAATCTTGGTGTCTTTATCATCTAGCTCAAACTCCGGCTCTTCGGTGACTATCTCCGGCGTAGGAGTAGGCGCCTTCTCCTTGATGATGGTCTCCACTTCAACTCTTGGCTTAGGCTTCCTTGCTCCCGCCGCGTGTTCGGTTTCTTCGGTCTCCTTTCCCGAGTGAGTTTGAATTTCTTTTGCCGTCTCCGGACTTTGAGGTTGTCCGAGCAATTTCCCTTCGTTGCTAGATAAGCGTCCGACAAGCTGGGCTACTTGTGTCTCTAGCATCTTCATCATGTTGAGTACTTGAAGGTTAGAGCTCCCGACCTCCGTCACCTTGCCATCAATGTTCTCCAAGACCTTGTCCATAGCCTTGAACTTGGTGATGGTGTCCTTGTTGATTTTGCCTTGCTCCTCCATGAACTCCTTCAATTGTATACGAAGAGGCACCGAGTTTTGAATGGAAGAGCTTGCATTAAATTGAGGTCTACCTTGCCCATAACGGAAGTTGAATTGAGGGATCCATCCTCCCTTCTTCATGTAGTTGAGCTTCTTGGCTTCCTCCAGGCAATTCTTTTGGACATGGCCGTACTCTCCACATTCTTCACATGTAGACCTTGCTTCGGCCGCCTACAAATCAATAGCTTGGGCTTCTCTCTTTTTCACCTCCATCTTCTCCAATCTCCTCATGAGCGAGTCGATCTTCCCTTCTAGCACTTCTTCATGTTCCACTTGCAATACACTCTTCACGGCGCCCATGGCTTAGAGTGGTTGTAGGCGCCCCGATGATGCTCATGCGTCATTGTCCGCCACCTTCTTGAATAGCTTGAAAACTTGAGTCGGCGTGAGCTCAATGATCGAATCTCCGGCCGATGCGTCAACGATCCCCCTTGATGCAGTAGTGAGGCCTTGATAGAACTTCTGGACCACATCCTCCCTTGAGAATTTGTGATGAGGTACGGCACGGATGTAGTCGTTGAAGCGCTCATAGGCTTCCGCAATAGTCTCCGTTGGGGCTTGCGCGAATGTAGCAATCTTGTTGTGCAAAACTTGGGTTTTGCCCGGCGAGTAGAACTCCGTCATGAACTCCTTCATCAAGGACTCCCAATTTTGCACCGTGTGCGGCGGTAGAGAATGAAACCATTGCAACGCTCTCCCAAGTAGAGAGAACGGAAAGAGCCTCGCTCTCATTTGATCTTGAGTCATCCCTTGCATGTCAAAGGTGCGGCATAGTTGGAGGAACGCTTTAAGATGTAGGTTAGCATCTTCTTTTCTAGTGAAGGGCGAGCTTTGCACCATCCTTATGATTGAAGTCTTGACCTCGAACGGAACTCCGATGTTGTCGAGGTTTTGAATCGGCAAGTCCCAAACGTTCGGAGTGCATAGCTCTCCGATCGTACGCTCCGGCTCCGGTAGCGCCATCCTTGGACTTGGTGGAGTCGCTTGAGGTGAAGACGATGAACCGTCGGCTTTGTCTTTTGGATCTACTAGTTCCAACTTCCTTGATCGTGCTTCACGTCTCCTTTGCATGTAAAGTTTTTCTGGATCATCCACAAAATTTTCAGGTTTGTTGGAGAGGCTCCCGTCCATCTCCTATTAGGGGTTAGTGAAAAAAAAATACATACGAGATCTAAAAGATGAATATACAAGATCTAAAACATAAAAGAAAAATAAAGCAAAATAAAGCAAACTCTAGATTAGATTGATTTTCGTGGAATAGATCTGTTTTTTTAGTTTTTTTAGTTAGCACAAAAAATAAGAGATCAAAAAAAGGTCAAAAAGAAAAATTAAGAAAAAGAAATATTCACGAATGCAAGTAAGATTGGATCTTAAATCGATGGTTCCCCGGCAACGGCGCCAGAAAAGCTTGTTGACGCTCCTTAGCGCCCCAATTTGTATACCGCATGCGCACGGATCGTGTAGCTTTTCCCTTAGAGTATTTCCCCAAGGTTTATCAATCCACGGAACCAAAGATACAAGAAACAATCTACTAACATAGAGAATCCTTTGTGTTGAGATGGTGTAAAACGAATCTAATCTACTAAAAGTGACAAACACCGAAGGTAGCAAGAGAAAGTTAGAGATAACCAATCTAGATCACCTAGATCATGCACATGTTGTAGTTCAAAGCTAGATGTAGTGAAGCAAGATAGATGTGAATCTCAATGAAAAGCATCTTTAAACCAAAATCTCCAATCCAATCCTTCGATAACCCGTCTTACTAAAGCAACGCCCTGTCACGACGCCCCCTTTTGGACTAAGCTACCCCGAAGCATGATAAAC
Organism: Panicum virgatum; assembly: GCF_016808335.1. Lineage (NCBI taxonomy): Eukaryota > Viridiplantae > Streptophyta > Magnoliopsida > Poales > Poaceae > Panicum > Panicum virgatum. Next base: position 14,110,429 of record NC_053145.1, read on the forward strand.
AAGTCAAACCCCCTTTGGAAAGTTCCGCCATGAACCTCTAGCCACCACGACTACAAGATCATGCTAAGCGATCTATCTCAATAATAGATCTAGGATGAAGCAAACCCAAAGAAAAGAACGAAATCGAAAGAGAGAACATGGTCGCTAAAGATTCGGAATCACAAGTAACTTCACCATGAATGATTGTACATCACAAGATCACAACCAGGGCCCTACCTTGATCTTGATGATCATAGCTCCAGAACTCTGACGTGGTCTTCCTTGCAAGATTCCCACGTCGGCTAGGGAAGTCCCTAGACAACTAGCATGACGCTCGGCTCTCCGAAAGGTGTTTCTCTATCTTCTCTGCTCCTTGGCGTCGTCTCCCGAATGACTTGATGGATGAGCCTCGGGGAGGGGGCTTTAAATAGCCCCAAGAAACCCTAGGTCGAAGGGGAGGCCGAGGTGCCCTGGAAAGGCCCTAGGCCAGCCGGCTTAATGGGCCCAGGACGGCCGGCCTGGCCCATTCCTTCGCCGCCTCGCATTCTATTTTCTCCCCAAGTCTTCTGGAGTCTTCTGGAGTTTATCCCTTTCACGATTGCACCCCATTGGACGTCGTTATCTTCGAGATATCTTCGAGGGAAAGGATAGGACGGAGAATCCTACCTTAAATCTCTATTTGCTTTTCTTAGCCCCAAAGTATCTTGATCTCATCTTGTGGGCTTTGTCCTTTGGGCTTCATTGGAGGGTGGATGTGCATGAACGAGCTTCTAGTCATCATGGCCTTTGGTCCTTTGTTTGGGCTTTGGCCTTCGTCTTTCTACGTGTTACCGCGTGATCATGGGCCTCGTCATTTCATGCTCCAAAATTGGCCAAAAACCTGCAAAAACGAAGTACCTCCAAAATATATGTGCAAATGTGAAAACGACCAATAATTGGGCCGAGGTTAGGATGGTTAGTGATTTTGATATTAAATTCATGCCATTATCAAAGTTAAACAGGGGATAAAATGGGCACTTAAGGAGCGCCAACAATCGTGAAGTTCTCCCAGGTGGAAACCTGATTCCAAACTGTTTTGGTGAAAGGGCAGAGCAAACAAAGGTGTTCTCTAGTTTCCAAAGTTTTAACACCAAAAATTGACATAATTCAGGTTTGCTGGACAATCTGGGCAAACCGGATAGACCGGTCACATAAACTAGTCCGACTGGTCAGGTAGATATTGTCAAAGTATCAATTGGACAATACGTAGGATCTCATCGAGAGGATCAAAACGCAAACGTCCAATTTGGAGTCCGGATGATAAAGTTACGGCTCCAGGAAGATCTGCACCTCAGTCAGACCGGTCCAGGGCCGGTCTGACGGTTGGAGTCCTGGTCAGATTTGTCAGAATAGCCCAATCTGAGTTAAGAGTTGTATTTTGATATGGGATTTCCAGAGTTTTAACTCCTATTGAGTACAGACCTTCCCACCCTATGTTTATGAAGGGCCACGACTGGTTGAGGGCAACCCAATCAAATCAAAACATGTCTTTGCTTTTTTTATTCTTTAAACCCTAATTCTCTCTTCCAACCTCCCCTTTCTATTCATCTATCATCTCCACGACCATTGATAGCATCCTAGGCTTGCTGGTCGACCAGGACACGTTGCTCTTGGACGTGAACATCGACGGCCTTTGCTAGTTTCAGGGACGAAGCTACGTTACATGTTCCTGGTGCACATGCAGCAGGGTGAATAAAGAATTTCTTAGCAGATCATTAAATTTTACCATGTAAATTAAATTACTTTCCTTCCTTGCAATGGAGAGTGCACTAGGGTCAATTGGATTGTAGCTTGGCCACTGGCTAGTTTACTCGCAAACCAGTCGTTCGTCATCACGTAAATGTGTTGGTCATCCCTTTGCTGGTTTGCTCGTAAATCTAGTCATCCTCCATCATGTAAGCGTGGTAGTTATCCCCCTCTAACGACTGATTTAGGCCAAACCCTAGGACTCCAGTTTAATCGGGTTGCTGAAGGTCTGACTGGTCCGCACAGCCCTACGGCTATTTTGTTTATTTGCGACCCACACTTCTAGCGTATTCAGTGTGTTGACTGAATTTTGCGTCAACACAAGCGTTATTAGGATGAAGGTTTGTGGTTGAGCCGTATGTCACGTATTTGGCACGACACGGCGAGCAAATTAAAAGAAAACTGCTGCTGTCGCCGTCGCATCCAATTCTACCACTCTATCCACAAAGTATACACCTTAGCAAGACCAAGGGTTTGTTTGGATACAAGGGATAATCTTTAGCTCTTACTTTTTAGCCCTAAATTATTCCTCATGCATCCAAACATGTGGGATAATTTTGGACTAAAGTGGATTACCCCTTCCAAAATCTTTAGCCCCTCCAAAGAGTGATAATGGGGCTAATTTTGCATGGTCCAAAAAAAAATGAGTATGCACACGCATCTAGACATGAGAATGTGAGAGAGGGTGGATATTAGCCTATGGATCCAAACACCTTATCTTGAGCTAAATTTTAGCCTACTAATTGAAGGCTAAATATTAGCCCTCAAAATTAGTCTTGATCGAGCTAATGTTCCAAACAGGAGCAAGTACCTAACGCGCGTACTCCGTGCTACCTTATTATTACATTCCCTAATAAGGACAGACGTGGAAATATTTAACTTTTGGAAACCTCCACTACTACCGTTGCAAATCATATATTTCATCAAACTATACTAGTTTTCTTAAGCATTTAGAAACTCCGCCGACAACTCCAGCTAAGGCGTATGGTCTAGACGTGGAAGCTATGGCGACACTAGTATGGATGGTAACAGATCGCAGCGTTAGTGATCTCTTCACAATACAACTTTATTTGCTAAAGCAGCTGGAAATGAGGATGGAAAGTAGGGCGGGGGCAACGATAATGCGGTGATGCCGGCACCGGCATCTAGATTGCTTATCTAGTCTAGCCTGCCTACCATCTATCATAAAGAACCTGCACAAGCAAATTATTTATCTTACATTTTTGTTCAAACTTTGGGCAAAAAATTTAGTCTGTAGGTGCATTGTTTAGGTAAACGGTTTTACAAGATCGTCGAGCCTATATATCTAAGCTTTGTTTATTTTAGCTAGAGGTATTGTGAAAAGCATCTTGTGTGATGCTGAAACGCAGAGAGATAGATTGCGGAAAGCTTACGTGTTTCCGTGGGAACATCTATTGTACTCCTTCCCTTCTAAACTATTAGTTATTTTAGTTTTTCTAGATATATAAATTTTGTTACACACTATAATAACATATATTCAGATGCATAATAAAATCTACGTACATGGAAAAGCCAAAACTAACTAATAATTTAGAATGAAGGGAGTAGCTTATTGTAGCTTTTCTCTGTTTCCCTCACTCGCATATTTGGGTAAACATGTTGGGTAAATACGTGTGTTACAATATAATGCGGTCTAGCAAAAGCTAGTGCAGAGTGTGACACAGCTAGCAAAGTTTAAGGGCCGGATTTGCATTTTACTCATTATAAAATCTAGGCAAGATGCATTGGGGAATCCTAAGGCAAGATTTTAGCTAGGAATTATAAAGGCCAAAATTCAGAATCTCTAGTTAAAACAAATAGAGCCTAAACTACTTGTAACACACAACTAATCACATCCTATATATATTTCTGTCACAACACTTCAGCCACAAGAAGCGAAGCCAATTCACTTCCACCGCCATCAAATCAAAAAATTCGCTCACTTATATCATCAATCACTCGAACCGCTGACTCCAAAAGATCACCTTTCGAGCTCAAATCAAACCTAGGTGCCACACACATTCCCCCCTACATGAGTTGGATCGGATATAAAAACAGAGAATCAATGCAATGAATCGGATTCGAATACACATTTCCCATCCCTGCAGCATTAATTACCCTCACCACAAACCGTTGCCATCCACCATGCCGATCACCAAGAAAACCCATCCTATTTCCATAGGCTCGGATAATGAACCTATGCCACTGCCATGTGCCATGGTTACATATATACTTATATTCTCCATATTGTTCCCATATATACTCACTACCGGATTCGTCTATTTTGTCGAGTGCCAAAGGCTCAAATGCACTCAGCAATGACTTTGCCGAGAGCCACCCATGGCATACGTCACACGGTAACCAAATGCTCGGCAAAGCTGAGGTTGTCGAGTGTTTTTTTATCGGACGACACTCGACAAAACCTTTGTCGAGTGCTGAGAGGGCTCTCGGCAAAAAAAAATGCAACGAAAATGACCAACTGACGGTGATGCAACTTTGCCGAGTGCTTTGACGGGAAGACACTCGGTAAAGATTCAAACTTTGCAGAGGGCCAGGCCCTGGGCACTCGGCAAAGATGGAATAAAAAAAAGACCCACACGCTTGCGCTGCTGCGGCGGACCGTCCGCAGCCCAAAATTAGACAGTTTGCCGTTCAAGAAGTTCGGACATCTGAAAACTTAGTGCAGAGAGTTCGGATGTCTGAACGTCTTGACAGACGGATCGTGTACAGCGGACGGTCCGCCCGCTAATGTTTAATTGCAAAAAATTAAAAATGCTAAAAAATTTCAAAATTAACCAAAATCTGACATGCAACAATCTAACAATCTATGTTGTATATTGCCTATACAAAAAAAGTTTTGAAGTCAAATCTCAATTTGATCGTCACTTTAACTCCAAATCCTAACGAATTCTTCACAACTATCTGGAACTTCTTTGGAGATTCTTCGATTTGTAAGCAACGTACATGTCAACTTTTGAGAAATCTTCCCAATTTTTTACCACAGTCTTCACGTATGATAACACGATATCATGACAAATCTCATGATTTTCAGACTTCATTTGTTTTTTATAGAATTTATCCAGCCACATGTTCGTGGTAATGTTTCGTGAACAAGATGTTCAAATTTTTCTTTGAATTCTTCGACAATGCCTCAAATTGGATTCAATAACATGAATATCTACTACATTATTCAAAGCACTTGCTGTTCAAATTTGAATTATCCCCAAAATATCCTTTTAACAAAATAAATCAATTATATGTAGCAAACTTAACGAGAAATATATCAAATTTTAATGTGTAGTATTTTGTATAGTATAAGAGCAGAGCAAAAAGTTTGGGGAGCAGAGGGGAATTTTTTTTAAAAAAATTTGCCTAGTGCTTCTAGGGACACTCGGCAAAAGCACATGTTTGCCGAGTGCCTCCGGACTGACACTTGACAAACATTAACGGCCGTGATGGCCGTGCGCCAGCCGTCGCGTGTGCCGTGCACGTGCTATTATGCTTTGCCGAGTGCTTGGCTTGTGACACTCGGCAAAGTGTGTCTTTGCCGAGTGCTTGGGAGCCAGCACTCGGCAAAGTGAGTCTTTACCGAGTGTTTTATTTGCCGCACTCGGCACATAGTTTATTTGCTGAGTGTCCGATATAATGCACTCAGTAAAGCAGAGGGCACTCGGCAAACAGCCAGGTGACTAAACGAGTGTGTATTATAATTATGAGAGAAAGTTTCTTGCTTAGTGTTTAACTTCGATGACAAGAATTTTCTAGCCGTGAGTAACAGAAAACTCAAAATCTGCACCGTTTAGACTAGGATACTGGGAGTGGAGCTGAGCTAGCGGCCATGGAGCAGCCACTGCCCGTGCTCCTGGTGCTCATCGTCGTGGTCACCCTACTTGTTCTTGCCCTGATGAGCCACTTGGTCTCGTCACTGCGATCTCCTTCTCCTCCTCGTCTTCCCCCGAGCCCGCCGGGGTTCCCGCTGATCGGGCACCTCCACCTGCTGCGGCCGCCGGTGCACCGCACCTTCCACGAGCTCGCCGCACGGCGCGGGCCCCTCATCCACATCCGCCTCGGGAGCTCATCCACGGCCACGACGCCGCCATCTCCGGGCGGCCGATCACGGCGCTGGCCTGGCTCTTCTCCTACGGTTCGGCCGGCTTCGCCTTCACGCCCTACGGCCCGCAGTGGCGGTTCCTGCGGCGGCTGTGCGTGTCCGAGGTGCTAGGCCCGCGCACCGTCGGGCAGCTGCGCCCCGTCCGCCGCGCCAGCCTGGCGGCGCTGCTGCGCGCCGTGCTGGCGGCGGCGGCGCGGGGCGAGGCGGTGAACCTCACCCGCGAGCTCACCCGGTTCTCCAGCGCGTCCATCATTCGGATGGTGGCCAGCGACGCGCCGGGAAGCGTCGCCGACGAGGCGCAGGACCTCGTGAAGGCGGTGACGGGGCTGCTCGGCGCCTTCAACGCCGAGGACTAAGTCCCCTTGTGCCGCGGCTGGGACCTCCAGGGCTTCCGCAGGGAGGCCGCCGTTGTCCACCGGCGGTTCGACGCCTTGCTGGAGAAGATGATCCGGCACAAGGAGGAGACCAGGGAGCATGGCCGCTCCGCCATTGCTGATGAGCACGAGCAGGAGGAGAGGAAGCAGGCGCCGGCGACCCGCAGGCGCAACAAGGACCTGCTGGACATCCTGCTGGAGAAGGCGGAGGACGACGGCGCGGCGGAGGTGAAGCTCACCAGGGAGAACATGAAAGCCTTCATCACTGTAAGCTTGTCAGCTTACCTTTAACGATCAGCGTGTTCATTCATCAGATGTGTTTTGTTAACAAACGGCGCGGTGCAGGACGTGGTCACCGCCGGGTCCGACTCGTCGGCGGCGACGGTGGAGTGGATGCTGGCTGAGCTGATGAACCACCCGGAGGCCATGCGCAAGGTGCGGGACGAGATCGACGCGGTGGTCGCCGGCGGGGACAGGATCGTCGGCGAGGCCGACCTGCCGCGGTTGCCCTACCTGCAGGCGGCGTTCAAGGAGACACTGCGTCTGCACCCGGGGGCGCCGATCGCCACCGGGTGTCGACGGGCGAGGTGGCCGTCGGCGGGTTCACGGTGCCGCCGCGGGCGTCGGTGTTCATCAACGTGTGGGCCATCGGCCGCGACCCGGCCTTCTGGGAGGACCCGCTGGCGTTCCGGCCGGAGCGCTTCATGCCCGGCGGCGCCGCGGCGGGGCTGGAGCCCCGCGGCGGCCAGCATTTCCAGTTCATGCCGTTCGGCGGCGGCCGCAGGGGCTGCCCCTCGCGGCGCTCGTGCAGTGCTTCGACTGGGCCGTTGCTGATGGCGAGACAGGGTTGGTAGACATGGACGAGTCCGACGTCGGGCTGGTGTGCGCTCGAAAGCACCCGCTTCTGCTCCGTCCCACCGCTCGCCTGGACGGCTGAACCCGTTCCCGGCGGAGGTCGCATAGCTCGAGCTGCCTCCGCCGGCTGCGGCTTGCCCATCTTACACAATTAATGCAATTAATGCCTTCGTATGTTCCTCATGATGGTGGATCCAATAGTGCGTCGGAAGAAGCTCAATTTTTTTAAGTAAAATGTACCGTGGAAATCTGAACTTGCAGCGCTATGTCAAATAAGTCTATAAATTTAGAAACCAGACATTTAACTCCTCGAACTTGCGGACCCGTTCACCCTAGATCCGCCCGGTTTTGCGTGGCTTGTATGGCACTGTGTGCCCGGGATTTGCTACAGTAACTCCGGATTTGCGACATTAACCGCGGTTTTGTTTTTTTCCTTTTCTAATTTATTTCGGCTGAATCTTCGAAAAATCATAACTCTTCGATACGACATCGGATGAAGATGATTGTTATATGAAAATTGTAGCTCTCGACGAGATCTACAACTTTTTAGTTTTAAATTTTTTCATTTGATGATGTAAAGGTGCTCAAAAAAATTATATAAAATTACAGCACCATAATAATCGCGTACTTTTGCTTGTCGTATTAGAAAATTAATATATTTTTTGTTTGTTGTCAAATGAAGACACTTTGTATACCAAAATTTTAACACTTTAAACGATCTAGATTCTTGTAGTTTTGAGTTTTTACATTTGAAGTTGTTAAGATGTTGATAAAACCGTATAAAGCCTCAACGTAATTTGAATTCGGTGTTTGAGGCCAAAAATATTAGACTTAAAATATTATGCTAGGATTTGTTACTTGTACTAGAAAATACGCTCCATGCATATATAGATATTTTCAATTTCTATCTCTATCAAGTTTTACGGAGACCACTGTTTGCTTCGTCCATCTAGATGGACCCACGGTGTTGGTGGGCTCATGATTTGAAAAAAAAGGATCGAATTGAAAGCAAACGTCATTCTTGACCCAGGCACAACACGTAATCCCAAAAATTTTCCGGCGTTACAGTAACATTAAATATTTGACTACTAGTTAGAAATATTAAATATAGATAACTGACAAAATCCAATCCATACCCCGGGCAAAATTGCGAGACGAATCTAATGAATCTAATTATGCAATATTAGACAATATCGTGTTACGGTAAACAATTCCTAATGATAGATTAATTAGGCTTAATAGATTTGTCTCGTGATTTTTCGTCCATCCATGTAATTAGTTCTATAAGTAGTCTATATTCAATACTTCTAATTAGTATTGTAAACATTCACAAAAAGTTTTGTCCAAAAAATTTTGCGAACTAAATGTGCCGAGGTAGATGTACATAATAGAAACCGGTAATTAGAAGAAAATAAAAAAAATAAAACGAATCCTAAATAGAATCTCAGCACCGAGGTTAGGTAGATGTACATAATAGCTCTGATACATGGTCATATATCTTGATGGACGCAATGGTACCAACTACCCACAGCAACCACATAGGCAATGCAATATGTTAGCGAAGAGGATTGTTGCAAACCCTCGCCTTGGTTAGAAACATATCGAAGGCAAAACGACACCATATTTGAGAAGTACTGGTTTACAAGGATTTGTAAGCTAGAAATGCTAGTATATAATATGTAGATATTTGTAACCAATACTTGTAACCAATAGTATGTGCTTCCTTTAACTTAATTTTAGTGGCCCGGCTTGATTGATGTAATTCCGTAGTCCTTAGGGCAGCCGCAATGGTGTCGTTAAGCTCTCTACAAAACCTCCATGTAGGAAACAGAATTATGGAGAGAGAGAACGGTGTGTCGCTACGACGGGCGAGAGCCGCTAGCTCGTGTCCCAAAGCAGAGTGGGCCAACATTTGGATGTGGACCAGGCGAGGCGGACGGAGGGATGGTCGCTGGTGAGTGGTCAGATACTGCGGCCGGTGGGGCGGGCGCAGCCTAAATGAAAATAATTTAACTTGCGGGCCTCACAGTTGGACAGGGGTCAAATTTACACTACAAATTTAAATTTTATATAAATTTGTATGATTGGTCTCTCTAATAATAAAAAAATCACCATCCTGGCTCCACCCCTCATCTGAGGTGCCACGTTCTATCGAGAGCAGCTCACGCTAACTGTTGCAGGTGCCCTTAATCCCAATGTGATGTGCTGATTTAAGATATGATTGGTTCCTGCATTCAGCTTCGCCTGGCCCGTGGAATATAAAACATTGGTGTGGTTGGTTATCTAGAGTTTTTGAGCTTGGACCGTACGGTGCCGAGGGAGCGCGTGGCTGAGCATGCCCCGAGACAAGCAATCTGTGATGTGGATTTAACTCACGTGGGATTTAGTTTGAATTATTATACATAGATGTAGAAATAGTAAAATTTAATGATAACCCTATTTTTCTAATGTTACAGATCTTGTAATTACCAGTGTTGTCAAATTATGGAACTAACTGTTAGAAATTTAGGCAATTTCTGGCACAATTTAATTCCAAAATTAAATGTATAAACTAGCAATATTTCTATGACTTTAAGGAGTAAAATAAAACATGTGAACATGTTTATACTTATCACACAGATAAGCATAAACAATATAAATAACCAAAGTTTCAGGGAATACCCTGAAGCGGGGCCGTTGCCGGAGGCATTGGCTGCGCTGTTACCAACTGGAGTAGACATCTATTCGGTTGGCCTCAGTTGAATTAGTCGAACTAAATCGGTGCAGGAAGAAGTTCGCAGTGCAGTCCCGCGAACGGTCACCAAGATGTAGTCGACGTAGTCGTTCGGCCACCAGAATGTAGTCGACGTAGTCGTTCGGCTCGTCCACCAGGAAGTAGTCGTTCAATCGGGCAAAGGCTTTGTATTTTTGAGCAGTCACGCTAAAGCGTTACCCAAAAACCTGATTGCCCGCCTATCCCGTGCAGGATCTCAAGGCGAGCAAGGTTTCGGAGGCCTGCTCACGCTAATTCTGTGCGCGCAGAAATTAGCGTTGGGGAACTCAGTTGTTGCAACTGGAGAGGGAGAAGAGAGGAGCCGAGTTGCCTCAGTGCTCTGGTGCAGAATGGATGAGGGGAATGACACTTCTTATATAGTGACTCAGGTGCTCATGATCGTTGAACCTGGACACCATCAGAGTCATTTAGGTGATGCGGTTATGGCCATTAATTACAGATTTAATTGCACATTTAATCGCACGATTAATTGCTGTCAACGGCAAAATAGCCATCACATCGCACCGCACCGCACCGGCACCTGCACGTCACGTCCGGCCGCGCACGCGCACCGCACCGCACCGCCCGTCCTGCCGGCCGGCCACGTCGCGCCGTGCCTCGTCTTGGCCACGGCCACGGCCCGGCCCGGCCCGGCTCGGCGAGGCGAGCGAGCGCGCGCGCGTGTGGTTCACCGTCCTCCTCTTACCGGCTTCATAAGTGGTGTACAAGAAGTCCACCTTTTAAGTCGGTTGAGATCCTCCTCAATTCCCGGTACGGAATTAAGCATTGATTCCCTAGCATTAATAGTGGGCTTTAAATTCTTTTAATGCTTTAGAAGTAATGGGCCAAGCCCATTACTCCAACAATCCCCACCAAGAAATTCAAGCCACACTAGAAATACCCTCATTCCCTCATTGATATACCAGTATTCGACAGAGACTGTTAAGTTGAACTTCCATCTAGGACAAAGGCTACACTTATTCACAACTGTGCAATGGACTATGCCTTGAATTGCCAATTTTGTGCAAACGAGTTTGACCAGAGCCCTACACTGGTACTAGGCTGCAAAAGCATCCCCGCGGTTTGGAGCTTATAAGTCATACTCCAGGCCCTTCATGAGTTTCTAGAGAATACCCAATTCTCATAGACCATGACCAGCGGTCAAACTCATATAGGTGTGTTCCTTTCAGATGTTCTGTAGGACAATATCTTTGTTTCAAGAAAACAACTCATTTGTTTAAAAGAAACCACCTGGCACACATTAAGGTATAGACCAACCTGCCATACAGATTAGAAGAGAAATGCACCTTATACACGGAATGAGCCCTTTTCACAAAGGTTCTCTTCTCACAGTCAGACTTTAGTTTGTTTCACCATCCTAATTCACGGGATCTCCGATCACATAGGACAGGTTTCCACTATAGAATGACTCACGTGGGTCTCAAGCCCAATTCCATAGATGCATTGTCTATCACATTTCGTGAAAGACCCTTTGTAAACTGATCTGCCAGATTTTTAGCCGTCTGAACATAGTCCAGGGCTATAACTCCGGAGTTTCTCAATTTTCTGACAGATTTCAACCGTCTTTTCACATGTCTAGATGACTTCATGTTATCCTTTGAACTATTCACCTTGATAATTACCGTTTGATTGTCACAGTTCATTAGGATTGCCGGTAACGGTTTTTCAACTATCAGCAAGTCCATAAGGAGCTCACGAAGCCACTCAGCCTCAACAGTGGCGGTATCTAATGCTATGAGTTCTGCTTCCATAGTTGACCTCGTTAAGATGGTCTGCTTGCAAGACTTCCAGGAAACAGCTCCACCACTAAGTGTAAACACATATCCACTTGTGGCCTTTATCTCATCAGCATCAGAAATCCAATTTGAATCACTATACCCTTCTAGTACCCTTGGGTACTCGGTGTAGTGAATTCCATAGTTCATTGTCTCCTTCAGATAGCGCATTACTCTTTCAAGAGCCTTCCAATGATCATCTCCCGGGTTTGAAACAAACCGGCTCAATTTGCTTACAGCAAACGAGATGTCAGGTCTTGTAACGCTCGCTAAATACATTAATGAACCAATGATCTGTGAATATGTCAGCTGATCTCGCATTATCCTTTTGTTCTTTCTAAGAATTAAACTGGCATCATATGGTGTTGAGACAGGTTTATAGTCGCTATAACCAAAGCGACTTAACACCTTCTCCACATAGTGAGACTGTGTAAGAATCACCCACCATTGATCTCTTTTACCAGTTTTATATTAAGGATAACATCAGCTTCTCCCAGATCCTTCATCTCAAAATTTTGAGATAAAAACTCTTTGACTTCCTTAATCACATTAAGGCTAGTGCCAAAGATCAGTATGTCATCCACATACAAGCACAAAATCACTCCTTCAGCCCCACCATAGCGATAGTACACACATCTGTCAGCTTCGTTCACAACAAAGCCGGCAGAGGTCAAAGTTCTATCAAACTTTTCATGCCACTGCTTAGGCGCTTGCTTGAGACCATATAAAGATTTTAACAACTTACAAACCATTCCTTCTTGACCCTTTGATACAAACCTATCCGGCTGATCCATATAGATCTCCTCTTCTAACTCTCCATTGAGGAAAGCCGTCTTAACGTCCATCTGATGAACGAGAAGACCATAAGAGGCTGCCAGAGAAAGTAACACTCGAATTATGGTCAATCGGGCAACTGGTGAATAAGTGTCAAAGAAATCTTCTCATTCTTTTTGGGTATAATCCTTGGCCACAAGCCTAGCCTTGTACTTTTCAATAGTACCATCTGGCCTAAGCTTTTTCTTGAACACCCACTTGCATCCAACCGGTTTACATCCATAAGGACGTTCAACGACCTCCCAGGTTCCATTAGACATAATAGAATCCATCTCACTCCTTACTGCTTCCTTCCAATAGTCAGCATCAGGAGATGAATATGCCTCTTCAATGGTTCTGGGTGTATCATCTATGAGGTATACAATGAAATCATCACCAAAAGACTTACAATCCTTTGTCTCTTGCTCTTTCTCGGAGCATCATTGTTATCCTCCTCAGCATTTTCTACAAGTGTATGTTCATTGTGTTCTATCGGCTCAGCAGAGCCATCATCCTCGATGAACTCTTGCCTAGATGAACTTGTTTCATCTCTCATGGGAAAAATGTTTTCAAAAAATGTAGCATCTCTGGACTCCATTATAGTACCAACATGCATGTCAGGTACTCCAGATTTCACTATTAAAAATCTATATCCAACGCTGTGAATAGCATAACCTAGAAAGATACAATCCACAGTTTTAGGTCCAAACTTACGTTTCTTGGTTATTGGCACACTCACTTTTGCCAAACAACCCCATGTACGTAAGTATGACAGTGTTGGCCTTTTCTTCTCCCATTCCTCGAATGGAGTTATCTCTTTATTCTTTGTAGGAACACGGTTTAGGACATGACATGCAGTCAATATAGCCTCATCCCACCATTCCTTGGAAAGTCCCGCTGTATCTAACATGGCGTTAACCAAATCCGTTAGAGTGCGGTTCTTTCTTTCGGCAACCCCATTTGACTGAGGTGAATAGGGAGGCGTCCTTTCATGAATAATACCATGTTCCTCGCAGAATAAAGTAAATAAATTTGAGAAATACTTGCCACCACGATCTGACCTAACTCTTTTGATCTTTCTCTCAAGTTGGTTTTCTACTTCAGCTTTATAGATTTTAAAGTAGTGTAAAGCTTCATCTTTTGACTTCAACAAATAGATGTAACAAAATCTAGTACTATCATCAATCAAAGTCATGAAATATTTTTTTACCACCTTTTGTCAACACTCCATTCATTTCGCACAAATCGGAATGAATTAATTCTAAGGGTGCCAAGCTCCTTGCCTCCGCGGTCTTATGAGGCTTACGAGTTTGTTTTGATTCAACACATACATGACACTTAGAATTTTTGACAAAAGTGAACTTTAGAATTAAGCTCAAATTAGCTAAGCGCATCATACAACCAAAATTAACGTGACAAAGCCTCGAATGCCAAACATTTGTTTCATCAACGTTAATAACATTGTATGCAATTTTATTACAAACATCTGATAAAGAAAGACGGAACAAGCCTCCGCTTTCATAACCTTTTCCAACAAAAGTACCAAACTTAGACAAGATACATTTATTGGACTCAAAGACTAATTTGAAACCATCTCTACACAGTAGAGAGTCGCTGACTAAATTCTTCTTGATGGTGGGGAACATGCTGCACGGTCTTCCCCGAAGTAAACTTCAGATTTACCGTACCAACACCAAGAACACGCGCATGTGATCCGTTCCCCATCAGCAAGGAGGAAGTCCCGCCGGTCTGGTAAGAAGAGAACAAAGAAGCATCAGCACAAACATGAATATTAGCACCAGTGTCGACCCACCACTCGGGTGAACCAAAGACTGAAAGAACAGTAGGTAATAAATTACCGTACCCCGAAGTTCCTCCAGGCTCGCTAATAACCATGTTGGCGGAGTCGTTGCCTTTGCGGTTCGGACACTTTGCAGCAAAGTGATCCGTACTAGCGCACACATAGCAAGCTCCCGTCTTCTTCTTCTTAAAAGTGGTTGTCTTCTTAGTCTTTGGTTGGTTCTGCGGTGGCTTTTTCTTGTTCTTGTGGGAGTTGTTCTTCTGAACAAGATTGGCACTTGAAGCACCAACAACTCCTTTCCCACGTATGTCCTTTGCTCTCGCCTTCTCCTCAACATCAAGAGTCCCTATGAGTCCATCTATTGTGAACTCCTGTCTCTTGTGTTTTAGAGAAGTAGCAAAGTCCCTCCAAGAAGGTGGCAGCTTAGAGATTATACCTACGGCCACAAACTTATTGGGTAACACACATGGGAACTCTTTGCTGCAATTTTTGAGATCTTTTGCCAGAGTATGTATTTCATGAGCCTGTTCCACTACAGAACGGTCTTCGACCATCCTGTACTCAAGGAACTGCTCTATGATATACAACTCACTCCCGGCGTCAGATACTCCATATTGAGCCTCAAGAGCATCCCACAATGCTTTGCCAGTTGGCAGCCGGATCTAAGAATCCACCAGGTTATCACCGAGAACACTAATGATCAAGCCTCGAAAGAGGATATCAGCCTCATCGAACGCACTCCCTTCCTCTGGAGAGAATTGTTCAGGCTCACCCTCTTTAACATGGATCACTCTCGATAGTGTTAACCACAGTATAAGCCGCTCTTGCCAACGTTTGTAATTTGAACCATCAAAAGGTGGTGGTTTGATTGATGCAGCAAAGCTAGATACCGAAAGCCTATTAACACATTCAGGTTTTTGGATTGTTAGAAATTTAGGCAATTTCGGGCACAATTTAATTCCAAAATTAAATGTATAAACTAGCAATATTTCTATGACTTTAAGGAGTAAAATAAAACATGTGAACATGTTTATACTTATCACACAGATAAGCTTAAACAATATAAATAACTAAAGTTTCAGGGAGTACCCTGAAACGGGTCCGTTGCCGGAGGCATTGGCTGCACTGTTACCAACTGGAGTAGACATCTACTCGGTTGGCCTCAGTCGAAGTAGTCGAACTAAATCGGTGCAGGAAGAAGTTCGCAGTGCAGTCCCGCGAACGGTCACCAAGATGTAGTCGACGTAGTCGTTCGGCCACCAGAATGTAGTCGACGTAGTCGTTCGGCTCGTCCACCAGGAAGTAGTCGTTCAATCGGGCAAAGCCTTTGTATTTTTGAGCAGCGTTACCCAAAAACCTGATTGCCCGCCTATCCCGTGCAGGACCTCAAGGCGAGCAAGGTTTCGGAGGCCTGCTCACGCTAATTCTGTGCGGCTAATTCTGTGCGTCCCGTGCAGGACCTCAAGGCGAGCAAGGTTTCGGAGGCCTGCTCACGCTAATTCTGTGCGCGCAGAAATTAGCGTTGGGGAACTCAGTTATTGCAACTGGAGAGGGAGAAGAGAGGAGCCGAGTTACCTCAGTGCTCTGGTGCAGAATGGATGAGGGGAATGACACTTCTTATATAGTGACTCATGTGCTCAGGATCGTTGAACCTGGACACCATCAGAGTCATTTAGGTGATGCGGTTATGTCAACGGCAAAATAGCCATCGCACCGCACCGCCCCGCCCCGCCCGTCCGCGCCACGGCCCGGCGAGGCGAGCGAGCGCGCGCGCGGTTCACCGTCCTCCTCTTACCGGCTTCACAAGTGGTGTACAAGAAGTCCACCTTTTAAGTCGGTTGAGATCCTCCTCAATTCCCGGTACGGAATTAAGCATTGATTTCCTAGCATTAATAGTGGTCTTTAAATTCTTTTAATGCTTTAGAAGTAATGGGCCAAGCCCATTACTCCAACACTTCCATTAGCTGTTGTCTGTTTTCTATATTCATCCATTAGCTGTAAAGAAACACCAGGGAATATATATCCTTAACGTTTTTTTTTGTTTTCTATAAACCGCGGATTGGCCTGCGTTTTTAAACCTTGTTGCCGCCGTCCGATCGTTTCCCCTGCTGTCAGATGCCCGCCACGCGCACAGCCAGAGACCGTCATCCACTCGATGGGGGGAAAATGTCCGTCCTCCGCACCTCCCCAATCCCCATCCCCATTGACGCCTCCTCGAGCTGTTCCTGCCGGCCGCCCCGCCCGGAGCTGCTCACCTGTGCTCCCCAGTTCGACTGCCCTCGATTCCCCATACCTTTTGCTCACATCCCTCGGATAACCCTAGGAGTCAGTGGAACGGCGCGGGGCGGCTGCTGCTGCTGCGAGACTGCGAGCGCGAGGAGCTTGCCCGGCGGGGGCTGTGCGCGAGGCGAGCCACGCGCGGGACGCGGCAGCGGCGTTGGTGGCGAGCACGTTGCGAGGCTGCGCACCACTGCGTCCTCCTTCCCCATGGTGGAGTAGGTGAAAGGGATCGATTGCTCTTTCATTGCCACCGCGGCAGGCCGGCAGCCATGGCGGCGGCCGTCCCCTCCGGCTACGCGCCTCCGCTCCCTACCACCATCTTCAACCCTACCCCCGGGACCGGCTTCGCCCCGTTCACTCTGCGCCTCCGCCTCCGCCCACGTCGCGCCGCCGCTGTTACCGCCGCCGCCGCCACCCTCCGTGAGGTCTGCGCCGGCCGCGTCCCGGACCACGTCCTGCAGAGGTGAACCCCACAGCCGCGCAGACATTCCTTTGTCATGCCATTAAATTGGTCCCTTCCACTTCTCGTTTGAGGCAGCAACTGGAGTTTCTTCGTTTTCAGGGCTGAGGAGGTTGGGTATGTCGTGCCCACCGAGGTGCAGGAGCAATCCCTGCCGCTTCTGCTGTCCGGCCAGGATTGCATTCTCCATGCGCAGGTGTCCTCTCCTCGATCTCCTTAGGGTATTTGCCCATTTGTTTCCGATACCAAGAATTCATCTTCTGAGATATTGCTTGCTAGCTCATTTCACGATTGCAAGCTATAATTGTAGACAGGCTCTGGGAAGACGCTGGCCTATCTCTTGTCTGTCTTCTCTGCCATCGACTTCGGCAGGTCCTCCGTGCAAGCACTGGTTGTCGTCCCCACAAGGGAGCTTGGCATACAGGTTATTGGTGATTGCTGCTCCTTGCCGTGGAATTTGCTTGTCCACTACATTCTATCTGACAGAGTTGCTTCTGTAATTGCACTGCTCCAGGTTACCAAGGTTGCTAGAATTCTCGCAGCCAAGGCTTGCACCGTCATGGCTTTGCTCGATGGTGGCATGCTCAAAAGGCAAAAGAGCTGGGTCAAGGTAATACTCTCTATATTTTCATGGGTTTATGTCTATGCCGATGCTTGATTAGTTAGGATCATTTATTTTGGATAAAAAGGGATATTCGATGGTTAGATCCAAATGTATCTTTGATATATCAATGTATGCTTGTGTGGTTCTAGTGTTGGTAGTAATGATAACATAACATGAAAAGGAAACTCTCTAGTACTGGCATGTAAAGGGTAGTATTATATAAGCTTTCCTTTTCTCTGCTGTCATGTACTGATTTGTTAATGCTGGCTATATTGGTAAATTTCCAGGCAGAGCCCCCTGCAATAATTGTAGCTACGGTGCCAAGCTTGTGTCAAATGGTTGAGAGGCGCACTTTCAACCTTCAATCCGTTAGAGTGTTAGTTATCGATGAGGTGAGTTCATCATTCCATTTTCTTCAGTCTTGAACTACATGAAGAGTTCACTTCATTCGCTGATTAAGTTTCAGTATATTTGCCAAGGGGCTAACCTTGCTGTCTTTATAGGTTGATTTCATTTTTGGGTCATCAAAGCAAGTAAGCTCCCTTCGCAAAATATTAACCTCTTATTCAGCAGCCTCTAGTCGTCAAACCATATTTGCAAGCGCATCGATCCCTCAGCACAATCGCTTTCTGCATGACTGTGTACAACATAAGTGGACCAAGGTTATATTAACTTCTACTAAACAGAACTTCTGGAAGTTTTTTGTACTTCGAAGTAGGCTAATGTTTATTTTCGCATATTCTATCTTACTATGGTGCAGAGTGATGTGGTTCATGTTCATGTCAACCCTGTACAGCCCATGCCTGCGCACCTATGTCACAAATATGTGGTGAGCATGTCAAATTCTCTGTACAATGATAAGTAACTGCGCCTCCAATTCCTCTTTTAGCTCGTGCAAGAAACCTTTTAATTTTCTCCCCCTTACCAGTTACCACAAACATAGGCACTTACCTTAGGCATGCCCACCCAGAGTCTCATTGTTGTAAAAATACAGTAACATTCTTATCAACAACTACTTCTGGGATGCATGGCACTTTCCCGTAGGCACCTACCCACAGCCATGACACATTTCTTCTAATTTTCAACTAATCCCATATTCCTATGGATAGAGTCTGTCCCTTTTTTTTCATTCCCACAATTTAGTGCCTAGTGGCCATCTAGGTCCACAACCAACATCCTTACTCCTGAGATTTCTTTTCCATCTGCCTGAATCGTGGTGACTATGACAACGAAATCAATATATGCAGGTCTGCACTAAGAAGGAAAGGTTGCATGTTTTACTATCCTTGCTTGAGAGGGATGCACCAAAGTCCACAATCATATTTGTTGCTGAACAGGTACAGGTGTACATACATGAAGTTCTTTTGGTAACATGCCATGTTCTTTATAAAATTTCTATAGTATATTCATCCATAATTTCAGTTTCCACAATTGTTGTTTGTGCTCTAACCGATGCTTGATTCAAGCAGGCTTTTAGGTCCCTTATAAACTAAATCTATGTAACAATAGAGTCTAATTTATTTATTTATCATAAAACTTTTGGTATTACTATAACAGTTATAAGTAACAAGTCTGATCTGTTCAGTAACAAAGAAGTACCTATTTGTCACCCAGTCCTGAGAAATTATGTTGATGATGAATGAAGTATCTTATCAGCCTCATCTTTGCATTTTGTTTTGTAACTGCTGAACCTATTTTTCATAGTCTGAGAGATCAAAAAAGGCAGGAAATCCTCCTTCAACCGCTGTCGTAGTTGAGTTCCTAAAAAGTTCATACAAGGGAAGCCTAGATGTGCTTCTCTTGGAAGAAGATATGAATTTCAATGCTCGAGCTGCCTCATTCTCTGTAAGCGTCCTCTGAGTTCATTGTCTGGGCCCAGCATCATCATTCTCCGTAGAACTGTGAGATTTGTGTCCACTGCAGGAAGTGAAGGGAAGAGGTTTCATGTTGGTCTCAACGGACATAGCAAGCAGAGGGTTTGACCTTTCTCAAACCAGCCACATATACAACTTTGACCTTCCCAGGATGGCGACCGACTATCTGCACCGTGCTGGAAGAACAGGGAGAGAGCCATTCTCCAGGTTGGAATGCGGCGTGACAACCCTGATAACAGAGGATGAGCACTTCGTGCTACAGAGATTTCAGAATGAGCTCAAGTTCCACTGTGAAGAGCTGCCCCTGGAGTCCATGTTCACGTTCAACTCGTGATAGTTTGTCATAGCAAAGCTGGTCCTAACATCTCTTGCAGCCTAGTTCACTTTATTTCAAAATATAAATAATTAAACGACAGCTGCTGTTGTCTATTTATTGCCTAACCCAAAGCACGATTATATTAGGCCTGAAGCATTCATGCCAAATTATCAACATAAAGCATGATTATATTGCACCTGAAACATACATGCCAAATTATCAACAGAAACGAGCGAAACCATATTCATAAGCAGTACGGATAACAAGTTGTCAGCCATGGTACTCTAGTCTAGTGCCGCGGCGATAGTTTAGATCCACAGAAACAACTTTAAGAGAGGGCAAATTCACATGAACTAGGAAAGTTTGGGTGGCGCCAGGGATAGCATCAACTGAGCTAAACTGGATGGTGATCAATCGACATGAAGCAGGTGGCTGTCAATTTATGGTTGATGAGGCTGCAGCAACTTAGAATCGCAGGTCACAATCTTCACCTTGCTCAGTGTTTCTGAAATCTCCTCGCTTTTGAAGGTTGCATCTGTAAGAATGAAGGTCCAGACATTGTCGCAGAACCTGTAGGTGTGCAGATGGCCCTGTACAGCAACATGGAAAGCCATTACATATGGGGAAGCTGACAGTCTGAAACCACTGATGTCTAAGCCAATTTGGAAAGTCGTTTTAATGGATTTTGTAACATCTAAGCCCCAGCTTAAATATTGTAGAGTATTGCAAAATCAAACGCCAGAAGGAAGCAAGAACACTGGACTCAAATGGCAAGCATGTGCAAAGACATGCAGAAATAGTAAGGGTATTTCTTCGCATGGTAATATTTTGAAGTCGAGGGAATAATATAAAGAGTTCAGTATGTGAACCTATTGGCATGTACATTGCCTTCAACAAAAAGGATATTACCTTGATCATACAAAAGGGCCTTTTGCCTCGAAAAATCGTTTCATGGTTTTAAAATAGAGAAGGGAATAGCAGTTTTCATGTCAATGACAACTGTCTACAATTGCAAGAAAAATGTGTTCTACAAAGTTTGCATTGGCAGGAGGCCATGGATAAGAGGGTGATATTTTAACAAAGTGGAAAGGAAACTATCAATATGGCAGATAACTACCTAGAATTTTCTATGTAAACAACATTATTAAAACGAAAGAACACTGAAATTCCGCGTGGGAATTGGAAAGTTCTGTTTTGCAGTTATTTGCAGCCCCAGTTTTATACAGAAGGTTCAACCAAATGCCAAATTTGGAATTAAGCAAGTCGTGGTTTGTTTCCGACAAGAAAAAAAACTGTAAAAGAATGTGAAACTGCATGCGGTGCATATGACGCTACAAAATTAAACATCATGGCACGTGCTTCCATATTTTGCTGGCATACTAAAATGTAATCTGCATATGGAGCAAGAACAGTTTTTGAGACCCATTATTTTCCTTTATCAGCTCTGGATGGATGGATCTAATAAATTTGCAGTGCAAAACATGATTGCTCGCAAAAAAATAAGGCAGAAATGATGAAACATTCTAGTAGAAAGATAATTAGTTAAAAAGATACTTTCATAGTTTTCTAGTTTGTAAAACATAGAAGAAGAAAAGCAGCTATTTGTTTCGCAAGAACATTTTTATTTGACATGGCTAATAACTAACAGAAGTGGTGTATATGTTACAGCTATATTGGCTTTTTAACCAAAAGGAACCTCAGCATCCCCTTCAAAACTCTAGACCTATGATTTCTTTTTAGCAGTAACAACACCATACGTAGTATTCAAAGTGGGGAGGCTGAATTGTTATATCAATAAATAGGAAGGGCATACTGTATCTGCTACCTTGATGTTAACCTTGCTCTTGACCTGACTGTCCAGCGCGTCAGTCATGGACTAAAAGACATAGAAGAGAAGGATCAAGACAAGTAATAAGCACCAACTGACAAAACGACCTAGTAATTAATTCCAAGACCTCATTGCCAAACCTTGTCAAACTGCACAAGGACTTGAATGGCGAGCTCGGGGCTGACGGCCCCGCTGGACACTAGCTCGTCAAGCGTCTCAGTGAGGCAGGTGCCGATGGTGGACCTCCGGTACAGCTCGAAGGTGGCCATCCCCTGCAACGCCTCAACAGCGTCAGAACACGCTGCGGTGAATCGGATACATTTTTCAGGCTATCAGATTGATGAATATGGTCATGATGATGTGATGTGATTTGGCTAGGATGATTATGGGTGGCAGTGGCACATCCGGGATGAGACATCTCAGCTCCTGATCGAACACTAGCACGCATTTCACGGCACAACAGGTCAAACAAATAACCCAAATCTCTCCACGAACCGCATGAGGCCTGGAGCAAACCCTAACTAAATCTCGGTCGCGCTCACTGGCGGCGCGCGGATCGGAGGCCGGGGCCGGATCAGGCCGTGGCGCCCAGCGAAGGCTGCATAGAAACTCTGGAATCGAACCGTGAGAGGCTCTTACCAGCGAGGATCGGGACGGGGACGGATCGGAGGAGGAGGAAGACTCCCTTGGGATCTGCTGGAACAGCGGTGTCGACGTCGGTGGGAGAGGGGAGGAGGAATTCGAAATCTGGGTTCTTATATACGGAGACGCAGAAGGTCAAGGGGAATTTAGGATGCTTTATATAGGCTTCCGTTCTCTTCCATCCGGCCGCAATGGCGGTGCCAATTCTCGGTTTTACCCGAGTCCTCTGTAGGAGTACTTCCCTTCCCTCCAGCTGTCAGCTGACAAGGACGACAGCAAACATCTTAACTTTTTCTTAGAAATATCCCAACTTTTCTATAATATTGTGTCTACACTCGTACGTTGCTAGATGAAGCAAATCTGTTTCTTAGTGTCAGTTCTCATCATACGAAATTTTTATAAAGATATATAATGATAGAGGTATACAATTTCCTTAAACAAAAGTTCAAAACATTATTCAATTGAAAAGGAGCTAAACAAATTCCCCTTATGATCATTAAACCAGGCGCCCCACGGCGGCATGTTCTTTTCTTCTAATCTTCGCTAAATAGGGTGAAGGTTCCACCTGTGATTCACTGATCATCATGGTACTGTTAGTTAATATGAATCAAACGTGCCATCCATTGCAAGACCATAGGGCACGTTACAGCATACAAGATCAAGATTCAAGCAGCACAAAAAGAAGCTAATACTTTAATTTGTTTCATATAATTTCTTTTGCTAGTGCCTATCCTCCTCTGTTACAGTCTCGGCCTTTCACTATTTATTTGCCATCGTACATTAATATGACACTTGGGTAATATAGTGTGGGTATCATTTTTAGCTCTGCATTCTATGATTTATTGTCTAGCTCCATGTGCTACTTGATAGCTAATGTATTATTATTAGGAGCTAATTAGGGAATTCATGGTAGAATAGGTGTTGGACACAGGTACTAGCATACTACTGATCTAATATGTAATAAATGGGGTTTCTATAGTACAATTCTCACATTTGTTCAGGTGGGGTTTAATACCCCTCCGTGCTCCGTTGCCCTTGCTCACCCTCGTCGTTGTATTAAGTGGTGCTGGTTATGTAGGTTTTAGTAGTGCTTTTGGGTTGATGACCAACTCCAAATGCCAAGTGTTTCAGTAGAATTTGTTGTCCTAGGAAGCTGTCCTTCCAATAAGCCACCTGTTATTGGAATTATATGTGATGTCTGATTTGTAGATTATTGCTATGTACATGAGTTTGGCATATATGGATGGTGAAGAAGCTTCAGGAAGGATATAGTTGCAAAGATCTCAAAGTGAGTGCAGGGCGCTCAAAGTGGTCGGTGCAGTGGTCGATAAGTGTGGGGAGACTACGTTGCTCGGTGTGGCACCGAGAAGGCGCTAAGGGGAGATTCTGCTGGATATCACTGTCTAGGACTGTGAAGAAACATTGGTCTGGGACCAGACGTAGGTGACGCTGGGCATCAGTCGATATGGCGGATCTCTTGAGCGCAGGTGGCATGAGAAGGCTCAATAGCCACAACTATGGCTATTGAAAAACCTGCATAGAGTCCTACTTAATAGGTCAGGACCTATGAGAGGTTGTGGCAGGCACCGACACTACTCCTCCAGTGAAGGAGAATGTGGAAGCCTTGCGAAAGTGGCGCATTAAAGATGGCAAGGCTATGTTCATGTTGAAGACAACGATTGAGGAAGATCTGGTGGAGCACATCAGAGATGCAGAGACACCGAATGAGGCCTGGGAGACATTCGCAAAGCTGTTCTCGAAGAAGAATGAGGCACGGCTCCAAATCCTAGAAAAAGAGGTAGCAAGTATTTCACAAAGCACACTGAGCATCAATCAATACTTTGCTAAGGTGAAGAATATCTGCCGAGAAATATCCTAGCTTGATCCGGAGGAGAAGGTCAGCGAAGCTCGAATGAGAAGGCTCATCGTTAATGGACTAAGACCCGAGTACAGTGGGTTTCTGGCTGCAGTTAGCGGATGGCCAACACAACCATCTTTGGTGGAGTTGGAGAATCTATTGGCTAATCAGGAGGCATTAGCCAAGCGGATGGCTAGTATCACCTTGGAGGAGAAGGATGAGGAGGAGGCACTATTCATCAGAAAGAAGGGTCCACTAAGAAGCCGAGGAGAGGCGAAGGAGGCGAAAGAGTGGACAAGAGGTGATAGGCGTTGCCCAAAGAAGAGCAGCTATTTAGGGGGAGCTCAACAAGAGAGTGATGACGAAGATGACCAGGAGTTGGTAAGAATGAGAGGAGAAGAAAAGGCGAGTGCTTCAACTGTGTCCAGAATGGACATCTTGCTAGGGACTGTCCGAGTCCAAGAAGGCACACAGAAGGAAATGTGGCTACTATGAATGAAGTCATCCATAGTAGGTGGCTTAGTAAAGAAGAGTGGGATGCAGAGGCATGCATCGCAGCCGAAGATGATGGAGCCTATTTCGTGGAAGACTTGACAGAAAGTGAAGCTCTATCAAGAAACATTGCTACCAAAGAACATGAAGAAGAAGAAGAATGGGACGCAGAAGCTGGTTTTGCGATGGAGGTAAGAGATTCAGATACTTGTACTAGATTTATAGTATTTGAATATGATGATGACGAAGATTGGGAGACTCTAAGCGATAAGGAGGAAGATATTAGAGATATAAAGATAGAGCCTAGTCTTCATGAAGATGAGCCACAAGAGTATAGGGGAGAGGGAGCATTGGTGATCCATGATGATTTGAAAACACGAGATGAGGTGAAGAAGCTTCAGGAAGGATATAGTTGCAAAGATCTCAGGTATGCCAATACGTCACGAACTTAGGTTATTTTGCCTTCATACAAGGAAGCATTCAGAGGGCAAACAACTAGAAGAGTAAAGAAGAAAAATGAGATGTATATTTGCACGAAATCCATAGGGAAGCTCCAATTAAAGGTTGAGAAGTATGAGTTGAAGGAAGATCGGATCATGTCACCAAGACAAGAGAAGAAGAAGATTCGGAATGGCAGAGCACAGAAGATGCAAGGAGACAAGTATGCATTGAGGGGGAGTGTTGAATTATGATAATGCATACTTGTGGAACTTTCTAGAATATTTTGGAAAGCATAAAAGAGAACATATTTGCCATGAAAGAATCTGGAATTGTTTCTTCATGGCAAAGTAAAGAAGAGTCTAGAACCTATATATTTATGTATGGTAAGAAATATCTAGATATTAGGATAAGTATGAGAATGTTCTAGAGTTGGATATTTTGGTTAGAATAGTGTGGAATATTGCCACATGGCAACATCCTAGAGGTCGTGTACTAGTATAAATAAGGGTGCCACCCCTCCCCCAAGTGCTATGACTTGGAGTGCCATTTGAGTCCTAGGTAGAATGGCAATGTTGCCATGGTGTGAGTGTGTAGGTATGTCATGGTGAGTCATAGAATAGCCACATAAAGAGTGTAAGTGTTATCTTGTGATGTATCATGTTGAGTTATGAATATAGGTTTGAGTTCTATTGTCAGTGTTAGTCTCTCAGTTTCTAAGTACTTATTGTATAAGTTATGATTTATAGTAGGTTGGATGTACCATCCGGGAT
Source organism: Panicum virgatum (assembly GCF_016808335.1). Taxonomy (NCBI): domain Eukaryota; kingdom Viridiplantae; phylum Streptophyta; class Magnoliopsida; order Poales; family Poaceae; genus Panicum; species Panicum virgatum. The sequence goes on from NC_053145.1 coordinate 14,136,260, forward strand.
CACAAATGATCTGGGCTTCATCATAGGAAGGCTCTGCCTCCCAAAAGCCAGCTTCATCTGTTAGTAGGCTCTGCCACCCGAAAGCGAGAAGGTGGCTCTACCGTCGAAAAGACCTTATACACTTAGAAATTGGAAAAGCTAACCGACCCTAGAGTGAGTTGGTGTGTTTTAGGTGTAGGTCTCTACATAGTGGGTATTAGGACCACCTCGGTTTCCCAACACTCCAAGTTAAATTGTTTGTTCAACGCCGTGGACGTAAATGTTTGTTCGTGAGTGTACTCATTGGTCCAGCTATTGATCCAACCTATTTATACTATAGGTATGATTCTTTAGTCGTAGTGCATTGGAGTGTAGAAGTTGGTGCATGGTCTTGTAGACCACCAGTAGAAAAGTTTGGTATATATACAGGCATAAAAAATGAAAGGACTTTATCTTTTAGTTTTGATTTTTCGAGGGGACAATTATATATGCTCCTCCTAAAAGCCAGGCTCTTGCCCAACTATGGCTGTTTCCGCTGTCAATAGCTTCTCTAGCTTGTCTTGTATGACACCAATCTCGTCTGGGTCCATCTTGATCAACACTACCTCTCCCTTGGCCCCGACCAGACATACTATCGACAGAGGCGAGTCCATGTTGCTAAGACACCAACCTGGCAAATCTACCTCAACTTGTAGAATGTTGTTCAGCTTATAGTTAAGAGCGACGCTGCATAGATTAGCCCAATTCTTGATCTTGTCCCACAGGTGTTCATGAAGAATCTCAGGTGCAGTTGCACACCAGATTCTGCGAGACGTCTCCACAAAGGCATGACCATGGCGCAGTATGCTGCTCTCTTGACTTCCAGCCCCATGACAGAATTGTCACCGAATCCTCCGAGAGTATGATATATGTTGTCAAGTGTTACCGCTCCTCCGGGTCGGATGTGCTCATTGCAGACAAGTAATCGTGTTATTGAAATCGATTTGTACTCATCTCTTCTATATCAATCTTTTTTTGTATCAATAAAATAGGCATAATCTCATACCCATTCGTTTGAAACAAAAAAGTCATGTTATTAAAATGGACACCACAACGATAACTGAAATTAAAACAGAGGAGTTCTCAGCAGGAATTTAAGCAACAAGCAGTATATGTTATTAAGCAACAGAACTAGATAGTTACTAACATGTTGCCATAAGAACTGTTGATGCCAATGTCTCGGGCATTCAAGAAGTCAGGCAGGCACCTTTGTCGTTCTTGAATCTGTGCCACCGGCCCCACCCCCAACCCTCCCCTGCTTCTCTTTCTCCTCGGTCAATATAAGCTCTCTTCGAAAGGCGACGAGATATAAATCGGTGTCTCGAATTAATAAGTCAACTCGATACCTTCCGTCAACTCAATTGACCAACCTTATGATGTGGAAGCTGCTGAAACCTGTGCGGAGGTTGACCAACGAAGAACGGCGACAGAGCCTGCTCGTGTAGCTTCTTTAGGAGCATGGTTCGGTGATAGCCATTGAGACCCAGAGAGATATCACACTCAACAACGGGTATGTGCTGAAACATATGACATGACATCAGTTATGGCCTGAGCACCTTAAGAGGTCGTAATGGATTAAGATCAAAATCCAAAGAGAGATGTCTAGTTAAAATATGAAAACAATGATCCAATATCCAATCCGATTCTAATACAAGATGACTCATGTCCAATTCCAATCCTTTTAAATTCGATTCCATCTAAAAGATCCAATAACAAATTATTTACTATAACTACAATATATACTCTCGTTAAGAGCCAGACCTTAGAGCTAGGGATGCAAGTGGGTACTCAATGGTGTTTTCTGGGTCAACAAAATAATTATGATGGCATGCCATTGTGGTTCATTTCTCTTCCTAAATTAAATATGAACAATGCCATTGTATGCCATTGTAGTTCATTTTATCAAATTTTTGGGTCGACCCAATAACCCAACCTATAAATATAATTTACATCCCTACTTAGAACTAAAATCACGTGCTCACACTTAAATTTTAGCGAAATTAAGTGAAATTTGTTCCACATGATTCAGTACTATAATCAGCTACTTCATACATATTTATGTACCTAGATTCACACATGGGCCCCACATACAGAGCTAGACCCTAGAACTAGAACCCGCGTTCATAGTGTAACATTTTAACAAAATCAAATAAAAATTGTAGGAGATGATTATGACAGTCAATGTTGTTTCGTATACCTAGATCGACACTAGGGCCCTACATCCAGAGTCAAACCCTAGAACTAAAAACAAAACTCATGTTCACACTAAATTTTTAACGAAATGGAATAAAAATTATTGGATATGATTCTGTATGACTATCTGTGTGCAGATTTGTGTACCAAGATCCACATGTGGGCCCCACATTTAGAGTCTGTCACACCCGGGACAGTGGGACTGCTTATAGGCATAGAATGTTCTAAAGTAAGGGATAACTCATGGATGTATCTTACCTCTCTTGTAACTAACCGAATAGGCGTAGAACTAGCTGCAGTACAAGGAAACTACCCGACCGTGTTGTATTATACTCGGCTAGGGCTTTTCATGTAATCTTGTCCCCCCGTATATATAAGGGCGGGCAGGGACATAATCAACACCTAAGGCAATACAAGCAACTACACAGGATGTAGGGTATTACGCATCTCGCGGCCCGAACCTGTCTAAATACTTGTGTTCCTTGCACCATCGAGTTCCAGAGCAGTCGATCCCTACCTACAATCCTACTGCTAAGGGTAAGGGTATCCCTGAGCAGGCTTGGCAGTAAACATTGACAGTTGGCGCGCTAGGTTGGGGATTCGGCGAGTTCACCAACGAACTCGATGGCCAGATCAAGCGACGCCAACAACGTGCCCAAGGGTACAACCCTTGTCTTCGGTTCCTGGTCGTGCACGGCTGATGGATCGGGCGGCTTCTCCAGCCACCTCATCACACCCAAATTGCTTGAATCGAAAATCACCAACCAATCCGCCGAAACCAGCAGTGCCGCAGAACTCGGCGGAATCCAAGCTTTACTCGAGCTCGATTCGGACACCACTGAAAACACATCGACTCCTACTCGAATTCACGAGTCGGTTGAGTCCAATGTAAATTCTGATCGCGAAAATTTTTAGTTTTCCGAAACTCTTGGAAAATACGTGGCTTACCTCAAGTCAATCAAACGCCCTAAGATCGTTAACTTAGAACTACTCGATGGAGTAGACCTGGTCTCACGATCAATTGAGGGGTGCACCAAGCTCGCAGAGTCCGCTATCGGCTCATCAAAAATACAGCAGAACCCAGAAACATTAAGCCCACAACAAGAACGGTCGGGCGATATGCTCTCAGGGATCGATCGAGTAGATTCTAAGCTCATCGACTGCATCGACATGGCCGAAAGTACTATGCAAAATAAGAAGCAGAACTCGGGAGTAGAGATCTGTGGGAAACCCGAAGAGGCAAACCCCCGGCTTGTTCGGATGGGACCGTCTCCTTCTGGGAAATCCCAGAACCCTTCACCGAAACATGTTCACAAGTGGACTCCTGAACCAACCGACATCGCTATGAAATTTTATCGAAATTAAGTGAAAATTGTTGGAGATGATTCGGTATGACAGTCAGCATGCAGTTTTGTATAGCTAGATCCATATGTGGGCCCTACATCCAGAGTCAGACCCTAGAACTAAAAACTCAAGTGCATGGAGTAAAAATTGTTGGATATGACTCAATATGACAGTTAGCGTGCAGATTTGTGTACCTAGGTCCACATGTGGGCTCCATGTTTAGAGTCGGACCCTAGAACTTAAACACATTCACACTATGAAATTTTGTCAAAATCGAGTGAAATTTATTAGAGATGATTCCATATAACAGTCAGCGTGCGGTTTTGCGGTTTTGTATACCTAGATCCACATGTGGGCCCTACATCCGGAGTTAGACCTAGAACAAAAAACCCACATTCGCACTATAAAATTTTAACGAAATGGAGTAAAAATTGTTGGATGTGATTCGGTACGACAGTCAGCGTGCAAATTTGTGTACCTAGATCCACACGTGGGCCCCACATCCAGAGTCGAACCCTAGAACCAAAACACATTCACACTATGAAATTTTATCGAAATCAGTGAAAATTGTTGGAGATGATTCGATATGACAGTCTGCTAATTGGTGCAGATTTGTGTACCTAAATCCACACATAGCCCACATCTGGAGTCAAGCACTGTAACTAAAACCCCACGTTCACGCTACAAAATTTATCAAAATCAAGTGAAAATTGTTAGAAATGTTTCTATATGACAAGTTTAAATTCACATTTAGGCTCCATGACAAGGGCCAGACTCTAGAACTAAAATTTCGTATTGGCATTAAACTTTTAGCGAATGGAGTGGAATTTCAAGAAAGTTTAAATGTACTTACTGAAAACTGCGGTTGGTACGGACAACAAAGGCGGAGGAGGTGCACGATCAAGCCAACAACAGCTACGTGCGCTACAACAACCACAGTTGAAATTGAAACGTGTCAATCTCAGATCATATGTGGTTGACCATCCATTTTGCTCGGCATTAGCTTCTAGACCTCGTCATGGGGTGACCAACCCGACGAACCCGATCCGCCCCACCCGAAAAATACCTGACTCAGCCAAACCCGATCGATGCGTTGGATGAGCACAAACCAAAATTTCCGACCACCACAAAACACGAGCTCGGCATGGGACGATTCTTTTTTTTTCCCGAAACTTGAAAAAACCCAACTCTATCCGAAAAATGTACATGAAAAATTGAGTTTTACCTGACCCGACCCGGCCCAACCCAATCACAGGCCGGGTCGGGCATAGGCCCATTTTGACCCAAAATTGACCCGATGCTCTGCTCAGGTCGAGCATAGGCCCACTTTTTGACCCAAAACCCGATTCAAACCCAACCCAACACAAAGAAAGAGTGATAAGGTCTATTAGTTTCTACGGCCACGTCTTAAAAAGGACCTGCTAGCGCCTGGACGTCTGGAACTTTCCTATCGGACGCTCGTCATAACACTGAAAATTGATTACTGCAACATTAGAAATCATTGTTTGCAGCATAAAAAACACATATAAAAATGTCTCTGCTATACGATGGGTAAGGGCATGCAAAATCAAAGTATGCAACATCGACATTTACCTTTTCAACATTTAAAAATCATATTCCGCAATATTTTTAAACTACAGATATAACATTCTGAAAGCATGCTATTTTCAAAAAGCGGTACAGCAAATAGAATTAGTTAATTAGTCAAAACGATGCAACATGACAAATCAGTATTGAAACATTTAGAATAAGTTTATGCAATATGATAATTCAATTATTATTACAACATCACCTTATATATCATATATCAGACATATTCTCGAAATAACTATTGCAACATCACCATCAACTCGTGTAAAAGTTTAAAACAACTATTGCAACATTAGTTATCGGCTGAAATACCTATAACATTGTCGCATACTAATCACAACAAAAATAGGCCCAAAAAATTTCAACCGCAACATCCATCCCTGAGGTTGGTCCTATCCTCGTACTACAACATGATCGGATGTCTATGCATTCAGTTGTGGATCTTACAGCAATCAATAAATGGAGTAGTTTCCGGCATTCCACTCGTACATGTAACATATTTTCATCATTGATCTCTTCAGTTGCAAGCAGCTTTCCATTTTGCTCCAGGCTTTTTCATGACTTGCACTAGAAGAATGGAGGTTGGATCATCGGCTAAGCCAGCCGGTTACGGCATCCAGTTTTGATACCAGACTACTCTCTGCAGCGTGATCATGCTGCTGGATGGGCTTTCTTCTCTTCCAATTTCTCGGCGTATCCTCCAGTTGCACATCCATGTAATCATCATTAGTCATATAGCCGAACTTTGCACGTCGATGTGCTATTTTGTCGAGAAAAAAGAAATACAGAGTAGTGCAAAAAGAGAAATGACCAAAAATACAATATGCTACATCTGGCACATGTACAGCTAGCATGAGCTGGACTTGCTAGTCACGCATCGATTGATTGATGTGGCAGAAAATTCCCAAACTTGTTCAGGGTCTGTTTAGATGCCAAAAGTTTTTCCCTAAAAACATCACATCGAATGTTTGGACACATGCATGGAGTACTAAATGAAGTCTATCACCATCCCGCCTAGGGCTGGACGCCAAGCCGAGCTGGCACGTTAACAAAACGAGCAAAAAATTTGGCTCGCCTCATTAGGCTCGCGAGACATGTGTAAATTTAATTGTGTCACTTTAGCATATAGAAAATACATAGAAATATTGCAATGATAGAGTTTCAAATATTCAAAATCCACCACGTGTCTAGCTAATAGCTTGATCAAGCCATAACTAATCAACAATAGAAATATATATGCAATAGCTTCATATATATTTTAAAAAAGAGACAACTAAGGTTGCACTTTAATCCCTGTATTTTGCCTTCTACCTCATTTAGCTCGTGAGCTGGCTCGAACTAGCTTGTTAACGAGCCAAAATAGCTGCTCGGCTCGTTAAATTCTCAAACGAACCGAGCCGAGTTATGAACGTGACGAGCCAGATCGCGAGTTTTGAGCTCACGGTCCAGCCCTAGTCCCGCCTCACCGCCGTCTCGACCGCCAACTTTGCCACCTTGGAGCTTCCTTTAAGCTCATCGGACACAGATAGCTCGGAACCCCAAAACCTCGAACCCTAAGAGCTCACCGGAGGCAGAGAAGAAGATGAAAAGGCGGAAGAGGAAAAAATTATGGTGAGAGGATTTTTGCAACTATGTCACATCAACAAATACCAAGCCCGTCATGTATACATCACAAGTATGGCAAGACCAAACCATATCCATTCTTGCCAAAAAAAAAGAAAGAAAGAAACTGTTCCCATGAGTAGATTGAAGAAACTATGTCCATTCTTGCCCGTCATATATATTGATCGGTTATTGAAGATTTGATTTCTAAAAGTATTAGCTTATATTCGTGCGAATCTGTTCCCATGAGTAGATTGGATCAAGAGCTTACTCCATGGCGTTCACGATGAGGATGAGCGCCAGACGGTGCCCCGTCGGCTTCGGCGGCATGGGCCACGGCTAGAACGACGAGGAGGAGGAGCCGGTGGAGCCGCCTCCGGCACGGAACGGGGGTGCTTGTTGTTGGAAATAAACCCAGCGCGATCTTGTTCACGGCTGGGGGGGTGCGTGTGTGCGCGCGGGTGTGAGCTTGGGTTCGGCCGTGTGTGCACGCCGGGACGAGCGGGATGCGATCGTGTGCGGCGATCGTCGTGGCGTGAGTGGAGTCGAGATCGGGGGGGGGGGGGGGTGATCGAGCTCGTTCGTGCGAGCCGTTGAGGTAGTAAGAGCGCCCGCATTGGCCGCAGCGTCTCTGTTCCGCGGCGTGCATGCAGCGAGCGCATCGTGGGCGCCATGGCAGAGCCACGCGGGCCGATCGGCGATGATGGAGGGCTGTGCGTGGTCGTGGGCGCGTCCGCCCGGCTATATAGCCTCCTTGTAACCCCTAGATCATGCTACCACGGTGAATTGGAAAACAGCGTTCGGCGCCGAGCGTTTGAGCGCGAAGTTCCCCCATGTCACTGTTCATCTTCTTCCTCCCGCCGAGACAAATTCGTCGCGTGTGTGAGTGAGTTCGTCCAGCGATCGGTTCGGTGAGCTTGAGTGTGAGCTGGTACGTCGATTGTGCACCAAGTTCCTGGCCGGGGATTGCCGGAAGAGTGAGTTCACCGTCGACCCCCCGGCGGAGCTCTGTTCGTCTCTGTTCGCCGTTGTCGCGGCGCAAGGCTGAGCTCCAACAAGTGGCATCAGAGCCTCGTATGCCCAAGATTCTGCGCTACTACCTCGAGCAAGAAGACATGGCGCTGGTTCCGCAGGGCGCCGGAGGGAGCTCGGTGTCCATGGCGTACCCGGTGTTGTCGCCGGCGGGGTACACGGCGTGGGCGATCAAGGTGGAGGCGATCCTCGATGCGCAAGGCCTCTGGGAGGCTGTGTCACCGTCGGGCGATGGCGTGGTGGACGCGCACAAGAACAAGACGGCGCGGGCGCAGCTACTGCAGGCGCTGTCCGAGGACATCCTCATGCAGGTGTCGACGAAGAAGACGGCGAAGGAGGTGTGGGAGAGCCTCAAGACGAGGTTTGTTGGCGCCGATCGTGTCAAGACGGCGCGCCTCGCCACGCTCAAGTGTGAGTTCGACAAGCTGTGCATGGTGGACGGCGACGTGCTGGACGACTATGCCGGGAAGATCAGCGGCATGGCCGCGAAGTTCGCTGGTCTCGGGTCCACGCTAGAGGACGCCGCCATGGTGAAGAAGCTGCTCGACACCGTGCCAGATCACCTGTATCCGGCGGTGGCTGGCATCGAGCAGTTCTGCGATGTCGAGATGATGAAGTTCGAGGAGGCGCTCGGGCGTCTGAAGGCTTTCGACGAGCGCTCGCGGCGACGCGCTCAGATCACCGGCGTGTAGGCAACATCCGGTGGACAAGGCGGCAGCGACAAGCTCCTGGTCACGGAGGAGGAGTGGCGGGCACGGCGCAAAGGCAAGTCCGGGGTTGGGCGGTGCTTCAACTGCGGCGTGCGCGGCCACTTCGCCCGGGATTGCCGCAAGCCCAAGAAGGAGGTCGCGATGGCGGCCATGGCGGATCTCGGCGAGGAGTCGACCGAAGCAGCTCTCCTCTGAAGATTCCGGCGTCGGCGGCGCTGGGATCCGGCGTAGGTGCGCTGGATTTAGGGGGTGATTGTTGGAAATAAACCCAGCGCGATCTTGTTCACGGCTGGGGGGTGCGTGTGTGCGCGCGGGTGTGAGCTCGGGTCCGGCCGTGTGTGCACGCCGGGACGAGCGGGATGCGATCGTGTGCGGCGATCGTCGTGGCGTGAGTGGAGTCGAGATCGGGGGGGGGGGGGGGGGGGGGTGATCGAGCTCATTCGTGCGAGCCGTTGAGGTAGTTAGAGCGCCCGCATTGGCCGCAGTGTCTCTGTTCCGTGGCGTGCGCGCAGCGAGCGCGTCGTGGGCGCCATGGCAGAGCCACGCGGGCCGATCGGTGATGATGGAGGGCTACGCGTGGTCGTGGGCGCGTCCGCCCGGCTATATAGCCTCCTTGTAACCCCTAGATCATGATACCGCGGTGAATTGGAAAACGGCGTTCGGCGCCGAGCGTTTGAGCGCGAAGCCCCCCGTGTCACTGTTCATCTTCTTCCTCCCGCCGAGACAAATTCGTCGTGTGTGTGAGTGAGTTCGTCCAGCGATCGGTTCGGTGAGCTTGAGTGTGAGCTGGTGCGTCGATTGCGCACCAAGTTCCTGGCCGGGGATCGCCGGAAGAGTGAGTTCACCGTCGACCCCCCGGCGGAGCTCTGTTCGTCTCTGTTTGCCGTTGTTGCGGCGCAAGGCTGAGCTCCAACACTTGTCGTCACGACGCACTGCGAGGACCCGTCGATCCCGAACGGCGCGGCGCACGACGGCTTCGCGGTGATGCTCCAGGTCAAGGCGCCCACGCTGGTGGGCGAGGAGGTGGCGGGGGGTACGCCTCTGGACCTCGTCGCGGTGCTCGACGTCAGCGGGAGCATGGCGGGGCCCAAGCTAGAGGAGGTGAAGCGCGGCATGGGGTTCGTCGTCGACAGCCTCGGCCCCCGCGACCGCCTCTGCGTCGTCGCCATGTCCGACGACGCGCGGCGGGTCGTCCGGCTGACGCGCATGTCGGGGGACGGTAAGGCCGCGGCCAGGCGCGCCGTGGAGTCCCTCGTCGCGGCCGGCTCGACCAACACCCGTGCCGGTCTCGACAAGGCGGCCAAGGTGATCAAGGAAAGCCGGAACGAGAACGATGACGTCGCCGGCCGGCGGCGTCATCCTCCTCTCAGACGGTTACGACAACTACAGCGGGTGTCGCCGTAGCCTCGACACGAACACGACAGACTACAGCGACCTTGTGCCACCGTATCTCGTGCTCGACGGCCAGTTGCGGTCCACGCCAGTGCACACGTTCGCGTTCGGCTGGGACCACGACGAGGAGGCCCTGCACGGCATCTCGGCGGCGACGCGCGGCACGTCCTCCTTCACCGAGAACCACGCGGCCATCCAGGACGCGCTGGCGCTGTGCGTCGGCGGGCTCCGATCGGTCACGGCGCAGGATGTTTTGATCGAGGTCGAGTGCTGGGACGACGACGGCTTCGCGGCGGTCAAGTCCGGCTGCTACGAGAACAGCATCAACAGAGACGAGGGGGCCTCGGTCAGCGTCGACGAGCTGTTCGCCGACGAGGAGAGGCGCTTCCTCTTCTTCTTGGACGTCCCGAGTATCGACTACGCCGACTATTTGGGCACCCGTCTCCTCAAGGTTCGCTGCCATTACGTGGACATAGCGACCGCGCAGGATGTTTCCGTGGATTCGGCATACGCCAGGGTGAAAAGGCCCGTCGACGCTGCGCCGGTGGCGCCGTCGATGGAGGTCGAGTGGGAGCTCCTCCGCGTGAAGGCGGTGGTGTTAGATACAATTTTGGATCCCTAGGAGTAGATCGATTTGAGTAAACCTTTAAATGAGAAAAATACCTTCTCGTGGCCTCTGTGACATCCATGACGCATCGTCATCGAGGTGCGCTGGGGCGTCGGCGTGGGGATGCGGTGCAGTGACGTTGCGGTGGCGATAGTGAGCCGGTGATGGCGTGGTCGATGGCGCTTCCCACTGTTTCAGTGCGCCCTCTGGATCGGTTCGGATTTTGAGGTGGGGACTGAAATGGCGGCTGTGGTGAACCTCTCTCCCAGTGCCCCTGCCCCCACCTCCTATTTATTGCACTGCACAGCAGGGGCCCACCGACCAGTAGTCGATTAGCGTCCCCGATCATGACACGGTCAAGGGGTCCGAGTAGGCCGTTGGGCCTGACTCGGAGGAGATCAACCTTACATTCTACCCCTTGATCTCATCTTATATCTTTGAACTTTATACATTTTATTTCCTTTCATATTTCATCACAGATTAATGCATAGAGCAGCTTCATTGTCACGATCGATTGTCGATAGATTCAACAGCTACAATACACATTTCTGTTCTGAAATACATTCTTTAACTTTGGGCCCTTTTATTGTCCGGAAAACATAGGCTATACCATAAATCTATGCCGACTGTGTGTTCTCTGTACACACTGGGCGGCAAGCCTTTAGTAAGTGGATCCACAATCACTTTCTGTCATTTATACTCATAATGAATTTCATCATGATTCCAGACTTTATCCTTTACAACGTATAACTTTGTGTCAATGTGTTTGGCACCACACTTGACTCATTGTCATAGGAGTAAAAACTATTTAAATGGCTATCGCTGCTGTCAACCATTATCAACTCCAGGTACATATTCCTTTAACTATTTTGCCTATCCCTCGGCCTCGTATCATGCTATACCATGTCTTTGCATCACATTGATGATAATTGTTTCATTTTGGAGCTTTTCCACACAAAACCTCCAAGTGTGAAAGCTAGCGACAATTGTGGATTTCGCTACACATTTCACAAGTTCTACTTTTGTACTCACAACCTTTTGAGAGTACTTGTTCTTTCCAACTTAGCATGAAGCCGACATTCTAAATTTCATTCCAGTGATCTATATCTGGATTGAGTTTTTGCCAAAATAACCCGGATACACGAACTATGTCAGGGTAAATTCTTTATTTGCACACTTATAAAGCTTCCAACAGCTGAAGCATATAGAACTTTTTCCATTTCACATTAGTTCCTGGAACACCAAGGTTCCCAACACTATTACCCTTAATGATAGGAACAGGCGTAGGTTTACTCTTTTGCATACTTCATTTCTTTAGAATTTGTTCTGAGTATGCCTTTGTGATAACCATAATACCCTTTCCTTTTATCTCGATGAGTCATTCATAGAATGAAAATCCATCACCGAGATCAAAACTTGAGGACAATAATTCTTTATCTATAACAACATATTAACACCACCACTAGAAAGTATGATGTTACCTTTATTTAAGATATGAAAATCAGATTTTCCATTCTTTAACTTTGCTTAAAAGCTATTGTCCTCCTGAATCTCTTTAAACCCAAACTTTCTTCTCTTTGCATCTTTTGACACAAGTCTTACTTTATATCTTTCAATATTCCCTCTGGAGTCACATTTCTCTTTGTAGGTCCATTATAACCTATTGTGATGGCTCTTTTAGGAATCATTCCTTTTTCTATGGACTTAACACATGAAATTCTTATGACTTCTTCAAATGAGGTAGAATCGACCTCTATTTGATTTTCTTTACTTTGTATAAGGATGTTGTTGCTCCTTTTTGCCAAATGGCAATGGACTAATGAGATCCTGCATAACAAGATCCTTCTTTACTTTATTGATTTTCTTTGAGAGCTAACAACATGTGTTGTATACAACATCAGCACGTATGAGAAACTTGTTGTTCTTGAATCATCGAAGTGGACACACATTCCAACTTCTCTTCAAGTCTTTGGTCTCTACATACCATGCTCCCCCAGATTTTTCCATCTTTAATAAAGATGGTGTATCAATAAATCTCTTTGTTTGGGTTCTATCTATTAAAAATTTTATATGTGCTCTGTAAGCACCATCTTACTATCTTTGAGGGTCATCTAGCATAAATACTAGAATTTAGCTATTTCTTTACATAGGAGTATCAGTATAGTGACCGTTGTACTCCCCCTGACGGTCACATTCATTCTTTAGTAGATCATCTCTTGCTTTCAATGCACATTACAGGGGAGTATCTTTCTTAACTGTCTCATATTTCTCCCCCTCGAAATGTGGCTTGAACTTTTCTGCCACAATTTCGAAAACTATTCATAACTTTTGTGAATGAGGAAACTTTTATTACTTCATCCACATAATTACGTCATGCAGAACAAACTTAATTCGTATGGGAGTACCTTTTACTCACTTCACTTTAAGAAATCAACAGAGTTCTTTATTTCATATGATAGTTCTTTTTTCTCATTTCACTTTAAGGACTCAACATAGTCCATTTCAGACATTTTTGCAAGTCACGCTCGCATATCATTGTTATCTTGAGGTTCATATGTAACTTTTTGTTCTTCTTAAAACTCATTGAGTGCTTAATCACTATGACACAATAGAAGTGCCCGATAAATTCTAGAATAGCAAAGCTACTCCAAACTTTTCTCCTAGTGTGGGATAGACCAGTATATGAGTCATCACAACTTTCTCCCACCATGCAGGATTAGCACTATGTCAACTTTACCCCGTCATGCGAGTATTGTTTCATACTTTTTCCAGACATAAATGTCAGGATTGGCTCAAATCAAATTCAGAAATAAATCTGAATATTCCATGACACACATGCTTCATCAAATTAAACATGCATGACTAATCACAATTTTGAATGAACTCAAAAAGAATTCTACTTGATAGAGATACATAAGAGACATTTCTCAAAAGAATCTCTTATTGCTCTATCTTCCTTTAATGGATCAACATCCACAATTACTTTAGTTTTCAAACAATTATTTAAAGAGAATACACTTTCTCATGCGATGGTCTTCTTTCTTTCTGAGTCACAAGTACTCAGCTCATCTTTTTTTCTCCCTTCAAGAAGGACTACATGCAAATCTTTGTCTGCAACGAGATTAATTAAAACTTTAAGTTATATTCTATATCACCGTTGGGCAGAAATAGAATAAAATATCCTTCTTTTTACATTAATTCCATATCACCGTTGGGCAGATACGGAATTAATGTATGGAAAAATCAATAAACTTTAAAACCATATATCTGCTCCTCAAAATTAAATCCTCCCGTTGGTTCGAATTTAATTAGAGGATAATCAACTTTATTGCAGCGGAAACTAGAAAAATATGTTTATCTAGTTTGAGAGCAGTTCTTTATCTATTCTCCGAAAATGGTCACTTTGATGCAACATCTAATAAAGACTTGAAACTTTAAGCTATGACTCATCATATAAAAAAATTATAATATTGTTATCATAAACGTTGGTCAGAAAATAACAATACTATAATTAACTTTAAATTTCTCTCCTTTGAGAATTATCTTTACAATTCCAGTAAGGCTCAACTTTGAGATTTCAATTGGCACAATAATACCAAAACTCAACTTTGACTTTAAACAGCGGAAGCCTTTCTATCTTTTACACATGGGACAAAAACTCATTTAAGACTTTAGATTATTCTTTCAATTAAATCTTCTCGTTAGTTCTGTCTTATTTGAAAGATAGCAACAATATAACACCAAAAAACTTTTCCTTTCTTTATGGCAGCGGAAAACTTTTCTTTCTTTTTAGAAACAGTACTTTGTGCTCATTTTCTCTCTAAACAATTTATCTCGTTGGTTCAAAATTGAATAGAGATAAAACTGTACAAAACTTACTCAAAGTAAACTCTTCAATCATGCTCTTAAGAATAAGTCTCCCGTTGATTTGAATTAAAATTAAGAGCAACAACTTTAAAACTTTGCAGCGGACACATGTAAAATTCTATATTCAGAAGCATTACTGTGCGCATTCATTCTCTAAACAAAATTGCACGTTGGTGCAAACTGAATAGAGAACAAAAACATCTTTAATATGCCTCTGAAAGCAAGAAAATTATAACAAAAAATTTACTGTGCTGTTCTCTGCTTTCAGCCCAGCAGATGCAAGAAAATGGCCCAAGGCCCACTCTCGCGCGGCGCGTTCTCTAACCCAGGCCACAACCTGGGCCTAGGCTGGGAAATCAGCCAGTGCTCGGCAACCGCCTGGGCCGAAAGCCGGCCCATCAGCCGCCGAGCTCTCTTGACCGTTGGATGTGATCGAACGGTCCTCCGCGGATCTCTCCACATCAAAACCGGCGGCCAGCGGCACACCTTGAAACCCTAGTTTATTTTGATTTCTTCCTCTCTCTCTCTCTCTCTCTCTCTCTCTCCAGCTCACCGGAGGAGGCGGCGCCGCGCAGGCTCCCTCACCGGCGCGCACGCTCGCCGGAGCGGGAGCACGCCACCGCCGAGCGGCACTGCGACGCGGCCCTAGCACCCGAGCGCTTCTTTTCTTTTCTTTCCTTCTTTCTTTTCTCTTCCTTCCCCTTTCTCCCGCGCTAGAACGGAGCGGCGGCAGCCATGAGAGGCCGAGGAGATGGCGTCGCCGCCCGCCGGACCCCTCGTCGGTGTGCGCGCTCACCCAGGGGTGGACGTGCTGCCGTCGAGCGGTCTAGCATCGGCGCCCTTTTGCCCCGAGTGTGCCTGCGCAGAGGAGCTCTGACAGCTGGGGTTACTCGTGCAAAAAAGATGGTCGTTTGGGTGTTCTGTGGGCGGTGGAGCAGGGTTCCCTGGCATGCCGTGGTGGCCGACGGCCGTGGGGAAAGTACCAGGCAAGCCTCTTCCCCGATCCGCCCTTTCTGTTGACTTCTCGTGGGTTAGGGTTTGGTCAAAACCCGTTCTGTGTTTTTCGATTGCATAGAAATCTTTCCGTTTGTCTTTGATTCGAGATGAATCCGTTCTTTTGGTCTCTGATATGAGATCCAATCTCACTTTCTTTCTTTCTTTTGATTTCTGATCGAAATCTTCTTTTAGACCCAAAAACTGATCCACTCCGTAGAGCGGCTCTTGATACCAATGTTAGATACACTTTTGGATCCCTAGGAGTAGATCGATTTGGGTAAACCTTTAACAGAGAAAAATACCTTCTGGTGGCCTCTGTGACATCCATGACGCATCGTCATCGAGGTGCGCAGGGGCGTCGGCGTGGGGATGCGTTGCAGTGACGTCGCGGTGGCGATGGTGAGCTGGCGATGGCGTGGTCGATGGCGCTTCCCACTGTTTCATTGTGTCTTCTGGATCGGTTAGGGTTTCGAGGTGGGGACTGAAATGGCGGCTGTGTGAACCTCTCTCCCAGTGTCCCTGGCCCCACCTCCTATTTATTGCACTACACAGCAGAGGCCCACCGACCAGTAGTCGATTAGCGTCCCGATCAGGACACGGTCAAATGGTCAAGGTGTCGGAGTAGGCCGTTGGGCCTGACTCAGAGGAGATCAACCTTACAGGTGGAGGACGTCGCCCTAGCCCATGCGGCCGCCGAGCTTGGAGACATCAGCCAAAACAAAGGATACCTTGAAGTTGCATCAGGATTTGGTAGCCATGGAGATTAGACAAGATCTTCACCCTGTGGACAAAGGGAATGGCAGATATGAACTCCCCCCAGCTAGCTACAACTTGACACGTGATGAGAAGAAGGCAATGTGCGGGAGCTTAAAAGGGATCTGAGTTCCGAGTCGTTTCACGTCAAACATAAGAAAACTAGTCTCGATGAAAGATTTGTCACTATGTGGCTACAACTGTCATGATTGTCATGTGCTGCTGACGGTGTTCCTCTCCATTGCAATCAGAGCGATCAAGCCAGTATATGTAAAGATGGTAATCACTCGATTCAAGCAAGGAAGCCAAAGCTAGTTGACAGGAAACCAAAGTTTGATCAACCCGAGACTGACACGGTGGCACAAAAGATGTTAGAACTTGCCGAGCTTCAGAAACAAGGAAAGTTCAAACTCCAAAGGGAACATGATGTGCTCAGTACGGCCGTTGGGTCCAAAGAGCATGGAGGGCGTATTAGAGGCTTGTCCTCTAAGTTGAGCATCAAGGATGGGTTCGAGAAGGACAAGGCTAGGTACAGGAGCCATGACCGCTACAAAGAAGTAATCGTGGCAGCAACAGAGCATGCAGTGCAGGCCAAGTTCAAAGATATGTTGAGAGCAGCACTTGCAGAACAAGATGTTGGACAGCAACAGTTGGTGCCAGTGGCCCCTCTAGTAATTGGCTGAGCGAGTTCGGCATGTGCTCAGAGTAGTGCCGCCTCGAACACAGCACTACCATACCCGGTGGATGCCATAACGAGTATTACTCCATGTTTGTTGCTCTATCCGGTCGGAAGAGCTAGGAAAACAAAGAAAGTTGCTAGGGCCCGAGTGCATCCGGCTGGGAGTTTATTTGAGGGAAACCCCACCCCAGCCCTATATGCGAGCGTAGAAGTGGAGGAACTCTTGAAATCAATCTACGATGATACCGAGATAGACATCCCCACTGCAGATGGGAAGAATTGTCTTGGAGAATGTGTCGGCAGCATAATTCTGTGGCATAAACGAGATATCTTACTGGTTAGTCAGATAACTATGCTTGCTATGGAACATATCTCTCCACAAACACGAGAGGAATCACCTGCGGCTCCGCCATCACCAGCGGCTCCAGAGCAACGGGGGCCGTCAAATGTGGCTCCGCCATCACCTCCGGCTCGAGAGGAACGAGAGCCGACACATGCGGCTCCAGAGCAACAAGAGTCGTCAAATGCGGCTCCGCCATCACCTCCGAATAGAGAGGAACGAGAGCCGACACCTGCGGCTCCAGAGAAACAAGAGCTGTCAAATGTGGCTCCACCATCACCTGCGGCTCCAGAGCAACGAGGGCCGTCACCTCAGGCTCCGCCATCACCAGCGGCTCTAGTGACACGAGAGCCGTCAACTCAGGCACCGCCATCAACAGCAGCTCCAGTGACACGAGAGCCATCAACTCAGCCAACGACGTCGGCTTCTCAGAGCAGATCAGTGCTACCTCGAGTTTTGCGGTCTTACCAAAAGGAAAAGGAAGGGTCCGAAATTGTGAATAGATGGCACGCCGCAAACAAGAAGTCTGTTGAAAAAGCTAAGAAGGCTAAGAAGGATAAGTCACAGGAAAAACCACCAACTTCTAGTGGCAGTAGAAAGTCGGGCTTTTCTATTCCCAGCACGGACACGGAGTTCAACAGGGTGCTTGCGGTTGATGGCCTTCCAGACTTAGAAGATGCTCCTCTAAAGTTTGCATAATTGTCCAACTTACATGAAGAGAATGCATAATTGGTACAAGAGGGCATGTAGACTTGGGATTAGAATCATAGGTGCTCCACACCATAAGGACGTATTCGGACTTAAGGGGCCAGAAATCGATGATATCATGTTTGATTTTGAAGACAGCCAAGAAATGTTCCGCCTCTCACAACTTGGTATCGAAATGGTTCGACTATGGTGCATGTAAGTGCCTCATCGACTTTGTATTACAGTCTATAGTATTGTATAAGCATAAATATTTAACGTCATACATTAATTTTACAGGATGCAAACAATGGATTCTATTATTTGTAATTTCAAGGTCCGGTACCTTGATCCCGTAGTAATTTGCGAGTCTTTGCACGCTGGGCCAAAATGGATGAAGGACGACGGTGACTATCTAAAGCCATTTGAAACAAAGAAGGACAAAGATGAGGCACGCAACAAATTTCATGAAGATACCATGAAGAGGGTTGTGGCCTATATAGCGCTTATTATGGAAACATGGGTAGACATGGATTGCATATTTGCACCATACCACGTCCAGTAAGTCTAATATCAATTATTTGATTAACCATTACTCTGATATCGATGCCTACAAATTGTACATTAACTTTTTTTTTTGTTTTACAGAGGTCAATGAATTGCATTCCAAATAATGCCAAAGCGTGGAAGAGTTGTCGTACATGACTCCTTGGACTGGCCAACCAAAGCTTACCTAGAATTCATAGACCTTATTCAATTGTGAGTGAATGTCTTATCTTCCATATGGACTCTTGTGTCTCTAGAGAAATATGCCTACATAAATTAACTTTCCATTTTTTCAATTTAAAACAGGGCATACAAGTTCAACGCAAAAAAGGACTTCCTTATCCCCCCGACAGAAAGGAAAACACTTTTCGCACAAATTTTTGTAGCCACAAGCAACTAGCAGGTTCCGTGTACTGTAGGTACTACCTGTGCGAGAATGTGAGGCTGAAAGGGAGATACACTACCTACTCTTTATTACGGATAGATGTTTGTACATTGTTTATTACTGTACCTTCAAATTGCTAATTTTATCATGTATTCAATAATTGCAGCTTGACCCGAAGAAACACGGAGGCCAGCTCCACAAGAGACAACTTCTAAATGTAGTCGATGATATGTGCCATTTCATTCTGCACGAAGTGGTCAACGTGGAAGGCGAATTTTTTGACGAAACTTCAGACTTAGCAACGAACGATAAATACCTTTCACTTCGTGAGTGGCACAAATTTCTGGAACGGTTAAGCGCCCTAGGGGAATGATGGCAAAAACATGTATAAGAGCTGAATTGTGATGATGTACTATATTGATATTTGTTTTTCATCTATTATGAATTTTATATGAGCAAGTATCTTATGTCTAACATATTCGACGTCCCGATCGCGAACGAGCTTGAAGTTAGGACATTATCATTAATAGACGTATAATAGTGCGAACATGACGTATAATAGACGTATAGATCAAAATTGCGATTTCAAATCTCGTAAAAAGAACGCGAATTCAAAAATTTTGGGCGGGCTGGAAAACTATTTATAGGGGCGGGTCTGGGGTCACCCGCCCCTGAAAATCTTTTTGTAGGGGCGGGTGAGGCCCCAACCAGCCCCTGGAAAAGTATTTACAGGGGTGGGTCTGGGTATCACCCGCCCCTAAAAAACGATTTTCAGGGGCGGGCGACCCCCCCCCCCCACCCGCCCCTACAAAACCATTTTCAGGGGCGGCTCACGTGCCCGCCCCTGCAAATCGCCATTTTTAGCTGCGAAAAGCAGAGCCGGTTGCGCCGTCTGTCTCTAAAAATGCTATTTTGCCCGCCCCTACAAACCCTTTCTGCAGTAGTGTGCTAAAAACCATGTTGGCTCAATTTACTCCTCTAAGCTATTTCAATTGGTCTGATCTACTCTATTGTATTTCTTTTTATTTCTCTATATATAATATTAGTTCTAGGTTCAAATTTTATGAGTAGATGAAGAACATGATGTTTCATGTTGGAAAATCATTAGAAAAATTCATGGTTATTTTCATAGGTCGGAGAAATCTAATATGAAATTGACTATGCGGATATAAAATTACTATAAAATAAATAAACCTGAACAATTTATAATGTACTTCTTTATAGAGGGTACCATATTGTTGACGCAGTTCTGGTCAACACACAAGCGCTAGAACGCGCGGATCGCAATGATCAAATCACCAGCGATGAACTCCGGCGACCGGTCAGACCGGTCGCGCCAACCGGTCAGACCGGTTGGACGCAGAAAGCACCGCGAAACCTAGAACCTCAAACTCGGGAGAGACCCCATCGGAGCTCGAAGATCTAGGGTTGTCTTGAGGTTGGCAGGCCACTCAAAACGTCCTTGAACGCCGTCTAGACGAGCAAAGAATAGCACGAGGGTTGGAAAAGCTAGGGTTTGCAGAAAAAATAGGTAAATTGTAAATTGATTGATTCGATTGGGTAAAATGACCTCAATCGGCCATGGCCTTTATATTTATAGGCCATGGAGGATGTACCCCTTCCAAATCGGTTTGAAGGAAATCTAACTTTTCCAAAGGATTAGCCGACATAAAACCTTGGTCTAACTTATCCAAGTTAACCAAGTCCTCAATAGCCTCGCACATATCGTTCGCCTTGTCCCGATAGTGCTCGATGCGTTGTTGCAGCCAGTCTGCGTTGGACCGGTCTGACCGGTCAGAGGTAGCAGTCTGACCAGTCGGCTCTGTATTGTCGCCTTTCTGCATCATAGAAGTAAATGTAGCCGATTCTCCATCGGCTTTAGGACTGCAGACACAAAACACTCCTTGGTGCAACTGATCAAGTCATAATCGGTCAAGTCTAGACCCAAGAAGCACTTGATGTGATCGTGTGCACCAATGAGCTCGGAATCGGCGGCACCAATGAAGGAAGAGGTGTCACCATGCACATCCTCAACTTCATCGCCCATCTACTAAATAAGAAACTAGTGCAAGGAAGATGGTACACATTGATTGGCATGAATCCAATCACGTCCAAGTATGAGGTTGAAGTTACCTTGCACCTCAGAGATGAAGAACGTCGTAGCAACCATCTTGCTCCCAATGGTCAACTCCATTGAAGCAACCCTCTTGGCACCAATGGGATCACCTCCTGCAACGCCGCTAACCGTCATGTTCGTCTCGATCAATTCTCCGTCCGTCCCGCCGAGCTTCTTGCAGAGTGAATAGGGCATCAAGTTCACAATTGCCCCACTATCCACGAGCATATGAGAAACTGGCTTCCCGTTGATGTGCCCCCTCATGTAGAGGGCCTTCAAGTGATTATCTGAATCCTTGGGCTTCTGAAATATAGTTTCGCGGGGCCCAAAGTCCAAATGTACAGTCTCCTCCTCCGGAATCGTCCAATAGTTGTCAGAAAAGCACACAACATTGATCTCCATGTTTGTGCATTCCAGAAAAGCCTCGTAATCCACCAACTCCTCATCTTCTGCTGCAGAAGGAGCTGCTGGAACCTTTGATGTGCCAGAAGCCTCGTAATCTCTTCAGCCTTCTGCTCAGGCTCAGGGTCGATCAGTCTGACCAGTTGCTCTGAGCGGTAAGACCGGTCCGGGACACCGGTCAGACCGGTCGGCTGGAGCGGTCCGACCGGTCCTGTGGGCTGGTCAGCTGCCTTGACCTGCCACACTTTGCCTTGAGGGATCCTTGGTCCGTACTTGTTGAATTTCTCATCCCTCATCTTCTCCGCCTCTTTTTCTTCCTATTCTTGGCGGCAAAGACGCTGCAACCTCCTCTTCTGAGTGTGTGTCAACCTCGGTGGGCACCACCTAGACTGAAAGTACTTCTCCTTGTCTTGATCCTTGAGGTTGATGCTGCTGGCCTCATGATCATTGGCCAACACAAGCTTCTGAGAAACGTTGACCGATTTCTCAACGATCACCGGCCCTTCTTGTGCATCTTGAGCTTTACCTTTTCCGTCTTCAACTTGCACAACCTCGACTGGAGACTTCTAAGAAACCACTTGCATTGGCCGCGGTTCGTCCTTCTTTTCCTTGACGCGGTACTCTTAGCGCACAGGACGAACTTGGACTGGTCTCTGCTGAGACCAGTCTGACCGGCCGGGGTAGATCGGTCTGACCGGTCCGGGGTTCTTCCCCTGACCAGATTGGTGCTTTCTCAATCGGTCGTGAACCAGCTGCTTCAACCTATCAAATATAGGTCCTCTGGAGCTTCCTTCCCCCTGGAAGTGTGGTGGATACGGCATCGGATAGCATTGCATCCAAAATCCCCCGTTCTTCCACATGGGAAACTGAGAATCCGATGCCGGTGGAGCCCATGGCATTGTAACATACATCGGCTGCATCTGTTGAGGAGGGAACAAGGCAACCACATCACCCCTGCGCTAGCTTGATTCTCCCCTAGGAGATGAAGGTGCGCCTTGACGCGGAGGTGACCTCGGTCTCTTTTTTAGGGGCGATCGTTTCGAACGGCCTTTGAGTACTTGTTTAACAGTTGGCCAAAGGTAGGCTTCTGATTTGCAAGCTTGCCCTGCACCTTTGGCTGATTAATCTTTCACGTACCCACTTCCGGACGCTTGGGCTTGAATGTCCGGGACTGACCACTAGGGCGGTCTAACCAGCTGCCAGAACCGGTCTGACCGGTCATAGGAACCGGTTTGACCGGTCTCGGCTGAGCAGCAGATCGGTCGCCCGAAGAAGAATCCTCTTGCCCCCCCAAGTGTACGAGGCTTAAGTATGATTCTTAGATTCTTCTTCCCATCAGGAGCCTTCTCCTGAATCACCTCCCTGGCCAGAATCTTGATATCAATAGTCAACAGCCTATCATCACTAATGACCAGGTTTTGCCCTTTGCTCCTTTGGCTTGATCCGGCCGAATCAGCACCTTTGCATTGTTGAGATCAATAGTGCGAACTGGGAATGGAGCTTTATCTATCTTCATCTCTGGGAAGGCCAATCGTCCTTTATTTATTGCCGATTGTACCTGTCGACGAAACACATTACAATCATTAGTTGCATGAGATGAAGAAATATAAAATTTAAAATAAGCACGCCGCTTTAGCTCCTCAAGCGGCGGTATAACATGAGTAATCTTCAAATGCCCAAGTCGTAACAATTCATCAAAAATACGATCACACTTGGACACGTCAAAAGTAAATTTCATCTCCTCTTACCGATTCTTTTGTGTCGGCTTGTGAGATGTGCAAGTAGATGGTTTGGCCGAAGCGGGCCAAACAAACTCAGTGGCATACACCTCTTTATCCTCATCGTCCGATGAATTATTCAACAATATGCGTGTTTGAACGATGGGACTTGTAGGTATCTTTTTCTTTTTTAAAATTTTGTTTCTTGGCTTAAAGCCCTTGACTGAAGCTGATTTATAGAATAAAAACTCGAACCATCAAGCATTTCTCTATAGCTAGAATGTAAACCCGCAAGAGCCATATCGACCAAATCATTTTTAGAAAGCGACAAATTAAAGCATCGGTTTTTAATATCTTTAAACCTTTTAAAGTATTCTTGGATATATTCATCTCTACCCTGTCTAACTGATGTCAAATCCATCAACTTAGTTTCGTTATCCCAACTATAAAAATGATCGTAAAACTTTTGCTCTAATTCATCCCAAGAACGAGTCGAGTTAGGGGCTAATGACGAAAACCAAGAGAAAGTCATTCCAGTCAAAGACAAAGAAAACGTACGAACGTGCAAAGACTCGCTAGAACCAGCTTCCCCAAGTTGAGCGATATATTGGATAATATGCTCCCAGGTGGACCGGTTATCATCACCGCTAAACTTGACAAAATCGGGAACACGCCAACCAGCAGGGTAAGGAATCAAATCAAAAGCATCAACATACGGCCTACGGTATAGCCGACTCTTATCCGTAACAAAACCAAGTTTTTCTTCAAGCATATCAGCCAGATCTTCTTTCATCCTAGCAAGATCGGCCTCATAGTTGCCTGTAGATGTTTGGCCAAAATGATGTGTCGCAGGATCAGTAGTGGACATCGTTTATGCGGCGTATTGTGGATTGGCCTTAAGCCAATCATCCCAAGCATCTTTGGGCAACGGCGGAGGAAAAGGGGTTCACCGTATGACTTTGTAGTATACGGCGGCACAAAATCCGTCAACTCCTGCTCCAGGCTCTAGTCAGCCGAAGTAGGAAGAGGCACAAGTTGTGGCTGTGACACAGAACCGAGCACCATGGCACCTGTCTGACCGGTCTGAGTGACTGGTCTGACCTGTCCGCCCGCCGAGGCAGCGGTCTGACCGGACGGAGCGACTGATCTGTCCGGTTAGGCCCGGGATGGCTGAACTGTGCCTGGCGGGGGTGTCTGTCCCACGAAGAAATTTGGCGGCATACCATACTGATAATTTTCAGTTCGTGCGGTCAAAAGACTAGGATTAGGGGGGAAATTAGAATAATCATTGACAGTTTTCTTAACCTTGTTTTGTAGACTCAAATCCAAAAGTAAATCTTGTGTAAGCTTTTGGGATTGTTCGAATCTACCTAGAAAGCCTTCAGCAAACTGCTTAATGGAATCGAATGTAAAACTTACATCGCTTAGAGTGGAAGCAAATGAAGCAGCTGTAGTCGTATTAGATGGGTTCGGCGGTGGCGGCGCAAATGTGGGCAATGAACTTCTCCTTCTCGAACACGCCTTGCCGAGTCATCCCAAAGCATGCAAGCAGTCTCTTCTTGGCTTCCTCCTGTTCTTTCTGGAACGCAGCCTCGAATTGTTTGCGCTCCTCAGGTATGTCTTCGTACTTGATGTCAACAGGAGTTGAATCTACCTTGGGATCAAACTTCTCACCGGTCATTGCATCCGATGAAATTAGATCTGTCCCCAGCGGAGTCGCCAAAAAGTATGTTGACGCAGTTCTGATCAACACACAAGCGCCAGAACACGCGGATCGCAACGATCAAATCACCAGCGATGAACTCCGGCAACCGGTCAGACCGGTCGTGCCAACCGATCAGACCAGTTGGATGCAGAAAGCACCGCGAAACCTAGAACCTCAAACTCGGGAGGGACCCCGTCGGAGCTCGAAGATCAAGGTCGGCAGGCCACTCAAGACGTCCTTGAACGCCGTCGAGATGAACAAAAAACAGTACGAGGGTTGGAAAAGCTAGAGTTTGGAGAAAAATAGGAAAATTGTAAATTGATTGTTTCGATTGGGTAGAAGGACTTCAATCGGCCGTGGCTTTTATATTTATAGGCTGGAGAGGACGTACCCTTCCAAATCAGATTGCAAACGGACTCTACAAATGAAATCTAACCAGATTCGGATTACACAGAGCCAGACCTGGTCGGCCGCGCACTTTGTCCATTTTGGCTGCCAACACATATTATAAGCCATCTCAAAAATTTTAAAATTAAAACTCAACTTGTGCGCAAACATATAAAAATGATAAATCTCATTAGATGCTACATTGAACTAGCAAAAGTAGTCCGGGATAAATTGACCAAAATCGTGTTAAGGGGATTAAAGTTAAGCAGATAATACGAATAGACGAGGGTCGCAAAACAATTTTTTTCCTATTTGAATTAGCAGCCGTCGTCGGTATCCAATCTCTCAGGTGGCGTTTGGATTACGGAAAGGACCGCGATAAGCTACGACCAGTCGCGCTATGGGGGACTGCGCAACCCGGCGTGGTTGGAGAAGTCTGGTTGTTGTATGTCAGACATCATTCAGGGAAAAGACTATCGATTAGTCTTAAATCTTCGTAACTTTTGAATAGAGTATCTGGTCTTTATTTGGCTACCACAATTGTGTTCTACGTGTCGAGATGAAGAAAATTAGATCCCACTTGCATTGAGGACTTTTTTGTTCATAACAACTTATATGTAAATGCGTAATAGGAAATTATAAAAAAGAGTTACCACCATGTATATACTAAAGATGGTATCGCACAAATATACTGAAGTTGTCACACGGTATGCACATAAATTTTTATAGCTAAAGTTATTGCTCTGTATGCACATAAGTTATATCAAAAAAATATATGTTTCAGTCATTCATGAATGTATGATATTTAGGCCCTCCACAGTGTGGTAGTGATGCCTAAAATGAAAAAAGTTTTGTTGTACGAAATGGGTATTCCTCTGGTTCGGCTGCAGTGGTAGGCATACCAAATAAACAATGAAGCAATGTGTGGCTTGTGGAGAGCAGAGGATGGGAATCTTCATTTTTCTCCAATGTTTAACCATCTAGCATCGATGCATGTACATGCATCGCTTCCATTTTTCTTAGATGTGGTATCGCTCTAGCATCAGTAGTTGGAGTGTGGAAAGTGAAGCTCAGACAATTTCTCTCTATTTGAAGCTTCATTTAAGGCTAACATTGTGGAGGGTCTTAAGACAAACAAATTGGTAAAAGCTATACGAACATGAAATCGAACCTGCAACAATGGCCTTGTTTGGATATATGGGATAATTCTTATCCCTCACATTTTAACCCTAAATTATCCCTCATGCATCCAAACAGATGTGATAATTTTGGTTAGGCCCCCCCCGTGCCGCCATCCTTAGCCCCTTCAAAGGGTGCTAAGGCTATTCCTAGTGGCTGGTTTCATTTCACTGTTTCCAATACTGCCACATCATCTAAAGTACCATGAAACCATGGATGAAACACCATGGATGAAACAACCCTTGCAATACAAGATTTCAATTTTGGTGTTTTCTATGTGCTTATTGGATTTCAATTTTGGTGTTTTCTATATGCTTATTGCATTTAACTGTAAGACACATAATAACTTAGAAACAGAGTATGTGGGGTTTCATCTAGATGAAACTTCTTTCATCTCTCTTTAAATCATTGCCATATTATCCAAATTGCTTATGTGGCACCCTATTTAATGTGCATGAAACACCGTGAAACCGTCCATTAGGATTGGCCTAATGGGGCTAATATACGTAGGCTCCACAAAAAAAGGTGATTCTGTACGCACACCTAGGCGTGGGAATTGGAGAGAGAGTGGGTATTAGCTTATGGATCCAAACAGCTCACCTTGGGATAATACTTAGCCTACCAATTCAAACCTAAACACATTACTACAATAATCTTATCTGAGGTGGTTAAAAAATATTTTCAGAAGTGGGCAAGGGCAACCGTCTATGAGCAAACGCCTCCATAAATAGGCATTTTCGGAGACGGTTGCATGGCCACCTCTGAAAATCGAACACTAAAACAAAAAAAAAATGGAATGAGTCCGCCGAGCCCATCTGTGCCACCGCCGCTCGGGGCCGCACCGCCCGCCGCCGCCGCGGCTGCTTAGGGCTAGGGCTGGGCATTCGGTTCTAACCGAACCGATCGGTTCGGTTCTTCGGTTTTCAGAGAAGTTCGGTTCCTCAAAAATAGGGACCGATTGGTTCTTTCTAAGATCAAGAACCGAGCAATTTTGGTTTCGGTTAGTTCGGTTCGGTTCCGGTTCTAACCGAACTAACCGAAGCAATCTCAAAATAGTCAAGAACACACGATGAGAAGGAGAAGAAAGAGGAAAAAAGATTCTGGATCTGCAGTGCCGGCAACCACCACTGCTGCGCGCCTAGCCTGGCGGTCCCGCCGCCGCCGCCGAGCCTACAGAGGAGAGCCTCACCGCCGCCGGAGGCCGGGGAGCTGGGCGCGGCCGCTGAGTTTGGAGAGGGGCAGCCATGGCCACCTCGTCTCCCATCCTCCCCGCACCAGCGGCTGGCCATGGCGAACGACGCTCACCGCGGCGCTCTGCTACGCATCCTACTGCCTGGGGTTATGGCACAAAAGCCATGACCGGCTGGCGGTGGGGGTCGGGGCGGCGATGGGGCCCCGGGGCGGCCGGAGCTGGCGAGCTAGCCGGCGGTGAGGGGGAGGGGCGCGCGCCGCGCGGGTGGAGAGGGGCAGCCAGGCGCGCGGGGTGGGTAGCCACGGAGGGGGCCAGGCGGCGCAGTGGGGATTGGGAAGGGGGCGGCCGGGCGCTGAGACTGGGAGGGGAGAGAGGCAGAGATCTGCGTGGGTGGGGTGGCCGGGTGGGGAGGGGAGGTGGGCTAGGGTTACAATGGGCCGTCAATTTGGGCTTCGTGAATTAATTTGCATATGGGCTCGGTTCTTCGGTTAACCGAGTCTAAGAACCGAACCGAACCAAAAATTTTGGTTCCTGAGAATCAGGAACCGAACATGGAACCGAAATTCTTGGTTCCGGTTCTTTCGGTTTCGGTTCTCGGTTAGTTCGGTTCGGTCCTCAGTTCTCGGTTATATTTGCCCAGCCCGGCTTAGGGCCGCACCACTCTCGCCGTTCACGGCCACGGCCACCACTCAAGGCTGCGCCGCCGCGTCCCTCAAAAATATATCCGTCCCTCAAAAATATATCCTTTTTGCATGGTGAAGAATAATCTATAAGCTTGCCTTGCTTTTTTCAACAACTAATTTATACTCCGTCCATCCCAGAATATAGAGTCTTAGCATTATTCAGACAGAGGTCCTGTTTAGTTCCAAAAAATTTCTTACAGTATACGTCACATCGAATCTTTGGACACATGCATGAAGCATTAAATGATGTTAAAAAAATTACTAATTACACAGTCTAACTGATTAGTAAGAGATGAATCTTTTAAAACTAATTAGTCAATAATTAGTTATTATTTGTCAAGTAACAACAAAATATGCTACAGTACCAAAACCCAAAAATTTTCACCAACTAAACACACCCAGATTATGGAAGCTAGTGAAAAGACTCAATTATCCTCGGTTAGATACTATGATTGTGCAAGCAACAATCATACACTAAATACTATGATTGTGCAAGCAACAATCATACACTAAATACTATGATTGTGCAAGCAACAATCATACGCTAATTTAAAGTTGTGTGATGGCATCCATACCTGACGCTGCATGCCTTCCTAATATGTCCAGACCTGCTAAACATCCACATACTGTTCCTAAATTGGATTGGCAGGCTAAAAACATCCATGCACGCAATTAGATGTTGAGAGGGTATTTTGGGCAGTTTATATGGGGGTTGGAAACTCCAAAGATAGTTATATTTATGACAGATTTTGAACGCTTAATAAAGTTAACATAGCTATATTTCGGGACGGAGGAAGTACATTGTTTTATCTTTAGAGGCTCATCTTGATTTCCTTGAAATTGCTGCATATGGAAGTATCACAGATGAAATGGGCAGAAAGATGTGCAAATGTATATCTATGGATCAGGCTATGAGCGGAGGTTAGTTGTCTAGTGGAGCAAGTTTCTTTTGTTTTTTGAAGATAATAGTGGAGGAAATTTCGAAAGCTAGGGGAATGTTTCCCCCTTAGAAAAAAGCTAAAGAAAAGTCGTGCTAGCTAGTACTGGCCTCGGGAGCTTTAGCTCTGGATGTTACAGTCGACAATCGACAAGACCTAAACATAGAGCAAGCGCATGACTGCAGTATAGCTAACTAGTAGCTAGCTTCTTAAATCATAAGTAATGACGACAAAGCAAAAAGCATGCGAGTTACTTACAGTGAGCATGAAGTTTGGATACTTCACCTAAAAGGACATTAGCGAGAAGATCTAGTCTCTTACTACTTTGCTGTATTTTTTAAATCCAAATATGACTTGAGATGGTCATGCAAAATTGGTTGCTATAGAAAGATGTATCAAACCGCACAAATTTAAACCAACAAGGACAAAATGTTAAACTAAATAAAACTGAAAATCATCTGTCACAAATTTTCATTTGTGACGACATCAAGATGTTTGTGTTTATGACTCTTGTTGGCTGAAATTTACAGGACTATTTAAGCATGTAAATACATTCAACAGAAAAGGTTGTCTACTACAAAAAGCAAGATCGTCTTGTGGAGCATTAAAATTTTCATATAACAAAAAAGAATTCTTCATCGGAGTTTTGCATGACTAATTTTACTATCAACTAATAAAATGCAAACAACCCAATGTCTTCTCGACATAATGCATAAATACGATGGACTTTTGCCAAAATTTCAGAGAGGAAGAGATTCATGAATCTGAAGTAACCCAGTGTTTTGTTGTATAGGGTTATATAGTAATAACCAATACAAAGGCTGAACAGTTGCTCCAGAGATTATTTAATGCAACAAACATTGTGATAGTAGCCAAAATAAGTGTGTGTGTGTGTGTGTGTGAGAGAGAGAGAGAGAGTATACAATTCCAAAACGATGACACATATCATGAGACAAGAGAGAGAACAAGAATTAACATGCAGAAGTTCATCGTTTACATCTCCA
Source organism: Panicum virgatum (assembly GCF_016808335.1). NCBI lineage: Eukaryota > Viridiplantae > Streptophyta > Magnoliopsida > Poales > Poaceae > Panicum > Panicum virgatum. Next base: position 14,166,322 of record NC_053145.1, read on the forward strand.
CAAAGATCTCAACTAAGCACGCGTCGTGCTCCCGTCCAAGCCACCCAATTATTTACTGCGAGCGCCATCGATAAGCTCAAGTAATCTTCGTTCCGTGCAAGAAGGCTAGCTAAATACAGTACGGGGTATCTATCCCCCCGTCCGTACGAGCAGGGTTTTCGTCCGTACCAGCAAAGCTGCCACCGCCCGCCGCGCCGCGAGCTCAATCGGCTGCGGCGCGCGGCTCGGGCATGTCGGCCGACGGCGAGCCGGTCACCTGCTACCGGTGGAGCCGCGACTTCCTCGTCGCGCACGCCGTCTTCACAAGCGGCCTCGTCACGGCGCCGGTGGCCGTCCTCCTGCTCGTCCACCTCCCGCGCTCGGGCCGCGCCATCTTCTTCGCCGCGTTCGCCGCCTTCTGCACCACCACCAGCCTCCTCATGTGCCTCCGCTTCTACGCCGAGCTGAGGTGCCCGCCCTGGCCGCGCTGGCGCTCCGCGGCGGCGGCGTCCGGAGGCCGGCAGCTGGAGGAGGACGACGAAGAGTCCGTCGTCGTCGGGCACGAAACGACGGCGCGGGAGACATCACACGCCCTCTATTACCCGGAGCAGCCGGTGACGCGCCCCGAGGAGGTGCAGGCCGCCCTCGCCTCTGGCCGCATCCCGAGCTAGAGAAATTTGGGATTTGGCCATGGTCAAAAGTGGGCTTCGCTAATTTGCCATAGTTTTCGTGGGCTTCGTTCTTTTGCCATTATGAAACGAGTGCATCCCGCTATAATGCTTTTTCATCATTTTCCTATTCATTTCTCAGTTTCTCCTTATTCCAGCAATCTGACCTGACCGTTTTGCCCTTTAGCATACCCTTATCCTCTCGTGAGTCATCAGGAGCACGTGAACCCCTCCTCTCTTTCTTATTTTCCTTTGCTGCTTGTGCCTATTCCCCTCTTCCGAGATCTCGCCTGGTCCCATGGTCGCCGCCACCCCCTGCACAGCACGACCATAGGGCTGGCGCCCCCTCCTATTCTGGTGCTCGTGCTTCCTTCCCTCTGCTGGTCCGCAGCAGCTAGATTTGGCCGCGATAGAGGGGGTCTGCATTGTGGATCTGCATCTGCAATAGAGGAGAAGGAAAGGCCATGAACTGCGATTGGGCTGATCTTGTTGCTGGGTAAGTCCTTTCTTCAATTTCTTACTCGTCGTGCTTCCGAGATCCATTAGTTAGTCCATCTAACTTAAGTGCACAGAAGCTTAGTTCGCTGCCTATCTAATCCTTTTTTTCTATAACCAATTTTTACTAGGCTCGATGGAGAGCCTGAGCATAGTTTAGTGCCAGTAGAAGCACCTGGTATAGTAGATGAAGCTTTACCTCCTGCAGTAGAGTTGCCAGCACAAATTATTGATTGGAATGCACTTGAAATAACTGAAATATATGATGAGTATGAAGGAAGGTTGGAAATCATCGAGGATGACCATGTGTTTCGACTTTTGGGTTTGAGAGATGAGGAAGAAAATGCCGAGAAGGCTAGAAAAGATGCAGGAATAGGTGGTATGCCTGCTGAGACGCCTGCTGATAAAGCATATTGCCATCTTGGAGTTGATACTGCTGGGGCATCCCTACCCGTTGATGATTTCATACCATGGGAGAAGGAGATAGTGTATGATGCAAACAAGCCATGCATGAATATTGGGTCTGTATACCCCAGCATGAAAGAGTTCAGATTGGCTATGAGACAATTTGCCATCAATGAGGAGTTTGAGCTTGCCATTAAGAAAACTGACCGAACTAGATACATTGCTAATTGTAATGCAGATGATTGCCCTTGGCACATTGTTGGTAGAACGCAGCCTGATGGAAGAACTGTTATGGTATTGACTTGCTAACAATTTCTTTTGTATTTGTTGAGATTTTTGCTCTTTATTAGCTCCTAACAATTTGTTAATGACAGGTCACAGTATTGATTGCCCTGCACAAGTGTATGTCCAGTAGTAGGAGGAAGACTACTACAGCAACAAGTGCATGGGTTGCTTCAAAGGCTGTTCATATCCTTAGAAAGAAGGCAATGGGCACTAAAGAGTTGCAGCTGAGGTTGCAAGATGACCACAAGTGCACAATTCATTATGATACAGTGTGGAAGGGAAGACAAAAGGCTCTTGTAGAAGTGTATGGTAGCTGGGAAGATAGTTTTCAGCAGCTATTCAATTGGAAGGAAGAGGTCATGAAGCGGTCACCAGGTAGTATTATTGAGATTGATGTCAAGGTTGTTGCTGGTCAGGTGTACTTTCATAGATTTTTTTGTGCATTGGGTCCTTGCATTGAAGGCTTTAAAGAAGGATGTAGGCCATACCTTAGTGTAGACTCTACAGCACTTAATGGTAGGTGGAATGGGCATTTAGCTGCAGCCGCAGCACTAGATGGTCACAATTGGATGTATCCTGTCGCTTTTGGATTTATAGACTCTGAGACATCAGATAATTGGACTTGGTTTATGACAATGCTTCACAGAGCTATAGGAGATATGCCTACACTTGCTATTTGTTCCGATGCATGCAAAGGGTTAGAGAATGCAGTGCAGGAAGTGTTCCCTCAAGCTGACCAAAGGGAATGCTTTAGACATCTTATGCAAAATTTCATCAGGAGATATGGTGGTGACACTCACTCTAAGATGTACCCTGCAGCAAGGGCATATAGAACTGAGGTGTTTCAACAGCACATGCAGTCAGTTTTAGAAGCATCTAGTGATGTGTTGGTATGGCTACAAACTCATCATTCATTCAAGTGGATGAGATGTGCCTTCAACAAAGAAATCAAGTGTGATTATGTCACAAATAACCTTGCAGAATGTTTTAACAATTGGATCAAAGACATAAAGGACCTACCTGTTTGTGAGCTAGCAGACAAGCTGAGAGAAATGATTATGGTGCTCTGGAACAAGAGGAGAAGTATTGGAGAAAAATTGACTGGTAACATTCTACCAGCTGTTATTCAACAACTAAAAGCAAAGACTAGAGGATTGGGACACTTGACAGTGGTGAAAGCAGACAATGTTCAAGGGGAGATATGGAATAATAGTAGTGGGTCCAGGAATGTTGTTAAGGCGCCTTTAAAAGAATGTACATGCTTGGAGTGGCAGCACACAGGGAAGCCATGCCAGCATGCTTTGGCATTACTAACAGCCCAGGAAAGGGATGTCAACCTAGAGGACTACGTACATGTCTACTACTCTGTGGAGAGGTTTCAAAATGCATACAAGAGATTAATTGAGCCACTGCCTGACAAGTCACACTGGCCACATGTAGAACTGCCTTTTGTTGTTGCAGCACCACTTGCTCCAAGGGGTGTAGGGAGGCAAAGGAAACTCAGGATCAAAAGCTTCCTTGAAGGTGGTGGCAGCAAAACTAGTAAATCTGGTGAGAAAAACAGTAGTAATGAGGCTGATCCAGGAAAGAAACAAATGATTAGAGGGAAAAGACAATGCAAAAGATGTGGAGAGTTGGGGCATGGTGAAACCAGCTACAAATGCTCTCTTAATGGAACAAAGAAAAGGAAGAGAAAGCCAAGAAAAAATGCTACAAAAAGTTCTTCCAAAAGTTCTACTAAGAACAAAGCCAAGAAAGCAACCAAGACAAATGAAGAAGCTTCCACCAGTTCTATACCAACCCTGGAAACAATAATACAAAACAGCCCTGGTAGAGTTACTAGAAGGTATGCTGCTGGGATTATTCTCATCACAGTTTTTTTCTCATCATAGTTTTTTTCTCATCTTTTTTTTTCTACAGCCGACTTGCTATGCTGCAAAGAGGAGAAGGCACTAGTACCCAGCCCACAGTGGCAGCCTCACCCACCAAGCAAAAGACTGCAGCCAACAAAAGTCCTGCAAGGAAGCTGGCACCTAAGAGACTGAAGATTAATTGAGCTGTCAACTCCAAGTCTTAGCAATTCATGTACCTGTGAACTTAGTGTTTGTGATCTAAATGTACCTGTCAACTAAGTATCTGTGAGCTACTTGTGAACTCAGTATTTGTGAGCTAGCTACTTGTGAACTCAGTATTTGTGAGCTATTTGTGAACTCAGTACTCAGTATCTGTGAGCTATCTGTGATCTAAATGCAAGCAAGATATTGCTGCACATTGTGATACATGGCTCCTGTGGGCTTGCTGAATGTCAGAATATTGCAAGATAGAATATTGCATCACTGAAACATAATTATCATTGATAGAGAGTCATATCATTGATACAGAGTCATAGTTACAGATAAACTAATGCATCATTGATACATGGATGGCTTCATCACTTGACAAGTAACACTACTACACCAAAGAACATTACAACAGCTATGACAATGCAAATCAGCACCAAAAACTGAACCAAGTTGATCAACTTGTCAATCTTCCTCTCATCACACAGGCTGCTTGTGTTCTGAAATCCACTTGTAGAAGGGCAAACTTGATTCAGGTCTTGCTCCTTTGCAGCAAGTGCTTGCATCAGATTATTCTCCTTTGCAACAACAATCAACCTGTATTGTTCAAACCACCTGAAGAACCTGCATCTTCCAGGACCCTGCAACTAATAAAATACTACCAGTGAGCGTTTCATCAAATGCTAATTTAATTGAACCAAGTACCTGCAACTAACATGCTCATCGTATCTTATGCATTTGAAGAACACCCGGCCATTATTCTTCCATGATTTGCCCTCCACAACTTGATCCCCACACTCTGGGCATGCAATGAGAGGGAGTCCACTAAACCCTATAGGATATTGCGCGAGGGCGACGAAACAGGGGGGAGGGAAGCTACTGCTGCCCTGCGACATCCCCAAGACGGCTGCAGAACAAGCACTAGGTTAGGGTTTGAGGACCACAGTGGCTGCGCGAATGGGTTGTGAACTTGCCTGGGAGGACAAGAGGAGCCGCGTCGAGTTTGGGGATGGAGCGCCGCCCGCTCGCAGCCGGCACAGTGCGCAGGGAGAGCACCGCCCGCCCGCCGCCGACACCGTGCGCAGGGAGTGCGCCGCCCGCCGTCAGCCAAGAAGACAAGAACAGGGGCGAGAAAGAAAGAGGCGGAACAGGGGCGAGAGGAGCTCTGCTCGTTCTGGAGATGGGATCGATGGGGCAGGGGTAGTAATGGAAGTTCACGTCAAAGAAAGTGTGGAAAAATACAAAATGAATTGAAAAGAGAAGAAAAGGCATTGTAGCGGGATGCACTCGTTTCATAATGGCAAAAGAACGAAGCCCACGAGAACAATGGCAAAGTGGCGAAGCCCAGTTTTGACAATGGCTAAATCCCAAATTTCTCTCCCGAGCTACGTGCACCAGCTGGCTGACGACGGCGGCGGCGCGGCCGAGGACTGCGCGGTGTGCCTCGGCGGGGTGGAGGAGGGGGAGACGGTGCGACGGCTGCCGGCGTGCCAGCACGTGTTCCACGACGAGTGCATCGACCCGTGGCTGCGCGCGCACGCCACGTGCCCGGTCTGCCGTTCCGGCGTGCTCCCGGCGCCCGAACGGCCGGTGGAGGTCGTGGTGGTGGACACTGGAGCCCCGCGGCGCATTACCTTTTCGGGCCGGCCTGGTCAGGGCTTGTGGGTCGGGCTGGTTCCACGGCCGAGCTAGCGTGTATGTGGACTGTGGGCTGTGGCAATTGGGCACAGTGACCGTGGGCCATGGCTTTAATTAATTTTCGCCACCCGGCGACTTTTTTATTTTTATATTTTTTAAAAACGTTTTTTACAGAAATATATTTTTGGTTTCACATTTTACAGTTTTATACCCCTACCGCGCGGCAGAGGGGCGGCAGGGGCCTACATGTAAATAAACATAATTTTTTTTGCGCGGAGGCCCCTGGCGGGAGCCCCGGGCGGCGGGCACCTGCCGCCCGGTGGAGGGGCGGCGGGCAGCCTGCCCGCCCGACAGGGGGGCGGCAGGCTCCCCCCAAATATAAAAGCTATGTCTCTTCCCTCGCACCCTCATTTCCTGTCCACAAGATCCAGAGAAGGGAGAGGGAGAGAGGAGGAGTGAGGGAGGTAATTCCACCGGTGAAGCCCTGCCGGATTTTGAATCCGAACCGCAGGTAATCAATATTTCTCAACTATTATAGACTTGTTTCTAAAATAATTATGAATTAGAATAGATTTAGTTTTTGGATAGTGAAATATAGAATAGTAAACTTAGAATGACAGTACCTTATTGCTATTGCAGCATAAGGCAATGGCTGCCTCCAATTCTGTTGGATTTTCATGGACCGAAGAAAAATCTAGTATAATTCTTGAGATCATGACACATCTTGTAATCAGTAAGAAGTTGGATCCATTAGCGGATGGTACAATAGAGATGATGTTGTCCAAATTAGTAGAGTTTAAAGATTTTACATTGTTTCGAGGTATTACAACACAAGATGTAAATGGACACATGCTAGAACGCCGTAAGATGTATATGAGGGTATGTGAACTAGCTAATCATCCTAAACTTCTACGATATGGATGCGGTCAGAGGTGTATGAAATGCACATTAAGATAACTATCATTCAGATCTAATATCTATAGTCATTTGTAATCCATATTCCGTAAATTTTAAAATTGTTGTGTAATTATATGCAAGGATTACCCCGAGGACATGGAGGCGATTAACAAATCAATACCAAATTTTCGTAAATTGGTATGTATCTTCGGTGGACTCATGCCGCAAACAAGACGAAGGAGGCGTGGAAGATCTTCGGGTGATAGTACTTGGCCTCCAGCACCAAGTTCTGTTAACTGGGATGATGACCTAGATGACTTCATGCCCCCCAAACCATGGCCTCCAAGACCTGATGTTTCTCCCCCTGTACATGAAAGTAGAACCATAAAAGAGAGAAAGGGAAAGTCAAGAGTTTCATCAAGTCAAACTGCACCACCTCCAGCACCAAGTTCTGTTAACTGGGATGACGACCTAGATGACTTCATGTCCCCCGAACTATGGCCTCCAAGAAATGACATGATGTGTATCATATGGTGTTATGGTGTTAATCGGTCTAGATTGTGAAGTAAATTGTGACGGGGCGGCAGGCCTCCTCTACCTTTAATTGCAATACTTATATATTTACTATGTTTGATTACAATTATTATATTTTTTTGTGAACCTTGAACCTCGTGTGGCTCCATGACTCGGTCAAGTAGAGCTGGCATTCAGAATTGTTTGATTTGTTTAATTGGTGCTTGTGCTAAAGGTGGCCACAAACCATGTGTCCAAGCATTTGGGGCTGACCAATTTGATACAATTAACAAAATTTAAATTGAACATTAAACAAGATACCACATAAGATATTACATTGAAGATTTCATTCATTACAACCAAATTCTATATAAATACGTACTGTTAACTAATTAAACAAGACATTTAGGCATACTACATACACAATATACTGAGTTTCGTACAAACAAATACATTGGAAGGTGTGTCGTGCACAACTACATGCGGCGAATTCTTGTAGGTGGAGCCGACCCATCCGTTGGATTCCCGGAAGGTCTAGCCTCGGCAGCAGCAGTGGGTACTGAAAGCTGTGGGCACTTCTTGTAAGTGTGACCGTCAGCTCCACACAAGTTGCAACGTTTTTTCTTCATTCCAGCCTCGGACTCGTCCATTCCGTTCCGGATACGACGTGTCTGTCGTCGGCCTATACCCCTCTTCGTAGCTAGATCAGGGATGAGCATTGGATGGGGATTTTTTTGAGTGAATGAGGCTAGAATACCGATGCCGTATATCTCATGACACCAAGTCTGTGCTGCGGCTTCTTTTGTGAAATATTGAGAAACATATGACGCAGCATCTAACCCAGATACAGAACAAGCCGCGATGACATGGGAGCATGGTAAGTGATGCACCTTTGGCTTCTGGCATCGGCAGAACACCCTCCCGTCAATGGTTATCAAGACTTCTTGAGTTACCCTTTATCTGCGGACACCCTGTCCGGTCCTGTCCCTGCATGATACCTCAAATCTTTGCTCCTTTGTGCCCATCGATATGACTGAGTGAAATCGAGCCTTTTCAATTTTTTTCTCCATGTACTCATTGACCCTTCTGCAAATAAACACTCATGGATCATGAAGTAAGGAAGCGGCTGATGCGTACCACTCCCTAAAATACCTTATACATCCATACATGATGAACTAAACAATGCCAACAACAGAAAATCCACGAACACGACACATTACCATATTGTAACACTCAGCGTGGTTGGTCATCTCGATTCCATAACGCCTCCCATCTGTGTCATACAGAAGTGACCACTTCTATTTAGCCACACCATCAATCCACTGTGAAAATGTCTTAGCATGTCTAACTACTGAATCTGTAGAACGTCTCCTGCTGGATGATGAGGTCTGGCTCTTAAGCAATTCGGCGCTCATATCATCAATTATACCCCACAAAGAATCGAACTTCCTCTGCTGATTCTGAGCACACAATCGCTTGAACAAATTCATCAGATCCTTGTTCTTGAACCGCTCATAAAAATTAGCAGCCATATGCCTCACACACCACCTACTGACAACATCTGGTCATATAGGAGGTGAAAATGGACTACCTTCTTGTAGCTGCCTTATAGTTGCAAGGAGACCTGCATGTCTATCACTGATAAGGCAAACATTAGGCCTTCCAACAACAACGTGATTCTTCAGACGTTCAAGAAACCAGTACCAGCTTTCTGTATTATCATTCTCAACAAAGGCAAAGGCGATGGGAACTATCTGTTTGTTGTAATCAATTCCGATTGCCGTCAATATTGTTCCCTTATATTTCCCTGTCAGCAAAGTGCCGTCAATACATAGAACAGGAAGGCAGTAAATGAATGCCATCACACATGCTCTAATGCAGAAGAAAGCTCGCAGCAGAATGCTTGGCCCCCCTGACAAGTTCGGTACACTGTATGTATCAAAAATACTTTCAGGATTTCTGTGCACAATTGCTTCAAGCATACGAGGTAGGTTGTCATATGATGCTTCATAAGTGCCGAACCTCATCTCAAATACTTTTTGTTTAGCCCGCCAAGCCTTTGCATAGCTGATCACATACTGGAAATTCTGTTCAATGCCCTAATTATCAATGCAGACTCGTAATCCATTTTGTCAAGAATCACCCCATACATCTTCTTAGCCACGAAAGTTGATGTGATATTACGATGATGTCCCACAACACCTGTCAATCTACAAGTATGTGGTGTAACAATTGAACATTCCCATTGTGTCTTGAACTTTCCCTTGTAGGCATGCACTCGCCATATACAGTCTCTATCTGCACACCTCACCTCGTATTCTTTGCTGCTAGACTTCAGTACTCTGAATTCCTTCCTCAGAGATACAGCCCAGAGCTTCACAGCATCCTTCACATCCTCAATGGTACGATACTTTGCCCCTTGTACAACCTCATTCACTCTGTATTCAAACTCCGAACTCCTAATATCTTGTACCACTGGATTCCCAAAACCCTCTTCACGCCATTCACCTAGCACTGGGAAGCGCTCATCGTCCTCATCGTCCGATGAGTCCCCACATTGCTCTATTATTCACGCATCCTAGTCTTCTTTCTCCATGTCCTGCACAATTCCAGGTATCCGCTCGTCTTCATCTGCTAAACCTTGTGGTTCTGGTTCTGGAGCTTGCACGTTCTCTTGTTTTTTATCCTCTTCCATCTCTTCATTCAAGTCAGATATTGTGTGTGTTGACCCTTCACCTAAATCACCAGCCTTCTGGGGAATCTGAATTACCATTGCGAGAGGCCACCCACTTTCAAGAGCTGCGTGCATGTAATGTTGTCATTCTTCTGTACTACTTATAGGCATCAGCTCACAGAAATTCCCTTTAGTTTCCCAAGAAGTCAAGGTATGAACCGTAAGCAAATGGGTCTTTGGATTCACATTGAACTTCCTGTGAAGACATTTCCGTATGGACTCAAAACTCCTCTCTAGGGGTTTATATAGACTGCACTGTCTTCTTTCCAATGCTGATAGATTTACTCCATAGGAATCATGAGTAATTTTATAGAAGTCACCGTAATGAACTTGAAACGCCACCTTGCTCGACATATCTTGCCATCCAAAGACTTTATTTTAATTAATCCAATATCTAGAAACATGGTATGGCTTCAATTATAACTACTAATCCGAACCCTAAGTGCTTGTAATAATAAAAAATACTAATCATAGAATTAAACATACAAAAAAATTTCAATAAGAAAGTTGAGAAATATTTGTTACCTGTGTTTCGAATCCAAAATCCGGTAGGACTTCGCCGGTGGAATTACCTCCCTCACCCCTCCTCTCTCCTTCTCCCCTCTCTGGATCTCGTGGGTAGGAAATGAGGGTGCGAGGGAAGGGGCTCAGCTTTTATATTTGGGGGGAGCCTGCCGGGCGGGCGGGCTGCCTGCCGCCCGGCAGGGGGCGGCAGGCTCCCGCCAGGGGCCTCCGCGCAAAAAAAAATTATATTTATTTACATGTAGGTCCCTGCCGCCCCCTGCCGGGCGGTTGGGGTATAAAACTATAAAATGTGAAATCGAAAATATATTTTTGTAAAAAACATTTTAAAAAATATAAAAATAAAAAAGCCGCCACGAAAAATGTTTAGATATAGTTCAGAATTGCGTACCGCCTCATATACAACCAAGCCCAATTTTCAGTGATATAAAAAAAGCCCAATTTTCAGTGCCGCGGAAGGAACAAAAAAAGAATGAAACATCAACTTTTCCAGTGACACTAGGATTATTTTCTTCAGTAGCCTACAGAACGGGCACAAGGATTACTTTAGCAGCCGACAGCAGGGTGATGCAGAGAAGGCCCTCCACTATCGGCTTCATCACCTCATGCCAGCACCGCTGGTCACGGTACATGACGCGTAGCGCGCGCAGCTCGGTCCTGGCGAAGTGCAGCGGGTCGTCTTCCTCCCTCGTGCTGGCGACGGAGACCTTGGCCGGCTGGCCGATCATCATCAGCCACCGCGTCGTCGGCGGGTACTCCACGGTCACCTCCACGGAGCAGTCCATCCCGTCTTCAAGGTCTCTTCTCTTCGACAGGACTCGCCACGGGGCATGGACCTTCCTGCAGCCAATCAGGTACATCCGCCCATCCTCCGGGTTGTACACGCCCTCCACCGACATCACCGGAATTGGGCTGACCAAATCGTTCCGGGATGCCGTGAACTCCGCAGACACGTTCAGGATCCGCTGCTTGTCCACGCCATGGACCCTTCCAAGCAGTTCGTTCCACATCCTAGGCCTCCTACCCTGAAGCACGGCCGCCGCCCTTGCCCCCGCTGCGCCGCCGGCGCCGGTCGTCGTCCTCCCGCACGTGAGGCCCTGCACCATGATGGCGGAGCGGGTGAACGCCGCCGTGTCCTCCGTCGCGAACGGCCCGACCCGGCTGCAGAACGCGTGCGTCCCCTTGCAGTCCCAGTCCGGAATCATTTCCATCGCTTGGTGGTGGTCGGGAGTGGAGCGGTTGATGATGTCGAAGAGAGAGGCGGCGCTGCTGAGCTGCTGATCCATGGCATCGTCGTCGTGGGAGAGCGGCGGCTCGTCGTTGCACCCAGGAGCTTCCGGCTGGAATTGGTAACCGGAGTTGTACCCGGCGGCTTCGTCTCCGCGTACACACCCTGGATCCGCACAAGGAGCCTGGCGACCCCTGGCCGGAGCTCGAAATCCTGCCCCTCGCTTGGGTCCCTGTACGAGCAGCAGCAGTTGCGGCGGGTGATGGTGAGGCTGAGGATCCCGCTGGCGTTGAGGGCGGCTCGAGCCCCTCGCCGCGGCACCGTGTCCATGTGCAAGAGCATGAAGGACGCAAGGGGAACCCCTTGAGGAGATTCATCAGGACCAGCCGCCGCGGCATCGGCGTATCTTCCAATTCCATGGGAGGGAAGCAGGGGAGCTTGGCCGGCGTCCTGGGTCCAGTCGCCATTTACGAAGGACAGCTTGTACTTCAGGGCGCCGGCGCTATCAGGATCGGACCTGAGCTCCGCGGCGGAGGAGAGCAGGGACTGGCAGTGGCGCTCGACGTGGGGCTTGTCTTGGTGGATGGGTCCTTTCGGCATGCTTGGATGGGAGGACAGGTTGGAGGAGACGGCGGCGGAGAGACATGGCAGGAACAAGGCAAGATTCAGCAGCAGCAAGCTGGCGACTATCTTGCCGGCGGCTTCCATCGATGTGGCCTGTAGGAGAAACCGTAGAATTCAGGAAGGAAATTCCCATTTCCCAGCAGTAATTTCCACAATGATTCGTGATCCAATTAAGATGAAATGAGGTGCCCAGAGGGGATTGGTTACCTTTGGGCGACTGCTTGAGCGTTCATGCAGGCAGGAGAAGTCAAAAAACACAGAACTTTTTTTTTAAGGTCACGGGGGGTCCCACCTGAATTTCATTTCAGTGGCCCTGAATGGCCCATCAAATGTTTAAAGAGTTTTACACGCAGTGTTCCTCTAGAGTTTACATTGCGGATTCAATGATAGAGCACCAGGACAGACCAATGTGCAGGTCTTTTTGCGGGAGTCGACTCCCCCATGAGCGTGCATCATCGCGAGCCGCCCGCATGACAGCACCCAAAGGATCTAGCTGTTGTCTGAACACGGCGTTGTTGCGGCGCTTCCATAGTTGCCAGCAACACAGCAGGAGGAAGGAATCGAAGTGGCCTGCAGGTATGTGCTGTGGTGGTACCAGCTCAGAGAGCTTTGCAGTAGTCATAAGCGAAGGCAGGTCGATGTGCAGGGCTGCCCAAAAAGATTTGGCGAACTCACATTCGAACATGATGTGTGCAGCTGTTTCATCCGCTGAAGCACATATCTCGCATGCAGCATCTTCCAGCACTTTGTGCCGCTTCAAGTTTTCCCGGCTTTGAATCCTTTCCCGGACCAAAAGCCAGGCAAAGAACTGAACCCGCGGTGGCGCTCGATTGCGCCAAACAAACGCTGCCACCGGGTCCGCCGCACATTGAGCTGATTGTAGCATTTTATAGAGCTGGGAGGTGTGTAGCTTCCCGTCGTCGTCGGCGAAGGGGCTGAGCCGTTTGTCAGGCTGATCCGTCGGCAACCAGGGCGCCAGGATGTCATCGACTTCAGTGAGCTCAGCGAGTGCTTCAGAGGACAGCCTTTGTACCAGTGTGCTACCCAGCACGCTTCAACTCACAGACCGTTAGCTCAGTCTTCGTGCAGTGGCTTAGCAGAGCCGGGAACCTGTCAGCTAGAGTGTCTTGTCCATTCCAAACGTCGAACCAGAAGGAGGTAGTTTCCCCATCTCCAAGCTGCACTGCGGTGATGGCTCTGTAGATCGGTAGTAGTTCCCGCAGCGCTGCCCAGTGGTGTCCAGTGATCTCTCCCTGCATAGAGGCGATGCAGCAGTGTTTGCGCACCCAGCTTGCCCATGACGATCCTGCTTCGTGGTGCAATCGATGCAGCAGCTTCAATAGCAAGCAGCTGTTCTGCAAGGTCAGGTTCCGGATGCCGAGTCCGCCATTGTCCCGGCTGTCACAGACTTGTGCCCACGCCACCAGGCAGTTTGCACCTCTTGCCACATCCTCTCCGGTCCAGAGAAAAGCACGGCGACGTTGATCAACCTTCGTCAGCACTCCTAGAGGGACTTGTTGTGCGGGCGGAGATTAGTATACAAGTCAGTCGTTGATTCGTTGACCGGAGGAACAGCCCACTTGTGCACATGAGCCAGATCGAGGTGTACGGCGCGAGAAACCAGGCACCAAACCACATGGATCTCTTGGATCCATATAACAGCTTGTGTTTTAGTCAGATGCATATATTCCTTCATTTGATAATCAAAACGTTATCTTTCGTATACATATAATTTATTGATCTCTTGGATCCAATTTTGTATGCTCAAACTACTATATCTTTTGGATCCAATCATGTTTGTTACCTATTGTGATTTGAGAGGTATATATAAGGGAAGGATGTGTGAACTCAACTTTTTGATCCTTCAATGCATTAGAAGGATGTCTGCACTCAACTTTTTGATCCTTCAATGCATTGGAAGGATGTGTGCACTCAACTTTTTGATCCTTCAATGCATTGCAGTATTTGCATGACAGCTAATAGAGCAAACAATGTAAGTTAGTGTTGACAAATGAATCAAAGAGAGCTTACACGACAAGCACTCACCTTTAGGGAAAACGACAGGTGTTAGCAGCGGTGGACATGTGTTAGATTATCATGGAACATTTGGCGGACATGGTGCTTGCATGGTTGTAGTTGGATGACAAACGTAGCCAATATGACAGCTGTATGCTTTGATTGTGACATGAATGACATTTGTTGTCGGAGGTAGCACTAAGGCGGGGATGGTCTGCGGCAAAGATAAGTGCAAATATTGTTCGGTGATAGCTGCCAGTCCATGACAATAGTCGAGCCCTATAAGAGTAGCCAACTCGAGGTGGAAATGAGAACAGGAATCGCTAAGCGACCAACAATCCGGTATGAGAGTAATCTCTTCTAAAGCGATGATGCTTTCCCCACCGCTTGTGGAGGAAGACACGGCTGCCAATAAGGTGCTCACCAATGACGATCTTCTAGATCAGATCCTTCAACACATCCACTACCCTTTGTGCCTTGTTTGTGCTGCACTCACCTCCAAGCAGTGGCTCCGCAACGCCTCCGATGAGACCACCATCCGCCGCTTCCGTTCACTGATGTCATCCCACCTACTCAGGATCTACATCTCTATTGATGGCTTCTCCAACCCGAAGTTTGTGCCGCTACCCGATGCCTCAAGGCCTGGAGCTTGCAGCTGCACTCCGTCATGGTAACTTTAGTTTTGATGACATGGATTTTCCACTACTAACTATTTGGGATTGCCACAACGACCATGTCCTCTATGGATTCAGTGAATCCTTTCATGTTGCACTTGACCCTGTTGTGAGAGCGCCACTACGGTGCCCGGGAGAAGATATAGTCATGCTCCCTCCACAACCGTCCATAACCTGGCCCAATTGTCCTCATGCTATGCTCCTTCCTGATGATGACGGTGATGACTCCTCATGTTATCGTCTTGACATCGGCAACAAGGACTGTACGGTCTATGCGAAGGTATTTGTCCTATGGGCTGGCACCTGGACCGTTCACTTCTCAACCTTGGCTGATCTCGTCAAGTCTCCACAGGAGATCCTGACGATGACTCTGCTCATACGTGGCAAGATTTACATGCTAACTATGGCAGGATACATCCTTACACTGGATCTAGCCACCACAAGATTCTCTATCATTGATCCCCCGAGAGGTGTGGAATTTGAGTACATCGGCAACCTTGTCCCTTGCCGTGGAGACAACTCTGTTCTCTACCTCTTCAATGTGAAGGGAGACAAGATTACTGTCTGGTTCCAGAGGATGGATGACCACAGCAATGTTGGAAGCCGCCCAGGCGAGTGGCTACTCAGGGACACCATTTCCCTACTTGAGAAATGCGGCCAACTCATGAAGCAGGGTGGGGAGCCGATAGATGGGCAGGAGCGGGAGGAGGGTGTTGTGACAGTCGTCGGCGTCGGGGACAATGCTGAGTTTGTGTTCTTGGAGTTTGAAGAAACTGGTGTCGTCGGCGTCGGGGACAATGCTGAGTTTGTGTTCTTGGAGTTTGAAGAAACTGGTGTCGTCGCGTACATGCATCTCAAGACTAGAAAGGTGAAGAAGGTATACCAGAGGCACCCAGATAGCGATTTCGCTATAAGTGTTCTCCCGTTCATGATGGTCAATCCCGTCGTCTTCCCAGAACTAGGTGCAGATGAAGGTGAAGGACTACAGCAAGAGTAGCCAGCCCAGTATAATAATAAGGTCTTTTGTCACTGGGTGTTGCGCCGTCCTAGAGTTTATATTTACTTTCTTTAATATGACTAAGCTAGTTTATAGATTCAGGAAGCAGAAATTGAGCCATGGGCATTGTGGGATTTCTTTTATTCTGATCTATGAACAACTTTACTTTACTCTGCTGCTCCTTAAGATTTATTCAGCTGCATTAACAATTATGGTATATATTCGTTTGCATTCTCTAATTCGTCCAGTCCGTGCTCGATTTAGAAGCTACAGTTTTGACGATCATTGCACCTTCCATTTTGAAAGTTCGTACAGGATTTAACAAAATTGCCTAAGTTTCATGGCTCAAGGAAAATCCAACTATGTTCTACTGTGCTCACTAAAGCTACGCATTTACCAATCTATAGATCAGTTTTTCCTTTTCTTAAGTCTTGGTTGTAAATAGAGGAGATAACAGACAAGAGAACGAGCATCATACTACTTGGACCGGTAGTGACGCGAAGATGTCGCACCTGCAAACCAGGCACGTCACGCCTGCACGCAGGCAGGGCTGCGAGCCGGCGCCGCGCAAGCACCACAGGAGCGCGGACCTCGGGAACAGCGAGGCATGGAAGACGGTGTGGTTGTTGGCATACGACGGAGAGGATAATTAGGGCCGGAAAAAAAAAAGCTCGTTAAGCTGGCTCGGTTCAAAATTGCTCCGATTACGTTCGTTTTTTTTAAAAATAAAGATTAGTTGATTTGGAACAAAAGTCGATTTTGGCAGGCTCGGCTCGGCTCGGCTCGGCTCGTTATGCTCGATTTGAAGTTGCATATCAAACAACGCGGGAGACTAATAAATACGAATATATTGATTTCGAAGAAAGCTCGAAAAAAATCGAGGCTCGGCTCGATTCCACCCCAACTGGATAATGCAGGGCGTCCTCATGCGTCATGCCCCGGACGTGTGTGTAGACAAGGAAGCTGGTGCCACCGGCGCCCACCGTATTGATGAGAGCCAGTATCATCACGCTGTAGGCCATGGTGGCAGCTCGGCTTGGGCCTGGGCCGGGATTGCTTAGCTCAGATTGCTAGGCACTTACCTTGCAACATGCTCTGAGTGATGGAGTGATACGGTTGAGGAAGAGTGAATTTCCGTGGTGTCGATGCCGGAGAGATCTCGGTCGAAACCTGTCTGGTTTTGCCAAGAATTCAGTAATAGCCTCACAAGCGTTCATGTCGAAATTGATTTTTTTTTAAAAAAAAGTACTGGACATAGGAAGCAACAGTTAGAACTTGCAAAACAGTGATGAATTGAGAATTCTGATCTTGTCATTTACAAGGGGATGGCTTTGGGGATACAATTTTGTTAGCGGAAAGCCAAACAAACACTTGGTGTTTGGGAGACATCCAACATACTTCACTCTGATCAACACTCGAAAACAGCAAAAGCAGAGCAGCAGCGACGGGGTACAGCATAGGGCACGAAGCCTGATTTACTCGGCTGGGGCGTTCGATAGCGAGGAAATGATCGGAGTTGATTTTTGTGTTCCTCTTTCCACTATTCGTTGCAGCTGCGATTGTGATCCAATCTCAGGACCCAGCCCTCCGGCCACCGTTTTGGTGGTGTTGTCATCCCCTCCCCAAATATAGCCCACCGGTTATCCTAGATTGTTGACGGCCAACAGCATCCGGGCCGCCATCGCAACCTGCCTCCATCGCTGGGCTCCCCACCCTCCCCAGTTTCCCTCCCTCACCTCTTCTAAGGTTGCCGGTGGCCACAGGATCTCGGCAACCTCCCACCTAGAACTCCGGCTGCTCAACCGCGGGCTGCTGCTGCCTCAACAAGAAAGATGAACAAGAGCACAATAGTGGCCTTCTGCGACACCACACATCCCACCCTCGCGTGCCAATTCCGCCTTCATCCCTACCTAACACCTCCCAGTTAAATGATCCAATTTTTCCTTTTCTCGAGGAGACCAACCTAAATTATACCACCTTAGAAATAGGTCAGGTAATCAGGTAATTAGCTGGCCGGCTCATATGTACCGTTGAAATTTTTGTTTTTGTGAATAAAGAAAGATTTTATGAACACAGTGGGCGGCTCATATTTATGTACCGTTGAACTTTAAGTCCATGAACAACTAAATTTTATGATTACCACGTTATTTTACTTGACGCAACATTGTCATGTATTAGGAATATAAATATGCAAATAAAATATTTTTAAAAAAATATAAGATTGAAAATTTCAATATATAGAAGAAATGTATCAAATCTTTGGAAGAAACGTATCGCCCCGAGCCCCCGACGGGTGCCTATCCATAACAAAAACAATAATCATTTGTACATTTGGCAAATCACCATATAGAAGTACATACACGGCCAATTTATGGCTCTAGAGTCTAGAGTCTAGACCGCTAAAAGAATTGGCAAGATGAAGAACGTCATCATACTACTTGGTCCGGCAGCTGTGCGAAGACGTTGCACCGGCAGACTGGGCATGTCCAGCCACAGGTCGATGCACTCCTGGTGGAACATGTGCAGGCACGCCGGGATGTCAGCAGCGCCGGCGGCGCCGCACACGGGCGGAAGATGGGTCGATTCCAATTTTATGATAGGCACATCCAAACACGAATCGATATTGGCTTCCAAGTTGAATTCTTTATAACAATTTCACTACATCCAAATAATAGATTTGGCATTACTATCCATTTATAAAGCTAGTCTGATTTAGTATTGCATCCAATTTAATACCAAGGTGTTAATATCGACATCCAAACGGAGGTTAATCTTGACAATACGACAGTACGCCATACATATCTTGCAACATACTAAAAAAACAAGCAATGAAGCTACTCCTATGGTCCGTTTCCCTTTTTATTATGAAATAAAATCGAACTTTATAAACTTTGGAAGATTTTGCTTGATCAAAATACATCATACAATTTTGAATCGAGGCAGTGCTATATGTGAAGATAATAGACTACTCCTAGTAATGTGAGAGCACCATCGTTCCATTACTTTGTAGTCTCCACTCCATGATATATGCTCTTAGCTTATGAAGTGGTTGTTTGGTGAAACAACATTTTCATTATCAATTTTGGTGAAGCAGTTTATGAAACCTGTTATTGCATCAATATACTTGCTGTTAGTGGACGTGCTCCAGCAGCTTATTATTCCTCTTTGTCCTCGTCGCCCACCCAACAATTTTGTAGTTCCAGCGATGCTGCACAAAAAACTAGGAGAGCTAGCACGACTCCGACGCCTGGAACCACGGCGCCAGCCTTCGAGTAGAGAGCCCCGGGGTACATGCCAACGACAGGTGGCCGGAGGTATCCGTAGACATGCGGCAGCAGCCACGCGGCGGTGACCCCGGCGTAGTACCTCGCCGCCAGAGGCTTGCAGTTGACGCGCCAGAGGGCGTTGCCGATGACCTGCGGGAGCAAGAACCACTCCCTCACCACGCCGACGTGCCATTACACGACGTCGCCCACGAGTACATGCTCGACGGCGGCGGCATCGTCCCGGCTTCCGCGCCGGCCCCCCTCGGCGGCGGCGTAGTCCTCAGCCAGTGCACGGCGGCGACGGCGACGAGGCCGCCCAGGTACACGGCCAGGCTGTATGCGAGCACCGCGCCGTCCCTCGGCACGCGCCCAGGCTCGAGCGGCGCCCGCGCCCGCGCCTGGACCATCGACCACCACACCTTGTGGGCGAGCCACGCCGTGAGGAGGAGCGCGGCGAGGGTGAGCGCCCGCACGGAGCACTCCAGATGGTCGGCGTACAGCTTGTAGCTGTGCCTCGGCCACGCCGGCAGCATCCTGGCGTTCGCGACAAGCGTGGCGCCGTAGCCGAGCGCCTGGACGCCGAGCATGGCGAGCGAGACGTACGGCTCGTCCGCTCGTCGTCGGTGTGGGAGCTGACATAGCACAGCTGGCCGGCGGCGGCGACGATGGTGGCCGACAGCACGGCGATGCACAGGAGGTCCTCCAGTTCGGTCTCCGTCAGCACGCCCCGCTGGTCGCGGTGGACGACGGGCATCGATCGGAGCTCCGTCCTGGTGAAGCGCAGTGGGTCGTCGTCCTCCCTCGTGCTGGCGACGGAGACCTTCGCCGCCGGGTTGATCAGCCACCGCATGTCCGTCGGTGGGTACTGCACGGTCACCTCGATGGAACAGTCCATCCCGTCTTCAAGGTCTCTGCTCCTCGCCAAGACTCGCCATGGGGCATGGACGTTCCGGCAGCCGATCAGGTACATTCGCCCATCCTCAGGGTCGTACACGCCCTCCACCGACATCACCGGAACCGGCCCAAGGTACATCCTGATGGCCGTGAACTCGGCCGACACGTTGATCACATGCTGCTTCCCCATGCCGCCATTGCCATGGGCTCTATCAATTTGTTCCGCCGGCGTGCTAGATCCGTCCTCAAATTGGGGAGGAGAGTAGCTTCCGACGAGGGTGCCGACAGAGAGTATCTGGAGTTCAATGTTGAACGGGTCCTCTATCCATTCCGGCACGAACGGCAGCTTCGCCATGGATATTGGAAGTGGAGATGACCGATGTCGGCAGCGAGGTTGGCGAGGGTCACCAAGTCATCACCAGCATCATCATCAACGAAACTTGGATAGCTTAGCAGGAACCTCGCTAGGAAGTTGCTGCGGAATCGGCCGGACGGTTTCCTCCTCCGGAGAAGCTCGCCGGCCTGTTCGACCTTGGCGTAGTGGTACGCCATGGGCACCGCCTCGCCGGAGCGGCCAAACTGGTGCCAGTTCTGCCCCGGGGGCACGCGCTGCTGGAACGATAGCGGATGGTGGCTGCCATCCGTGGCGCTGATCCGCACCACGATGATGCTGCGGCGGGTGATGGAGAACGCCGTGGGGACGTGCAGGGTCACACGGTAGCTGCAGGCGTCCTCGCCAGAGCCGAGGCACGCCGCCATGCGGAGCCGGCCGGTGGACGCGTTCCAGCGCCCTCGGCCGACAGCGTCGCGCCGCCCAGGCCGGTCCGCTTCGACGCCGCGGCCTAGTCCTCCCACGGGGCTACGAACCGGAGCACCGCCGACACTTTCGCCGCCGCCGCCCCGTTCGCAGCGCAGGCCGGCTCGCACCGGAGGTCCTGCACCGTGACGGCGGCACGGGTGAACGCCATTCTCGCGGCCCCGGCCGCCGGCGTCGAACGGCCCGGCCCGGGCGCAGAGCTCGTCTTCCGTCGATCTGCAGTTCCAGTTTGGGACGACAGGCAGGAGGACGTAGTCCTTGTAGGAGGTGAATCTGCCAAGGATTTCGCAGAAGGAGGCGCCTCTGTAGAAGTGCCCGTCGGCGGCGACATCGCCGTCATCGGCGTCGAGCTCCTCCTCTTGGGTCGTGAACAGGTACTTGGAGTACGAGCCGAGTCGGGACACCAGCCGGACCGTGTCGAAGTAGGCGCCGTCGGTCGCGGCGCTCAGGCTCGTCATCTCGCCGCGCACGGCGCGAGTTGTAAGCGTGGCTACCTACCTTCGGGTACCGTAGCACGAGCAGCACGTTGGCGGCGGCGGCCGCCGGCTGCTCGAAAATACTGGCCTCTCCGGCGCCGGCACCATTCTTGGCCTGGTTCCTCAAGTCGGTGATGTTGCTTCTGCGCCACGGGAGAGCAGAATTCCCGACCATGCACAGCACCCTCTCTCCGCCGCCGCCGCCGCTCAGCGACGACCGTGTCTCGGTGTACACGCCATGGAACGGAGCACGGAACTCGGCGACCCCGTGTTCGCATACCTCGGTGAAGGTAAGGAGCCCGCTCACGTTGAAGGCGCCTCGCCGTTGGGACTGAACCTGCGTGACCCTGAACGACGCGAGGGGAGGCAGTTCCGGCCGGCCGGCGACCTTCCCGACGCCGGCGCCGGTGTAGCCTCGACGGAACGGGAACGGGAGCGTGCCCGGCGTCCTGGCTCCAGTCGCCATCCGCGAAGGACAGGTGGCGGATCAGGGCGCCGGCACGGTCGGCCTCGACGCTGAGCTCCTCGGCGGATGAGGCGAGCAGGGACCGGCAGTGCCTGCCGCGTGACTTCGGCGAAGCGGCGGCTGTAGTCAGGAGCGGCGGCCGGGCTCGACGACGGCGTGCTCGGATGGCGCGACGGGTGCGCCGACGTGGCGGCAGCGAGGCATGGCTGCAGGACCAAGGCGAGAATCTGCAGGGGGCTGCTGATTGCGATCTTGGCGGCGCCGCCCATCGCCATGGCCTGTAGGAAACTGCAGGATTCATGTGGCTCTGCAACTCCAGTATCAAATAGAACTCCGATAAAAAGAGACCTGGCCAATAATGGATCATGTGCCAACTGCCCAACTTGATGGACGGATGGATCATGGACACAAAAGGACAGCTAGTCTCTGACCGAGTATAGATTTCCAAATGGGCCGCCCGGCCCTAGCCCGATGTGGCCCGGCCCGAAGCAGCCCCGCACTATCAGGCCCGATAGATTCTTCGTGCCGGGCTGTACCGGGCCTCGTGCCTAATTGACGGCCCAGGCCTGGCACTAAGGCCTCTTTTTCGTGCCGGGCCGGCCCATCGTGCTTGGCTGGCCCGGTTTGGCGGCGATGGACGGAGCAGGTCAGAGCCGACCAGCCCCGCCGCCGAGCAGCTCCGCCACGCCGCTGCGCACCGGCCCGCCCCGCCGCCACCGCGCAAGGAGGGAGGATGGAGGGGCGGAGGAGCCGCCACCGCAGAGGGAGGGAGGGTGGAGGGGCGGAGGAGTCGCCGCCGCAGATCCGGTCGAGCTCGGCGCAGCGGAGCTCGAGGCCGCGCGCTACCGCCTGAAGGAGGGAGGGAGGGAGCGAGAAGGCGGCGGTGGCCAGCGCAGCTCCGCCTCACCCGCGCACGTCCAGGGAGGGCCGGCGCCCGACGCGGCTCTGCCTCACCCGCACGTGGCCAGGGAGGGGCGGCGGCGGCAAGAAGGGGCGGCGCAGCGGCGGCTACGCGGGATGAAGGGGAGGGGTCGGGAGAAGTCCAGGGAGTGGAGAAGAATTGAGAGAGATCAGACTAGGGTTTCTGTTTAATTGAGCCATGGGCTGGTAAATAGTTGTAGTATATGGTATTTTTATGGGACCACCATCGGCCCGGCACTATAGGCCGAGGTGGCAGCTCAAGCACTAACAATCGATCGGGCCGGGGCAGCCCGCGGCCTGATCAATCGTGCCTAGGGCCGGACTAGAGCCATGCTTTTTAGGGCCGTGCCTCGGGCCGCCCATCGGGCTTGGCCCATTTGGAAATCTATATGACCGAGTGACTGTAAATGATTGAACTCCAGATAGCAGGCGGTTGACTCGGCAGCAGCGACAAATGTGCCCTTCCATTGCATTTCTCAAAGGAATCACATCGTTCAGGAAAAAAAAGGGTATGTCGATCGAGGCCATGTACAAACAAGTACAGTTCAGAATGTCATCGCTGAGTTCACAAGGTCGTCAACCCGCACCATCTGGCCGGACCAGGGTTTTAATTTCCGACCGGTCTCCGGTAACCGCCAGGCTCCGGTATCGGTATACCGGTCCGGTTTGGCCGGTTACCGATATACCGGTCCGGTTTGGCCGGTTACCGGTCGGAACCGGTGGAATTTAAATTTGAATTTAAATGGCGCAGTTCAACCGGTTCGTACCGGTATACCGGCCGGTTAGACCGGTATACCGGCTGGTTTGACTGGTAACCGGCCGGTTTGACTGGTAACCGGCCGCAAAGTATACTAAATAAATGTTTGTATAACATATTTTAGTTTAAATGAACCCTCTAATCCTCTTTTGTACTACTTTTACATTGTATTTGTATACTTTTGTATGCACATTTTTTTATTTAACTTCAAATCCCCGCAAACTATACTAAATGAACGAATTTTTAAGAAACTTTGACACCATTAGATTCGTCGCACCTTGAAATATTTTTAGAAATTTTTTGAGAATTTTTTATTTTTTTGAATTTAAATTTAAATTTTGAATTTGGGCCGGTTTGGTATCGGCCCAAACCGGAACTGGAATTTTTTTAGAAATTTTTCATTTTTTAATTTAAATTTAAATTTTGAATTTATGCCGGTTTGGTACCGGCCCAAATCGGAACCGGACCGGTAACTGACCGGTTCCCGCCGCGGCGGCAGACTGGGCACGTCGAGTGTCCGTGCAGCCACGCGTTGATGCACTGCTGGTGGAACAGATGCCGGCACGCTGGCATCCACTTCACCCTCTCCGCGTCCCCCACCTCGCCGAGGCACACGCGGCACACCACGCACTGCACCGCGCCGTCGTCGCCGCCGTGCTCGCGTGGCAGAAAGTCCCCGGCGGCGGCGGGGTCCGCCGCCCACACGCTGCTCGCCCCGCGGTCTGCGGCGGCGAGGCGAGGACGCCAACCGCCGGCCGCGGCGCCACCAGTGCCGTCCACGGGCAGGGAAGGCCGGCACATCACCAGCAGCAGCCGGCTGGCGGCGGCGGCCAGCACCACAAGGACGTGGAACGCGACGTTGGCTGGTGCCGCTGCCGGCGACGCGGCGAGAAGGTTGTGGACGGCCCAGGCCGCGGGGGTGATCCAGACGGCGCTGAGGTAGGCGACGGCCGCGGGGCTGCACTCCATTTTCGCCGCGGCTTGCTTCCGAATAATTTCGGCACAAAAATCACACCTAGCTATTGTCACACATATATATATATATATATATATATATATATATATATATATATATATATATATATATATATATATATATATAGGATGTCCGCCCCTAGTGCAATACAATGCAAGTCCGTTTAATTTGTTCTTAGTTGGGCGCTGCAAACGAAGGATGAACATTATTTTGAGGATATTTAGACACCTGTTGATTGATGAGTATATCTGGTGTGTACCATTAGATGTCCTTCCTTGGAGACATTAGACAAGCAGCCTTGTTTCTCCCGGTGTAGAGTGGGAGCTGAACTGCTGGTTGGCCATTCGGCACTCCCGGTGGCCATGGGGGCGTGACGTCACTAGCACTGATATGACATCATTGCTTCGTTCAGAGTAATTATTATAGCAGGCTGTAAACATGCTAAATGATGATGTGGAGGAGAGAGAGGAGATGAGAGAGGGGGAAGTGGGCTGTAAGCTTACAGACAGCTTCGACACAAGAACCAAAAAATTTTGTGAGAGAGACAGATGGGCCATGTATTAATCATGAAGGACTAAACCACTGTACGAGTGTTGACAACCAATTCTGGCAGTTCAGAGGCTGACCGGTCTGTCCAGTTATAATCCGAGTAGGCTTCGTTTTACTTTGGAAATTCTTGTATAAACCGACTTGGAGAGGGGTACGACTTCCCCGGCATATAAATATAAAGCTTAACGCCGATTGAGGTATTCCCAATCGAATCAATCAAAATATCGCATTACTTTTTATCTCTCAAACCCAAGTCTTTTTCAACCCTAGATTGTTTTCTTCTTTCGTCTCGACGACGTTTGAAGACGTTCTGAGTGGCCTGCCGACCTCAGAGCAACCCTAGCCGCGCAAGC
This sequence comes from Panicum virgatum, assembly GCF_016808335.1. Classification (NCBI taxonomy): domain Eukaryota; kingdom Viridiplantae; phylum Streptophyta; class Magnoliopsida; order Poales; family Poaceae; genus Panicum; species Panicum virgatum. The sequence goes on from NC_053145.1 coordinate 14,191,532, forward strand.
TCCGACGGGGTCCCTCCCGAGCTCGCGTTTCTAGGTCTTCGCAGTTCTCTGCTCCACACCGGTCAGACCGATCCGCCAGGGCATCGCTGGTTCAGATCGTTTTGACGATCTCCTGCGCGTTCTAGCGCATTCGAGTGTTTTGGCGCGATTCTGTGTCAACACACTTTTTGGCGACTCTGCTGGGGAAAGATTAATCTGATTTTAAAACTGATCTAATCTACTCCTTGAAGAAGATGGGCTCTTCAGTGATCGACAAGGAAAATATCATCACGGCTACAATGGAGGAGCTCACCGAAGAGGAGCGCAAGGCCTACCTTCTTGTGGAGGAGCACGTCAAGGCACAATTCTTGAAGGGCTTCAAGAAGGATCGTGGTGGCCTCGTCAAGAGGGTGGAGGAGTTCGTACTGCCATCTCTCAAGCTTAGCAAGGATAAGATTGATGAGATCCCCAATGTAAGCCTCTCTCCCTTTGATATGTTTGATAGAATGTCATCCATGATGGATCAAAAGATTATTGCTGCACAAGCTGCTGCGGGTGACGTTTTAATTAAATTGAGTAGTCATGTTGATGCGCTTAAAGGTAAACAACCCATGTCAGATCCTAACTCATCAGATCCGAGTTCGGCTACCCTTGAGTTCACACCTGAACCACTCTATGGTATGCCGCCGAACTCGTTCGCAGGGCAAACCCCACCACCGTCGACCGTGCACACTGCACCTGCCGGACCAGTCCCACAGACCGGTCAGACCGGTACGACCGGTCAGACCGGTTATCAGACCGGTCAGGCCGGTTACCCAGTACCGTCGCCGACGCCTCTCGAGACAATTCCAGGTTTGGCTGCCCCTAGCTGAACTAATGAGTTGTCACTGTATACACCATCTCGCACTACTACTATAGCGGGAGGCCCACGAGGATCTAGACCTAACCAAGGACCGATCCCGACTTCTTCACAGCCGATGGCGCAAGGAAATTCTAATGCACACCATTTTTCTGAGTTTTATACCAGTCAGCACTATCAGGCCGATTTCCTTAAGTTCAAAGAAGATCTGGCAAATGCGATTAAAAGTAAGCTTGGGGTGGATATTGGTACCATGCGTTTGTATCAAAAACTTTATCCCGCCGAGTTTGATTTTACCCCTTTTCCTGCTAGTTGGCGTATTCCTGAGTTTACTAAATTTAATGGTGATGATTCTCGTACGACTTGGGAACACGTTAGTCAATATGTCTTGCAGTTGGGAGAAGCCGGTTTCAATGACGCTTTGCGTGTGCGTTTATTTTTTTTATCTTTGACTGGAACAACTTTCTCTTGGTTTTCCTCGCTTGCTCCTAATTCTATTCGCAATTTGGCTCAGTTGGAGCATAAGTTTCATGATCACTTCTTTAGCGGGGAGACCGAAGCGAAATTGTTGGACTTAACATCGATTAAGCAAGGACGTGATGAATCTTCTTCAGATTATTTTAAAAGATTTAAAGAAATTAAAAATCGGTGTTTTAGTTTGATGATTTCTGAAAAAGATTTGGCGGATTTGGCATTTAATGGTTTACGTTCTTATTTGAAAGAGAAACTCGAGGGCTTTGAATATCATACCGTGAATTTCTTGCAAGTCAAAGTCATGGGTTTAGAGTTTAAACTTAAAAATGCCAAAGATACCTTCAAGCCTCATCGGTCCAACACGCATATTCTTGATCATGATTTAGATAGTTTGGACGATGATAGCAAGGAGATATACGCTGCTGAATTTGTTTGGCCATCAAAGGCCAAACCCGGTTCAGTTCCGTCTCTCAAGCCGATTCAAAAGAATCGCAAGAGGAGCTGAAATTTACTTTTGATGTTTCTAAATGTGATCGGATTTTTGATGAATTACTTAAAAACGGTAACATCCGATTGTCACATGCTATTCCATCTCCCGATGAGCTCAAACGACATGCATATTGTAAGTGGCATAACTCTACATCTCATGCTACTAATGATTGTAATGTTTTCCATCGACAGGTACAATCAGACATTAATGAAGAACTATTGGTACTTTCTGAGATGCAAATTGACAAAGCTCCTTTCCCTATTCATACGCTGGAATTGAACAATCCAAAAGTGCTCATTCGACCGGAACAAGCCGAAAGAGCTAAGGGGAAGAATGTTATCATCGGTGATCCAAGACCTATGGGTACAAGTGACAAAATCCTTGCCTGGGAAGTCATCAAGGAGAAGACTGATGACTGCAAGTATACTCTAAAGATCATAGTCAGAAATCCTAGACTCGGGGGGCAAGGAAGCACTCCACCAGAAAATCGGTCTACTGATCAAGCACGACCGGTCAGACCGGTATCTCCGACTGGTTAGACCGGTCCGACTGGTCAGACCGGTTCCTCCAACCGGTCAGACCACTCTGGTGACCGTCCCCGGACTTTCAAGCCAAAGCGTCCGGAAGTGGGTACTTGGAAGACCAACGAGGTGAAGGTGCAGGGAAGAACTGCTAATCAGAAGCCCACCTTCAACCAGTTATTGAACAAGTACACAAAGGCCGTTCATAACAATCGGCCACTAAAAAAGAGACCGCGATCACCACCGCGTCAAGACCGTCTAGTGTCCCCAAGGAGGGAATCCAGCAGGCGCAGGGGTGATGTTGTCACATTGTATCCTCCCCAGATGTGTGCTACCATGCCATGGGTGCCTCCGGCTTCAAATGCGACAAATCCGGCATGGGAGCATGGGGGGATATGGATGTAGTGCTTTCCGATGCCTTATCCTCCACATTATCAAGGAGAAAGCTCTAGAGTACCCGTGCATGACCGATTGGGGCCACGCCAATCTGGTCCAGTGCTGCAGGATGCACCGGTTAGACCGGTCACCATGGACAGGTCAGACTGGTCTCACCAGAGGCCGGGCCAGGCTCCTATTCCAAGGTTTGAGTATTGCGTCAAGGGGTAGAAGCCTGTTGCTGATCCAGAGAAGTCTAAACCTGATGTTATTCAAATCGGTGAAATCAAAGTGCACATAAAAGACACGGGCAAAAAGCCGATGGATATTGAAGAATCGGCTGATGTTCCTTCACAAAAGCTGGTCATAGCTAATGATCATGAGGCCGATAGCAGCAAGAGCGCAGCGGACAAGTACCATCAGCCTAGGTGGTGCCCTTCAGGTTTAACTTATACACAGAAGAGGAAATTGCAGCGCCTTCGCAACAAAGAAAAGGAGCAGGAGAAAGAGAAGATGAGGGATGAGGATTTCAACAGATACAGGCCCATGTTCCCTCAGAGCAAGGTTTGGAAAGTCAAGACAGCTGATCAGCCAGCCAGACCGGTCAGACAGCCGCAGCCAACCGGTCAGACCGGTCAGATAGACCGGTCAGACCGATAGAGCCTACTGTAGAGCCAGCAGCCGAATCGGCACCGCCCGTTTCGGTTCCTTCTGTAGACAAAGCCCCAACAGTTCCTCTGACAGCAGAAGACGAGGAATTGGTGGATTATGAAGCGTCTCCGGAGCGCACCAACTTGGAGATTAATATGGTGCACTTGTCTTCGGATTACTTCATGGTTCCGGAAGACAATTTGGCTCATCTTCAGTTTGGGCCCCGTGAAGCTGTGTTCCAGAAGCAAGCGAGAAGGACAACCATCTGAAGGCTCTTTACCTGAGGGGACACATCAATGGGAAGCTAGTGACTCGCATGCTAGTGGATGGTGGGGCCATTGTAACTCTTATGCCCTACTCGCTGTACAAGAAGCTCGGTTCCCAAGACGAGGACTTGATCAAGACAAACATGACAGTCAGTGGTGTTGGAGGGAGCGAGCCCCTTAGCACCAAGGGAGATGCTTCCATGGATCTCACCACTGGGAGCAAGACGCTTGCTACGGCTTTCTTCGTCTCGGAGGTTCAAGGTAACTACAATTTGATTCTTGGGAGGGATTGGATTCATGCAAATCAGTGCATTCCTTCTTTCTTGCATCAGTTTCTTGTTCAGTGGATCGGTGATGAGGTTGAGATTGTCCATGGGGACACTTCATCCTTTGTTGCTTTAGCCGATTCAGATTCTATTAGTGCACACGACAACGTCAAGTGTTTATCGGGCGTGGATCTATCCGATTATGATTTGATTAGTTGCACTAAGGATGGTTTTGTTTCTGCTGTACTAAAGCCGATGGATAATCGGCTAATTCATTTAATGTAAATCAGATGAGTACAACAGAAGCTCCAGAAGCGTCCGGTCTAGTCCCGTTCGGTGCACAGAGCCGACCGGTCAGACCGGTCCAACACAGAGTGGTTACAACAGAGGCTAGATTAGTATCGGGCGCGTACGAACGATATGTGTGAAGCCATTGAAGATTCTGATGATCTAGACAAGCTGGGCCAAGGGTTTGCATCGGCCGATCCTTTAGAAAAGGTAGACATTGGTGATGGAACTATATCTAGGCCGACCTTTGTAAACAAAAATTTATTGGCTGAATATAAAGCCAATTTGGTTAATTTATTGAAGGAATATGTTAATTGCTTTGCTTGGGAGTATCATGAAATGCCCGGTTTAAGTCATGATTTTGTTGAGCATCGTTTACCGATTAAAGCCGGTTTTAGACCTTATAAACAACCGGTTAGGCGTTTCAATCCCATTATTTATGACCGAATTAAAACTGAAATTAATTGTTTACTTGATGCTGGATTTATTCGGTCTTGTCGTTATGCTGATTGGATCTCTAATATTGTGCCCGTTGAGAAAAAGGATTCGGGGAAAATTAGAGTGTGCATTGATTTTAGAGATCTTAATAAAGCTACTCCTAAGGATGAATATCCTATGCCTATAGCCGATATGTTGATCAATGAGGCTTCCGGATATCGTGTCATTAGTTTTCTTGATGGTAACGCCGGTTACAATCAAATATTCATGGCCGAAGAAGATATATCTAAAACGGCCTTTAGATGTCCAGGATTTGTCGGCTTGTTTGAGTGGGTTGTTATGACTTTTGGTTTGAAAAATGCGGATGCTACTTATCAAAGAGCTATGAATTTAATCATCCATGATTTGCTTGGTGTCATCTTGGAGGTGTATATTGATGATATTGTCATTAATCGGCCGGTTTGGATCGTCATTTAGCCGATTTGAGACTTACTCTTGAGAGGATGCGCCGATATGGTTTGAAGATGAATCCACTCAAATGTGTTTTTGGCGTATCGGCTGGAAAGTTTCTTGGCTTCATTATTCATGAGAAGGGAATAGAGGTTGATCCTAAAAGAATTGAAGCCATGAGGAAGGTTGAAGCCCCTACATGCAAGAAGGATTTACAGAAGTTCTTGGGCAAGGTAAATTTCTTGAGAAGGTTTATATCTAACTTGTCTGGGAAGATCGATGCTTTTACTCCTATTCTTCGATTAAAAGATGAAATCGAATTTACTTGGGGGGCAAAACAGCAAGAAGCGTTTGAGAAGATCAAGATTTATTTATTTTCGCCACCCGTACTCAAAGCACCTAGGAGAGGAGTACCTTTCAGACTTTATGTGGCTGCTGAAGACAAGGTTATTATGGCTGTTTTGACTCAAGAAACCGAAGGGAAGGAGTATATCATTACATATTTAAGCCGACGACTTATTGATGCTGAGACGAGGTATACATTTATTGAGAAGTTTTGTTTGTCTCTTTATTATACTTGTACCAAATTAAGGCATTATCTACTATCTAGTACTTGCATAGTAGTATGTCAAACCGATGTGATCCAACATATGTTACAAAAACCGATTTTGAGTGGTAGAATCGGCAAGTGTGCTTATGCTTTGGTTGAATATGATTATGCTTGTGAACCTTTAAAATCTATGATAGGCCAAATTGTAGCGGATTTTATTGTTGAGCATCGGATTAATGACAAGCATGATTTAGAAGTCGGCTATATTACTTGCACACCATGGAAGTTGTACTTTGATGGATCGGTTTGTGATGATGGTCAAGGGATTGGTGCTGTTCTTATTTCTCCGAATGGTGCTGTTTTTGAATTTTCAAACCGATTGGAAGAAGAGTGCACAAATAACCAAATTGAATATGAGGCTCTTCTATTTGGCTTGGAATTCTTGCAATCCATGGGCGTGAAGCGTGTTGAAGCCTTTGAAGATTCTCTTCTGGTGGTGCAGCAAGTATCTAAGGTATGCCAGTGCTATAATGGTTCTCTAAATGCATATCTTGATAAATGCCTCGATATTATTTCTTCTTTCGATGAATTTATTATCAAACATATTCCGAGGGAAGAGAATGGAAAGACAAATACTCTGGCTTAGCAAGCATCTGGCTATAATGTTATGAAAAAATATTTCAACATTCGCAAGCCAATGCAAACGAAAGCCGAGTGTCTAGTTCTGGATGCACCGGTCCGACCGGTCAGCGAGACCGGTCTGACCGGTCCAGAGACCGGTCTGACCGGTCCAGAGACCGGTCTGACCGGTAATGCAGCTATTGGTTCTAATTCGGCCAAGAAAAACGATTCAATTGTCTCAGCTGAAGCTCAGGATTGGAGGGTCCCTCTTATATCATATTTGAGAGATCATGGTCGTGGAGCAGAGAGAAATATTCGGCGTTTGGCTTTTAAGTATGTTTTAATTGACGATGAGCTTTATCGTCGAACTGCCGAAGATTTGCTTCTCAAGTGTTTAGACTCGGATCATGCCCGGGTTGCTATGGGTGAGGTTCACGAAGGTATTTGTGGTACTCATCAATCGGCTCCCAAAATGAAGTGGTTACTTAGAAGGGCCGGTTTCTATTGGCCCACCTTGCTATCTGATTGTTTCAAATACTATAAAGGGTGTGAAGAATGTCAGCAGTTTGATGATTTGCAATTGGTCCTGCTGCGTTAATGCATCCTATTATTAAACCATGGCCGTTCCGAGGTTGGGGGTTGGATTTCATTGGACAAATTAATCCTCCATCTTAAAAGGGGCATCGCTTCGTGTTGGTTGCTACGGATTATTTCACTAAATGGATTGAAGCGGTTCCTTTGAAGAATATGACACATAAGGAGGTAATTGAGTTTATTACTGAGTATATTGTTCATAGATTCGGCATTCCACAAACTTTGACAACGGATCAAGGTTCTTTATTTATATCAAAAGAGGTGCATGCCTTTGCCGTATCTTATAAGATTAAGTTGCTCAATTCATCTACATACTATGCTCAGGCCAATGGGCAGGCCGAGTCTAGTAATAAGATTTTGATCAAACTTGTCAAGAAGAAGATAGAAGAAAATCCTAAGAGGTGGCATGAAGAGTTATCTGAAGCATTGTGGGCTCATCGTATATCTAGACATGGTGCTACTAAGGTTATTCCTTTTGAGCTTGTGTATGGTCAAGAGGCTGTTTTACCCATTGAGGTAAATCTGGACGCATATAGATTGGCAAAGCAAAATGACCTCTCCGCTGTTGATTACCATGATTTGATGATGGATAATATTGATGAGGTGACCGACAAGCATTTGAAGGCTTTGAAGGAGATTGAGAAAGACAAGATTCAGGTGGCCAGAGCTTACAATAAAAAGGTAAAACTTAAATTTTTTCAGGTTGGGGATCTGGTTTGGAAAACAATTTTGCCTCTTGGGATGAAAAGCAACAAATTTGGCAAATGGTCACCAAATTGGGAGGGTCCATACAAGATTATCAAAGTTATCTCCGGTAATTCGTATATGGTGGAGACGGTGCAAGGTGAGCGTCTACCAAGGGCTATCAATGGGAGGTACTTGAAGAAGTTCTATCCCAGCGTATGGCAATGTGCATGAGGATGAAGATGGCCGGTATTGGATATCACCCTTAGTTTTATTTTTTAGACTTGTATGCTCTGTGTAAAACATGTACATCAGGATAGTTCTTGCTTTTTGGCTTGTGAAACTCACCAAAAAGCAGGGGGGCATATGTTGACAGCCAATTCTAGCAGTTCAGAGGCCGACCGGTCTGACCAGTCAGGCCGACCGGTCAGACTGGTCTGTCCAGTTGTAATCGGAGTAGGCTTCGTTTTATTTTGGAAATTCTTGTATAAACTGACTTGGAGAGGGGTACGACTTCCCCGGCCTATAAATATAAAGGCTAAGGCCGATTAAGGTATTCCCAATCGAATCAATCAAAATATTGCATTACTTTTTATCTCTCAAACCCTAGTCTTTTCCAACCCTAGATTGCTTTCTTCTTTCGTCTCGACGACGTTTGAAGACGTTCTGAGTGGCCTGCCGACCTCAGAGCAACCCTAGCCGTGCAAGCTCCGACGGGGACCCTCCCGAGCTTGCATTTTTAGGTCTTCGCGGTTCTCTGCTCCACACCGGCCAGACCGGTCTGCGGAACCGGTCAGACCGGCCCACCAGGGCATCGCTGGTTCAGATCGTTTCGACGATCTCCTGCGCGTTCTAGCACGTTCGAGTGTGTTCGCGTGATTCTGTGTCAACAACAAGTAGGCTAAAAGGTAGGCTACGAAAATCCTTACAGCCAGCAGTTGGCTAAATTATTAACCTTGCTCTCAGTGCTCCCAATGTTCTCGCGTGCTTATTTATGACGTCATTGCTTTGGAAAATTCACGTTCCATTTTTTCATTCCTCTTTATTGACACTGACATCATTATTGCTGGTCACGATACATGACGGGCAGTCGGGCGGGTATCGTTGGCATCTCTGTCCTGTACGTTGAAGTGCAGCGTTGGTCGTCTTCATCCCTCGTGTTGGCGATGGCCGATCATCAACCACCGTTGTGTCGTCGTCGGCGGGTACTCCACGGTCACCTCTATAGAGCAGCCCATCCCGTCTTCAAGGTCTCTTATCTTCCACAGGACTCACCATATTAGGAATGCGGCCATGGATCTTCTGGAAGCTCATCAGGTACATTCGCCCATCCTTCGGTTTGTACATCCCCTCCAGAGTTGAAGTGACGAAGGGCTCAAGGGCCATTGAGGAAACAGGCCGTCCGCGTCGCTCCCTAGGGCGGCTGGGGCGGAACCAGCCCGAGCGCCGCTGCCCCCCAGGCCGCACCCCTGCCTGTCTCGCCACCACCTGAGCGGCTGCCGAAAGCCCGTGCGACTGCAAGGAAGGCGGCGGCGGGGCTCCTCCTTCCCCTGCGTCTTCTCCTTCCCTCCCCCTCGCCCTCTCTTGGTTGCTCGCCGTCCATGGCGATGCTGGCTGGCTCTGGCATTCCGCGGCCGGTTCCGCCTCCCAAGCGGTCGGATCCATGCCCTACACCGCCGGATCCGTGCCCTACACCGCCAGATCTACCTCCTCGGGCCTCGGCGCGACGGGGGGCGACGGCGGCGGTTCCCGCGTGGTGTGCACGGTGGGGCGCGGTGGCGACGCCAGCCGTGGCCTGTGATGCGGCGGCGGCAGCACCTTCCGTAGCCAGCCCGCATCGAGGTGCGGTGGCGGCGGCTCCTGTGGCTGTTGGGGGACGGTGGCGCTGGCGTCCGGTGTGCGGCAGCGAAGCCGGCCACGGCCTGTGCGTGCTGTGACGCTGCGGCGATGGTAGCACCTTCCGTGCAGTGGCTCCGGCGGCAACGGACCGGTTTTGGCTTCTTGCGGCATTTGGTCAACCTACATTGCGGTGTGTCGGCAATGCCGTGGTGGTGTGTACCGAGTGCAGTTTGCTCGAGCGCTTGCCAGCGTCACCGTGGTGGCGTCATTGGCTGCGACCGTGCGATGGTTCAACAGTTACACCATAGTGGTGGGGCTGGTGACGCCGGACGTCTCTTTTCATCATAGTATCGATGCGGGTGAAAACCCATCCCTTCTTGGGACAGCATCGATGGCACCATCAGCATCATTTCCTTCATGAAGGCGATGTCGAGCATCTCTAGCTGTGACCTAACTTATGTCTGGCATGGAGGCTTCCTCGGCGTTGGCGCCTTCCGAAGGGGCTTTCTTCTCTTTTTTCTTCCTTTCTCTATTCTTTAAGGTTGTGGTGGCTCGTGTCGATGTCCCAATCCAACCGGGTAGAGTTCGTGGCAGCTTGGATCGATGTCCCAATCTGACCGGGTGGAGTGTAGGTTGTGGTGGCTCGTGTCGATGTCCGAATCCAACCGGGCATTGTGTAGGTTGTGGTGGCTCGGGTCGAGGTTTCAATCCGACTAGACAAAGTTGAGTGAGTTCCGGTTGATATCCCAATCCAACCGGCCGGTGTTGTAGTGGTAGGTTTTGTAGTTACGTTTGTACAGTTTTTGGGCCTGGTTTATCTATAAACAGGGTCAATTCTCTTCTCCTTATTAATATATGCCGAATCGCAAAGTTCAGGATCTTTTTTAAAAAAAGACGAAGGCTCAAACCAACCACAGGAGTGCCACACTGCCACTATGCGTTTTGGTTGCTAGCAATGATGTATCTTCGACCAACGAGCTTATGCATGACATGACGTTAAAAAAAATTCTATTCTGTGTAGTTTTCAACAGTTTTTCTTGGATGTTTCTTAAATTTTGTTTTTATGCTCTATGACAATTCTTTTGAGTAGTTAGCTATGTCATTAAACCATGATGCTGTCAAGTAGAAAATTTTAAAACAGGAGTGTGATGCAATATGACTCGTCAAATCCCATGCATCAACCCTTAGGCAAGGTTCGATGGTGAACAACTGCAGATAGGGTCAGATTACTCATGGCACTGGAAGAAAAAAGCAATATCCAAAGAACACTACAGCTTGAAACTACAGCTTGAAACTGATACATTGAACCTCCTACACTTCTACATGATAGTAATTTAATTCAAAATTTAACACTCAACTTGACGACCAAAATAAATTGTCTAATCGTACTCTGGAGGTTCCATGTAAAAGTAATGCAGGTTTCTCCATGTACAACTAATACAGCAGCTTCTGTGTACTTAAAGATATCTATCTACATCTAGGAGAAACAACTGGCCAAGTCCATATAGAATGTGCCACTATGTACATTGAGGAAATACCAAATAACTGACAGAAAATAGTCAACCCACACAGGGCGGAGTTTATTTGATCCAGAAGCGTAAAGGCTTAACAATCTTTGGAGCAAACAAATGCAACGGTTCATTTATAATACTAGTGGATATGTACGTGCCACAGGACGTGTTTAAAGTCAAATGGTTTAAAAGTAATTGGATTGCATCAAACTACTACTAAAAAATATCATTTGTTGTGTGATGGAATAACACAACAAAGAGAAACAGAGGAGTTTATGACTTACAGCTTACCAAAGGCCCCATCAACCTCCTCCATCTGCTCTTTGCCATATAAACGCTCCACCAAAGCGAGAGCAAACTCAATTGCTGTTTCTGGACCCCGGCTGGTCACGGCATTCCGATTCACCACCACCCTTAAGTTCATAGGCATCACATCTGCAGTGAACTTCTCCACGAATTATGGATAACAAATTGGGCACATATAATTACACATCTAATTTCACCAAAAAAATTATACCATGGGGATTGGTGCTAAAAAGCTTGCCGATATGTGCTCTAAAAATTCATCGCCTGACGAATGCAAGCAAATTAAAAAAACAAATATTGTTAAATAAAGTCCCTAGACGATTGATGTTGCTTGATGTCCTATGCCATGGAGAAAATAAATACCTTGATACAACATGCAACTTGGGGGTCAGGATCTGATGGGAAACACAGGTGGATCCTGACAGTGCCTTGATTTAATGAAAGTTCCCTAATTTAATGAAACAAAGAACAAAGATAGAGGTCAGCGATCTCGACGGCAGTTAGCAAAATAAAAAACAAACTGTTAGACCCGGGGTAGCGGGACTGCTTATAGGCATAGAATATTCTAGAGTAACGAATAGCTCATGCATGTACCTTACCTCTCTTGTAACTACTCGAATAGGCGTAGGACTAGCCACAGTACAAAGGAAACTACCTGATTGTGTTGTCGTAGGACTCCAACTGTGCTAGGCTAGGACTTTCTATGTAACCCTGTCACCCCGGATATATAAGGACGGGTAGAGACCCCCTCCAAAGATCATCAACGTCTAAGGCAATACAAACAACCACACATGACGTTGGGTATTACGCAACTCGCGGCCCGAACTTGTCTAAATCTTTGTGTTTCTTGCACCATCGAGTTCCAGAGTAGTCGATCCCTACCTACAAACCTTACTGCTAAGGGTATCCCTGAGTAGGCTTGGTGGTAAACACCGACAGCTTGCGTGCCAGGTAGGGGACTCGGCGAGTTCATCGGCGAGTTCGATGGCCACTTTCGCTTCCAGCACCATGGTGCTTCCCCAAGGCGCCACCTTCGTCTTCGGCTAGTGGGTCTGTGTCGCAAATGGTTTGGGCGGCTTTGACAGCCACCTAACCAATCCCCCCACACTGAAGGCAACAATGTCGGAAAGCTCCAACAAGCTCACCGGATCAGATGATCATGGCGTCATGCTACTTCCCGACCTCACCAAGGAGATCGAGATAAAACTCGAGGACAACTCGAGTTCCACTCGGACTCAGATTAATCTTGATCCGAATTCTACTCGGATTGAGACTCATCTTGCTCAACCCATCTTCGGGTTGCGCAACACATCATCTACTTATAAACAGATGATCAGATCCATCTATGAAAATAGCTTGGAGCATCTTCTCTACGTCGAAAACCACTCAGTCACCGCTAGCCGGGAGGCACCCGTTTTCGACGTATACCCGGATCCAGTCGAGTCGTCTCACAACAGCCTGGATTTCATCACCAATACACTGGCAAAAATTCAATTCAAGTCCTGCCAGGAGCATACACTCGCAGAACTACTCGATAACCTTCGAGAAGTTGCCAGCATTGATGATCTTCTGTTCCAACACGGTACTCCCCTTGGAGCTGAGAGGGAAACTGTGTCTGGAGAAACCATGCTAGCCGATTGTGAATCAGATCTAGAAAGCTTCTCACCCGAACACCTGGTTTCTGTCATTAATCAGCAAGGAGGAGGTGCTCCTAGCCAGCATGACCCTAACGAAGCTTTGGATCAGATTTCAGAAGACAATCTGACCCAAGACGCCCCACAAGAAGAGGACGAAGCTACTCGCACAGCTCGCAGGGCAAGAAATCAACGCAAAGGAGAACGCAGGGTTCGAGCTGCTGAGCGTGCTCGTCTCCCCCCCCCCCCCGCAACCTCAATAATGAATTCAACAACGTCGCGGATCCAGTCTTCACTTCTCCAATCGCCGCAATGACAAAAGCAACCCTGCGACTCATGCAGATGCCTCAAAATCTGGAGATGGAGCGCGTCATACACCTTGCCAAAAATGTTGTTGAATAACTCGAGGGACAAAACCCGATGTCTTCGCTCCATGGCACCCGGTCAAGGGCCACCGCAATAGTCATACCTCAAGCAAGCCGTACCCTCGGAGGCCATCACCGCCAACAACAGCTGGAACAACAAAATCAAAGAAACCAAGAGGATCAGGAAGTTGCAAGCATCCATCGTCCCAGGGGCGGCCAACCACCAGCAAACCAAGCTCCTGGGCCTCAACTGAATCACGGCAACAACCGCGGCAACAACAGGGAGGAAGTAGCCGATTCCATAGTGGACGCACGGGACATCATCAACGCAAGACGCAGGTCGCAGCTTGCAGATAATTCCGACCGCTTCCAAGCCCTCAGCAGAATCTTTGACAACATCGAGTACCCGAAGGACTTCAAGCCAACGAACATCCAGAAGTACGACGGTAAATAAAACCCTACTCAATGGTTACGTTTATACTTGACCGCTGTTAGTTTTGCAGGAGATACCAACACCAAGGTCCTCTACTTCCCAATGGCCCTGGAGCCCACACCCCTCATGTGGCTCGAGAGCTTGGCGCGTGAGTCCATACACTCATGGGAGGATCTCAAGAAGGCCTTCATCGACAACTTCCAGGGGTCTCTACATCGAGTAGCTACTCGACACGCCTTGTCCATGTGCAAACAGGAGCAAGGCGAATGCATCAAATCCTACGTCAAGCGCTTCTTCGACACAAGAGCCGCCATCCCCAATGTCGCGGACGACGACGTCATCGAATATTTCTAGAGCGGCATTACTGTCCAGTCTCTATACCATGACTTTGGGCGCAACCGCCCCAAAACGGTAGTAGAGCTACGCGACATGATGCAGCGCTGGGCTGACAAAGAGAAGCAAGAGCGCAGCCGTTTCCCGCACCGCAACAACGACAACAACGGGAAGCGTCACAACGACCGTGGAGGGCCCAACAACCAACGGGATCCCGCGCGCAAGCGCAAGACCGACGATACTATCGGTACCATGGATCGCACTCCGTGTGGTAAGAAGAATGAAAAGCCGCAGGATCGGTTAGACAAGATCCTTCACAACAAGAGGTGCCCAATCCACCCCAAGAACAACCACTCGATGTGGGAATGCATGATCCTGCGCAAATCATTTCAGTCGACACCGCCAGATGCTCCTAAGACAAAGCAGAACAAGGATGACGAAGACGACAAGAAAGACCCCGACGGGTTCCAACATCAACAATCATATTTGGAGGAGATCCTAGCTTCTCCAAGCGGGCCCAGAAACTACTACTCAGAGAAATCCTCTCAGTCGAGCCAGCAATTTAGAGGCCATTAAAGTATAGTGAGGTCCCCATCACCTTCTCCAGAAAGGATCAATGGGCCAGCTTCTCTGAACCAGGAAAGTTTCCACTGGTACTCGACCCAGTTGTCCAAGGATCCAAGCTCACTCGAGTACTCATCGATGGCGGAAGCGGGCTCAACTTGATCTTTGCGAGTACACTGGCTAAATGGGCCTCAACTACATGAGTCTGCTCAACCCAAGCAAGGCCTCTTTCTACGGCATCGTTCCCGGAAATTTTTCTACACCAATTGTCTCGGTCACCCTTCTGGTCACATTTGGTACAAAACAAAACTTCTGGACAGAGTACATCAAGTTCGAAGTAGCCGACTTCGAATCTTCCTACCATGCCATACTGGGAAGACCTGCGCTGGCCAAGTTCATGGCAGTACCACGTTATGTGTACCTGCTCCTCAAGATGCCGGGCAATACAGGTGTACTCTCCCTACGAGGAGACCTCCTAAAGTCCTTCGAATGCGACAAGGAAGCAATAGATCATGCCGCCACAATTCGAATTCCTAGCTCTGTCAGTGAAATACTTGCTGCTGCCAAGGAACTCTCTCTCAATAAGGACTCGATGCCCTCCAAGAAGCCAAGCCAGTCATCGGTTAAGCCAACCGGTGACGTGGGCACCAAGACTATTCAGTTACAAGAGGGAGATGACTCCAAAATCGCCATCATCGAAGCTGGCTTGGGCAACAAATAGGAACTCGAGCTCGTCAACTTTCTTAGGGCCAACCAAGACGTATTCGCGTGGAAACCAGTGGATATGCCTGGGGTGCCCAAGGAGTTGATCAAGCATGCCCTGAAAGTCGACCCCAAAGCCACACCAAAGAAGCAACGGCTACGACATTTCTCCCCGGACAAGCGAGAAGCCATCAAAAAGGAGCTGGCGAAACTACTCGCTGCTGGGTTCATAAAAAAAGTCTACCATCCCGAATGGTTGGCCAACCCTATACTCGTCCAGAAGAACAACAACAACGAGTTTAGGATGTGCGTCGACTACACCGATCTAAACAAGCATTGCCCAAAGGATCCTTTTGGGCTACCCCGCATTGATCAAGTAATCGACTCCACGGCAGGATGCGTCCTGTTATCCTTCCTCGACTGCTATTCAGGCTATCATCAGATCGCCTTGAAAGAAGAAAACCAAATCAAAGCGGCATTCATCACCCCTTATGGGGCAAACACCTATAAGACCATGTCCTTTAGGTTGAAGAACACTGGTACCACTTACCAGCGTGCGATACAGCTGTGCTTCGCTGATAAGCTACATTGCAATGCTGAGGCTTATGTTGATGACGTCATCGTCAAAACCAAGACCCAGGACCAATTCATCACTGACCTGGAAGAAACCTTCAACAGCCTCCAAAAGTTTCATTGGAAACTCAACCCAACAAAGTGTGTCTTCGGCGTACCCTCTGGAAAACTACTCGGATTCATCGTCAGCAACCGAGGAATCAAGGATAACCCCGAGAAGATCAATGCCATCATGCCCATGGACGCCCCAGCCACTGTCAAGGATGTCCATAAACTTACAGGCTGCTTGGCAGCCTTGAATCGGTTCTTGTCCAGACTTGGTGAACGGGGCTTACCCTTCTTCAAGCTTCTCAAACGACAAGACAAATTTGAGAGGACTACAGAAGCTGCGGAAGCACTCGAGAACCTTAAGCATCATCTCCAGTCACCGCCAATTCATACAGCTCCACAACCAGGCGAGGAACTACTCCTCTACATCACTGCGACTACTCATGTAGTCAGTACGGCGATAGTAGTCGAACGCCCGGAGGAAGGCCACGCTTATGGCGTCCAGAGACCAGTCTACTTCATCAGTGAAGTACTCTCTGAATCAAAGGTTAGATACCCATCAATTCAGAAAGTTCTCTATGGAATTCTAATCACCTCCAGGAAGTTTCGATATTATTTTGACGAATACAAAATCTCAGTAATTACTGACTTCCCATTGGCGGATATACTCCACAATCGGGATGCCACTGGACGAATCTGAAAGTGGGCACTTGAACTGGGAGCCTTAGAAATCAACTTCAAGTCAAGAACAGCAATCCAGTCACAAGCATTAGTCGACTTTCTAGTTGAGTGGCGGGAAAATCAAATCCCAGCACCTCACAACGTTTCAGAGCATTGGGAAATGTAATTTGATGGCTCACTCAAGCTCGACGGAGGCGACGCGGGAGTCCTGTTCATCTCCCCCAAGGGAGAACAGTTGAAGTATGTATTACAAATCCTGTTTAAAGTCTCCAACAATGAAGCAGAATACGAGGCACTGCTACACGGGCTCCGTCTAGCAATTTCTCTCGGTATCAAACGACTACTTATTTACGGCGATTCTTTACTCGTCGTCCAGCAAGTAAATAAAGAATGGGACATCAACAAGGACACAATGGATGCATACGTCGAAGAAATCAGAAAGCTTGAGAACAAGTTTTCAGGATTGGAAATCCACCACGTAGACCGTGACAACAACGTGGGAGCTGATGTCCTCTCCAAACTTGGATCTACTCGAGCTGCTGTCTCACCTGGAGTCGTTGTTCATGAACTACACCATCCATCAGTCAAGGTACAAAGTCAACAAGCCACTGACGCGGAGGCCCCGGCCACAGTCAGAGAAGTGCTAATGATCGAAGAAGACTGGCGGATTCAGTTCATCGACTTCATCAAGGAGTTCAAGCTTCCACCTCACGTAGATGCCAAGAGCGCTGAAGCTGCCCGCATTATTAGGCGTAGCAAGGGTTTCGTTCCCGTCAACGACAACATGTACAAGCGCTCTGCCTCCAGCATCCTCATGAAATGCGTTACTCTTGAAGAAGGCAAAGACATCTTTAGGGAGATACATGAAGGAGTCTGCAGCAATCATGCCGCATCACGAACACTCGTTGGCAAGGCTTACAGGTCAGGGTTCTTCTGGCCAACAGCTGTATCGGATGTAGAAGACCTTATCAGACGATGCTCTGGCTGCCAATTCTTTGGCAAGAAGACTCACGTCCTAGCACACAACTTGATAGCAATCCCTCCATCATGGTCATTCGCCTGTTGGAGTCTGGACATGATCGGACCATTAACCGTAGCTCCAGAAGGATTCAATCATGTGCTGGTAGCAGTCGATAAGTTTACCAAGTGGATCGAGTACAAGCCCATTATGAAGATCTCATCAGATAGAGCAGTGGATCTCATCTCCGATATCATACACCGGTTTGGATTTCCGCACACTATCATTACAGATCTGGGTTCCAATGTCACATCGCAATCTTTTTGAGATTTTTGCGACAATTCTTGCATTGAGGTTAAATATGCTTCAATAGCTCATCCTCGAGGAAATGGTCAAGTGGAGCGCATCAATAGCTTAGTACTCAATGGCCTAAAAAAGAGACTCTATGAGGCCAACTCCAAGAAAGACGGCAAGTGGATTTAGGAACTACCCATGTGGTATGGGGGCTGCGAATGCAGCCTAGCAAAGCGACTGGACAATCTCCCTTCTTCCTCACCTACGGGTCAGAGGCTATACTACCCGCGGATATTATATGGAAATCTCCGAGAGTAGAAGCCTATCAAGAAGGAGAAGCAGATGAAGCTCGACAACTTGAGTTACATTCAGTCGAAGAAGTCAGGATCAATGCTTTGACCCAATCGGCTAGATATCTTCAAGGAGTCAGACGCTATCATGACCGTAATTTCCAGCAAAGATCTTTTAATATAGGAGACCTTGTTCTACGAAGGATCCAAGATGAAACGGGACTGCACAAGTTAAATTTCAGATGGGAGGGACCTTTCATCATAACTAAGGTTACAAGACCCGGATCATACAGAATTACCAATGCATATGGCAATGAGGTACCAAATTCCTGGAACATCGAGCACTTGCGCAGATTTTATCCTTGATCCAAGAAACATGGTGTTGTCAGTTGATCTCTTTAATAAATTAAGGGTTTCCATTAACCGTTCAACTACATTAGAGGCAGTTTTCAACCGAGCAGCATGGTATTAGACTATTCCCTAAAAGGTTTTTCCAACCAGGGTAATCTGGACAGATTCATACTGACATGGATAACCTGATCAGGATAGCTTATACAGTTTTCCATGGGGATAACTATACAAGCCACATCCTTGTCCTCAATATAAGGACACAACCTACTCGCTGGCTCGAGAAGATATATGGATATCTTTACTAGTTTTTCCAGCTTGGGTAACTCGACGGAGTTCATCCTAACAGGTCAACTATAAGGGACTCCAGCCTTGTGTTAAAGGCAAAACTACTCGCTTGCTCGAGTAAGTTTTGGATACTACTAAAATTAGTTCTACCGGGGTAACTCGACGGGGTTCACCCTAACTGGTCAATCTTAGTAGTTACTCCAGTCTACATGATAGACACCCTACTCGCTAGCTCGAGTAGGTTTTGGATATTTTTAAGATGGTTTCGTCTTGGACAACCGGACAGGATTCATCCTAACGGATCTACCTTAGAAATTACTCCAGTCCTTGACCAGGACACTCTACTCGCTTGCTCGAGTAATTTATGGATATCTCTACAAAAAAAATTTATCTGGGTAGTCCGACGGGATTCATCCTAACTGATCAACTATAGAGATTACTCCATGTGAGCATTCTATTCGACCACTCGAGTAGTTTGTACTTATCCCACGGTATCAGATCATGCTTCTGAAGACACACCAATAGGATAAAAGCAATGCATACAAAGACAAGTTTTTACAGAAGATGACAACAGCTGTTACAAGCAGATTATTCTGCCAAGTTCTTCAAAATCTCCTCGGCAATTACTTCTGACTCTTTACAGTAGCTCTGGAATTTCTCATCAGAGCAATCTAGAGCTATTCCTTTAACTATGGGAGCTAAGTTATGTTGAGGCCAGTACGACTTGACAACTCCAATCATATGGGTCAGAAAGTTCTTGGAGGTAGCCGTCATGACGTCGAAGAATTTCTTGAGAGCCTCTTCCAGATGCTCTACCAAAGACTTACTACTCGACGACTCTTCTTCAGAATCTACCATATCTACAATGACCTGAGCTGCTGCCACTAGTCGAGTATGGTCATTTGAAGAGCCTGACAGATGGACATCTTAATGATTATTCAATTATTAATGAGGCACCATCAAGATAAGGATCGAGTACGTACAGGCTTGAACAGTCTGTAGTTGTTCCTGGAGTTTGGCTTTCTCCTCCTCAAGGCTCTTGATTTGCTGCTTCATCTCATAAAGTTCTCGAGTATGCTCTCGATTCGCTTCATAAAGCTTGTTCCGTTCAGCAAGAGATTCATCAAGGCGTTTGGCATTTAGTGCATTTTGCTGGGCCAAGGTTTTTTGATTATCAATAGTCTTATACAAAGCCTGTGACTTCAAGAAAGACCGATTGGCAACTTCCTACAAGTGCAACGCAAGATGGGTCAGCTGCCACCAACTACTCGGTATAAGCAACATCAGTAAAAGAAGGCTTACCTTGGTATATTTGAAGCTCCACTGCATATAATCTGCGAGCTTCTTCATATTGTCTATAGTTAACAATGGATCATCAAAGAGTTCATTTCCCAACTCTTCCTAGGTAGACTGCGGCAGCGACTGGAAAGGTACTACTCGAACAGCAAGATTACTTGATCCTTCAGCTCCATCACTGCCAATTGCAGCAGCACTTGAGGTACCTCCAGTAGTCGTAGAAGGATTAAGCTTGGGTGCTTCAGGATTTGGCTCATTTGACGTCCCAAGAGTATCTGCATTCGGGAAGTTGGCAGTTGCGCTCTCGATCAACCCAATTACTGGTGACTCGGGGGTTTATCGAGTAGTTGTTTCCGGATCATTCTGCAATTCTGAATCTGATCCTTCTCAAGCGCTGGAAGATATTGGATCCTAGCCAAAGCGAGATTCGAAATAAGATAGCTGAGGCACACAGGATCTAATTAAAGAACGTAGATCCTTACTGGCCACTGTCAAGACGGGGTATTTTCCTCTGCAACAAAGATCCAGGAGCTGCTTTCCGTTTCTTATTATCATCAGAGGGAGCAGCATCTTCCGAAGACGGTGGCATGCAATACCATGTCTTATAATTCTTCAGTAAAGAAAGCAAGGATTCATTAAAAAGATCAAAATGCATATCTACAAGTACTCGATAGTGTTTCTCAAACACTTACCCAGGTATTTTCGGGAGGATTGACTGCAGAAAAAAGTGCTGGCAGTGTCAAAGACTTGTCGAAATTGTCAAGTACTTTACAACATCTCCTAACTACTTCAGAATGAGCCATTGCTTCTGGAGAGAGTCTAGTGGGATTTTTTGTACCTTCATATCTGAAGGCAGGGTGCTTCCGACGCTGAAGAGGTTGAATTCAACGACTCACAAAGAAAAAGACCACATGGTCACTAGTGACTCCTTTGTTTTTGAAATTTGCAATGGCTCTAAGGATACTTTCGACTTGCTTGCCACCAGGCCCTGCACTCAACTAGTTTGCTTGGATTTGGGGGGTGCCTGCAACTCTTTCTGGAAGTGGAGATTCGAAGTTCCCGGCATGAAACTAGAAACTTTTCCACTCGGTTCCTTTACCCGCTGGATCATAAGCTAAGTACTCGTCTCGGATCTCTATACGGAGCACTAATTCACCCCCCCCCCCCCGACGATGGCGGTTTTGGCAGCATTTGGAATGGAAATAAGAGTGAAAAAATGTTGAAAAAGATGGAAGTGGGGAAGGATACCTAGGAAAGCTTCGCAGAAATGAGTGAATATAGAAAGATGCAAGATGGATTGTGGAGTCAAATAATGCAATTGGATTTCTCAGAATTGCATAAGAGCATGGAAGAACTCAAACACAGGTACCGCAAGACCACATTCCACAAAATCACGGAACACGACGGTTTCAAGTGTACCTTCCAAAGGATAATCCTCTCCTTCGCCTGCGCGCCATTGGATTACAGCTTGAGTCTGGAGAAGACCCATATTCTCTAGTTCTTGTACAGCTAATTCAGACATTTTGCTTTTGCGCCAGCCTATGGAAAGATTGGCAACAGCTTCATCTTCGATCTTGGACTTGTTCTTCTTGGGAGCCATCTCAAAGTCACGAGTTTAGGCTCGGGGGGCTACGAGAGGGGTTAAAGGATGCCACAAGAAAATTAGGAAGTCTAGATCTAAAAATTACGGTGGCCAGGAGTCAAAAAGATAAAACCCTAGAAGTCAGCGCACGGATTTATACGATCTCTGATGGCAATTTTGTGAATACTGGGAAGACCAACGGATTGTTTACTTCTCTAAGCAATTTTACCATATATTTTGTCACGAGTTTTCGATCCTTAAATCTAAATTAAGAGATTTAAATTCAAGACTCGGGGGGCTGCGGGATATGTGCATCAGAGATTTATTTTTCAATTTTTTAGAAAATAATAAAGGAAAAAGACTGAAGTGACCCTCATCCTGATTCTGCGATTCAACCTAAGACTCAGGGGCTACTCCATATTGAGTGTGCGTACTTCGCGCACCATATATGATCAAGATTTCGGGGCTTGAGCACCTCACAGCCTAGAAGCAATCGGAAGTACTTAAAAGACTACTCGATGTATCTGAAGGAAGGCCTAGAAGCAATCAGAAGAATATTCTGACTACTTGAAGTACTCGACGACGCCCAGTCAAGTACTCGACGCATGTAGGACTCGGCTACGAAGAGCTCGGGGGTTTGTCAGACCCGGAGCAGCGGGACTGCTTATAGGCACAGAATATTATAGAGTAAGGAATAGCTCATGGATGTATGTTACCTCTCTTATAACTACTCGAATAGGCGTAGGACTAGCCGCATTACAAAGGAAACTACCCGATTGTATTGTTGTAGGACTCCAACTGTGCTTGGCTAGGACTTTCCATGTAATCCTGTCACCCCAGATATATAAGGGCGGGCAGGGACCCCCTCCAAAGATCATCAACGCCTAAGGCAATACAAATAACCACACATGACGTAGGGTATTACGCAACTCGCGGTCCGAACCTGTCTAAATCTTTGTGTTCGTTGCACCATCAAGTTCCAGAGCAATCGATCTCTACCTACAAACCTTACAGCTAAGGGTATCCCTGAGCTGGCTTGGCGGTAAACACCGACACAAACATCGCTAGACAAATCTCTGGACGCCATGGAGAAAACATGCACCATGGCCAAGGTGCAACGGGGTTGGGGGTGGCATCCTCACCGCTGATTTAATGAATTCAAGATCAAAGATGAAGGTGGGCACTTGCCTGGGGTAGTCGGCCATCGCGACGACAACATGTTGCAGTGGGCGCTCGCGAAGGCGGCCCGGCAATAGTGTGACGGCTGCCCGCGAGCCAATCTCGGTCGAGCGTGGGAGCGGCGCACCTGACGGAGCACAAAAGCCCTCGTACCAGCGCACAACACAAATGGAAGGTTTGGCATTCAATCAACCAGCGCACAACACAAAAAGAAGATAAACAAAAAATGGTTAATCAGCTCACAATAATAAGGAAATAAAAGGAGAGATTTTAGGATGTCTTACTAAAAATTATGGTTGCCTCATCTCTATACAATGGAAAGTAACAAGTGGGTAAAAAGGTGGGTAGATAAAAGTGTTTGGTGTAAAAAGTATTAGAATTTTGGTGGAAACATTTTCCTTCTATCAATTTCGTTGGTCTACACCCTCTTTCGTCAAACCTTTGGGCTGACAAGTGGAACCTCCGTAAGGGGTACGGTGGGCCTAATCTTGGTGAGAAAGGGTTTCAATTGTTTCAACTTTTATAGTATAGATATCAAAGTGAGCAATATCTAAACTCTAGTCTCAATGCATGATTTCATTGCACGGTTTTATAATGCAAAAACTAGGTAGCCGAGCCGGATGAGTTTCATGGGAATGAAACTTCTCTCACATCCATGAAACTGTCTCTTCTCTTAACTCATAAAAATTCCGCAACATCAGCAAAATTAAATGCTCATAAAACTCCATTGAAACTCCTTTAAAGCATGTTTTTTACAAACGTAATTAATTGACAAAATGGAACCAGCATTGGGGCGTCCACCTAGCATTAAATTTGTGATGATATAAAAAACACAATGTGGAAAGACAAACTCCGCCATGAGGTGAGCACCCTGTTGTAGCGGAGCCATCATATCAGGCGCAGCAGGGTGCGAGGGGAGCGAGCTTCTCTCCAGGAGTCTCTACCGCAGAGAGCACAAGCAGGACCTCGAGAGTTTATCAATCTTGCCCGCGAACGATGACCACAAATCTTTCGATTGAACCAAAGCAATGTGACGGTATTCTGGGAGAGTACTTACCTTCGCAATTCGGTGAGTTGGGGCTCTCAGGGCGGCGTCCAATGGAGATATGCAGGTCGACATCGGCGGCCGCGGCGTAGCAACAGCTGCTCCGATTCGATTCAGTCTGATGTGTCATCGGGCCACTCATCGCGCCATCAAACAAATCGCCCAGGAGGGGAGATGCAGGATAGAAAAGGTAAGGTATGGGAGAGGGAAGCGTGATTTTCGGAGATGAGATATGAGTCCGGTGGGCGGGTACGCAACAGGTCGCGGTGAAAAAAATAATAACTTTTGGCAGAAACATCTCTTAATTCACAATTTCTATTGGTCTATCATTCATTTCACCTCCCTCGACCCCCGACATGAGGATCCAATGTGAGAGACAAGGTGAATCCAATTTAGATGAGAAATATTTTTAATTGTCTTTGATCTTTATGGATAAATTACTAGCCACGTGTAGATGCACTAGTTGATAGGGACAGATCCTCTGCAGTATTTTTTTTGAATGAACAACACTCGACGAGTGTGTTTCTATTGATATAACAGAAAAAAATACAAGGATATATCCTTAGGAGGCTAGAACTAGAAAAAGAAAAGAAAGAAAGAAGACACGATAACAAAAAACACCGGTGGGTTGGATTGGGACATCAACACGTGCCAAACTCAACTCCACTCAAACAACACATGTTGGTCGGATTGGACCGTCAACGCAAACAACACAACTTATCTCCACGAGATAGCATTGCCCTTTACCCTGCAGTTGGGTCACTGAAGTATGGTTCGCCGATTTCGCCCCCACATGTTAGTGATAGGGAAGTACTGCATATATAGAAATCTTGCCCAGTGGATAGGCTATAGTTATCAATAAAAACAATGGATGCATGCTAATTGCTATCACCAAATCGATAAGATACCACGTTCAATTTTTAGTAAGAAACAAAGCTGTCATTTTCTACTAGCTCCAACTCTCCATAGACCATATAATCAACCAAGTGCTGATAAAAAAAAAATCCACTGGTTTCTTGCATCGTATATATCTCGATCTGGCTCCTTCCATTCGAGTTATGTTTGATCTTGGAGATAGTGAAGCACATGAGCACATGTGGCGGGTTCCGCGGTCAACTATCAACTCCCGTACGGTTGAGTTGTATACTCATCTCCACCGTCCACCCCCACTGCAGAGAGCTTGTACAGATCTGCTTCCACTTTTTTTACTTCTGGTGCCTCCTTGTCCTTGAACACTCGAGTTGTCATCAGACGAAGGTAATCAATCCCTTTTGCAGCTCATTTCATTACTTGAGCCACGAAATGTTCAGTTGCTCCTCCTGGGAATTTTCTTGATTCTACAGACCTCCTACAGGCCACATCGATGGAAGCCGCCGGCATGAGACTGAGAGTCGCCAGCTTGCTGCTACTGAATCTTGCCTTGCTCTTGCCATGTCTCCCTGCAGCCGTCTCCTCCAACCCGTCGTTCCATCCAAGCATGTCCAAAGGGCCCATCCGTCATGACTACACCCGCTTCGCCGACGTCGAGCGGCACTGCCAATCCGTGCTCGCCTAAGCCGTGGACCTCAAGGCTGACGCCCGCGACCGGATGCACCAGCTATCCTTCATGAATGGCGACTGGAGCCAGGACGCCGGCCAGGCCCCTCTGCTTCCGTTCCACGGAAGCTACGCTGACGCTGCTGCGGTGGCCGGGCCTGAACTTCTTGAAGCTGTCCCCCTCGCGTCCTTCAGGCTGACGCACACGGACATGGTGCCGCGACGAGGGGCTCGAATAGCCTTCAACGTCAGCGGGCTCCTCAGCTTCACCGTCACCCGCAACTGCTGCTGCTCGTACATGGAACCACTCGCGTCAACGGAGTTCGAGCTCCGGCCAGGGGTCGCTAGGCTCCACGTGCTGCTCCAAGGTGTGTATACGGAGGCGAAGTCGTCGTCGTCGGGGAGCGGCGGCGGCGGCGGCGGCGAGAGGGTGCTGTGTATGCTCGGGGACGCGGTCCTCCCCGTGCGCGGCAGCAACGTCACGGACCCGTGGGCCTGGGCCAAGACGAACCATAGCGGCGACAGCAGCTTCAAGCCGCCGGTCGTGGCCACCGGCAACATCCTGCTCGTGCTACGGTACCCGATGGCGGCCACGCTGACGACTCGCGCCGTGCGCGGCGAGATGACGAGCACGAGCGCCAGGTCCGACGGCGCCTACTTCGACACCGTCCGCCTGGTGTCGCAGCTCGCCGGCGGGTACGACCCCGGCTACCAATTCCAGCCCGAGGATGCGGCGCTCGACGCCGTCGCTGGGTGCAGTGACGCACTGACGCCCCGCTCTTCCTTGACGGCGACGCCATGGACATGGACCTGGACATGGAGCACCTGAGCAGGGGCGGCTCCCTCTGCGACATCGTCTACCAATCCGCTCCCAGTCACCAAGTGATGGAAGTGATTCCAAACTGGAATTGCAAGGGCGCCGACGCGTTCTGCAGCCGGGTCGGCCCGTTCGAGGCCAGCCGCCCCGCGACGAGAGCTATGCGGGACATGGCGTTCACCCGTTCCGGCATCACGGTGCAGGGTCTCCAGTGCAAGCCGGCATCCAGCATCGACGGCGCGGCGGCGGCGCGGCTGGCGGCCGTGTTCCGCTACGTGCCCCCGTGGGAGGACCAGCCCACGGCGGCGAGACGGACCGGTCTGAGCGCCATGACCCTGTCGGCCGAGGGCGTGTGGATGGCGTCCACGGGGCGCGTGTGCATGGTGGCCTGCCTCGCCGGCGATGAGAGAGCATGCCACTACCGCGTGACCCTATCCGTCCGGAAGACATTCTCCATGACTCGCCGCGGCAGCAGCATCGGCCAGACAACCGCCAAGGATGGGAGCCACCCTCCGCTCTCGTTTCGACAGCGCGTGAACCCCAGAGAGCAGCGCTCGCCGGAGACGCGCATGCCGTACGTCTACACCAAGGTCGAGCAGGCTCGGGAGCTCCTTCGGTTCAAGGCTTCAAGCCAGCCGGATTTCGCGACAGCATCGTTTCCAGGTCACTGCTCAGCTACCCAAGCATCGCCGGACCTGCCGAGGACATGGTGAGCCTCTCGAGCCTCGCCGACGACCTCAATCTCCGCTTCCAATGCGTGGTGAAGCCGCCTTTTGTGCCGGAATGGATCGAGGAGCCGTTCTTCGAACTCCAGATACTCTCCGTTGGCGCCCTCGTTGGAAGCTACCCCCAATTTCAGTCGCAATTTCTGGGCGGGTTTAGCATGCGGATCGAACAGCTAGGTAGAGCTAGAGTCCATGCCGTGGAGAAGCAGCAGATCCTGAATGTGTCTGCAGAGTTCACGGCATCCAGGAAGAATTTCGTCAGTCCAAGTCCGGTGATGTCGCTGGAGGGCGTGTACAACCCGGAGGATGGGCGAATGTACCTGGTCGGCTGCCGGAACGTCCATGCCCCGTGGCGAGTCCTGTCCAAGAGACGAGACCTTGAAGACGGGATGGACTGCTCCATAGAGATGACAGTGGAGTACCCGCCGACGACGACGCGGTGGCTGATCAGCCGGGCGGCGAAAGTCTCCGTCGCCAGCACGAGGGGCGAGGACGACCCGCTGCACTTCAACAGGACGGAGCTCCGCACGCTGCCCGTCGCATACCGCCACCAGCGGCGGAGCGACCTGACCGAGCCCTTGGTGGAGGGGCTGCTCTGCGTCACCATGCTGTCGGCCACCGTCGCCGCCACCGCCGGCTAGCTCCGCCATGTCAAGACGCACGCCGACGTCGCGCCGTACGTCTCGCTCGGGACGCTCGGCGTCCAGGCTCTCGGCTACAGCGCGACGCTAGTCGCGGACGCCAGGATGCTGCCGGCGTGGCCGACGCGGAGGCACGAGCCCTACCCCTACTACGCCGGCCACCTGGGCTGGATCATGGACCGCTCCGTGAAGGCGCTCACCCTCGCGGCGCTCCTCCTCACGGCGAGGCTCGCCCAGGTGGTGTCGCGGTCGAGGGCCCGGGCGCGGGCGCGGTAGCCGCTCGATCCGGGGCGCGTCCCGGGTGATCGCGCGGTGCTGCTGTGCAGCCTCGGCGTGCACCTTGGCGGCCTCCTCTTCGTCCTCGCCGTGCACTGGCTGAGCACCTACGGCACGTCGACGGCTGACCAACCACCCAGCGGGGTGATCTACGACGAGGCGCAGTGGATGCCGTCGCTGGCGCGCGCGCGGGCCGCCATCGTCGAGCGCTACGCCGGCGTGGCGAAGGAGTGGTTCTTGCTCCCGCAGGTCGTCGGCAACGCCCTCTGGCGCGTCAACTGCAAGCCTCTCGCGGTGAGGTACTACGCCGGAGTCACCGCCGTGTGGCTGCTACCACATGTCTACGGCTACCTCCGGCCGCCGGTGGTCAACGATTACTCCGAGGCTCACGGCGAGGTCGTGGGCTTCTACTCAAAGGCCGGCGCCGTGGTGGTTCCCGTCGTCGGCTTCGGGCTCGCGCTCGTGGTCTACGTGCAGCAGCGCCGGAACTACAAGATCGTCGGCTGGGCGATGAGGACGGACAAGAACAAGCTGCAGCACGTCTACTGAATTGAGGATGGATCGAGCAATCATTGCTACCACGCTGCTTGCATTGGTCAACCTGCCCGAAGATCATTTTAAGTGCTTGCCGTGGTTTGCACGAGTTTTCACGAAGTTGTGGTTTGCACCAGATATGTTTCCTACTATTTGGGGATATATCTAGTGCAAACCACAGCTTCGTGAAAACCCGTGCAAACCACGGAAAAAAGTCGTCTAAATTCACCAAAAAAATCACACATATAGATGATATAATGATACACAACCTTGTAAAATATTTTATCCAAACTCGACTTCGTTTGTGAGATATAAAAATAACAAATTTCTAACAAATCACCTGGACAGCTTTTTGGCTTGAAATTTGCTATTTTTTTATCTCACAAACGAAGTCGAGTTTGGACAAGATATTTTACAAGATTGTATATCATCATATCATCTACATGTCTGATTTTTTTAAAGAATTTATATAATTTTTTGCCGTGATTTGCACAAGTTTTCACAAAGTTGTGGTTTGCACCAGATATATCGTGATTTGCACAAGTTTTCACAAAGTTGTGGTTTGCACCAGATATATTCCCCTTACTATTTACACGTTTAATTCACGGTTTACGCCATCAGTTCTTCTCTCTTCGATCGTCAACTGTTGGATAATAAAACGGAAAAGAAAAGGAAGAAATGCAAGATCCAATCCGAAGATCTCACACCATTTCCGCCGGCAGTGGGGCGAAGACGTCGCACCGGCACACCGGGCACGTCGACTTGCCGCTCAGCAGCCACGGGTCGATGCAGTGCTGGTGGAACATGTGCAGGCACACCGGCAGGCGCTTCACCATCTCCCCCTCCTCCACCTCGCCCAGGCACACCGCGCACGCGGCCGCGCCGCCCGGCCGCGCGGCGGCGCCCCTCTCCGCGTACACGGGGATGTCGGCAGCCGTGGCCACCACCCGCGCCCTGCCGCGCGCCGGCGGCTCCCGCGGAAGCACGTCGATTGCGGATTGCGGAAAGGCACTGCCGCCGCCGCCGCCCCTACTCGAGCGCCGGAGCCGGGCACGCACGGCTCGCGCGCACCGGCGCGGTAGGCACAGCAGCCAGCCCACGCCGCGCAGGCACGGCAACAGCGCGTGGAACGTAGAGGCGATGCAGCCCCCGAACCGAGAGCACGGGAAGAAGGCGCTGCACAAGGAGAGGTACATGCTGGCGCTGGCGCAGACCCAGAAGAGGAGGAAGATGGAGACGCCGACGATGCTGCCGGCGCTGCTGCGCGGCGTCCGCGCGACCCGGACGAGCTCGTAGATGAGGAAGCCCGTGCCACCGATGCACACCGCGTTGACGCCGGCCACCATGATCGCGACGAACAGGCAGGCGAAGCACCACCCCATGATCGCCGAGCACGATGCCATGCCTGTGCTCTTCGGACGCTGGCTGAATCGCTTGCCTAGCTGCTGCTACCTTCTACTGCTACTAGTACTACTTTATTTCGTCGGCGGGGCGGGGTGTGCGTGTTCTTGAAGAAAGATTGATGTAGGACTACAAAAATCGCAGAAATTCCTGGGGATCGTGTGTTTTTGGAACCTTGTCATCGTGTTTTTTTTTTTGCAGGCTTCAGCTGCTGTGTGCTGACAGGTCGCTGTATCAGCGTTACTCTTTCGTGTACGGAGAAGCAACGATCAGAACTGTGCGACCAATAGGCGCTGCTTGTCCTGGTTGAGTTGACTCGTTCGTGGAAATTCTCCAAAGAAATTCTGTGGCGACTCTTTTGTGCTCAATGATATTTAATTATCATGTTTCAGTCTCTTGTGCTCATTGTTCTTTAGCCGATTCAGATTAACCTCATGCATTCCGGCCTATTTCAGTCTAACTCCGGATTGATAATCCATGGTAGGTTTTTCGGGTGCGGTGAGGCGGCGGGGCGGCGCGGTGATCCCGGTCAAAGTAGTGGGCAGATAGTGGGAAGGTTATATATTGAAAGAGATTGATCGGGGGTCAACTATCTAGCAACCCGATTGGAATTGGAAATGATGAAATCACAACTAGACCATTTCCATGTCTTAATAATGATGTTCTTTATCATTTTGCGAATGCTTTGTTCGGCGATTAAGGTGACGGACACGGCATGCACATACCAATATCTTCTAATGATGTTCTAACTTCCAAGAGCAATAGAGATCCAGACACTCGACGCTTGACATTAATCTAGTTCGATCTCTGCCACAATCACGTAACGTGAGCAGCACATTGCGTACTCAATTCCACGTTGAAAGCCAAACTGTGCCATGCATATGGGTTCTGACGGAACAAATCGGCACCTTCGCTGACTGGTCCGAAATTTCTCGACAACAGCTTCGCGGTTTTCAGTTGAGGAAGGTAGGTCATCACGCGCTCACGCCAGTTGCGCCGGCAGGTGCGTAGAGACGGCGACGTCGCACCGGCACACCGGGCACGTGGGGTGGTCACGCAGCCAGCGGTCGATGTAGTGCTGGTGGAACTTGTGCAGGCACACCGGCAACCGCTTCACCGTGCCCCCCTCCTCCACCTCGCACAAGCACACAGAGCACTCTGACGACGCGGACGCACCGTCGGCGTCGGGCTGCACGATGCCATCGACGCCAACCACCTGCGCGCCGCCACGCCGCAGCACCGGCGGCTCCCGCGCAAGAACGGCAATGCCATAGCTTTCTCTGCTTGGCACAAAGAACTGAGGCAAGGGAGCAGGGTCGCCGCGGCTGGTCGGGCACCGCCGCAGCCTGCCGGCGCGCGTGCAACGCAACGGGAGGCCGCGGAGCAGCCGGACGACGCCGCGCAGGCACCGCTGGAGCCCGCGGAGTGGAGGGCCCAGGCGCCGCCCCCGCTCGGACTACCAGAAGGATCCGACGCAGTAGGAGGAGATGTAGATGTAGGCGCCGCCGACGACCCAGACAGTGCCGACGAGGGAGAACACGGCGATGCCGATCTTTTTGTGGTACCGCGCGGCCACGACGAGCAGGTGGGGGAACTGGAAAGAAACTTCAAGGGGGGGGCCAAAATCGAACAAACTTTGATAATTTTTGTAGCTACAAAAATTTGGCAATTTGTATTAGTTTTCTATTAACTGTGCTAATATATGCTATTTAGTCACGGTATATATTATTTAATCATGCAATGACAATTCACAAATCAAAATAGGAACGTGAGTCAATATATCTTGTTCATTTTAGTTTTTTTCTTAGTTTCCTACAAAGATTATTTAAAAAAAATTATTCTATTATGCGAAATGAAATCAATAATGCTTGATGAGCATACTGTATCAACAATAATAAATTTATATTGGTTTAAATTGAAGAAGTATAGACATAAGCCATGAATTTGATGTTAATGCGATCGCATTAGCAGGGTAAGTGGGTCTGTTGTTGCCGTCCATCTCGGCTGTGGCTGTCTGCCTACTTGCCATCGGCGCCTTGGAGTGCATTCGCGCGATGCCAATCATGAGACGTGAATTTACTAGCACCCTCCACTAAGACACTAATAAGCTGTGGCTAGTGAGCAGCCACACATAGAGAACAGAAAGAACATATGAGGGTAGAGATCAGGATGGATTGTGTGAACTTCCAAGGAACCGAATAATATTTTGGGCTTTTATTTTGGACTGAAGTAGATTAAGATTAAGACGTATTTAAAAACTTGAGCTAAGATTAAGTTAAGATTAAATAGTACATGAAAACTTGAGCTAAGATTATAACTAAGATAAAAAAATACTTAACAGCATAACTAGAATTAGATTCGAAAGTACGTAACAAAAATTATTTTGTTAGGGAGCCATGCCCCCTCACCCCCCCCCCCCCCCCCCCCCCCCCCCCAGTTCCGCCGAGAAATCCCGCGCCGCCCAAGTAGAAAGAGGCCATCACGACCTCGAAGCATAAGTGCTGCAGTGCTGGATCGGTGCCTTGCCTCGGGCCGAGCTCCTCTCAGCTTCAGGAGCACGAGCTCCGTGCACTAGCAGTCTAGCACTTTCGTGTGGCCGTTCGATCATTCTTGGGCCTTGATCTCGTTAAATGCTTGCCGTCCACCGAATATTTCACTTGCGGATTGTAAGGAACATATCCCATTAGGCCATTATTTGTGATTTTGGTAATTGTGTGATAACATAATCAATGAGACTAACAAGTTTGTGAGATCACATTTATAATATTTTTAGATTCCATGGATGATGTCCAAACCATCTTCAAGATGTCAAATTCACCGTTGAGATGTGTCCAATCCACCGCTGAGACGCCAAACCATAGTGAAAAAGCAGAGATAAAAGGATGCAGAAAACAGTAGCACCGGTTGAACCGTCGCGGCGAGTTCAAATGACCGTCGCGGCGAGTCAGATAAAAGGATGCAGAAAACAGTAGCACCGGTTGAACCGGTGACTAAGCACCGGTCTAACCGGTAGGCTTCGGATACTCCGGTGCCCTATCACCGGTGCAAAGGGCTGAGCAATGCCTAGCGATGTGGAGAAGTCCAAGTAGCACCGGTTACAACGGTGGTGCTAATTTGAGGCATCGGTACAATCACCATACCATCACTCAGAGAGCATGTTTTGCGTACAAGTGAAGATTGTTTAGCACCAGTTACACCGGTGAACCACCAGAGCAAGGCACCGGTGCCATTTCACGTCATATGAAGAAGATCTCTTCAGGACAGGTTAAACCGGTGAGCCACCAGTGCAACACGCCGGTCTAACCGGTGACAGTCATGTCAGCTGTCAGAAGGCCAACAGATAGTGCAGAACTGTGAGTGACCGGTTGCACTGGTGCCCCCTCACCGGTCTAACCGGTGCTTTGCGCAGAAAGGCCCAACGACTACAAACGGCTCTATGGAGTTGGTGGGCTATATAAATGCCATCCACCGATCATTTCAAGGTTGCTGGAGTTCAGAGACATCACACCCACATCCAAGAACACCTTCAAGCCATCCAAGAGCTTAGTGATCATATCTTTAGTCCTTAGCACACATTTGAGAGTGTTAGTGCTAGATTAGCTCTTTAGAGAGTGAGAAAGCAAGGCTTTGTGCCCTTGTGCTGTGGTTCTTTGTTGAACCAACAAGATATCTTGGTGCGCCGGCCACTTGGAGCTTTGAGGCTCGCCGGAATCGTCAACGACCCTCCGACTTGGTGTGGAGCGGCGTGGACGATCTTGTGCGGGGGACGTGGAGACCTCCATCCTTTGTGGAGAAGCTCTTTAGTGGAAATTGGGATCAAGGTGACCGTGGTTGAGTCCACAGAAGAGAATTGATTGCCGATAAACAACACTCTTAGTGAGTGCTTCAACAACGTGGATGTAAGTGTGCTTTTGTGGTAATCGAACCACGGGATAAACACCCGCGTCAAGAGTTTGCTTCCTCGTATCCCGCTCTTTACGTTTCCGTATTTTATACTAGCTTCCTTGTGTGACTTTACTTTCATAAAGTAGTATTTTGATTGGAAAGGCTATAGGTTGCTAAACTCTTTTTGATAAGGGTTTCACACTAGAAAATCGAAGTTGCACATATAGTTAGCATATTTTAGTTTAATATTGTGCAATTTAGTTGGAGCCATAGGTTAAGGTTTTAAGTTGTCTAATTCACCCCCTCCTCCTTTTTGGCTAGAGCACACGATCCGATCACTTTCAATTGGCATCAGAGCCGGGACTCACTTCTCTCACAAAGAAAGCCAATTCCATTGGCAATTTGTGTTTACCGGCTCACTTGATCAGTTAGGCTTCACCGCCTAGTGAGTTAGCTATTTGGAGAAGGGATGGATCCCTTTAGAAATCCCCCACGGTTCGATGGCACAGGCTTCCAATGTTAGAAGGTTTTAATGCAAGCCCGGCTCGTCCGTGCTTTTATCCGAGGCGCTGCCTGCGACCCTGCATGGGAGAAGAGGGCTGAACTGCAAACTTCTTTTCACATCCAAAAATATGAAATTCAGACGGATACGACAAGACAAGGTTTCATCTCCAAGCAACGGGCCTAAATATTTGGGGGAGTAGTTAGTGAAGGAACTAAAAGCAATAGTCAACAAGAGAGACAATATGACGCCACCAATAAAAACATAATCTTGTCTTATCTAAATGAAAACGTGTTCAACCGTGTTTATTCTTGCGAAAATGATCATAAGCTATGGAAGACTATCATTGAGAACCATGAAGGCACGGAGGATGTAGCCAATAAAAGATATCATGTTCTCATTGATAGGCGTAATAGCTTTAAGCAACTTGATGATGAAAACGCCGAATCTATGTACTCACGATTGAACATTCTTTTGAATGAGATCAATTCTTTAGGTGTGAAGAAAATTGATGATACGGATCTCATTCGTAAGATACTTCACTCACTACGGAGGCCAGATTATGATTTGGTGATCACGGTTCTTTATGAGAAAGAAATCAACACATTAACACCAAATCAAGTCCTCAACAAGGTGATCGCCCACAAGCTACGCCATGACATTAAGCCAAGAGAGCCACCTTCTTCACCACCACATAGCTCACTTGTATGCAAGCAAGTCAAGAAGTTGAAGAAGATGGCAATCAAAGGTAGCTCAAGTGAAGAGGAAGAAGAGGAGGCATGCCAAAGCTCCTCAAATGATGAAAAAGAGCCAATGGACCCCAACCTCTACAAGCAAGTCAAAAAGATGAACAAATGCTTGAAGGAAATCAACTCAATGGGGTATATGGTCTTCCTCAAGGATGGGCATCACCATCAACACATGAAGGTTGAGAAGAGGTTCAAGAAGAAGAAAGCAAAGAAGGAGAAAAAAGCTCAACATGAATCATTTGCCATCTTTGGTGAATGGGTTAGTGGTGGTGAAGAATCAAGTGCAAGCTCAAGTGATGAATCAAACAAAAAATTCACCACCCGCATCAACATGGGATCATCATCAAACACTTGCCTTATGGCCCAAGGTATGGAGAGCGATGTAAGTGATGATGACTCCGACTCTCCTTCATATGATAAGCTTTTTGACCTAGTACATGAGCACCAAAGAGCCATTAAAAAGCAATCTAAAAAATGTGATGCTCTCAATAGTCCTAATGCTACACTTACTACAAATTATGATGATTTGTTGCGCAAATTCCAATTGCTTGGCAAGGAGTATGAAGCGCTCAATTTAAAAATTGAGAGCATTATAAAAATTAATGACTCTTTGGAAACTAAGCAATCTACCCCTAGTACAAACTTAATTTCTAAGGTAGATGCTTCAACTTCTTGCATTGATTTAATTGATGAATGTAACCCTTGCAATGAGAAATGCGTTGAGGAAGTCATTGTAGAATCATGTGACGATCTCATTGGAAAGGAGAATGATGAGCTCAAGCAAGAAGTTGAAAGGCTCATCAAGGACTTGGCTAGATTGAAGGGCAAGAGCATGGAGAGCAATGTCCAACCTTCACAAGATAACCGTGAAGACATGGTGAAGAAGCTTGAGAAGGGGTACACCGTGACTTGCTCAAAGTGCCATAAAAAAGACCGCAAGTCCAACAAGTGCCCTCAACAAAAGAAGAAGCTTTCGGATGAGAAGAACAAAATGAAGCTCACAATCAAGAGTTCTCTCATCTACACCAAGCCCGATCGGAGGAACAAAAGCAATATCACCTCCTATGTGATCAAGAAGAAGACCAATGGCAAGGTGGTTGCTCATAAGGTTGGGAAGAAGGAAAAGAGTTGGAATCACTCAATTTGGGTGCCCAAGAATGTCATCACTAATATAAAGGGACCTTAAATGGTGTGGGTTCCAAAGGAGACTTGAAGCCCAAGAATGACTTCGGAGGATTTGGAGGCTTGGCTAACAAGAAGGTGTGAAAGTTGAAGCTAAAGAAGCCAAGCTCGCATCTTGGACATTTGTTGTCCAAGTCCCCCATAAGGTAATGGTAGCTAGATTTCAATTCAATCATCATGGAGCTCCATTGCCATTGCTAGGTTGTCTACATTGCATCACCTAGTACTATATATGGTGGGTTTCTTGTGTCATGATCTAATCCATGAGCAACCAATATGGTTTGATAAGTGTGTAGAAAGCTACACAAGGTTACCCTTCATGGTATATGGACTTCATGAGGTATGTGTTTCATTTTGTGTACCATGAGCACAAGCTACAGGGTAAACTTCCCAATGTTATCTAAAATAATGTGCATATATTTGATTAGTGATTCAAACACTAAATGCACACATTTAGGGGGATCTCATCCTATGGTTTGTGATTAAAAAGACTAACATATTTTCAATTTTTATCTTTTGTAGTCTCTTTCCGGAGTTAGCACTCTAAGAGAATGTTGTTCACTCTTAATGTGAATTAACTACTCTACAAGAGTGATTAGATAAAGTAGTGTGCTTTCAAGCATATTGAGCCATGCTCTATTGAACTTAAATTTTCATATATAAGTTCATAGGCTATGTGCTCATACATTTGCTCACCTTGGTGTACCAAGTGTTCTTCACTTTAAGACTTTCAAATTGGTACATGTAAGGTAACTAATCCCCCGGAGGTATGCATAGTCTAAAACTCCTTAATTTTGTATCTTTGTCAATTCTTTGTTATTATAGAGTTACCTCCGTGCATGATATGATTTAAGTTTTCTCATTCAAATGTCTAGTTGTGCACTTGATTTTCACATTATCATTTCGTGCACACACACTTGTGGCAAACTTAGCTCATATCATGCAAGTTTCATATTTTGTGATCCACCTTAGTAATTACTAAATTGGTATCTTTATTGATATCATACAATTAGATCATGATTCGTGGAACTAACTCTCTAGACTACTAACTTTTTCCTTTGAGCTATATTATTTTGCAAGGCCTTTTTAGGTGATTTGATTCCAAAGGGGGAAAAGTTTGGGTCAAAGCAAGGTAAATATGGATTAAAAGCAAGAGACTTTGACAAAGGGGGAGAAACGAAGCAAGTGATCAAAGCCAATGATCACAACAAAATGAATGAAGTAGCAAACATGGGGAGAAACATAGGGGGGATGATGGATTTAGGGGGAGGCCAAGTTGCAATTGGATGGTGGTAAGCATCCAAGCAAGTGTAAGTAGTTCAATTTGTCAAATTTTTGCAAAATTTATGCTTGCTTTGATTGTGTTGTCATCAATCACCAAAAAGGAGGAGATTGTAAGGAACATGGCCCCATTAGGCCATTGTTTGTAATTTTGGTGATTGTGTGACAACATAATCAATTGGACTAACAAATTTGTATGATCACATTTATAGGATTGTTAGGTTCCATGGATGATGTCCAAACCATCTCTAAGATATCCAATTTACCGTTGAGATGTGTCCAATCCACCGCTGAGACGCCAAACCATAGTGAAAAAGCAGAGATAGAATATTTATGAGGTGTCCAAATGACCGTCGCGACGAGTTGGACAAAAGGATGCAAAAAACAGTAGCACTGGTTGAACTGGTGACTAAACACCGGTCTAACTGGTAGGCTTCGGATACTCCGGTGCCCTATCACCGGTGCAAAGGGCTGAGCAATGCCCAGCAAAGTGGAGAAGTCCAAGTAGCACCGGTTACAACGGTGGTGCTAATTTGAGGCATCGGTGCAATCATAATGCCATCACTCAGAGAGCATGTTTGGCGTACATGTGAAGATTGTTTAGCACCGGTTACACCGGTGAACCACTGGAGCAAGGCACCAGTGCAAATTCACGTCAGATGCAAAAGATCTCTTCAGGACTGGTTAAACATGCGAGCCACCGGTGCAACACGCCGGTCTAACAGGTAACAACCACGTCAGCTGTCAGAAGGCCAACGGATAGTGCAGAGCTGTGAGTGACCGGTTGCACCGGTACCCCCTCACCGGTCTAACCGGTGCTCTGCGCCGAAAAGGACCAATGGCTACAAACGGCTCTATGGAGTTGGTGGCCTTTGTATATTGTATCCCCCAGGCATTTCAAAGTTGCTGGAGTTCAGAGACATCACACCCACATCCAAGAACACCTCCAAGCTATCTAAGAGTTTAGTGATCATATCTATAGTTCTTAGCACACATTTGGGAGTCTTAGTGCTAGGTTAGCTCTTTAGAGAGTGAGAAAGCATGGCTTTATGCCCTTGCGCGGTGGTTCTTTGTTGAACCAACAAGATATCTTGGTGCACCGGCCCCTTGAAGCTTTGAGGCTCGCCGGCAGCGTCAACGACCCTCCGACTTAGTGTGGAGCGGCTTGGATGACCTTGTGCGGGGGACATGGAGACCCCCATCCTTTGTGGAGAAGCTCCTCAGTGGAAATCGGGATCAAGGTGACCATGGTTGAGTCCACGGAAGAGACTTGATTGTCGAGAAGTGATACTCTTAGTGAGTGCTTCAACAACGTGGATGTAGGTATGCTTTTTTGGCTAACCGAACCACGGGATAAACACCCGCGTCAAGAGTTTGCTTCCTCCTATCCTGCTCTTTACGGTTCCGCATTTTATACTAGCTTTCTTGTGTGTCTTTACTTTCATAGAGTAGTATTTTGATAGGAAATGCTATAGGTTGCTAAATTCTTTTGGGATAGGAGTTTCACACTAGAAAACCGTAGTTGCACATATAGTTAGCATGTTTTAGTTTAATACTGTGCAATTTAGTTGGAGCCATATGTTAAGGTTTTAAGCTGTCTAATTCACCCCCTCCCCGTCTTAGGCTAGAGCACACGATCCGATCACTTTCAATTGGTATCATAGTCAGGACTCACTTCTCTCACAAAGAAAACCAATTCCATTGGCAATTTGTGTTTACCGGCTCACTTGATCAGTTAGGCTTCACCGCCTAGTGAGTTAGCTCTTTGGGGAAGGGATGGATCCCTTTAGAAATGCTCCATGGTTCGATGGCATGGACTTCCAATGTTGGAAGGTTTTAATGCAAGCCCGGCTCGTCCGTGCTTTTATCCGAGGCGCTGCCTGCGACTCTGCATGGGAGAAGTGGGCTGAACTGCAAACTTCTTTTCACATCCGAAAATATGAAATTCAGACGAATACGACAAGCCAAGGTTTCATCTCCAAGCAACGGGCCTAAATGTTTGGAGAGTAGTTAGTGAAGGAACTAAAAGCAATAGTCAACAAGAGAGACAATATGACGCCACCGCTAAAAGCATAATCTTGTCTTCTTTAAATGAAAATGTGTTCAACCGTGTTTATTCTTGTGAAAATGCCCATAAGCTATGGAAGACTATCATTGAGAACCATGAAGGCACAGAGGATGTAGCCAATTAACGATATCATGTTCTCATTGATAGGCTTAATAGCTTTGAGCAACTTGATGATGAAAATGCTGAATCTATGTACTCACGATTGAACACTCTTTTGAATGAGATCAATTCTTTAGGTGTGAAGAAAATTGATGATACGGAGCTCATTCGCAAGATCCTTCACTCACTACGGAGGCCAGATTATGATTTGGTGATCACGGTTCTTTATGAGAAAGAAATCAACACATTGACACCAAATCCGATCCTCAACAAGGTGATCGCCCACGAGCTACGCCATGACATCAAGCCAAGAGCGCCATCTTCTTCACCAACACATAGGTCACTTGTATGCAAGCAAGTCAAGAAGTTGAAGAAAATAGTAATCAAAGGTAGCTCAAGTGAAGAGGAAGAAGGGGAGGCATGCCAAAGCTCCTCAAATGATGAAAAAAAGAGCCAATGGACCCCAACCTCTACAAGCAAGTCAAAAAGATGAACAAATGCTTGAAGGAAATCAACTCAATGGGGTATATGGTCTTCCTTAAGGATGGACATCACCATCAACACATGAAGGTTGAGAAGAGGTTCAAGAAGGAGAAAAAGGCTCAACATGAATCATTTGACATCTTTGGTGAATGGATTAGTGGTGGTGAAGAATCAAGTGCAAGCTCAAGTGATGAATCAAATAAGAATTTCACCACCCGCACCAACATGGGATCATCATCAAATACTTGCCTTATGGCCCAAGGTATGGAGAGCGATGTAAGTGATGATGACTCCGACTCTCTTTCATATGATGAACTTCTTGACCTAGTACATGAGCACCAAATAGCCATTAAAAAGCAATCTAAAAAATGTGATGCTCTCAATAGTCTTAATGCTACCCTTGCTACAAATTATGATGATTTGTTGCGCAAATTCCAATTGCTTGGCAAGGAGTATGAAGAGCTCAATTCAAAAATTGAGAGCATTACAAAAATTAATAACTCTTTGGAAACTAAGCAATCTACCCCTAGTACAAACTTAATTTCTAAGGTAGATGCTTCAATTTCTTGCTTTGATTTAATTGATGAATGTAACCCTTGCAATGAGAAATTCTTTGAGGATGTCATTGTAGAATCATGTGACGATCTCATTGCAAAGAAGAATGAAGAGCTCAAGCAAGAAGTTGAAAGGCTCATAAAGGACTTGGCTAGATTGATGGGCAAGAGCAGGGAGAGCAATGTCCAACCTTCTCAAGATAACCGTGAAGATATGGTGAAGAAGCTTGAGAAGAGGTACACCGTGACTTGCTCAAAGTGACATAAAAAAATCCACAAGTCCAACAAGTGCCCTCAACTAAAGAAGAAGCTTTCAGATGAGAAGAACAAAAAGAAGCTCACAATCAAGAGTTCTCTCATCTACACCAAGCCCGACTGGAGGAACAAAAGCAATAGCACCTCCTATGTGATCAAGAAAAGGACCAATGGCAAGGTGGTTGCTCACAAGGTTGGGAAGAAGGACAAGAGTTGGAATCACTCCATTTGGGTGCCCAAGGATGTCATCTCCAATATAAAGGGACCTCAAATGGTGTGGGTTCCAAAGGAGACTTGAAGCCCAAGAATGACTTCGGAGGATTTGGAGGCTTGACTAATGTGGCGGAACCACCCAAAATAACTGAGCCCGGGTGCACTGATCTTCATTGTTAGGCAACTCTGACCCAATTCGGCACGCACCGGTAGTTCCTCGAGTGAAGCCTCGATAAAAGCCACGCTCTTCCAGGATCAAATAGACAACACCCACACGAAGGTGAGCCCAAAGATTACAACACAGATCATTTCATACATCTCAGAGTTGCAGCGGAAATTTAATTATTACAAAATAGTTCTGAAAATAAGACAAGTACTACAGATGTCTTATCTACAACAGTTCATCAGAGTATCTTTATTGCTGTGGAAGTATGAAAATACGAGAACTAGCGATAGCAAGATGTTACGATAAGGTCCGTACACAACATCAATAAGAAGAGTTAGCATTGGCCGGGGAGACAACCCAATCCACCGACCAACCCGCAGGTAAAGTAGTTACACCAGCAAACACATCTTCAAAAGTAATACCTGAAAACAAAGCCACAAGCAAGGTTGAGTATACTAATACTCAGCAAGGCTTACCCGTCATCGAATATACCTTAGTCCATTAACTAGACATGCAAGGCTTTTTGGCTGGAGGGGTTTGTTTTGCCGAAAAAGCGACTAAGAGTAGGTCCTTAATTTTAGATTTTAGTTTTTCCATATTCTAGTTCAATTAACCATTCTAGATGATCATCTATTTCTAAACAAGCATGGTAGTAAAAACATTAATCATATAATAGTATTATCATCATCATATTCCACTTGTTACTCTATGTGGCAAAAGTGTTAAGCAGTCTCAAACCGTGAGAGGCGGACGATTCGAATCGAGTTCCTTAACCTGGCCAAGGAAACCTAACCCACACGTATGGGGCACTACGCCACCCACACAACTTTTCTCCTTTCTTCTTGTGTTGCGGGACAGGCCCACCGCCCTCGACTATAGAGTACGCAGACTCTGCACCCGCATATTGGCCGCATGAAAACAATGTGCAATGTTCAAAGACGGTGGGGTAGTATGTCTCCCGCCACGGTCCGATCAGGTACTTAAGCTTACCGATTACCATATTTCTCAGCATGTGGTTAGTACGTTCAAACGCTTAATAAAGCTACCACACACTGCGACCTTAGTACTTTTTCACTAAACCGACGGGGTCTCAACCACCAGTACCATCCCATGACTCCGCCTGTAATCCTTATGATTGCAGTATGTAGTTGAAGTCCGTCAACTCCTATATTCTCGCGAGAGGCAGGAAACCACTTGACTTCTACCATTCCTAGTTAGCGGGACAACTAGTCGGGAAAAAGATACGGATTCAAACATAGGTACCTAGGGACATGCAACTATGGTTTCGATCAACTCCTAAGAACGTAAATGCGCAAATAAAATTATTACAGCATATAATGAATACTTAGATGTAAATAATGCGAAAATAATGGGATTATGCACCGGGGCTTGCCTTCTTGGGCACTGCTCAAAAGTAGCATTAGACTCTCCCGAACATTTTTTCGGGTCTTTAGCAAATTCAGTTACCAATTCAGTTAGATTGATTTGAGCTTCACAATAATCCTTCTCGTGCTCCGGCAGCAATTCATTTGTTCAATCGCTGAGAACAACCACATCTATATG
The DNA here is from genome assembly GCF_016808335.1 of Panicum virgatum. Lineage (NCBI taxonomy): Eukaryota > Viridiplantae > Streptophyta > Magnoliopsida > Poales > Poaceae > Panicum > Panicum virgatum. The sequence continues at coordinate 14,234,237 of NC_053145.1, forward strand.
CAAATGCATGTTCATGAGTTGTGTTTAGAGTCCATTTACTTTAGATATTTCACTGTAAAGTTGTAATCCGATAAAGCACAATTTTTGGTTATAAGGTTTCTTATTTCCATATTTTTGGGCAGTCGTTTATTGAGTAGTTGTTTATCTTACTTAACTCATAAAGCAAGGGTTTGCTGTTTTTCTATTTTATTAATGTGCAGAAAATGTACTTGTCCTAATCAATATTAGAGAAACAATGTGATATTCATAACTGAAGTTATACAAAGTTTCTGATGTTAAAATGTTTACACAAGGTACTTCTCTAAACAAAGTGTTTACTGAATAAATTTCAGCTCATTTTTTGCAATCAATTAAACATGAAAAATAAAATACTCAGCCACTGCTAGAACAAATATCTATTTATACAGAACTAACCATGGAAGTATTGGTTCTAGAAATTTTACTGGTTGTTCCAAATCTCGTGTTCATGTTACTGTAAAATTTTTAGATTTTATTGTGCAATGTACAGAGCATAGTAAATAAGTAAAGATACACCTACATTAATCAAGTTTTATTTATTTAGAACAAATTAAGCAAGTTCTGAATCTTAAATTTTTACAAAATATTCCAGACTTCAAATCTACTCTTCAGTAAAAATTTCAGGCAAAACCAGTAAAACATGTAAGCGTGAAAAATGATTAAAACCTAGTATGTTGATATCAACCACAATTTATACAGATTGATTCCTAATGTTGCTGGAGCTCAAATTTTTACAGGAGCTACTACAAGCGATATTCTTCTTACTGTAATTTTTTCATGATTTAACTGAACATATAACAGTAGTAACCAATTTAACAAAACAATCATGTGCATAGCTAAGTTAAATTCTACAGAGAGTTCCTTATGGTTTCTGTGACCCAAAATTTTACCAGAGCTAGATCTAAACTTAATCATGTCTCAGTAAAAATATCATCATTTATTTCCAATATATCATTTACTTATGAATTAAACTATTTATGAACTTGTATATTCATTCGAGATACAAGATGACCAGTATTGCATGTCAAAATTTTACTATAGAAAGTACAAAATTTTACTACAGAAAGTACACATACTACCTAAGAACATGTCCAAAGATCATGATCATATATGAACTATAGCATCCAAAACAAAAATAGCAAATCTAGGAATGATATCACAAGTATGATTTATAACTGTATAAGTACTCAGTAAATAGAGTTCAAAATTTGCAGGCATGATTATAGGACTAAAACAGAGTTCCAGAAATAAACTTAGATTTTTCTAATCACAGGAACTATATAGCATGAATTAATCTCATAAAACAAGCATTAAACAGAATATATAGCAAATTAGATCCAAAAATTCTCAAACTTATATATCAGCAAGCTTTCAGTAGCATGTTCATCCATTAAAAATTTCAAAGCTAAAACATGTCTAACTTTACCAGCATTAATATATGAATTTCACTAGTAGATCTAGGAATCTTTGTCATTTGAGCAAGTAAATGATTACAAAATGAGTTTATATTTTTACCAGACTCTAGAAACAGCATGTTGCACATTCTAGCCAAAAAGCGCCCATATTTGATGAGCACAACTCCTAGAACAAATATGAGCTATTTAAACTAACTTTATTCTTGGATTAAGATAGAAGCAAACTATGAACATGTGACTGTAACAAAAGCTGTAGTTCTTGTTCTAAGGATTCCAGAACAGTTGCGTTTGTATTTTTCTAATTTTCCTACGATTATATATATATATTACAAATTTGCTGTTTTGAAGTTCATGTACATTTTGCACTTTAGCCCCCTGCACTTTTGTTTCTTCTCCACAGGAGTCCCTGGGCGGACTGAACAGAGCAGAGGAGGGAAAAGGCGGTCGGAATCCGGCGAGTTTCCTTGCCGGCGGCGAGGGGAAACAGGGGGAAAAGAGAGAGGGGGTCAGGATGGACCTTAGGGTGGTCTCGGATGGGTCGGGGGCGGCCTGGAGGTGGGTCGCCGGCGATGTACAGGGGCGGCGGCCATGGGAACTCGGCTCCTGCGAGCTCGGGTGAGGTATGGAAGGGGCGGTTGGGCTTGGGAGCATCAAAGTTCTGAGAGGAATCCATTCAGGGGCTCGGTTGAAGCCGAGGGAGGGTCAATGGGGGTTGTCCACAGAGCTCCGGCAGTGGCTGGCATAGTGGTGGCGGCTCTGGTTTCTGGGTGCGCGAGAAGGGTCGTGCTGGCCTTTTATAGGCCAAGGGTGAGGGGGAGGTCGAGCTGGGGGAGTGTGCTGCACCTGGGGGAGCTCAGTCAGGGGCACGACAGCGGACGGGAGCTGGCTGTCAACGGCGTGTCGAACAGGGGAGGAGCGGAGGTGCGTGTCTAGTTCAGGTAGCGCCAGAGGGGAGTGGTTCCGAGGGAAACCAGGGGCACAGAGGCGGTTTCTCCCTGGGAGCGGCCAAGTGGCCAGCCAGGTGGCGGCGCCGGTGTACGGCGTGGCGCCGTAGGCATGGTGCAGGGGAGGGAGGAGGGAGATGAAGATAGGGACTTGTTTGTGATTTCTAATGTTTCCGAGGACTGTTCTGTAAATCAAAATTATCTCCTATTTCCTGGCCTCAAATGAAAAACTTTTGAATACCATTTTTGTTCAATTTTTCGAGATCTACAACTTTCATGTTATGCACTTTTTCATTTGAGCAAGGGTTGGAGAGTTATTGTAAAACTATGAGATGACTTAATGATTAAGGAACTTGTCATTTCATGTAATTTGTGTCACTTTTACTCCTATTGTCCAATTAGACTTTTTTTTTAACATGACATGATGAATATGCCTATTTATTTTCAGGGGCTCATTTGGTGTGGTTTTAAAGTTAATTTAAATTACTTATCGCTAGAAATTGATTTCTTGTTTATTTAATTTGTTTCAACTTTGAATTAGCAAAAAGTCTTTTAAATTAAATTGTGTGTCACAAAAATTTGAGTGTGTCTTTATACTATACTTTTGTGACAAGTTGAGCATGAAGGTTTTACGAAAATTAAAGGAACAAGTTTTATATCCGCACATATTCATATACAAGGGTGCATTATTGTTTTGTATAAATATTTGACATTATGTGCTAAAGGAATATTTAGCCCCTTTGTTTGAATTTTTATTTTGTTCCACTACTCCGAGTTGTGATTTTAGAAAGAAATAAATAACTAAATATTTTTTTATTGGACCTCCGAGGTAAGTATGGTCTTTATGTCTTCTTTTCTTTAAAAAGATTTTAAGATTTTCAAACTACTTGTGTGTTGAATATTTGTGGCCTCATTTTATTATTTTGTTTGAACTAGTTCTCTTCGTAAATCAAAGAACTGTTCCATTAATCATTTCATTTGATGGTTTTCCAATTTGAATTTATTTTGTGTAGAAAGTTTATAGCTCATTATGAAAGGTATGTTTTGGTGTATTTTTAACACTCATGGCATGTGAAGTTTGAAAACATACAATTTATAGTGAAGTCTAAACATACACATAGATGTACCTATATTTGCAAAAGCAAAACACTTAAGTATTTATTTAAGTTTTTCTTGGTCATTTACAGATTATGTCAAGTTAATTACCTTGCTTTGGCTAATTTGACACCTGAGGTGTCACAGCTAACAAGAAGGTGTGAAAATTGAAGCTAAAGAAGCCAAGCTCGCATCTTGGACATTTGTTGACCAAGTCCACCATAAGTTAATGGTAGCTAGATTTCAATTCAATCATCATGGAGCTCCATTGCCCTTGCTAAGTTGTTTACATTGCATCGAATAGTGCTATATATGGTGGGTTGCTTGTGTCATGATCTAACCCATGAGCAACCTACATGGTTTGATAAGTGTGTAGAAAGCTACACAAAGTTACCCTTCATGGTACATGGACTTCATGAGGTATGTATTTCATTTGTGTACCATGAGCACAAGCTATAGGGTAAACTTCCCGTTGTTGTCTAAAATAATGTGCATACATTTGATTAGTGATTCAAACACTAAATGCACACATTTAGGGGGAGCTCATCCTATGGTTTGTGATTTTAGAGACTAACATGTTTTCAAGTTTTATCTTTTGTAGTCTCTTTCCGGAGTTAGCACTCTAAGAGAATGTTGTTCACTCTCAATGTGAATTAACTACTCTACAAGAGTGATTAGATAAAGTAGTGTGCTTTCAAGCATATTGAGCCATGCTCTATTGAACTTAAATTTTCATATATAAGTTCATATGCTATGTGCTCATACATTTGCTCACCTTGGTGTACGAAGTGTTCTTCACTTCAAGACTTTCAAATTGGTACATGCAAGGTAACTAATCACCATGCCATCACTCAGAGAGCATGTTTGGCGTACAAGTGAAGATTGTTTAGCACCGGTTACACCGGTGAACCACCCGAGCAAGGCACCAGTGCAATTTCACGTCATATGAAGAAGATCTCTTCAGGACCGGTTAAACCAGTGAGCCACCGGTGCAACACGCCGGTCTAACCGGTGACAGCCACGTCAGCTATCAGAAGGCCAACGGATAGTGCAGAGCTGTGAGTGACCAGTTGCACCGGTGTCCCCTCACCAGTCTAACTGGCGCTCTAGCAAAAAAGGCCCAATGGCTACAAACGGCTCTGTGGAGTTGGTGGGCCATGTATATGCCATCCCTCGGGCATTTCAAGGTTGCTGGAGTTCAGAGACACCACACCCACATCCAAGAACACCTCCAAGCCATCCAAGAGCTTAGTGATCATATCTTTAGTCCTTAGCACACATTTGAGAGTGTTAGTGCTAGATTAGCTCTTTAGAGAGTGAGAAAGCAAGGCTTTGTGCCCTTGTGTTGTGGTTTTTTGTTGAACCAACAAGATATCTTGGTGCGCCGTCACCTTAGAGCTTGAGGCTCGCCGGCAAAGTCAACGACCCTCCGACTTGGTGTGGAGCGGCGTGGACGATCTTGTGCGGGGGACGTGGAGACCCCCATCCTTTGTGGAGAAGTTCCTTAGTGGAAATCAGGATCAAGGTGACCGTGGTTGAGTCCACGGAAGAGACTTGATTGCCGAGAAGCGATACTCTTAGTGAGTGTTTCAACAACGTGGATGTAGGTGTGCCTTTATGGCTAACCAAATCACAGAATAAACACCCGCGTCAAGAGTTTGCTTCCTCCTATCCCGCTCTTTACGTTTCCGCATTTTATACTAGCTTCCTTGTGTGTCTTTACTTTCATAGAGTAGTATTTTGATAGGAAAGGCTATAGGTTGCTAAACTCTTTTGGGATAGGGGTTTCACACTAGAAAATCGTAGTTGCACATACAGTTAGCATGTTTTAGTTTAATATTGTGCAATTTAGTTGAAGCCAAAGGTTAAGGTTTTAAATTGTCTAATTCGATCACCCCCTCCCCCTCTTAGACTAGAGCACACGATCCGATCACTTTCACGGATGTGCGTGTCGAGGATGATTAATTAGACCAAAGAACACAGAAGTTACTTGATAATTTCCATGGCCGTCCTCACTGTCTATGCACTTAAAATGTCAATGGATTTTTTAAATAAAAAATGTCAAATGTCCGATGGATGAGATTAGTTGAAACAGTGTGGGTTCTGCATGCAAAAAGATTTATTTGGAGTAAAATACACGCCCAGTTCTCGAACATATTAGGGTATATCACCCCAGCCCCTAAACATATAAAACTAGAAATCCGGGTCTTTGAACTTGTGAGAGTGTGTCCTTAAACATGTACAATTTTTCACAGACGGGTGCGCGTGGCTGGGGGTGATGGTATGAGGCTATGACTGTGAGCACAAAATTCAAAGGGAATTTTCGAGGTGCTTACTCCACGTGTTGTAGCTGCGAAATGGCCACGGGAATTTTCAAAGGGAATTCAAAGAGAGATTGGTTGAAACTTGAAACTGTGTTGTTTTTCCGAGTCAACGGTTTTTGGTTCATGCAGAGGAAACAACTGTGAGAAACAAACACTCGATTAGTTCGTTCCGCATTTGATTGATACCCCTCTCTCCTATCAAACGATAGGATTTGCGTCCATTTTCATTCCAGAATTCTATTCACAATTAGAACCATTTATACTCCCCAAATTAAAAGACCTGAATTTAGAGCAATTGGATCTCCTTTCCTCTCTCCTTTTAACAATCAGACACTTTCTTCCACCTCCCCATCACTTTCATAATCCAATTGAACGTGGTTTTCCGGGGCACCACTACTCACACATCATTTTACTATGAGCAAGTATTATAGCAGGCTGTAAACAGGCTGAATGATGAGGTGGAGGAGAGGAGAGTGTTGACAGCCAGATTTGGCACCTGCTGAGGTCGACCGGTCAGACCGGTCGGGCCGACCGGTCAGACCGGTCTAGTCTGTACAGTCCGAGTAGAATTAGGGTTTTTGTAAAGAGTCCTCATGTAATCCTACTCGTGAAGGGCTACGTCTTCCCCGGCCTATAAATATAAAGGCTAAGGTTGATTGAGGTTATCCCAATCGAATCAATATAAAAATCGCATTACTTTTATCTCTCAAACCCTAGCCTTTTTCAACCCTAGATTGCTTTCTTCCTTCATCTCGACGGCATTTGAAGACATTCTGAGTGGCCTGCCAACCTCAGAGAAACCCTACGATCACGAGCTCCGACGGGGTCCCTCCCGAGCTCGCTGTTCTAGGTCTTCGCGAGTTCCCTGCCTGCACCGGTCAGACCGGTCGGCGAAACCGGCCAGACCGGTCCGCCCAGGGTTTTTGCTGTGTTGATCATTTTGACGATCGTCGCGCATTCTAGCGCATTCAGGTGTGTTTGGCGCAATTCTGTGTCAACACACTTTTTGGCGACTCCGCTGGGGACAGATTAATCTTGTTTTAAAACCGATCTAATCTACTCCTTTCAGAAGATGGGCTCTTCAGAGATCGACAAGGAAAACATCATCATGGCTACATTGGAGGAGCTCACCGAAGAGGAGCGCAAGGCCTACCTTCTTGTGGAGGAGCACGTCAAGGCACAATTCTTGAAGGGCTTCAAGAAGGATCGTGGTGGCCTCGTCAAGAGGGTGGAGGAGTTCGTGTTGCCGTCTCTCAAGCTTAGCAAGGATAAGATTGAAGAGATCCCCAATGTAAGCCTTTCTCCCTCTGATATGTTAGATAGAATGTCATCCATAATGGATCAAAAGATTGTTGCCGCACAAGCTGCCGCGGGTGATATTTTGATTAAATTGAGTAGCGATGTTGATGCGCTTAAAGGTAAACAACCCATGTCAGATCCTAACTCATCAGATCCGAATTCGGCTGCCCCTGTGTTCACATCTGAACCACTCTATGGTATGCCGCCGAACTCGTTCTCAGGGCAAAACCCGCCACCGTCGACCGTGCACACTGCACCTGCTGGACCGGTCCCACAGACCGGTCAGACCGGTTTTCAAACCGGTCAGACCGGTTACTCAGTACCGTCGCCGATGCCTCTCGAGACAATTCCAGGTTCGGCTGCCCCTAGCCGAACTAATGAATTGTCACTGTATACACCACCTCGCACTACTACTGTAGCGGGAGGGCCACGAGGATCTGGACCTAACCAAGGACCGATCCCGACTTCTTTACAGACGATGGTGCATGGAAATTCTAATGCACATCGTTTTTCTAAGTTTTATACCAGCCAGCACTATCAGGCTGATCTCCTTAAGTTCAAAGAGGATCTGGCAAATGCGATTAAAAGTAAGCTTGGAGTAGATATGGGTACTACATGTTTATATCAAAAACCTTATCCCGCTGAGTTTGATTTTACTCCTTTTCCTGCTGGTTGGCGTATTCCTGAGGTTACTAAATTTAATGGTGATGATTCTCGTACAACTTGGGAACATGTTAATCAATATATCTTGCAATTAGGAGAAGCCGGTTTCAGTGATGCTTTGCGTGTGTGTTTATTTTCTTTATCTTTGACTGGAACGGCTTTCTCTTGGTTTTCCTCGCATGCCCCTAATTCTATTCGCGATTGGGTTCAGTTGGAGCATAAGTTTCATGATCACTTATTTAGTGGGGAAACCGAAGCAAAATTGTTGGACTTAACATCGATTAAGCAAGGACATGATGAATCTTCCTCAGATTATTTCAAAAGATTTAAAGAAATTAAAAATCGGTGTTTTAGTTTGACGATTTCTGAAAAAGATTTGGCGGATTTGGCGTTTAATGGTTTACGTTCTTATTTGAAAGAGAAACTCGAGGGCTTTGAATATCATACTGTGAATTTCTTTCAAGTCAAAGTCATGGGTTTAGAGTTTAAACTTAAAAATGCCAAAGATACTTTCAAGCCTCATCGGTCCAACACACATATTCTTGATCATGATTCAGATAGTTCGGACGATGATAGAAAGAAAGTATATGCTGCTGAGTTTGTTTGGCCATCAAAGGCCAAACCCGGTTCAGTTCCGTCTCTCACGCCGATTCAAAAGAATCGGCAAGAGGAGCTGAAATTTACTTTTGATGTTTCTAAATATGATCGGATTTTTGATGAATTGCTTAAGAATGGTAACATCTGATTGTCAAATGCTATTCCATCTCCCGACGAACTTAAATGACATGCATATTGTAAGTGGCATAAGTCTACATCTCATGCTACTAATGATTGTAATGTTTTTTGTCGACAGGTACAATCAACCATTAATGAAGGACGATTGGTATTTTATGAGATGCAAATTGACAAGGCTCCTTTCCCTATTCATACGCTGGAATTGAAGAATCCAAAGGTGCTCATTCGGCCGGAACAAGCTGAAGGAGCTAAGGGGAAGCATGTTGTCATCGGTGATCCAAGACCGATCAATACAAGTGACAAGATCCTTGCCCGGGAAGTTATCAAAGAGAAGACTGATGATGGAAAGGATACTCTGAAGATCATTGTCAGAAATCCCAGACTCGGGGGGCAAGGAAGCTCTCCACCAGAAAATCGGTCTGCTGATCAGGCACGACCGGTCAGACCAGTTCCTCCAGCCGGTCAGACCGCTCTGGTGACCGTCCCCGGATTTTCAAGCCAAAGCGTCCGGAAGTGGGTACTTGGAAGACCAACAAGGTGAAGGTGCAGGGAAGAATTGCTAATCAGAAGCCCACCTTCAACCAGTTGTTGAACAAGTACACAAAGGCCGTTCAAAACGATCAGCCGCTAGAAAAGAGACCGCGATCACCACCGTGTCAAGACCGTCCAGTGTCCCCAAGGAGGGAATCCAGCAGGCGCAGGGGTGATGTTCTCACATTGTATCCTCCCCAGATATGTGCTACCATGCCATGGGTGCCACCGGCGTCAAGTGCAACAAATCCGGCATGGGAGCATGAAGGAATGGATGCGGTGTTTTCCGATGCCTTATCCTCCACATTATCAAGGGGAAAGCTCCAGGGTGCCCGTGCACGACCGATTGTGACCACGCCAATCTGGTCCAGTGCAGCAGGCTGCACCGGTCAGACCGGTCACCTCTGACCGGTCAGACCGGTCTCACCAGAGGCCGGGCCAGGTTCCTGCTCCAAGATTCGAGTATCGCATCAAAGAAAAGAAAGAGGAGCAGAAGCTTGTTGCTGATCTAGAGAAGCCTAAAACCGATGTTGTTCAAATCGGTGAAATCAAGGTGCCCATAAAGGATACGGGCAAAAAGCCTATGGACATAGAGAAATCAGTTGAGGTTCCTTTACAAAAGCCGGTCATGGCCAATGATCATGAGGCCGGTAGCAGCAAGAGCGCAGTAGATAAGTACCATCAGCCTAGGTGGTGCCCTTCAGTTTTAACTCATACACAGAGGAGGAAGTTGCAGCGCCTTCGTAACAAGGAAAAGAAGGAGCAGGAGAAAGAGAAGATGAGGGATGATAACTTCAACAGATACAGGCCCATGTTCCCTCAGAGCAAGGTTTGGAAGGTCAAGTCAGCTGATCAGCCAGCCAGACCGGTCGGACCGCCGTAGCCGACCGGTCAGATAGACCGGTCAGACCGTTCTGACCAACCGGTCAGACCGGTTGAGCCTACTACAGAGCCGGCAGCCAAATCGGCACCGCCCATTTCGGTTGATTCTGTAGATGAAGCCCCAGCAGTTCCTCCAACCGCAGAAGACGAGGAATTGGTAGATTATGAAGCGTCTCCGGAGCACACCAACTTGGAGATCAATGTGGTGTACTTTTCTTCAGATTACTTCGTGGCCCCAGAGGAAGATTTGGCTCATCTTCAGTTTGGGCCCCGTGAAGCTGTGTTTTTTTTCCAGAAGCCAAGCGAGAAGGACAACCACCTCAAGGCTCTTTACATGAGGGGACACATCAACGGGAAGCCGGTGACTCGCATGCTAGTGGATGGTAGGGCTATTGTAAATCTTATGCCCTACTCGCTGTACAAGAAGCTCGGTGGCCAAGACGAGGACTTGATCAAGACAAACATGACGGTCAGTGGTGTTGGACGTAGCGAGCCCCTTAGCGACAAGGGAGTTGCTTCCATGGAGCTCACCATTGGGAGCAAGACGCTTGCTACGGCTTTCTTTGTCTCGGAGGTGCAAGGTAACTACAATTTGATTCTTGGGAGGGATTGGATTCATGCAAATCAGTGTGTTCCTTCTACCTTGCATCAGTTTCTTATTTAGTGGATCGGCGATGAGGTCGAGATTGTCCATGGGGACACTTCATCCTTTGTTGCTTTGGCCGATTCAGATTCTATTAGTGCACATGATAATGTCAAGTGTTTATCGAGCGTGGATCTGTCCGATTATGATTTGATCAGTTGCACTAAGGATGGTTTTGTTTCTGCTGTACTAAAGCTGATGAATAATCGGCTGAATCATTTAATGTAAATCAGATGAGTACAACAGATGCTCCAGAAGAGACCGGTCAGACTGCCCGTGCCGACCGGTCAGATCGGTCCTGTCCCGTTCGGCGCACAGGGCCGACCGGTCAGACCGGATACCCCGACCGATCAGACCGGTCTAACGCAGAGTGGCTGCAGCAGAGGCTAGATCAATATTGGGCGCGTACGAACGATATGTGTGAAGCCATTGAAGATTCTGGTGATCTAGACAAGCTGGGTCAAGGGTTTACATCGGCTGATCCTTTAGAAAAGGTAGACATTGGTGATGGAACTATTCCTAGGCCGACCTTTGTAAACAAAAATTTATCGGCTGAATATAAAGCCGATTTGGTTAATTTATTGAAGGACTACGTTGATTGCTTTGCTTGGGAGTATCATGAAATGCCCGGTTTAAGTCGTGATCTTGTTGAGCATCGTTTACCGATTAAAGCCGGTTTTAGACCTTATAAACAATTGGTTAGGCGTTTCAATCCTATTATTTATGACCGAGTTAAAACTGAAATTAATCGTTTACTTGATGCTAGATTTATTCGGTCTTGTCGTTATGCTGATTGGATCTCTAATATTGTGCCCGTCGAGAAAAAGGATTCGGGGAAAATTAGAGTGTGCATTGATTTTAGAGATCTTAATAATTCTACTCCCAAGGATGAATATCCTATGCCTATGGCCGATATGTTGATCAATGAGGCTTCCGGACATCGTGTCAGTAGTTTTCTTGATGGTAATGCCGGTTACAATCAAATATTTATGGCCGAAGAAGATATATCTAAAACGGCTTTTAGATGTCCAGGATTTGTCGGGTTGTTTGAGTGGGTTGTTATGACTTTTGGTTTGAAAAATGTGGGTGCTACTTATCAAAGAGCTATGAATTTAATCTTCCATGATTTGCTTGGTGTCATTTTGGAGGTGTACATTGATGATATTGTCATTAAATCGGTCGGTTTGGATCATCATTTAGCCGATTTGAGACTTGCTGTTGAGAGGATGCGCCGGTATGGTTTGAAAATGAATCCACTCAAATGTACTTTTGGTGTATCGGCTAGAATTGGCTTCATTATTCATGAGAAGGGAATAGAGGTTGATCCTAAAAGAATTGAAGCCATGAGGAAGGTTGAAGCCCCTACATGCAAGAAGGATTTACAGAAGTTCTTGGGCAAGGCAAATTTCTTGATAAGGTTTATATCTAACTTGTCCGAGAAGATTGATGCTTTACTCCTATTCTTCGGTTAAAAGATGAAACCGAATTTACTTGGGGGGCAAAACAGCAAGAAGCGTTTGAGAAGATCAAGATTTATTTATCTTCGCCACCCGTACTCAAAGCACCTAGGAGAGGAGTACCTTTCAGACTTTATGTGGCTGCTGAAGACAAGGTTATTGGGGCTGTTTTGACTCAAGAAACCGAAGGGAATGAGTATATCATTACATATCTAAGCCGACGACTTATTGATGCGGAGACAAGGTATACATTTATTGAGAAGTTGTATTTGTCTCTTTATTATGCTTGTACCAAATTAAGGCATTATCTACTATCTAGTACTTGCATAGTAGTGTGTTAAACCGATGTGATCAAACATATGTTACAAAAACCGATTTTGAGTGGTAGAATCGGCAAGTGGGCTTATGCTTTGGTTGAATATGATTTGTCTTGTGAACCTTTAAAATCTATGAGAGGCCAAATTGTAGCGGATTTTATTGTTGAGCATCGGATTAATGACAAGCATGATCTAGAAGTCGGCTATATTACTTGCACACCATGGAAGTTGTACTTTGATGGATCGGTTTGTGATGATGGTCAAGGGATTGGTGCTGTTCTTATTTCTTCAAATGGTGCCGTTTTTGAGTTTTCAAACCGATTGGAAGAAGAATGCACAAATAACCAAGTTGAGTATGAAGCGCTTCTATTTGGCTTGGAATTCTTGCAATCCATGGGTGTGAAACATGTTGAAGCCTTTGGAGATTCTCTTCTAGTAGTGCAGCAAGTATCCAAGGTATGCTAGTGCTATAATGGTTCTCTAAATGCATATCTTGATAAATACCTCGATATTATTTCCTCCTTCGATGAATTTATTATTAAACATATACCAAGGGAAGAGAATGGAAAGGCAAATACTCTAGCTCAGCAAGCATCTGGCTATAATGTTACGAAAAAATATTTCAACATTCACAAGCCGATGCAAACGAAAGCCGAGTTTCTGGTTCTGGACACACCGGTCCGACCGGTCAGCGAGACCGGTCTGGCCGCCCAGACCGGTCCAGTGATCGGTCTGACCGATGATGCTACTGATGGTTTTGGTTCGGCCAAAAAAGATGATTCAATTATCTCGGTCGAAGCCCAGGATTGGAGGGTCCCTCTTATGTCATATTTGAGAGATCCTAGCCGTGGTGCGGAGAGAAATATTCGGCGTTTGGCTTTCAAGTATATTTTAATTGACGATGAACTTTATCGTCGAACTGCCAAAGATTTACTTCTCAAATGTTTAGACTCGGATCAAGCTCGGGTTGCTATGGGTGAGGTTCATGAAGGTATTTGTGGTACTCATCAATCGGCTCCCAAGATGAAGTGGTTACTCAGAAGAGCCGGTTTCTATTGGCCCACCATGCTATCCGATTGTTTTAGATACTTTAAAGGGTGTGAAGAATGTCAGCGATTTGGTGATTTGCAATTGGTGCCTGCTGCGTTGATGCATCCTATTATTAAACCATGGCCGTTCCGAGGTTGGGGGTTGGATTTTATTGGACAAATTAATCCTCCATCTTCAAAGGGGCATCGCTTTGTGTTAGTTGCTACAGATTATTTTACTGTGTGGACCGAAACAGTTCCTTTGAAGAATATGACACATAGGGAGGTAATTGAGTTTATTACTGAGCATATTATTCATAGATTCGGCATTCCACAAACTTTGACAACGGGTCAAGGTTCTTCATTTATATTAAAAGAGGTGCGTGCCTTTGCCGAATCTTATAAGATTAAGTTGCTCAATTCATCTCCATACTATGCTCAGGCCAATGGGCAGGCCGAGTCTAATAATAAGATTTTGATCAAACTTGTCAAGAAGAAGATAGAAGAAAATCCTAAGAGGTGGCATGAAGTGTTATCCGAAGCATTGGGGGCTCATCGTATATCTAGACATGGTGCTACTAAGGTTACTCCTTTTGAGCTTGTGTATGGTCAAGAGGCCGTTTTACCCGTTGAGGTAAACCTGGACGCATATAGGTTGGCAAAGCAAAATGACCTCTCCGCTGTTGATTACCATGATTTGATGATGGATAATATTGATGAGGTGACCGACAAGCGTTTGAAGGATTTGAAGGAGATTGAGAAAGACAAGCTTCGGGTGGCCAGAGCTTACAACAAAAAAGGTAAAACTTAAATCTTTTCAGGTTGGGGATCTGGTTTCGAAGACAATTTTGCCTCTTGGGATGAAAAGCAACAAGTTTGGCAAATGGTCGCCAAGTTGGGAGGGTCCATACAAGATTATCAAAGTTATCTCCGGAAATTCGTATATGGTGGAGACGGTGCAAGGTGAACGTCTACCCAAGGCTATCAATGGGAGATACTTGAAGAAATTCTATCCTAGCGTATGGCAAAGTGCGTGAAGACGAAGACGGCCGGTATTGGATATCGCCCTTAGTTTTATTTTTAGACTTGTATGCTCTCTGTAAAATATGTACATCAGGATAGTTCTTGCTTTTTGGCTTGTGAAACTCACCAAAAAGCAGGGGGCATATGTTGACAGCCAGATTTGGCACCTGCTGAGGTCGACCGGTCTGACCGGTCTGGTTTGTACAGTCCGAGTAGAATTAGGGTTTTTATAAAGAGTCCTCATGTAATCCTACTCATGAAGGGGTACATCTTCCCCGGGCTATCAATATAAAGGCTAAAGTCGATTGAGGTTATTCCCAATCGAATCAATACAAAAATCGCATTACTTTTATCTCTCAAACCCTAACCTTTTCCAACCCTAGATTGCTTTCTTCCTTCGTCTCGACGGCGTTTGAAGACGTTCTGAGTGGCCTGCCGACCTCAGAGCAACCCTACGATCACGAGCTCCGATGGGGTCCCTCCCGAGCTCGCTGTTCTAGGTCTTCGCGAGTTCCCTGCCTGCACCGGTCAGACCGGTCGGCGAAACCGGTCAGACCGGTCCGCCCAGGGTTTTCGCTGTGTTGATCGTTTTGAGGATCGTCGCGCGTTCTAGCGCATTCAGGTGTGTTTGGCGCAATTCTGTGTCAACAGAGAGGAAAGAAGAGAGAGAGGGGAAGCGGGCTGTAAGCTTACAGCCGGCTTGGACACAAGAACGAAGAAAACTTGTGAGAGAGGTATGTGGGCCATATATTAATGATGAACAAACTAACCACTATACGAGTGGGATGAGAGGTAGACTGTAAGGATCTTTGCAGCCTGCAGTCAGCTAAATTATTAGCCTTGCTCTAACATGACGCTCAGTCGGTGTATCGGGACTGTGGTATAGTGCAAGTATCCCTCCATCTCTAAGGCAACCATATTATAACCTTAGACCCTAACCTCTAAACTTCATTGCCTATGACCTAAGTCCTAATAAACCCTATCACCAAGATCTTACTAGTTCACATTGGTGTGCAAAGTACTAAAAATGAGCGGGTGGGAAGTAGAGAAACACCTGTGTGTTTTTAATTGAGGCCTTCCCCCATTTCCATTGCAATAATAGAAATTCAAGAACTTTGGTGAAATAGAAAGGAAGGGGAGAACTAGAAAGGCAAAGCATCTAGTTACCCTATGCCCCTAACCTGATTCAGGGAGGTAGCCTAGGTAGGACCTCGGACGAGAGACAAAAACCGAACATATGATAAAGCCAACACAGTTGATCTGGGGCACACCATGCACCCAACCAGCAACATAACAAATTAAAAGTAGGCTAATACGTAGCAGACGGAACAAGTAAAGGCTTTAAGGCATCGCTTCACCCTTCGGACTCATGATCACTTGCATCTTGACCGCCATTAGGTGGGGGAGTAGGGGGTGGGGGTGGGGGGGGGGGCAAGTAGTCTGGGGGAAGCTCGACGCTTCCTAGAGATCATCTGGCATCCTACGAAAGAAGCGCATTCACACCATCTTTGATCTGCGTTTGAGACTCCTCCATGTGTATACCTATCCATGAATTCAAAAAAGAACAAGCATGAAAAACTATTTTCGCCAGATGTTTTATCCATTTGGACTCGAAGCAAGCTCTGTTCATAGCTTTCTAGATAGCCCAACAAATTGCCGCTAGGGAAAAAGCATGAATTTGAGGCCTGGCAGGTAGCCATTCGCGGCACCAGTTCCAATATTGCCCTAGGGAAGTAGGGATGTTATTGGCTCCAATGGAAATGACCACAATGCTCCGCACTACTCTAGCCACCGGATAATTAAAAAAAGGTGGTGTATAGATTCTATGTTCCCAAAAAACCGACATGTGGGGTCTCCTTACCATTTTCTTCTAACCATATTGTCTTGGGTTAGTAAGGCACCATTCTCAAGGAACCATAAGGAAATCTTGATTTCATAAGGCAATTTGGCTTTCCAAATCTATTGAGAGAATCACCATTGTCATCATTTGTCAACCGATCATAAGCACTTTTAATAGTGAACACACCTTTAGCTAACTATACAAGAAATCACATCAGGACCCATGGAAAAGGGAGAAGCAATTTTTTTTTGTTTTATGTGTTCCCATTGCTCCTACAAAATTGTTGGGCGCCATCTTCTGAAAGAGATTGCTCCTCTTATATCAATAAGTGGGATATGAGATGCATAGGGGTTTATCCCCCATCCAACAATCCAGCCAAAGCGTACTTATGCCATCACATTTAGTTTTCCCTCAGCCAAGTAGATATATCTGACTTTCAATAAGTCTTTCCAAATAGGGGAATCATCAATTCTAGGTTTAACAGTGCTAATCAAGCCATTCTGAATGTATTTAGCCTTTATCAAACCTTGCCAAATGCGATCCTCATTATCCAACTTCCACCACCATTTACAGAGCAGGCTATGATTCATCTTTCTTTTGTTTTTCAGGACTAGCTCTCCATTTTTTTTACTTTTGCACAAGGTATCCCATTTGATTAGGTGATATTTCCTCTTAAGCCCTCCATCTTGCTAGAAAAAAAGTTCTTTGTTTGTCAAGAGAGCCAATGACAGACTTTGGAAGGAGATGCATGGACATATGGTGAATGAAGGAACTAGATATATAAGGAAGAGTTAATAAGAGTGGCTCTCCCTGCAATAGACATAGAACCTATGTTCCAAACATCCAATTTCTTCTTGTTCTTCTCAATCAGGGAAGCGCAATCAGCTACATGTAAGTTGCTAGGGCTTACCGGATGCCTAGGTATATGATGGGAAACTATCCCATTTGTTAGTTGAAAATATTAGGGAATTCCTTTCAAGATCAGCATCTCCTCCATTAATCACCGCAATCTCACTCTTTGAGATGTTAATTTTGAAGTTGTCAGACCCAAGGCCATGGGATACCTGATGGACATGGTTTCATATAAATAAAGAAGTTTCATATTCCATGGACCATCCATGTCATTTCCTAAGCAAAGAACAATATCATCAGCGTATTGTAGCACAACGACCCCATTGTCAATCAAGTTGTTACTTGCCAGCTCAGTAATCAAACCATTTCTCTGAGCTTGTTTAATTATTCTTGTGAGTCAATCAGCAACAAAATTAGAGGATATGGGAGAAAGCGGGTCTCACTGTCTTACATCTTTATGGCTCACAAAATTAGGTCCAATCTGGTTGTTCAGTTTGACACTGACAGTCCCACCAGAAATTACTTGTTGGATCCAACCACACCAAATCTCATTAAAGCCTTTTTTGTTTGATACTTGTAAATAAAAAGGCCCAATCCACTTTATCGTAGGCGTTTTTGAAATCAAGTTTTAAGACTAGTCCAGCCTTGCTCTTTATCTTAGTTTCATGAAGCACCTCATGTGAGGCTAAGACCCCATACATAATATTCCTACCTTTCATAAACATTGTCTGCTCCTAGCAAATAAGTTTCTCAGCATAAGAGGCAATTCTTAAGGTCAAGACCTTAGTTATCCATTTGCAAAGGCAGTTGAGATGGCAAATAGGGTGAAATTGTTGTATTTTAGTAGCTTCAGAAACCTTCGGTAAGAGGGTGATTAAATCATAGTTAATCCTTCTAACATCTAATTTTCCTTTATGGAAGTCATCAAACATTTCAAGTGTCATTTTTCACAATCTTCCCACAATTCTGGAAGAAATCAATGTGTATAGCATCTGGTCCAACAGTAAGCGTGCCTCGCAAGTCCTCTTCTTGCATCTTGAAAAGGGATTTCTCCTTCTCCCTGATTACGTTGTGACAAGATTAAGTCCCCTCACCAGAGATGCCAGTTCTTGAGAACTTCCATCTTAGAAATCCTAAGAGTATGACACAACAAGATGCAACCCGTCCACAGAGAACCTCCCTCTAGGGTAGTTGCCGAGGGATGATGTCCAGAATGGACTAGTGGGGAGCAGTGTGGTTGCAGGGTTAGGTAGTAGAGACTTCCCTTGTCACTCGCAAGTACTCTTCTAGCATCTTTTGCTCGAAGCAATCAACAAATATCAGGAGGGCGGGAGCTTTCTAACTGAGAACACCAATTGAGAGCCATGTTTTTAGAGCTTGGGTGCTTCTCGAGTGAACTCATCCTCGCCATTTATAGCCGCGTTTGGATCACTGGGAGACGACCCGTGACACTAAAGACACAGCAGTCACGAGTGTAATAGGACGGATTCCCGCACAGTGAATCTTCACGTGAATGCACAGTAAAGAGATAAACATCCCGGGTTTTATTTTTAAGATATTATGGGTGTAATTAGTGTGGTATATCCAATCCTATCATTTTTCTGGGATATGGCCCGAAAAAGAGATCTTTCAGGTATCGGATCTGATTATACTTGCTGATATTTTTTAGAATAAAATCGGATGCCACGAATTAGATCCTTAATTCCAAATCTTGGCTCGGGGGTTTTCCACAAGATACAGTATTTTTATTTAGGCTCGGGGGTTGCTGGATATGTGGCATCAGATATTTATTTTTCAAACTTTTTTGTAAAATAAAGAAAGAAAAAGACTGAAGTGACCCTCAACCTGATTCTACGATTCAACCGAAGGCTCGGGGGCTACTCCATATGGAGTGCAAGTACTTCACGCATCATATATGATAAAAAATTCAAGGCATAAGCACCTCACAGCCTCAAAACAATTAGAAGTACTTGGAAGACTACTCAAAGTATTCAAAGAAAGGCCCAGAAGCTATTAGATGGATACTCTGATCAATTGAAGTACTCGAAGAAGCCTCTACAAGTACTCGATGCCTGCAAGACTCAGCTACGAAGAGCTCGGGGGATTGCCAGACTCGGGGAAGTGGGACTGCTCATAGGCATAGAATATTCTAGAGTACGGGATAGCGCTTGGATGCACCTTACCTGTTTTGTAACTACCCGAATAGGCGTAGAACTAACTGTAGTATAAGGAAACTACCCAACCAGATTGTAGTAGGACTCCAATAGTACTCCGCTAGGATTTTCCATGTAACCCTGTCCCCCCAGAGTACATAAGAGAGGGCAGGGACCCCCTCGAAATATAACAACAAAACCTAAGGCAATAAAAGCAACCATACAAGACGTAGGGTATTACGCACCTCGGTGCAAGGAACACAAGGATTTAGACAGGTTCGGGCCACGAGATGTGTAATACCCTACGTCATGTGTGGTTGCTTGTATTACCTTAGGTTTGTTGATCTTTTTTGAGGGGATCCCTGCCCGCCCTTATATATCTGGGGGGACAGGGTTACATGGAAAGTCCTAACCGAGTATAGTTGGAATCTTACTACAACACGGTCAGGTAGTTTCCTTGTACTGCAGCTAGTTCTACGCCTATTCGAGTAGTTACAAGAGAGGTAGGGTTCATCCATGAGCTATCCCTTACTCTAGAACATTCTATGCGTATAAGTAGACATGCTGCCCTGGGCCTGACAAGCTCCCGAGCTCTTCGTAGCCGAGTCCTGCAGGCGTCGAGTACTTGGTGAGGCATCTTCTAGTACTTCAGAAAGTCTGATCATCCTTCTGGTTGCATCCGGGCCTTCCTTCAGGTACGTCGAGGAGTTTCCAAGTACTTCCGGCTGCTCCGAGGCTGTGAGGTGCTCAAGCATCGAAATCCTTAGGTTGAATCACAGAATCAGGTTGAGGGTTACTTCAGTCTTTTTCCTTCATTATTTTCCAAAAAAATTAAAAAATAAATTATTGATTCTACATGTCCCGCGGCCCCCGAGCCTTAAATCAAAATCCCATATCTTGCAGGTAGTCCCCCGAGCAAAGATTTGGAATTAAGGATCTAAGACGTGGCATCAGATTTTATTTCAAGAATATCTGCAGGTTTAATCAGATCCAATATCCGAAAAGATCCCTTTTTCAGGTAATATCCCAGAAAAATGATACGATTGGATATACCACACTAATTACATCCGTAATATCCTCAAAAATAAAACCCGGGATATTTATCTCTTTACTGTACGCTCACATGGAAATCCATTATGTGGAGAATCTGCACTATTAGACCCGTGATTCCTGACACTATAGCATCACGGGTTGTCCTCCAGTGAAACCCACACGACTATATAAGGTGGGTGAGAGGCCTTGCTAGAAGCACCAATAGTCTGAAGCCATGGCTTGCATTTGGTGTTCTTGCTCTTGCCCTCCTGAAATTTGTTTAGTGTTTTCCAGCAAAAGATGCTAGAAGAGTGATTGCGAATGGCAAGAGAAGTATCTGCTGCCAAACCCTGCAACCCTGCTTCTCTCAGTGGATCCATGCTAGAAATCATTTCCTTGCAT
This sequence comes from Panicum virgatum, assembly GCF_016808335.1. Lineage (NCBI taxonomy): Eukaryota > Viridiplantae > Streptophyta > Magnoliopsida > Poales > Poaceae > Panicum > Panicum virgatum. Next base: position 14,254,890 of record NC_053145.1, read on the forward strand.
ATTCCAATGAGGCAGGTTCTATGTGGATGGGTTGCATCTAGTTATGTCATACTCTTGGGGTTCCCAGGTTGTGGGTATCCAAGAACTGACATCTTTGGTGGAGAGACTTAATATTGTCACAATGTATTTAGGGAGAAGGAGAAATTCCTTTGGAAGATGCAAGAAGAGGTCTTGTGAGGTGCTTACTGTAATCTGCCTCCTTGCTCTTGAAACTTTTCTCCCAGAATACAAGTATCATTATTCCCTTAGTGGGAATAACAAGTTTGTACTTTGTCACGGCCTCGGGCCGATCTAGTTACAGCAGGCCTCGCCCAGGAGATCCAGGAGGTATGCGTGCACGTCCGAGTTGTTGTAAAGCTTTAGAAGAAGTACTTGAATTGTACTATCGAGGAGTTTATTATGTCGAGTACTTTTCTCTTTTTCCTGGAATGTAATCCCAGAAGAAGGAAAGTTAAGTCGAGTAGTTGTCAAGGGATGTGAGTGTTTTCTTTTTCCGGAATGTAATCTCAGAAAAAAGAAATGCCTCAGAAAATCCCGCTTTTACCGTAAATGGTAACTGACTCTTAGACTTCTAGGTATTTACCATTTTGCCACCGCTACTACTATTTAATAGTGTGGTAAACTAGGTTTTACCCCACCGGCCGCCATTTTCCCCCCTTTGTTGTTTAGATCTGTTTTCACACCTCTTGCTATTTCCAGATCTAATCCTTTCCCTTGCCTTCTCTAGTGCCCAATTCCTTGGTTAGGGTTAGCCATTGTATGCGCGTGAAGACACCAGTGCATTTCCAGATGGCACCCAAGAAATTGACAAAGGGCAAGGTTGTGGCAGCGCAGCTGACCCGCGATGAGGGATGGGTGCCAAGTAAGTGCTCTGACTCCGACTTGGAGGCCCTTGTTTCTGCGGGTTTATTACCAGCAAAATTGGTTATCCAATGGCGTCCTGCCTGGGGTCAAGATTGTCCGTATGAAAATACGGGCGAAATCGTTGCTTTTGTCCCTTATTTTGAATGGGGATTGGGGCTCCCTTGTTCAGCATTCTTCTCTAGGCTCCTGTCTTACTACAGGATCCAGCTTCACCACTTGACCCCAAATTCTTTTGTTCATATTTCCATCTTCATACATTTGTGCGAAGCTTTTCTGGGCATTGAGGACCATTTTGAGCTCTTTCGGTTCCTGTTCCATCTGAAGCCCCAGCCATACTCCAACAATTTAGATGTAGTAGGTGGTGCGGGTCTCCAGCTTAGACAGGGGAAGGATAAAGTGCATATCCCCTATAAGCCTTCTAGCAAAGTAATCGACTGGAAGCCAAAGTGGTTGTACATAGACAACCAATGGGAAACCCTTCCAGCAATTACCCCAGGCCCTCCGACTCAGAGGCCTGAATGGAATAAGAAACAAGTTGACGATAGCCAGATCCCCGAGCTACTTGATAGGATTGCCAAGTTAAGGCAAAAGAACACAACTGGGGAGGCTGTTGTATTCGACTGGTTGAAGAGAAGGATCTAGCCGCTGCAGGCTCGAGAGACACTCGGGTTTGAGTATCAGGGAATAAGTGACCCATCGCGGTACTCAGAGGAAGAGATCTCTGATGAGGAAGTCTTTAGTCGAGTGCAGCGACTGCTTAAGAATGTGAAGGATGTCCCTTTTATTCCTGATACTTTCTCTATGGCGAATCCTCCAAAGAAGGTACGAGTCAAAGTAGTCGATTAATGATCATCGAGTACTTTGTCAGCAAGATTCTAATAGAATTTGCTTTTGTGCAGGAGGACGTGGAGCTGTATAAGAGCAGCCCTCCCTTGCCAGGCACTGATTGTCCTTCCCACCTTCTCCCATGCGCTCTTACACGATCAACCCATTCCAAGAAGAGTCTTGTCTTGTGGAAGATTGCATAGATAGTATTGGTATCTAATTTTGATTGTGCAGATGATGGGGAAACGGCTAGTGATGACAATGATGGGAAGCGCAGACCCACCCCGAGTGGTGGTACCCGGGCGGATCAACCAAAGGGTACCCAATTGGTGGCGCGGAAGCGTCCTAGCTCTACACGGGCCACTAGCGACAGGTAAGTAGCTAGATTGGTGCAATCGAGTACTTTGTTGAAGTTTTTCGATTTGCTTTTGTAATCTGTGAATTCCTTTTTAAGTTCAACAGCTAAGATGCCACGGAATACAGCATCTGGGGATGATGCTGTGGTGGGAACGAAGGTCCCTTCCACCGCAACGGACTCATCAAGGGGACGGGAACTACTCAGCCGCAGAAATCTACGCCGGCGAGTAGTTCCAATATCAGTGATGCTGGGAACGCCGGGAGCGGTGTTTTAATCAATAAGCCGCTAACCAAATTCGCCATAAAAAAGCTCTCCGTAAGAAGAGCATCTACGTAAGTTTTTGGTACTTGTTTACAGATTTATATCTCTGTGTCGAGTGCATTTTAACTCTGATGTGCATTCTCAGTGATGCACTCCTGGAAGCAAGGGGGACAACTGAAGTCACTTCAACCCCCAAACCTTTAGCGCAGAAGCCCCCGATTACTCCAGATGTGGATGCTCGTGAGGTTGAGGAGATGGTGAATTCCATGCTGCGGGATTCACCCACTCCGGATGCTGAGAAGGGTTGCGAAAAGCTCCCATAGGAAGGAGGAGGCGAAAAGCACTCAGAGGAGACCCCCATAGGTAAGCTTGTTATGCCTTTTCTCCGATTTCTTTGTTCTCATTTTATTGGTTTTTGTAACCTAAGTTTTTTCTCTAGATTCCCAAAATCAAGGGAATACTGTGGTGAAAATTGATGAGGCCCCACTGTTGGCACTCCTTAGCCTAACGAATTACTCCGCAAGTGCACAGAGACCGATTGTAGCTTTCACCAGGTGAGTAAGCCTGGGATATCAAATCCAAGGAACGATAAGCTTCGACTAGTGGTCTGGAGCGATTCAGCCGGACCCGCTAAGGAGCAGAGGTACGAGGATAGAGGGCTTATCTCCAGATAGAGTCCTAATTACTAAGATAACTTGAGATGCTACTAACTTGATCTGTTTCGGCGGCCTAAGTGAAGGGTTCAGAGAGGGATGAGAAGGGCCCCAATATACTTTTGGCAGCTACTGCTATGAAAGCACCCGAACGTGGTGGACTACTAGGGATGGACAAGGCTGTCACCACTTGCCGCCTACCACTGTGGTACCGTGGGGTGGAACACAACCCGAGGTAACTACCAAGTCTAAGCACCACGCCTAAACTATCGAGTCACTGACTTCCGCCTCGTGCTAAGGCAAGAAGAAACACCAAATGGATAGAGCTTGCTATCCACGCAGACAAAGGATCCCACATATCAAAGAGAGAGACTAAGCAAGTAACCTAAGTAAGAAATAAACTAGCGAGAAACTAAATATAAGCGAGGAAAACTTACTTGATTATAAGATTCCCCTGAGGTGGGTACAAGATGGGGTAAGGTCAAGAGAACTCAACTCCGCCCCTTTAGCCCAGCTTCCGCCAAAGCTCTCACCTCACACTCTCCCTATTCTACTGAAGATGAAACTGAAACTATGAGGCACTCAAGCTCCCAAGGTGTGTGTTACAAGTGAGGTGAGGGGTCCTATTTATAGCTGCCATGGTCAGTGAAACTGTTAACCGCTGCAGGCCTACGCTACCTCTTCCTTGTCTTCAACTCCACGCGAAAGGGCGTCATCAGAGACTGAGAAGTGGGGTCGGGCGGCCTCCCCTAGGCTGGCCTGCCTGGGGGTGGCGCCACCTGTCCTCCGACTTCGCATGGACGGCTCTGATCATTCCAGGAGGTCGGTGCTTCTGGAAGTTTGCTCAACCGGCACCTTCTTGGGCCGGGCAGCCTGCCTCTGGCGACCTCTTGGTCCTTTGTTGCACCGTCACGCTCCTCAATGGTTGTAGATCATTCTTGGATAGGTATATGTCTTGTGCTCTGATCATGGCCTAGGTTGGCTTCTCTTTTGGATATGGGTCCAAGCCTTCCGGGTCCCAATTGTGCATTTCTGGATTCAACCCATTAAATTGGCTTGGATTCCCTCTCTATGTGATTTTGGTAAAATTTCATGCCAAGATTACACCAAAAATATGCCGGTCGGACGGAATTGGGCCTTCCGGTCCAAACAGCGTTTGTTTTGGGTCAAATTTGGATATGTTGTTACTGAAGTCAAATAAATACCAAAACTTGTGGAACTCATTAGTAATAGTGGTTATGGAATGGTTAGGGCCTATAATTCATGAAATTAGACAGAGCATTGGTGGCGAAAATCATCGATATCGACCGCCAACACCCACGTACAGAGACAGGTCTTGTGGTGGGGACGAGTACTTCCCTTGCTTCACCGGGAAGTGCCCTGCCTCAAGAAGAGAAGTTGAAGCTTGCGCACAAGCTTTTGTCAGTAAGTAGTCAAATTATTCGAATACTTGTGTTTTGTTTGATCGAGTAGTAGATACTATTCTTTTACCTTTACACTCATCAGGAGTTGTTGGAGCAGGGGATTAGCCATCCCCGGGACAACTCGGAGCTACTCGCTCTGAGGGAGCAGGTGACAATGCTCTCATCCTAGAAAGCCGCGCTCTAGGAGAAAAACAAGAAGATCTCCAAGGCTAAGAGAGGTTAGTCTTTGCCTTCTAAATTGAAGTCGACTAGTTTGATTCGTCTGGTATTTATAAGAGTTTTTCTTTTAATCGAGTACGCATCCCTCACAAAATTGTTAACAATTGAGGAAAGCTTGGTATTGGATCTAAAGATTTTTATGTACCGAAATGTAGATGAGATTGAAAAGCTCAAGAGGATAAAGGCGGACTCTGACAAAGAGATGGCAACAGCTCTCCAGAAGCTGAAGGAATTGTAAGAATCCAAGGGCTCGGTGCAGCAGGAGCTCAAGGAGCTTAAAGTTGCTGCTCAAGCTGTGGCGGACATCGTGGAGATCCCAGAAGGGAATGCGGACGAGCCGCTCACATTGGCGGGGAAGCTGCGAAAAGTTCCCGAATGCTTTCAGCAGTATGTCTCCACGACCACCCGGCAGTACGTGGGACACGTACTCGGGCTGGTTAAGTCCTACTGGCCATGCACGCCACTTGATCCGCTGAGGGAGGGTGCTAAAGCAGATTGCAGTAATGATCAATTTGATCAATATCTTGAAGAAACCTCTACTATTGCGGATAGGATAGTGGACAGCTTGAACAAGTCCTAATCTTCATGAATTTTTGTAAAAGGATAATGTAATGGGCTGCTGGTGCACCAAGTACTCTTGTGTACAAATGTTTGAATTTGTGTTTCATTGAGTACTTGTTTGTTTTGAAAGGATTGTATGATCCTTTGGTTTGTCGAGTAGTATTACTTAGAAAGTATCATAGAGAATACTTTATAAGCTCTAGCGGCATCGCGCCTACTCGATCTTACAAAGTATCGTACCTGTAGGTATTTGCCTTAAGAGGCGAAGTGTTCTCGAAAGTGACGAGTAGATTGGTTCTATTTCCAATTTAGTGCTGACCATTTAGGATTGAATCCCATAGGATTAACCAAGTGGAAAAAGCACTAGGAGAAAGTACTTAGGCCGTAGCCTGATGCAGATTTCCTTTGAAGGGAAATGATTGTTGGAGCAGTGTTCTATGAACTTGGTTGTCCAAGCAAGCGAGAAACTCTCGTCAACTACTCAGGGTACCAAGAGAAAACGAAACACCCTATGAACTTGGTGTCCCGAGCAGGCGGAAAGCTCCCGTCAACTACTCGGGGCAGAGAGTCCTTAGTGTAACACCCTCGGTGGTCCAAGCAAGCGGGAGACTAGCATCAACTACTTGGAGTACCAAGAACTTAATTTTTGTTCTGCTCCTTGATTTTGGAGTAATTTTTAAAGTTGACCGGTTAGGATAGACCTCGTCAGGTGACCCAAGTAGGAAAAACTTTAAAAATATCCAGAAACCTTACTCGATCTAGCAAGTAGGATGTCTTCTTTTGAAGACTGGAGTTATCTTTAGAGTTGACCGGTTTGGACAAACCTCGTTAGGTTGCCCAAGTGGGAAAAACTCTAGAGATATCCAGGACCTACTCGAGTCAGTGAGTAGGGTGTCCTACCTAAGGACTGGAGTGATTTCTAAAATAGACCTGTTAGGATGAACCCCATCGAGTTACCCAAGTTGGACATTTATTTTAGAAATATCCAAAACCTACTCGAGCGAGCAAGTAAGGTGTCCTACACAAGGACTGGAGTGATTTCTAAAATAGACTTGTTAGGATGAACCCCGTCGAGTTACCCAAGTTGGACATATTTTAGAAATATCCAAAACCTACTCGAGCGAGCGAGTAGGGTGTCCTACACAAGGACTGGAGTAACTGCTAAAATAGAATGGTTAGGATGAAACCCGTCGGGTTACCCAAGTGGAACATATTTTAGGAGCACTTTTTAAGGTAGGCCATAGCCAAAAACTACTCGATCGATGCTCTTTGTTGAGCGAAGCTTGTGGAGTAGTGTAAGGAGCGGGGTATAGGTCGCATGAGTGAGAGCAAAGTAGTCGACTTGTAAGGAAATCAACTTTTATTGAGAATTGTCGTGATTACAGAAATTGTAAAATGACAGACTCTAACTCTTAAGACCTACCCCTTGCTCATAGTAGTAGATACTTGGGAAATGGTTTACATGACTAAACATGAAAAATATTTGGAGGTAATTCTAGTCATCATGGCGGTCGACTAGATATTGGGTAAAGTTTCCTTCACCAGGGGCACTCCGAGGGCTTTACGGAGTGTGTTGCACTCGAAGACTGTGTGGGTGCTCTTTGGGTGCATGAAGCACTTGCGTAGGAGCATTTTGTTGATCCTATCTCTACAGAGAGATGTTTCCCCATGGTGTTGGGTGCGGGGCTTGCCCTGAGGGAGGGTACTTGCCGGCCTGCGCTTCTTGAAGGATGCAAAGGCGTGTGCTGGGATGCAATAGTTGGAAGAAGGGCTGTAAGCCTCTATTTCCTGATGCTCTTTTTTCTTGAGATAATCACGTTGCGTGCGTCACGGCCAACGTTGATCACATTGCGGAGATCGCTGTTTGAGTAGTCGTAGTTGTCGCCCTGCTGTTCTTGTTGGTGATTGGCGATGCGCTGGCACCTGAACACCCTTTTTTGATTGAGCAAGCGACGATGCTCGTAGAGATCCTCCGCTGCAGGCTCTTCCTCTAGTTGGACGGTCACTGTCACAGTTGGTGGAGCTGCAGGTGGATCTTGTTTGATGGTAGTCTTGACTTCTATGACTGGTGATGGAGTAGCTTCCATGTTGTCGGAGAGGTACTCATCGTAGTCATCAGAATTGTAGTCGTCGAGGTTGACGTGCTCCATTGGATCATCGTCTGATTCGTGGAGCTCAGAGATGCAAACCATGAGGATTTCACGGCAAAGGTCCTCAACCTCTTGGTCTTGTTTGCTTCCTGACATATCTATCGGGGCGCCATCCTAGAACGGGAGATCGGCTAGCAGGGACCTAGGAGCCTTGAGAATTTGAGGGCGTGTCTCCTCCAGGCACACTGTCCATCCTTGTGGCGTCGCATATATGACCAATTTGGGCAAGGAGTCCTTATCGGATTTGGAGTTCATAGTCGAGTTGGATTCGACCTCCTTGCTGTACTGGATTAAGTCATCTAGTTCATACTCCGGGTTGTAAGAGTACTCGGAGTCGGAATTTGTTAGGCCACCGATTTTGGAGTATGTGTGTTTTGGGTGAGCGAGAAGCGGGATGCCTATTTCTACGCGGAGGGCGTTCTCGTTCATCCAATGTAGCCATGACTGGGTAGGAGTCAGCCCTTCTGGCTCTTTGGTACAAGGCTTGTCGAAAACCGACTTGCCAGATGATTCAGGTGCTTTGGGTGCCCCCTTTTTCATTTTTATCTTGACTAATTCCCAGAGGGTGTCTGCCATATCTGGTGGATGGGCCATGGCTTCCATAAACAAGTCGACGTCGTCTGACCAATCCTCGAGATCATCATATGGTTCAAGGTTGTCGAGACTTTCCATGAAATCTTGATCGAATAGTGGCTTAGAGATGTCGGTTGGCTCAGGAATCCACTTGTGAGCAAGTTTTGGTGAAGAGTTCTAGGGTTTCCCGGAGAGAGGCGGTCCCATTAGAACAAGCTGAGGGTTTGCCTTTTTGGGTTTCCCACAGATCTCTCCTCCCGAATTCTACTTCTTGTTTTGCAGAGTACTCTGAGCCATGTTAATGCAATTGATGAGCATAGAGTCTACTCGATCGATCCCTGAGAACATATCTCCCGACTGTTCTAGTGGTGGGTTTAATGTTTCTGGGTCCTGCTTTAACTTAGATGAGCCGAGAGTGGATTCTACGAGCTTGATGCATCCCTGAATCGATCATGAGACTCGATCTACTCCTTCATGTAGTTCTGAATTGACGATCTTAGGGTGTTTGATTAACTTGAGATAAGCCACATATTTTCCGAGGATTTTGGAAGACTGAAGATTTTCGGGACCAGAGTTTGCATCGGACTCAGCTGACTCGTGAGTTCGAGTTGGAGTCGACACGTTTTCAGTGATATCTGAATCTAGCTCGAGTAGAGCTTGATCTCCGCCGAGTTTGGCAGTGCTGCTGATTTCGGCGGATTGGTTGTTTGTTTTCGATTCAGACGCTTTGGGCGTGATGAGGTGCCTAAAGAAGCCGCCCGATCCATCGGTCGTGTAAGTCTAGGAACCGAAAATAAGGGTTGTGCCCTCGGGCACGTTGTTGGCATTGCTTGATCTGGCCATCGAATTCGCCGATGAACTCGCCGAATCCCCTACCTGGCGCGCCAACTGTCGGTGTTTACCGCCAAGCCTACTCAGGGATACCCTTAGCAAGAGGATTATAGGTACGGATCGACTGCTCTGGAACTCAATGGTATAAGGAACACAAGGGTTTAGACAGGTTCAGGCCGCGAGATGCGTAATACCCTACATCCTATGTGGTTGCTTGTATTGCCTTAGGCATTGATCTATTTTGAAGGCGTCCCTGCCCGCCCTTATATATACGGGGGGATAGGGTTACATGGAAAGTCCTGGCCGAGTATAGTTGGAATCCTACTACAACACGGTCGGGTAGTTTCCTTGTACTGCAGCTATATCTACTCCTATTCGGGTAGTTACAAGAGAAGTAGGGTTCATCCATGAGCTATCCCTTATTCTAAAACATTCTATGCGTATAAGCAGACCCGCTGCCCCGGGTCTGACAGTGGCTAAACACCAACAGGCACCAACTTCTTGGCCACCTCCACGCCTGTTGACATTTCTTAGCACAATCACTAGGAATGGTTAATCCTTAGCAACAGCACCAGAAATGTCTATTGGCAATCCTTAGTGCAATCACTAGAAATGAGGGCGCCGAACCCATCCTTGCAACTGCACCCAAGGGGTGCTACTCTCGTGGTATAATCAATACGATTACAGATGGATCCGCAAGCGCACGGATATACCATTGTAGCATTTCACCCGGAGAGTAAGGGTATCATCATTTATTTGTGTCCCAAAGGATGGCAGTGGCAAAGGTATTGTACTCAACATTAACCATGACATTGTGCCTCAAGCAATAGGCAATAATCTAATAGGGGTAAGTACAGATAAAGAATAAGCAAGGGTAATGTGACACAACACACATCCACACTCCAAGAGGAAGGAATAAAGGAGAGAAACTATAAAACAAAGAACTGCTCTATCCTACGTCAAGTCAGCTGGAGCTTAGGCTAGGTTAGGTGTCCTAGTGCTTCTATCCAAAGCTGGGGTCATGTTAGATCATGGTTAGGACTACAGGTGCCAGGAAAATGGGATAGCAGGGAGAAGGTCCCGCATCGGAGTACATCCAGTCTCATTACCTCTTTGCATGAACTCCTACACCGAACCCGAACGTTAGGGAGTACGCTAAACGCAACACCACTGTTACGCCGGACGGACAGGGCTGTCAACACCTGCTGTCTACCCCAGTCACACCATGGAGCACGGTCATATCTGAAGGATCCCACATACACGAGCACCATGCTCGTGTATGAAGTCACTACTCTAGTGCCCCCAGGTCTCCCACCCTTCGGATGGACGAGTAAAACACTAGAGCAAGCCCGAAAGCACAACAAACCTCTATCCATACCCGGATCATCTGGCCTAACCAAGACTGTAGCATAACTTATGAACGATCTAAGCATGGATTGATAAACTATCAAGATAGTAAAGTAACCATGGCAGAACTCTATATTATGAATAGAAGTCTGACAAGTCGGATACAAAGCCACACCAGGAGCTGAGGATTGCTCAACGACCCCGAGGACGACTTGCTCACTAAAGAGAACTAGCCTAGCTCCACTACCTAGCTAAGAGAGCAAGAGAGAGGAGAGCCTTCTTGGAGAGAATGGAATGAAGTGTGTGTGTGTGTGTGTGTTGAGGGGGGTGGAGAGAGGCCCTATTTATAGCTCTAGAGGTCGGTTTCCTGCCAACGCACATATGGAAGGTGATCAGGTGCCTTGGCAGCTACTCCTCCACGAAGTGCACCTGGACGGGAACCAGGCCAGGTTCGGCCGACCCAGGGGATCGGGCGACCCCACCTGGCAGCCCCTTGGCCTGATCCTTTGCTGAGTGGTTGATTTGTTGGATCTTATCCTTATCCTCTAGTGCATCTTGCGTGGAGGCCCCGTTTCCTCTGACATGTGGGCCCTCTTTGTAAGGGTGTGACGCTGGATGCGATATTCTGCGTAGTTGTAAGGCGTCTACTGCGTGTTTTCGTCTTATTCCGCTCCTGCTCATCTGAAATGTACAAAACTCAAAAACAACTATGGAGCGAGGTTAGCGATACAAATATGTGAGTAAGGCATGTGGTTTTCCTTTATTATTGAGTATAGTTGACAGGTGAAAATGGCACTTAAGCACCGTCAACAACTCCCCCAAGCTAGCCTTTTGCTCGTCCTAAGCAAAGTTTTAGACTTAGGTTGTTGATCAGGAGTTGCTACAATGTCGCATTCCTGACTTATGCCCAAGGCACAACCAAGTGTTCTTACCTTTATTCTGAATAAGTTGGCCTTGTTCGCACCTTTTACCTTACTACTGTGGGGCTTAGAGCATCATCCTCATCTTTGGCAGTTGAGGGTCAGAACGGCTTGTAGAGTACCACTTACCACTCCTTTGTTCAACCGTCAATCCGGAGGTTTTATAAAGTTTTTGAAAAGAAATATTATAATTCCTCGGGTGATCTCTCGGATCGCTCAATGTGTTTCATTTCTCACCAAGGCCTTTTTATGCGCCTATCTTTTTTCATCCTACTTCTAATGGCTTCTTTTTGGTGGATCTATAGGTATGGAGGATATAATGGCAAACTTCTTCTCATATTTCGCTAAGTCAAAGACCGGATCCGAAGGAGAAACAAGTCATAAGCCTTGATCAAGATATGCAAGTGTGTGGATATTTTTGGTGGATGATGGATGATAACTCCTTTATAAGAATTCTCTTTCCCTTGTAATGTTTTTGGTATGGGCTATATTTTTCTTTTTTCTCTCTCTTTTTTTTGACATACCTTGTGGGTGTGTGGCATACCTTCTTTGGGTATGCATCTTCTCTTTTTTTTGACATGCCTTGTGGGCATGTGGCATACCTTCTTTGGGCATGCATTTTTTATTTCTTTTTGTATAGCCCATACATTATAATGATAACTTTGGAGAGAAATAAACATGGCACGTCTTGGAGTTTTATTTGTGGATGGATAGGGGATGTACTTGCTATCTTCTAGGTGTAGAAGTATAGCATGTGAGTGGACGTGTACGTGATCTTGATCATGGGCGTATGAAGTGATTCTCTCAAAGGGTCACAACAATTTGACAAAGCTCAATGAGAAGACAAGTTGCATATGCAGAAAATGCTTTTCAAACTTGTAACTCATATGGCTCTGGATAGAAATTGCATATCACCGAGGAACTTTATTTTATTTTTGTATTTTTGAAAAGACATACTCCGGATATCAAGCATCACGTAGGAGAATATCATAGCAACTCTTTTCAGCCATATTATAACCCACAACAACCTAGATTCGAATTCTGCTTTTCGCTACCCACAAGTTTCAAGCTTAAGGTTTGAACAATTTAGCCACCAAACTCAAAACTTAGGCAGAGCACAAGGTTGTAACTAGGCATAAGAAAGGAACTAACAAAGTAACTATTAATCATCTCAACAAGGACAAACTACACATGCTTACTACACATACTGGAAAGCAAGTAAATATTTTTGGGTTTTTATGGGTTTTGCCAATTTTTATTTGATTTTAGTTATGCAAATTTTTATGTATTTTCAGAATTTTGCAAATTTTTGTTTGGTTTCATGCAAGGTTTTGAAAGCAGTAAAGATAGAGTTTGATACAAGGTACCTCTCATGGGGGTCCTCCCCCAAGCTAGCTTCAGGCTCACTACTGCAGGTTGGGATTAAACCCAGCCCAACGGTAGTAGGCCCTCCACTCCTCCTGGGATTGCTGCTGTTGCTGCTCCAGGTTGCGGATCCTCTCGCCAGTATATCGCTGCCAGCTCTGTGTTGACTCGATGTGCTGGCCCAGCGACTCGTCGATGTTGGTGGTGCGCACGTTCAGCTCGCCCATCTGCCAAGTCAGAGTGGCGAAACCTCTGGACGAAGCTGTACGTCGCGGGGGTCCGCTAGAGATGGAACTGGTGGACCGGTGCCCTGAGGTCTGCCGTGCCCACTCAGTGGAACTGGCACTCTGCCATAATGAACCTCCAACCTCATATTGTTGTGGTTGAGGCTGAGGTTGCTGCTGCATGAACTCCTCCCTTCTGGCCCTGCTTCTTGTAACCCTGCTAGGAAGACCAGAAACACTATGCTGACGGCTCTCCTCTTGTGGAACAAGAAGGATGGTTAGCGAATGGCAGTTATACAAATGATATCCCGCATTTGGCAACGGGATTTCATTTGCATAACCAAGTGAAAAGAAAATCAAGGAGTCATCCGGGCCTTTCTTGAGCGTGTGGCCTTGAACCAAGTACGCCTCATCGATCATAACACAGGGCTCCTCAATGAAAGGAATGGGGTTCCCGTCTAAGATTCCCATGTTTGATGCGATGCGGGTAATCAAAGAAGTGCATTGAATAGGACCCATCATCTGAAAATTTGTGAGCCATTGCTTAACCATTGCTTGTGCGAGGGAGATTTAGATCTTTTTTACCATGGCGTATAATATCATCAACTCATCGTTGCGCACTGGTCGTGGATCATCTCTTGGAAAGAGAGTGATAGCCACCCACTTGTGCATCAAACGAAGAGTCGGGTTTTGAATGTCATTGCACCAAGGTGCAAACTTGCCATGAACAACTTGAACCGAAGTCAAACCCCAAAACTCATGTCGATCAAAACCGCGGCAAGCTTTTGCAAGGGAAACTGGCAAGCGCGCGCTAAAACCAAGGAGGTGACTGAAATTTCTCCAATTAAAATAGCGTTCAACTCCAAAAAGTCGGAAAGAAACACCATCGTCCACCACCCGAAGAGTGCAAAGAAACTGGATGGTGAGGAGACGAGAACCATTCTCCTCAACGGGCACAAAACCATCCCATCCAACCGCATGCCAAACACGAGCGAAGTCAACATCCATACCTATTTTTTTTTGAGAAGGTCCAGATCGAAGGCTCCGATATGACCAAAGCTTCGATTCTAGATCATGGTGTAGGCTTGACGCTAGCGGTCATCTTGCAAGTCGAGTTATGGTGCATCATCTTCATCTATCTCCATGTCCTCGGCTTGCGGTTCTGCAGCTTGCTCCTCGAGCTGTTCTTCTTGTTCGTCTTGCTCGTAATCCATTGTAGTCGGTGTTGGTGCAGGTTCGGGGGAATGATGAGAGCTTGACTTGCCCTACAAACGGGACGAGCCCAACCTCATCATCCTCTTAAGAGCTCCGGAAATTTTCCGCCCTGCACCTCTCATGCTTGCAACAAGAACGAACAAGAACAAACGAGAACAACTCGATTCGGGTTACGTTAGTGAAATGAAAATGAAACTCTTACCCAAAAGTTATTCCTCCAAATATGTGATCAATCTTGCAGCAAAGAAATGAGAGAGAGAGTGTGTGTTCTTGCAATCAAACTTGAGTCAAAATCCACAGGAAACCCGAGCAAGAATGTGTGAGAGGGAGTGAGAGTGGAGAGAGTGAGCATGAGAGCTCATCACCCCTATCTCGGCCTCTATTTAAAGGAATTTGGGCGAGTGCACCCGAGGAAGAGCTAGGCACAACGGTCAGGTAGCCATTGGAGAAGGTGGGGCCCATGAGCCGTTGGTCCTGGGTTGGCCGACTTGTGGGGTCGGCCGGCCCCAGGGTGGGCCCTCTGGTACCCCCCTTTGGCCAGATGCTTCCTCAACGGTTATGAACTTTAGAAATATGGTGCCCGGCCAAAAGTTTGCTCGAAAAGATATAAAAATTATTTTTCCCAAAGGATTTTAAAACTCAGAAAATATTTTTGGTCTTTTTGTAAAAAGGGAACAATGCTAGAAAAATTCCAGCATGCAGAAAACAATTTTGAAAATTTTAAACATACAGTGGAGAAAAATAAATAAGGTGCAAAGAAAATATTGAAAAGCGGATGAAACAAACATGAGATAAATACTAATTTACCATTGGCAAGGGCGCATCGTTTAAAGTCCAATGTGCATGACTTTTCTCCATCGTTCTTACCATTCGTCGGCTCGTCCTGGAGAACTGGACGAGGCCGAACTCTCGACCTTCCGCCACACCTTCTTTTCCTTCTTCTTTCTTTTAGGTGTGGAGGGTTGTTGTTCTGGCTGGGGTTCTGGTGCACCCCAGAGTGCTTGCCTATCACTGTCTTGTTGGATCATGAAGCGCTGCTCTTCCTTCTTCTTGAACCTAAAAAATATATCCTCCCTTCCGACACGGAAACAGATTTCTCCCTTTCCGACATCGATCTTTGCCTTGGCAGACCTTAGAAAAGGTCGCCCAAGTACGAGGTCGACTCCGAGGTCGCCCTCCATATCCATTACCACAAAGTCGGCAAGGACGAAGGAGTCTTGTACTCGTACAAAAACGTGTTCGGCTATCCCTTCGGGATACCGAATGGTTGAATCTGCAAGCTGTACGAGCATAGTTGTTGGGGAAAGAGCAGGATATTCAAGTGCTTCATATATTACCTTTGGCATTATATTCATGCTTGCCCCCAGATCGCATAGGCATCGCTCGAAGTGTTTGATGTAGATCGATCAGCTGATCATGGGGACCCCTGGATCCTCTTGCACCGCTGCCACCATGCCATCCTAAACATCGTTCCTTGGTGGATAGTACCTACCTGCATGGTTATTGCGTGGTGGCCTCCGGGACGAGTTACCCCGTCCGGTAGACACCATGCTGACATTTTCAATGGGAGACTCGGGTTGCCCCGGGATCTTCCCGCTCTCAATAGCAGGTAACAAAACAGCAATTTGTGCAAGCTGGGTTTCGATCATTTTGTTGAAACTTAACTGATTTTTAAGAGTAGAAGACAAAGCTTCAAGCTTAACATTTAAACTTTCTAGGGATTTGTCATTGGCCAAAAGCTTTTTATTTATATTTTCGTTGATTTTAACTTGGCCAAGAACAAGTTCTCTCAAGGGAGGTTGGTTTGAATTGAAATTCGAATTATAAGAAGGATTGTAGTTATTACCTCCCTAAAAAGGTGGATGTGGCTGGTTCCACCCCTGGCCTCCTTGTGGTGGACGGTACCTATTGTTGTTGTTGTTGTTGAGGTATGCGCAGTCTTTACGGGTTTCGGGGCAATCATTTCCCGAATGTCCATCATTACCGCAGGCTTCGCACGTGAAGTGCGAACCCATGGCGTAAACGGGAGCATGGATCGGTTGTTTGCTCCCTTCCTCCATCTTCTTGATTAGGAGGTCCAGCTTTGCGCTAATCATATCCGTCTCTTTGATAGTATGCATGCCTTTTGTACGGGGTTGGAGTCGTTCATCGCTCCACCCCTGATTGGAGACCATCTTCTCGACCAATTCTTTTGCTTTGGCGATAGTCAGGTCGAGGAAGGCTCCTCCAGCTGCAGCATCAATGTTGGCTCAAGATGTCATTGTGAACCTGTTGTAGAAGCTTTGCAGGACGAGCCACTCGTCCATGCCATGATGAGGACAGGCCAGGATGTATTCCTGCAGCCTCTCCCAAGCATCTGGGATGGATTCCATCCCTGTCTGCTGGAAACTTGAAATTCTCCCACGCAGGGCATTTGTTTTGCCTAGTGGGAAGAATTTTGCGAGGAACTCCTTGGAGCATTTGGCCCAGGTGTCGATGTCCTTTTCTTTATAAAACCATTGTTTCGCCTACCCCAGGAGGGAAAAGGGCAACAGACGAGGCTTGACAACGTCAATGGTGACACCCCGTATGACAACGGTGTCGCAGAGCTCCAGAAAATTCTGCAAATGTGCATTTGTGTCCTCGTTCGGCTTGCCACATAATGAGCTAGCCTGCACCATGTAGATGAGGCTTGATTTGAGCTCGAAGTTCACGTCCCCGACATTGATGTTGGGGCCAGTGGCCACATTGTCGGTGGAGGGACAGAGAACTCGCGGAGAGTCTTTTCAGCCATAGCCTCAAGAACGAGTGGTGCTTCCGAAATGGGTTCCTGTGCCGGGAGGATAGCGAGAGAAGGAACGACACGAGATCGTGCCCTTCTCACGAGCCTCTCTGGATTGTCTGTGTAGTTTTTCGGCAAGGAGAAACCGTTCATACACTACCCCTGTCTTCTTTCAAATCAAAAATAAAAAAAGACATAAAGTGACATTAGCATGAAAGAGTAAAGACTATATGCAGAGTACAAGGTCTAAGTTAATATCAGCACAAGATCTTTGTTCACATGCCGTCCCCGGCAACGGCGCTAGAAATGCTTGTTGACATTTCTTAGTGCAATCACTAGGAATGGTTAATCCTTAGCAACAATGCCAGAAATGCCTGTTGGCAGTCCTTAGTGCAATCACTAGAAATGAGGGCGCCGAACCCATCCTAGCAACTGCACCCAAGGGGTGCCACTCTCGTGGTATAATCAATATGATTACAGATGGATCCGCAAGCGCATGGATATACCGTTGTAGCATTTCACCCGGGGAGTAAGAGTATCGTCATTTATTTGTGTCCCAAAGGACGGCAGTGGCAAAGGTATTGTACTCAATATTAACCATGACATTGTGCCTCAAGCAATAGGCAATACTCTAACAGGGGTAAGTACAGATAAAGAATAAGCAAGGGTAATGTGACACAGCACACATCCACACTCCAAGAGGAAGGAATAAAGGAGAGAAACTATAAAACAAAGACCTACTCTATCCTACGTAAAGTCAGCTGGAGCTTAGGCTAGGTTAGGTGACCTAGTACTTCTATCCAAAGCTGGGGTCATGTTAGATCATGGTTAGGATTGCAGGTGCCAGGAAAATGGAATAGCGAGGAGAAGGTCCCACACCGGAGTACATCCAGTCCCGTTACCTCTTTGCATGAACTCCAACACCGAACCCGAATGTCGGGGAGTACGCTAAATGCAACACCGCTGTTACACCGGACGGACAGGGCTGTCACCATCTGCCATCTACCTATGACACCCTAGGTGTCTGCACAGTAGAACTGCATTTACTTTATGCGTCATGTGCTTAATTTGCTTGAACAAGGGTCTTATTTTTTAAAAAAATAAGGTTAATTGTGTCAATATGATTTGATGCAAGGTCCTTCCTATAGTTTAATTTGAATAAGGTGGGCAAATGTTGGTTTTGTGGAGGGTTTCTTTGTAAAATTTAGTGTAATCATTACATGGCAGGAAATTTTACTTTTCAGTCTGAAATTAAGATGAATTTGCTTTGGAAAAGATGAAAGTCCATTAAATTCAAATTCCTTTCTATATTTTCAAAATAACTCTTTAACCTTTGATCAAATCAATTTTTGCACAACACCAAAGTTGTAGATCTTGAAAAGTTGAACAACTTTCATGTTGGGCATTTTTTCATTCGAGCCCTAGTTTAGGAGTTATTTTTGTTTTATAGTAGGACCCCTAAACTTTTCCGAATTTGCAAACAAGTCCAACTGTCATCTTCCACCTCTCTCCCTCTCTGCTTCCTCTGCCGCCGGCGCGGAGAGGCACCGCCCGACACCAAGGGAGGGCCGCAGGCCACCTCCTGCTGCCCACCGCCACACGCGGTAACCCCGCAACCCCCTGGCCCCACTCCTACCCATGCTGGAGCCCTCCTCCCCTCACCACGCTGCCCCGGTCGTGCTCCGTGGCCGCCACCTCGGCGCCGTCGTGGCAAGCTCGGGGAAGATCCCCGGCTTCCCTTCTATAGCACGCACACGAGCACGGCCTCATCCTTTTCCTTCCATTCCGCCACTCACACCCCCTAGTCTCACGCTCCAGGCGCCCCGAGCACCACCGCCCCTCCTCCTCAACTCTGGCGAGCCCGACGCCACCGCGGGTCCGCCCTTCCTGACCTCCTCCACCCACGCCGACCCCGCCTTTAGTAGCGCCCGAGCGTCGCGCATCTCCCAGACCAGGCCATCCCACCCCTTCGCCGCCGGAAAGCCGCCGCCGCCGCACAGAGCTGCCGCCGGCCATCTCCCATCGAGCCAAGCACACCTACAGGTGCGGCTCAGCCCCCTCTTGCTTTTCCCCACCCTAGCCCTCGCCGATTCCGGCGAGCTGTGGCAGAACCACCATCACCATAAAGGCAACACCGACTCAAACACACTTCAAACGGAATAATTCTTGGTCTGTCGGGTAAAGTCCCGATACAACCACCGGATCTCGGATCGAACAAGCATACCAAGCACGAAGGTGAGTCCAGAGATACTACAACCATATATTTTCCAACACAGGCATAACAGTTATTACATCAAGTTCAAAGTATTATTACAGGTCCAAACTCAGTAAAACGTTATACAAAACATAAGTTTAAAGTAGTTTAAGTAGCGGAAAGAAAACACGACGGCTACAACACGTCGCAAAAGGATACCAAGCTAGCATAAGCCAGGTATCACTCATCGGGGTCATTGTTGGCCGGAGACGGATCCCACTCTACGGACCAGCCATAGGGCAAAGAACAGGGCCAAGTCAGACTAGCGGTCTGGTCCTTAAAACTCATACCTGAAACAGGATTCAATAGCAAGGCTGAGTATACTAATACTCAGCAAGACTTAACCGTCAACGGATATACTTAGTCCACTTAGCTAGACTATGCAGGGTTCTGTAAGGCTCTGGTTTTCCTTTTGCTGAAAAGAAATAAAGAGTAGGTCCATAATTTCACATTTTAGCTTTCAATATTTTAGTTGATTAACCATTATATGTAAGCAACTAATTCTAGTCAACCATGGTAGAACTTTAGTAAAACATCAAGATTAATCATAATAATATTACTCTTATTACTCTGTGTGGCAAAGGGATCAAGTAGTCTCAATATCCACGAGAGACGGACGATTCGAATCAGATTTCAACCTTGCAAGGTAAACCTAACACACACGTTTGGAACACCGTCGGGTCGTTCCCAAATAACTGTTGACCTTTCATTCCAGCTTGTGGATAGGGTCACTCTCCCTGACTACAGGGCACCAACTTCCTCCCTACACCCGTGGTGTTGCATAACATAAACATAAATAAAAATCTATCTCTAAGAGAGAGTGAAAGGTATATCCACTCACTGGTCCGATCAGCTACTAGGCTTACCGCGTACCATATTTACGGCATGTGGCTAGTACGTTCAAACACTTAACCACCGCTACCACACACCGCAACCTTAGCAGAATTCATCAACACAGACGGGGTCTTACCCAAGGTCATGATATCGAACATGACCCTGTCCGATGTCCTTATAGTGATTGCAGAAAGTAAACAATCAACTCATATAAGCTCGCGAGTGACAGGCAATCACTCGACTTTTACCGGTCCTATAAGCATAGAAGTTACTCGAACTCAAGTCTAGTGTTCAGTACATAGGTTCCTAGGATCATGCATCTAGGGTTTCAATTCAAATCCTAAGAACTGTAAATGCACAAGTAGTATATAAAGTGCATAATTTGAAATACTGGGTTTATGTCCGGGGCTTGCCTTCGCGGTAGTCACTAGCTAAATCAGCCTTGGGCTCTTCCGGACTTTGGCCCGGGTCTTCAGTCAGTGTAGCAGCGTTCACCTGGACTTCTTGATCACCTCCTTCGGACTCTGGAATCAGCTCGTATGTCCCGTCCGCTAGAACAGTCGTATCTATATGTGATGCAAGAAACGGTATTATAACATACACACTTCGCGATAAAGTTGCAGCCTAATAATTAGTAAACACAACTTAGCATATGGGCAATTGTTTATAGAGTAGTTATTTAACATGTCTTACTACACAAAACAACATGACTAACCTCACAAGACAACTTGATTATCTTCACAAAGTAAGTTTTAGTTAGTTCACATAGCATGTAAATCATGGTTTGCTAAGAATTAAGTAACTCAGTACACAACTAGCATTTAAATTCAGAAACATTACTTCAAACAGGAAGTATAGAGAGCAATCTATCCTGTAAATTTCATACCATTTCATACAGCCAATTATTCAGAATAAAACATTTACTCAGACAGCACCTAGAACAAGATTAAATTCTACAGACTAAACTAGAGCAAATCAGAGGCTACAAATTGAACAGAATATTGATACAGAGTGAACACAACTACTGCAAATTTTTCAGGATTTATCTAGACACAAAACAGAAGTAATAATTTTGACAAAATTAAACCACATATGGTAAAACTAATTAGTACAAAAAGTTTTGTAATGTTTCTAGATCCTAAATTTTTCAGACATGAACATATGACCAAAATAGAGTTTCACAAATATTTTTAGATTTTTCTAAGTAAGGAAACTATTTATTATAATTAAAGACTACTTAACAAGCATTAAATCAAAGATATAATTAAATAGATCTAAAATTTTTCAAACTTGCGCAACAGCAAGGTTTTAGTGACATGCATGCATGGAAAAAGTTTCAAATATAGAACTTTAATATTTCTACCAGCATAAATACATTAGCAAAACTAATAGATCTAGGAATCTTGAAACTTTGACCTAGTTAATGATGTCAAAAAAGGTTCAAAATTTTACCAGGTACTAGTAACACTGCAAGACACATTCTAGCCAAAAACCACATGAAGTTACTGAGTACAACTCCTAGAACAATTAAAGCCTATTTATTCTATTCTTTTTCTTGGATTAACATGCAAACCAAAACTGAAGATGTGTAAGTAACAAAACTTGTAGGTTTTGTAACAAGGATTCCAAAATATTTGGATTTGTATTTTTATGATTTTTCTACGAATTTCTAGGCATTTTCAAAGTTCACTGATTTGAATTCTAGAGTTCATGTACATTTCTCAGTTTAACCCCTGGAAGTTTTTGAATCCTAACAGATAGGCCCTTGGCCGGAGTCAGAGCAAAGGGAGGGTTTGACCGCCGATTCTGGCGAGATGGGTCGCCGGCGGCGAGGGCTAGGGTCGGGAAAAGCAAGAGGGGGCTGAGCCGCACCTGTAGGTGTGCTTGACTCGACGGGAGATGGCCGGAGGAGGCGGGTCCGCGGAGGAGGATGGCCGGCGGCAGCTCTGCACGGCGGCGGTGGCTTTCCGGCGTGCGCTAGAGAAGGGAAGCCGGGGCTCTTCCCCAAGCTTGCCACGGCGGCGGCGAGGTGGCAGCCGCGGAGCACGATCGAGGCAGCATGGCGAGGGGAGGAGGGCTCCAGCGCGGGTGGGAGTGGGGCCAGGGGGTTGCGGGGGTGCCGCGTGTGGCGGTGGGCAGTAGGAGGTGGCCTGCGGCCCTCCCTCGGCGGCGGGCGGTGCCGTTCTGCGCCGGCGGCAGAGGAAGCAGAGAGGGAGAGAGGAGGAATATGACAGTTGGACTTGTTTGCAAATTCAGAAAAGTTTAGGGGTCCTACTGTAAAATAAAAATAACTCCTAAACTATTGTTCCAATGAAAAAGTGCCCAACATGAAACTTGTTAAACTTTTCAAGATCTACAACTTTGGTGTTGTGCAAAAATTGATTTGATCAAAGTTTAAAGAGTTATTTTGAAAACATTGAAATGATTTTGAATTTAATGGACTTTCATCTTTTCCAAAGCAAATTCATCTTAATTTCAGACTGAAAAGTAAAATTTCCTACCATGTAATGATTACACTGAATTTTACAAAGAAACCCTCCACAAAAGCAACATTTTCCCACCTTATTCAAATTAAACTATAGGAAGGACCTTGCATCAAATCATATTTATACAATTAACCTTATTTTTTTAAAATAAGACCCTTGTTCAAGCAAATTAAGCACATGATGCATAAAATAAATGCAGTTCTACTGTGCAGACACCTAGGGTGTCACACTACCCCAGTCACACCGTGGAGCATGGTCATATCCGAAGGATTCCGCATACCCGAGCACCACGCTCGTGTATGAAGTCACTACTCTAGTGCCCCTAGGTCTCCCACCCTTCGTATGGACGAGTAAAACACTAGAGCAAGCCTGAAAACACAACGAACCTCTATCCGTACCCGGATCATCTGGCCTAACCAAGACCGTAGCATAACTTATGAATGATCTAAGCATGGATTGATAAACTATCAAGATAGAGCAACCATTGTAGAACTCTATATTATGAATAGAAGTCTGACAAGTCGGATACAAAGCCACACCAGGAGCCGAGGATTGCTCAACAACCCCAAGGATGACTTGCTCGCTAAAGAGAACTAGCCTAGCTCCACTACCTAGCTAAGAGAGCAAGAGAGAGGAGAGCATTCTTGGAGAGAATGGAATGAAGTGTGTGTGTGTGTGTGTGTGTGTTGAGGGGGTGGATAGAGGCCCTATTTATAGCTCTAGAGGTCGGTTTCCTACCAACACACATATGGAAGGTGATCAGGTGCCCAGGGGGTCGGCCGACCCCACCTGGCCGCCCCTTGGCCTGATCCTTTGCTGAGTGGTTGATTTGTTGGATCTTATCCTTATCCTCTAGTGGATCTTGCGTGGAGGCCCCGTTTCCTCTGACATAAGGGCCCTCTTTGTAAGGGTGTGACGCCGGATGCGATATTCTACGTAGTTGTAAGGCGTCTGCTGCGTGTTTTCATCTTATTCTGGTCCTGCTCATCTGAAATGTACAAAACTCAAAAACAACTGTGGAGCGAGGTTAGTGATACAAATATGTGAGTAAGGCATGTGATTTTCCTTTATTATTGAGTATAGTTGATGGGTGAAAATGGCACTTAAGCACCATCAACAACGCCGTCATCGCCCCACATTGGACAGCCCGAAGTCCAACACGCGGGTACCGCTCGCTTGCGTGTTGCGGTGAGTCATGGTGGAAGCTAAGGGAGAAGGAGGAGGTCGAAAGACGATGATGGAGAAGAAGGCTTGAGGGCTGCGAGAAAGCGCAGTGGCCTGCTATGCCCTCCCCTCTGCTTATATACCTATGGGAGGGGAGGAGGCAAATCGACAAGGGGATCGGCTGCGGCGACGCCTCAACTCCCCCAACGGATTCGGCACGACCTCCATGATGGCGATGTGCGGGAACTAGATGCGGCATTGAAGGGGCTCTTGGCCCCACCACCAACCACCTTTTTGGGTTGATGGTGGGCCCGTGGGCTACTGTCAGCGTAATGGAACGAGGGTACTGTAACACCCCTGTGTTAATCGTCCTGCTAATCATGAGTTAACTCGCTAATCGTGGACTCAAATTTGTCGTTAGTGCTAATTGCGTTCGCTTAGTAAACATCTACTTAGCCATTTTCGATCTCGTTTTTGTCATCGATTCGAGCTCCAAATCAATTTTCGCCCAAAACGAAAGTTGTAGATCTTTCCTTCCTCTACGACTTTTATTTTGGCCAAATTTCTTGTTCCCATATCAGATTTTGAGTTTTGGCCGGTCAAAAACAGGTCAAAATCGTTCAAAATTTGTCACTAGGCTTCACTGTGCCTCTCCTGTTCCTCTACTGTGCTCGACACGGTGTGCTCGCCGGCCATACCGGCGACTGTGCTCATCGGCGCCGCTTCCACGCGTCGGCAATCATGTCTGAGCGCCGCTCTTCTCCTCACGTGGGCCTCGAAGCTTCCCGTCCAGTGCAGTCCTTCCCTTTCCTCGAGCTCGCACGACCCGAGCCGAACAGAGTCGCCGCCGTCCGCCGCGCCGGCCACTGCTCGCCACCCCACCTCGATTCGTCGCGCCTAGGGCTGTGCAGCCTTGTCGTCCACCGTCTCCACTCCACACCATGCTCGTTTGAGCCAAACCCCGACCGAATCGACCTCCAGAGAGCCGACCGCCATCGCCGTTCGTCCCGGAGTTCGCCCTCTCGCCGACAAACCACCTCCGCCTCTCCTCGAGCCAATTGAAGGTAGCCACGAGCTTCTCCGTCCCCTACTCATCCTCTCTGACCATCTTCCCGGGCGAATCAGCCGCCACCGTCGTCGCAGCACCGCCGCCACCGCGCGCATGCCGCGGGCCGCTCTGCGCGTGCCCCGCCAGCCGCTGCCGCGCGCCCCACCGCCGCTTGGCCTCCCTGGAGCTTGCGCCGCCCGCTCCCGCCGCCGCCTTGCCTCACAGCGGCCGGAACAGCCCCGCTGCCATCATGCCGCCCGCTCCCGCCGCCGCTCTGCCTTGCGCGCTGCCACCGCCTGCTCCGCCTAGGGCTCTGCGTGCGGGCTCCGGTGCGCGAGCGTGCCCGCTTGGCGCCAGCAGGCCGGCCGGCCGGTTCCCAGCCGCCGCACGCGCGGCCAGGCACGCTGCCGGCGTGCGCGGCCGGGTCGGCAATGAAGCAGGGGAAGGGGGGCGAGCTGGGCCGGCGCCCACTGGAAAGTGGGGCCCGGCAGTCAGCCCTCCCTTTTATCTTTTAAATGTTTCTCAATTTTAGTTATATTGGCTGAAAACTTCTAGAATTTGTAGAAAAATGAAGAAAAATCCTAAAAATGCAAAGTAAATTTTGTTAAGTTTCTAAAATCAAGATCTTCAGAGGAAAAATAGCTGTGCAGGTCAATTGTCACTTTTTGCTCTAATGAAAATTCAATTTGTGTTAAACCTAGTTTATTTATTACCGGTTGGTCTAGGGTTCTAAAAATTATGAAAAATTCGCAGTGGCTTACTCATTTCATGTGTAGCCCACTGCAAAAGTTTCATGGCCTGTTGCTATGCACTTTTGGGTAGATCTATTTATGTTCAATTTACCTTGCTAGGATTATTTAAATGCTTTGTTAGTAGCTGTAAATATTGGAAAATTTGGGTGTCATGCCGTTTTGCTTTCGCGTTGAGCTGGTTAATTTATTGCTGGATCATGTATGCAAGTTAGGGTTTTGCTTATAGTTTGCCCTAGCTATGCTCTTTTCCTTATTTAGTGTGGTAGTTAATTTGTTTCATGCATGTGTAACCTTAGCGAAGTAAGTCTCGGTATTAATCCATGCTGCTCTAAGCAAAGTTAGTAGTTGTGTTTGGAAGGAAACACTTCAGGCTAAATGTTTGAACTTTGGTTTCGCATCATAAGCACTCATGCATTGCACTGTGTTCTAATTGTTGCATGGCATCTTTTTATTCGTGTAGACGCCACGAACGAAGCTGTCCACGAGCTGATCGCTGAGCCGGTCCAGGAGCCACGAGCAGAAGAGCCACAGAAGGACGCCATTGAGTACGCTCCAGAAGACTTTGTTAACCCCGCTGACCTGCAAGGCAAGCCCCGGAGCATAACCATAATTTAAATTATTCAATGTTATTTAAGTATTTGTGCATTTAAGTTTTAGGAGTTGTATGAAACCCTAGTATGCATGTTCTCCCTAGGTACCTATGAGACCATACTAGTGTGCAGGTATCGTTAGCAATGCTCTGCTAAGTAGGAATTCGGTAGAAGTCGAGTGATTGCTGTCACTCGCGAGTTTTAGGATCTTGTTTCCTTAGCTATGGCTTTGAAATGAGTTGTTGAGTAAAGAGAAATGGAGACCGGGCGGAAATGAGTTGGTTTAATGGTATAGAATGGATGAAAAGAAATCTGCGCCCGTGTCGATTGAGGACCGTTCCATTGTTGGCAGTGTTGATCGAGGATTGAACAGTACTAACCACATACCGGAAGTAGGAGGTAGTCGAAACCGGTGAGCTGTGTACCACTTTACAGCGGTGATTTGAATTCCGTCATGCTACGCTGGGCGTGGGAGTTGGCGGTGTTGGATAGGATGCCGCCTCCGGGTTCTCCGGGAGTTCACCGCGAGGGGCCCATCACCTGGGTTTTAGCAGGCGTAGTTCAGATGCCGTGGTAATGATGGAAACAGTTGACGCGCGTGACCCGACGGGGTTTACATGCGTCGTGTGAGTTAGGTCCACCTTGCAAGGTTAAATCAGATCAATTCGCCATGACTCACGGTTATGAGAGCCTTGATCTCTTTGTCACATCGTAGTACAGAATTGGAATGATGATGATATAATGATGATACTCTGTAAAGATTGATATGATCAACCATGCTTGCTCTAGATGTCAGGCAAATCTAGTTAGCACTTGATAAACTTAATTTGAGCTAAAATATTGAAAGTAAGGATTCATTAGTAGTAGCCTTTCAGCAAAACAAACTCCAGAGCCAAAAAGCTTTGCATGTCTAGATAGTGGGCTATGTATACCCAAAGTCGGGTAAGCCTTGCTGAGTATTAGTATACTCAGGGTTGTTGTTGTAAACCTTTTAGCAGGTTGCGTTCCCGCTGACTTCGAGGAGGTCTGTGCATCCTGGATTGGACAGCCGCTGTCTCCGGGTTGGACCGTCGAGTGGGCCCTGTCTTCCCCGTGAAGATTGGGCAGGTTGGCATCACATCGGTGGGTAGGATGTGGAGCTCACCTTATATCATCGTCGTGGTTACCGTATTGTATTTCGAACTCAGTTTTAAACTTCTGCTGTGTTTTAAACTCTGTCGCTTGTATTAAGACTTTTATGTAAAACTGGTGTTGTAAATTATTTTGAAGACTTTTGTGTGCTGGTATCACCTGTGCTCGTCTTCGTACGGGTCTAAGTGCAATTGTGATCCTGGAGTACAGTAGTTTAATCGGGATTTTACCCGACAGCCTGTCAGGTTACACCGTTTTAAGTGCACAGGAACTTGATTAAGTATTAAAATGATGGTTAGTGCATTTAAGCCGGTTTAATTTGGACGGTGCTGCTACAGCTGGCATCAGAGCTCTAAATTGCACTGGGGTGATTATTGGTGTGCTTAATTACGTTAAGTAACTCCTACCTTGCAACGATTTCGGGTTTTTCGAAAAGTTGACGCTAGATGCGCTAGGGAATAGGATAGATAGTTCGTATGCCCTAATTATGTTATGTAAGTTAGGTGGCATCTAAGTATCTATTTTATTCCAGCACTATCAGCTTTTACTTTTTGTTAAACCTTACTTCTGTAACGACGCACCTACGCTAAGGTAAGCAAGGTAAGCATTCTTGTTAGTCCTTTAGAATAGCCCACGTGTTTCATACGTGCGCGGGTCCCGTATGTTGAGCATACGAGGAGGTGATAAGGCTCAATTCAAACGAGCCTGTCACTATCTGCCGCCTGATATGGAGTGCGGATTTCATGTCATGTGATTGTGATCACGGCCATTTCGTAAGGCAATGTTACGAGATGTAAACCTGTCATGCAGTTGGCCATGACCGTGACCCTTGGGACACGTCTACCCTTGGATGTCCCGTAAGGTGAGTGTACGGGAAGTGAATACGTTGTTATGACGTATGCAGTGCTGCCCATTCAGCGTCGAACGTCTGGGTGCCATCTCTATAGTGGATGGTAATGTATGTGTGAATATGTGGGAAACTGCATATGCGTTACCCGTGTGGCGTACGACACATGGGGGCCGTTCGTGTGTGCTGGCACGAAGGGTCCAGAAATGGATAATATATCTGTCTCTATGTTCTTCTGCAGGAAACTAACCACGTAAGCGCGTTATAAAATCCTTGATCGTAGAAACGACTAGTCTATATATAGGGAGAGTACGTAAATGTGCCACCGATTGTCCTCGTATACCATATTTTGGTACTTGTTTGGGTGAGAAACGCTAGAACGTGGCATGCATCTTGCATCTTGCATTCCTGAGTTGTTGTTTGTTTTGTTACTTTCGGTAGCGCTCATAAAAATTTATTTGGATCGCCATGTTTTTACTAGGCGTTCTTCAAAAATTTATTTATATTGCGTTGCCAAATTTAAATCTGTTTCTTTTGAAAATTGTGGCTTACGTTAGCGCTATGTGTTCTTATAGATGGCTAGCTTCACGCACGTGATCGTGGACGCTGAGGGTTGGGCGCACTCCAATGCCCTCCACACCGGCCACTTTCCTCATCTGCTGTGGCAGATGCTCAGGGCGTTTGACTACACCGAGCCCCCACAGTACTCCGGACACGAGTCTAGCTTGCTGGGCACCGAGCGCTGTCAGATGATAGTGAAGATTCCTGCTTGCCCCGCTCGCTTGGAATGGGACTCGTGGCAACTCACTGTCTATGGTAGGAAGCTGGCTGACTCCTGGGAGATTGCAGCTAGGAGGGCCATTGAGGAGTTCTCAGATAAGCATAATGCAGAGGTGATAGATACTCCTTACAGTGTGTTTCCTCTGAAGGATGAGACCACTCAGGCCTATGCAGATCGGGTGAACCGCAACATGAACTACATGATGCCCGACTACAACGTCAGGACAGCCCTCTCGTTCAGCTACTCTTCAGCTTTGGTCAACATGTATGAGCAGCTGCGCGAGGAAAATGCGATATGCAGGAGCAAGGCTCGAGAGGCTCACCTCCATGAGCAACACATGATTGGTACCCAGGACAAGATCAAGACCCTGAAGGCCAAGTCCAGAGCGAGGAAGATCAGGATTCAGGAGTTGCAGGGGGAGCTGGAGAACAGGACTCAGATGGTGCAGCAGCTTGAGGGGCAGCTTCAGCAGGCCTAGGAGTGGATTGAGGACGCCCAGGCTCAGGTGCAGGCAGCAGCAGAGATGGAGGCTGAGGCAGCCGAGGAGGAGCCAGAGGAAGAGGAAGAAGAAGAAGAAGAGGACCCTGAGGAGATCGAGGGAGTGTCTAGAGTCGAGTCGGGACCTGGGACTCCGTGAGGACATGGATGGATAGTGTTGATTCTCCCCTTGCAGTGTAGCCTAACTGTAGGATAGTTGGGTAGGATGGCCAACATAGTGCTCTAGGCTAACCTTGGGTTGAGAATTCTTTTGTGGCTCGGTAGACTGAGTCATGTAGGATAACCCTCGCTAGTGTGGTATGTTGTCGGGTCGTTTGTGAACCCTTCTCTAATGTTAGTTGGTTTGCAGTAGGGCTTTGGTTATGTAATAGCCCTTGTTCCAACTTAAGCAGCGTGGTGACTTAATGTAAATTTTACTATCGTGATGATCTTTTCTGTCAGTGTGTGAAATTTCAGCTATGAGTTGCACTTCGACCATCTTCAAATCTAAAATTTTTGTTGAGCGATGTTTAGTATTGCATACGTTAGAGCTGCTTTGGACGAAACTTGTTGAGTTGATGCGGTTTCAACCAAAGCAAGTTAGTTTATCTTCCCTTGGTGAACCATATCGCGAGGGGAAGGATTCATGCTGTGTGTTCATATTATATATGCACATTCTTTAATTGCATGAATTAGTCCTGATAGCGAATTGACTAACCAGGGGAATGATTATTTATGCAGATGGGTGATAATCATGACAATGAGAATCATGAGGCACTGCCCCAACAACCTCCCTCTTTGGCTCAAGCTGTTGCAGCTCTTATCACGGATCGCAACGAGCAAACGGAATTGATAAGGCAACTGGTGCAATCCCAAGGCAATGCCGGCAGAGGTCGACACGCTCCCCCACTAGCACCAGCAGAAACTGACTATGTCGGTTTTCTGGCCACCCAGCCACCTCTGTTCCATAAGGCCGATGATCCCCTTGAGGCTGATGCCTGGATTCGCACCATTGAGGATAAGTTCAGCATCCTCAATTGCACAGAGATGGACAAAGCCGCCTTTGCAGCGCAACAGCTGCGAGGACCTGCAAAAATATGGTGGGTCAATCACAAGGCTCTACTTCCCGCTGGTACACGTCTCACCTGGGATGAGTTTGTGGCAGCTTTTAAAGCCCACCACATCCCTACAAGTTTGATGAGGAGAAAGATGGCAGAGTTCCTAGCCCTGAAGCAAGGGAACAACACCGTACTTCAATATGCTCAGACTTTTAATCAGTTATCCCAGTATGGCGGTTTTCATGTGGATACTGATGAGAAGAAACAGGATTGCTTCAGAAGGGGACTTAGCACAAGCTTCAGGACAAGCTATCTCTCACCACATGCAACAACTTTACCGATCTGGTTAATAAGGCCATCACTCAGGAAGATGCCACACTGGCGCACAAAGCTGACAAGAAGAGAAAGGCACCTGCTGGATCCTCCAGCAATGCACCCCAGAGGTACAAGCTGGTTCAGACAGGAAATCAGCAAGCTTCAAACCGTCCTCCACAGCAGGGCCGATGGGTCGCTAGACCACCACAGCAACAGCAGCAGTGGGCACCCCATTTTCTGATACAGCAGCAAAGGCCCCTCATGCTACAATCTCCACGCCCCCAACAACTACCCATGTTACAATTGTGGTAACCTGGGGCACTTTGCACGTGACTGTCGTCTGCCACCTCGGCAGAATAACTACAAGACTCCAGCACTGAGTCAAGGTTCCAGCCAGAAGGATCAGAAAAAGAAGGTTGTACCTGCCAAGACTGGTCGTGTGAACTACACCACTTTGGAGGAAGTTCCGGAGGGCACCCAAGTGATGGCGGGTACGTTCTCCGTTAATCACTGCCCTGTTACTGTGTTATTTGATTCGGGAGTATCTCATAACTTTATCAGTGAAGCATGTGTGGCACGACTTCACTTACAAGTAACATGCCTAGAGAGACCCTACATTATTCAGACACCTGGCACCCGGTTAAATGCTGGCCAAGTAGTTCGAAATGTTCCCCTTAACTTGGGTGGGAAAAATTTTCCACTCACTCCCATTGTTCTTCCAAGTCAAGGGATAGATATCATACTTAGAATGAATTGGATGAAGAAGCATGGCGTTATCATCAATACCTCTTCTCGTATCCTTCAGTTCAACTCTTCCATGTATGGTTCTATGGATATTCATCTTTCCCAGCATGCAATTCCAGCCACTGTCATATACCATCTTGAGGGAAAAATCCTAGAGGTAATCCCGGTGGTATGTGAATACCCCGATGTGTTTCCGGAGGACTTGCCAGGCATGCCTCCCGATCGAGATATTGAGTTTGTCATTGAGTTACAACCTGGCACAGCGCCCATATCTCGAAGGCCATATAGAATGACTCCCAGTGAGTTAGCTGAATTAAAAATCCAGTTACAAGAGTTGCTGGATAAAGGCTATATTCGACTGAGCACCTGGTGTATTAAGACTTCCGCTGTGTTTTAAACTCTGTCGCTTGTATTAAGACTTTTATGTAAAACTGGTGTTGTAAATTATTTTGAAGACTTTTGTGTGCTGGTATCACATGTGCTCGTCTTCGTACGGGTCTAAGTGCAATTGTGATCCTGGAGTACAGTAGTTTAATCGGGATTTTACCCGACAGCCTGTCAGGTTACACCATTTTAAGTGCACAGGAACTTGATTAAGTATTAAAATGATGGTTAGTGCATTTAAGCCGGTTTAATTTGGACGGTGCTGCTACAGGTACCCATAAACCCGGGCAAATGTACGGTTAAGGGGAGGTGGCCCACTAGCGACGTCAACCGAACGGAACTAGGGTCCCTCACCCAGAACGACCACTCCATGGAGATTGGCGCCCGCGCGGAAGGGGCCTGGTCTCGGCCTGACGCGGGAAACTCGGGGAAGGCCCTTCCTTCCCGACAAAAATACCCGCCCGGTAAAAAGATGTTTACCAGGCGGGAAATCCAGCGGGTTACGACACCAAGCCACCAGGCTGGGTATAGAGCCCAAGGAGAGGTGCGGCTTCCCCGTAAGAACATCATGATTACGGGGGCGCCATGTGCTCAGGCAATAAGAAGATAGACGGCTGGGACGACTTATCCCTGCGATACGTCCCATCAAGCTTTAGATAGGCGGTGGCAAGGGCCCACCACCATTTACAGCACAACCGTCACGGTAAAAATGGGACGTTCAGAGCCGCCTCCCCGGGGTTGACCCGAGGTCACCCCGGAACACCAAGGGCTCGCGGGGTAACTCCGGGACCCCGCGAAGCCACCCTGGGGCACCCCGGGGTGCGCCACCGATGCCACCCCGAGTCACGAGTGCCCACAGGGCACCTCAAGGCCTCTCTCGGGGTGCACCTATCGGCGCTGAGCCCCATGAGCCTGCTACGGCGGACCCGACAAACCGCCTACCCACCTGACGAGGGGCAGGGCGGTCCGGAAGACGGCGCCCACCATACAAAGGAGGCATTCACACAGGTTAGAGACAAACAACAGAGATTTGTAGCCTATAAATAGATGGGTCTCTGGACATGTAAGGGGCCCTTTTTCGAGGACATTTTCCCAGCTTGAACTCTCGGGATCGGCTAGACCTGAGAGCACTGATAATCATGAACCAAACACAACACACAAGACGTAGGGTATTACGCCTCCGGGCGGCCTGAACCTGCCTAAAAACCACTGTCTCAATCTGCTTCCGCGAGGAAGTTCTTTGTGTGTTTTACACCCCTGGCCAAATCTCTAAACGGGGGTTCCCTCGAATCCCTGCTAGTGGTAATCACCCACCGTCAATCACCTTCCTCAATGTTCAGACTAAAATCACTACAATCTTCAGAGCTACTCCAAGAGAGATGACCCATGTCATTTTCCTTCAAGCCACCCTTGCCATTTTCAGTTTGTACATATTTCCCCTTATCCCCAAGAATGTCCAGAGCATTGTTAGCACAAAGCCTTTTGCTAGGAGTAGATTGTGATCCAGCCACAA
The DNA here is from genome assembly GCF_016808335.1 of Panicum virgatum. NCBI lineage: Eukaryota > Viridiplantae > Streptophyta > Magnoliopsida > Poales > Poaceae > Panicum > Panicum virgatum. The sequence goes on from NC_053145.1 coordinate 14,287,819, forward strand.
AGCTTCCCATAACCTGCCCCCTTCCTAGTTTTGTCCCCACCAGATGTTCCATCACCTCCAAATTGACTTGAACCAGAGTCCATTGTAGGTTTTTTTTAATGCTAGGAATGATTAGAGGGATCTCCAATCTGTTCACCAGTTCTCAAAAGATTAGAAGCATTCTCATCATGCACCTACCTCTCAAAAAAGAAGTCAAAGATTTTAATACCCAAAGATCTCTCAGCAACTGCAGGCACCTGGGTAACATCCCTGCAGGACAGCTTTTTGATTCTCAAAAAATCAGTTCTGAACCTATACTTTTCGTCAATTGCCATGACTTTACCAACTAGTCCACCCACTTTAGCAATGGTCTTGGTAGATCTCTGATCCACAGGAATACCTCTCACCCCAAACCAAGCTTGCTACAACTCTCCCTTTGCACATGCAGAAGAGGTCCAAGGTTCTACCATTATCTTGGCATCAACATTTCTCAAGCCCAAACTCTTGAACTTGCTATGCACCTAAACCATTTGAGCATCTAGGAAGTCGAAGGCAAATTTGTTCTCAGCAATGTATCTTGCAGTCCACCTCCATATTTTGCTGCTAAGGGTGTGTATAAGGGAAGAAAAGAACATTCAGGAATGTTCAGCTTAGATTTATACATCTGAACCCCAATTCTTACTTCAAAAGCAAAAAAAGGGGATCCCTTCACAACATACAAAATACAGAACCCTTACATGGTTGCTGTTGACTATCATTAAGTGCTAAATTTGACCGACAACTAGACTCAATAATAAAGGAAAACCATACGCGTTACTCGCATATTTGTATCACTAACCCAGTTCCATAGCTATTTTAGAGTTTACATGATTTCAGATGAGCAAGAGTAAAATAAGGTGAAAATACGACGAAGACGCCACGAAACTAAGCTTACAAGGAGGGCCCACCTAGCAGAGCAAACAGGGGGCACCACGGAAGATGCACAAGAGGATAAGGATAAGGGCCCATGTGTCAGCCTGCCAGTAAAGGATAAGACGAGGGGACACCAGGTGGGGTCGGCCGACCCCACAGGTCGACCGAACCTGGCTTGGTTCCCGTCCATGTGCATCTTGAGGAGGAGTAGCCCCTAAGCCACCTGATCACCTTCCATATGTGCGGATGGCGGGAACCGACCTCCACTATTATAAATAGGACCCCTCTCCCTCTCATTCAACACACACACACCCCATTTCACACCACTCTCTCAAGACTCTCTTGATCTTAGTGTAGGGTAGCGGAGCTAGGCTAGTTTTCCCTTAGCGAAGCAAGTTGTCCTCGGAGTCGTTGAGTGATCTTCGACTCTTGGTATGGCTTTGTATTCTATTTGTCAGTACTCTATTCATAATATAGAGCTTGATCATGATTGCTTTACTATTTTGATAGTTTATCAATACATGCTTCTGTTTATCATGAGTTGTGTGACGAGTATGGTTAGGCCAGATGATCCGGGTACGGATATTGGTTTGTTGTTCCTTTGGGATTGCTCTAGTGTTTTACTTATCCATCCAAAGGGTGGGCGACCCAAGGACGCTAGAGTAGTGACCTCATACACGAGCTTGGTGCTCGGGTATGCGGGATCCTTCATATATGCCCGTGCTCCATGGTATGACCGGGGTAGACGGCAGGAGGCGACAGCCCTGTCTATCTATCGTAATAGCTGTGTTGTGATTAGTGTATTCCCCGATGTTCGGGTACAGTGTAGGAGTTCATGAAAAGAGGTAACGGGACTGGATGTTCTCCAGTGCGGGACTTTCTCCCCGCTATCCCTATTTCCTGGCACCTGTAGCCCTAACCATATTCTAACATAACCTTTGCTTTGAAAGATACACTAGGACCCCTAACCTAGCCTAAGCTCCAGCTAACTTAACATAGAATAGTTTAGTTTAGTTTGTTCTTTTATTCTTTTCTTCCTTGGGTGTTAGTTGTGTGCTTGTGTCACATTACCCTGATTTATCTTCTTTATCACAACTTACCCCTGTTAGAGTATTTCCTATTACTTGAGGAATAATGTTACGATTAATGTTAAGTACAATACCTTTGCCACTGCCATCCTTTGGGAAAATATAAATAATGATACACTTACTTTCCGGGTGAAATGCTACAACGGTATATCTGTGCACTTAGGGATCCCATCTGTAATCATATAGATTATACCACGAGAGTGGCATTTCTTGGTGCAGTTGCTAGGGATGGGCTTAACACCCCCGTTCCTAGTGATTACGCTAAGGAAAGTCAACAAGCATTTCTGGCGCCATTGCTGGGAACTAACAACTCCTGGTGGCGACGTTAAGAAATGTCAACAGATGCCTATACATAACACAATTCTGATGCACGCAGCAAAAACATTAGGTCAATTTCTAGCAAAAAGCAATCATGTTCCATATATATACATGCATGCATGCGTTGCTTTATAAACATACTATGCAATCAAGTTACTGCGAGTTGACAAAATAAAGAGAATAGAGACATATGCCTTGGATAAGATCACTTGATCAATCATATATAGTAACAACTTGTGTTTTAGTCAAATGCATATATTCCTTGATTTAATAATCAAAATGTTATCTTTCGTATACATATAATTTATTAATCTCTTGGATCCAATTTTTTATGCTCAAACTACTATACTTTGTTTACTGTCTTTTATTTTCCAATCATGTTTGTTACCTATTGTGATTTGAGACGTATAAGGGAAGGATGGAAGGATGTGTACACTCAACTTTTTGATCCTTCAATGCATTGGAAGGATGCGTGCACTCAACTTTTTGATCCTTCAATGCATTGCAGTATTTGCATGACAGCTAATAGAGCAAACAAAGTAAGCTAGTGTTGATAAATGAATCGAAGAGAGGTTACACGATGAGCACCCACCTTTAGGGAAAACGATAGGTGTTAGCGGTGGTGGACACGTGTTAGATTATCATGGAACATGTGGCGGACATGGTGCTTGCATGGTGGTGGTTGGATGACAAATGTAGCCAATATGACAGCTGTATGCTTTGATGGTGGCATGAATGGCATTTGTCCTCAGAGGTAGCACTAAGACAGGGATGGTCTGCGGCAAAGATAAGTACAAAATTTGTTCGGTGACAGCTACCAGTCCATGGCAATAGTCGAGCCCTATAAGAGTAGCCAACTTGAGGTGGAAATGAGAACAGGAATTGCTAAGTGACCAACAATCCCGTATGAGAGTAATCTCTTCTAAATCGATGATGCTTTCCCCACCGCTTGTGGAGGAAGACACGGCTGCCAATAAGGTACTCACTAATGATGATCTTCTAGATCAGATCCTTCAATGCATCAGTGGCGGAGCTCTCGGTATGGCCAGGTATGGCCGCGGCCATACCATGTTTTACTGGTAGTACTTTGTTATATACCACAGGCAGCTTTCTATTTGTATATTTTTACTTCACTGCCACCGTCAATTGAGATTTGAAGCTTGATCGGTATAGCTCAGCCATAACTTAGCTTTGATTTGTCCTCCGCCTCTAAACGCATCCACTGCCCTTCTTGCCTTGTCTGTGCTGCACTCACCTCCAAGCGGTGGCTCCACAACGTCTCCGATGAGACCACCATCCGCCGCTTCCGTTCACGGATGTCATCCCACCTACTCGGGATCTACATCTCTATTGATGGCTTCTCCAACCCGAAGTTCGTGCCACTACCCGATGCTTCAAGGCCTGAGCTTGCAGCTGCACTCCGTCATGGTAACTTTAGTTTTGATGACATGGATTTTCCAATGCTGACTATTTGGGATTGCCGCAACGACCGTGTCCTCTATGGATTCAGTGATTCCTTTCATGTTGCCCTTGACCCTGTTGTGAGAGCGCCCTACGGTGCCCGAGAGAAGATACGGTCATGCTCCCTCCACAACCGTCCACAAACTGGCCCAATTATCCTCATGCTATGCTCCTTCCTGATGATGATGGTGATGACTCCTCATGTTATCGTCTCGACATCGGCAACACGGACCGGACAATCTACGCGAAGGTATTTGTCCTACGGGCTAGCACCTGGACCGTCCACTTCTCAACCTCTGCTGATCTCGCCAAGTCTCCACAGGAGATCCTGACGATGACTCTGCTCATGCGTGGCAAGATTTACATGATGACCATGGCAGGGTACATCCTTACACTGGATCTAGCCACACAAGATTCTCTATCATTGATCCCCCGAGAGGTGTGGAATTTGAGTACAACGGCAACCTTGTCCCTTGCCGAGGAGACAACTCTGTTCTCTACCTCTTCAATGTGAAGGGATACAAGCTTACTGTCTGGATTCAGAGGATGGATGACCACAACAGCGTTGCAAGCCGCCCTAGCGAGTGGCTACTCAGGGACACCATTTCCCTACTTGAGACATGCAGCCATCTCATGAAGCAGGGTGGGGAGCCGATAGATGGGCAGGAGCAGGAGGAGGGCTTTGTGTCAGTCGTGGGTGTCGGGGACAATGCTGAGTTTGTGTTCTTGGAGTTTGAAGAAACTGGTGTCATCGCGTACATGCATCTTAAGACTAGAAAGGTGAAGAAGGTATACCAGAGGCACCTAGACAACGATTTCGTTATAAGTGTTCTCCCATTCATGATGGTTTGTCCCATCATCTTCCCAGAACTAGGTGCAGATGGAGGTGAAGGATTGCAGCAAGAGTAGCCAACCCAGTATAATAATAAGGTCTTCATCACTGGGTGTTGCACCGTCCTCGAGTTTATATTTACTTTCTTTAATTTGAATAAGCTAGTTTATAGATTCAGGACGCAGAAATTGAGCCATGGGCATTGTGGGATTTCTGTTGTTCTGATCTATATGAAAAGCTTTGCTTTACTCTGTTGCTCCTTAAGATTTATTCAGCTGCATTAACAATTATGGTAATTATTCGTTTGCATTCCCTAATTGGTCCGATTCGTGCTCGATTTAGAGGCTACAATGTTATGATTATTGCACCTTCCATTTTGAAAGTTCATACGGGATTTAACAAAATTGCCTAAGTTTCATTTCTCAAGGTAAAATCCAACTATGTTTTACTGTGCTGGTCACTAAAGCTACACATTTACCAATCTACAGATCAGTTTTTCCTTTTCTTAAGTCTCGGTTGCAAATAGAGGAGATAACGGACAAGAGAACGAGCGTCATACTACTTGGCCCGGTAGTGACACGAAGACGTCACACCTGCACACCAGGCACGTCACGCCTGCACGCAGGCAGGGCTGCGACCCGGCGCTGCGCAGGCACTGCAGGAGCGCGGACCTCTGGAAGAGCGAGGTGCAGAAGACGGGGTAGATGCTGGCGTTGACGCAGACGACAAAGGCGAGGATGATGTGGGGCGTCCTCATGCCCCTGATGTGGACGAGCACGTAGACGAGGAAGCCGGTGCCGGTGCTGCTGACGCCCACCGTATTGATGAGCGCCAGTATCATCACACGTCAGGCCATGGCGGCGGCTTGGCTTGGGCCCGGGCTGGGATTGCTTAGCTCATTCCAGCCACCGTTTTGGTGGCGTTGTCTTTTCCAATCCGCCTCCACCACCCACCTCCATGCTAATCCGGTGACGTTAAGATCCCCTCGCCAAAACCGTTCGTGCCGCCCTCACAACCTGCCTCCATCGTTGGGCTTCCCTACCCCTCCCCAGTTACCTTTCCCCCACCACTTCTAAGGTATCCGGTAGCCACAGGATATCGGTAACCTCCCAACTAGAACTCCGGCTGCTCAACCGCGAGCCGCTGCTGCCTCAACAAGAAAGATGAACAAGAGCACGACAGTGGCTTTCTGCAACACCGCACATCCCACCCTCGCGTGCCAATTCCGCCTTCATCCCTACCAAACGCCTCCCAATTAAATGATCCAATTTTTCCTTTTCTCGAGGAGACCAACCTAAATTATACCACCTTAGAAATAGCTCAGGTAATCAGGTTGGTCATATGCACACGTGTAATTAGCTGGCCAGCTCATATTTAGGCACCGTTGAACTTTAAGTCCATGAACAACCTATTTTTATGATTACCACGTTATTTTACACGACGCACAAAATTGTCAATGTATTAGGAATATAAATATGCAAATAAAATATATTTTTTAAAAAATATGAGATTGAACATTTCAATATATAGAGAAACACTTGAATGCATTTCAATATATAGAGAAACACTTGAATTTTTTATTAAATGATAAATTTAATCGAACAATCAAAAAAATACATCATGAAACACCTTAGAAATACTACTTTTTCAATAATCCAGAAAAGGGTATGAAATATGAATACTATGGAGAGCCTCCCGCGTGTGCTGTGCGGATGCTGAGTATTTCCGGACATCTTGATGTTGGGTTGGTATGGCAATGACAGGGAGCCAGCAGAGATTAGGAATGTGTAGTTACAATAGTTAGGTCGGGGGCGAAATGGCACTCAAATCTTTGGAAGAAACGTATCACCCCGACGGGTGCTTATCATTTTTTACTTTGCGATGTGCCTATACATAACAGAAACAATAATCATCTGTACATTTCACAAATCACCATATAGACTATAGTACATACAATGCCAATTTATGGCTCTAGAGTCCAGACCGCTAAAAGAATTGACAAGATGAAGAACGTCATACTACTTGGTCCGGTAGCAGTGCGAAGACGTTGCACCGGCAGACGGGGCATGTCCAGTGGTCGCGCAACCACAGGTCGATGCATTCCTGGTGGAACATGTGCAGGCACGCCGGCAGCCGCTTCACCATCTCCCCCTTGTCCACTTTGCCAAGGCAAACCGTGCAGTCCGGCGCGTCGTCGTCCGGGTGCTCGTACGCCGGGATGGTGGCGGCGGCGGCTCCCACCAGCGCTCCGCCGCGCACGGGCAGCTCCCGGGGGAGCACGCTGATGGTATAAGCACGATGGCCCTGCGCCGCGAGCTGCGGCAAGGCGTCGTCGTCGCTCCTCCGGTGACGCCGCCGTGCGCACCGCGATGGCAAGCGGAGCTGCCAGATGGCAGCGCTGAGCGGCGGCTCCAGGCACCGCCCCAGCGCGGACCACGGGAAGAGCGCGACGCAGAAGGCCGGGTAGATTCTCGCGTTGACGCCGAGCCAGAGGACGAGGAAGACGGAGACCCAGGCGATGCCGCCCGCGCTGTGCGGCGTCTGCGCGAGCTTGACGAGCGCGAAGACGAGTAAGGCCGTGCCGCCGACACACACTGTGTTGGCGATGGCCAGCCCGTACACGCGGGAGAAGCAGTCCATGGCGAGCACGGCCGGCGCGGCTGGCCCGATGATTCACAGCTCGCCCAGCTGGTCACGATCGCCGGCGTCTGGGCATGATAAGACGATAGGATTAGGGCTCGTAAAATTCACAGAAATTCCTGGGGAATTTGCGATGTCGTTGCTGATTTGGGCTCGCGAAATGGCAACGGAGACATGCATATGGTAGAAGGAGCCGGCCGCGTGTTTTCTATGGGGCAGGAACGCTGTCGCAAGCGACAGGTCGTATCATATCGGGCATGTACAAGTTATTCTCCTCCATCGAAAGCAACAAATCGTAAAGCCAGCGGAGCAAAACAGGCGATGGTGTATTGTATTCTGGCTAGGGCCGCTGATCTCGTGTCTGTCTGTCAAGTGGTACTGAGATTGTGATGTGTTGGTATCCAAAATCACTCTGAAAAAAATCGCTATTGTCACATTACAAGGAGAACATACAGACTTGCACTACTGCAAGGAGCTCAGGACAATTCTCGTGACACTTTGTCAGGATGTCTGACATTGTTACAATCAGAATTTGAAGGAAAGATCCCGGAAACCTCCTCATTCCTCAACTCATTTTCCGGACTCGGATTAAATTTCTACATATATAAACAGGCTAATAATGTCCGTTCTTTTGCTTCGCTTGTTTTTGTTCGTGCTTAGGATGAGTTCTGTGATTCGTGATGTAGCCTTCCTCCTTTTTCTGATTTAGAATTCAGATGACCCTTCACAACTGCCTCTTCAACATAGTTTGGGGATGTTTGGTTGGTCGTCACAATTTGCCATTTCTTATATTGATTCCTTATCTTTTACTTCATTGGCAAATTCACATATACTGAATCCTTATCTATTAAATACTCCCTTCGTACTAAAAAATAAGGTATTTTAGTTGTCCAAAATCAAACTGTTCTATGTTTGACCAAATTTGCAGAGGAGAAGTTTTCCCATATTCTATATTATTCCACAATATTTTGAAGCCAATTGATGTACACAACGCTGTTTTTTTTGCGTCAACAGATCCATCTACATGCTCAATCATTGGTCGCATCTAATAACATCGCAGGTACGCCATTTCTATAATATTTTTTCTCCATACTATATTATTGGAGTCATATATATAAACTTTATTGCTTGAATTGTTTTTCGTATGAGTTTATTTTCTACTCGAGTCTCTTCTCTCAAGTCCTAGCCGGCCCCCCAGAAGTTGGTTTTGCTGTGGACCGCGCGCGGCCCTCATAGCAGTCGACGCGCTGGTGGACTGCACGTAGGTGAACCCCACAGCAAGTCAGCCCATTATTTATTCCTTCGGTCCTTCCGGCTTCTCTTTACTTCGTTCCTTTCCCTTTCTTCCCCTTTCTTTCTTCCCCTTTCTCTTTTCTCCAAGCAGATGCAGCTCTACAATTGTTCTAGCAGGAGCGGAGGTAGCGATGGAGCATGGGGCCAGCACAGTGGAGCTCGTGAAGGCGTCGTCTCTGGTCGTTGAGCGGTGGAACTCCGATCCGCGAGCTTCACCTCCAGGAAAACGGCGGCTGCCTGGTGCGGCAAGTGTTGCCTGTAGCCCCGGCGAGCTGCGCTGGACCGAATCGCCACAAGTGAGCACCGCGACAGTACTCGGCAAGCTCTGCACAGTGCCACTATTTTTTTCCTTTTGAAATTTTGTTCGTAATTTTTTATTACAAAATTTTGCTGCCAAATTTCTCTCTTTCCCAATTTTTCCTCCAGTTTTTTATTGCAACTTTTTTGTTCTTAACTTTATTCTTGATTTTTAGTTTCTTGATTTTTAGTTTCTTGATTTTATGTTTCTAAATTTTTTTGTTAGAAATTTTGTTTCTTTTTTTCAAAGACTAGTTAATTTTTTCACAAGTTTATATTCTTTTTGGTTTACCAGTTTTTAAAAAATATTTTTAATTTTTTTGTTAATTTCAAACATAAATCTGTAAAAAAAATTTGTGTTGCCGATTTTTATATGCCAACATTTTTCTAAAAAGAATTAAGCAATAAATATTTTTTCACGCTGTAAAGTTTCTCCATGTATAACTTTTTTGAAAAGCGAATTAGGAATTTGAAAAAAAAAATTGATATATATCTACCAAATTTTTATTTATAAAAAGTTTTACTTTTAATTTTTTATTTATGCGCAGAGTTCCAATTTTACTTTTATTTTCACTTCCCCACCTAAATTTTACACCCAATTTTTCTAGATCCCAAAAGAAATTGTAGGTGCCTAAAAGGAAAAAAACGTAAGGCAGGTGTCAGCATGGAATTTTGTGGTGGGTGGCGGGTAAAATTCTAATCGCGGCTCATGCGCTTGTTATTTACTATTTCCGTAAAGAGAATACGTGGGAATCTACAAACTAATTGGGAGAAATCGCAGGTTGTCTGAAATCGACCGTGTGGATGGAAACTAGCGGGCGACCGTAAACTAGAATTGCCCCCTAGCCCCTCCAATGGTTAAATCCTGGCTCCGCCCCTGTCCTACATACCATACTTTTTAGTGCATCTGATGCCTTAAGGAGAAACAAATTAGAGCAAAGTTGTTCATAATTCAGAACAACACCAAAATCTCACAATGCCCACCCAGGGCTCCATTTCTACTTCCTGAATCTATACTCCAGCTTGTTATGTTTAAAGCAAGTAAACAAAACTCGAGAACAGCACAACGTCCAATGACACAACTTATTCGACTTGGGGTGGCTACTTTTGGCGCAGTCCTTCATCTTCATACCTCTGGTAAGACGGCAGGCCAGACCATCATGAATGGGAGAACACGTATACCAAAATCGTTGTACGGGTGCCTCTGGTATACCTTCTTCACCTTCTTGCTCTCGAGATGCATGTACATGATGACCCCAGTGGCTTCCAACTCCAAGAACACGAACTCGGCGTTGTCCCCGACGCCAACAATGGACACAAAGGCCTCACGCCTGTCCTCCAGCTGCCACCCTTCCTCCGCGAGATGGCCACATGTCTCGAGCAGGGAAATGGTGTCCCTGAGTATCCACTTGCTTCTATCGCCACCATGGTCATTCATCCTCTGGAGCCAGATGGTAAGCTCGTCCCCACTGACATGGAAAAGGTAGAGAGTGGAGTCGTCTCCCCGGCAAGGAGCAAAGGTTGCTCGAGTACTTGAATCGCACACCTTCTGGGAGATCGATGACTGAGAATTTCGCGGTGGCCAGGTCTAGGGCGAGGATGTATCCTGCCGTGGTAAACATGTATACCGTGCCACGCATGAGCAGAGTCATCTTGAGGATGTGCACCGGCAGCCTAGCGAGATGAGCCGAGGCGGAGCAGTGGATGCTCCAGGAGCCAGCCCGCAGGACAAACACCTTCGCATAGATCACCCTCTGGTCCCTCTGGTCAATGTCAACCCGATAGCACGAGGATGAGTCATCGTCGTCGTCAGGGAGGAGCATGGCGTGAGGGGGGCAGATGGTGCATGGCAGCCGTGGGAGCACGACCCTATATTCTCTAGGGTGCCGCAGCGGGGTCTGCACGGCAGGGCCAAGGGGAAGCTCGAAGGACGGACCGAATCCGTAGAGCACACGCTCGTCGCGACAATCCCAGACACTCAGTGTGGAGGCATCCAGGTCCTCGAAACCAAACTTGCCATGGCGGAGTGCAGGTTCGAGCTCCGGGCACGAGGCGGCGGCGTCGGGCAGCGGCACAAACTCCGGGCGCGAGAAGCCATCGCACAGGACGTAGATGCCGAGCAGGTGGGGTGAGTGCCCGGAGCGGAAGCCGCGGATGGTGGCCCGGTTTGAGGCGTTGCGGAGCCAGCGCTTGCTAGCGAGCGCGGCGCGGACGTAGCAGGCAGGGCTGTGGAGACGGGGGAGGATCTCTCCTAGCAGGGCGTCGTTGGTGAGGACCATTGAGACAGAGCTGTCATCCTCGGCAATCGGTGGGGAGAGCATCGCTACTTTGGAATGAAGAGATCACTCCAACATGGGGCTACTGGTTGCTCAGTGGTTGTTGTTATTTATTTCCACCCGAGGTTGCTAATCTTATAGTGCCCGGCGGCTCTTATGGTAGGATGGTGGATATCCCCGAAATAAATTATGTGGGTAGATTTGGCGCAGGTTAGGACCAGATAAGCAGTATCCGACACCACATAACTTATAGCTATCACCATAAATAATAAATGGTAGATAATCTGCACTAGAGAACATCACCACCTAAGCTCCATGCCTAACGCCACATATTCCACAACAATAATGGTTGCATATCCGCATCACGACACTCTAGAAGCATTCTCTCGCGGAATGGTTTCCATAAATAAATTGTTACACAATTGTCCCCCATAGTACCACTGCCTAAGTTGGTTTAATATAGACCTGGTTATTTATCGGATTGGGTAGGTTCGGATCAGATCAAGAAAATATAGACTAGGTTGGATCAAGTCCGTTTTTCATGTACAATTTTTTGGGTTAGGTTAGATTTTTATAAAGAGTTGCGAATTTCGGGCCCAACCGAGCTCACATATTGGTCGGATTGGGTTTTTCTGAACGGGTCAGATTTATCAAGTTGAGTGGTACAAGATCAGATCAGATATACTCCAATACCAACTGTTCTACGATGTTCTCATACACATCGCATCTAGTCTCAAGGCATCTTTCCTCATATAAATCTCCTCCTACCACAACAAATTAGACATGATTGGAGACATCAACGGCGTTGTGAATCTCGTTGTGGAAAATAGATTTTTTGCATCACGAAAAGAAGATCAAAAGAGCCAAGAACGTGTTTGTTTTTTTAACAAGAGGGCCAAGAACGCGTTGCACACTAGTTGCAGTCGCAGGAGGAATTTCGATATTTGACATTCAATACGCAGGCTTCACCTCTTTTGACATTAAATTTGCAGGCCTTTCAAAATATGACATCAGCTGTTTTTGGTGCTACTAAATTATGGCAGCTTTATGAGGTTCTCCAGGCAGCTAGAATCCATCTCCCCGAGGAAATTCCTTTTGAGATCAATGATGTTCATGCAAGATATCCGAACCCTTGTCCATAAAATTCTTAGTAGGGATCATTTTTGTTTGCTGATTGCAAATGTCAGTATGATTAGGAACTTAGGATGGAGCAATTTTGTTAGAGCTGAGTTAGCCATCTACTTATCATATTCGTTCTCTCTAGCTTCGTCAATGTTGGCATGGATTGTCAAAGACATGAAATAAATTTTGTTATTTTCATATTACAATCCCTAGTCTAATTTTCCTTCTGTCCACCACTCTGAATGTTGATTCGAACATTCATCTTTTTGGAAGCACATAAAATGTGCTAGTGCATCACCGATGGGTGACAGGAATACTATCAGTATTTAGGAAAGAAAAAACTCTATTGACCTGTACACTCACAAAATGATGATATTTTCATGCTACTGTATTTTACAACAATAATGTTTCATTTTTCTTTAAAAAATAATTTCGATGACCTAGCTTCCCTAAACATATCTTTATCTGATTTTTTATATTCAATATTGCTTGGATCCAATAGTGGACCTAAAATGATAACACCCACAGAATCAAACCTCTGCCTTGTCCATATGGTTGTCGGAATCTTGGCGATTTCTTGTGTCAATAGGGTGTCATTTTGCTAGTGCAGCCGTCCAGTTGCACCTCGACGCCTGCACTGCCGTTAGAAGCAACACAATGGAAGAGGTGAATTAGGAGGGTATTCTTTCTTCTTTTTGCCCAGTTGGGAAGTATTATTAAGATGTAAGGGGAAAAACATCATACAGATGGTTTACCACAATTCAAGGGGTTCAAATCCTCCGTTGTACTAGCAATATGTGTCAAGCCATACGTTCTTTCCATCATTGTCTCTCTTTAAAGTAGTGATATAGTCCCTGCATCCTTAAAAAATGTCATTCTAGCTTTATCCTATATCAAATTATTTTAAGTTTGACTAAACTTATTAAAAAAGTATCAATATTTGTCATACATACCAAGATACCAAATACACATTATTAGATTCATCATGATATACAATTTCATATTGTACCTATTTGGTTGCCATAATGTTGATATCCTTTCTTCATAAACTCAGGTTAAACTTAAGGTAATTTAACATTAGATAAAACTAGAATGGCACTCTAGATATAGACACTAGAAATTTGCTACTGTAGACCATTCATTTCACTGGATGCTCATTTGCTCTCATGACCCGAGTGACTGGATTGCAGTTGAGCGGGATTGTCGTTCGCACTGCAGAGGACCATTCATTGCATCTCTAATGCAGAGGGACAATCAGACTGATAATACTGTTTATGAACAAACTTCTGTTTCAGCAAAAAATCGTTGCAGGATTGAGCAAAATCGACGATCTTAGTCTCCACATGACATGACCTTCCCTAAGTAGGATCACACCGGCGGCGCATCATCCGGTGGATCCGCTGCCGCCGTGAGCTTCACACCAACTTGCTGCAGCGAGACTTGGCACCGGCACAGGGGGCACGTCGCGTGCGAGTGCAGCCACATGTCGATGCACTCCACGTGGAACAAGTGCCGGCAAGCCGGCAGCTGCCGCACCATCTCGCCGGCCTCGACGTCCTCCAGGCACACGGCGCACAGGGCGCACCTCCCGGACTTGCTGCCGTCGCCGCCCTCCGCGCCACACGTGCCAGGCCGCGCGTAGGCGAACGCCGGCAGCGCGTCGATCGCCGCGTCCACCAGCCCGCACGCCGCCCTCGCGCGCGCCGGCGCCACGGTCGTCGGCAGCGCGGGACCCGCCCCGCCGCTGCCCGCGCAGCACCGGGAGACGCAGCCGGCGGCGACGAACACGACCGCGGCCGCGCCGGCGAGCGCGCCCGCCTTGGCGAGGCTGACCGTGGCGGCGAGGACGGTGAACAGGAGCAGCGACGCGGTGGCGACGACGATGCCGTAGCAGGCGAGGGAGCCGTCATCGGGGTGGGGGCTCGGCGGCGGCGGCCGTCGGCGGTGCAGGAGGCTGAGCATCCGTAATCGCGAACGTGAAGCCACCCAGATTTAAGGAACGTGTCGCGACACGAGGTAGCCATGGCGTGGCGTCGTGGCGGCAACAAATAGGCGGCTGGTGCTCTGACTCCGCGGCGCTCCAGCCACGCTCGGTTTCCAGTCCCCAGCGGCGAGCGCTGCAGGTATGGGCACCAGGTATTGGCGAGATTGGTGTTGGTGGCCGCTGTTTTGGTGGTTTGATTCTAGTTTTGGTTTTGATTTCGAGAGCTTTAAGTTAATCTCTTTTTTTTTGCCAATATCTTAACTAGACACATTAGTCAATGGCTCATTGATTAGTGAGTGATTAGGTCAGTCTCAGTAGAGTTTTATAAGGATTTTATAGGTGTTAAATTTTATGTCACATCAACAAAATTGTTGGGAAAGCTCATCACTTTATCTAAGAAGCCGTGGAATCACAGACAGGCAAATCATTTAAAAAATATGGGAGGATAATCCGCGTCCCTACAACGACCAGAATCTGAGAATCAGTCTCCAGAATAATGTTCTGCATTCCCTGGGACGTTGTTGCTTGAAGTGATGCAATGCAAGCATGCGCTTATCGCTTACCACCGCCAGCCGTCCATGTACTATAGTAACCAAATATGTGTCATGCAGGTAAAACTCATTTCACATGTTATGAAATTTTCCCTCCTCTCTTCTCACACGAACTCTCCAACGTCAACAATTTGAGCAAATTCCATGTATGTCATTGGGAAATGTAACAGGTCCATTATGTCTCATTGAAAATTAGCACATCCCCTCTATGCCATCCTTTATAATTTTCCATCCCATATATGCCACAAACCGGCAAAATCAAAGATTAACAGCATCAAACTTTGCCTACTGGGACGTTTTTACCCCTGAGTCAAGAAGCAGCAGCATCGATTAAAAAAAAGGCCCAACCGGGCCGGCACCCCATCCCTCCCGCGACCCCATCCCCGAACCCTAGATCGGGCTCTGCCCTGCTGCGCCTCCCGCCCTCCCGCCACCCTGCTACGCCTCGTGCGGCCTGCCTCCCTCCAGCGCCATGGTTCCAGAGCCCGCCTCCCACCTGCGAAATCGGGTTCAGCATCGCCCCCTGACCCGCCTGCGAAATCGGCTACCTGCCGCCCCTGCTGTGGCCCCGCGCGGCGTGCACGCCCCACTGCGGGCCCACTCACCTAGAGCTCGAGCGCTGGGTGCCTAGTCAGGCGAGGGGGCCACACGCGCCTAGGCCGGGTATAACTGCAAGGGATATGGTCATCGCTGGTATAACTGCAAGGATGGTGATCCTAATGACATAGTAGCTCTTGTAATTGAAAAATGTGCATTACAATATTTAGCCATTACTGCATCTGTTATATATAATTGCTTGTTTTTAACATTCTTTCATTGTTGTTCATGATATTGTTCATGACATATATAATTTGCTCTTGAACCTAAGGAGTTCACCAAAAAGAAAGAAAAAAATTATTGAACCATCAAGTGAGAGCAGCATTGTACCTATTGGCCCAACCCAAAAAACAATGCAATTTCGTCTTAGGTTAGAATCTGTGCACTTATATTTTGCTTTAGTTTTCTGAAAAATTTCATCAATTCCTGATTACACATTTGTATGACAGCCAAAGTGGCTCAGTAACCTTAGGTTCTGGACACTCTCCCAGGTACATGTGCAGTACTTATTACAACACTGTTTACATTATATCACAATCATACTTTGTCCTCATGTATGAAACTTATGTGCAGGTCTGGAAGTGGCTCAAACCAGTTAGAGCAACTTTCCATTGAGTACCCTATACTAACTACACGTGGGAGCACACCTCCACCTGCTACCTCCAAGCCTACAAAAGAGAAAAAAGGCTAAAGGGAAGACAAAGACAATAAGGAAAGAACAAGAAGAAACAAGTTCCAGTGCCTCGTAATAATCCAGCGATGGATGCTAGAAGCAAGACAACCCCCCACAAGCATAGCCCTGCCTCACATACTAGAAGCAAAAGAAAGTTTCACTGCCAGATCTGAATGTCTAGTTGATGCCATTCATTATGTATGGCTGCAAGTTGATGTCTTGTGTTTTGCTTGGTATTTGTGAAACCTAGTTTATGTAATGTTATTTTGCTTGAACCTCGTGAGGTTGTTGCTGGTGCTTTTAGCATGTGTGGACAATACTGGTAGTTGCAATGTTGCATGTTTTGGACATCAAAAATTAGTTGTATGAACAACACTGGCAGCTTGCAATGAATTTTATATATTTAACATTTCTCTGTATGAGTTGTTCGGCTATTATGTTGTTTCATTTGGTCATTATATAATGTTTAGCTAGCATATTGTTTGGTCATTGTATATTGTTCTTCACTCTAATGGCATGGAAGGGATGGATGCCACAGTTATACTTTATTCCAACCAGCGGTAGAATTGTCTTTTCTCCTCACCCTTTAACAGCTCAGTTATGAAATCTGACGGTAGTGGCACATAGTAGATGAGAAATTATAAAGAATGGCATAGAAAGGATGTACTAATTTTTAATGACATATAAGGATTACATTTTTCAATAGCATATAGGGAATTTGCTCTTCCATAAAACAAAGAAAGTTATGTAATAGCCCGCGCCACGCTTAAATAGGTTAGACCAACGGCATGTAATGCTCCACGACACATCTGTCAGGCGAGGTGGGACTAAAACTACAGGTGAAGCATCAGGCGAGCAGCAAGTCCACCTCACCTGGCCCGGCCGATGTTCATTGGCACTTTGCATGCCACATGGTTTCGTCAGGTTCTTTGCAAAGTCACAATAATATACTCAGTCCATTTAAAAAAAAACAATAAACTCATTTTTCTTATGCAAGGGCAATATACTCCTTAGTGACGGGTACGTAGGAAGTCTGCCATTTTTCTTCGGCCCGTCACTTTTGAGTAGTCATCAATAACGCAATAAAGATGATGGACATAATATTCGTCATCTTAGGGAGATGATGCCCGTCACTATAGGACTTTTTTACATAGTGACTAGCTGTATTTTGGCACAACTACTTGCAAACAAGATTGTAATACGCAAGTTAATAATCACAAATTTTATCTACTATTCCCTGCTGTCATTTTAGTTTTATTTATTCTAAGTCAAATATCTCTAACTTTAATGATATAATAATTATAATTTTTTGCATGTCAATTATATTCATTAACATTATAAGTTTTGTGGTATATTTAATAAATCTAATTCGATTCGATGGATGTGGCACTTTTTTGTGTAGACTCGGTCAAATTTAGTTAGCTTTGACTTAGAATAAAACTAAAATAATAGATATATTAGAACGGAGGAGGTATTTATCTCTACTCTCAACCTATTTCTAAAGAGAGGATTATTTTCTTAATCCTTCATTGACATTGGTCAATTAAACTTCTCATCAGACGCGGAACTGGAAGTGAACGGAGCTTGCGTCAGGGTTGAAGTCACCAAGTCACCTCTGACTCTAAATCAATGTTGCCTTATCTTCATCCTGTAAATAGCTAGCAGGCAAAGTAAAAGGAGAAGACGCGAGTGCAACACAAAGGGAGCGATCCTAAGGTATCGGGGTGATAAAAGAGGCTTTTATTTTTTTTGCCCAGATAATGTAAAGGATGGGTCCTAAAAGAGTCGAGCTCTAATTTTATTTAATTTTAAACTAAAAATATTAAGAGACAAGTTGAATTATGAAAAAAGCATTAAAACCATGGTCCATTACCGCCCCTAGATATCACACGAGAAAACCGGTAACAGTGATTGCGAGCGCGGGTGATTCGAAGTGGTTAAGATCTTAACAACTTAGTGCCGTACGTGAAGGTGGGGAGATCAGGTATTTATGGCAGGTATGGAAATTATCAAGATAGAAGTGTTAGGGATCGAACTTATTTGCTAAGTAGAATTTTGAAATGGAATGTTGCTACGCGGAGTTCAATGGTGCCATACTATCTAAGTAGATAAAATCAAAGAATGCTTAGAGTAGTTTACCGTATCACCTATATAGTTTTTTTTTGCGACCGTGCCTTAGCACGTTTTTCATTAAGAAGAAAGCAATTACAGATACAAACTTGATGCGGCTAAACAGAGCTTGACCAACACAAGAGCACAAAAAACTAAAATAGAAAAATACTAAAAAAACACACATACAAGCAAAAGAGGCGAGTAGTTTACCGTATCACCTATATATAGTAAAGTACAGGTATTTTGTTAGTCTATTAACATAAAAAGAGAGGCGAGATTCCTCGTCACCTCATCTTCCTCGCCGACAGGTGGACCCCAGGCATGTGGGTCCAAGCCCCGTCCTGGCCCTGCTGATCCATAGACTGTTGTGACGTGGGTTATCAGCTTGCTATCGTGAAGTCCTGATGGTTTTGCTGTTGGAGTTAGAGTCAGTCTGCATGGGGTTCGGGTCAACCCTCTTACGAAGTCGCTTCGCTGCTTGGATTGGAGCGAGCCGACCCCAAAACAGAGGAACGGCAGAGTCGTGACCCGGCTGACCCCTCGGTCGATCTAGACGATTTTTCTAGAGTCTTTTACCTGTATACTATTTCAAAAGTTCGTGGTTACGTATATACTAGTAAAAAAATTCGAAGATACTTTGTGTTATCGCACGGACTTCTTTTGATATGTATACCATTTTGAACAGATGGAGGTCTAACGGAGACTAACAGAGATGGAAAAAAAAACAGTTTTGCCCTCTGCTTTTCTCCTCGTCACAGACGGTGAGGGCACGAGCGGGTTCTCATGGAGCGAGCGGCGCTAGATGATCCATGGCGCTCTCTGCTGCTAGTCGGCTCGGAGGATGGTCACCGCCCGAGGCCCTGTGCCGCGGCTGTACTTGACCTGCTGCTCGGACCTTCGCCGGCCAGACCTTGCTCGATTCGATCGAAATCTGAAGTCAAGTTCTTGGTTCTTGGCTGGACGTGGGAGATGACAAGTGGGTTCCATTTCGCAGAGAGACCGATGGAGAGAGGAAGCAGAGTAGCAGACTGACCGACGATGCCCGTATCCCACAACGATGAGTAGTACAGTTGAACTCTACTTTGGATGCTGCGCTGCTCAACCTCGTGGGAGAACATGGCTGATGTGTGCTGCTCAAACTCGATGTGGCCCCTGAGCGACTGACTTCGTGCGCACCGAGCCACCGACCGCGCAGGGCTTCACCTCGGGAGCCCATCGCCATGAGCCACGCGCAGGCGGTCGCGAGGCCGGTGCGCGGGCAGGGGCGGCTCCACGGCTCCGGCGTGAGGTCGGCACCGCAGGCGTGGTGGTGGAGCAACTCCTCCGCGGCAAGGCTGCCGCGCCGCCGCCACCGCCGACCCGTTGCGCGGGCCCGAATCGGAGGCAAGCTGAAAGTGATCGGGTGCTCTAGCCTAAGAGGGGGAGGGGGTGAATTAGGCACTAATAAAAACTTAGACCTATGACTCCAACTAGTTTGCACAAAGCTTAAACTAAAACAAGCTATCTAGATGTGCAACTAGGTTGTTCTAGTGTAAAACCCCTATCCCAAAAGAGTTTAGCAACCTATAGCCTTTCCTATCAAGAAACTATTCTATGAAAGTAAAGGCATACAAATTACTAGAATGAAATGCAGAAGCTTAAAGAGCGGGATAGGAGATAGCAAACTCTTGACGCGGGTGTTTATCCCGTGGTTCGGTTAGCCACAAAGGCACACCTACATCCACGTTGTTGTAGCACTCACTAAGAGTATTGCTACTCGGCCACCAAGTCTCTTCCGTGAACACAATCACGGTCACCTTGGCCCCGGGTTCCACTAAGGAGCTTCTCCACAAAGGATGGGGGTCTCCACGTCCCCCGCACAAAGGTGTCGTCGCCGCTCCACACCAAGTCGGAGGGTCGATGACGTTGCCGGCGAGCTCCACGCTCCAAGGTGCCGGCGCACCAAGCTCTTGTTTTGGTTCACTAATGAACCACAGCACAAAGGCTCTAAGCCTTGCAAACTCACTCACTAAGAGCTAATCCTTTACACAACACTCTCAAAGTGTGCTAAGAGCTAAGGATATGATCTTGATGCTTTTGTATGGCTTGGAGATGTTCTTGGGTGTGTGTGGGATGTTCAGCAACTCCAGCAATCTTCAAATGGCCGGGGTGAGGCGTATATATAGGCCACCAAGTCTTGTAGCCGTTGCTCCAACGGTTAGCTGAAAATCTGCGTACCACCGGAAGAACCGATGCCTCTTGGCGGGGTAGCGTCGGTTCATCCGGTCACTCATAACACGAAGTAGCCGTTGGACTCCTGACGGCTGACGCAGAGACCACCGGTTGAACCGATGCTTTGCACCGATGCTTCACCGGTTCAACCGGTGCAGAAGGAATCTTCTCCTGGACGCTGACTGTCATTACACCGGTGGTATGCACCGATGCCCCATCGGTTGAACCGGTGCTGAAGACACTTCTCCTGGGCACTGACATCGCCTCTGGTACAAAGGACGGCCAATGCACCGATGCCCCATTTTGACCCGTCGGTTCAACCGGTGCCTGTAGGCTGACTTGGCTTCGATTTCCTCCTGCACCAAACATCGTAGCGTCGGTTCTTCCGACAAGCGTCGGATGCACCGGTGCCCCTGGCGTCGGTTCTTCCGGTGCTCCTGATCTGAAGAGCTTTCAGGGCGCTGCCCTGAGACCCGCGAGGGGCGGCTCCCCCTCGACCCCCATCCGCTAACTGGGTAGCGGAACCCCCGTAGGGGCGGCCCTTCGGGCCTTGCTACGCCTATCTTCTCTTTCTCTTTGTCATCACTTGAACCTAAAAACCTGAGAATGATCATCTTAACAATAATATTAGTCCAAGTGTTGTGTTGTCATTCGATCACCAAAATCACTCGAAATGGCATAAATGGTGCCATGTTTGTTACATCATCTGCTTTGTTCCGATGCATCACCGGTTCATCCGGTGCTTAAGGATCTTTTCCTGGGCGCTGACGTCATTGCACCGATGGTATACTCCGATGCTCCGTCGGTTGAACCGGTGCTGAAGAAACTTCTCCTGGGCCTTGACATCGTCTCTGGAACATAGGACGCCCAATGCACCGATGCCCCCTTTTTGACCCGTCGGTTCAACCGGTGCCTATAGGCTGACTTGGCTTCGATTCTCTTTTGCACCAAACTTCATAGCGCCGGTTCTTCCGACAAGCGTCGGATGCACCGATGCTTAGGCATCGGTTCTTCCGGTGCTCCTGATCCGAAGAGCTTTCAGGGCGCTGCCCTGAGACCCGCGAGGGGCGGCTCCCCCTCGACCCCCATCCGCTAACTGGGTAGCGGAACCCCCGTAGGGGCTGCCCTTCGGGCCTTGCTACGCCTATTTTCTCTTTCTCTTTGTCATCACTTGAACCTAAAAGTCTGAGAATGATCATCTTAACAATCATATTAGTCCAAGTGTTGTGTTGTCATTCGATCACCAAAATCACTCGAAATGGCATAAATGGTGCCATGTTCGTTACACAAGCAACGGTCGCCGTGCGCGGGCCAACCGCAAGTCGGCCTGCTCGTCCGCTCGCCGCGCCATACGCCTGCACGCCCACTCACCGCGCCATCTGCTTGCTTGTCCGCTCGCCTGCTCCGCCCGCATGCCTCGCCGCTCGCCGTCATGCCCCGCCGCACACTCCGCCCGCTCGCCCCAAGCCCCCAACCATCCGTGCCTCCGCCGCGCGGGCGCTCGCCCGGCAGAACGTGCCTCAGGCCGCCACGGTCGGGCCGCCGCTCGGCCGGCCGGGCCGGGCGAAGCAGAAGGCGCGGCGCGGTGTCGGGGCAAGGTGGTCGGAGCGGTGAATTCGTGGATGAGCCCCGCGCACGGGAGAAGAACAGAGGAAGGACCGAAGGAGAAAGGTCCACAGTCCGTCAGAGCAATCGATGGGAAGCAGACCTCAGTGGCAGAATAGACATTTCCATAGTTGGCTCCCACCTGTCAGGGCTGAGAAATCGTTAACTTGTAACAGAAAGCGGATGGGATGGCTCGCCCCGCAAATGGTTTGGGTGCTAACAGTTTATTAGTTTGGATTTCACTTTGGACTTATTTAGGCGGGGTGCTAATGGGCTATAATGTTAACGAATCGATTTGATTTGGGCTGTAGCTGCATAGCGGTTTGGTTCGGTGTGGGCTGGGGTTGTAACCATTTGATCTCCAATGAGTTGCAACTGTGGGCTGTGTCCGGGTTCTCTCACATGGGCTCATAGCAGCCTAGCAGGCAGTCAAGTTAACCCGCGTCGCCTCCCTTCCGTCCTTCCGACGCCGCCGCACCTCCGACTCCGCCTCCGCCTCCCTTCTGCTGCCGCCATGCCTCCGCCTCCCCCTGAGCTTCCTCTCCTCGCTCGCCTGGATCTGCCACGGCGCAGAGCCCCACCACTACTGTCCACTGCACTACGGGAGGAGAATATCTCAAGGAGGCCTAGAGCCAACACCCCCGCCCCTCGCTCGAATCCGGCGACCGATGCAAGCCGCAGCAAAGGTTACCCAGATCTTGGTCCTTCATAGCAGGTCCGACACCCTACTTCCCTTCCTTTCCCTTCTTGCATTTGCTGGTCATCACTCATCGAGGGAGGTGCAGGCATCTCGCAAAGAAACCACTTCACCGGATTTGGCACTACATTTGGCCACCTCTCTCATTCCTCAACCCGTTTGCTATTCGCCAAGGGCTATTGCTACTCTGGACTGTGGGGGAGATAGCTACGACAGTCGTCGTGGACAGAAGTAACCCATGGTTTTAGAAATGGTTTTTTAATGGGTGGAACCATGGATAAAACATTGGTTTGGATCGGTGCGGGGTGAAAGGAAGTCACAGTTTGGTGCAATTTGGATCTATATGTTGATAAACAGGTTTTTAGGGTGGATATATTAATTAGTGTATGCTGCATATGGGCTAGTGTGAGTGCAGCGTGGATTCCAGCCCATTTGCAGGGCGAGGGATGGCACACATGTTAAAAAAAATTTGCGTGATAATATACAGGAGTCTTCGAATTTTTTAGTGATATAGACGTAAACATCATCTTTCTTAATGATATACACATAAAAAAGACTCATCCTTCTAGCATCGCTGCTTGGTCGCTGCCTCGCCTCGAGAGCAATTCATGCTCCTTGCTGGCTGGCGTCCGTCGTCACAAGATTGAGCACGTGGCCCTCAGGGATCCTTCCCGACGAGCTAGGTTCGAGACTCACGGCGTCGCTAATTTTGCAACCCATCTCCTCCGTACTAACCAGATCGGGCTCACTGTCGTCAGGAGCTGCCTCCAGGACTCCGGCCCGGCCAGGACTCCCGTATTTGCGCCGGCAAAAGTGCTCTCGCTTGTCGACTTGCTGAGTATGCGATCTCCACAGTTTCGTAGAGCAGCACATCACGCCGCTTGCTGGGTAGGTTCGGTCCGAGGAGCCCAGTGGACCATTTGGGCAGACAAAAACAAGGAGCGGATCGATCCTTCATCCTAAAGGGGCAGCGGGGCGCATGCAGGGCACTCCGAACCGCTCCCTTTGCAGGTTGAGGTTAAAGTATGTCGTGTGCTTTCTGCTTTTGCCATCATGCTATCGTTATTTCTCTATGCTATATATATAATGAGTTGGTGACACGACCCACACCATGTGTCGCCTTCTTATGCTATCCAAGAGGTGCAAAATGGTGTTTTTAAGTACACCTCCAATTCTTTTTAGTTCAAATATTTGTACTGCTTCAAAATAGATCCTGTTTTCAAGAAGTAATACGAATATATGAATTAAAAAAGTTGGAAGTGCATCTAAAAATCACCTATTTTCTAAAAAAAGTCACCTATTTAGACCTCGTTTAGATGGTGTAAAGTGTCGTATCGGATATTCCGACACATATTTAAAGTATTAAACGTGAATTAAATTACATAATTTATCTGCAAACTACGGCATGAATTTATTAAACATGTTACTGTAGTAGTTTAATATCTAATCACAGTCTAATCAGGCTCACTAGATTCGTCTCGCAATTTACAAGAAAACTGTGCAATTAATTTTGTATTTTGTCTATATTTAATTCTCTGCCGCAATATCTAATGTGACACTTTTAAAAATTTGATTTTTGGATCTAAACAACACCTAATATCATATCACCCGTACCGCACCAAGCTCTGCTGCGCTTTAATTTGGCCTAGCTGCCGTTGCTTTTCGTGCTGCCTACTACCGCCGATCATCTCAGCGGATATGATACCTCCCGTCGATGAAGACACGTGTTGGATCTGTTCCTCGCACGCGTTCGTCGGCAAGGGCATCAACAGTTTTGTCCGACCTGCATGCGTTCGGTCTGGTCTCGACCGTCCGTCCTCCTGTTGGATAGACAACGAGTGATCGAGAGCGAGGCACCAGCCAGGCGGGGCTTTGGCCGGGCCTGCGGACTATTATTATGGGTCCAGTTCACGTTTTGGGCTGAATGCAATCTTCAATTCACCTGAGATCAGGCTCGTGAAAAGTGGCAACTGGTAAGAGGCTTTGCCTGCCGTAAGAACTAATTTTTCCTATATAGGAATGTAAGATCATCAATAAAGTTTTCATTTTCCAAAAAAAATATAAGAGCAAGTAATATAATGGGCTGTTGGCTGAATGTTGAGGTGGAAGAGAGAGGAAAAAAAAGAGAAGGGAGGTGGACTGAAGCTTACAGCCCGCTTATGCACAAGAACCAAAAAAATTTGTGAGAGAAATATGTGAGCATGCATTAATAGTGAAGAGATCAACTATTATATGAATGAGTTGAACGAAAGCTACAAATAAAGAATCCTTATGGCCAGCAGCTGGCTATATTATTAACCTTGCTCTAAGAATGTAAGAACTTTCGAGTGCACAGTAAACTCGATGAGTATGTACTTCATCCATTAATCATTATTCAGTCAGCAAAGCCAAGCAGTAGCAGTAAATCAACGCCCAAACGGAGTCTGCTGCAGTTCGTCCATGCTCCTGCTTGAGAGTGCCCACCAGGCATTCACGAGCGATCTGGCACCGCGTACCTCTAGCAATCCGGCGGGGGAGAGCGAGAGCCAGCTGAGAGGTACCAAAATCCGATCCGGATCCTCGTATCCAAGGAAGCTGCCCAACCTGGAGCTGCAATCCCCAGTGTAGGGGCAACACAACAGGTGGCGATACCGTCGTCCGTCCGCGCACAAGCACGACGTACGACGTGTAGGCCTCCCGGGGGTCCCCGTTCAACGGCGCGTAGGGACAGATGCGATCGGCCGGTGGCAGCCACGTGCATGACAACGGGTGACACGTACCACGTACTCTCTCGGTTCTAAATTATAATTCATATAATTTTTTACCATCAAATTTAACTACTCATCTATTTAAAATATTTATACAAATATAGTTAAATTTAAATTGTTTCTAAAAATTTGTACTAATAAAATAAGCCAAAATAAAAAGAATAATATTTTTCTCAAATATTTAGATAAGACGAGCGGTCATATATTTGGAATAAAAAATTTCAAATAAATTATAATTTAGAACAGAGAGAGTACATGCTACCCAGATGCGATCGGCCGGTGGCAGCCACGTGCATGACAACGGCGCGTAGGGAGTACATGCTGTAAACAGTTAGCAACAGCAACTGAATGCCCGAGTACATATTGTAAACGATCAGCAACAGCAACTGAATACCCTCTCGTACCTCATTTTTCTTGGGCCATAAGATGTTGGAATCAACTCCTCTGCAGTCGCAGTCGACTGCAGAGTGACATCGTCACTGCACGTGGGCCCAGCCGCTCGTCGGGCCCACGCGTTGGTCACTGCAGTCGACTGCAGAGGATCTCAATCCAAGATGTTAGGCCAATCCAGTGGTGGGTTTTATGTTGATTTTCCAAGATAGCTATGTAAGCAAAAATACTACTCCTTCCATCTCACAAATATAGCTATGTAAGCAAGAACAGTTTTTGCAGGATGGAGAGAGTATGAAACATGTTTGAAACTATCCCTCCAGCACGTGATTTTATAGTGTTGTTTTCTAGGATCTATATTACATTTAATTTCAAGACTTATAGAATATTGGTATTTGTGTAGAGAGAGTTTCATCTTGATGAAACATGTTTCGTCTCTTTTTAAATTATATGTCATGTCATCATATAATCATACATGACATATTAATTAGTATGCATAAAACTTCTATGAAACCTCCATTAGGAATGGCTTACATATTGGATACACCTACTACATGGGTCCAAGTCAAAGTCATTAATTGAGGGTCTTTTCGTCGTAGTGCTAAATTTTAGCCCTGTCATTAAACAAGAGTTTTATCATTAAAAGTATTAAATAAAATCTAATTATAAAATTAATTGCAGAACCCCTAGACTAATTCGCATGATGAAGTTAATGGTAGTAGTTAATTTATAATTAGCGGATATTTACTGCAGTAGCATCATTGTAGCAAATTAAGGAATAATTAGACTCATCAGATTCGTCTCGCGAATTATTAGGATCCATCTATGATAGGACTTTTATTCATGTGGAAATGAAAAAACAGAGGTATGAGTAGAGGGGTTGCCGCAGCTTCGAGATCAAAACACTACACACATTCACAAGCTTTGGAGTCGAAAGCTGCTTAGGATTTGATGCCTTCAAGCGATGAAGATCAACCTCCAGCTCCAGTGCAAATGGTGGCCAAGCCTGCCAATCTTCTCATGGCCTCGGATCCTGATGGCTGCGAGCAGCTCAAGCGTCGCGTAAACGGAGAAGATGCTATGACGACGATGGTCGTGGTATTGGCCAAAACTGAAGAGCAAGGCTCATGCGTGCACAAGAAGCAGGAAGAGTCCAAGCCTCGGATGGATCCCCGTCTTCTAATGGCCCTACGGATGGGCAACCTGGCGATGCTTGAGCGACTTCTCACGGGCGACGGGCAGCAGCGGCAAACTGGTACAGCATCCCATGTCATCATCCCGGTGGCCGAGTCCAGCGGCGGCACTGCTGGAGGAAGCAACGGGGAAGAAGGAACTTGGAACCATCCATCCGTCCGGGGGCCTCAATGCCGGCGTACACATCAACTAGCAGGGAGAGAAGACCGAGGTGGAGGAAGAGGAGGAGGAGCAGCAAAAGCGGTGGACATGAGGAGTAGTAGTCCAGCTCGTACTGCAGAGCAAGAGATTGTTAGAGAGGATTCCTCAAAGAATGCAAGGAACAAGAATGTGCTGAAACAAGGTGAGGATGAGCAACCATCTCCTGGTGAAGGTGGACCCAGGAGAAGGGTCGATGACCATATAAGAGGTAGCAGCAGCAGCAGCAGCAGCCAAACAAGAGCTGCTCATAATCCTCCTCGTGGTAAAGCCATGTTTTATCATTTTTTTCTTTTCTGCTCGCTAGCAACTGATCTGTGCGTGTGCGTGTGCGTGCGTGCACGTTTTCACTTCACTACGCTTCTGCTGAATCGTGTTGCCTTTCTGCATCGTGCGTAGCCGCCTTGCTTCTGAACGGGGTGACCTTCGACTCCGAAGGTGATTCCTCCATGTCGTGGCTGCTGCTTGTGACAGTAAGGACTATTTAAAGTGCGCAGAGATTATCCATGACAAGGCCAAGCACCTACTGCAAGAAATCAACAAGAAAGGGGACACCCCTGTGCACTGCGCCGCTAGAGCCGGGAATTGTAACATGGTTTCTTGTCTCATAGAGATGGCTGCAGGCGAGAACGATGGTGGTGCTGTCAGGCATGAGCTCCTCAGAAAACGGAACAAGGTTGGGGGCACGGCCTTGCACAGTGCCATCCGCAGTGGCAACTTTCAACTGATAGAGATGCTGATATGGGAAGACCCGGAGTTGGCCTGCATCCCGTATGATGGCACATCACCACTGTATCTTGCCATTTCGTCATCAGAGCTGTGTCTACATTGCGTGCTGCAGTTGTTTCAGAGTTGCGGGTTTTCCCCTTCCGGACCAGACGGCCAGAACGTCCTGCATATAGCAGTTTTCCGGGACGTCGTTTGTGGCAAAGGTACATACCGACACGTTATGCAAAATATCTTAGTTTCATTCATAGGATTTTACAACTCTTTTATAAATAGTTAAATTCGCAGATAGAAAGGAAAGGTCAATTCTCTCGTTCCTCAAAGGGGTTAGGTTTTAGAATACTTCCTTGATTACAGATATCTTAGTTTCTGATATTTAATGATTCTAATCAAAATATGCATTGATAGGAAAATTTTCGTAAGTTTTAGAACATGATTTCTCAAAAAAGAAAACCCTTCCTATATGCATGTCCGGTACGTATATTTTAACATATTTTTTACTAAACACAATACAGACACTAATATACATGCACAAACTCATTCCTATGAATACAAGCTTATAACCCTATCTTTATGAGGACCTCCGAGAGAGATTAAACCGGTAAATCCTTACACTGAGAGCATAGCGCCAGTTAAATCATGAATTTATCTAGTAAAATGCGAGCACCGGTACAGAATTAGGAACTCAAATCTGGATTGACAGATTCTACTGCAAGAATCTTACTAGCTGAACTATGCTCAATTCACAATTTCAACATTTTTTGAAATGAATCAGACAGAAGAGCTGTCAATTATATTAAAAAGAAGAGACAACATTTAGACTGGGTTGAAAATGATCGGATGCTCTAGCCTAAGAGGGGGAGGGGGTGAATTAGGCACTAATAAAAACTTAGACCTATGGCTCCAACTAGTTTGCACAAAACTTAAACTAAAACAAGCTATCTAGATGTGCAACTAGGTTGTTCTAGTGTGAAACCTCTATCCCAAAAGAGTTATGCACCCTATAGCCTTTCCTAACAAGAAACTACTCTATGAAAGTAAAGGCACAAATGTTGCAAGTAATAATGCGGAAGCTTAAAGAGCGGGATAGGAGATAGAAAACTCTTGACGCGGGTGTTTATCCCGTGGTTTGGTTAGCCACAAAGGCACACCTACATCCACATTGTTGTAGCACTCACTAAGAATATTGCTACTCGGCCACCAAGTCTCTTCCGTGAACACAATCACGGTCACCTTGGCCCCGGGTTCCACTAAGGAGCTTCTCCACAAAGGATGTGGGTCTCCACGTCCCCCGGACAAAGATGTCGTCGCCGCTCCACACCAAGTCGGAGGGTCGATGATGTTGCCGGCAAGCTTCACGCTCCAAGGTGCCGGCGCACCAAGCTCTTGTTTTGCTTCACTAGAGAACCACAGCACAAAGGCTCAAGGCCTTGCAATCACACTCACTAAGAGCAAACCTTTACACAACACTCTCAAAGTGTGCTAAGGGCTAAGGATATGATCTTGATGCTTTTGTATGGCTTGGAGATGTTCTTGGGTGTGTGTGGGATGTCCAGCAACTCCAGCAAGCTTCAAATGGCCGGGGTGAGACGTATATATAGGCCACCAAGTCTTGTAGCCGTTGCTCCAACGGTCAGCTGAAAATATGCGTATCACCGGAAGAACCGATGCCTCTGGCTGAGGTAGCGTCGGTTCTTCCGGTCACTCATAACCCGAAGTAGCCGTTGAACTCCTGACAGCTGACGCAGTGATCACCGGTTGACCGATGCTTTGTACCGATGCATCACCGGTTCATCCGGTGCTTAAGAATCTTCTCCTGGGCGCTGACGTCATTGCACCGACGCAATACTCCGATGCACCATCGGTTGAACCGGTGCTGAAGAATCTTCTCCAGGGCTCTTGACATCGTCTGTGGAACATAGGACGCCCAATGCACCGATGCCCCTTTTTGACCCGTCGGTTCATCCGGTGCTCATAAGTTGGCTTGGCTTTGATTCCCTTCTGCCATGGCGTCGGTTCTTCCGACAACCATCGGATGCACCGATGCTTCATGCGTCGGTTCTTCCGGTGCTTCAGATCGAAGAGCCCCCGTAGGGGCGGCCCTTCGGGCCTTGCTACGCCTATCTTTTCTTTCTCTTTGTCATCACCTGAACCTAAAAGCCTGAGAATGGTCATCTTAACAATCATATTAGTCAAAGTGTTGTGTTGTCATTCGATCACCAAAATCACTCGAAATGGCATAAATGGTGCCATATTCCTTACATGGGTACAACAGAAAACAACAACAACATCACCTGCCGGTTGGATTGGGACATCAACACGGCCGCACAACTCCACTCAACTCGACTTAACAATAGCCAGTTGGATTGAGAAATCAACACGGCTACTGCAAACTCAACACGACTCCCCTCCAAACCACCACAAACCGGGAAAAAGCTGACAAGTAGCCCTCCACAAGCGTCGTTGACCCCGATGATGGCCTACATCAACATATTTTTTTAACACTGAACTATACTCCCTCCGTCCCACAAAAACTATCTGTTTAGAAAATTTCAGACATATTACTAGTAGTAGAAAATGACCATGTTACCCTAATTAACTATAGCATTTGTGATATTTATTTGGTTCCCTAGATCCTCAATAATTGCAAATGCATTGGAACTAGAAAAATAATATCTATTTAATTATTTGATTGGCTTCATATGCTTTCTCTATGCAATTATGTTTTGGTATTTGATATTGTTTTAATTAGATAGACTTTACTACAATCTAAATGAACAGTCTTTGTGGGACAACGTTTGAAAGCTAAACGAACAGTTTTTACAGGACAGAGGAAGTACGTAGTTGCTACATCCAGTCTTTTTGCATTAATTTTTACAATTACAATAATAAATTGGGGGCAGCTCCAATGTGTGTTCCAAGGAGGTGCTAAGAGGAGAGAGAAAGGAATAGAGAATGTGCTATACATTGGAAAGCTGGTGCTAGCTTAGCAATCTCTAGCACCGATATCTTGTCTGGGCACCTAGTGCTAGAGGAGAGAGAAGGGGGGAAGGCTGCGGCTTGTGGGCCCAGCTTCATCTATGGATGGGTGCAATGATGTGCTATACATTAGAGCAAATTTTGCTAAGCTAGCAGGGATGACATGGCACGGTCTTAGCACCCCCTCACGTTTCATACATTGGAGCTGCCCTAATGCATAGACTGATAGACATTCCCCTTCTTATCGTTTGTCTTTGGATCTGATGGACGAAAATGACACGGGTCCCTGACCGCAGTGCTACAAGATGTACTCGAATGGCTCGCAGCCCCAACTAGGCAGAAACTTGTTGAGCAAGCTGATAAAGATGGCAATAGCCCTCTTCACTTTGCCGCGTCCAAGGACATCTGGGGGAAGTCTTTGTCAACGCTGTTTTTGGAAATCGTGGGATGGCACATAGTTTACCCTTTTTGCATTCTCCGTCGTATGTCAATGGAAGGTCCAACCAAGTTGCTGATAGAAGCTAGCAATTCTTCGCTGTTTAAACCGGACAATGAGGGATCATACCCCATACATGTTGCTGCTGCAAGTGGCCGCATCAAGGCGGTCGTCGTCATGCTCGAGAGCTTTCCTAGCTGCGCCACTTTGCGGGATGGCCGAGGAAGAACTTTGCTCCACGTTGCTGCCGAGAAGGACATGTGGGTTATAGTTGGATACGCCTCCCAATCCGGTTGTCCAGAGGTTAGATCGGTTCTGAACATGCAGGACAACAATGGCAACACTGTGCTGCACCTTGCTGTTGAGGGCGGAAACCAATGGGTTTTCAGCTATCTCTTCCGAAACCGGGGAGTAGGATTGGATTTATCAAACAAGGATGGGCTGACGGCCATCGATCTTGCACGGCGCAAAATCCCTGCGGAAGGAAGGTTCTACCATACGTTGGTAAAGAAATTTATATATTTACTTTATATATATATAGATGTATATATATGTGTATATATATGTATATATATATGTGTGTATATGTATATATATTAATCAGTACAGTTCGTAACTTCGGTTCTAATCTTGTAGAATCCACGGTTTTTCATATTTCGGGTATTAGTCATTGTCAGAGCTCGAGGTACTATGAATCGGACAGATAAATTCCAAAGGGATGATACCAGCGAAATAGATGAAGCCAGACTCTCGGACAACGTAACAAAAGGATCGCAAGTCATGGGAATCCTCGCCGGACTTGTTACAAAGTGTCACATTTGCTGCAGCTTCCAAACTGCCTGGAGGTTATGAACGAGCTCATGGTGATGGTAATGGTGAGACACCAACACTCGCGGGAAGATATGCCTTTGATGCGTTCATCATCGCCATTGCTTTGACGTTCATCTGAAAGTAATCGGGTGCTCTAGCCTAAGAGGGGGAGAGGGTGAATTAGGCACTAATAAAAACTTTGACCTATGGCTCCACCTAGTTTGCACAAAATGTAAACTAAAACCTGCTATCTAGATGTGCAACTAGGTTGTTCTAGTGTGAATACCCTATCCCAAAAGAGTTTAGCAACCTATAGCCTTTCCTATCAAGAAACTATTCTATGAAAGTAAAGGCACACAAATTGCTAGTATGAAATGCGGAAGCTTAAAGAGCGGGATAGGAGATAGCAAACTCTTGACGTGGGTGTTTATCCTGTGGTTCGGTTAGCCACAAAGGCACACCTACATCCACGTTGTTGTAGCACTCACTAAGAGTATTGCTACTCGGCCACCAAGTCTCTTCCGTGAACACAATCACGGTCACCTTGGCCCCGGGTTCCACTAAGGAGTTTCTCCACAAAGGATGGGGGTCTCCACGTCCCCCGCACAAAGATGTCGTCGCCGCTCCACACCAAGTCGGAGGGTCGATGACGTTGCCGGCGAGCTTCACGCTCCAAGGTGCCGGTGCACCAAGCTCTTGTTTTGGTTCGCTAATGAACCACAGCACAAAGGCTCGAAGCCTTGCAATCTCACTCACTAAGAGCTAATCCTTTACACAACACTCTCAAAGTGTGCTAAGGGCTAAGGATATGATCTTGATGCTTTTGTATGGCTTGGAGATGTTCTTGGGTGTGTGTGGGATGTCCAGCAACTCCAGCAAACTTCAAATGGCCGGGGTGAGGCGTATATATAGGCCACCAAGTCTTGTAGCCGTTGCTCCAACGGTTAGCTGAAAATCTGCGTATCACCGGAAGAACCGATGCCTCTGACAGGGGTAGCGTCGGTTCTTCCGGTCACTCATAAACCGAAGTAGCCGTTGAAGTACTGACAGCTGATGCAGTGACCACCGGTTGAACCGATGCTTTGTTCCGATGCATCACCGGTTCATCCGGTGCTTAAGGATCTTTTCCTGGGCGCTGACGTCATTGCACCGATGGTATACTCCGATGCTCCGTCGGTTGAACCGGTGCTGAAGAAACTTCTCCTGGGCCTTGACATCGTCTCTGGAACATAGGACGCCCAATGCACCGATGCCCCCTTTTTGACCCGTCGGTTCAACCGGTGCCTATAGGCTGACTTGGCTTCGATTCTCTTTTGCACCAAACTTCATAGCGCCGGTTCTTCCGACAAGCGTCGGATGCACCGATGCTTAGGCATCGGTTCTTCCGGTGCTCCTGATCCGAAGAGCTTTCAGGGCGCTGCCCTGAGACCCGCGAGGGGCGGCTCCCTCTCGACCCCCATCCGCTAACTGGGTAGCGGAACCCCCGTAGGGGCGGCCCTTCGGGCCTTGCTA
Source organism: Panicum virgatum (assembly GCF_016808335.1). NCBI lineage: Eukaryota > Viridiplantae > Streptophyta > Magnoliopsida > Poales > Poaceae > Panicum > Panicum virgatum. Next base: position 14,321,459 of record NC_053145.1, read on the forward strand.
CGCCTATCTTCTCTTTCTCTTTGTCATCACTTGAACCTAAAAGCCTGAGAATGATCATCTTAACAATAATATTAGTCCAAGTGTTGTGTTGTCATTCGATCACCAAAATCACTCGAAATGGCATAAATGGTGCCATGTTTGTTACATCATCTGCTCATTGCTGGCTACCATTGGCCTCATCTACTCCGGTTTTGATGCGGTAGACTTTACCATTCGAATGCTGTACTTCGACTGATCCAATCGGCTGCTGCAGAGTTCAGCTCGAAGCTTGGCAGTTGCGTTCGGCTTGGGTATATACCTGGTGATGTTCCCTGTGGCTCCCAAGGTTGCAGTCTATGTGTGCATCATTGTTTTTGGAGGGTTGTTTTTCCAACATTTTGAAATCTACCAGAGCATTATTCTGATAAATACCATACGGATGAGACTCGGACTCCGGGCAGCTCTTCTCCACCCAATACTCCACTCCGGACACGTTCCCATACCGCTTAAATTAGTGGTTGAGAAATTTTGGTCCTTTATGGTAATATTCCTGCTGCCAGATCCATGGATATATTGGACTTTCTTGATAATAATATTTCTGCTGTATGGATATTTGTGACTTTCTTAGTGATAATAATCAATGCAATCTTCGTGCCGCCACCTGCACGGGTTTCCAGTACTGTTCGATGCCAAGCTCTTAGGGCAGTCCCAATGGGGACTTAATTGTGGTTTCTATCTCTATTAAATGACTTGCAGAAATATTAGTAAGTAAAATGCTGACATGGCAGTCTAATTAATGAAGAAAGAGAGGAAGAATAGAGGAAATCGTTTCTTCCTGGAGAAACAATGTCTCCGCTTGAACTGAGGCACGAAGAAACGATGGTTTTGGCGTTGGGAAGAAACCAGCCGTTTCTAGCGCTTGCCATGTAGGCCACACGGCCGCTGCATGCGCTCGCTAGTGGCCAGAAGCTGTGGACCCAGGTGAGAGAAAGAAAACAAAAAGGCAATATTTATTAGGTTAACAAATCTGCATTGTGTGAGATAGTTTCTATAGATAGTTTCATGATGATGTGGCTGTTATGGAAACCGTGCATAGTTTCAACCATTGGGACTTCCCTTAGTCCCTGGCTCCTCTCAGCTAGCTAATGGTTGGGCCCCCACACAGGGAATAATCATCATCGTCCTCACTAATAAACAGTTTGTGCTAATCTGTTATATTCAATCCAGTAAAGGTCAAACGTTTCATTTCATTTCTCTTATGCTGTACTATAATTCATCAGAAGCTGTACGCAATTGTCGCTGCAGTATGAATTTTTTTTATGAAAAGTATTTTCAAGTCTTATATTCTCATATAAATTATTATGTTAGTGCTGCTCTCAAAAGCAAGAAATTCAATTGTTACCTGCCACCAGGATAAAATTTGCAGAGGGAGGGAAGAGGTTGTCCTCAAGTTCATAAAATTTACAGCAGTCATGAGTCATCTAAAAGCAAGAGCTAATAGCCATAAGCGTCAAATATTTGCAGACGGATAAACCAGCCAACTTAATTATAAAATTAAAAAAGCAACTTGCAGATAATGAAAACACGTTTACGTATGTATCATCTCTTTGTGTGATTTTATTTTGCTCTTTCTGTAACTGCCTCTTTGGTAGTTTCATGTGTCTGAGCTTGTTGCTGCTGATGCTATACCTTGCGTATTTATTATTAGAATTAGTAAATTATGAGAAGGAATGGAGACATTGCATCTCTCTCCTTCCCTGACTCTGACAGCATCAAGAGGAATATAGACTAATCAAAGAAATTTTAAATTATAGACCATCTATCTTCTTGTCCTCCGGTTTGATTTGAAGATTTCTTGACATCGGATCGATCATCTTCCACAAGATCAATGTGAAAAACTACCTTGTTTGATACTTTCACATTTATTTGCTGAATGACTTGGTACATTATTTTTGTTCTTATATACTGAATTCTTCAGTGAAAATTAAAATTCTTAAAGCAAATTATAAAGAGAAAAGTATGTTTTACCCCATTGAACTTGTCACGGGATATGAAAAACAGCCCCAAACTCAAAAACCAGATAACTTGCATACATTAACTATCAAAATCGGACAAATTATCCCCCTTGACCACGTCATGCTGGTTTTGTTGATGTGGCAATGGGACCCACATGTCAGACCTTTCTTCCCTCCCCCTCTACCTATCCTGCTCCTGGGCATAACTAATCGCAATGGCCGATGGCTAATACCGTGGCCGCCCAGCACCGACAGGTTGGCCTCATGAGTGGCTCACCGGTACAGTGTACGGCCACCGGCACAGGCACGAGCACATGCACCTCGCATTCCAGGTCGACCTGCCCACATGCCTGGCCCTGCTGCTGGAGCTCGCTGCGCCCACGGCAGCGTTGCTGCTGGTGCCGCTGGTTCTCGGCAAGAGCAAGAACTATGGCGCCACGTTTGGGGGATAGTGGCTTCTCCCCACGGTCGAGGGCGCAGCGGCAGCTGGTGGACCCTCCACCACGGTCGAGCGGCGCCGTCAGCTTGTGGCCCCTCCCCCGCGGCCGAGCAGCGGCAGCCCTCAAGACCCCCTCCACTATGGTCAAGAGGCGGCGGCGCTCCAGACCCCCTCCATGTAGTCGAGCGGCGGTGGCGGCACTCGTTGCCTTCTCCTCCATGGGCCGGCGGCGGATGAGCCTGAGACCTCCTCCTCCATGGATCAGTGGTGGCAATGATCGGACTCCGCCTCCTTAAGCCAACAAGGGCGGCGCCTAGGGTCTCCTCCCCTATCGGGCCTTCGGCGGCCATTACGGCGGGCAAGGGGCTCCTCCATGAGAGAGAGAGGGACATGCGGAGGGGATAAATTTGTGACAAATGGGGTCTGACATGTGGGTCCTATTGCCACATCAACAAAATAGCCTTGACCTGGTTAATGGGGGTAGTTTGTTCAGTTTCGATAGTTAAGGTATGCAAGATATCTGGTTTTTTAGTTCAGGGGGATTTTTCAAACTTGGCCACAAGTTTAGGGGGTTAAAACAGACTTTACTCAATTATAAATAGATAGTATGTATTTACCAATTTGTATGTGAAAAATAAATCATCGTTGCATACCTTATGTTAAAATCCTAAATCCGCCACTTGTTCTAGATATCTGGCAACAAGTTCCATCTTTGAACTTGGCCTCCGCCAGGTCCGTCTCTGGGGGAGCGTGAACAATGCGACCTCACAGGACCCCCAACTTGGATCACTTCATCCTATTGTTTCACCATCCCATGATCTAAATTCACTCGTACAATAGGAGAGAATCCAAGGCGGCATAGTTCCATCAACGTTCATTTCCCTTGCATTTTCATATTCATGGTGCTCCATCTCATGATCGGCATCTCACTGAGGCTGCCTTCGAGCCGCGTGTTAATCACTCATTGCCTATGCCAGGAGTCGGCGGTACATGCACACTTGATGTCTGCTCGAGTGCCGGGCGCTACCGGCCGTGCATACACAGTTGAGTGCTGCCACTGCACGCCTGATGCAAGGTGCATCGCTGCAGCCGTAGAGGTAGTTTATTTAATCCTTTTGATCCTTTCTTCGATTTGACCTCCAAGTCCTTCAAAATTCAGATGAATTAGATAACGTAGGGATTTATTTCTGTTAACTTTGTTCTTTTCATCACATCGTGCAAGCATTTCTAGGTTAAATAAATGCAAGTTTCCAAAACCCAGTCCTCCGATCCATTCTCCTTACGAGTGCACAATGTTTCCTTGGACAATCAGTGCATCTTGTGATCATTTTCTTGCTGTGCCCACCAGAACTTTCTTGGTGAGACGAGAAGCGCCATTCCAATCCCCAGCACCTATCTCTTCAGGTTTGGACCCGAGGTGTTTTGGTGGCCGCTGTTTTGGTGGGGTGGTTCCAGTTTTGGTTTTGATTCTGAGAGCTTTAATCTAATCTTTTTTTTTGCCAAGATCTTATCTAGACACATTAGTCAATGGCTCATTGATTAGTGAGTGATTACATGACGAGAAGGCTCTTTCTTCTGGGTGTCTCGATCGGGAGTCTAGGGGTCAAAATCGAAAGCGACTGAGAGACTACCGCGGACTGGGGTCTGGGCACTCAATAATTCAGTATGTTTCTTCCAAACGTTACAGATAGGCAAAATTTGCTGTGGGACACTGCGATATGACCTAATATGCTGGCACACACCGCAAACCATCGAATTTGCCCGGTACCATTATGAAAACGGATTCCTTTGCTGCATCACACCGCACCCCTTTTATATTATTTTGCCCAAACCTGGAGAGAGGAACCGAATTGAATGGACAATACTACCCTTGGCTCGGGTTAGATGGTCTGGTTCGACCAAGATGAACATGGGAGGCCGACGAGCCATTTACTAGCACCGGATAGGGTCACCCCGACCACGGCCGCGTCCATGGCGCCCCGCTGGCCGCGTGCGCCGGCGGTGCCGGTTGGCCGCGACGCAGGGTACACCCAGCAGCTCCAACTCGGCGTGCAGCCACGCCGCCATCCTCCGCGCGTCGCCACCGTGCCCGACGTAGACGTCGCACTCGCCCTCGCCGCCACCTCCTCGCTGCCGGCCCCGTCGACCCCCAGGGAGGTCCACGGCGCCGCCCTCCTCCTCATCCTCACCTCCTCCGGGTCCCGGATGCGGACCCCGTGCGCAGCCCCGGAGCTCGCCGCCGCCGCCGCCATTGCATCCTCTCTAGCTCAAAGGTAGCAGGAAGGGGTCCAGATGTGAAAGGCATTGAGGCTGTGAAGAGGGCCATCGTTGGTGTTGAGTGGTGCACTGAACTGTTGCAGGGTGCAGTTGACAATTTGAAGGATGCAGATGCTGCTTTCAAGAACATTGCTCATAGCAAGATGGCATTAGAGACCAAGATTGATAGAACAGGGAACATCTAGTTGTTCTAGGCGTAGCCAACTTGTTTCTTTTGCTTCTTGTTTTCTGATGGTGTTGCTAGTCAAGTAAGCAGTTTGTAGGTTATGTTGGTATCTTCTGATGAATGCTGTAAGACATGAGTAATGCAGTTCTGTTGTCATGACCAATCCAGCATGATTTAAGCCTGAACATCGCCAACAAGTCTAGCACTGCTTAATGAAGGCAACAAGTCTGCCATTACTTAACTAAGCCAACAAGTCTGGCATTGCTTAACAAAGGCAACAAGTCTTCCATAACTTAACTAAGCCAACAAGTCTGGCATTTTAGGAGACAAAGACTTTCACTCAGACAGTAGGTTCATAAGCAACTGCTTCTTGGTCTGCTTGTTCTGCACCTTCCTTTTCTTTAGCTTGTTAGCCTTCTGATCATCAGGTGTAGGTGAGGTAGCACCATCTGCATTGTCCAATTGCCTCTTGCGGCTATTGGAAAGAAAATTGTTAGGACTACTGACATGTGTAATTGACAAGTAAAGGAAATGTTACAAGTTCATCTCACCTCCTCGTGTTGCCTGCAGGGCTGTTTGTCAGTAAAGCAGCTGCAACGATTGTGGTGCACTCTCCAGTCTGGGAATGCATGGTTGAAGCAGTGCTTGTAGTCTTAGCTTTCTTAGTCCTTGTTTTCTTAGGCTTGGGGGGTGCTGGAGGAGGTTGTTATCGCCATAAATTAACATGGTTAATTTATGGGCCGAAAGCAAGATGTGCTTAAAGCAGAAGATTAAGGAAGGCTTGTAAATCGGCTCCTGCGTGAGCATATGGGCCACATTGGTCGTGTATCCTTAGATTTAGTTTAAGATTAGAGATAGAGTCCAATCGGGACAAGATTAGTTTAGATTGTTTCCAAAGTCTCCGGACTATAAATATGTACCCTTTGTTATTCATGAAAGAGAGCGTCATCACGACTCGCAAAACAACAACTCTCGGCGCATCGCCACCCCTAAATCCTAGGGTTTCATCCAAGTAAGTGCCATGCTGCCCTGATCGCTTCTTGCGATCAGGGCAGTATTGTTCTTGCTTCTACCTTGGTATTACTCGTACTGAAGCGTTTTTTATGGCGAGTAGTACTAGTTATCATGATATTCGTAGCATGGCTATTAGTAGATCCATTGTGCTTTGTTGCTTATCATCTGCGAATATCATGTTGTCTCTGTGCAATCACGTTCCGATCTCATGCTAGTTCTTATTGCATAGAATTAGTCGCACAGGGACAACACCCTGCTTCTTTCATGTTTAGTAGATCCGATCTGTTATGGTTTGCTCTTATCTTAAGAGTTGGCATAATATCTGCTAGGTTAGGCCTTGCAAACGGATTGGATGATCCGGTGGTGTAGTAGATGCTTTATCTTAGCCTTGATAGGGATTGTTCCGAGAATCGGCTCTTGCTAGTTCTTAGGCCTCTGTTTTAGGTTGTGGTTTAGTTGTCTGTTACGTTCGCTAGGCCTAGTCACGTGTAGGATGTTCCGATCTAGCAGTGAAGCTGTTACCATAGTGGATTAGATCAACTAGATTTGACAGAAGCAGTTTTATAGTAATTTGCTCTATTTATCATATCCGGATACAATCAGATCCCGTCTGACACCGGGACTCGATCGGCTCTTCAAAGCCGATGCAAGAGTCGTCCCGGGGAGCCGACCACAGCTCGGACTTACGTTTACACGTGTCTTTGTATGCAGGAAACTGTTCGGAGCACGTCTGCACCCTCCTGATCGGGTATAGGTCAGGTGGCACGCCCGGTTTTCCACAAAACCTCCGGGCGCGTGACGGAAATTGCGGGACCGTCGACGAGGGAGCAGTGCCTCTAGCGCCCTAGCAACCTCCCGGCTCTTCGTGTTGCCCGTCGTTGCTCGCCGGTGGGTTTCGGTCGACAACACATTCTGGCACGCCTGGCGGGACCCTCGACAACATCCACCGCAATGATGACCGGAGCTCAAGATCAAGAACCTGTCCCCAAGCCCGTCACGTATGAAGAGCTCTCTCCTGAACACAAGAAGAAATATGATGAGGTCAAAGCTCTACTGGAAGCCGATCTCATCGGCTCTTTTGAGAGGACCCGCAACCATGGCATCAGGTGGAAGGGGTTCTCGCCTGAAGGCGCTCTCGACAACGTGGACCTGTCTGTACCATCAGAGGAGCGAACCAGGGCCCTGCGTCAGGAGATGAACTACATGGTGGCCCATGCACTTCATCGGCACACTCAGAGCCTGATGAACGAGCTTGAGCGCATGGCGCACCGCGTCATCCAGGAGATAATCAAGAACCAGTACTCTCCATCGGGGCCAACCCTGGGGAGTCATACAGAGGAAGCTGCACTGCATTCTAGGCCGCAACTGCCATTCTCATTTGCAGCCCCCAGACCGCAGAGCTCGCCGATCTACGTCGTCCACAAGATCGGCGGTGATCCTGGAGAAGGCCAATTCCTCACCGAGCCACCCAAGGAGATCCCGCACTGGCTACACGTGCGCCTACATCCCAGACAGCGTCAGTCCAGCACGCTCGGTGCAGATGGTGAACCCAGGAGCTTCTGGAGCAGACACAGAGAAACAAGCGTGGCTGGCAAAGTATGCTACTGGGCCGAGTGCTGAGCCATCGGCCCCAGGAGTTCTTAGTGTGGAGCAGGTCAGTGCAATACTCAGAGACCAGTTCGACATCCTGCCCAAGAGGAAAGCGATCGGCTATTCCGAGCCGTATCCAAGCGACTATGACTTGATCCCACTGCCACCCAAGTATCGGCTTCCTGAGTTCACCAAGTTCAACGGATCAGAGGGAGCCAGCTCCATCGAGCATGTGAGCCGATACTTAACGCAGCTTGGGATGATCTCAGTGTCGGATCCATTGAGGGTCCGGTTCTTCGGCCAATCCCTTACAGGTCCAGCCTTTAGATGGTACGCGTCGCTAGCTCCGGATTCGATTCGGACTTGGAGGCAGCTTGAAGATCAATTCCATACCCAGTACCACTCGGAAGCTACAGAAGCCGGAATTGCCGACCTCGCCCAAGTCAGGCAGAAGCGAGGAGAGACCGTGTCAGAGTACATACAGCGCTTCAGGGAGGTCAAGAACCGATGCTACTCATCACGCATCACAGAGAAAGAGGCAGTCGATCTGGCTGTCCTGGGACTTGCTAAGCCGATCAAGGATGCGGCTTTCCAGTTGGAGTTCACATCTCTGGCTCACCTTGTGCAAAAGTTTACCGCATATGAGCATTATCATCCTGAGCTGTACCAGGACAAGTTCAAGCGCCATGTAAACATGGCACAAGCTGAAGAATCTGACGACTCGGGTGAAGAGCAAGAAGTGGCCGTGGCAGAGTGGACTCGGGGGGCAAATCCTGTCCCATGCAAGTGGATCAAGCAGCAGGGGCTTGTGAAGGGCTTCGATTTCGACATAACCAAAACAGAGCAGATATTTGACCTGCTCCTCAAAGAAAAACAGCTGAAGCTCCCAGAACATCACAAGCTGCCGACGGCACAAGAGTTGCAGGGAAGGCTATACTGCAAGTGGCACCACTCGTTTACTCATGCCACGGGTGAATGCAAGCAGCTGCGTCTTCAGATCCAATCGGCTATCGAGCAAGGCCGATTAATCCTGGCTCAACACACTATGAAGGTGGACACAAAGCCCTTCCCACAAGCTAACGTGGTGGAGCTGTTAGACTTCGGATCCGAAAGCCAGGATCTAGCATTCCAGATCAACATGGTGGGACCTATTCGCCGCCATGACAAGCAGAGGAGAGAGGCCGCTTTTGGCAAGCGGCCGCAGAATGCACACGGGTTGGAATAGCAGCATGTGACTGAAGAGCAAGTACGTCACATCCGCAATCAGCTTCCAGCTTCTAATCGGCTCCTAGAAAAATATCAGTACCAGTACAACCTGCGCCGCCGACACGAATCGGAAGAAGACGAGTACGAGCACCGCACAGGAAGGACATTGGGAAGGCGCCAGGCTATACGCGACCACTGGCATTGCCCATTCTTCAGGTACTGTTGGAATTCCGGCATGTGCCGATTACCTACTATAGATGATTGCTTGGAGTGCAGGCCTCGAGGGCACCAACAGGACAAGACATCGGTGTTCCGGCGTCTGGGGCCCAGAACTCGTCAGGACGACCATGTGGGGCTCCCATCCGGAGGTGATGTAGAGCTAGAGGAAGAAGACAGGTACCATCGCCCACGGTGGTGTCCTAACGGGCTCAATCGGTCGCAGAAGCGCAGAGTACAGCGCTTGCGCAACCTCGAAGATGCAGAAGCAAAGTATCTTGACGTGCTGAGGAAAGCGCGTCCGGATCTCGCGGAGCAAGTTAGGCGACCGCAGAGGAAAGAGAGGTGCCCCCCGAAGATGGAGTGGCGTCCCAAGCAGACAAAAGACGGTGAAAGGCCATCGGCTGACGTGAACATGGTGTTCGTGCTCCCGTCGGAGTTTCGAGCACCCCAACCGGAGGAATCGGCCATCGCGCAGCTGGATCTCGGACCATGGCCAATCGTTTTCGAGAAGCCCAAGGAGAAGAGCTACAAACACTTGAAGGGGTTATATCTCAAGGGCTTCATTGACGGCAAACCTGTGAATAGGATGTTGGTCGACACTGGTGCTGCAGTTAACCTGATGCCATATTCTGTGCTGCGCCGATTGGGTCGCTCTTCTGCCGATTTGATCAAGACCAATGTGATGCTCAACGACTTTAATGGACAGCCATCAGAAGCGATAGGGGTTCTTAATGTGGAACTGACAGTGGGCCGCAAGACTGTACCAACATCGTTCTTCATCGTCAACAGCAAGAGCACATACACGGTGCTGCTTGGAAGAGACTGGATTCATGCCAACTGTTGTATCCCTTCCACAATGCACCAGTACCTCGTCCAATGGGATGGCGATGAAGTAGAAGTGGTCCCTGCAGATGATTCCAGCGAGGTCTCGGTCGCAGACATGAACGCCTGGGATGCGGAAGGACAAGAGCCGATTTCCGGGATCGCCCTGGAAGACTGTAATCGGATTGAGGTGACAAAAAACAGAATGAGGCTGGTCTTATCCACTGGCCTCACAGAATAGATGCACTCTGGCTAGTTACGGGGTGTAAGGAAAATAGAGAGGCCGATCCCGGCGATCGGCCCCGAAAAATAGGAAAATTCTGGTTTTGGTCGGAATTGTTACATCATTTACGCATGAAGGCCTCCTGTAGCAGTTGGCTATCTATTGACTATTTGGCTCTGAGAAATGAGAGAAGTATAGAAGCGGCCAGCCCGTGCGGTTGGCCAAATAATTTTTCTTGTCATCTCCCTGTGTTTGCTGTTGACATTGTGGATAAAGAAGACTCGCTCGCATTCGCGGTCGATTTTTTAGATGACGGCAAACTCTGATACGGATTCACATCAGCTGATGATTTGGAAGAGGTTGACATCGGTCCTGGGGATAAGCCACGACCGACATTTATCAGCAGTAAGTTGGATCCGGCTTTGCGAGAGGAGATGATCACACTGCTAAAAGAATACCGGGATTGCTTTGCATGGGACTACACGGAGATGCCTGGATTGGATAGAAGCATAGTCGAGCATCGGCTCCCGCTCAAGACAGGGTTTCGGCCGTTTCAGCAACGAGCACGCCAGATGAAGGCCGAAGTCCTAGAAGAAGTTAAGAAAGAGGTGGAGAAGATGCTGGATGCTGGGTTCATCAGGCCGTGCCGGTATGCAGAATGGATCTCCAGTGTGGTGCCGGTACAAAAGAAAGATGGCCGATGGCGTGTCTGCGTCGATTTTAGAGATCTCAACAGGGCAACTCCAAAGGATGAATACCCAATGCCCGTTGCAGAGACGTTGATCAACGCCGCTGCTGGCCACAAAATGATGAGTTTTATGGATGGCAACGCCAGTTACAACCAGATCTTCATGGCCCCAGAGGACGTGAACAAGACTGCGTTCAGAGTACCAGGTGCAGTTGGCTTGTTTGAGTACTTGGTTATGACCTTCGGATTGAAAAATGCCGGTGCAACATACCAACGTGCTATGAATTACATTTTCCATGATCTCATCGGCAAGCTGGTAGAGATTTATATTGATGACGTTGTGGTCAAGTCCAAGTCATTTGCGGGGCATTTACAAGATCTGCGTCAAGTTTTGGAGCGGACTCGAAGGTTTGGACTCAAAATGAACCCAAAGAAGTGTGCCTTCGGTGTATCGGCCGGTCAGTTTCTGGGATTCCTAGTGCATGAAAGGGGAATCGAGATCGGCCTAAAAAGTCAAGAAGCCGTGAAGATGATGAAGCCACCTACTACAAAGAAGGAGTTACAGAAACTCATCGGTAAAATTAACTTTGTCAGGTGGTTTATTTCTAATCTGTCCAGACGCATTGAGCCATTTATGGGCTTAGTAAAGATCAAATCCGATGATGAGTTTCGCTGGGGGGCAGAACAGCAGCAAGCTTTCGATGAAATCAAAGAATATTTGTCAAAGCCTCTAGTGTTGGTTCCTCCTCAGCAAGATAGGCCGTTCTATGTGTACCTATCTGTCGGTGACACTTCTATTGCTTCGGTGCTAGTCCAGAAGCATGACGGCCAAGAAAGGGTGGTTTTCTACCTCAGCAGACGCATGTTAGACACCGAGACCAGGTATCCTGAAATCGAGAAGCTTTGTTTTTGCTTATACTTTACATGTACAAAGCTTCGCCATATTTTGCTCTCGGCGGAAACAATTGTCATATGTAAATCAAATGTCATAAAACATATGCTGTCGGCTCCTGTCCTGAAAGGCCGACTTGGAAAATGGATGTTTGCATTGTCAGAGTTTGATATCCGATACCAGCCTGCAAAAGCAGTCAAGGGACAAGCACTGGCGGATCTTGTTGCGGATAGGATCAGCATTGATATTGCTGCGTCATTTATTCGTGCTTGGGCTATGTTCTTTGACGGATCGGCTTGTGATGATGGATGCGGTGTGGGAATTCTGTTGGTGTCGCCTCGAGGGGCGACTTATTCCTTTTCCATCAGAATGACTGCCTCATGCACCAATAATTTGGTGGAATATGAAGCCGTTCGCAAAGGGATGGAACTTCTCCTTGAAGCTGGTGCAGAAGCAGTGGAAATTTTTGGAGATTCGAAGCTGGTGATTTCTCAGCTCACGGAGGAATATAGGTGTGAGAGCGAGGCTCTTTTCCCGATATGGATGCAATGCCGTGAGCTGATGTCACAATTTAGATACATCAATTTCCACTGGATACGCAGGACTCTGAACAATGAAGCCAATGATTTGGCACAGATGGCTTCCGGGTACAGAGAGACAGCCGATGGAGTCGAGGTGGAAGTCCAGTTTCTAGAATCCGGAGACTGGAGAGCCGATATCTTCAATTACTTGAAGGATTCGGCTCGGGGGCACCCAGAAGGATAAGACTCAAGGCCATGAAGTACGTTCTGATAGGGGATGAAATATTCTACAGGACATTGGAAGGACTATTACTTAAATGCCTGGGACCCCCAGAGTCAAATCGGCTCTTGCATGAGGTACATGAAGGAGCCTGTGGTACTCACCAATCGGCTCACAAGATGAAATGGCTGATTAGGCGATCGGGTTATTACTGGCCCACTATGCTTGAAGATTGTTTCAAATATTACAAGGGATGTCAAGCATGTCAGAGGTTTGGCAAAATTCAGATAGTGCCAGCATCAGTGATGAATCCTATCATCAAACCCTGGCCATTCAGAGGATGGGGCATGGACATGATTGGACAGATCAACCCGTCGTCTAGCAAGGGTCACCAATGGGTCTTAGCTGCCACAGATTATTTCACAAAGTGGGTAGAGGCAGTGCCCATGAGGTCAGTAGCATCGAGAGATGTGATCAGCTTTGTCAAAGAACACGTCATTCATAGATTTGGGATCCCTCAGACCATTACGACCGATGGAGGATCGGTCTTTATATCAGAGGAGTTCAGAAAGTTTGCCGATGACATGGAGATTAAGTTGATCAGATCATCTCCGTATTATGCCCAAGCTAATGGACAATCTGAAGCATCCAACCAGAGCCTTATCAAGCTCATAAAAAGAAAGATTGATGAATACCCTAGGCGCTGGCATGAGGTGTTATCAGAAGCTTTGTGGGCATATCGTATTTCGTGTCATGGGTCCACCAAGACGTCGCCGTACCATCTAGTCTACGGCCAGGATGCTGTGCTACCATGGGAAATCACGGCTGGATCAAGGCGTGTTGAGTTTCAGAATGATCTATCTGCTGAACAGTATGCAGCCTTGATGAACGATAATGTGGAGGACCTGACAGAGCTAAGGCTTTGGTCGCTGGAAAAAATCAAAGAGAACAAAGCTAAAGTCGCCCGTGCATACAACAAGAAGGTCAAGCCTAAAGATTTCCAAGTTGGAGATTTGGTTTGGGAGGCGGTATTGCCATTGGGAACTAAAGACAAAAAGTTTGGTAAATGGTCTCCGACTTGGCATGGGCCGTATAAGGTTGATCAGGTTTTACCTGGGAATGCATACATGCTCGAAGAATTGGATGGCGTCAAGTTTCCTGTTGCTGTCAATGGTCAGCATCTCAAGAAGTATTTCCCGAGCATGTGGGAAGGCGAGTAGCGAAAAGCCGATGAGATCCATCTGGCTGCAGTGTAATAGGCCAACACGTTGAGTTGGCAGCGCAAAAATAAAATAAAATAAAACTAAAATAAAAAAAAGAGAAAAGAGTCATGAAAGGCCAACACGTTGAGTTGGCCAGTAAAAAAAAGGAAAATCATGACAGGCCAACACTTTGAGTTGGCTAGTGAAATATATGAAAGTGAACAGCCGATGTGTGACCATCGACTTAAGATGTTTTTAAAGGACAGTTACGAGTTTCAAGTTAACAGGCAATACTAATTCTCTCTTGAGCCTATCTATTGGTTCAGGAACTCTTCTATGGCATGGATGGCTTCAGTACGGACGGCGTCTGCTCGTGCTACAATCGCTTCGTCATCCTTGTCATCGCCTGTAACTATCTGCCGACTCAAGGTGCTGATCTCTGCAAACTCTGCTTGTATCTGCTCGGCTATTTCCTGGGTTTCTTGCTTGGAGTTTGCGATGGAGGTTTCCTCGGCCTGGAGAGTTCTTTGGTGGTGCGGACCTTTTCTTCGAGTTCCGCCAGTTCTTTCTTCAGGAGATTGAGTCGGTTCGTGTTGGCAGACACGTCAGCTTTGATATCTAGGGTTGCTTTCTTCTGGTTCAGAGCCTTGCACTTTTGGGTAATGTCAGCTTTCAGAGAAGCTTGAGAACGACGTGCTTCCATCCTTTGTTGTGCTTTACTGACTTCTATCCGAAAGAATGGGAGGTTGCTGGCTGACCAGAGCTTGATTTGCAATGGCTCCGGGAGTTGGGGTTCTATTTGCTCAAAGATGTTCTTTATGTTGCTGGAATCATCAACCAGAGCGGTGATTGAAGCAGATAGAAAATCCTTGATGAGTCGAAGCTGATGTGATAAGTTAGCCGATTGCTGCAGAGGTAATGCTTTTGCTCCAGGGACAATCAGACCCATTGATGCCGGGTCGAAAGAAAGTAAACCTGAAATGTCAAAGCTCTATGGACATCTCTGGAGTTAGAACAATATACATTTATGAAGCTATCGGCTGGTTCGAAATTGGTTTCATGATGTTACCTGTTCTGAAGAAGAAGTGTTGGTCGTTTCGGGAGTAATCGTCCTATCAGAGCTGGTGTTAGCGTCAAGAGCCTCGACTGTATCAGTTTGTTCTTCGCTTGTATCCCTCAGTGCATCGGGGGTTGCAGCTGTCTCATGTTGATTCAGGCCTTCTACATTGGAGGTTTCTTCAGCTGCATCCTGGAAATAGAATTATAGTCAACCAGAGCATATATGTCTAAAATAAAAGAGAAGGTTTTGAAAGATGAGTTACCTGGTTGGTGTTGAAATCTGATGGAATCGAAGATGCTGGTGCTGGTTTCTTGATCACTCGCCTTGTGATCATCTTCCTTTTCTTGGTCAAGACTCGGGGGGCAACTACTGCAGAGGCTTGTTGTCGCTTGGAAGCCGACTGAAGTAAGTCTGGCTGAACAGACATTATCACTTTCTTCATTGGTGGTGATCCTTTGCAGAAAAGTACATCAGGAGCAGTTGGAAGAAAGTGAAAAGGTTCTCCAGTACTGGTCGTGGGTTCTGGACCATCTTGTTGCTGCTGACAGGATGAGCAGGTTAAGCCAAGAGAAAGGAGTAGAGGACTTAGGAGGAATAAAATGCATAAATTCAGTACCTCTTCCTCGAGGATTACATGTTCGGGATCGATTTGCTGCAGTCGAGGACCTAGAGCTTTTCTGAAAACATGAGTTTTCCACATGTTCCAGCAAGTATCGAAGCCGATTGATGAGGAGGTGAAAGACAAATCGGCTGGTATTGAAATGTGGAGATTGTCAAACATGCTGTAGCATCTCGAGCTAGTGAGACCATCAGACAGATCGGCTCTACTCTCCACCAAGTGGTAAATATGGAAGTGGGGAGGGACCTGTCCTAGGCCAAATTGCCGAGCTACTATGACTGGCTGGTAAGATTCATAGCCTGGCTTGATAATTCTGTTAGAAGTGCTGATGCCAACGGGGAGGAAGCCAGGTCGAATCATTAAAGAATATAGATGCCGAGTGCTGTTGTCATCGGCAAAGTTATCTAATCTGAAGGCAGTTGGGTTCTCAAAGGATTCAGATTCAGTAAAAGGGAAGTAGAGGGGATTATCTAATCCTTTGTAGAAGACCCTAAACCAGTTTATTGCATCTGCCGAATTCTGTTTACTGCCAGGGAGACTGAATAAAGCTTGGCCATAACTAGTACATCTGATTGGTTTGCCATTTTCATCAGGAAAGGAGTTCTTGGTTAGGCTTTGGAAGTTGGGAATATGGTGCTGGAAGTACAGTTGTGCCCACAACTGGATAAACCACCAAGGGCCTCCAGTTCTCAGTTTTTTGTGGTTGAGCAAGTTAGATGTCATCAGATGGAGATATCTGTATGTTTCTCCAAGGAAAAGTTTGCCTAGGCCGGTGTGATTACCATGGGCCAGGTGATAGGCCAAGGGGAGATAGTTCTTAGTTGGAGCTAAGGAAGGGCCATAGAAGATGAAGTGTTCTAGCCAAAGATTTAAGAAGGCTGTGTGTTCCTTCTCAGTCACTGGACCTTTTGTTTTCATGTGCTGACTCATGTAAGTACCCCAATTTTTGCAGTTGACTTTGGAAGAAAGTTTAATGGGGACTTCTGCCATTTTGTGAGCAGCAGGATTGGGAGAGCTAATGTCTAGTCCAGTGATCATGGTGACATCCAGCAGAGTAGGGGTCATGGGTCCATGACCAAAGAGGAAACAATTCAGAGCATCAGACCAGAAATAGCCGATGGTTTTCAGAAGATTTTCATCTTTGTCAAGGGGTGACAGTGATAAGCTAAGTGCATCGGCTATGTTCAAATCCTGCCATAAGGGCATGTGAGCTTTTGCTACTCTGTTGTACCATATAATCCAGCTCTCAGGTGGATTAGACCAGGCTCTTAAGCAGTCGGCCCAGAGGTTCAAATCGATGTTTTGACTCACAAAAGGAATCCTATTTGCTTCACAAGAGATCAAATCTATGGGGTTTTCATGAGTTTGTGGGCCAAGACAGAAAGATTTTGGATTAGAGGGATGCGGCAAGAGGATGTCTGACACCTGAAGTTCAGAAGTTCAGGAACATGCGTTTGGTGTCATGTTTCAGAGTTTCAGTTTCAGAAGCTTGGTAAGCTGAAGAAAATTAAAAGATTAGGCCGAATATTACCTTTAGGCCGCAGATTGCCGTATCATCAATTGCAGAGCTTGTTGTTTGAGTTGCAGAATCTGCCATGGTACAGATCTGTCGACTTAGGGTTTGCTTGCTGTGGGCTCTGATTCGAATTTCGGCTGCTTGGAGAGTTCTTGCTCGGATTTGTAGAGCTTGGTTTTCGAATTACACTCGAATTTGAAGGTCCGTCGAGTTCGGTTCAGACTGGAAGTATTATTCTTCTACGGGTCGCTTCTAGTTTGAATTTCGTCGGCTCTTGGATATTTATGGAAGCCTGATGCGTTGCCATCGGCTTTTGGGAAAATAAACGAAGACACATGGAATTAAGGGGAATTTGATTTCATTAAAAGGAAATTCATTACAGGGAAAGCCGATTTTACGAAAGGAATTAATCCTTCGGCTTTGAGGTCCTATTCCTACAATACTACTACTACTGTTCGTAGGTACCTAGTACCTACGACGCTTGGGGCTTCGGGCTGGTACATCCTCGCTACCGTTGTCGTCACTGCTGAAGGCGCTGCTGCCGCCTTCAGACCCGGAGTCGCTCCAGCCGTCGCCGTCGCCGCTGTCCTCCTCCTCGCTGTCCTCCTCGGAGGACCCGAGGAACCGGAAGGGCTTTCCGCCCATCGGCTCGTCGTCATCGGAGGGGGAGTCGATCTCTTCTTCCGAGGAAGAGTCGACTCCGTCCGAAGAGGGGTCTTCTTCTTCGTCCTTCTCCGACTCCTCTTGGAACAGGAGTCGGAGGTCTTCTCCTTCAGATTCGGGCTCGTCCTCCTCGGAGGCGACCCCGAAATCGAACTCCTCTGCATCCCAGTGCAGAGGAGCCAGCGCCTCGTAGGCTGCTGTTGGGTCCCACTCAGGGGTCGGCTCTCGGCTCTCTGAGATGGAGTCGATAGAGGAGGCCGAGAGGGAAGAAGAAAGAGGAGAAGAGGAGGAAGAGGAGGAAGAGGAGGAATCTCCAAAAGAGTTGGAGCCGGAAGAAGAAGAAATCGCCATTGCTGGTGCCGGAGGATTGGGGTTTCTGCGCTACTGGTTTCGGGAAGAAGATGGAGTTTTTCTGTGAATAAGAGCCGATGCAGAGGGAGGTTAAATAGTGAAAAGGTAGAAGACGGATCGGCAGTTTCACATTCTACGAGGAGCCAGTTGCAGAGACGTTGTGTCTTCCTTGGTGGTTGCAATGTGGTTAATGAAGATGAAGCGACGGATTGGTTTTGGAACTATCATTGCCAAAACCAGGGGGCATGTGTTATCGCCATAAATTAACAGGGTTAATTTATGGGCCGAAAGCAAGATGGGCTTAAAGCAGAAGATTAAGGAAGGCTTGTAAATCGGCTCCTGCGTGAGCATATGGGCCACATTGGCCGTGTATCCTTAAATTTAGTTTAAGATTAGAGATAGAGTCCAATCGGGACAAGATTAGTTTAGATTGTTTCCAAAGTCTCCGGACTATAAATATGTACCCTTTGTTATTCATGAAAGAGAGCGTCATCACGACTCGCAAAACAACAACTCTCGGCGCATCGCCACCCCTAAATCCTAGGGTTTCATCCAAGTAAGTGCCATGCTGCCCTGATCGCTTCTTGCGATCAGGGCAGTATTGTTCTTGCTTCTACCTTGGTATTACTCGTACTGAAGCGTTTTTTATGGCAAGTAGTACTAGTTATCATGATATTCATAGCATGGCTATTAGTAGATCCATTGTGCTTTGTTGCTTATCATCTGCGAATATCATGTTGTCTCTGTGCAATCACGTTCCGATCTCATGCTAGTTCTTATTGCATAGAATTAGTCGCACAGGGACAACACCCTGCTTCTTTCATGTTTAGTAGATCCGATCTGTTATGGTTTGCTCTTATCTTAAGAGTTGGCATAATATCTGCTAGGTTAGGCCTTGCAAACGGATTGGATGATCCGGTGGTGTAGTAGATGCTTTATCTTAGCCTTGATAGGGATTGTTCCGAGAATCGGCTCTTGCTAGTTCTTAGGCCTCTGTTTTAGGTTGTGGTTTAGTTGTCTGTTACGTTCGCTAGGCCTAGTCACATGTAGGATGTTCCGATCTAGCAGTGAAGCTGTTACCATCGTGGATTAGATCAACTAGATTTGACAGAAGCAGTTTTATAGTAATTTGCTCTATTTATCATATCCGGATACAATCTGATCCCGTCTGACACCGGGACTCGATCGGCTCTTCAAAGCCGATGCAAGAGTCATCCCGGGGAGCCGACCACGGCTCGGACTTACGTTTACACGTGTCTTTGTATGCAGGAAACTGTTCGGAGCACGTCTGCACCCTCCTGATCGGGTATAGATCAGGTGGCACGCCCGGTTTTCCACAAAACCTCCGGGCGCGTGACGGAAATTGCGGGCCGTCGACGAGGGAGCAGTGCCTCTAGCGCCCTAGCAACCTCCCATCTCTTCATGTTGCCCGTCGTTGCTCGCCGGTGGGTTTCGGTCGACAATAGAGGTGCATCTGAGTCATAAACAGTCTCATTGCATGTCTTCATCATGTGGCCAAGCTGTCCACACCTCTTACACCTCTTCTTACCAGTTACCTTCCCTCCTTCTTCGACACCCTTTATCCTTCTTGATCTTGGACGTCCAGCAGATCTCTTTAGAAGTGGTGGCCAAAGCTTGAATCCCATATTCACTTTTGGCCATTGGCTTCTACCTGTCATTGGCATCACTACACCTTCATAAGCCCTCTTGAACATGTCAACTGAGTAGTGCTCATCTACAAAATCGTCAACATCTCTGTTTCTTGTTGCATTGATTAGACACAGGGCATGTGTACATGGGAGCCTAGTGATCTGCGACCTTCTACAACTGTAGGTCCTATTTTCGAGATCAACAGTGTGTCTCCAGGTTTTCAACTTTTGGGTAGTGCCTTCTATCTCTGCAGTGTTATTGTGGCCTTTGTGAATGACATACTTCAAATTCCTGCTCCTAGCATTGAGGTCCTTTGTTATGTGAGGCAGGATCCTACTAGTCCACTTTTTAGCCAAATCCCTCCTAGTGTCATGCTTCTCCATGATCAGTTGTCTGATCCTGTCCATCAGGGGAATAACTGGTTGTGCCTTTTCTTTTCTGATCCAACTATTGAACGTTTCAGCAATGTTGTTAGTGACATAGTCACATTTGCTAACATTAGAAAACTTCCACCTATTCCATAAATGTTTGTGATTATCCTCTATCCACTTAATGGCATTTGGTGAGGCCTTCTGCATAATGTTGTAATGGTATTCATAATGACCTTGATTGTAAGCTCTACAAGCTGGCCATAAGTGCTTCTTGAATACAACACCTCTGTACCTTTTCTGGAAGTTCTTAACAAGATGGCGCATGCACTCCTTGTGTTCTACCCCATTTGAGAACACTGATGTCACAGCATTGTCAATCCCTTTTCCTGCATCTGTACAGATAACAAGCCCTGGTGGTGAGCCTATAGCAATTTGCAACCTTTCAAAGAACCACTTCCAATTGTCACTTGATTCTGACTCAAAAACAGCATAAGCTACTGGAAAAAGCCAGTTATGGCCATCAACTGTTGAGGCTGATGCAAGCTGTCCTCTCCACCTACCAGTTAAGATAGTTGAATCCACACCTAGAAATGGTCTACAACCAGTCAGAAATCCATCAACACATGTCTTTAAGGCAACAAACATCCTTGTAAACCTCACTTTATTTCCAATCTTTTGATGATCAATCTCCACTAGACTGCCAGGATTGGTCCTCTCAACCTCAACCTTGAATCTAAATGCATCTTCAAAACTATCATCCCATTTGCCCATGATCTGTTCCAGAGCCATCTCTTTTCCATCCCAGGCCACATAGTATGATAGCTTTATGTTGTACTTCTTCTCTAACATCTTCTTTAGAGCAGCAGCTCCAGTTGTTGGTTCCTCCCTTAGAATATCAATGACCCTGTCCCTAACCCAAGCATTAGTTGCCATGGAATTGTGGTCAACCTTGGCTCTGCTGGCACATGCTTGCTTGTCCACTAGCCTCTTTATCTGCAAAATACAATACAGCATGCAAAAAAAGTATTATTAGATCCAAAAACAATATTGTCAATATTGTATTCAATTAACAAAGCATATCAATGCCAACCTGCCAAGTTTGTCCATCCTGCAACTCAGAAGCATGAATCCTCCATTTACACCTCTTCCCCTTGCTCTGTGTGCCCTTGCAATGCCCTCTATACCTTGTCCTCTCACTGTAAGGAGCTGCAATTTCAAACTCATTCAGTACTGCATATTGCCTAATTGCCCTCTTAAATGTATCCCCATCCTCAAATGTCTCATTGAGGGCTATGGTGGGGTTTTCTAAGTTAGTGACATGCTCAAGTACATCACATCCAGCTTCGTCATCAACTAGGAGTTCATCATTCACACTAGAATCAGAATCAAAATCAGAATCAGATGGAGCATGATCTGATCTGTTGTTTGCCTCAGCATGTGCCTCTACATCTGACATATACGGAAGCTCATCATTTATACCAACATATTCTTCTTCATCATCAACCCAGGGTTCTTCATCATCATCAATTGATTTTTCCTACCATTGATCTTTTTGCCTTGTTCGCCTTTGCTTCAACAGATCCACTCTCAGCCAAAATGCTAGATGTTTCATGCCTACTAGTTATCATACCTGGTTCAATTGACTGGCTAGTTTGCTGGTGGCTATTTCCCAATGGCAGAGTGTCATAAATTGTGACTAACAGAGGAAGCCTTCTATAGTCCCAATACATGTCAAGTGCAGCCATCATCGTTGAGTCAGAAGTTAGAGTAGAATAAGCAGATGTTTCCTTGTTCCAGAAACTCAGATTCATTCCTTGATTTCTCCCATGCTTTACCTCTACTGCTATATCATCTGAAAGATCCTTGAAATTGGTTGTATCCCTATCCACAACTAATTCGAAATTTCTGGTTTTGTGAGTCAGGTGCCTACCGTCATCACGAATCTCAACATAGTCTGAAACACGCAAAGCAATTATGCAAGCAGAGGTACGATCCATCCTAAAACAATTACAAGCAAGAGAAACCAGGCGTGAATGCTAAGATGCAAGTTGTTAGACTAAGATGCGAAGTGCAAAATCCATAATGATCATGTCCAAACAACCATTCCATTATCGAATCTGCCAGATCAAAAGAACGAGAGGCTTACCCTTTGGGGATCCAATCAAGACTGGCTGCCTCCGATGGGGAATGGATGCTGGGGCACAATCGCTTCCCTCCTTTCGGAGACACCATCTTCTCCGTTGTGCATCCACGCTCGGCTTGGCTTAGGGGAGAAGGCCTACCAGCACTGGCACCGGCGGCACTGACGGCGACTCGAGGAACTCGTCGGTGGGGTGGCGGCGCAAAGGGGTGAACTTAGCTAGGGTTCAAGCGACCCTGTCCTGCGCTAGTAAATGGCTTGTCGGCCTCCCCTGTTCAACTTGGTCGAACCAGACCATCTAACCCGAGCCAAGGGCAGTATTGTCCATTCAGTTCGGTTCCTTTCTCCAGGTTTGGGCAAAATAATATAAAAAGGGGTGCGGTGTGATGCAGCAAAGGAATCCGTTTTCATAATGGTACCGGGCAAATTCGATGGTTTGCGGTGTGTGCCAGCATATTAGGTCATATCGCAGTGTCCCACAACAAATTTTGCCTTATAGATAATACATTTGTGAATGTTTTTCCATTGTCTGTAAGCTGTATTTTCTAATTCGAAGCTACTAGCGCTCGGACGTTCGAACACTCCGTCGGAACGTTGAAAATTAATTACTACAACATTCAAGATCACTACATGCATCACTACAAAAATATATAAAAGATAACTCTATCATCCAACTATGTGCAGTGATAAAAAATTACCGTCGCAACAAGACACTATATATGTTTCATGCAACCTCCAATAAGAAGGACAATGTGTAGAAATAGAGTTTTCTAACATCAACACTTACCTTTTGCAACATTTAAAAATTATAATTACGATTTAAACTACAATTGTAACATTCAAAAAAAATATTTTTTAAAGAAATAAGAAAATAAATAGAATTAATTGATTAGATTAAAATGGTGCGATATGGAAAATTAACTGTTGAAACATTTTTAAAATAAATTTAAGCAACATCCAAAAAAATTGTTGCAAAGCATCTTAAACCTCAAACGTACTGAAAATGACTACTGCAACATCATAGATTGATCCATCGAACAATCTTAAAATAACTATTGCAATACCAATAGTCAACTTAAACTTATATTGCAACATCATTATATGCCTATGGCAACAAAAAATCATGTAAGAAGTCTACCGCAACATCTGTCATTGAGATTAGAGTGAGACCGCGACATCTGTCCTGGTGCAACATCAGTTCGTAACTATCATAACAAAATTACCTGCAAAATTTTCCCACCGCAACATCAATGCAGTCTTCAGTTCTTTTTAGGCGTCGGACGCCATGACGCTAGCATTTCCATTTTTATTTTTATAATTTTCTACTAATAAATTGGCTGGTTTATCCGCCTGCAAATATTTAGCCCTAACTGTTAGCTCTTGCTTTCATATTATAGTTGTAAATTTTATAAGCTTGAGGCCAACCTATTCCCTTCCCCTGCAAATTTTATCCTGGTGGCGGGTAACAAGTGAATTTTAGTGATTTCTTTTTTTAGTTTATTGAAATGATATTATGCAGCTTGCTCTATGAATTTCTGATTAGAGTTCAGAAATTATAAGTTGCTGATTGGTTACAGTATTATATTGTTGGTTGTTACAATCTTCAGAGTATTGTAGTCTGGAAATGAACCTCTATCTATCTGAACAATGTACCGACTAAAAGTATACAAATCAATCACATGAGACAAATGTGGCCCGCAATAATGTGCAGGGCAATGCTTTCTGCTGGAAAACCACTCTTGAAATCCGGCGAAGGAAAAACTAAACCGGCGGCAACACATCACGCGACGACTGCGGTGCCGCCGCCGTCACTGTCTTTGCGGCGCCAGCCCGAGGCACGAGGTCGCACCGGCAGAGCGGGCACGTCGTGTGCGCGTGCAGCCACATGTCGACGCAGTCCCTGTGGAACAGGTGCCCGCACGCCGGCAGCCGCCGCACCGCTTCGCCGCGCCGAACGTCCTCCAGGCACACCGCGCACAGCGCGCCGCCCCCGGGCTTGCCGCCGCCCTCGGCGTCGGCGGGGCCGCACTCGTACGCGAACGCTGGCGGCACGTCGCCCGGCGCCGCGCCGACGAGCCGGCAGGCGCACCCGGCCGACGCGCCGTCCGCCCGCCGCGCGCTCGTGCCGCGCGGCCGCCGCGTCGAGGCGCCGGCGGGCACCAGCCAGCCGATCACGCCGAAGAGCAGCACGGCGGCGCCGGTGACGACGCCGGCCTTGAGGACGCCGGCCGTGGCCGCGACGACGCAGAAGAGGAGCAGCGACACGCAGGCCACCGCGACGCCGTAGCAGGCTCGGCACTCGACGTCGTCGTCAGCGCCCGCGGAGGAGAACGGGATCGTGCCGCCGCTGCTCATGAGTAGTACGCCGCCCCCCTCCGTGTCCTGGCGCGCGGATGGCAGGGTCTGCCTCTTGCCATGGCTGCGCGGCGGCCGCGGCAAGAAATAGGACAGGGCAGGGCGGCGGGGACTTCGCAGGGGAAGGGATAATGCTCGCTCGCTTTAGGAACTGCTGCTGTGAACTCTGCGAGCGTGCGCGTGGTTTGGGCGCAAGGTTTTCAGAAATAAGCTGCGGTATTCGTTGGTTGCCGCTGCGGTGGTTCGGCAAATCGTAAGGGAAACAGGATATTGAGAACTAGCCTACAAGTTGTCCAAAACATTGCTATGGTTTCTAGCCAAGGTTCTAAACAGCATGCGATAGCTGCGAGATGGATCATGGATGTACACGTAAACGTTTTCTCATTACCTGCAAGTTGCTTGTTATTTAAATTATTAAATTTACTAATTGTGTACCTCTAAAACCTAAAAAGAGTAAAATTCATGGCGGGCCCCTATACTTGTCAGGGGGTGTCATCACGGTCCCTGAACTCCCAAAATGGCAGTTTTGAGTCCCTATTGTTGGATCGGGTCCGTTGAGCCATCCAAACCCGCACCCGACTGGGTCTTTTAGCCGATTTGGCCGTCCACGAGGGAGCCGAAGTGGGTCAGGTAACACTCCTTCTCGGCTCGTCCTCTCCATTCGCCGCCGCCCCATTCCCCATCCTTCCCCTCCCTCCTCGTCCTCGTTGTCGTTCTCGCCGCGCCCCCTAGATCTGCTGACGGTGATCGGTTCCCCGCCTCCAGGTACCCACCCCACTATGATTTGGCTTGAATCCGCCCCTTCTTGTTGCCATTCACCTATCCTCTGCCTCTATGTACCAGTGCACATGGATTGGAGCTCGAGCAGCGCTGGGGGAAGGGACAAGAATGAGATGCCAGACCTCCCTCTGATTGAGTGCCCCGAGTGCCGTTCTAGGATGATGAAGGGCATGATGGCTAGGACAAAGAAGAACTTTGGCCGCTTCTTCCTCGTTTGCCCAAGTCGCCAGGTGAGTGACTGTTCTGATTGCCTGTATTTGTGCTAGGTTTTGCTCTGATTGAGCTGCAATGGTGTGTAGAAGAATGGAAGTGGATGTCAGTTTTGGTGTTGGGATGATGAGTACGAGAAGTATTTGATGAGCAATGGACATGTGTTTGCTAGCTACCAGCCGATTTTCTCCAGGAATCTCGAACTGGTGCAGAAGGAAGGAACTGAAGTGGCAAGAACACCCAAGCTAATGCAGCTGAGCATGATTAGGATCAGATTGTTCAGAAGATCATCATTCTAGAAGAAATAGGAAGGAACATTGTTCTGTTACTGAAATGTATTCTGTGTGCATGTATCTTTCTTTGGATTGCTGTAATGAGGGTTTTATGTAAGAATGCATGACCATATGTAATGGTTCTAGGCATGACAATATGTAATGGTTCTAGGCATACTGAATGACAATGAGTGGTTTAATTAAAACTCTAATTAAGCCTTGCTTCATCTCAAAATGTGTCTCATTCAGCATATGTTTTGGCCACAAGCACAAAGTTGACAGATGGAATGTTTGTTAACCACAAGCACACAAAGTTGACTGATAGAATGTTTATTAACCACAAGCACACATATTTAGAGGAGTGCATACATATCATTACCATAAATATCATCTCTAATTGTTCTGAGAGGATATATATATATATCATAGACGCCATCTCTAACTGTTTTGCACTTTCCTTCACAAAAGAGCTGTCTGATTCACAAAAGGTTAAGTGGTCCAAAAGATGAGATGCATTCACATTATGCCTACTTCATGCTTTTCCTAGCTCTAGATGGTGCAGCCTTGCCTGCTTTGGGATCCTTCCTCTTTCTTGCAGCTGCCTTCGCTTCCTTGGTAGCAGTTGTAAGAGCTTCTGGCTGTGGCACTGGTTGGTTTGAGCTGATGAAGTGAGAGTCTGGCAGAGGCCCAGCATGGAGATTGGAGGAGTATCCAGATTGTGCAGCCTTCAAGCAAAATTATGTTAGTAATTGATGGAGCATGAATGAGTTTGCAAAATGTAGAATTGACATAGTTTACCTCTTCCATCATTCTCATCAGCATGGTGGATGTCATCTGTGACAGTAATAATGAAGGCTGGCTTGACTGTTGTTGGCTATCTTGTGTGAAGCAAGTAGGCTGACTTGTAGGATTCACTGAGATCTCTTCAGGCAACTGGACCTCATCTGCAGGCAGGTGTTGTGTAGCAACAGGAGGCACATTAAGGACATAGTCTTCAGGTCTTATTCTCATCTTCTTCAAAAAGCAGCCTTTTGAATTGTGGTTTTCACCCTGATAGCAGCCACATTTTATGATCACTCCATGTCTGCTCATGTTTGTTCCATGTGGTCCCTAAACTTCATGTGGTTGCTTTCTCCTAGACTTAGGTGGCCTTCCCACTTTCTTCTCATATAGAGGTGGCAGCACTCGAGGACCATTCATTTTATCCCAGGTTGCCATATCTTGACATGGAAAGATAATTCTTTCACAAGCTGCATTGAAAGATTGCACTGAGTAACATTCATGCACAACACTCTCAGATGGGATCCTCTCATGTCTCAGGCATGATATTGCATGTCCACAGGGAATGTGTGTTAGTTGCCACCTTCTACACTCACATTCCTTCTTGATGATATCTACAATGTAATGCTTTTCTCTCTCAGCCACTTGAAATTAAATACACCTTGTCCAGCAGGAAGTGCATAGCAAACATTAGCATACTCTGCATTTTTGGCAACTTTTTTCCTAATCTTAGGACGGATGGTTCCTACAAAATTCTCTACTTCCAGTTGTTTGTTATAGTACCTAGTCATGAGCTGTTGTTTAATTCTCTGCAGAATACTAAGGATAGGCATCTCTCTAGCCTCTAGAATATACTTGTTGAAAACCTCACAACTGTTGTTCAAGAGCAGATCACATTTAGGGAATTCTGAAAAAAGGCTCTTACCCAAGTTTTAGGTGCCGTCTTGTCCAACCACTCGAATGCTTCCTGATCAAGTGCCCTCATTTGTTCCATATTGTGATTCCACCTAGCCATTGTGCTTGATCTTGCACAAGTCCACAATTGGTTCTTCAAAATGTCACCCTTGAATCCTGCATCTCTAAAATTGGACCATAGATGCCTCACACAAAATCAGTGCTCTAAGTTAGGGAATACTTTCTCAACTGCTGGAATAAGACCTTAAAATAGCATCACAAAAAATGTATAAGTAATAGTCATGGCTAAGTAACAGTTATGGATAAGTGCCAACAACTTACCTTTTGTTTATCAGTCATGCATGATAGTCCATGGAAATGTATTGATAATGCCCAAATCATCCTTCAAAGTTTGCAAGAACCACTTCCATGTGGCTAGTGACTCCACTTCAACCACAGCCAGTGCTATTGGGTAAATGCAATCATTGGGATCAA
The DNA here is from genome assembly GCF_016808335.1 of Panicum virgatum. NCBI lineage: Eukaryota > Viridiplantae > Streptophyta > Magnoliopsida > Poales > Poaceae > Panicum > Panicum virgatum. Next base: position 14,349,088 of record NC_053145.1, read on the forward strand.
TACCCACTGCTATGAGGATCTGACCACCAAATTTGTTCTTGATGTGGCAGCCATCCAAACAAATGAAAGGTCTGTACCTAGAAAGAAATCCTCTCTTGCATGCATCCAATGACATGTAACAAGAAGAGACTGTTCACAGTGTTGAGATAGAATGTACTTCCTGGATTACTTCTCCTCAATTCATGTCCATAGTCCCAAAGCTGATTGTACTGCTCACTCTCATCTCCATGTATTTTCTTTAGAGCAAGCCTCCTAGCTCTAGCCAGCTTGCTTCTTGAGGGAGTAAGGTTCCATTTTTTATGAAAAGTTCTTGCAAAGTTGGCAAGACTCATCTTGTCATCAGCTCTGAAACTGTCCATGTACTTCTCAGCCAGCCAATTTAAGGTGCACCTCTTCAGTACCCACTCCTTCTGGCAATTATATTGACCAAAATATGTCTTCACCATGAAATCCTTAACCCTGCTATTTTTTTATGCATACAAACTCCAAGGGCAGCCATCAGCACAATGTGCTCTAATTCTCCTCTGATCCTTTCTTGGCATCTTTATGTTCACCCTATTTTTCAAGCTGTACTCAGTTATAGCCTTTCTCAAGATCTCTACTGACTCAAATACCATTCCAACGTTGAATGCAGGGTTACTCAAATCCTCTTGTGTAAAATTCTTGAATTTCAAATTAACTTGACCGTCCACATCATCATCTGGTACATGCAGACCTTAATCATCACTTGATTCAGTTCCTCCTTCGGCAAATGTCACTGCACTTCTCCTTCCATTTTGTTGCCTTTAGATACTCCATCGTCCACCACATCAGCATCAACATAATCCAAAAACAGATCATTTTCTCCATCCTCAACCTCGTAGTCACTGTCAGCAAAGTCTGAGTCCTCACTATTCTCACTGCCACTAGCATTTTCTATTCCTGTGGCTTGGCAATTCTGTCCATCATCAAAGCTGCTTCTCAGATTTTTGTAGAAATCAGGGAGTGTCTGAGGCACATTCTTTTCAACATATTGTACCTTACAAGGGCTAAAAACCTTGGGCAATTCTGCAGAGGGGTTTACAACCAAATCATCCAAATTTACACCCCCAAGGACTCATCATGATCAATGTACATGGCCAGATTCTTAACCCTACCAACCACGGATCTCATGGCATTCATGTCTGAATCATTTGAGACTATTCTCAACCCATCTGCCAGTTCCTTCCCCGATAACAACCAATATACCTTCAGAGAGGCCTTATCAGTGTAACCTCGATGTTCAAAGAAATCCTCAAGCCATAGAGGAGACCAAGTATAAGCGTCATAATTATCAATCCAGCTAATCTTCCCATTCACATACGTCGTCAACTGACCAGACCCAACAAAAGACCCACCATGATGCAACTCAACTATAAAAAGCTCATCGCTGGCACCTGCATTACAGCACACATTCAAACCTAGGGTTCACAGGGGAAAATCAACAAACCATATCACAAAGATCTAACCATTCAAACTTGTCCCTAACCCAAACCAACAAATCGATAAGAGAAATTGGCTGCAAAAATTACTGTAAGTGGGAGCTACATTCGCCTTCCGCCGAAACGTCGGTGCCATCGCTAATCGGGGCCGCCTGAAGCAGCGTCATGGTGGTGTCGCTGGGTCTTCTTCCTCCACCCAGCAGGACCAACGATCCCCGCCAACCTCCATCGGCCGCAGCAGTAGCTGACGGGCGGAGGGCATTGGCATCAAATCATTTGGCATGTCTATAAAGAACTAAAATCACAGGCATTCATCACTAATTTATATCTATACTTGTTTCAAAAGCATGTATAAAGAGCTATCATCACTAATATTCAAAAACTAATTTCATATCATCACATGTTATTTAAATAAATTCAATTGGCACTCACTAGGAGCGTAGATGGAGCACGGCCGGCGGCGGGAGCCTTGACGGGGTGGGGGCCGGAGCACGGCCGGGGTGGACGCGGCGTGTGACACGGGTCGGTGGGCAGCGGGGCAAGGAGCGGGGGTTCTTCCTCCTCCTCCTCCTCCCTATGCCGGCTCGGTGCCCTCCTCTTCCTCCTCCTCGGACGTCGGCGTGCTGTGCCCTCCTCCTCCTCGGACGCCAGCGCGCGCTGCACTCCTCCTCCTCCTCGGTCGGCGCAGGCGGCGGCGGCGGCGCGTGAATACAACGGCGAAGGCGGTCGGGCGGGGTGGGCTCGATGGGGCGGCGCGCGAAGGCGGCCGCGGAGCGCGAAGATGGCGGTCGGGCAGGGTGTGCTCGGCAGGGCGGCGCGTGAAGGCGGCGGCGGCGGTCGGGTGGGGTGGGCTCCGTGGGGCAGCGTGTGAAGCCTGCGGCGGCGGTGGGCGAAGGAGGCGGTGGCGTGGGAGGCGAAGGCGGCGGCGGTGTGGGGGCGGAGGCGTGAGGGCGTGGAAGGCGAAGGCGGCGGCGGCGGCGGCGGCATGGGCTCGGTGTGCCGGGGCTGGGGCGTGCGTGAGTGATGAAGAGAGGCAACCCGACCGGTTAAGAGTCAAAATCGTCACTTCGCCGTGTGCCAGATCCAGGACACGGCCAGCTGTAGGGCACCTCGGCGGCTCAGGCTCGTGCGCACACCGGCCGCACTAGCAGCCCACCGCTCGTGAGGTCCGCCACCGGGCCAACGGCCATCCCCTCGGCGCCCACGGCGTTCCCGAGCTTGGCCACGACACGGAGTGCGTGCTCGGCGCCACAGACGTCGCCACGCAACCGTTGGCCATGTGCTCAAACGCACCTGATATCCTAGGAGAAACCGGGTGATTTTGCATCATTACTTTGTTTATTCATAACTTTTCATCTATTTTTCCTGTCTCACCTCTGTACATTTTTTGTATATCAATTATTGTAGTCTTATCTTCCATTGCAGCAGCGTGAGGCAGAAATGACGGCCGCGGTAAGCACCCTGTGCTTTGATTTATTGGATGAGATACTTATGTATTGCTACTATGACCAACCATCTTTCAATCATTACTTGCTTGTCTTTAGTACTATTTTCTTTGGTGGATCATGCAAGTCTGTTGCTAAGAACTAGTTTAATTCCTGTTAGCAAGTAGCAATAGCTCAGTAGTTGTTGGCGGCTCTTTGCTTTTATTAATTTGCAGCTCTTAGTTGTTGTTTGGAACTGTGACATGTCTTTTTAATCTACAGTGATACAATAATGTTTCATATTCAGTGATAATTAGCTTATGCTTGAAATATTTAGAGAAGTCTAATTTCACCGTTTCATTGTTATTACCTGTTTGCTTGGGTTTAGCCTAGTATTCAGCTTAGGTGAAATGGCTTTCAGGTATCGATAGCACTAGTCCCAGGTAAAAGAATTGAACACATGGGTGTCAAGATCGAGTCCAAATTACACTAGTTCAAATTGGCACGCTATCTCAGTTTCTGCTTGTTCTGTCAATTCTTGCAGCATGTTAATTATGAGACAATGGTTTTGCTTCTACAGATGCCATGGTCACTGTTATTCAATTTTACATATGCTGATTAGGTTATGTGACTTTACAGTTTACAGGTTAGTCAATATGACTAGATGAGAGTATATGTTCAAAATTGACATTAGCAGCAATGTTATTTTGTTTGGACTTCAAATCTGATGAGATGACTGAACGTATTTATTTTCCCTTGTTAGGTTGTCAGGTTGCATTCTCACTAGATGAGATAACTTCAAAATGCATTCTTACTTCAACTTACTAATTTCAACTTCAACTTACTAATTTCAACTTCAACTTGGTTTGCTGATTGCAACTGGTTTGGTTTGTCAAAGCAAGTCAAGGAAACAAAACAAGCAAGGTTTAAAGAACTGGCAGTTAGAATATAAGAGAAGCCTCGCAGAGAAGAAATCATTGGTAGCCAAATGTGCTGCCACAACACTCTCATCAAAACTGATAGGTGGTGAAAAAGAATTCTTTGCTTCCCTAGTGGTTGCTGGTGGTTCATACTCTTGATGAAACCTATTTTTTGTTGTTTCTGATGTATTTTGTTGTCTTTGATCTTGCAATACTACACTACTACTTTTGATACATGAAAAAAACTGTATGTGATCCATTATTCTGGTGTCATGATGATGGGATGCTAACATTATTGATATGAGGTTATAATTTGGGCAATAATTGCTTATTGTGACTTGTGAGTTGAAACTTTTGTTTTGGTAAATGGGCTGTGTATAAAATTGAATCTGGTTAGCTAATATTAAATGTTGGGCTGAAATCAGGCCCACTTTGAATTGGACCCATTCAAAAATGAGTTGCAAGGCTGATGTCACTCGCCATGTCACCTGCTATGTCGATTGCCATGTCACCTGTCATGTCAGCACCACATTCCACGTTATTGCCATGTCAGCAGCCATGTCATTGACCACGTTCATTTACACATCATCATTGCTATCCATGTCATCGCCAAGTCACCAGCCACGTCATCCTCCATGTCATCAATATGTCACATGGCAATTGAATCTGTGACGAAAATTATACTGTTTGTGATGTTTATTTTCGTCATAGAAAACAGGCTTGGGTTGGGCTTTGGGGGCCCGGGGACATTCTATGACGGTTTTAAAACATCATGGATCAAGCAATCCATGACAAAATTTTAAGGAACGTCACGAGGTGTGATCTGTGATGCTCAATATATGACGTAATTTGAGATCGTCATAAATACTATTTTATGACAGTTTTTGAGTGATCTGTGACGAAATTTAATCGTCATGGATCAACAGATTTTTTTTGTAGTGACATGGCGAATTCATGACTTCACCGTGTGCCAGTTCTAGGGCACACGCAAAGCCTTAACTTCACCTTGTGCCATATCTAGGGCACATGGCAAAGCCTTGACTTCGCCATGTGCCAGGTGTAGGGCACACAACAAATCTAAATTCTATTATTCATGTGGACAACTTCCATAATATGAATTTAAAAAATTAACTAACCTAAGTACTTAAATTTTTTATCTGAGCTCAATAACATGAAACTTATTTTTTGACTCACTCTATTCTATTATTTCATGTCATTATAGATCACACTTAATTTATATCAATTAAAATAGTTTAATTGCAATTAATACATTAAAATTACCAAATGGATCTGAAAAAATCTCAAATTTTAACATGAAGCAATCTTTATTGTCTATTGCCTATAGAAAAAGTTTTATAGTCAAACTCAAATTTGTCCGTCATACCACCTACAAACCTGACCACATCCTTCTCTTCTCTCTAAAACTTCTTCGGGAAACTCTCAATTTGTAAGCATCATACGTGATAAAATGTGCAAAACATACTCAATTTTTTAGCACAGAATCCACGTATGATAGCATGAGATAGTGACAAATCTCATCATTATCTGACGTTGTTTGAATTTTATAGAATTTAAACACTATTCACCCCCATGATCGTCGTAATGATTCGGGACCACAATTTTTGAAGTTTCATTTGAACTACTAGTTAAGGTCTCACATTGCAGTCAATATCATGAATATCATTTTTGACTAATTCTTTTCCTATTATTTCATGCACTTGCATTCAAATTGGACTTATACAAAAAAAATCTTTCAAATGAAATAAATTAGTTAAATATACCAAATATTTCAAGAAATACACCAAATTGAAACATAGAGTACCAATCAATATATGAAGAGGGTAGAAAATGTATTGAAGGAAGAAGTGAAAAAATTTCATCAACTTTGTCGTGTGCCAAAGAGAGGCACACGGCAAATACCATAGTTTGATGTGTGCCAGAGGTTGGGCACACAAGTGGAGTTTGAAAAAGGGAACGGAATGGTAAAACCGAGATATCTTTTCAAGGTAGATAATTTAGAGGACTAGTTCAATTAATGAATTCGAGTGAGGAAGTCATCTAGCAGCGAATCCATTTGCGTCCAGCAGAATCGATCATCACTTCCAGGAAATGTTCGGAACAGAGAACTTTCCTCAGAATCTTGATCCAAAAAGCTGATCATTTGGGGCGGAAAACGAATTGACATCTCGATGTTATACAGCCCGTCTTGCTTCTACTTTGCTTGTTTGCGCGTGGCTAGTCTGCGCTCTTTGGACTTTTCAAACTTAGCGACGATTAACGGAGCAAGAAAACAGATGTGCCCCATCAAACTTGCAAAATGACGAAATCGGTATTCAATCCCTTGCTTGTTCCTTCTTTCTTCCGGTGAAAGTGAAAGCTCGAATTACCAGCCCCAAAAGTGTTCTTTTCCTATTATTTCATGCACTTGCATTCAAATTGGACTTATACAAAAAAAATCTTTCAAATGAAATAAATTAGTTAAATATACCAAATATTTCAAGAAATACACCAAATTGAAACATAGAGTACCAATCAATATATGAAGAGGGTAGAAAAAGTATGGAAGGAAGAAGTGAAAAAATTTCATCAACTTTGTCGTGTGCCAAAGAGAGGCACACGGCAAATACCATAGTTTGATGTGTGCCAGAGGTGGGGCACACGACAAAGACTGAAGTTTGCTATCTGCCTCAAAGAGGCACATGACATGCCGAGCTACTATTGGTATAGTTTCCAATCCCAACCATTCTCGACAGGAGGGATCATAGCAGGGAGCGACTACTACAGTATCGGCTGTCCTGCGCCCCCCTCCTCTGGCGCCGGCAGAGTTCCAATACAGTTTGAGCTGAAACAGTTCCAATACAGTTTGGTTTTCAGATTAGACTGAAATTCTAATCTTCAATCACAAATGCAAACAGTTTGTTCATCATCAATTCTCGTCCATTCTCGACTTCCAATACACTGTCCTCCCCTTCTTGAGTAGACTAGAAAGCGATTCCAGTTGATGGAAGAACCCAAACGGCCGTCCCTCAGGCTGACGGCTGAGGCACGCATCGCGCACATGACGGCCCATTGTCATGTGCCAGTGCCAAGACACACGGCGAATGGCCAGATTTGCCGTGTGCCGAGGGAGGGCACATGGCAAAGCTTAATGGCCGTCGTTGGCCGTTGCTCGGCCATCAGGCCGACGCACACGTCCTGCACGTGTAGAGGGTTTGCCGTGTGCCTGATACAAGGCGCATGGCGAATAGAACAAATTGCCATGTGCCGCTACAAGGCACAAGACAAAGTGACCCGTTTGTCGTGTGCCTGAACGTTGTCGTGTGCTTTTTTTTTGCGATGCACGACAAAGTTCCTTTTTGCCGTGTGCCCGATAGAATGAGCACGGCAAAGCTTCGGGCACACTGCAACGTACAAGTTTCCGGTTGTGGCTGTATCTCGACGGCCGCACCTGAGGAGGGAGGAGGGGAGGGAGGGAGGCGGCCCCGGCTTTGCTACCAAGACTGGCGCGTGCATGTGGACGCGAGCGGAGTGGGGAGGAGGATCTGAGGGCGGCAGGGGAGGAGGAGCAGAGGGCACCGGTGATGGAGGGAGGCCGATGCGCTCGAGGTGGAGGGAGAGAGAATGGGAAGGAGGGGGTAAAAGGGATAAAAAAAATTGATGTGTGGGTCCTGCTGCTGCTGGTAGTTGCTACAAAGAGGAGATATAGAGCATGGGATGTGTGCGGGAGAAAGTGGTACAGAATAGAGAATCTCGATGATCAGGATAGAATATTTTTTTAGAGAATAAAAATAGAGGATGATGAGTGCAGACAGCCTAAAGAGTGGGCAACGGATTTGGATTTGACGGCAGTCGCCTGCAGACACAATGAAGTAGTGCGGGGCGGGTGAGAGTGGCGGATTGACTTGCCTCATGACACCTACAGGTGCATATTTGAACTGATGATATGAGTCGCGGGGGGACCGGGAGTCTACATGTTGTAGAAGCGGAGCTCACTGCGCTGTGCATCTTTCTCGTTGAGACTCCGGGTTTAGGGGGTATTTACAATTTACGAATATCATCATAAAAAGCAATGTGGCCCGCAAGTGTTCAGGACAAACGAGTTCTGCTGGAGTTGGAGCCACTCTTGAAGGAAAACTACACCGGCGGCAGCACATCACCCGACGACGTCTGCGCCACCGCCGTCACGGCTTTTGCCGCGCACGTCAGCGGCAAGGGCACGTCGCACCGGCACAGCGGGCACGTCGCGTGCGAGTGCAGCCACATGTCGACGCACTCCTTGTGGAACAGGTGCCTGCACGACGGCAGCTGCCGCACAGTCTCGCCGCGCCGCACGCCCTCCAGGCACACCGCGCACACCGCGCCGCCGCCCTCACCATTGGCGGCGGCGCACTCGTATGTGAACGCCGGCGGCACGGCGATCGCCGTCGCGCCGACGAGCTGATGATTACAGGCGCACCCGGCCCACCGCAGGGCCGATGCAGCACCCACGGCATCGTCACCTCGCCGTGCGCCCGTGGCGCCGGCGGGCACCATCCAGCCGATCGCGCCAAAGAACACCACGGCGAAGGCGGAGACCGCGCAGGCGTTAACGACGTCGGCCGTGGCCGCGAGAACGCTGAAAAGGAGCAGCAACGCACAAACCACCACGACGCCGTACCAGGCTCGGCACTTGACGTCGTCGTCGTCGCCGCCGCCGCCGCCTGCGGCCAAACTCGTGGTGGAGAGCATGGTCGTCGAGCTGGCACTGCTCGTGAGTCCTGGCACAGGGATGGCTTCGTTTGCCTTGCCATGGCCGCTGCACGGTGGCCGCGTCAAGAAATAGGCAGACGGCGCGGGATTCAGGACTGAGCTGGGGAAGGTTAGTGCTTGATTGCTTTAGGAACTGATGCCAGTGTGACTCGGCGAGCGTGGGCGTTCTGGCATAAGGTTTTCTGGTTGTGGCTCTGATTAGCAGCCAAGGGCAAAGGGCCGCCAGTTTCGGCCTTGTGGCTGGTGTTTGTTCTTGTTTTTTTTTCGCAGACGCTTGTGGCAGGCAGGTGTTTGTGGAGGAAGAATGATGCGGTATTCGTTTGTTGGTTATCAGTTGTCACTCTCGGCAAATCATAAGGCCACAAGGGAAAGAAGTAGTGACGCACATACAGTTCTATTATTGGAAACATTTTAAAGATAAATTTGGACAAAGTTTTGAGTTTCTGACCTTAAATTTAAGAGTTTCGCATAATGTAAGGGTCAGGACGAATCACGGTACCTACCTGATGTGGACTCTGCGGCCGGGCGCCGTGCCACTTGCCTACTACTGGTTCCATGGAACACCCTTCAGCCTCTACTGCAATGTAGAGGAGCTGCTGCGAGTGCCACCGTCACCGTTGGTGGCTCTCGATCTGGATCTAGCACTTGGGGGACAGAGGGGTTGACCTCGGTGCACCTGCCGCCATTCGTGATGAAGAAAGGAGCAGTAATGGAGTTCGTCTAAAAAAACGATGAGTACTGGAGGGCGTGGCGCCAATTCTACTATTCAAACTTCACGCGTCAGCAATTATCACCCAATGTTTAGGGATCGTTGAGCCCTAGTTTTAGAATGTATTTAGTGGCTCGGCGGCGGCGGCGGAGGCGGAGGCGGTGGCGGCGTCTGTTGAAGGCAACGGCTGCCGGCCCAAATGGAGGAGCAATAAGACTACGGTCGTCTACGCGGTCCTTATTATATATATATATAAACGTAGAAAACGACGGCAGGTCAACTTAGCGGTATGGTTGCTCTCATTGTGCAGCAGTAAAAGGCAACCGAGAACGAGTGTTACACAATGTAATGAGCAAAACATAACGAATTTGTAATGGTTAAGCATCAAAGGCAGACTTTTTTTTGTTTTGAAGGAATTCACTTTTTTTTACGAGCTGGTTAATTTCAAGGATCAGTAACCAGTTCGGTTCCCCCATCATCATTTTTCAGGTGTATGATGAGCCCAGAGCAACTAGGTTGTCCCTAGGTGTCATTTGTACACAATTGCACAGTTGGGAACGTATCTAGTGCAAACCACAGTCTTCGTGAAAACCCGTGCAAACCACGGCAAAAAGATCATCTAAATTCACCAAAAAATCACACATGTAGATGATATGATGATACATAATCTTGTAAAATATTTTGTCCAAAATCTACTTTATTTGTGAGATATAAAAATAACAAATTTCTAACAAATCATCTGGACAACTTTCTGGCTTGAAATTTGTTATTTTTATATCTCACAAACGAAATCGAGTTTGAACAAGATATTTTACAACATTATATATCATCATATCATCTACATGTGTGATTTTTTTGGTAAATTTAGATTTTACCGCGGTTTGCACGGGTTTTCACGAAGTCGTGGTTTGCACAAGATATATTCCCTTGCACAGTTACGGTGCAGACATACATGACATATGTACACATCTACTAGGCTAGCTATGTGATCGCACCGGCGGCAACTCATCATCTTCAGCTGACGACTCCGGTGGCTCCTCCGCCGCTCTCCGCCGCAGCCTTCGGCATCGCTGCTTGGAACGGCGGCGAGACCACGCAGCGGCACATCGGGCACGTCCGGTGCGAGTGCAGCCACATGTCGATGCACCCCACGTGGAAGACGTGCCTGCACGCCGGCACCTGCCGCACCCTCTCGCCGCCGCGAACGTCCTCGAGGCACACCGGGCACACCACGGAGGAGCTCGTCGCCTCGCCCCCGCCGCCGCCCGCCTCGAGCGGGCATCGGAACGCGAACGCCGGCGGCGCGTCCACCTGAGCGCACGGGTAGCCCGGCCGCGCGGCGCCCGCCGTGACCGTGACGACGGCCTGCAGCTCCGCGCCCGCGCCCCGGCTCTGCCCGCCGCTCGGACGGAACCACACCTTGGGCGCGAAGCAGCCGGCAGCGCCGAGCAGCAGCGCGGCCAGCGCCGCGGAGGCGAACGCCTTCCAGACGCTGACGGAGGCGGCGAGCACGCAGAAGAGGAAGATGGAGACGCAGAGGACGACGATGGCGTAGAAGGGGCGGTTGTAGCCGCTGTCGTCGACGTTCTCGTCGCCGTTGTCGATGGAGCTCGCCTGGAGCTGGAGCTGGTGCCTCGGGTACATGTTGAGCATGGTGATCGACTCGGTGAGTGTGTGCGAAGCGATTCTCGTCCTTATTTCTTGCTTCTCGGTGCCCTGCCGCCATGAACGAAGGTTTCGCGGCAAATTTATAGTGTTCGCCCTGGGGACTTGGCACATTGCCTTAGCGTGTCGCTGCTGCAGTTTGGTCAAAATTTTCGGGTCCAATTTAATTGTTTAACAAAGGATCATTCAGCTGGAGAACATGTGTGTTCTTATTACGCATGTGTTACTTTATCTGAACGCCTAGTTAATGAATTAAGGGTGGGTGTTTTATTTACGGACTGCCGCACGGCAGGAATTGAGAGCGACGCCGTCGCCGTGACGTGCTCCACAGGGCGTCCAAACGCCGGCCGCACAGGAACCGCACGGCGGCCGGCGCGGCCCAGCTAAGGAGCAATTTCAAACAGAAAAAAGATATTACACTTGTCCTATAGGAAGCATCAAATCAATGTAGATTTCGCCCCTAAACAATAATATCCGTGCGAGCGTAGCTCATCTGGTAAAATTCATTGTTATGGAATCTGCTCACTCTGATTCGAGTCCTCAACTTGGCACGGGTACGGTGCTCGTATTTTTCTAGATTTATTCTAGAATTGAACTGACATTATTTTTTCAATGATAGGCGACTCGGCCGTCAATAGTGTTACGCTCGTCAATTTTGAAGATCCGCCGACTCAGTCTCTTGAAGGTGCTCATAGCGGTAGGACTTAAAAATAGAAACGTTGGAGCGAGGTTTTGAATTGTGTGGTTTCATTGTTTTATATTCTAGGTACAAGGATTTTACAATGTATCACATTAAAGTTTTTAAAGTTCACAAATAAGTTTTGACACGTGACTTATTTTTGTCAACGTTCCTCCCACCTTCATGTAGACGTGAAAACAATACCCGCCAATTACTCTACCCTCCTCACCCGGTGTGACAAAGAGGGAAAAAATTGTGTGCCAAAATTCATTGGAGGTAAAATTTAAAAGAAGCCGGACAAGAGATTCTAGATACACCGACGGAAAAGAGGGTGCAGAAAAACTCAAGGTTGACATGCGCTAAAAAATATTAACCGTGACTTTTAAAAATGATCTCAGAGGTGAGCATGATTTTGAACCACCTGAAGGGAATCGGGTGCTCGTAGCCTAAGAGGGAGAGGGGGTGAATTAGGCAAACTAAAAATTTTAACATCAAGCTCCAACTATTTACAAATAAATTAAACTATGACATACTATATAGATGTGCGACTAGTGTTCTTCAAGTGTGAAAACTCTTATCCCAAAAAAGTTATGCAATATATAACCAATTCTATCAAAATTCTACTCTATGAAAGTAAAGTCACACAAGATTGCAATAAGTAAATGCGGAAATTTAAAGGAGGGATGAGAGAAAGCAAACTCTTTGACACGAGGATTTATCCCGTGGTTCGGTTAGCCACAAAGGCACACTTACATCGACGTTGTTGAAGCACTCACAAAGAGTATTGTTTCTCGGCCACCAAGTCTCTTCCGTGAACACAATCATGGTCACCTTGGCCCCGGGTTCCACTAAGAAACTTCACCAAGAAGGGTGGGGATCTCCACATTGTTGGAAATATGCCCTAGAGGCAATCATAGAGATGATCATATTTCCATGTATTCATGATTAATGAAGTGTTTCTTGAATATCCATGAAAGACAACTTGTATTGATTGACTATTATGTGAATTGTCTGTGAGACTCTTTACTTGTATGGTTATTCTAAAGCTGTTCCTAGTTGGAGTTCATGTGAGAACACACATGGATATTAGACTAGCACATGTATTAGTTGATGACTATGTTTCACAAGACATGGACATGTAGATGTCAAATTAATAATGTGGGCTCATGTGGGACATGAGTCTGAACTGACCCAACACGAGAGATGATGATTTCTCATTACACAATATGTACGCTATGTCCTAAGACCTGAGATCGTCGTATGTACTCAAGATGTGAACCGATTTACTTAGGAGACATCAAACGCTGCACCGTAACAGGGTAGTCATAAAGGTGGCTTTCGGGTCTGTCAAGAAGCATGCTGTGAGACATAGTCGATCAAGATGGGATTTACCCCTCTCTACAAGAGAGAGATATCTTTGGGCCCCTCAAGTGATTCGGATCAAGAAATGCATGGCCATGCTGGGGTTAAGAGTTAACCAAGGATTTCGAATCACAGGATTGAGAAAGAGTGGTCGGCTTTAAACTAGACCAAATATCGTGAGGCAAAGGGAACAGCATGTATATGATATTGTGGCGGCTCGTCTGATATAATCTTTGTGTGCGTATAGGAGTTGACATGTCTTGCTAGAGGCCACTGTCTACTATTGGACCGAGTAAGAGTACTCGGGCCATGTCTATTCGCATATGAGCCCATAGGGTCACACACTTAAAGAAAAAAAGCCTGATAAGGATGAGATCCGAATTAGACTGGACTTAGATGCACTAATGGTCCTTTTCGGCCAAAAAGAGAGTGCCCAAGGTGGGGACCAAGGCAGCCCACCTAAGAGGCTATATAAATAGAGGAGGGGGCGCCTAAGAACCCTAGCTGTACTATTCACATAAATAGTAGCCGGATCGCGACGCTTTTTCCCGTACGTGTGGATACCTTGGAGGTGCCGCATCTGCTGCACAAGGACGAGCCGCACGTGAGGAGGTTCTCGCAACTGCACTGCCGGCTTCCATCTGTTCGACTACATCGATGCGCAACAGAAGTTCCGCAACCGCGCGTCTAGTGGTAATCCCGTGATCTATAACTGCAGTAATCCTAGTTTATGCGGTAGAAAATTTTTTGTTTTTGCTACCCCATATTCCTACAGACGTCCCCCGCACAAAGATGTCATCGCCGCTCCACACCAAGCTGGAGAGTCGATGACGTTGCCGGTGAGCCACCAAGACTCCAAGTGGCCGGCACACCGAGTACAAGATGTGGTTCTCTCCTAGAACCAAGACACAAGGTACACAACCTTACTCACTCACTCACTCACTCAAGAGTTAATCTAACACTAACACTCACAAAGCATGTGCTAAACCTAAAGATATGATCAATAAACACTTTGGTTGGCTTGGAGGTATTGAGGATATGTGTGGGACTTCTCTGAACTCCAGCAATCTTCAAATGACCGGGGGATGGCATATTTATAGCCCATGAAGTCGAACTAGCCGTTGCCACTTTTTCTGCGTAGGCGTCGGATAATCCGACCCTGTCTTGACATAGGCGTCGGATCATCCGACCCCACTAACTTTTCCACTGTAGCTGTTACCCTCTGCAACTTTTGATGATGTCATTTATCCGACCTATTAGTCCGACGTGTTCTAAATCACAGGTCGGATCATCCGGTGCAACTGGCAAATTTGAATTCCAAACAACGGTCACTGATCATTGCCACCGCTCATTAGTCCGACGCTCAGAGAATGCCACGTCGGATCTAAAGAGAATTTTCCTTCACTGAAAACAGCCTCTCTGAAGAATGATCCGAGTATTAATCCGACCTTCATTTCCTTCGCGTCGGATAATCCGATCCCACAGACCAATTTCCAATCAGCGAAACAAGCTCTCTGAAGGATGCTACGACTCACTGTCCAACCTGCATTCTTGTAGCGTCGGACAATCCGAGTTCTTTTGTCAGATAGTCCGACCCTGGGGCTGTCGAATTATCCGGTGCCACTGTGCTTTTCCTGTTTCCTTATTGCACTTGTCCAACTTGTCGCAGCGGTCATTTGGACACTCCAAATATATTCAATGTGACTTGATATCTCTAAGGTGGATTGGCACCTCGTCTCGACGGTGCATTGGACATGTCGTCTCGACGATGCATTGGACGTCTCGTCTCGACGGTGCATTGGACGTCTCGACGGCGCATTGGACGTCTCGGATATTGCTTTGACTCTATTCAAGGAACCTAAAGAATTCTACAAATATGATCTTGCGAAACTCGTTAGTCCCATTGATTGCGTTGTCACTCGATCACCAAAATCACTCGAAATGGCCTAAATGGGGCCATGTTCATTACACCACCTCTCAAAATCAATTAACTGAGGCGGACGCCATAAAATAACTGCCTCGGTTAATCGATTAACCGAAGCAGACACTCTGTAAGGTCAGTATCAAAAAATATAGACTCGAAATAGCCTAGAAAGCCTGTTACCAGTGTTCCATATATATATTCGAGTTAGGGTTTGGAACTCATCTCCTCTCCGTCCCTCACTCCTCTATCACGGCGGCGGCGCGCCGGCGCCTCGATCCCGCACGACGGCCTGTCACGGCAGCAAGATCCGGCAGCTGCTGCGGGATGCGGCAGTGGCTGCGGGGCGTGGCGTGGCCCCGGATGGGCTCTGATGGGTTTGGTACGCCCGTGATGGGCTTGGCGGATATTTACCGTGATCTTTCATCCGAGTCCGTCTCGGTTAAAATTTTTGTAGTAGCGATGGGAAGGAAAGCACAAGAAAAAAAAACACACGTTGCCAGTAATTTTTGTGCGTTGCTGCTGGGACCACACTGCCAGGTGCTCTCTTCCCTTGCGTGGGTACTGCCGGCGCTATTACTGGATTACTTGGTACTGCCGGCGCGCGTGCGTCGCCAGCGCACCCAAGCGAACACTTGCCCGCCAGTTGCACCCCGGGCCCCGGCGATAGTGTCCTGCGACTGCGGCCATCGTGTTTCGTCGCCGGGGCGAGAGGTCGGACCTGCACAGGGGGCACGTCACGTGCGAGTGCAGCCACGGGTCGATGCAGCCGACGTGGAACACGTGCCGGCACCCGGGCAGGCTCCGCACCATCTCGCCGCCGCGCACCTCCTCCAGGCACACCGAACACGTCGCGCCCTCCGGCGGGCCGGCGTGAAGGTGCAGGTACGGGGACGCCGCCGGCAGCAGCGCGCGGATGTCCACCTCGGCGAGCCCGCGCGCGCCGCCGCGCCGGAATTCTCCGCACCCGCACGGCTGGCGCTCCAGCCCGCGGCCACGACGCTAAGGCACCAAGCGGCGCCCGCGGCCATGGCGGCGAAGGCGCACGCTTCCCAGATGACGACCGACGCGGCGAGCACGCAGGACGCGACGATCAGCGACCAGGCGTCCGCGGCCACGCCACTGAAGACGCCATAGCTGTCGATGTCGTCGTCGCTCGTGTGAGGAACCGCCCAAATTATATCGACTAAATCAAGTTATCATTCATTGATCAACCCAGCTTAAGTGAAATAATCCCGGTAGTCTCCGGTATGCGCCTCGAGCATCGCCCAAGAACCACTCGCATGCCATTTGTTCACATCATGACAACCATCACAAGGATATATAAGAGCAGAAATCTAAAGTTGTGATTACAAGTCTTAATTATTAATTTACAAAACTCATGAATTTAACTATAACATGAACAACTATACATAAGTGTTTTCAGCCATTAAACTTTCTTTACAAACTAAGATGTATTCTAAAATTAGGTGGATATCCTATCATGTTTTCCTATAGTCATAGGTAAAACGCAGCGGAAAAATAGAAAGTAATAAGTAGCAATAACGATGTCCTTACCCAAGACACCACTTGCATAAGTTTTGAGTAACTTCCACCATTCATCCACATTGCCGGCTCCGGCGGGATGAACGTGGCCATTGCTCCTTAGAAGAAAACCTGCAAAACAACTTAATGGCATCACCATAAGTACATTTCGTACTTGCAGGGCTTATCCATAATACTATACATTTGGTGGATGCAAGAGGCTTGTCAAATTTTAACATTTATAAATCAAAATGCGAGTATAATTTATCAAGTGAATAAGCAAAGACATGGCATCTAATATTTCTGTATCAAGCACCAATACAATTGCATAAGTAAAGTGATCATGTAATCATGAGCTCAATCTCCCATAAGCCCTTTACGAGAACTCTATGTTAAAGTCAAAGTACAAGAGCGTGCTCAATGATCGAGAGCGCAGCTATTGCAATAGATCAAAAACCCTGCAGGGGTGTACAACTTTTCCCACACGAGAACAAGACCAACGACCATACCCACTGCCAAGAATAAGTGTTGATTCATGCCTCAACCTTTCACACAAATACAACCGGCTATGATCGAACGGCCGGGAAGGACAAGTGCACCGGAACCGCCGATCACACTCCATCACAACTCGCACCGAATCCGATCAAGGCAAGGTGTGACTCATGCTAGTTGGCTTACCGTCCCATTATTAAGTATGTGGTTTGTACGGAAAAGTGCTCAAGTATCAAAGCGATGATGCGTCGGTCCTTAACCAACTCAAGCAAGTCTAAGCCACTTGGATTCCACTCCCAACATGACCCTACGACACTTGCTCAAGTCTCAATCCATCATTCTTATCTTGCTCATGTTTTAGTCTCTCTCGTCTACTCAAGTATATTTAGACAAACACCCTATAACTCGCGAGTGATGGTGACCTTGCCATATCTCGACTTCTACCGTAAGCTAAGCATGGCTAAGCAAATTAAGTCGATAAGTCTAAACAAACATACTTTGCCTAGTATGAGTGATTCTAGAGCTAGAAGGGAAAATATGCCAAATGGGTTCTACTCACATCACATGAACTAGGTAGGGTTAAGCCCATGCACAAACAATACTTTATAATAGCAAATTAAGATTCAAAAGTAGGGTTTGAGATACATCGGTGCCTGCCTTGGTACTCCGCAACCGCGACTCTCCGAAACGTCATCCTCTAGGAAAGGAGATAAATGCATGAATTAGAAAAAATGCCATGAATACTTATGCATATGAGATACAATGACTCATGAGAAGTAAAGGCTAACATGATTCAAGGTCATAAAGGCAGCAACTAAAATAAGGCACACCAAAATTACAAAGGGAGATGCAAAACAATAATAATATTTTTGCTCACACTCTACAAAATAAGTTGTAACAAAAGAATGTCATCGAAACTAGTTGTGGTATTATTAGTTGTCATATAAATTAAGAGTAAGTAATTTATCACAACATCAAGCATCAACCATGTGAGTTAGTTCGTGATTGTTATCAACATAAAGGATTAGAGCATGCTCATTCAAGTTGATACACTAGCATACCCAATTTTAGACAACTCAAAAATTAAAAGATGTCTAGCAACATCACATCTTAGTTAAGATACAATCATCATTATGTAAAAGAAAAGCTAGCAAATCATGTTATACTTAATTAAAAAAACATCATTATTATAAATTATTTCATGGAGATTCCTAACCATAGAAGCATATCATATTTATCTCTAATTAACAAGAAGATTGATAGCTCACATGAGCACAATTGATTCACTAGGTGTTGTACAAGTAAACTAGTTTTAGAACACGCATATATAAATTAACATCCTCCTAAGAACATTTAATTAAAGCTAGCATTTATCAACAACATATCATGAGCATTGCTAACTAACAAGGTTCATTCCATGAATTTAGGAGCAGCAGAAAATAATTAACCATGCGTGCATTCAACTAGGTAGCAAAGCTCTTAATTAACAAATTAGGAACTATAAGATTATATAACTAGTTAAAATGTGTTATCAATTTTAGACAGTAGATAAAGGTTCAACAAAGTAAGCAAAATTGAATCCATGATTTTAGAAGCACATATGTATTTATTGTGCAATTTAATAGCTAATTAGGTTTAAGCAAATATGGATTAAGCTGTATCAATCTACAAACAATTCATGCCAAACAACATGTCTAATGGATAGTACACATCATAAGGAAGCTAGCAAAGTTGGTTTCATAATTTTTGGACTAACAGATAATTAATTATATAATTAATATGATTTACATACTTTAAATAAACTGAGAAAATAATATAACTATTTTGGGAGCAAACATATTTTTAACAGGTGGATAAAAACAAGACAAAACCAACAAAATTTATTTCACATCAAATGGAGCTATATTCAATTTTATAGGAATTATGTAAGATGATTCATGCTTATACACTTAAACAAAAACTGTACTTGCCTCTGCTACAGTACCGTGGACCGTCCGGTCTGGAAGGGCGGACCGTCCTCGGTACAAGCTCGGGATGAGTTCCAGAAACACATCGGTTCTGTGTAAAATTTGGAAGTGAACGACGGACCGTCCGGCGGTGAATCGCGGACTGTCCACCGTAGAAAATTCTAGGGACGTGTTTTGTGCAGAGGCTCGGTCTAGGAGGTCACGACTCGCGGACTGTCCGACCGTAGGTCGCGGACCGTCCGCTTGTCGGCCGAGGCTCACCGGCAAGGTTGCCGACGGAGGCTCCGGCAACGGTTTCGAGTGTGGTTTGTTTCTATGGGTTCCTGAAGACATGGGGAACTTGTTTTGGCTAGTAGATTTGACATGCATGAAGTCTACGAAGCTCTAAGTCGTCAATAGTGAAAAGTGTTGAAAGGCCATGGATGGGATAGAGAGCTTGAATGAGGGCACAAGAAGAAAGGGGAACAGTGAGAGGAACTCACCGGTGACGTGTGGAGCACAAGCAAATGACCACTTGTTGGAGTAGAGCGCCGTCGGTGTAGATCGGGTCGAGTTCATCCTTGTGGGCTTGGGGAAGATGAAGTAGAAGTTTGGGGATGATCTTCTCCTAGGTCTCCGGTGAGGAAGAGATAGACGAGGTGGTGGAGAAGCTCGTCGACGTTATCCTCTGCTGGTTCTCTGTCGAACTTCGGCGAGGATGTGGTGGATTTAGTGAGGAGAGGTGGGTTCTTCCTCCATGGCTTAGTGGAGAAGAGGGCAAAGGGGAGGGAAGAACTTCTATGTGAAAAGAAAGACTACAGGGAGGGGAGGGGGTGCTGGTTGAGGTGGGCGTCGGATGGGGCATGGACAGGTGTGAGTATACGTGGCTCAACTTCTCTACAGAGACGACACACACAGGTGGTTCTCGCGGACTGTCCGCGAGGGAGAAGAGGACAGTCCAAAGAAAAAAAAGTCACGTAACATCCTGGTTGTGTACATAAACTTCTCTCTTTACTCCATTCTTCAAAACTGATCTTCCAAGCCTTCAAAAATCACACCAATTTTTGTGTTGATACTAGAAATCAAGAGCAACTCATTTTGCTTGGAATTGGTAGAAAAGCTATTGTAGATTTTAAATGAAAATTCTTCCCGGAATGCTATTTTTGGGTTTTTCGGCTGAGCTGTTTGGCTTCAAGATGGATTCCTAAAATCTAGTAAAAATCACCTTAATTCTAGATTTTGAAAATAGTAATTTATAAAAATAACTCCCAACATAAGTCATATAATAAAAATGCAAGTTGCTTCACAAAAGCATGAGTTTCAAAGGTATCAACAATTCAAAATTAAATTCAAATGCATTCAAATCAAGCATAAATTTTTCTCAAAGCTAAACAAAGATGCTCATTATACGATGCTTAACATGATAATTATATTTGGGTCATTACAGCCCGCCTCTCCGGTGATCGCCGAGAGCCGCCTCGTGTACCAGTTCGACATGATCGGTAGAGTGATGGTAGCATAGCTACCTAGTAGTTGCGGGCAGAGTTCTTGCGCGCACGGCAATGAGTAGTCAGAGGTCGCTTCCGGAGGCGTAGTTTAGGCTTAGTTCCCAAAAAAATTGTACAGTATTCGTCTCGAATCTTCGGACACACAAAGAGTATTAAATATAGTTATAAAATAACTAATTGCACAATCTAACTGATTAGCATGAGCTGAATCTTTTAAACCTAATTAGTTTATAATTGGACATTATTTGTCAAGTAACAACGAAATGTGCTACAATACCAAAATCTAAACTTTTTCACCAACTAAACACACCCTGTTCATTAGTAAGTATTTTCTTTGAAGTGTGAAATTAAGAAGAAAACCGGGTTCAGATTACGGCGGAAACGAAAGTAACCACGTTTCCTCGACATGTTTTGATGTTCATCGCCGTGCAGCGTGAGTTCCGACGCCGGCTGCAGCACGCCCAAGCTGACATGTTTCTAGAACATGTTGTGTCAGCCTTTGTGATCATCTGTTTCTCCTTCCCATCGTTCTCCTTCCTGGTTCGTTCCTGCTCTACCACATACCAGCTTCCTCTTCTCCAATTCCATTCAATTAAATGGGCAGTTCGATCCGGAAGCTGCCGTCGTTGCTCTCTCATTTCTTTTCCTCTCTCTTTTGGTTTTTTTAGGACGTCTGTTCTGGTTATCAGTGCTCAATTTCAGAAATCAGTCTTCTGTGGATTGACGCCTGTTTATCTTTCACAGACGAAGTACATGGTATTTTTCTTTGGAAAGGACTGCATCCTGCATTTTGCTGAACAATTCAAAAACTGTGACTGCTGACGAGTGTGCCAAACCATGCACAGTATGATCTTTTTCAGCTTAGTGTGATGGACGAGGGCAACAACTTTGATGGGCCAGTAGTATTTTTTGGCGCCTTCTGTTGGGTGGTCCAGGTAGTGTGCATCCACGACATAGTTGGGCCAAATCTTGCATGGACGTTCACAAATATATTCGCATTTTAGACATGAAGCCCAACGCATGGAGCAACTGGCCCAATCATAATTACTGAAGATTGTTTTCGGTTTACATTTTAGAGTTAAAATGGCATGTTTCTAGAAACGTTGTTGCGCATGAGCGATGAGATTTTTTTTCCTTTCTTACAATTTACATGAGTGAATTTTATATGATCTAAAAACAGTTTCAAGAAAACATGTGTAGTGAGATCTGGAATGCAGAATCATCTTTGTTACTAAACATGATTACTGAAGCTGGGGAAATTTTTCTAGAGCAATTATCCTCTTGCCAACAGGCCTTCAGTAGTTCTGTAATCATTTCAGGACCATGGTAGGAGTATTTGGGGCTAACTGCTCCTTTATCCGAGACAGTCTTGTGAAGTTGACGGTTGCAATGAGCCAATAAGCACAAAAATTATATGCACATTTGCTTACGTCCCTTTCAATTTCATATAGTGCAGGATAATTTGGATTACTCTGCCTAGCTGAGGGAAACAATGAGACGATCCGATAGATGCTCATTTCCTTTGATGTTGAAGTGCTCTCCACTAAATTACAAGAAGATGAAAAAAAAGATTTCATTGACTCTGAAGATGGGTTTTCTCAATTTTTTTATTATGTAACAAGTCAATCTCAAGAACCAACAGACTGGACTGACCATTTCAGCCTTCTAACTCTTTCATCATCGTGGGGTTCACTTCCAAATACTAACCTTACCTTACAATATTGAGACATCCATATGGGATCAGAAATGGACAAGTTACACACAAAACAAGTTAATAAAAAATAGCATAATCAGGCATTACGTTACGTCCTAAACATCAGCAAAACAAGTCAGCAGTTCTTAATGCATGAATTCGACAAAAATTCTAGTTCAACTCTACTCTTTTTTTTTCTTCTCAGTGGAAGTTTCATTATAAGTTTCAGGAGCATTAAATATTATGCTACATCAGCAAATTTGCTAACATAACAGGATCATTATAAAAGGAGAGGGGATAGAGAGTTTTACATAATGTAAGAGGAGTTTAATTCCCGTTGAACTCATTCGGCTTAGTTATCAAGTTCACAATCTTAGTAATAGTATAATAAAACTATATACTAAGACTGATCTTAATTGAAACGTAGAACTTTTGCTGAGAAAAAGACCTTATAAGATCATCAAGGGAAATTTATGATCGAAACATGCTCCCTAAAAATAAATGTAGTTTTAGCATTCAAATTTTGTCCCACAAAAAAGTGTACTTTTAGTTTGTAATAAGATCCATTTAATTAAAGCAATGTCAAGTACCAAAAAAATATTATATAGGAAAACGCATATAGCCAGATATTACCTTTTTTAGTACCAATGCCTATGCATTCATTTTGGATCCAAAAAATCAAATAAATGACACAATTTTTAATCATAATTGCTAGAAGTAATTAGAGGTAATAAAGTAATTTTTGAGATGAGCAATATGTCTAAAATTTTAGAAAATAACATGTATTTTGGGACAGAGGAGTACAAACCAAACTTTTAAACTCTGTGTTATTTCACTATTAGTACACAAAACGCTGTGTTATTTCACAATTTCACCGACTAGGATGCTCGCATTTACACCGGAGGCGCCAGCTCCTTTGAAGACGGCTCCTTGGTAGGATCCACGGCGGCCCTACAGAGGGGACACGTGGAGTGCGAGCGGAGCCACATGTCGATGCAGCAGACGTGGAAGAGGTGCGCGCACGCCGGCAGCCGCCGCACCGCCTCCCCCTCCTGCACCAGGCTCAGGCACACCGCGCACTGCGCCCACCCGCGCCCGCTGCCGCTGCCGCTGCCCTCGCCGCGGCCGGCGCCGCCTGCCGCTGGGCCCCTGCGGAACACGAACGACGGTAGCGCGGCCGCCGCGGAAGGGCTCAGCCCGCCGCCGCCGTCGCCGTCGCCGCCGTGCAGGAAGAAGGGCCTGGCCGCCACGTACACGACCGTGCCCCCCGCGAGGCGGCGGCGGCAGCACAGGCACTCGCAGAGCACGATGATGAGGATGGAGACGGCGGTGGCGCAGAAGCCGATGCCGAGGAGGACGAGCGTGTCGTGGGTGCTGTACCCGCCCTTGTCCGTCGAGTAGGGCAGCGAGTTGGTGCTGGACGACAGCGACATGGCTCACCTAGTCACCTAGTCACCTGGCTCGAGGCCGAAGCTTCTGCTGCACAGTGCTATGGATGGTGCCGGTATCGTAGATTCTTGGAAGATTGGAATTTGCTCGGTGACGGCTATATATATAATAAGCCGCGCAAGTTGGGGGCAATGTTTTTACTTTTTCGTGTTGAAGTTCATGGATGTGATTAACGATAGTAGCAGATTAATTAGTAGGAGCTAGCATGTCATAAGGAAACTTTGTTTAGTTGAGAATACACACACCCCGCGGCGCAGCTTGTTTGCCCACGGTATTGGAATTGACTTCTGAATTTGTAATCCCCCTTATGTGATATCAAATGAGCTAGATCACAGATTATTTTGCTTTTGTTCAGTTGAAGAATTGGCGATCAAAATGGATAAAATTTCTAGTTAGAATATGAGGGCTCTTTTGTTTCAGGAG
Source organism: Panicum virgatum (assembly GCF_016808335.1). Taxonomy (NCBI): domain Eukaryota; kingdom Viridiplantae; phylum Streptophyta; class Magnoliopsida; order Poales; family Poaceae; genus Panicum; species Panicum virgatum. The sequence continues at coordinate 14,373,012 of NC_053145.1, forward strand.
CTACTTAGCAAAACACATATGAACGTTAATCGATCTGAACTACTTTTCAGTTTGTCCAATTAAACTGCGACTAAAATTATTCAGAGAACTTAATTCGGAAGTTGTGAGTGGCTAGGTCACTGCGAATTGTCGTAAACCCGGATTGGTCGAATCATAAAGAAAAGCTTCCCGCAAGTGCACAACGGTAAGGTCAAATTATTCACTTTCCCTGTGCGTCATGGATAAACTCAGTCACCAAACTGGAATCTCCACGCACGGATAACTTAGGTGCGTGTGCGAAATCTTCCGAGATTTAAGTTCATGTCACTCTTTTCGTTTGCACTGCACAAGTGCAGCATTGTTTAAGGGTTTTCAACGGCCGGCTCTTCTTCCAAGTTGGTAGCCAACATCTGAGTAACAATGCACCTTGCTGAGCTCTTTCAAAACCAGCGACAGAGACTGATGCGGCTGTACTATGTTAGTTTAGCATGAGATAAGTAGATATAAAAAAATTCATGCTAAATTAACTGGGCGTAATTTTTCGGCCCAATGTGTGATGTTAAAGTGATCAGCCCAAGCAAGGTGTGTGCAGAAAAGGAACGGCCCATGAAACTAGTGAAGTGGGCTCGTCGGCCCAAATGTAAATAAGCTTCAGATTTGGGGACGGCGAGCTTTTGGGTTTGGAAAAACTTCTGGAAATGTCATAGAAGGCATAGCCAGTTGGTGGTACACCTTGGCAGGAAGGCATAAAGATCATGAGTATGATAAGCATGACAAGGACAATCCTTGTGCTGGGATTAGGAAATTAGTATAGGAGAAGAAAGAGGAGAAGACTCCTTGTACGAAAATGAATTCACAATATCCATGTCAGGACAAGAGGGTGTTAGCTACCATGTCCATCTTGGTACAACCAAGTTAATTATATACATGTCTGGTGTTATGTATCTCATATATCGTGTTGGGCCTTATTCGTGCCTGACTCTAAATCAAGGATAAAATACGATTATATATAGGAAGGTCGATGTTCATCATAATCGCTCTATTCGGCTGTCTGTGGCTGGTAGTTGTTACTGATTTGTTGTCAGAGAAAAGTACTGCTGGTTGGCTAAAAGTTGGTTGCTGATGCTGATTTGGTATGAGAGAAAAATATTGTTGGCTGGTTGGCTGACAAGCCAGCTGAATAGAGCGAATACCAACTATTGCACATATTTAGCTATAGCAGCAAAGAAGCACTTACATCATTGCTACTAAATATGGGGCATCAACATTTAACTCTAGCTAGTGGGTGGAGTTGTACCCTGTCTCCACCACCACACTACAATATGTGAATAAGTTCCCCTCCATTATGTATCCACCCGGCATAAAAGCAGAGTGCATGTGCTGCTATAGTCATCTTTCTTCAACACCTATTGTTCTATCCTAAACAGACTTTAGTTGATGGATTTGTGTAATAAAATGATGGCACCAAAATTTAGATTAAATAGCCAAATTTCCTATATGATTTTTTTTGTTTCATTTTCTTTCTGGAAGATCACATCTAGATATAAGTGTCACTATCTAATGACTACTTGGCTGCAGGTAATTGTGATGGATGGGGTGCTTCCATCAAGTTTGGCCCTGTCCACATGGTTTACTTTCGAGCAGCTAACTTGAGATTCTGCACAAACTATTCCATCAAACTGAAAGAACTACAGAACAGTGACAGCAAATATGTAACAATGACACGAGATATTTTAGGTGGTCCATTTAGTTTGCCACAAAATTCTAAGATCTTTCAATCTACGTGCAGCGCAAGAGAGTCATCGGGGTCTTATGTTCTTATTGACGTGTGGTTTTTTATCACTTTTTTGTTAAGTCCAAGCCAAAAGATTCTCAATTTTAATTTGAATAATTTGTTGAGTAGAAATTATAATATCTATGGTCAAAAAGGAAATTATCATCAATTAAAGGTTAGGGCTCGGTTGTAAGACGTATTTCGATTTTAAAAAGCCAAACTTTTTCAATTTTTTGACCAATAATTAGTCAAATTATATACATATATATTTAGTGCACAAAAGTTACATCACTAGATTCATACTCAAATCAAAGGAATTTAAAGATGAAGATTCTGTAACTAGCAACTAAGAATATATAATGATGAATTAAGGGTCAAAATCTACCGAGACTTTCTCCTATAACAAAATACAGCCGACATTGATATAGGCGAAGTGCTAGAGTAGGTAACACTGTCAAGTGACACCATAAGAGTATGAGACAAATTCTAGATGAGGACATCACAGATCGGCATGTGTAGTAAGACAGAAGTATCCATTTCACAGATTACTTCACATTGGCTACCGTCAAATCAGGATACAAGACAAAATAGAATTATTTTTCTTATATTATCCTTTACGATAGATATAGATCCTTACAATATCCTTCGACAGCTGACCAACGTTGCCACCATTTCATCACCATCCTGTATTTTTTTTTACACTCCAATCTAATCCAGATCCTTATCTGATCGAGTTCCTTCGTCTCCTGATGTAGACACACCTCTAATATTTCAATGTGCATCTTGCATCCATGATTGCAGATTATAAAAATCCCAAAACCAAGTGAATTAAAAGAAACCACTACGGGAGCCATGGTGTTTGCCGTGTGCCAGAGGCACACGGCAAAGACTATTTTACACACGGCAAAGTTTTTGTCGTGTGTAACACATGGTAAAGTGCGCACGGCATCCAAACGTCGACAAAGAGCCACTTTGCCGTGTGCTCTTTCTCAAACACTTGGCAAAGACTTTGCCGTGTGTCAGATCTGACACTCGGCAAACAATTTTCCAAAAAAATTAAAAAAAAAAACATCGGCAGCCGCTGCAGTGGCAGTGCCGGCCACCACAACCACGCCGCCGGCCACTGTCACCACCACCACGCCGGCCAACCAGGCGAGGAGGCACCGCCGCTCGTGGTCGCGCCACCGCCGCCGCCCGCGGACGCCCCCGCCGGCCCGCCAGGAGAGGAGGCGCCGCCGCCCGCGGACGCCCCGCTTCCCGTGGGTGACCCAACCGGCCGTGGCCGCGCCGCCGCCGCCCCGCGGATGCCCCCGCTGGCCGCCGTCTGGTGTTTGCGCCCCCGCCTTTGGCCGCGCCACCGCCTGCGGGCGGCCCCGCCGGCGGCTGGGCCGCCGCCTCCCGCAGGCGCCCCCGCCGCCCATGGCCGCGTCGCCGTTCGGGGCCGCGCCGCCGTTCGGGGGCCCTCGTCGCGCCGGCCACCACTCAGGGCTGCGCCGCCGCCGCTGCCGCCCATATGGCCGTCGTTGAGGACGACGCAGAGAGAGAGTGAGTGAGTGAGAGAGACGAGAGACAGAGGAGGAGGAGGGCCGGCGGCCTTGACTTGGGAGAGAGGGGGATGATCCGGCACACGATTTTTGAACCAATGGGAGAGCTTCATTTTGATACCTTGGATTGATGACGTGGCAAGTGTTTGCCGTGTGCCGCCGATCTGGCCCATGGCAAACGGGTGGGGCCGGCGGCGCTACGTGGCGGGTTGGGCGCGTGGCGACGCGTGGCGGGCGGCCGGGGCTTGCCCGGCGGGCAGGTGGGGCGTGGCCGGCGGGCACCGGTGCATGGGCGGCGCGGCACGGCTATGTTTGCCGTGTGCCACCGGCCATGCACACGGCAAAGGCCCGTGTTTGCCGTGTGCCGAGGGCCAAGCACATGGCAAACATTTTTTTCTTTTCAATTTATATTTTCATTCAGTTTGCCTATTGTTTAACTAAATTTTATTGAATATACTTCAAATACCTTGCAAAATTTACTCAACAATTAATGTTTAGTAATTATACACAACAAACCTATTATTTTATGTAGTGATAGCTCAAGATCAATAGATATGACATGATATTGTTTAATTGCAAAAAAAATTATAATTATACCACTAATCTCAAAATTAACCGAACTTTAGCATCAAAGAACCTATGTTTTGTTTTGCACAAACAAAAAGTTTAAAAGTTAAACGCCAATTCGTTCGTAATTTTCTGTTCAATTGTAAACGATCCCGTCTCAATTTCACGGATCTTCTTTGGAGATGTTTCAATTTTTAACAAGCGTACGTGAAAACTTTTGCAAAATGTTCCTGAAATTTTACCACAATCTACATGCATGAAATCATGATGCCATGACAAATTTCATGATTTTATGAATTTGTTTGCTTTTAATGGAATTTTACAACGATTCGTTCAAACAGTTCTTAGCATGGTTCGCGACCAAGATCTTCGAAATCTACTTCTGTTTCAGGCTTATGCCATCACCTTGAACTCCTTACCATGAAAATTATTTTTCTATCCATTATACTCCACTATTCAAAACACTTTCAGTTTAACCCCAAAAATTCGATTAATGAAATCAAATAACTAAATATAACAAAAAAAAGATAAATATACTAAAATTTAACAAGGAGTACAATACACTGTATATGTATAGCAGAAAAAATTGGGAGTGTAGAATCTACTTTTTTAAAAAAAATTGCCGTGTGTAGAAGTTTTATCGTGTGCAAAAAATTAGACACACGACAAATAGTGTTTCTTTGCCGTGTGTAAAATTTTTGCCATGTGTCAAAAGTTAGGCACACGTCAAATAATGCTTCTTTGCCGTGTGTTGAATATTTACCATGAGTTTTTTGTTCGGGCACGTTTGCCGTGTGCCAGAAGTTTGCCGTGTGCTCTATCTACTGGCACACGGCAAAAGACAGATTTGCCGTGTGTCCGTGTTTATGCACACGGCAAAGCCGTGGGCACACGGGGCATACTGTAGGTTTCCGGTAGTGAACCCAATCAGATGCAAGGCTAAAAAATCTTAAATTCTAGCATCAAAATGGAACCATGTCTGTCTAGCTCCTAGCTAGCATGTACAAGTACTGAGACGTCGATGTCATGGAGGGAAACAAGTTGGGGCAGAGGCCGGCGTCTGATCCTGGTTCGGTCGGCAATCGACGAGCTCAGACTTTCTCGGCGGCGACAGCGGCCTCGCCGACGTCGCGCCGGCAGAGCGGGGCACGTGGCGTGGGAGCGCAGCCACAGGTCGATGCACTCGACGTGGAATAGGTGCCCGCACGCTGGCAGCCGCCGCACCGTCTCCCCGTCCCGCACCACGGCGAGGCAGATCGCGCACTGCGCCCACCCGGCGCCGGCGCCGGCGCCCCTCCGGTACGCGAGCATGGGGATCGCCGAGAGCGCGGACGGCGCCAGGCCGCAGCGGTCCCTGCCGCTGACGGCAGCGGCCCCGGCGCCGCCGTTGGCGGCCGCGGCGGCGGCCGCGTACCCGTTGGAGATGGCGCGGCGCGACGGAAGCAGACAGCCACCGTGAGGACGATGAGGCTGGAGGCGCAGGCCAGGCAGATGAGCACCACCGTGTCGCACACCCGGTAGCTGCCGCCGGCGGCAACCCCCAACGCGTCCGCCGGCGCGGCGGTGGTGGGGCCGTAGGACGACATGGCCAGGCGGCCGGGTGATTTGTTCCCTGTTGGTTGGTGAGGTGCCGCAGTCTGGGCCACCGTGAGCCGTCCTAGTGGCGGCCTTGGGTTTAATTAGTAGACACGGGCTTTAACTTTTGAGCGTTTGATACGGCCCTTTATTTTTCCTCCAAACATGGGCACTTTACCGATTTGTCGTTTTTTTTTCAAATTTTTACTTAGCGTTTATGATCACAGAAAAAACGTGGAAATATGCTAATCTCTCTGGTGACGAATACTTCTAAAATCTAAGATTGACATTTTTCATAATACATAGGTTGAAAAATTTTGAAATTATACTAGCAGAATTGTTGATAAATCACATTCAATTCTTTTCGATAAAAAATAACGACGACCAAAGCTACGTAGTCCCTCCGTTCCAAATTGTAGATCGTTTTGACAAATCTATATATGTATCTAGATTTGTCAAAACGATCTACAATTTGGAACGGAGGGAGTAATATTTACTAACTACGACTTGAGTGGTAACCATCTTTGTTCCAATAAAAACACGCTTCTAAAACATGAAGAGTAAAAAAAAAGAAGTACGTCGATTACCAATATGTGTACAACTAAGTGTGTACTGCATGCATCTAAGGATGTGTTTAGTTCCCAAAAAAGTTTGGGCAAAACTTTTTGGCAATGATTACAACAATAATTAGGAGTATTGAATATAGGTAATTATAAAACAAATTACACGGATAGACGGATAATCATGAGGTGAATCTATTAAGCCTAATTAATCCATCATTAGAGATTATTTACTGTAGCACAATATTGTCTAATCATTGCATAATTAGGTTCATTAGATTCGTCTCGCTATTTCACCTGAGGTTATGGAATCTGTTTAGTTAGTTATCCATATTTAATATACTACTTATTAGTCAAACAGTCGAAGTACTGTAGTGATGAAAAAAATTTGGAAACTAAACAGGAAGGTCTGTACGGCACGTTTTCCAAAAAAAAATTGTACCATGCAGAATTGTCATATCACTTTTCCAAAAAAACAATTGTACTGCATGCACATGCAGAATTGTCATATCACTCTGTTCGCTTCGCTGTAGCCGGTAGCTAGTGCTGATTGGTTATAAGAGAAAAATATTACTGGTTGGCTGGTGGCTGATGCTGATTTAGTATGAAAAAAAGTACTGCTGGCTGATTTGCATACCGATACTCCCTCCATACTCGAAAAAAAAGTCGTTTTCGAAAAGATTTGGATCAAATATTGGGAATATAAATCATGAATAATTTTTAAGTTGTTGAGTTTCAAAACACAAAAACTATATGAATAAATTTATCTTCAAAAATACTTTTCTAAAATATAAATATATCACTTTGCAATAAATATTTTTATGAAATAAGAAGTCAAAGTTACTTTGGAAACCATGTTGTCCAAAATAATTTATTTTCGAGTATGGAGGGATACTAAAGTATATTTCTTCACCGGACAAGTTATCTGCATGACCCAGATGTCCTGAAAAAAGAAACATAATGATGTGACTAGACGGATGGATTTAGACAGTTGTTTAGTAATAAACCCATGGGCTGTGTATCAGGATGCATGCAATGGATACCGGAGCATTCCTGCTGGATTAGCAGTTTCCATTCGTGCCAACTACATGGCCAATAGGGGACAGTTTCTTGTGCAAGTTGCAACATACTCCACATAATAAGGGTCAAGACTCACACTACTACAGCCATCTCTATCACCGCCGGTTCTAAAAGTGCATCACCAACAGTTTTGGGTACCGTTGGATTTAAGTCAACGGTGATAGGGGGCCTCCATCACCACCGGTGATGGAGGGAGTTCATCACCGCCGGTTCGTAAACTGTTAGTGCTAATACTTGATAATCTTATATTTATCATATCCAGAACTCAAAGGCTATGAGACTACAATGAACAGTCATTAGTGTTATCTGTATCCCATGCTTTCAAGCAACGTGGTCACTTAGAAAGATGTAACTAATTGATGGCGATAATCTTTGTCCCTATCCTCCTAGATTTATTATTATTGAATAATCTCAGTAGCTTCCAACTGTAACTATCAGATCCAAATCAAACAATCCAGCTTCACAACAACAGTGTAGTAACCAAAACTGATGGTATTCCCATGGTACAACGTGTACTCAAGAAACGGATCATAGATGAAGACCAAAAGAGTCATGCATGCACATTTATTTCATAATAGAATCCATAAATATACAAGAGAGATAGGCAAGATGATTGGGTTATACAGGTGTTGCACAAATACTTAATAAGAACCATACAGTAGTACCAACTAAATTATGATGTGATGCTCTCAATGATCTTAATGCTACCTTTGCTACAAATTATGATAATTTGTTATGCAAATTCCAATTGCTTAGCAAGGAGCATGAGGAGCTCTAGTTAAAAATTAAGAGTATCAAAAATGAAACTAATGACTCTTTGAAAATGAAGCAATCTATCCCTTGTGCAATTTTAATTTCTAAGGAAGATGCTTCAACTTCTTGTATTAATTTAATTGATGAATCTTGCTCCAATCCTTGCAATGAGAAATGCCATGAGGATGTTCTTGTAGAATCATGTGATGACCTCATTGTCAAGAAAAATGATGAGCTCAAGTAAGAAGTAGAAATGCTCATGAAAGACTTGGCTAGATTAAAAGGCAAGAGCATAGAGAGCAATGTCCAACATTCTCAAGATAACCGTGAAGACATGGTGAAGAAGATTGAGAAGGAGTCGACCGTGACTTGCTCCAAATGCCATCAAGAGGGCCACAACTCCAACAAGTGCCCTCAACCAATGAAAAAGCTTTCGGATGAGAAAAATAAGAAGGAACTCATAATCAAGAGTTCTCTCATCTACACCAAGCCCAACCAAATAAACAAAAGCAATAGCACATCCTATGTGATCAAGAAGAAGACTAATGGCAATATGGTTGCTCACAAAATTGAGAAGAAGGAAAGGAGTTGGAATCACTCCATTCGGGTGCCCAAGGATATCATCACCAATATGAAGGGGCCTTAAATGGTGTGGGTTACAAAGGAGACTTGAAGCCCAAGATCGGCTTCGGGGGATTTGGAGGCTTGGTTAACTAGAAGATGAAGGATTCAAGCTAAAGAAGCCAAGCTCGCATCTTGGACATTTGTTGCCCAAGTCCCCCCCTAAGGTAATGGTAGCTAGATTTCAATTCAAATATCATGTAGCTCCATTGCTCTTGCTAGGTTGTTTGTATTGCATCGCCTAGTGTTATATATGGTGGGTTGCTTGTGTCATGATCTAACCCACAAGCAATCTACATGGTTTCATAAGTGTGTAGAAAGCTACACAAGGTTATCTTTCATGGTACATGGACTTCAGGATGTATGTGTTTCATTTGTGTACCATGAACACAACTTATAGGGTAAACTTCCCATTGTTGTCAAAAATAATGTGTATATATTTGTTGGTGATTCAAAAACTAAATGTACATATTTAGGGGGAGTTCGTCCTATGGTTTGTGATTTTGGAGACTAACATGTTTTCAAGCTTATCCTTTGTAGTCTCTTTCCGGAGTTAACACTCTAAGAGAATGTTGTTCACGCTCAATGTGAATTAACAATTCTATAAGAGTGATTAGCACTACTAGAATCAACAGGTTTCCCTATGGTCGAAACCCTAGGGAAATACTAGGAAAACGGTAGGGAGACATTGTCCCTAGGAAATTTGGTGGGGAAAGTGTCCTAGGGACCAATTCGACGGGAAATAGATTGTGCCCAACGGTTTTTGGTGAAAATACTAGGGAAACAAACTTTCCCTAGAAACTTTGGTTCCTAGGGAAACCTGGCTGCCTGGCATGCATATCTACGTGGAAAGCGTCATTCCCTACAATATGGCATCCTAGGGAAAGAGATATACCAAAGTATTATTTTTATACAAGTTTTATTTTTATACCTCATTTGTATTTTGTTCATTTATTTTACTATGAGATAAATCGATTCATCGTTTTGTGTGAACAATAAAACGATCCTAAATAATATATTAACTGCTTAGAATTAATATCATACACCATTATTTACATGTATACACGGATACAAACAGTAATGATTATGAGTGTTTCCGTCAAAAAAGAAAAAGAAAAAGAAAAATAGAACATTTTCCATTTAAAAAAAAGGAAAAACAAAGCAGCCGATGGCACTGCACGCCGCCTCCGCTACTCCTCCGCTACAGCTGCCACTGCGTCCGCCGTTCCACGTTCCTGACGGCGCCACGGAGCTCGCCACCGCGTCCGCCGTTCCGCCTGCCCAACGGCGCCTCGGAGCTTGGTGCACGCGTCGCAGCAGCCGCTCGACTCGCATGACGCCGCCGCCGCAGGCAGCCTCCTTGTTGCTTGACACCCGCTCGACGCCACCGCTGCAGGTCGGCCTCGCGCCGCCTCTGTTGTTCCTCGCAGCTCGGCCCACGCGATGTCGCCGCCTCAGCTCGGCCCGTGCGATGTCACCGCCGCAGCTCCACCCGAGCTGGCTCCACCGCTCCTCGACGGCGTCGCAACTGCAGCTCGACGAGAGAGAGGAATACAGGTCTGCGAGAGAAAGGAACAGGGGTCAGCGAGAGAGAAGAGGAAGAAGGATGGGAGAGAGCAGGGATGGAGTTTGCTTTAAATAATATAGACACGAAAAATTCGAACATGAATGGCGGTAAGGTTTTGGCGGCCAACCAACAAATTTTTTTTCGGGCCATACCACTCACTTCCCTATGGTGTCATAAATTTCCTAGGGATATATACCCCACCTGGATGCTTACATGGCACGAACAAAGGCCTTTTCCTGCTTCATCCCTACGAAACTAGTAGATTCCTAGGGAAAGCTAGATTTCCCTACGGCTATCAAACCCAACCATAGGGAAATAAACTATCCCTATGGCATTTCTATTTTCCTAGGGAAAGAAAAAGAACAGTAGGGAAACTTGTAGATTCCAGTAGTGTAGATAAAGTAGTGTGCTTTCATGCATATTGAGTCATACTCTATTGAACTTAAAATTCAATATCTAAGTTCATAGGCTATGTGCTCATACATTTGCTCATCTTGGTGTACCAAGTGCTCTTCACTTCAAAGACTTTCAATTGGTGTCTAAATTCAAATTGACATAATTTGGCACAAGTCACTATCAATTGGTACATACAAGGTAACTAAAAACCCCGGAGGTATGCAAGGTTCTAAAACTCATTCAATTGGTATCCTTATCAATTCTTTGTTATTATAGAGCTACCTCCATGCATAATATGATCTTAACTTTCTCGTTCAAATATCTAGTTGTGCACTAGATTTTCACATTATCATTTCATGTACACACTTGTGGAAAGTTTAGCTCATATCATGCAAGTTTCATATTTTGTGATCCACCTTAGTAATTGTTCAATTGGTATCTTCATTGATATCATACAATTAGATCATGATTCATGTAACTAACTCCCTAGGCTACTAACTTTTCTCTTTGAGCTATATTATTTTGCAAGGTCTTTTTAAGTGATTTGATTCCAAAGGGGGAGAAGTTTGGATCAGGTTTGGATCAAAGCAAGGTTAATATGGATCAAAAGCAAGTGACTTTGACAAACGGGGAGAAACCAAGCAAGTGATCAAAACAAATGATCACAACAAATGATCACAACAAGATAAATGAAGTAGCAAACATGGGGAGAAAGAAAGTGGGAATGATGGATTGAGAGGGAGGCCAAGTAGACATTGGATGGTGGTAAGCATCCAAGCAAGTGTAAGTGGTTCAATTTGTCAATGTTGTCAATTTTTGCAAATTTTATGCTTGCTTTGATTGTGTTGTCATCAATCACCAAAAATGGGAGATCGTAAGGAACATGGCCCGATTAGGCCATTGTTTTGTGATTTTGGTGATCCATTGACAACACAATCAATGTGACTAATGAGTTTGTCAAGTGAACATTTATAGATCCCAGGGATGAAGCAAAAAGGCCAAACAAAGCAAAACACGAAGAAAAAACTCAAAGAAATATCGAATTGGACGAGTTCGGCAGAAAACAACTGCACCGGTTGAACCAACACAGAGGCACCGGTCTAACCGATGAGCATCGGATGAACCGACGTATCGGCGTCGGAGTAATGAGCAGCACTGGTGTCGGGCCATGTGGAGAAAGTCAAGTGGCACTGGATGAACCAACGATGCCAAGAAGGAGCATCGGAGCAAGCACCGGAGGATTGTGCAGAGACGATGTCAAGCGCGCTGAATCAATTTGTGAAGATTTTTTAACAAAAGAGCTTCATTCTGAGTTTTGAGGTTAAGGACTCCAAGGCCCCCTTCTTCTTTTGGAAGACAAACCATGCTCCATGCAGCCTTTGGGGAGCTTTTTGCATTAATGTCAGAGCCTCTCCACAAGCAATGCTTTCTATACTTGTCTATTTGATCAATAACTATTTGTGGCAAGAGTAAAGTACACATGTGATACATTGGTAGAGCTGTCAAAACTGCATTTGTCATTTGAAGCCTTCCTGCTTGTGAAAGGAAAATTGAGGTAGCCTGTAGTCTTTTTTCACATTTGGTAACCATAGGAAGAAAGTCCTCTACTCTTGGTTTTGTGATTCCTAAGGGCAGACCCAAGTATGTGAAAGGCAAACTTTCAGCTGCACAGCCAAAATTTGTTGCTAAAAAGTGTAGCTTTTACTGAGCGACATTCACCGGCACCATTTGTGACTTGTTAAAATTGACATTCAAGCCAGTTGCCAAAGTGAAAACATTGAGAATATCTTTAAAACTCCTAGCTGTTCACTGCAACCCTCCATTATGATCAGAGTATCATCCGCATATTGAACTATTGGAAAGTTGCTGTCTGAGTTGGAGGGTATTGGTAGCATTAAGCGACCCTATTGTGTAGCCTTATTTACTAGAGTTTGCAAGAAATCTGCTACTAGGACAAACAAAAGTGGAGAAAGTGATTCTTCTTGCCTTACCCCTCTGTTGCAGTGAAATGTTTTACCAGGTACCCCATTTAACAAGATTGCAGATGTTCCTAACTGGAAAGTAGAGGTCATCCAATTAATCCAAGTGGCACCAAAGCCTTCCCTTCTCATTATTTCTAGCATGGCTGCATGCTCCACTCTATCAAAAGCTTTTTCAAAATCTAACTTCAGTATGATGATTTTTTTTGGATTGATGGCATAGGTGTAGATACTCCAAAATCCAGGCCAAACAGTCCTGGATAGTCCTTGATTTGATGAATCCATACTGGTTCTTATGGATTAATTCAGTAATTACTTTATGTAGTCTGTTAGCCAGGAGTTTGTTTATAAGCTTCATTGAACAATTAAGGAGTGAAATGGGTCTATAGTCACCAATGCTACTGGGGTTATCCACCTTAGGTAATAAAGTTATAAAGGAACCATTGATGCTTTGTAAGCAGATTCCCCCTTTCTGAAAGCCTTCACAAAGAGCATAAAAATCTAGTGTAATGATGGACCAACATTTCTTTAAGAAATCATTATTGAAACCATCAGGCCCTGGTGTCTTATCCATGGCTAAGCTTTTGACTACCTCATCAACTTCTTCATGTGTGAAGGGGACCTCTAGTATCTCCAGATTTTCAGCCATAATAATTAGCTCATCAAGATTGTCAGGCAAAACAATGGGAGTAGATGAGCCTAATCTCTCTATATAAGTCGTCCAAAGAATTTCAACTTTAGTACCATGATTAAAAAATCCCTCATTGTTGTCAGATTTAAGTGAGGTGATCAGTTTCCTTCTATGTCTGATGGTTGCTGTAGAGTGAAAAAACTTTGTACTTGCATCGCCACATTTGATGCATCTTACTATTCCTCTTTGTTTCCAATAAATCTTCTGCTGATGAAGTAATGCAATTAATTTTTCATTTAGTATCTCTTTGAAGTTCCATTCTTCCAGTAAAGATCTCTATGTTCTTCAAGAAATTCCATAAAGGAAAGAATCAATTTCACATTTGAAATATTAGCTGATAAACTAGATATGTTTCACCCTTCTTAAGTTTTTAAACTTAGCTGTCAATCTCTTTGCCACATCTGTATGGAAAGTGGATATTGACCAACCATGCTCGACAATTTGTACAAAGTGCTCGTGTTCCATCCAATAATTCTCAAAATGAAATATGCTTCCTTTAGGAATGTTAGTTGCTACCTCAATCAGACAGGGAGTGTGATCAGAGACTTCGGCCACAAGAGTTGTTGCTTTGGTATTGGGGTAAAGAAGAGTCCAAGAGATGGAAGTGAAAAACCAATCAATCCTCTCGAGAAGGGGTGGCTGCTGCTTATTTGACCATGCAAAACATTTGCCAAATAAAGGAATTTCTAACAATCCCTGACTACTGATCACTTCATTAAAAAAAAGCATTTCTATAATATCTCCTCCTGGCCTGTTCCTATTTTCAGGTCCTCGCATGAGATTTTTGCAAAATATATTTTTGCATCAACAGAATCCCATGTTAATTAAGATGTTGTTGTTTGAGCAGCTGGAACGCATATATTGATCAATTGTAGATCAGTACTTCTCTCCTTAAACAACTCTAGATCATGACTTGTCCAAGCATGTTTAGGACTTTGCGTTATATTAGCCTTTGGTGGGAATCAATGCCATTGACTTAGGTTAGTCTCAGGGGAAGTGTCATCGACACAGTTACCAAGATCATAAACTAGATAATCGAGCCGGATAAGTATCATGGTGATGACACTTCTCTCATATTTCATGACACTGCCCATCCTCTCTCGTCATAAAAAGTTTGTCACGTCAGTAAATTTAATACTCATGACACTACTATGACACTCCCATTGAGACAAACCTTACAGCGGAGCTTTGCAAAAAATAAGATAAGATATAGGGATGGAGCGCAGTTTAGATCATGAAAATGGCAATGAATCCCATGTTAATCCTCACATGAAAAAGTTGATGACAGCTTATAAATATGAAACATTTTTTGTGAAATTAATTAGTCATTCGCATTAAATGGTACATAATGGTGGTGAAACTGAAAGACTTTTCTAGAGGGTAGAAAAAAAATCCTTGAGAATAGTATGTCAGAATAATGATTTTTTGTTGCAGTATAGGATCCGCACATCTGATGAATGTCCACGCATCAGGGGCCAAATAGGAAATGGACAATACCAGGAGCAAATAACAAAGATTCAGAGAGACCGGTGGATGCAGTTTGATGGATTGCTACGAGGTGTTCATACCAATATACCATGTAAAGCAAGCTTGCCGTATTTAATTTTATTTTTCTTATTATTTAACTATCTACTAATTATATGGACATATGCTAATAACTTTAATCTTACTGCAATAATCAACTATATAAATTGAGAGAAACTATAAAATTGACTTGGGGCTTCGTATATATGTGGCGGAATTGACCACTTTAAACCGTCTCAAATGCGCCTAATCAACAAGTACATCACCACAGCAATAATCATAACAAACGCAACTGAAAGGGCTGAATCCGCCATTCAGTCTGGTGACCCTGAGACATGCCTGATTCATCCATCCAATAAAGCACGGAGTTTGTTTTCCTACGGCCACCCAGCACATCTGACCCCCGTGAGGAGCGCCATCCTTGTGCACCCATGAAATCATCCCCAGAAATCTGCATCTATAAAAATTGACGGTTCAGATCTCAGTCCAGGAGGCTTCAACGCCATCCAACGATGTCTGTAAGGATTCGCCGGCTTCAATGCTTCCACGCCTCCTCCACCTCCGGCCCCCCCGCCCCGCGCCCTCGACATCACGCAACCGGCCGCGGTTCGATTCCCAGTGACCTTCTTTTCTCCTTTTAGACCGTCCACAGCGATAGGAGGAAATGGAGGAGTAAATCTACTGTTTGACACTGTAGATGTACTGTTTGGCACTGTAGACAGAGAGGGCGTGGAAACGAGGCAAGAGCAAATTTGCTCTTGCTCTTTACCTGATCCTTTTTCCTCGCTCTCTTCCCCCTCACCCGGCCACCCCCGCCTCTCTCTCCTGCCGGCGCCGGAGGCGGGTCGGACGACGCGATGGCGGTGGCGCGGGGCAACGCGTCCCGGCACGGCGGATGCGGGGAAAGCGGCGCCAATCCTGCTGGCGCCGGAGGCGGGTCGGACGACGTGACGGCGGCGGCGCGGGTCGCCTCTCCGGCGAGCGGGGCAAAGCGTCCCGGCGTGGTGGAGGCGGGGGAAGCGGCACGACCCGACGCGGCGGAGACGGGAAAGCAACGTAGACGCGGCTGCACGGCCCGGCTCGGCGCGAGACGGGGAGCCGGCACCGGCGCGTCCCGATGCGGCTGCTGAGCGACGCGGTGCAATGCAGGTGGCCAGGCTCCAACGCTTTCTTCTTCCCTCGCTTTCTTCCCCCGACCCCCAAACCTTGACTTGCTTGACGGCGTTCGCCGCCGGCCGCCGGGGCTGGCTCCGGGCTCGCCCTCACAGGATCCGGCCTCGCTCTCACCGGATCTGGGGTGGCTCGGGCCGGATCTGGCCGCTCCCGTTTGGGGTGGGGGGGGGGGGGACGCCGCTCGCCCCTGGGCCGCGTGCGTGCTCGCTCGGGCCCCCCGGCGGGCGTTCCTTGGGTCTGCGCCCCCCTCTCCCTCGGGTTGCCGGGGGGTTGGTGCTGGCTCGGCTCGGGTGTCAGCCGCCGGCCACCGGCTTCCGGCCTCCGGACCCGCTGCTGCAGGCATGCATGGCGCGCGGCCGAGCATGCAGAGTACAAGAGACTGCTCAACAGCTGAAGCGGCATAGTACGCATGATTCAGTACTGTCAGTCTCTGCAATGGTCTCATCCGCCTCTTTTTTGAGCTTTCACTCTCTACCTCAGTTTATCAACAGCCAGCTGTTAACTTACCACTACTAAATGCTGAGGTCAAACAGGAGCTCCAACATCAGCAGTAAGGAATTAAGGATCAAGTTTATTGTTGTCCTCCAGTGCCTTTTCTCGCTGCTGCCAAGAAGCTTCATCTTCAGTTTACAAGAGAAGTCAAGTGACACTGCATCTTCAGTCTGACGGATGTGCAGTCAATGTCCAGTTTCTTCAGATCTCTGCAATTCAGATATCTGCAATTCATAATCCCAGGTTGCCCGCCGAGGCCTCTGGCCTCTGTTCGGTGCCTTGGTTTGGGCGCTGCCCGGCGCGGCGGAGACGGGGAAAGCAGCACCGACGCGGCTGCACGGCCCGGCTCGGCACGAGGCGGGGAGCCCGCGGTGACGGAGCGACACGGTATGGTGCAGGTTTGTGACTATGTTTCCCTTTATGCAACCTTCATGTTGGTGGCGTGATGGTGCATTTATTGGAAAAAAATGCTCAGCTTTTCAACCAAACGGAAGCCTGTGTGACATATCATGTTGGTTCTTTTTCGTACTTGTATGGTGTATGTGTTATTTAGCTAGGACTTATAGTTGAAGGCATCAATTTATTGGAAGAAAAATGCTCAGCTTTTCAAGTTTAGGAATTTTAGTGACTAATCTCATAACTGTTTTCTGTTTGGGATGTTTGAGCGACGGAGCGAGTAATCTCATACTGTTTGTTACTTTCCAACTTGCTTGGACTGAACGAAACATTACTAAGAAAGAAAACTACTCCGTAGCACTGAACTTGTTCAGTTTTACCGAACATGATTGATTGCTTCATTCTTGAAACAGGACTTCTCTCTTTTGAACAGGCTATGTCAAGCATTACTGATGGCTATTTGATGCTGGGGGTCTTGGTGCAAACATCAAGTGGCAGTAAACACTGTGGTAGCGATGATGGATCAAAAATATATATGTCGTCTTTTGTCTTTTGTCTTTTGATCATATGCTAAAATAATCTTAAAATAAATTGGATAAGCAGCAGAAACTTGTAGGTTTCAGGCTGCAGGTCTGAAACTGAACTTGCAGGTTTAAAGTGCTACTCCAGGAATGCATGATCCGACTGATCTGATCTGAAAAAAAATGACTGATCTAGATATCTTGTTCTTTCTGCAGTCAATGAACATGTTATGATATAGCTCTACATGCTTTCACGATGGCAACTTTGCAATGTTGATAATTGAGAGGCCATGGCTTATTTGCAAGGGCATATCAATTATCATGCTTTTGGGTGCCTACTGTGTTGGCCTAAAGTCAATTCTAAATATGTTAATAGTTACGTACAGTTTCTAAACCTATGGTCATTTAGGTTCTTCCTCTGATTTGTTAAATGGTGACCTGCAATATTAAATAATGGAGTTAGAATAATATAGTGAAGTTTATTTTTCTTTAATTTAAGATCCAGGTTCACCATTTCCTCTTATTTGCCATTACTTTCTACTTAACTCATCTTATTTACTAAATCTCAGCCTGCTTCTTTAGTGGCCTCCAGAAGGTAGATGCATCCGGACTGAATTGATTTCTTCTCTTTTTTCCCTATATTGATGCTCTGCTCTTAGGGGGAAAAAACCTGGATACTAGAGAGTAATTGGGTGCCTATTTGTTGCCTCTTGAGGATGTTACTGTTTGCAATTCTGCAGTCCGACCCAAAGTAATAAATTGAATAAAAAGCTGATTTCAACTTTGGTTAATACTCTCATCCAAAGTTAAATGGTACAGGAAAGTCAATTAATGAAATCTAAAAATGTAACTACTCTCGACAAATGTCATCATTTATTCTTTTTTTTCTTTGTTGTCAATTTCGATTTATGTCACCTCTTTGTGCAGATTGTGGAATAAGAAGAAAGGACAAGAGAATGACATATCACCTCTTTGTGCATATTATGTCAATTACTTCTGATGTCACATTCTGAGATCATGTTTTATTCTGAGGACAAGAGTTATTTTTTAGAACGCTGAAGACAGGAGTTCAGACTCACAAAAGCTGCTCTAATTAGTTTTGAGTTGATGATAGTGCTTTTGGAACTTGTGTGTTTTTTTTTGTAATTTGTAATTTATCCGTGGCGTTAGCACGGGCACCTTACTAGTGTCACATAAGCTAAGTTGGATTTAGAGAAAAAAAGATTTTTTTATCTTGTCACATATGTGAAAGGAATTGGAGTTACGCTCATGTTTTTAACATAGATGAGAAAGGAGATAAAGATAGGGGTTACATCAATAAAACCATCCATGTTACGTGCCACGGTCGCAAAATACATCTATATGGAGTAAATGTGCCTGTTTATGCACGCGTTTGACAAGTTCATGTATCCATTTGTATGTTTTGCCGCTTGCTGGACCAAAATGATACAACATCAATAGTTATTGCTGTTGAACTATGGATAGTTCCTGCTGCACCTTCTCTATGCTGGCATGGACTTCTTTATTCTCTCTTGACTTTGTTGATTCCCTTGAAAATAAAAAAGAAAAGCTATAGTCAGAAATGATCTTGTTACTTTGATGAACAGAAGATTGTTAGGACACATACAATGATCTGTGACCCACTTTCCAGGTAAATTCAGTTATTCAATCATATTATTTACTTAATCTCATAAATGTCAGAAAGATTGTTCAGCATGTAAACTTATGTCAACATTTGACCTTATTCTTTGGTTTGGTTAAGCTTTCTGTGAACAGATTCAAAGCTTTCCTTCTTTAATTAAGTAATACTCAACAAAGCTCTATGTAGCTTCGTATAGAAGTCCATGTAACTAAAACAGCATCAAATATAATTACTTGGTAAAGTCATTGCAAATAGCAATATAAAGGCTACTTTGAGGCCATTTGTACGTCTAATTAAGATGGCACAAAATACCTGTTGCACAATTAAGAATAGTACTATGGTTCAGTCTTGTTGTGAAGTAAAATCATTCCATTACTGTTAAACATTAATTTCATTGCATTGAAATTTAGCAAAGAAGAAGATTTTTTGCATATACATTTTGCAGGATATAACATTCTCAGAAGTTCTTATCCAGAAAGATATAATTCCCTTCTTTTTGTAAAGAACAGAGTAGCATTCTGCAGGCAAGAAGATGCTCAGAAGTTCTTATCCGATATTTTTTTTGAATAAAACTTATCCGATATTTAAAAGCTTTCTATGCAGCTAACCTTGGTTTCCCTGAGTTAAGTTGTGTTAGCATAACCCTATTGTTCATTATCATTTGCCTTATGCTCTTTCTTTACTTAGTACTCCCTCCGTCTTGCAAAGACTGTTCGTTTAGAAAATTTCAGACATACTACTAGTGGTGAAAAATGACCATGCTACCCCTAATTAACAATTGCATTTGTGATTGAAGACCGCGCTATTTATTTGGTTCCCTAGATCCTAATAAATGCAAATTCATTGGAACCAGAGAAGTAACATCTCCTTAATCATTTGATTGGTTCCATATCCTTCTCTATGCAATCATTTCTTGGTATTTGTTTTAATTAGATGGACTTTACTACAATCTAGACTAATAGTCTTTATGGGACAAAATTTGAAACCTAAATGAACAGTCTTTGTGGGACTGAGGGAGTATCCATGTTTCTTTTAGTTATTGCCTGAAAATGTGGAAACAGAGCTACATGAGATAGTGTGAAACCCATATCCCAAAAGAGTTTAGCAACCTATAGTCTTTCCTATCAAGAATTCAAGATACTACTCTACGAAAGTAAAGGCACGCAAGGAAGCTAGTATAAAATACGAAAACGTAAAGAGCGGGAGATGAGGAAGCAAACTCTCGACGCGGGTGTTTATCCCGTGGTTCGGTTAGCCACAAAGGCACATCTACATCCACATTGTTGAAGCACTCAATAATAGTATCGCTTCCCGACAATCAAGTCTCTTCCGTGGACTGAATCACGGTCACCTTGATCCCGCCCGATTTCCACTAAGGAGATTCTTCACAAAGTATGGGGGTCTCCACGTCCCCCGCACAAGGTCATCCACGCCACTCCACACCAAGTCGGAGGGTCGTTGACGTTGCCGGCGAGCCTCAAAGCTCCAAGGGGCCGGCGCACCAAGATATCTTCTTGGTTCACTAAAGAACCACAGCACAAGGGCACAAGACCTTGCTCTCTCACTCTCTAAAGAGCTAACCTAGCACTAACACTCTCAAATGTGTGCTAAGAACTAAAGATGTGATCACTAAGCTCTTGGATGGCTTGGAGATGTTCTTGGGTGTTGGTGTGATGTTCTTGAACTCCAGCAACTCCAAAATGGCCGGGGGATGACATAAATATAGCCCACCAAGTTGGGAGAGCCGTTACTAGCCGTTACCAATTTTTCTGCGAGGGCACCGGTTGCACCGGTGATAGGGCACCGGTGTAACCGGTCACTCACAGCTCTGATCTAGCCGTCGGCCCTCTGACAATGCCACTGGTTAGACCAGTGCGTTGCACCGGTGATGCACCGGTTCAACCGGTCCTGAAGAATCTGCACTCCCTTGCTTGACATCGTCTCTGATCAATGGTATGGTGCTTGCACCGGTGCTTCTTTTGCACACCGTCGGTTCAACCGGTGCTGCACTGATTTCTTCACTTGGCTGTGCATTGCATGGCCCATTGCACCGGTGATAGGGCACCGGTGTATCCGAAGCCTACCGGTTTGACCGGTGCATGGTCACCGGTTCAACCGGTGCCACTGTTTCTGCAGAACTCGTCCAAATCAGCGTTTCTTTGAGTTGTTTCTTCGTGTTTTGCTTTGCTTGGCCTTTTTGCTTCATCCCTGAGATCTAAAATTATTCTCTTGACAAACTCATTAGTCCCACTGATTGTGTTGTTACTCAATCACCAAAATCACAAAACAATGGCCTAATGGGCCATGTTCCTTATAATCTCTCCCTTTTTGGTGATTGATGACAACACAATCAAAGCAAGCATAAATTTTGCAAAAATTGACAAATAATTAAACTACATACACTTGCTTGGATGTTTACCACCATCCAATGTCAACTTGGCCTCCCCCTAAATCCATCATTTCATCATTCCCCTTTTGTTTCTCCCCTTGTTTGCTACTTCCCCCATTGTCAAAGCCACTTACAAACTCCTCCCCCTTGATCACCTTGCTTTGATCCAAACTTCTCCCCCTTTGGAATCAAATCACCTAATAAAGACCTTGCAAAAACAATATAGCTCAAAGGGAAAAGTTAGTAGCCAAGGGAGTTAGTCCCATGAATCATGATCCAATTGTTATGATATCAATAAAGATACCAATTGAGAGATTACTAAGGTGGATCACAAAACATGAAACTTGCATGATATGGGCTAACCTTCCTACAAGTGTGTGCACGAAATGATAATGTGAAAATCAAGTGCACAACTGGACAATTGAATGAGAAAGCTTAGATCATATTATGCACGGAGGTAGCTCTATACTAACAAAGAATTGACAAAGATACCAATTGAATGAGTTTTAGAACCTTGCATACCTCCCGGGGGGGCGGGGTATAGTTACCTTGCATGTACCAATTGAAAAAGACTTGTGCCAAATGATACCAATTGAATTTAGACACCAATTGAAAGTCTTTGAAGTGAAGAACACTTGGTACACCAAGGTGAGCAAATATATGAGCACATAACCTATGAACTTAGATATGAAAATTTAAGTCCAATAGAGCATGGCTCAATATGTATGAAAGCACACTACTATATTTAATCACTCTTGTAGAGTAGTTAATTCACATTGAGAGTGAACAACATTCTCTTAGAGTGCTAACTCCGTAAAGATACTACTAAAGATAAAATTTGAAAACAAGTTAGTCTCCAAAATCACAAACCATAGGATGAGCTCCCCCTAAATGTGTGTATTTAGTGTTTGAATCAGTAATCAAATATATGCACATTATTTTTGACAACAAATAGGAAGTTTACCCTATAGCTTGTGCTCATGGTACACAAATGAAACACATACCTCATGAAGTCCATGTACCATGAAGGGTAACCTTGTGTAGCTTTCTACACATTTATCAAACCATGTAGGTTGCTCATGGGTTAGAATCATGACACAAGCAACCCACCATATATAACACTAGGTGATGCAATGCAAACAACCTAGCAAGGCAATGGAGCTACATGATGCTTGAATTAAAATCTAGTTACCATTACCTTATGAGGGACTTGGGCAACAAATATCCAAGATGCAAGCTTGGCTTCTTTAGCTTGAATCCTTCATCTTCTAGTTAGCCAAGCCTCCAAATCCCCCGAAGCCATTCTTGGGCTTCAAGTCTCCTTTGGAACCCACACCATTTGAGGCCCCTTCATATTGGTGATGATTTCTTTGGGCACCCAAATGGAGTGATTCCAACTCCTTTCATGCTTCCCAACCTTGTGAGTAACCACCTTGCCATTTGTCTTCTTTTTTATCACATAGAAGGTGCTATGACTCTTGTTCCTCCGGTTGGGCTTGGTGTAGATGAGAGAACTCTTGATTGTAAACTTCTTCTTGTTCTTCTCATCCGAAAGTTTCTTCTTTGGTTGAGGGCACTTGTTGGACTTTTGGCCTTTTTGATGACATTTAGAGCAAGTCACGGTGGACCCCTTCTCAAGCTTCTTCACCATGTTTTCACGGTTATCTTGAGAAGGTTGGACATTGCTCTCTATGATCTTGCCCTTCAATCTAGCCAAGTCCTTCATGATCCTTTCTACTTCTTGCTTGAGCTCATCATTTTCCTTGGCAATGAGGTCATCACATGATTTTACAAAAACATCCTCATGGCATTTCTCATTGCAAAGGTTAGAGCAAGATTCATCAATTAAATCAATGTAAGAAGTTGAAGCATCTACCTTAGAAATTGAATTTGTACTAGAGGTGATTGCTTAGTTTCCAAAGAGTCATTAATTTTTGTAATGCTCTCAATTTTTAATTTGAGCTCTTCATGCTCCTTGCCAAGCAATTGGAATTTGCACAATAAATTATCATAATTTGTGGCAAGAGTAGCATTAAGATCATTGAGTGCACTATATTTCTTAGATATTTCTTAGATTATTTTTAATTACTCTTTGGTGCTCATGAACTAGGTCAAGAAGCTCATCATATGAAGGAGAATTGGAGTCATCATCACTTACATCGCTTTCCATACCTTGGGTCATGAGGCAAGTGTTTGATGATGATCCCATGTTAGTGCGGTTGGTGAATCTCTTGTTTGACTCATCGCTTGAGCTTGCGCTTGATTCTTTACCACCACTAACCCATTTACCAAAAAGTGCAAATGATTCATGTTTGGGCTTCTTCTCCTTCTTTTGTTGCTTCTTCTTGAACCTCTTCTCAACCTTCATATGTTGGTGGTGAGGCCCATCTTTGAGGAAAATCATGTACCCCATTGAGTTGATTTTCTTCAAGCATTTGTTCATCTTTTTGACTTGCTTGTAGAGGTCGGGGTTCATTGGCTCTTTTTCATCATTCGAGGTGCTTCTTGCATCCTCCTCTTCCTCTTCACTTGAGCTACCTTTGATGGTCATTTCCTTCAACTTCTTGATTTGCTTGCATGCAAGTGCACTATGTGTTGGTGAAGGAGGTGGCGCTCTTGGCTTGATATCATGGCGTAGCTCATGGGCGATCACCTTGTTGAGTACTTGATTTGGTGTCAATGTATTGAGCTCCTTCTCATAAAGAACCGTGATCACCAAATCATAATTCAGCCTCCGTAGTGAGTGAAGGATCTTGCGAATGAGCTCTGTATCATCAATTTGATTCACACCTAAAGAATTGATCTCATTCACAAGAGTGTTCAATCGTGAGTACATAGATTTGGCATTTTCATCATCAAGTTGCTTAAAACTATTAAGCCTATCAATTAGAACATGATATTTTTCATTGGCTACATCCTCCGTGTCTTCATGGTTCTCAATGATAGTCTTCCATAGTTTATGAGCATTTTCACAAGAATAAACACGGTTGAACACATTTTCATTTAGAGATGACAAGATTATGCTTTTGGCTTTGGCGTCATATTGTCTCTCTTGTTAACTATTGCTTTTAGTTCCTTCACTAACTACCCTCCAAACATTTAGGCCCGTTGCTTGGAGCTGGGCTTGCATTAAGACCTTCCAACATTAGAAGCCCGTGCCATCGAACCGTGGAGCATTTCTAAAGGGATCCATCCCTTCCCCAAAGAGCTAACTCACTAGGTGGTGAAGCCTAACCGATCAAGTGAGCCGGTAAATATAAAATACCAATAGAATTGGCTTTTTTTGAGAGAAGTGAGTCCCAGCTCTGATACCAATTAAAAGACCGGATCGGGTGCTCTAGCCTAAGAGAGGGAGGAGGTGAATTAGGCATGCTAAAATCTTAACCTATGGCTCCAACTAAATTGCACAATATTAAACTAAAATATGCTATCTATATGTGCAACTACGGCTTTACTAGTGAGAAACTCCTATCCCAAAAGAGTTTAGCAACCTATAGCATTTCCTATCAAGATACTACTCTACGAAAGTAAAGGCATGCAAGGAAGCTAGTATAAAATGCGGAAAGGTAAAGAGCGGGAGAGGATGAAGCAAACTCTCGACGCGGGTGTTTATCCCGTGGTTCGGTTAGCCATAAAGGCATATCTACATCCATGTTGTTGAAGCACTCAATAAGAGTATCGCCTCCCGGCAATCATGTCTCTTCCGTGGACTCAACAACGGTCACCTTGATCCCGATTTCCACTAAGGAGCTTCTCCACAAAGGATGGGGGTCTCCACGTCCCCCGCACAAGGTCGTCCACACCGCTCCACACCAAGTCGGATGGTCGTTGACGTTGACGGCGAGCCTCAAAGCTCTAAGGGGCCGGCGCACCAAGATATCTTCTTGGTTCACTAAAGAACCACAGCACAAGGGCACAAGGCCTTGCTCTCTCACTCTCTAAAGAGCTAACCTAGCACTAACACTCTCAAATATGTGCTAAGAACTAAAGATGTGATCACTAAGCTCTTGGATGGCTTGGAGATGTTCTTGGGTGTGAGTGTGATGTTCCTGAACTCCAGCAACTCCAAAATAGCCGGGAGATGGCATATAAATAGCCCACCAAGTTGGGAGAGTCGTTACTAGCCATTACTCACTTTTCTGCGAGGGCACCGGTTGCACCGGTGTAACCGGTCACTCACAGCTCTGAGCTAGCCGTTGGCCCTCTGACAATGCCACCGGTTAGACCGGCGTTGCACCGGTGATGCACCGGTTCAACCGGTCCTGAATAATCTGCTCTCCCTTGCTTGACATCGTCTCTTATCAATGGTATGGTGCTTGCACCGGTGCTTCTTTTGCACACCGTCGGTTCAACCGGTGCTGCACTGATTTCTTCACTTGGCTGTGCATTGCATGGCCCATTGCACTGGTGATAGGGCACCGGTGTATCCGAAGCCTACCGGTTTGACCGGTGCATGGTCACCGGTTCAACCGGTGCCACTGTTTCTGCAGAACTCGTCCAAATCAGCATTTCTTTGAGTTGTTTCTTCGTGTTTTGCTTTGCTTGGCCTTTTTGCTTCATCCCTGGGATCTAAAATTATTCTCTTGACAAACTCATTAGTCCTATTGATTGTGTTGTTACTCAATCACTAAAATCACAAAATAATGGCCTAATGGGCCATGTTCCTTACAATGTCCTTGGTCCTCTCATGTTTCGTTTATAAATCTTAGGATTCTAGTAGGTAAACTTGAGTTGAACCTGACTGAAGTTGATGACATTGGAGTAGTTGACAGTGCCTTAGCTTGTGAGAGAACCTGCTCAGTTTGCACAGAGATCATTTCTATTATATGTAACATTCCCATTCTATTTTTTTCCTGGGACCAGCATTTTGTTGACACAGCATGTATGTGTGTCATCCGTTCTACTACTTCCGAATGAGATTGTTACGGTATGCCAAAAATGATAAAAAAAAGTATTCAGGTTCTGTTTCCCTGCAACTTGATTAGTTTTGTTCTGGTAAGACTGAGCATTGTGCCATCTTTTATATGGATATCTTAGCTGTCTGCTCAGCTATTAGATATGATAGGTGTAACGAACTGAACTGAAAATGGTTTCTCATGGCTCATGGGCTTCTTGAAGATTCACATTTCTCAATCTGCACCACTTGAAATATAACTCCTAGGATTCTGGTTGTGAGTATGGTAATAGAATATGGTAATATAAATAATCTGCATTTGTTTGGGTATAGTGTTATGACCGGCATCAGTTATGCCCGGCGCCAACGTGGCTAGAGGGCCAGGCGCATGATGGGGGCCCAGGGCCCATAGTTTCAGCCTTTTATTATTAGTCAGAAAACCTCTAGAGAGGTTATATATATCTGTAAACGCTGGTTATTGGAATTAAGCTGCAACATCAATCTGTTGCCGGCTTCTTTGAAGCCCTAGCCGCCAATCCTCTTCTCCACGTGATCCTCCTTCTTCCTTGCTGCGTGGTCTCCATTGGGAAAACCCTAGCTCCTACCAATCTGGTATCAGCGATGTCAGGTTCCCCGCCTGCGACCTCCGCTCCTCCCACGTCCTCCACCTCTGCGCCACCACCGCCTATCACCCTCCCACCACCATAGCCGCCGCCGCCAGCCACTACATCTGCCGTAACCATGGGCGCCCAAGGGCCAACGCAGGACCCCCTGCTCAGGGTGCTCACCGACATGTTGCTAGCCATCCGCGACATCTACGGCCATCTGTCAGCCCTCCACCCGGCGCCCTACCAGCCGGCGCCGCCCCCTCCTCAGCCAACCATGCCGACTATGCCACTTGGTTGCCAGTATGGTCTTCCGGGCTACGGATCTACAACGACATCATCGGTACCAATCCACAGGCTGAGCATGCTGCCATCGCCCTCGCCAATTCCATCCTACGTCCAGTCGACGGCACCCGTCTTCACCACGACACATCCTCAGCCGTCGCTGCCCTACGGCGGCCACATCGGATCGTTGGAAGGGCCCTTGCCCTACGGCGACAGGATTGGCCACGGGGGACGCCCCACCCTCCGCGCTACTACAAGCTCGACTTCCCAACGTACGATGGCGCAGTGGACCCCCTGAACTGGCTCAACCATTGCGAGCAGTTCTTCCGCGGCCAGCGTACCCCGGCGTCCGACCGCACGTGGCTCGCGTCGTACCATCTCACAGGTGGTGCGCAGACGTGGTACTATGCCCTCGAGCTGGACGAGGGCATGCCTATGTGGGATCGGTTCAGGGAGCTGTGCACCCTCCGCTTCGGACCCTCGTTCCACGGCACGCGCCTCTCCGAGCTGGCTCGCCTGCCCTTCGTCTCTACGGTGCAAGATTACGTTGAGCGCTTCAACGCCATCCTGTGCCATGCGCGGGACCTCACCGCCTCGCAGAAAGCGGAGCTCTTCACTAGCGGCCTGCCGGATCACATACGCGTGGACATCGAGCTGCGCCATCCTAAGGATCTCCAGACGGCCATGCATCTCGTGCGCGCCTTCGAGCGTCGTGCGGCAGCCACATCAGCTGCAGGGGTGCCACGCGGGACGCGCCCTCCACAGCGCGCCGGGGTGCCGACTCCTCCTCGTCCTACTCCAGTGGCCCAGGGCACCGCGGGGGCACCGCTCGCCCTCCCTGCACCACCGCCGGTGGGCGCTCCACCCCAGCTGCAGCGTACGTTCCGCCGTCTCACACCGGCAGAGCAACAGGAGCGTCGTCGACAGGGTCTCTGCTATAACTGCTATGAGCCATACATGCGGGGACATCAGTGTTAGCGCCTCTTCTACCTTGAGTGTGCTGACTTCGTGGAGGAAGACATAGCCGAGACCGCCACGGCAGTGGAGGCAGCCGCGGGCGAGCTGGCTACACAGCCGGCGGACCCGACATCGGATGCGCCACCGACCGTCTCCCTCTATGCCATCGTTGGGATTCGAACGACCAACGCCATGCGCATACCCGTGACCATAAACGGGTGCCGCCTGGTGGCCTTGCTCGACTCCGGTTCCATGCACAACTTCATCGACACCGAGCTCCTGCGCCGTCAACGCCTCACCACATCTTCCCACCCGACCATACAGGTCCTGGTGGCGAATGGAGACCGGGCTCCGTGTCATGGAGTTGCCCCCAGCGTCGCCCTGACTGTCGGCATCGAAGACTTTGACCTCTGGTTCTTCGGCATCGACTTGGGCAGTTTCGAGGTGATACTGGGCGTCGAGTTCCTGCGCACACTGGGTCCTATCCTATGGGACTTCGACGACCTATGCATGACGTTCGACCGCGGTGACCGGCGCCTAGTCTGGAGGGGTCTGGACTCCACTCGGCACAACACCGCTGAGCCGATCGCCCGAGTGGTGGTGACCATCGGCGAGCAGCCTCTGCTGGACGCGCTCCTCGCTCAGTTCGCGGCGGTGTTCGAGGAACCCCGTGGACTACCCCCGGCGCGCCCGTACGACCACCGCATCCACCTTCTGCCCAGCTCAGCACTGGTGGCGATCTGACCATACCGCTACCCTCAGTTGCAGAAGGACGAGCTTGAGCGGCAATGCACTGCTATGCTGGCGCAGGGGATCATTCGACAGAGCACGTCTCCTCCGTTCTCCGCCCCGGTGTTGCTGGTTCACAAGCCGGACTCGACGTGGCGCTTCTGCATCGACTACAGGGCCCTCAACGCCGTGACATCCAAGGATAAGTTCCCTATCCCCTTGGTTGTCGAGCTCCTGGACGAACTCCATGGGGCCCGGTACTTCACCAAGCTCGACCTCCGCTCGGGCTACCACCAGGTGCGGATGCACCCCGACGATGTGGCCAAGATGGCGTTCCGCACACACCACGGCCACTTCGAGTTCCTGGTCAAGCCGTTCGGGCTCTCCAACGCCCCGGCAACATTCCAGGCCCTGATGAACGACGTGCTGCGTCCCTTCCTGCGCAGGTTCGTCCTCGTGTTCTTCGACGATATTCTAATTTACAGTTCGTCGTGGTCAGAACACTTGAAGCACCTGCGCGCCATCCTCGATGCCCTCCAGGCGCACCACCTCCATTTGCCATATAGTCAGAGCTCCAATCTCAATGCAATAGTATACTTTTTACTTTTTACAAAGATATCCGGATGTCACGTACACTACCCAGGCATGTACCTCCTTCCAGTGAAAACGTAAGCATTAAGTTGCAATATTCTCCCTCCGTTTTTATTAACATATATATTAGGTTGGTCCTAAGTCAAATTCGGCCAAAGTTGGCAAAATTTGACTTAGAACAAACCTAATACGATGTGTAAATAAAAATAGTGGGAGTAGAAACAGCTTATAATTGTAATATCCAAGGATTGTTTTAAAAAATGCATTTCAAGAAAATTTAAAGATTTTTTCTTTACTATATTTGTGATCTCAATTTTTGTTGTTGTTGTATAGGATGGATTGCTTTAAGTTTGGTGACTCATGGAAACTCAAAAATAATATTTCGTCGTGCTCTTTTTATTGTGATGAAAAATTTTCAATTTCCGTAGCAACGCACGGGCACAAACCTATGAAACCAATATGACCAATCAAGGTACGGCTGGTTAGCCGATGCTCATTATTACGGTGTTACCTTCGCTCATAATTTGGGTCGTTTTACATGGACGGATCAAGGAACCATAGCAAATCGGTCTTCGGTGGGGTTAAATACGGTTTTGCCCTCCCCGCCCAAGTCATTGAGCGCTAATCCTATACTTAAGAGTACACCCGGGACTTCTAATGCGGATTTCAATCATGTGTTAAATAGAAAACGCTTAACAATACAACCGGGACTTCTAATGCCGATTTCAATGATGTGTTAAATAAAAAACGCTTGTTTGTGTGCGCGCGCCCAAGCTCAAAGGAGCGCACGGTCTGATCGGGGACACCCTGTCCATTATGCCGCTCCCCCTTCTCCTTCCTGCCTTCTTTGCGAGATATTCCCCGTCCTTGAGTCCTTTACTTGTATGCCATTATGAAAGTTTGCAATTATCTATGTGCCACTATAAAGTTCACTCACACTTGTGTGCCATCGCACAAACTTTTTTTTTACCTATATGCCATTCTGGAGGGAATGAGCACTAACATAGGCTAATGGAGGTGTACAAAGATGGTTCTACCCCTGGTTCAACACATCTGCTTGGATGAACTGTCGTGCCATTGTCCTAGAATATATTCCATGCTCCTGGTGTAATATGCTCATACATGCTGTAACAGCTGATTATATTTCTCGCAGTCATTACCAACTTTTTCCTCCAATTCAGATTTTTTTTCCATTTAACTTATTTATCATCAATTTCATTGTTCTTTTTATATATTTGAAGGGTATCAACTCATTACTGGTCGATGTGCTCCCATCCTTTTATCGTGTCTCCACAATTTGGTGAAAAAGTGTTTCTTTGAAGGAAGAGATCAAGATTCAAGGCTACGCAGGAAGTTGCAAGATGCTTTTATTTCCACATCTTCCAGTTGGTATGCTGTGTCACATGACAGGATCAGACGAATGACCACCACACCATTGCAATCAGCCAGAGGAGGGAGGTAGAAAAGGATGGTCCAGGTTATAGAACAGGCATACAAAGTACAGCAAACATGGACGGGAAATTTGAATAGGAGAATAGAAGTACTCTATCGACTTGGTCGGGAATAATCGCAGTGCAATATACCCCTCCATGTAAATTGCGAGCGGTAAATGTCACCCTGGCAATCCAAATCCAAAGATAAAAATTAGTCAATGTCCAAAGGCACACTACTACAGAATATGCCTTTGTTCCAGGTCATTTATCCCGGTTACCTTTGGGCCCGGGACTAAAGGTGGCTTTTGTCCCGGGTCCAAAGGCTAGCCGGGCCAGCGGGGGACAGGGGCCTTTTGTCCCGGGTGGAGCCACCAACCCGGACAAAAGGCCCCACCTTTTGTCCCGGTTGGTGGCTCCACCCGGGACAAAAGGCCCAACCTCTTTTGTCCCGGTTGGTAACACCAACCCGGACAAAAGGCCCCTCCACGTGATAGTTCAAAAGGGAGTTATTCTTTATTGAGTCACATGTACTACTTAGTTGAGTTGGCAAGGAAGCCATGCGCTAGGCAATAGGTCTTGGGTTCCAATCCTGCAAGGCGCAAATATTTTTTAGCGCGAGGGACATTTTGTCCCGGTTCTACCACCCGGGACAAAAGCCTCCAGCGCTTTTGTCCCGGCGGCCGAATCCCGGTTCCAAAACCGGGACAAATAGCCCTTTGGAACCGGGACAAATGACCCGATGTGTAGTAGTGGCAGGATGAACCGATCCGCCTCGGCGTGGTCAACGCCGCAGTCGAACAGCCTGGCCCCTGGATGCGGTGCCCTGGATGCGGGCACGCAGCCGCCCACGCTGCAGTGGCCCTAGCTCCCTACAACTAAATTAGTAAGTATGCCCGTGTTAACACTACGGATAAATTTCAGACATACAAAAAACAACACATGATCCATAGTCCAAAATAAGTGGGTTACTTCACTCTTTTTTGTCAACTTGAGCAAATGAGAGAGATAAGTGCATGGCTTAACTGAATTGCATATCATCAACAAGCCTAACAACAACAACAACAACAACAACATGGCACGACTTTGATTATTCTCAAAGAAAAGCATGTTTAATACCATTGTTTCAAGCTTTTATTAATTATTTTGATATAATATAATCTCAAATTCTTAAAGTACATTGCAAGACCTGTATTGGAAATGCATAATTGCATTCCATTCTTTAACAGAAGATACTAGGTGCAAACCAGGAACCCAGTGCAATCATGAAACCCGAATTTCAGCCGTCAGAAGCCCAACTTACCGTAAAATGGCACACATGTCCACCTGGGAGAGAAAGAACACAGACTACTAACCAAACTACTTGTTTACACAAAATTGCTTGATATATAGTGATATCCAGTAAGGCAACAACCATCAAGATGGACTCCAAAAAAAGCGATGCTGTTGCTGTTGCCTGGCCAGCAAGACAAGTTCACTGCCGATTTTTTCTGTGCAGTGCTTAACTCAAGTTCCTTTAATCCTCCAAGTGCATTCAACTTTTGTTATTCTGGTTCAGTAAGCGCTAGTCATTTATATCATCTCAAAAGTTGATCGCGGATGCAACTATTGTCGTTGTCCGGTCCCTGAATATCTGTACATGTCTTTTAGGACATAGATGCATGCAGTTTTTCAACATTTCAAGATTAGGACTGTCATAGCTGCGACAAAGTTAAAGCAGAGGGCAAAACCATGTTGCATTTTTTTAAATCAAAACTTTAAGTTAGAGTAAATTTCATACCGATGAGATGATACAGGTATGAGCAAACTAAAACATTTGGCTCACATTTACATTAATTTTCAGGCTGCTTTAGATTCATCAGTTTTGTTTCCTGAATTACATTGAAGTTCAGATTAACCAAAGTATGCATCCCTAAAATCCTAGTTCTAGCTGGCAATTATTGAAATTTTCAGGATGCTTTAACTTCATCAGTTTTGTTTTCTGAATTACATTGAAGTTCAGATTAACCAAGTATGCATCCCTAAAATCCTAGTTCTAGCTGGCAGTTATTGAATTTTCGGGCTGATGCTACTGAAATCATGAGTTCTGCATTCACAAGTGCCTAGAAAATGAAATTGCGACTGAAAGCATTCACATTAAACCATCAGCACTTGTAATATAGAAGAACACTCAAAGAAAAGAGAGGGGAGTGGGTCTGTTGCACTACCTAATTGTAAAATTGGTCAAAGATGAGCACAAAAGGAAGGAAGCAGACCACCATGCGCCAGCACCCTTCACAATGTTGTACTTGGTCTTGTAAACCTTTGCACTATAAATAAATAAATAAATAATATTTATTAGCATGAGACTATCTGTATCAGAATTTCGACAACAGTCAGAACTAACTTACTTTGAGGTGTCCTTATATGCTCTTCATAATGCACACCGGCACTTCATCATCTTTTTAACATGCATCTAATCCATGCGATAACACCTCATTTTTTCCAGATTACTGATCTCTATCAACACATCATGTGTTCCTGTCAAATTCTATGTGTGCCTTGTTCACTTCTGTAGCACGCAAAGTTCCTGCATACATCCAAAATTTTAGCTGGTCCGCTCGCCGCCCCTGCCGCCACAACCACGGGATCTTCCCCCATCCACCGACTAACGCCATGCGATGCGCGCCTCCCCAACTCCCGCCCCACGCAGCACCTCTCCTGCCTCCTCGACTGCTATGGTTCGTTGCCTCGGACGCACCACCGCCGCTGACTCCGCCTCGCACCGCCGCTTGGACTTCCGCTTCAGCTACCCCGAGAGCACCCCAGCCTCCAAGCCCAACGGGCTCCGCGAGCCCAAATACTCTCGTTCGATCCCGTCCAGGGCTCGCAGCTGGCCCCCTTGGGCGCGGGCACCTGGCGGGTCACCGCCAGCCCCCTGGGGCGCAGCCGTTGGGCAGGCCGCCGCTAGCCCCCTGGGGACCTCAGCCCTTGGGGCACGTCCTCGGGGGCGGGTCGCCTTTGGCCCTACCGCAAAAGAAAAATAAACAGAAAAGAGAGAGGGAGAAAAAAAAAAGGTGTGAGGCTGAGACTCGATGGAGTGCATTGAGGCCGGGATGATCCGGGAAGTCTATTTATCGCTCGCGCGACTGGCGCACGAGCTATCGCAGAGACCTCCCCTGTTCATCTTCTTCCTTGAGCAGGGGAGGAGGCGCGGCAGCCGGCGAGCTAGGGAAGGGGGGGAGGGGGAGGGGGTGGCCGGCGAGGGGTGGTTGGTGGGGGGAGCGGCCGCCGGCGAGGTCACCGGCGGCCGGGGTGGCGGAGGGCGGCGGCGGAGCTTATTGTTCCGGGGTTGCTATGGGTGGGGGGCAGTTCCATGACCACCGGACTTAGAGGAGGAGGTCGCCGGCGGTGTCGGCCCGGCGGTGGAGGCGGTTCGGCCGGCGGAGGTGAGGCGGCGCGGGAGCGCCGCCGGCCGGGCAGGGCTGGATATCCGGTGGCCGGTGGCCGGCGGCGGGGGCGATAACAGAGCTGGATGGGTAGGTGGGCGGTGGGCCGGCGGCGGTGGATGGTGGGCGGCGCGGCGGCGGGAGCCGCCGGCCGGGGCGGAGTATGAGGGGGCGGGGGCGCGGGCTGGAGGAAGAAGATGGCTCGGCTTCTGCGATGGGATTAGGGGAAATCGCTGAAAGCGATAAATAGACACCCCCGGATGATCCGGTGATTTTAGACCTGGTCCATGTTGAAGCCTCTGAGAGTCAATGGTAGCCCTAAATTTTGATGTTGTGGCTTTTTCTAGGTACATTTGCATGGGTGGACAAGGTTGTGGCATCTCTATTGGGGCAAAATCTTTGGTAAACACAACAAAGGTTTTTTCATGCTCTAGCAGTAGAGGGAAGAGGGAGGATTACAAAACACCAAACCATAATCTATATAGTATCATGATGCGTACCAAAGCACAGTGCCATGTCATCAGCCAGCGTGACACCATGTCATCTCCTAGCATAGTGCCACGTCATCTGCCAGCTGTTATCGGTCGAAATCCACCGGCGAGCAGCGACAGGCAACACGAAGAGCTGGGAGGTCGCCGGGGCGCTGGCAGGCACTGCTCCCTCGTCGACGGCCCGCAATTCCGTCACGCGCCCGGAGATTCCAGAGAAAGTCGGGCGTGCCACCTGACCTATACCCGATCAGGAAGGTGCAAACGTGCTTGCGACGATTTGCCTACATACACAAACACGTGGAAAGATAAGTCCGAGCCGTGGTCGGCTCCCCGGGACGACTCTTGCATCGACTTTAAAGAGCCGATCGAGTCCCGGTGTCAGATTGGATCTGCATCTATCCAGATATCGATAAATAAAGCAAATAAGTGTAAAGCTGCTTCAATTAAATCTAATGAGTCTAATCCACGACGATCAAAGCTTCACTGTTAGATCGGAACATCCTACACGTGATTGGGCCTAATAAACGTAATAAATAACTAAACCGTAACAAAAAACAGAGGCCTAAGAACTAGCAAGAGCCGATTCCCGGATCAATTCCCTGTTAAGACTAAGGCAAAGCATCTAATACATCACCGGATCATCCAATCCGTTTGCAAGGCCTAACCTAGCAGATATCATGCCAACTCTTATGTACAAGAGCAAACCGTAACAGATTGGATCTACTAGACAGAAAAGAAGTAGGGTGTTGTCTCCGTGCAACTAATTCTACACAACAAGAACTAGCATAAGATTGAAACATGACTGCACGAAAACAACATGATATTCGTAGATGATAAGCAACAAAACACGACGAATCTACTAAAGCCATGCAACGAACATCAGGATAACTAGCATTACTCGCCATAAAAAACGCTTCAGTACGAGTAATACCAAGGTAAAATCAAGAACAACACTGCCCTGATCGCAAGAGACGATCAGGGCAGCATGACGCTTACTTGGATGAAACCCTAGAATTAGGGGTGGCGATGCGCCGAGAGTTGTTGTTTGCGAGACGTGGTGACGTTCTTCTTTTCATGAATAACATAGGGTACATATTTATAGTCCGGAGACTTGGGAAACAATCTAATTCTATCTTGTCCCGATCGGACTCTATCTCTAATCTTGAACTAAATCTAAGGATACATGGCCCATATGACCCAAATGCCTACGCAGGAGCCGATTTTACAAGCCTTCTTAACCTTCTTCTTTAAGCCCAACTTGCTTTCGGCCCATAAATTAACCCTGATTTATGGCGATAACACATGCCCCCTGGTTTTGGCAATGATAATTCCAAAACCACTCCATCGCTTCATCTTCCCGTTAATGTACTGCAACCTCCAAGGAAGACGCAACGTCTCTGCAACTAGCTCCTCGTAGAATGTGAAACTGCCGATCCGACTTCCACCCTTTTTTATTTAACCTCACCTCAAATCGGCTCTTCTTCACGACAAACTCCTTCTTCCCCCCAAAGCCAAATAGCGCAGAAAAAACCCCACTCCTCCGCCAGCCATGGCGATCTCTTCTTCCTCTGGCTCCAACTCCTTCGGAGATTCCTCTTCTTCCTCCTCCTCACCCCTTTCCGCCTCTTCCATCGACCCCATCTCCGAAAGCCGAGAGCCGACTCCTGAATGGGACCCAACAGCAGCGTACGAGGCGCTGGCTCCTCTGCACTGGGATGCAGAGGAGTTCGACTTCGGGGTCGTCTCCGAGGAGGACGAGCTCGAGACCGAGGGAGAAGACCTCCAACTCCTGTTCCAGGAGGAGTTGGAGAGCGACGAAGAAGACTCCTCGGAGGGAGTCAACTCCTCTTCGGAAGAGGAGATCGACTCCTCCTCCTCCGATGACGAGCCGATGGGCGGAAAGCCCTTCCGGTTCCTCGGGTCCTCCGAGGAGGACAGCGAGGAAGAAAGCAGCGGCGACGGCGGTCGGAGCAGCAGCTTCGGGTCCGAAGGTGGCAGCAGCGCCTTCGGTAGCGACGACGACGACGACGGCGGAGATGCGCCGACCCGAAGCCCCAAACGCCGTAGGTACTAGGTACCTATGAGCAGTAGGAGTAGTACTGTAGGAGTAGGATTGTAAAGCCGAAGGATTAATTCCTTTGTAAAAATCGGCTTTTCCTTATAATGACCTTTCTTTTAATGAAATCAAT
Organism: Panicum virgatum; assembly: GCF_016808335.1. Taxonomy (NCBI): domain Eukaryota; kingdom Viridiplantae; phylum Streptophyta; class Magnoliopsida; order Poales; family Poaceae; genus Panicum; species Panicum virgatum. The sequence continues at coordinate 14,409,834 of NC_053145.1, forward strand.
TTCCTTCAATCACTGTGTACTTGTTTACTTTCCAAAAAGCCGATGACAACGCATCAGACTTCTATAAATATCCAAGAGCCGACGAAATTCAAACTAGAAGCAACCCGCATAAGAGTATAACTTCCACCTTGAACCGAAATCGAGACAAACTCTCAAATCCGATCGTAATTCGAAAACCCAGCTCTACAAATTCGAGCAAGAACTCTCCAAGCACCCGGAATTCAAATCAGAGCCCACAGCATCCAACCCCCAAGTCAACAGATCTGAACCATGACAGACTCTGCAGCTCAGACAACAAATCCTACTATTGATGATGCGGCAATCTGCGGCCTGAAGGTAACATTCAGCCCAATCCTTTTAACCTTCTTCAGCTTATTAAGCCTCCAAACATAAACTCTGAATTTTGACACCATATGCATATTTCTGAATCTCTGAACTTCAGGTGTCAGACATCCTTCTGCCACATCCTTCCAACCCAAAATCTTTCTGTCTTGGCCCACGAGCTCAAGAAAATCCCATATATTTAATCTCTTGTGAAGCAAATAGAATCCCTTTCGTGAGTCAAAACATTGATTTGAACCTCTGGGCCGACTGCTTAAGAGCTTGGCCTAACCCTCCTGAGAGCTGTATTACATGGTACAGCAGAGTAGCAAAAGCTTATATGCCCTTGTGGCAGGAATTGAACATAGCCGATGCACTTAGCTTATCATTATCTCCTCTTGACAAAGATGAAAATCTTTTGAAAACCATCGGCTATTTCTAGTCCGATGCTCTGAACTGTTTTCTCTTCGGTCATGGACCCATGACCCCTACTCTGCTAGATGTCACGATGATCACTGGCCTAGACATTGGATCTCCTAATCCAGCTGCCCACAAAATGGCAGAAGTCCCCTTTAAACTTTCTTCTAAGGCAAACTGCACAAACTGGGGCACTTACATGAACCAACATATGAAAACAAAAGGTCTAGTGACTGAAAAAGAACACACAACCTTCTTAAATTTTTGGCTAGAGCACTTCATCTTCTGTGGTCCTTCTTTAGCTCCAACTAAGAATTATCTTCCCCTGGCCTATCACCTGGCCCATGGCAACCGCACCAGCCTAGGAAAACTTTTCCTTGGAGAAACATACAGATATCTCCATCTGATGACATCTAACCTGCTTAACCAAAAGAAACTGAAAACTGGAGGCCCTTGGTGGTTTATTCAGTTGTGGGCACAACTGTATTTTCAGCACCAGATCCCAAACTTCCAAGGCCTGACCAAGAATTCCTTTCCTGATGAGAATGGCAAACCAATTAGATGTACTAGCTATGGCCAAGCTTTATTTAGTCTTCCTGGCAGTAAACTGAACCCGACAGATGCAGCAAAATGGTTTAGAGTCTTCTACAAAGGACTAGACAATCCACTCTATTTTCCATTCACCGAATCTGAATCCTTTGAGAACCCAACTGCCTTCAGACTAGATAGTTTTGCCGATGACGCCAACACTCGGCATCTATATTCCTTGATGATTCGACCTGGTTTCCTCCCTGTTGGCATGAGTACTTCCAATAGAATTATCAAACCAAGCTATGAAACCTATCAACCAGTCATAGCAGCTCGGCAATTTGGCTTAGGACAAGTCCCTCCCCACTTCCATATTAACCACTTGGTGGAGAGTAGAGCCGATCTGCCTGATGGTCTCACCAGCTCAAGATGCTACAACATATTCGATGATCTTCACATTCCAATACCAGCCGATCTGTCCTTCACTTCCTCTTTAATCGGCTTTAACACTTGGTGGGGTATGTGGAAAACTCATGCTTTCAGAAAAGCTCTAGGTCCTCGACTGTAGCAAATTGACCCTGAATATGTAATCCCCGAAGAAGAGGTACTGAGCCTGTTTACTTATCCTTTCTGAGTCCTCTGCCCTTTTACTTATATAATCCTTCTCACTCTGTTTACAGCAACAAAATGGTCCAGAATCTACGACCAGTAACGGGGAGCCATTCCACTTTCTTCCAACTGCACCTGATGTACTCTTCTGCAAGGGAACACCATCAATGAAGAAAGTAATAATGACTGTTCAGCCAGACTTACTTCACTCAGCTTCCAAACGAAGACAAACTTCTGCAAGTGCTGCCCCCGAATGCCAACTAAGAAAAGGAAGATGATCACGAGGCGAGTCGTCAAGAAATCAGCACAAGCTTCTCCGAGTCCATCAGAGTCTAACACCAACCAGGTAACTTATTTTTCCAAAACCTCATCTTTATTGCGTACATATGTACTCTGGTTGACTGTAATTTTATCTCCAGGACGCAACTGAAGACATCCTTGGTACCAGCAGCCCAGTACAACATGAAGTCATCGTTCATGAAGTCAATACTAGAGCGACTGAAACTTCCAACACTCTGATGGATGCGCATGACGAACAGGCTGACATCGAAAACCCTGTTGTCACCTCCAATCCAACTGGATCGGCTACACCTGAACCGATCATCACTTCTTGTTCAGAACAGGTAACTTTCACGAGCCGATTTTGAACCAGCCGATAGCTTCATAAATGTATCTTGCTCTAACTCCAGATATGTCCATAGGGCTTTGACATTTCAGGTTTGCTTTCCTTTGACCCGGCATCAATGGGTCTGACTGCCCCTGGAGCAAAAACACCATTTTTGCAGCAATCAGCTAACTTGGCAAATCAGCTTCAACTCACCAAGGATCTACTATTTGCTCCAATTACTGCTCTAGTTGGTGATTCCAGTGAAATAAAGAACATCTTCGAGCAAATAGAATCCCAACTCCCGGAGCCATTGCAAATCAAGCTCTGGCCAGCCAGCAACCTTCCATTCCTCCGGGTAGAAGTGAATAAAGCACAACAAAGAATAGAAGCATGTCGCTCTCAAGCTTCTCTGAAAGCTGACATTACCCAAAAGTGCAAGGCCCTCAACCAGAAGAAGGCAACTCTAGATAGCAAAGCTGACGTATCTGCCAACATGAACCGACTCAACCTCCTGAAGAAAGAATTGGCGGAACTCGAAGAAAAAGTCCGTACCACCAAGAAACTCATCCAGGCCGAGGAAGCTTCCATTGCAAACTCCAAACAAGAAACCCAGGAAATGGCCGAGCAGATACAAGCGGAGTTTGCAGAGATAAGCACCTTGAGTCGGCAGATAGTAACAGGCGATGACAAGGATGATGAAGCATTCATAGCACGAGCAGACGCCGTCCGCACAGAAGCCATCCATGCCATAGAAGAATTCCTGAACCAATAGATAGACTCAAGAAACAATTATTACCGCCTGTTAACCTGAAACTTGTAACTGTTTAAAACATCTTAAGTCGATGGTCGCACATCGGCTTTCTCAGACATTATCTTTTTTCTTACTGGCCAACTCAACGTGTTGGCCTGTCATGTTTTTTTTACTGGCCAACTCAACGTGTTGGCCTGTCATGATTTTTTTTTACTGGCAAACTCAACGTGTTTGCCTATTACATTGCAGCCAGATGGATCTCATCGGCTTTCGTCACTCGCTTTCCCACATGCTCGGGAAATACTTCTTGAGGTGTTGGCCATTGACAGCGACAGGAAACTTGGCGCCGTCCAATTCCTCGAGTATGTATGCATTCCCAGGCAAAACCTGATCAACCTTGTACGGCCCGTGCCAAGTTGGGGACCACTTGCCATACTTTTTATCTTTAGTTCCCAATGGCAATACTGCCTCCCAAACCAAGTCTCCAACCTGGAAATTCTTTGGCTTGACCTTCTTGTTGTACGCACGAGCAACTTTAGCCTTATTTTCCTTAATCTTCTCCAATGACCAAAGTCTTAGCTCTGTCAGGTCCTCCACATTGTCATTCATTAAGGCTACATATTGTTCAGTTGTCAGATCATTCTGGAACTCGACACGCCTTGATCCAGCCGTGATTTCCCATGGCAACATAGCATCTTGGCCATAGAATAAATGGTATGGCGATGTCTTGGTGGACCCGTGACATGAAATACGATACGCCCACAAAGCTTCTGACAACACCTCATGCCAGCGCCTAGGATATTCATCGATCTTTCTCTTTATGAGCTTTATAAGCCTTTGGTTGGATGCTTCAGCCTATCCATTAGCTTGGGCATAGTATGGAGACGATCTGATTAGCTTGATTCCCATGTCATCGGCGAACTTCCTGAATTCCTCTGATATAAAGACCGATCCTCCATCGGTTGTAATGGTTTGAGGAATCCCAAATCTGTGAATGATGTGCTCTTTGACAAAGCTGATCACATCTTTTGACGCTACTGACCTCATGGGCACTGGCTCTACCCACTTTGTAAAATAATCTGTAGCAGCTAAGACCCACTGGTGACCCTTGCTAGATGACGGGTTTATCTGACCAATCATGTCCATGGCCCAACCTCTAAATGGCCACGGTTTGATGATAGGATTCATTACTGATGCTGGCACTATCTGAATCTTGCCGAATCTCTGACATGCCTGACATCCCTTGTAATATTTGAAGCAATCTTCAAGCATGGTAGGCCAGTAATATCCCGATCGCTTAATCAGCCACTTCATCTTATGAGCCGATTGATGGGTACCACAGGTTCCCTCGTGAACCTCATGCAAGAGCCGATTTGACTCTGAAGGTCCCAGACATTTAATCAGTAGTCCTTCCAAGGTCCTATAGAACATGTCGTCCCCAATCAGAACATATTTCATGGCTTTAAGTCTTATCCTTCTGGGTGCCCCCCGAGCCGAATCCTTCAAGTAATTGAAGATATCGGCTCTCCAGTCTCCGGGTTCTAGAAACTGAACCTCTACATCGACTCCATCGGCTGTTTCCTTGTGCCCAGAAGCCATCTGTGCCAAATCATTGGCTTCATTGTTCAGAGTTCTGCGTATCCAGTGGAAATTGATGTACCTGAATCGTGACATCAACTCTCGGCACTGCGTCCATATTGGAAAAAGAGCCTCGCTCTCACACCTATATTCTTCCGTGAGCTGAGAAATCACCAGCTTCGAATCTCCAAATATTTCCACTGCTTCTGCACCAGCTTCGAGGAGCAGTTCCATCCCTTTGCGAACGGCTTCATATTCCACCAAATTATTGGTGCATGGGGCAGTCATCCTGATGGAAAAAGAGTAAGTCGCCCCTCGAGGCGATACCAACAGAATTCCCACACCGCACCCATCATCACAAGCCGATCCGTCTAAAAATATAGCCCAAGCACGAATAAATAGGGCAGCAATATCAGTGCTGATCCTGTCTGCAACAAGATTCGCCAGTGCCTGTCCTTTGACTGCTTTCGTAGGCTGGTATCGAATATCGAACTCCGACAATGCAAACATCCATTTTCCAAGCCGGCCTTTCAGAACAGGAGCCGACAGCATATGCTTTATGACATCCGATTTGCATATGACAATTGTTTCCGCCGAGAGCAAAATATGATGGAGCTTTGTACATGTAAAGAATAAGCAAAGGCAAAGCTTCTCGATTTCAGGATACCTGGTCTCGGCGTCTAACATGCACCTACTGAGGTAGAAAACCACCCTCTCCTGGCCGTCGTGTCTCTGAACCAATACTGAGGTAATGGAAATGTCACCCACGGATAGGTACACATAGAATGGCCTATCTTGCTGAGGAGGAACCAACACTGGAGGCTTTGATAAATATTCCTTGATTTCATCGAAAGCTTGCTGCTGTTCTACCTCCCAGCGAAACTCATCATCGGATTTGATCTTCACTAAACCCATGAACGGTTCGATGCGCCCAGACAGATTAGAAATAAATCGTCTGACAAAGTTAATTTTACCAATGAGCTTCTGCAACTCTTTCTTCGTAGTAGGTGGCTTCATCGTCTTCACAGCTTCTTGACTCTTCAGGCCGATCTCGATTCCCCGTTCGTGCACCAGCAACCCCAAAAGTTGACCGGCCGACACACCAAAAGCACATTTCTTTGGGTTCATTTTGAGCCCGAACCTTCGAGTCCGCTCTAAGACTTGACGCAGATCTTCTAAATGCCCCCCAGCTGATTTTGACTTGACCACAACATTATCAATATAAATTTCTACCAGTTTGCCGATGAGATTATGAAAAATGTAATTCATGGCACGCTGGTACATTGCACCGGCATTTTTCAACCCAAAGGTCATAACCAAGTACTCAAACAAGCCGACCGCGCCTGGTACTCTGAACGCGGTGTTCTTCACGTCTTCTGGGGCCATGAAGATCTGTTTGTAGCCGGCATTACCATCCATAAAACTCATCATCTTGTGGCCGGCAGCTGCATTGATCAATGTTTCTGCAACAGGCATCGGATACTCATCTTTTGGCGTTGCTCTGTTGAGGTCTCTAAAATCGACGCAGACACGCCATCGGCCATCCTTCTTTTGTACCGGTACCACGCTGGAGATCCATTCTGCATACCGGCACGGCCTGATGAACCCAGCATCCAACATTTTCTCCACCTCTTTCTTGACTTCTTCTAGGACTTCGGCCTTCATCTGATGTGCTCGTTGCTGAAACGGCTGAAACCCTTTCTTGAGCGGGAGCCGATGCTCGACGATGCTTCTGTCTAGACCGGGCATCTCAGTGTAGTCCCATGCGAAACAATCCCGGTACTCTTTCAGCAGTGCAATCATCTCCTTATGCAAAACTGGATCCAACTTTTTGCTGATAAATGTCAGTCGTGGCTTATCCCCAGGACCGATGTCAACCTCTTCCAAATCATCAGCCGACATGAACCCGTATCCCAGCTTGCCGTCGTCTAAAAAACCAGCTGCGAACGCAGGCGAGTCTTCGTTATCCACAAAATCAGCGACAAACACAGCGAGATGACAAGAAAAAATATTTGGCCAACTGCATGGGCTGGCCGTTCCTATACTTCCATTATCATTCGAAACCAAATATTCAATGATTGGCCAACTGTCAGAGTAGGCCATTGTATGTACATGATGTAACAATTCCGACCCCAAGTCAGATTTTTCTATTTTTTGGGGCCGGTCGCTGGGACCGGCCTCTCCTACCCTATTACACCACGTAGCATGCCATGATGTGTTTACTCTGTGAGGCTAGTGGATAAGACCAGCCTCAGTCCATTTTTTGTCGCCTCGATCCGATCACAGTCTTCCAGTGAAATCCCTGAGATCAGCTCTTGTCCTTCTGCATCCCAGGCATTCATATCTGCGAGCGAGACCTCGCTGGAATCGTCTGCAGGGACGACTTCTACTTCATCGCCATCCCATTGTACCAGATACTGATGCATTGTGGAAGGGATACAACAGTTGGTGTGAATCCAATCTCTCTCAAGCAACACCGTGTATGTACTCTTCCTATTGACGATGAAGAATGAAGTCGGGATCGTCTTGCGACCCACTGTCAGCTCCACATTAAGCACCCCCATTGCCTCTGATGGCTGCCCATTGAAGTCATTGAGCGTTACGTTGGTCTTGATGACGTCAGCAGAAGAACACCCCAACCGGCGCAGCACAGAATATGGCATCAGGTTGACTGCAGCACCGGTGTCAACCAACATCCTGTTAACGGGTTTACCGTTGATGAAGCCCTTGAGATACAACCCCTTCAAATGTTTGTAGCTTTTTTCCTTTGGCTTCTCGAAGATGATCGGCTGGGGGCCAAGATCCAACTGTGCGATGGGCAAATCCTCCGGTTGGGGTGCCCGGAACTCTGATGGGAGCACGAACACCATGTTCACATCAGCTGATGGCTTCTCATCGGCTTTTGCCTGCTTGGGGCACCACTCCCTCCTTGGAGGACGCCTTTCCACCCTTTGCGGGCGCCTGACTTGTTCTGCGAGATCTGGATGTGTTTTCCTCAGCACATCAAGGTACTTTGCTTCTGCCTCTTCGAGATTGCGCAAGCGCTGCACTCTGCGCTTCTGCGAGCGATTAAGCCCGTCAGGACACCACCGTGGGCGATGGTACCTGTCTTCTTCTTCTTCCAGCTCGAGATCATCCCTGGTCGGCCGCTCAACATGTTCGTCGTGACGCACTTTGGGCCCCAAGCGCCGGAACACCGATGTCTCGCCTGACTGGCGTGTCCGAGGCCTGCACTCGAGACAATCATCTATAGTGGGCAATCGGCTCATACCGGAATTTCAGCAGTATCTGAAGAACGGGCAATGCCATTGGTCGCGTATAGCCTGGCGCCTTCCAAGCGTCCTCCCTGTGCGGTACTCGTACTCCTCTTCTTCCGATTGATATCGGCGACGCAGCTTGTGCTGATACTCATATTTTTCCAGAAGCCGATCGGAAGCAGGAAGCTGATTACGGATGTGACGCACTTGCTCTTCAGTAATATGCTGTCGCCCTGGCTCATTTTGATCCTGGGGCCATTTGCCAGAAACGGCCTCTCTTCTTTGCTCGTCACGACAGCGTACAGACCCCGCCATGTTGATCTGGAATGAGAAATTCTGGCCCGTAGGAGTGAAGTCTGACAACTCTACCACGTTGGCTTGCGGGAAGGGCTTTGTGTCAACCTTCATCGTGTGTTGGGCCAGGATTAATCGGCCTTGCTCGATAGCCGATTGAATCTGACGACGCAGCTCCTTGCATTCACCCGTGGCATGAGTGAACGAATGATGCCATTTACAGTATAGCCTCCCCTGCAGCTCTTGTGCAGTTGGCAGCTTGTGATTTTCTGGGATCTTCAGCTGTTTTTCTTTGAGCAACAGATCAAATATCTGCTCTGCTTTGGCTATGTCGAAGTCGAAGCCCTTCACAAGCCCCTGCTGCTTGATCCATTTGCATGGGACGGGGTTTGTCCCCCCCCGAGTCCACTCTGCCACGGCCACTTCCTGTTCCTCGCCAGAGTCATCAGATTCATCCGCTTGGGCCATGTTCACATGGCGCTTGAACTTGTCTTGGTACAACTCAGAATGGTAAAGCTCATACGCCGTAAGCTTCTACACCAGGTGCGCCAGAGATGTGAACTCCAACTGGAAAGCCATATCCTTGACCGGCTTAGCGAGTCCCAGTACTGCCAGATCAACGGCCTCCTTCTCCGTGATGCGTGATGAGTAGCATCGATTCTTGACCTCTCTGAAGCGCTGTATGTATTCTGACACAGTCTCTCCTTGCTTCTGCCTGACTTGGGTGAGGTCGGCAATCCCAGCTTCAGCAGCCTCTGAGTGATACTGGGTATGGAACTGGTCTTCCAGCTGCCTCCAAGTTCGAATCGAATCTGGAGCCTGTAAGAGATTGGCCGAAGAACCGGACCCTCAGCGGATCCGATACTGAGATCATCCCAAGCTGCGTTAAGTATCGGCTCACATGCTCAATGGAGCTGGCTCCTTCTGACCCGTTGAACTTGGTGAACTCAGGGAGCCGATACTTGGGTGGCAATGGGATCAAGTCGTAGTCACTTGGATACGGCTTGGAATAGCCGATCGCTTTTCTCTTGGGCAGGATGCCGAACTAGTCTCTCAGTATCGCACTGACCTGCTCCACACTAAGAACTCCTGGGGCCGATGGCTCAGCACTCGGCCCGGTAGCGTACTTTGCCAGCCACGCTTGTTTCTCCACGTCTGCTCCAGAAGCCCCTGGGCTGGCCAACTGCACCGAGCGTGTTGGATTGACGCTGTCAGGGATGTATGCGCACGTGTAGCCGTACGGGATCTCCTTGGGTGGCTCGGTCAGGAACTGGCCTTCTCCAGGATCACCGCCGATCTTGTGAACGACATAGATCGGCGAATTCTGTTGTCTTACTGCCGCGAGTGAGTAGGACACTGGCGGCCTAGATTGCAATGCAGCCACTCCCCTGTGGCTCCCCAAGATTGGTCCCGATTGGGAGTATTGGTTCTTGATCACCTCCTGGATAACACGATGTGCCACGCGCTCAAGCTCGTTCACCAGGTTTTCTGAGTGCCGATGAAGCCCATGAGCCACCATATAGTTCATCTCCTGACGTAGGGCCCTGGTGCGCTCCTCTGAAGGCACGGACAGGTCAACGTTGTCGAGAGCGCCCTCTGGTGAAAACCCCTTCCACCTGATGCCGTAGTTGCGGGTCCTCTCAAAAGAGCCGATGAGATCGGCTTAGAACTGAGCTTTGATCTCATCATATTTTTGCTTGTGCTCCGTAGTCAGTTCTTCATACGTGACAGGTTTGGTGACCGGTGGAACCGGTGCTTGGTCCTGAGCTCCTGCCATCTCTGCGGTGGGCGTTGTTGTTGATGAAGGTCCCACTGGCCGTGCCAGAATGTGTTGTCGGTCGAAACCCACCGGCGAGCAGCGACAGGCAACACGAAGAGCCGGGAGGTCGCCGGGGTGCTGGCAGGCACTGCTCCCTCGTCGACGGCCTGCAATTCCGTCACACGCCCGGAGATTCCAGAGAAAGTCGGGCGTGCCACCTGACCTATACCCGATCAGGAAGGTGCAAACGTGCTTGCGACGATTTTCCTGCATACACAAAACACGTGGAAAGATAAGTCCGAGCCGTGGTCGGCTCCCCGGGACGACTCTTGCATCGACTTTAAAGAGCCGATCGAGTCCCGGTGTCAGATTGGATCTGCATCTATCCAGATATCGATAAATAAAGCAAATAAGTGTAAAGCTGCTTCAATTAAATCTAAGGAGTCTAATCCAGGACGGTCAAAGCTTCACTGCTAGATCGGAACATCCTACACGTGATTGGGCCTAATAAACGTAATAAATAACTAAACCGTAACAAAAAATAGAGGCCTAAGAACTAGCAAGAGCCGATTCCCGGATCAATTCCCTGTTAAGACTAAGGCAAAGCATCTAATACATCACCGGATCATCCAATCCGTTTGCAAGGCCTAACCTAGCAGATATCATGCCAACTCTTATGTATAAGAGCAAACCGTAACAGATTGGATCTACTAGACAGAAAAGAAGTAGGGTGTTGTCTCCATGCAACTAATTCTACACAACAAGAACTAGCATAAGATTGAAACATGACTGCACGAAACAACATGATATTCGTAGATGATAAGCAACAAAACACGACGAATCTACTAAAGGCATGCTACGAACATCAGGATAACTAGCATTACTTGCCATAAAAAATGCTTCAGTACGAGTAATATCAAGGTAAAAGCAAGAATAACACTGCCCTGATCGCAAGAGACGATCAGGGCAGCATGACGCTTACTTGGATGAAACCCTAGAATTAGGGGTAGCGATGCGCCGAGAGTTGTTGTTTGCGAGACGCGATGACATTCTTCTTTTCATGAATAACATAGGGTACATATTTATAGTCTGGAGACTTGGGAAACAATCTAATTCTATCTTGTCCCGATCGGACTCTATCTCTAATCTTGAACTAAATCTAAGGATACATGGCTCATATGGCCCAAATGCCCACACAGGAGCCGATTTTATAAGCCTTCTTAACATTCTGCTTTAAGCCCAACTTGTTTTCGGCCCATAAATTGTTAATTTATGGCGATAACACCAGCGTGGCACATGCCACATCATCGGCCAACATGTCATCGATGCCACATCATCTGCCAGCATGGAAGATGCCACATGGCAGCAAAGTTGGGCCAGTCCATTAGCAGATTCAAAGCCCCTAAGACCCATAACCCTTCATCCATCTCTTCTTCCCCAAACGCCTCCCCGCGGGCCCGCCCATGGCCCGACTTTTGGTTCGGCACGATTTTAATCGGGCTCGAGCCAGCCTGACATGAGCGTCGGGCCATGCCTGGGCCAATGGCTCGGCACGTGGGCCAGCCCGGCCCGACACGAATAAGACCCTAAACCCTAATTGCAGCCCATCAAAATAAATCTCTACCACCAAATCCCCAACTAAGGCGGCGTGGCCGGCTGCCTCCAAGAGCGGCGACGCGGCCGGCCTCTGCCACAACGGCGGCGGCGCGGCTGGCTGCCCCCAACTGCGGCGGCGCGGCTGGCTGCCCCCAACTGCGGCGGTACGACGAGATCTGCGGCCCACATGCTTACACAGGCCAAACAGGTGATCGTGCCTATGCCTCGGCACATGGGCCGACTCGATCCGACACGAATAGATAAATGGGCCAATTATGCTTGGCCTAATTATGCACGATTTTTTATTTTTATTTTTTACAAAAATATATTTTTGATTTGGAAATTTACAGGAATATACCCCGACAGCGAGGCGGCAGGGACATTTTTGAAAAAAAATCACGGAAAAAATTGCGCGCAAGTCCCTGGGGGCCGGTTGCCCGGCAGTGGGGCGGCCGCCCCCCCTGACCGCCCGGGAACGGAGCGGCCGACCCAGGCCGCCCCCTGGCCGCCCGGCAGTGGGGCGGCCGGCCCTGGCCGCCCGGCTGCAGGGCGATGGCTGCTGCATAGCAGCAGCAGCGCGTGGTGCGGAGGAACGTCAAGTCCTCGCTGCTGCTCTCCACCGTCTTCGTCTTCTCCGTCCTGTACTCGTCGTCGCACGGCTTCGGCTCGACGGCAGCCGAAGAGGTGGTGGTGCTCACGCGGAGCCCCTTGGTGGGGGATCCTGACGTGAGCGGCCGTCTGATGCCAGGAGAGGAGGAAAGAGCAGATGAACCTGCCAATGTGAACCAAGAACAGAGCTCGCCTGCAGAGATCTCCTTGCCATCTGCAAATTCCTCTTCACCTCCACCTCCAGGCACAGCTGAACGAACCGGCGATCAAAGTAATTTCCAATTCAGATTTCACAGCGAATTGACACAGTAGTTCTAGAAACTTTTGTTCGATCAAGCGTTTGATTTCTGCGTGCGTAGGTGTCGTCGGAGTACGAGTCGAGGAGAGCTGCGACATGTCGCTGGGGAAATGGGTGAGGGAGCCGAGGGGCCCAGTGTACACGAACCTGACATGCCGGACTTCAAGAACTGCCAGAAGTACGGCAAGGACCCCGGGCACCTGTTCTGGCCCGACGGGTGCGACCTGCCGCGGTTCTCGCCGGAACGGTTCCTCGCCGTCGTCCGCGGCAAGCGGCTGGCCTTCATCGGCGACTCGCTGGCGCGCAACCAGATGGACTCCCTGCTCTGCCTCCTGTCGCAGGCCGAGGCGCCCACGGCCGTCCACCGCGACGCGCTCGACAGGTTCCGGACGTGGCACTTTCCCGCACAGGGTGGGAGAGCCGGTCGCTCCGCAGCCGAGCTGACAGCCCGGCCCCAGAGATCTGCGCGTAATTTTCTATGTAATTTTTTTCTTCAGAAATGCCTCTGCCGCCCCGCTGCCGGGCGGCTAGGTCCCGGCTGCCCGATAGCGAGGCGGCCAGAATATATTTCTGTAAATTTCTAAATCAAAAATATATTTTTGTAAAAAACAAAAATAAAAAATATAAAAATATAAAAACCGCTAATTATGCCGGGTGGAGTCGGGCCCGTGCCGGGCTGGGCCGGGCAGCCTGAATGGCCAACTATACCAGACACGCCCGTCCGCCGGAGCCAATGCTTGCCACGCGCGCGGGCCGCTGAACTGCCGCCGCCCCAGACGCACGCGGCACGCCGGAGTCGCTGCCGTCTCCTCGCGCGCGGGCCGCTGAGCCGCCGCCGCCGCCGACTCCGACCCGCGCAGGCCGCCGCTGCCTCCTCGTGCGCTGGCCGCCTGAGCCGCCGCCGCCACCACAGCGCGGGCTGCCGCTGCTTCCTCGCGCGCGGGCCGCCGCCGCCGCCTCCGCGCCGGACGCCGGAGCCGCTGCCATGGCGGCGCAGGAAACTTGAGCACTCGGAGGTCAGGTGGGCAAGTTCCAGCCGACGGGAGGTAGGCAGCCATACCTTGCCCTATTGATGTGTCCGCCACTGGCCTCTCGTCCCTTCTTCGCTGCCCCTTCGCTCGCCACCATCATCTAGCAGTCGCCGCCCCTCCAGCCCCGGACGCCGCAGCGCGACGCGCCAGTCTCACGGTCCCTCGTCACTTGCTAGTCTCTGAGCAGCGAAATACAGGCCTGGACATGCCCAGCTCTGGCGCCCCGCTGGCCCCGTTCCTGGTCGCATCCCTCAAGCGGGTTTCCCGACTCCGCTGCAGCGAACAGCTGCCCGCGCTCGCGGCCAAATCGGGCCTTTTCGCCTCCAACGCATTTGTTCGCAACTCCGTCCTCGCCTTCTACTCGCGCCACCCATCCTCCCTTGCCAGCGCCCACCAGCTGTTCGACGAAATACCCCCACCGCTCCGCGACGCCGCCGCACGCAACACCCTCCTCGCCACACTGGCCCACGCGGGGCACCTCGACTGTGCGGAGCGCCTGCTTGAGGACATGCCGCATAGCCACAGGGACACTGTCTCGTACACCACCCTCGTGACCGCGCTCGCTCGCGCCAGACGCAGGGCGTGCTATGGCTGTGTTCTGCAGCATGCTCACAGATGATGTTTTCCCCAACGAGGTGACTCTCGCAGGCGCTGTAACCTTGTTCGCCAACCATGGGGCTGCGGCCACAGTGGGAATGGCACATGGGGTCGCTCTGCGCCGGGGGCTGGATAGATTCGTCATCGTGGCTACCAACCTGGTCCATGCGTATGCCTTGGTGTCAGCGCTTCATTCTGCCCGTGTTGTGTTCGATGGGATGCAACATAGGAATACGGTCACCTGGAACGCAATGCTCAATGGTTATGTGAAGGCAGGGATGATGGACCAGGCTGCAGAGGTGTTCTGGAGGATCCCAGAGCGGGATGTAGTATCTTTTTTTACGATGATTGATGGGTACATCCGTGCAGATATCGTATCAGATGCTCTGAAGGCTTACATTAATATGGTGAGGGAGTTAGACGCCAATGGTAGTGAAATGCTGTTTGTTGATCTGGTAAAGGCATGTACTCGGTACTATGCTGCCACAGAAGGGCGGCAGCTTCATGCTGTTATTCTGAAGAATGGTTTTGATGCCCATGCATTTGTGCAGGCAACCCTGATCTATTTCTATGGGCGCTGTGGTCTTATTGGCTGTGCCCAGATGCATTTTAGATTGTCAGACAAATCACACATTGCATCATGGAATGCTCTTTTGGCTGGTCTACTAAGGAAGAACCTAACTTTTGAAGCAAGGCAGCTGTTTGATAATATGCCTGAAACCGACAATATTTCTTGGAGTACTTTGATATCTGGGTATGTGCAGATTGGACGTTCAGACATGGCTTTGCAGCTTTTCTTTTCGATGCTGAATTCTAGCATTGAACCAAATGAGATCACATTGGGAAGTGCTCTATCTGCAATTGCTGATTCTGGCACATTGGATCAAGGTAGATGGATCCATGAATATATAATCAACAAATCAGTCCAGCTTACTGATAACCTAAGTGCTGGGTTGATAGATATGTATGCCAAGTGTGGAAGCGTTGCTGATGCAGTGCAGTTTTTCAATCATGCCAATGATAAGTTCTCTTCAGTTTCTCCATGGAATGCTATGATTTGTAGTTTAGCTATCCATGGTTATGCACACATGTCACTTGATCTGTTTTTACAATTACAGAAGACCAATATTAAGCCCAACTCAATCACATTCATAGGTGTTTTAAGTGCATGCTGTCATACTGGGATGGTAGCTGAAGGAAAGCGTTATTTTGAGTCCATGAGGACAGTATATGGAATCCAGCCAACAATCAAACACTATGGTTGCATGGTTGATCTTCTTGGTCGAGCTGGCTATTTGGAAGAGGCTGAACAGCTTGTTTTAATGATGCCCATGAAAGCAGATGTTGTGATTTGGGGCAGCATCCTTTCGGCAGCAAGGGCACAAGGAAATGTAGCATTAGGAGAGAAAGCAGCTGAAGAACTAGCAAAGGTTGACCAAACCCATGGTGCATCAAAAGTAGCCTTGTCTAATATATATGCTGATGCTGGTCGTTGGACCAACGTTTCAGTTGTGAGGAAGGAGCTACAGGATGAGAATTTTGAGAGATTATCTGGAAACAGTGGCATTGTACAGTAATAGGATAAAGTATTTTTCAATTAGCTCTAATGGTCAACTGATGGTGAGAACCAGTTTTTGTTTTCTATTATTCATATTCATTATGTCTGCTGAAGATGCTGTGATAATTGTTCTCTTTCAATAGTAAAAGCAACTGCAAGCAAGATATAGTGACCGAAATATAAATTTGACTGGCTACATATTACCAAAAACAACTGATGAAGAAGAACTGGAAATTTTTGGAGAACTGTCACTTCATAAGCAGGACAACTTCATGGAAAACTTCGTCAGCACTGGTAATTTACTATGTTTGTGTATCAGTAGTTAATATGAATATTGTAATGCAAGTTTCTATCCTATAAGAATAAGATGCTAATAATATTTAATACAAAGACAATTGGCATGGCTGATAACCTTAGACCTTGGACAATTGCTCTTGCTTCATTTCTCGAATGCAGTATCTAGAGTTGCAGTCCAAGAAACCTCTTAGCTGGGAAAGTACTTCAATTCTTGTCCTTGTAATGATATGATTGAGATTGATCAAGAGTTAGTACCCTTTTTCTCAGTATTTTTCATTTGGTATCTATGAATAAATCATAAGCCTGTGTTGTGTGTGTTTAGCGGCAAGTTTCTAATCCCTACCCCTCTCCTTCCCTCTTTGTCAGGGGAGAACTTTATAAATTTGTTTCTTTGTTCTTGAATAAAATGATACACAGCCCTTGTGCATATTTTTTAAAAGAAAAGATAGATCACTAGCCAAAACATGCTTGGGGTGTCTGGAACTTGTACTGAATTCAATTAATCTGACTCGACTTACTGGACTAGCCTGCTCATAATAGCTGTGTCGGTACCCCTGGACTAGGGTACCCCTTCTTGCTGTGTCTAGGCAAGAGCCTCGTAGTGATCCTTGACTACGCGCTGACGACCTAAGCAGCCGGACCCCCGTGGTCAGGAGCCCTTCTCACCCCGCCAACGGCCCCGGACCAATTCCTTGCTTGGGAAGGGTTCGGTGACACCATGTGCCCCGGAGAAGGCAGCGTTCAGTCCAAACAGCCGGGGGTCCCCGGACCTCTCGCGGAGCCCCGGATCCCCCTACGGCGTCCCGGGGGACCCTCATATACTATCTGGACCCCTCAGCGGGTAGGGAACCAACTCCCCGCCCGAGCCTGGTCTGGAGCCGCCACGTGTCCATAGGTACGGGCGCGCGCGGTCGCGAGGCTTCACTGGAAGACTCGCCCACTTACCGCATTCAATACGGGAGGCGTAAGTGCGCTCTGCCACAGCAGAGCCCGTGAAGACTTTTGCCAGGATGTACTGTTGATCGCGCGTTACCAAGGCGCACAGTGCAGCCGCTGGCGCTGCCCATGCCACGCGCGTCAGTCTGCTACGTCAGTTAGACACGACAGCTCGGCTTTGCCCATCATGATGCCTACGTAGTAGACCCAACAGTCTACGTCGCAACCTACACTGCCTCAACGGGCGCCTCGCCGATGGGACAAGTAAAGACCACCCTAGGTCAGAGAGTCTATAGTACGATGAAGCGTATCCGAGGAGAGATTCTCAACCACTGTAGCACCATTAATGACTTTTTCGTGGTATACTATACATCCTCGTTGGGCCTACCTATCGGGGTCTAACGCCTGTGTACGTGTCTCCCTTGCGCTATAAAAGGGAGACGCCCGTTAGAAAAGGACTCAAGCCAAAAAGGGACTTGGGAGGCAGAGGATAGACGGATCCACAGACACAAGAGCAATACAGCTCTCAGTGGACGTAGGGTATTACGCTTCGGCGGCCCGAACCACTCTAAATCCCCGAGAGTTCTTGTGTTCTTGCTTCATGAGTAGATCTGAAGAATCGCTTGCGCTTCCCCGAGTAACCACCTTCTGGGATTAGGCGGGTGCACTACGCCACCCGGCTGTGGCCCTCCTTCTAGAGCCACGACAAGCTGAAACATAATGTGTACGCAGATGATCCGGGTATCCACTAAAAACTAAAAATGACTTCTATTGGACTGTTTGATACATTGCCCATCCTATTTTATTGAAGTTCTTGAATTCAGATAACATGAGTACGTTCAGTAACGGCAAACAACCCAGAAGATCAATCTGTTAAGATTTCACTAGATAGACTGCTGAAGGTATATACTACCAAAAAATATTACATGACGCCATTATTTGCTAGTTTATATTCATATTCTTGATTTAAGTTTGGAAGTGCTCCCCTGTTCTGTACGTTGCTGCTTATTCTATTATCAAGTCTTGCAATATAAAATCTCCAGAATAAACCTTGTGGCTGATTCAGATGAAGAATCCATTGTTCTGTGAATGAATATGGAGATGGCATTGCATACTTTGGTTCACATGAAGATGCATCTTATGATGTTGACAATGATGGTGATGCTAAGAGAAGTGCAGGTTTCCAATT
Source organism: Panicum virgatum (assembly GCF_016808335.1). Classification (NCBI taxonomy): domain Eukaryota; kingdom Viridiplantae; phylum Streptophyta; class Magnoliopsida; order Poales; family Poaceae; genus Panicum; species Panicum virgatum. The sequence goes on from NC_053145.1 coordinate 14,428,066, forward strand.
TTTTATAGCCATGCTGAGACTCCACAATTTGCCGTGGACATGCACTTTAGAAGCAAGGTGCAGTTGAAGGCTGCAAAGAGAGGTATTTCCCAAGAATGACAAGAGGCTTAGATCTGTTTGCACGTGGAAAGGCTTTCCCTGGGTTGTCCATGCTTCATAAACTCGAGGTCTGACTGGTTTCCGATTGTAACATATAAACCCTAGCATGCATGTTGCCCAGTTCTAGAAAACAAAAGGTTCTGTACAGGTAGAATATGTGAAAAATATGAGAGTACTATCAAGCTAATCCAACATGGAATACTAGAGCATTACAGGGGACAGTTCAAGAAGCTATGGTTGTGGATGTGTCCATGGGAATGGTCAATAGAGCAAAAGCAAGTGTTGTGAAGAAGGTAATGGATTCTCTAACTGATGAGTATTCAAGGTTTTATGACTATGCTCTTGAGCCAAAGCGTAGCAATCCTAGAAGCAGTGTGCATGTTGTTCTTGATCCAGAGGAAGTTGACCGCGTTTTCAAAGAGTTTACGCCTGCTTGCTGGAGTGCATGTGTATCAGGCTACTTCAACGGGAACTGTATGCTTTCTGATTCACAAGGCGGGAACTGGATTAGCTCAACTTCCACCGTTAGATCAACGGATGGACTTGGTCCTCTCCTTTGCACTCTACTTTCGGCAACTGGCTATATATGGGGCTCTGCCTTCGCCAGCTCACATTAGGAATGATAAGATAAACTTTGATTTCTTTCTTGTTGTAGTGTAGCTCTCCCCGCATTGCTGGCGGTGGAATTTACCCTGTGGTTTACCAGAGACTCGTTTCTAAGGAAATCTAGCTAAGATCAGGAACACCTAGCTTGAGTTCGTGTGCTTTTAGTGGAGTTCTTGAGTATTCCCCTTTCTGAATTTCTGTCTTGAGCTTGTTCCTGACAATGGTATCAAGAGCCGCTTCCTCGGCCAGATCTGTGATCTTCCCGGGCCAGTCTTCCGGGTCTCAGTCCGATTGGTGCGGTGGTTTGGTGGTTGTGGCTCACCCGCTTAAAATCCCACCCACCCACCTGGATCCGGGAGAAACACCCAAATTTTCCCTAAAACTAGCAGTGGATTCAAGGCAACGAGGGTTGCAAGGCAAGTCTTTGTGTAAAATTCCGAGTTTCGTCATAGTTGTTATGCTATCTTGATAGTTTATCAATCCATACTTAGTTTATTCATGAGTTGTGTGACGGATATGGTTAGGCCATATATTCTGGGTATGGATATCGGTTCATTGTGCTTTCAGGCTTGCTTTAGCGTTTTACTTGTCCATCCGAAGGGTGGGGAACCGAGGGCGCTAGGGTAGTGACCTCATACATAAGTGTGGTGCTCGATATGCGGGATCCTGCGGATATGATTGTGCTCCACGATGTCACTAAGGTAGATGGCAGGTGATGACAGCTCTGTCCGTTCGCCGTAACATCTATGTTGCGGTTAGCGCACTTCCCGACGTCCGAGTTCGGTGTAAGAGTTCATGCAAAGATGTAACAGAACTGAATGTACTCCGGTGCAGCACATTCTTCCCGATATCCTTAATTTCCTGTCACCTGCAACCCTAACAACCCCAGCTTTGAATAGATGCACTAGGACCCTCTAACCTAGCCTAAGCTCCAGCTAAGATAGTTAGTTCTTTCTTTCTTTTATTCCTTTATTCCCTGAGAGTTGGTTGTGTGTTTGTGTCACATTACCCTGTTTGTCTCTTTTATCCTGGTTTACCCATGTTAGAGTTTTTCCTATTACTTAAGGAACGATGTCAGGATTATTACTATGTACAGTACCTTTGCCACCGCCATCGTTTGGAAAAAAAACAATACCCGAATAGTCTCCTGGGTGAAATGCTACAACGGTATATCCGTGCCATTGCGGATCCATTCTGTAAACATTAAGTTAATACCATCGGCATTTCCTGGTGCCGTTGCTTGGGATGGGCCTAACAACCCGTTTCTAGTGATTGCGCTAAGAAATGTCAACACTTACGTGCAGAGAATGAAACCTACAATCGATAGATCCATTTTATCTTCTTCACAAGTACTTCAGACTCAGAGTATGACTGCTAGACGACCAACTGCCACTGTGAAATAAATTTGGTATCCTGATCCTTTCATAGATCAAGCAGTCAAACCGTCAAAGAACAAAGAACCCACCAAGTCCATCTGAAAAAGGAGATCATGCCACTTTAACAAAAGGATAATGTGGCCTTTTCCAGTTTTGTTCATTTTCAGTATATATATGCACCAACATCTAGCATTCTTACATTCCATCCGTTGCCCCCCCCCCCCCCCCCCCCCCCCCCCCCCCTAAAAAAAAGGAACCTGCACCAACATCTATAAAATTCGCACAATTAGACACAAAGGCATATGAACAGATAGATCGATCCCCATTATATAAGTCAACAAAGATAATGTTTGGAATTCCAACTAAAACAATAATCGACAACAGGATATCGCAACATAGCATGCTCACGTTTCAAGATACGTATTCTTAAATAAATGAATAGGTTGTCATCTTTGTGTTTGCCTTCGCCTATCTTATTGGTGCCAGATATACATAATCTGATGCTCAAGGGCAAAGACTTCCGGTTGTTTATTAGCTGATTGAATTTCGAATCACAGCTTGGCTACGGCTAAACGACATGGTTTGGGGAGAACTAAAAATGGTCAAGATGTTTACCTGTTGTGCTTTACCTTCAATTAGTGTACATCATGAAGGTGTGATAACTCTTGTCTCTTGATATTTAATTCCTCGTGCAGAATTATGCAGTGGGAATGAACTGCAGAATATCTGCACTGTTGAGTAGCTTTCAGCTTCACCTTTTACCATTGGAGACCAGTTTCCAGTCATCCAGAGAATGAGAGACAATGAGCAGGCGTGCTGCTCATGGGTTGTTCCTTATGGATAGGCATCATGTCATTGTCCACTTACTCTGGATGTCTCTGTCCCAGTCCTGCCTAATTCTCTTGTCCCCATCATCACTCAAATTATTTTGCCAGTTTCTTGCAATCTTGGCAAATATGTACAATTCCACGAGTCAACTTCAAGACGATGAAAATCCGGAGGCGCCGCCGCTGGGATGGTAAAGAGAAATACAACACCCTTCTGGTGACTACAATATTTCACTGATTAAAAAAATACCAAAGGTCCTAATCGCCCTTAGGGAGCCTGTTCTTTGATAATTTTTTATGACTTAATTCAGTTTAATCAAGGGCACAACCATCATTATGTCTTTGATATGTCCGATCTTTCTTTTCTTTCTTTCTTTCTTTTTTGTCGACACACAGTTCAATGTCCTGGCTGGCACATGTCCCGGCCGCTCCAGCGCACGTACAGTTCAAGTAGAATTTACCATACAACGGTCAACATACAGAAACTAGAGCGTAACCATAATCTGGAAACAAAAAAGTTTAAAACCCTAATCAAAATGAAATTTTTGAAAGCTTAGGTGAGGATGAACTCAGAATATACATAAATCAAGGATAATAATTTAGGTCATTTTCAAAGTTATTGGTATGTTTTTAGATGAAAAAAGTTATTGGTATTACCACCCTACGAGGGGGGTCAACCTCAGGTTTGCTAACACGCACAAAATAGGCTTTACACGGAGTCCGTGTCATCTTAGTTGGATTATAATAGCTTTAAAAAAGACACTAAAAGCAAATGAACTAAATAAAAAAGTAAAAGTTTCCTCTGGAGGCCTCCCCCCACAAACCCTTACTAGCTCACTTCCCATAATAACACAAAACAATGAAAAATTAAAGCCGAATGCAATTAACAATAACCCCACAATATTATTACTACGGAGCTGTCAATGATCCGGTCTTTAGCTCCAAATCTATGTGCCTTTTTTTTTCTCGGATCCAAATTCGTGTGCTCACTGCCACTCCAACTCCAACCCATTGGCTGGCAGGATGGCAGCACCGTGCCCAACCGCACCATTCGTGGCAACAAAACCCCGCTCCCTCTCAAGCTTTCCCCATCCATGAGCAGTGAACACCTACTAAACCTCAATAAACTAATCGCTTAATCCTCACCCAAATCGCTTGCATAATCACCATCCTCCGCTATACAAGTTACAAACCTCCCGATCATTCCAGACCACCAATCCGAGCCCCACCATTGATCCCCAAATCCCATAACAATTCTCTCCTCGCACCAGCAACAACCCGGCGACCAGCCGAGCGAGCCCAGCAAGAAAACGCGCGCGCGCGCCACGACGCCGTGCTCCTGCTCTGCGCCTTGCTTAGAGTGGCATCCCAGGTGGTGGCCAGCTGACGACCAAGGAGCGGCATGTCCACGGCGGATGCGACGACCGGGACGCCGCCGGCGCCGGCGGCGGGCCGCGGCTGGTGCTGCACCTCCGGCGCCACGCTGGAGCTGGTGGGCGCGTTCACGGTGGTGTGCCTGGTGCTGTACGGGGTGATCCTGTACATGAACTACCTGTACGTGCGCTGGAGCGGCCGCGACGGCGTGCACCGCACGGGCTCCGGCGGCGCGGGGCTGCCCGCGCGGAAGAGGCCCGCCGCCGGGCTCGACAAGGCGGCGCTGGCGGCCATGCCGGTGCTCACATTCAAGGCGGGCTCGCATGGCGGCGGCGGCGAGCCCGTGGAGTGCGTGGTGTGCCTGAGCGCCATGCAGGACGGGGACGCGGTGCGCGCGCTGCCCGGGTGCCGGCACGCGTTCCACGCCGCCTGCGTCGACGCCTGGCTCTGCGCGCGCGCCACCTGCCCCGTCTGCCGCGCGCACCCCGCGCTGCCGCCGCCGCAGCAGGCGCCCAAGGCCGGCGCCAAGGCGGCGCCGCCGGGGTCCTCCGGCCGGCAGCCGGCCCTGGAGAGCCAAGTATAGCGCGGCCACAGCAGCGCTGACAGTGTGCGAGCTGCTAAGGTAGGTAGCTATTGCGTTGTGTTCTCAATCTGCTGTCTTCTTCTCTTCCTCCTCATCGAAGAGAGTCGATGGATGATTGCCTGTAGATAGGCTCGCTGAGTACATAATTTTGGTGTCAATTTAGTACATAATTTTGGTGTCAATTTCTTGTATTGGGATGAACAATGTCTGAACCACGGCATGTAATTCCGCTCGTGCATTGTTTGTCAGTGAAAAGCTTCTCTGAAATCACTCTGTATTATAACAGCAATCAGCATTTCTGATGAGGGCACGATACCTTCGGATACGACCATTGATTATAAAGTGAGCTCGTTCCAAATAAATTTGTCATTTAGATTTGAGAATAAATTACTACATAATGATTTAATTATTGTTAGAAACCATGGAGATGATGAGGAGGACGTTGGGGAGGAGTGTGGAGCCGTGGTGGACCAGCAAGGGCAGCCAAGCGGAGTTGGAGGCCCAATCCAAGTCGAGTTCGAGTCTGATTCGGAGTCCAGGAGCAGCACGCACCAAAATCAACGCCCAGGCCGCATACGGAATCCGTTTTGGATGCTCTTTATATGGATGGAAAGATAATTTCAAGGAGCTTCCAATGGCACTGGTTTGCGGCCCAAATTCATTCGGAGTCGACGGAAATCGCCGAAACAATATGACATCCAGAATCTGTCAGGGCGCTGCGCCGCCGTCTTTTGGGCTGTTGGCCCGTGTACCGTGTTGGCCCAAGTGGTGGACACCCCCTTGGCCTCCACCAGCAACCCTAGGACCTCCCTTAGGATATAAACTCAGTAGCCGCCGCCTTTTAGATTAGGGTTTTGTTTAGTCTTGAGTTTTCCTTTGAGGAACAGACATTGCATCGTTGTATCTATGGCGACAAGTCCTTATACATTGATCCAGGGCCCCATTCTTGATCTCCTCCACTGTGTCGATTAGTCCTTTGGAATCGAGTTCTTGAACCCCACTTTGATTTTTGCTTCTACACATCTGCAATTTCAGATTGCGTGTTTATCCTTTCTTGCTTGTGTTCTTGGATTCGCTAGCAGGAAAAGTCTTCTCGGCGAGGTCAATCAAGTTGTGCTTGGTTGATAACTAGCGGAGCGATGGTGTAACGATTGCAGGCTTCGAATTCGTGTCTGATTAGAAGTCGGATCGCTAACGTCACGTACTCTATCAATCGAATCTACCCTACCTCTCGGAAGATCGGGCCGCGTCTACACCAATTTCACTACAGATTTTCTGAGGATCCTGCAGTATTTTGCATTGCATAGGAGCACTTGTTTTTCAGTTTCCGTATCAAGTTCTCTTCTTGAGAAAAAAGTCTGCCAAGTTTGCCATGACTCTCTGTGTTCCAAAAGGCATCCTGGTCAATGGTTGTTCACTTCTTCCCCAAATCTTTTCTAGATCAGCCAATTGACCCCAGAGATAGATGTGGTTTCATCTTGCTCGTTCCCTTGATTCCTCAATCAAAACCGGCACAGTTAAGCGTAGTTATTAATCAAGCAGTAACTCTTAGTACCTACTAGCTCATAGGCGTAGCTGCATCATCCTGGAGAATCAGGGGGATATGGCTGACCAATGCCCGGCTGAAGGGGACATTAGAATACCACTGGCTGATGAATTTGTTTATTGCCTCGTTCACTTGTGGGCAGATCGATGAGATTGAGGCGTCAGCGGCACTGTCACAGCGACATCAAATGTTTGTTTAGCCCCGTGTACGGCATAGGATACTCTTGAGCCATTATCGACAAAACAGCCTTTGTGGATTGGACCCACCAAGGATCCAGGAGTATCCTATTTCTGGGTAATCCAACGCCACAAACTTTTTGGCCGGATTACGTTTGTCTGATATATATGTAAGTAAAATCCTCGAGATGTTTAACTTCTATTTGATCCGAGATTTTTGCCTTGTTTAAATGCACCGTGTAAAGTTTTTGAAAGGGAATTTTTTCACATTTGCAGTATTAAACATTAACCAATCATAAAACTAATTACAGAACCCGTCTGTAAACTACGCAATGAATTTATAAAGACTAATTACTTCATCATTAGCATATATTTACTGTAACAATTGCTGTAGCAATTTAGTGTTTAATATGGCCTAATTAGGCTTATTAGATTTGTCACGTAATTTACAAGCAAACTATGCAATTAGTTTTTTTTATTTCGTCTAGATTTAATACTCCATGCATGTGCCGCTTACATCCGATGTGATAGTTTTAGAATTTTGAATTTTGCATCTAAACAGGACCTTTATAACTAGTGTCGCAGTTGGCCTATATAAAAATGAAATGGAGGAACATCTAATATACTCTATTGTCGGGGGGAAAAAGGTTGTCTCAAAGAAGGGATCCTAGGTAGGATCTTTTTGCCAGGCGGGATACATAGAACCATAGAATAGGAGCGACGAATCATGATTCAATCATATTTTCAAAAATACATATGTTTTGTATACAATACAATTCTATACAGGACAAATTGAAGGCCTCATAAGGAATGTATTTTTTTTTATTTTCTTGTCCATTAAGTGAGCCCCAACTTATTTATTAAATGAGCTAATCTAGGTTATACAAGAAAGAAAAATAAGATGCTATTGACAAAATAGTAGTACTCTCTCTAGTCACAAATAAGTGACACTTCGGACATTGACACTAGGTCTTCGGAACACAATCTTGACGAGTACTTTATTACAAAACTTTTATAAAAAAGCAAAAAAAAAAAACTTTTATGAAACTATTTCGAGATAAATCTATTCTGATGGTTATAAAATATTCAAAGTTGACACTTCAAAAGCAAAAGTAAATAAAAGTATAAATTTGTCTACTAAAGACAACTCAAAACATTATTTATTTATTTATTTATGACTGGAGGGAGCTATACGCAGTACTACCCCCACATGGCAGGGATGGTGCGTGATAGAATAAACTTATCTTCTTATCATGTGCTGATTTAGCTCCAGCGTTTACCTCCTTGTAAAGAAGTTCAATACTTCAAAAACGAAGTCAACATCTCGGACACCAAGAGGTCTGAAGTCCATGATTGTAAGAAGAAGATAAAGGTTCCCCTCATCTGTTACACTATGTCCTCCCTCTGTTTAGGCACTGCTTTGACCAATGTCCCATCAGGTGCTTTTCTCTCCACTGATCAGTGCTCATGGATGTCACACCACTTCTCTGAGTTTTGGCCTCGTTTTACTCACCTAGGCCCCGTTTGGTTGCGCGATGTAAAGATTTTGAAAAAGCATCTTTTTACATTTGAAGTACTAAACATAGACTAATTATAAAAATAATTACAGAACTCGTCTGTAAATCGCGAGACGAATCTAATGAGCCTAATTAATCCGTCATTAGAGGTTGTTTACTGTAGCATTACTGTAGCAATTTAGCGCCTGATTACAGCCTAATTAGGTTCATTAGATTCGTCTCGCCATTTACAGATAGCAGTCGCAATGCGTTCTTTATTTTGTCTAGATTTAAGTCTCCATGCAGATGCCGGAAATTTTTTTTGGAATTTTGATTTTTGTATCTGAACACGGGCCTAGTACTAATAAGTAGCCATCGACCTCTACCGGTTTGATTGTGCCCTCCACGGCTGAAAAGGTGAGAAGAACCATTGACGTACGTTGGACATATAATTGACATTCTTGTTCCACACAGCTTGAAGCTTCCCCGTGGCCCCCATTATTCCAACGACCACGCATATGTGCCCCGTATTATATAACTAGAATTTTTTTTTATCATACATCCTGTCTATCACTACTACAGAGAATGATATTTGTCCTATTTGGGAAGATGAATAGTCCCGGTTTTCCAACCAAGAACATCGTTCCAGGATTAAATGTCCCATTCTTTAGTCCCGATTAGAACTAAAAGAAACTTCCCATCCCGGTTAGTGATACCAATCGAAACCAAAGATTATAAAAAAGTCATATTTTCCACCCTTGTCCTGATTGATGCCATCATGCTCGCCACCGGCTCGTCGGCAGCCCGTGCACCCTGCAAGCGGCTCCCAAGTCCTCGCCGCCATGGCACCACCGCAGGGCAAGCATTTGGCACAAAACTCAACCAAAAACTGAGAAATTATACAGGTGTTGCCATTTTCATCATCAAGAGAATACAACTACTTCTCTATCCTAACAAAACTCAAACTATCAACAACAATACAACAATACCACAACCATCCAATCCCCACTCCAATTCCTCCCACAACTAAGAAAAGAACAAGAAAATCAAACCATCTCTACTACCGCTCCCCTCCGTCTGCTCCACCGCCGCTGCTCGCGGAGCCTGCCGCCACGCCGCTCCCCTCTGTCCGCTCCGCCGCCGCCGCTCGCCTTGGAGAAGTCGGATCCAGAGAGTTGGATCCCAGGAGTCACGAGAATAGAGAGAGAATAAAAGAAAGAGAAGAGGCGTGATGGAGTGGGTGGGGCCACGAGCGTGGGTGGGTGGAATTGACCGTCACATTTGAAAGTCACGGGCGATTGAAAATTCAGCATGGGGGTTCCACACTATTTTTTCAATGAAAAATGAATAATTTGATTGTTTTTGGATAGGCTCAAGCTGGTTGAAGATTTTGGGCCACCAAAGTAAGAGTGTGCTTAGTTGGTGAAAAAGTTTGGGTTTTGATACTGTAGCATATTTCGTTGTTACTTGACAAATAATGTCCAATTATGGACTAATTAAGCTTAAAAGATTTAGCTCGTGCTAATCAGTTAGGCTATATAATTAGTTATTTTTTTAACTGCATTTAATGCTCCATGTATGTGTTCAAAGATTCGATGTGACGAGTACTGTGTAAATTTTTTTTGAACTAAACAGGGCTTAAGCGCCATGCCCGGCCCTAAATCATTGTCGGGTCAGGCTGTCAGGCCAGGCTTATATTGCTCAGGTCTAGTACAAAGATATTTGATGACATGAAAGGAGAAAACCCATATGTTTTTATTTTTAAACTTAAATCATAGAATTACATGCACGGAAATACATGTTTGTGCATTTATCAAAGCGTGTCGCTCAATATAGGAGCACCAACACGTTCGTTGGGTTGTGCATCAAGAAATCAAAGATCCACAACTTTTAAGAGGACGGATCCAAAATAATAGTCATCCAATTACACAATCACTACGTGGTGGTTTCCAATAAAAAGAAAGAAAAAATTCCCTGTTTCTCACAAAAAAGAAAGAAAGAGAAAGAATTCCCTGTTTGGCAAAAGAGAAAGAACTCCCTAAGAGCATCTCCAAGAGTTTGGCAAATCGAGTTGTCATCTTTGATTTTTGGCAAAAACGTTAAAAATACTCCTCCAACAGTTTGACAAAAGACTTGTCAATTTTTGGCAATTTGGAAAAAACCAGCCTCCAGCGCGTAAATATATGCGTGCGGCGCACGGTTGGCATCGTGGTTTCTAGTCGGGTGGGAGGGTGAAAAAAGAAATAAATAACAGAGAAGGGTTCCTGATTTAAGTTTTCAAGAGGTGGAAGGACATAAATATAATTTTGTTTCTCTCTTAGGGTTCCTGATGTAAGTTAGATCTGGATTTGGCAAGTGAATTATGCCAAACTGTTGGAGATAAGCTCTTTTTTTACTTGGCATATCTTTTTAAAAGTTGACAAAACAGAAGATATGCCAAGTAAAATATGGCAAACTCTTGGAGATGCTCTAAGCTTGTTTCAAAACAAAGCTTGAAAATTATGTGTGCTTTGACATAGACACATTTAGTTAGGAAAAAAGTCTAAATTACTCCTCTGAACTATAGCTAAAATCTGGATAACTCTCTAAACTATAACTTGGCTTAATTTATGTCAGACCCGGGGCAGCGGGACTGCTTACAGGCATAGAATGTTCTAGAGTAAGGGATAACACATGGATGTACCTTACCTCTCTTGTAACTACTCGAATAGTAGTAGAACTAGTTGCAATACAAGAAAACTACCCAACCGTGTTGTAGTAGGACTCCAACTGTACTCGGCTAAGACTTTCTATGTAACCCTGTCCCCCCGGATATATAAGGGCGGACAGGGACCCCCTCAAAACACATCAACACCTAAGTCAATTCAAGCAACCACACAGGACATATGCTATTACGCATCTCGCGGCCCGAACCTATCTAAATCCTTGTGTTCCTTGCACTATCGAGTTTCAGAGCTAGTCGATCCCTACCTACAATCCTACTGCTAAGGGTATCCCTGAGCAGGCTTGGTGGTAAACACCGACAGCTGGCGCGCCAGGTCGAGGACTCGGCGAGTTCATCGGCAAATTCGATGGCTGAATCAAGTGATGTCAACAACGTGCCTGAGGGCACGACCCTTGTTTTCGGTTCCTGGGCTTGCACGGCTGATGGATCGGGCGGCGTCTCTAGTCACCTCATCACGCCCAAACCACCTGAATCGAAAATCAACAACCAATCTGCCGAAACTAGCAGCAGTGCAGAATTCGACGGAAACCAAGCTCTACTCCAGCTCGACTCGGAAATTACTGAGAACGCGTCGACTCCAACTCGAATCCACGAGTCAGCTGTGTCCGATACAAACTCTGACTCCGAAAACTTTCAATTTTCCAAAACTTTTGGAAAATACGTGGCTTATCTCAAGTCAATTAAGCGTCCTAAGATCGCTAACTCAGAACTACTCGATGGAGTAGATAGAGTTTTCCGACCAATCGAGGGATGTATCAAGCTTGCAAAATCTGCTCTCGGCTCATCCAATACATAGTAGAGCCCAGAAACATTAAACCCACCTCCAGAACGGTCGGGTGATATGTTCTCAGGGATCGATCGAGTAGACTCATCGCTCATCGACTGCATTAACATGGCCAAAAGTACTCTACACAACAAAAAGCAGAATCCAAGAGGAGAATTCTGCGGGAAACCCGAGAAGGCAAACCCTTGGTTTAACCCGATGGGACTGTCTCACTCAGGGAAACCCCAGAATCTCTCACCGAAATATGCTCACAAGTGGACTCCTGAACCAACCGACATCTCTGATCCCTTATTCGATCAAGATTTCGACCAATTCATGGAGAGTCTTGACAACCTCGAAACATATGATGATCTCAAGGACTGGTCAGACGACGGTGACTTGTTTATGGATGCCATGGCCCATCCACCACACATGGCAGACGCCCTTTGGGAACTAGTCAAGCTCAAAAAGAAAAAGGGAGCATCCAAAGCCCCTGAAAAATCCAGCGAGTCAATTTTAGACAAACCTTGGATCAAAGAGCCATAAGGGTTGACTCCCACCCAATCCTGACCACATTGGATGAACGAGAATGCCCTCCATGTAGATATGAGAATCCCGCTTCTCGCTCACCCAAAACACACATACTCCAAAATCGGTGGCCTAACCGATTCCGACTCCGAGTACCCTTACGACTCGGAGGATGAACTGGATAGCCTAATCCAGTACAGCAAGTGTAAGTGCATTTGGCCCCCTAAGTGGATTTTGATGATAATGACAAGCACAATTAAGGAGCTAATGCATTTATTAAGTAATGAGTAGGATTTAAAATAATTGGAATTGAAAAGAGCAAGTATCGACGCTAAATTCGCTAAAGGAACGGTGCATGAGCTTCATTGAGGAGTTTCATTAATTTCTATTTTGAATTTGAGTACAGGAAGCACTGTACTATTAAGAGGGACGCGAAACTACGGTCTGGAGATACTATATTGTCTAGAAAAGAAACCATCCATCTAATTCTCGACACGATGCACACACGAGCACTAAAACTGAAACTTTTAGTTGGGGTCGGAAGTTCCGACCCCCATCGAAAGTGTCGTGCTCTGTCCGACAAAGGGTCCTCGGCCAGCTGAAAATAGTTGGGTCGGAAGTTCCGACCCCCCCCTTCGGAGGTCCTATGTAGTTTCCGATAAAACCCTCTCGGCCTTTTGAAATTGAACTAGTCGGAAGTTTCGAAAATCACATAAAATGCCCAGTAACAGCTAGTTTTTGGGGCTCGGGTATTTATACCCCCTCACACCCTCTTTCATTTGTGGCTAACTCTTCCCGACCACAACTCATCCTCAAGCTTCCAAAACACTTCCCCAATCCCTCCAAGTGCTAAAATCTTGAGTGGATCCAAGCAAAGGCTTGGGTGTGAGCTAGATTTGTGAGTGAGCTTGAGTTCTTGACCTAGAGTGAGCAGCCAAGTTCTTCTCAAGGCACTAGAAGCATCTCCATCCGGTGATTCGCATTTGTTACTCTTGGAGCTTGCTCCTAGATGGTTCGGCGTCGCCCGTGGAGCGCCCTCTTGTGTGTGAGCACCCCGAGGAGTTTGTATTACCCCGTCCTTTCTGGACAAGAGCTAATGAGAACTCATTCCTCCTTAGTGGTGGATTTGGTGAGGAAAAAGAGTTATAGGGCAACCCGGCTCTTTGTGAGCTCCTCAACGGAGATGTAGCATCCTTTGTGGGTGTGAACTTCGGGAACAAATTGTTGTGTCATTTACTTTGCTTGTTCATACTTGTTCTTGTTGACCTAGAACTTAATTTGACCTGATCTACTCTCTTGAGTAATTCTAGTGCTCAAGATCACTTGTAGGTTGCTCTCCTAAGTACTGGTGAACTTTTTATTCAAATAGTTTTTGCAATTTCATATTTAGTTTTGTATTTTGTTCAAACCATAGTATAGGGTCGGAACTTCCTGCACTAGATTGGAAGTTCCGACAGGACTAATTTCTGCGAAGAATTTTTTAAGTTTTGCAGGTTTGCCTATTCACCCCCCTCTAGGCATCACCAAGATTATTTCAATTAGTATCAGAGCCTAATCTCTTGATTTAGGCTTAACCGCTAAGGGATATCGTTGTCTCAAAGCGGGGATAGCGCCGACGCCAACATTATCGCTGCGCAAGATGTGGCAACCGTTCTGCCTGTTGTCAACATTGGAGCTGCCGAAAGCTCCTACAATCCCTTCTCCGGAAGGCGGCCTCCCTCCATCCATGATGCGGCATCAAGCGACGATTCAAGTTCAAGTGAAGATGTCGAAAGCAAGGAGAAGGAGAAAAGAGAAGATGAAGGAAAAGATTGAGAAGAAGGCGAGGAAATTTATGAAGCAAAGAATCAAGGAAGAGAAGGAGAAACACCCCTTCTTCGGCATGCATCAAGTTCCTCACAACTACGAGAAACAAGCATATTATTCTTCTCAATTTCAATCCATCCACTTGGGACGTGCTCTGTACTTTGATGGTACGGATCACCCCAAGTGGGCCTTTGATATGAAAATGCACCTCTACGGGCTTCACCCTTCGGTATGGGAGGTTGTGTGTGTAGTGTAGGTGTGACTCCACCCGTCAATGGTGTGCCTATGACCGAACAAGCACAAGACTACTTCCGCAATGCGCAAGCCGTAAGAGTCATCACTGGCTCCCTATGTATCCAAGAGTTCAACAAAGTCCACAATGTTGAGATTGCAAAGAAGATTTGGGATACATTGAAGGAAGCTCATGAGGGAACGGATCAAGTTCATGAAGGCAAAATGGATTTGTTGCAAGGAGAACTTGAGCATTTTGTCATGAATGATGATGAAACCGTAACATAAATGTATGAGAGGCTCATGGTTCTAGTTTCGCATATTGCCACTCTTGGAAGCACCGAGTGGGATGACCACAAAGTTACAAAGAAGTTCCTTAGAGCTTTCACTCCAAGAAATACTACACTTGCAACAATGATAAGAAGAGATCCAAGTTCAAGACCAAGACACCAAATCAACTTCTTGGTGAAATTCTTCATCAAGAATTGGTTAAGAGGGATGTGGCAAAATCACTTAACCACAAAATGACCAGGAACGTTGCACTCAATGCAACTCCAAGCATCCCAGTTGAATCAAGCTCCAAAGCAAACAAGTCAACCAAGGAAGACTCAAGTGATGAGGGATCAACCGATGAGGAGATGACACTTGTCATGAGAAACTTCAAGAAGTTCATGAAGAAGAAGTTTCACAAGAAAGATGGCTATGACAAGAAGAAGCCAAATCATAGAAGATGCTATGAGTGCAAGGAGTTGGGGCATTACATTGCCGATTGTCCTAGAATCATGAACAAGCAAAAGGAAGAGAAGAAGTACAAGGAGAAGAGCAAGGAGTTCAAGAAGAGATATCAAGATTGTGCTCATGTTGGTGAAGAATGGGAGTCAAGTCATGAAGAATCCGACAAGGAAGGTGTGGCATCACTTGCCATAACCAAGACCACTTTTGTCTCATGGCAAAAGGCAACAAGGTACAAGAAACATCCTCCTCCACTTCTCATCCTTCCTCTACATCAAGTAGTGTAGAAAATGATTTTGATGATGAACAAAAACAACATGAGGCTTATATGATCAAAGAATTTGATAAGAAAGGTTTTAAAGAAATTAAAAAGCTTATGGAGAAATTGGAGAAAAAGAAAGAGACCCTCGATAGGAAAGAAGACTTGCTCATCCAAGAGAAGGAGAGAAACCTTGCCTTAGAGAAGTCCCTTGCTAAGGAAAAAGCTAAAGTAGAGAAATTATCCATTGACTTGTCTTTAGCTAATGACTCTAACAAGAGGTTGATGAAGGAGAACACCATGGCTAGTGATTCTCTAGCTTCTCTTAAGGCCACTAATGGAGAACTTCAAGATAGCTTATCAACCTTGACGGTCAAATACAAAGACATTGAAGTGAACCATAATGTCCTTTTGGAAAGCACAAAAACCCCATTCCAAGGCAATTCCCAACTTCAAAGTCTCCACAAGTGAAGGTTGCTCCAAATGCTATAAATTTGATATACAAGCTTGTGTTGCTAACTTGGCAAAGCTAGAAGAGTTGAACAAAGCCAATGATTGTGAAATCAAGAGGCTCAACATGATAGTCAAGAATGGCTACGAAGGTAATGTGAAGCTTAAGCCCAAGGTCATCTACAAGGATGGTAGATATCCTACCATAAAGGACGGGCTTGGTCACTACAAGGAAGCAAAGGTAAATGAGAGAAAGGTGGCCAAAGGCAAGGAAGTCCTTTCTTTCACCAGGGGTGGTAATCTTGGTGAATTGATGGATATAGCACATGGAGTGACCCCCTTGATCTCTACTTTGACCAAGAAGAAAGTAGAAGTTCCCATCAAGCACAAGAGCACCATGCATGAACCCTCACCAAGCTACACTACGGATTACATGGTGACTATGGACCACAATGGTAAAATCGTGGTCAAGTATGTTGGGGCCTACACAAAGAAGATCCTAAGGAGTGTGTGGGTTCCAAAAATATATCCATCTAACCTACAAGGACCCAAATCTATTTGGGTACCTAAATTCGAAGCATAATTTGTTTTGTAGGAATACTCCTCCGGTGGCACCGCTTGGTAGCTTGATAGTGGATGCCCAAATTATATGACCGGAGAGAAGAATTTGTTCACCTCAATCGAATATGACAACATTCCAAAGGAAACAATCGTCTTTGAAGATAATAGCAAGGATGAGGTAATTGGATTGGGTAAGATTACTTTAACTCATGACAATTGAATTACAAATATTTATCTTGTTGAAACTTTGGGGTACAATTTGTTATCCGTCTCACAACTTTGTGGTATGGGCTACAATTGTCTCTTTACTAACGAGGGTGTGACCGACTTTAGAAGGGACAATTCCTCTATTGCATTTACGGGTCAATTGAAGGGCAAGGTCTACATTGTGGACTTTTCAACGGAAAAGGTTGAGCCCAAGACTTGTAGGGTTGTAAAATCCTACATGGGTTGGCTATGGCACTACCGACTAGCCCATGTTGGAATGAGGAATTTGTCCAAGCTTCAAAAGGAAGGGCACATCCTAGGACTAACAAATGTTGTTTTTGAGAAAGATAGGTTGTGTAGCGCATGCCAAGCCGGGAAGCAAGTTGGTGCTCCACATCCCGCCAAGAACATCCTTACTTCAACAAGGCAACTAAAGCTTCTACACATGGATTTGTTTGGACTCATCGCTTATATAAGCATTGGCGGTAACAAATATGGTCGTGTAATTGTTGATGATTTTTTCCGCTTCACTTGGGTGTTCTTTTTGCAAGATAAGAGTGAAGCTCAAGGGATAGTCAAGAAATTCATAAGAAGAGCCCAAAATGAATATGCATTGAAGATCAAGCATGTTATAAGTGACAATGGCTCAAAATTTTAGAATACAAATGTTGAAGAATTTCTTGATGAAGAAGGAATCAAGCATGAATTCTCCACTCCATACACTCCTCAACTAAATGGCATTGTGGAGAGAAAGAATAGAACCTTGATAGAAGCCGCAAGAACCATTCTTGATGAGTACAAGACCCCGGATAGCTTTTGGGCCGAAGCAATCAACACCGCTTGCCATGCAATCAACCGCCTCTACATCCACAAGTACTTGGGCAAGACTCCATATGAGATAATCACCAGTAACAAACCTAAGGTGCATCACTTTCGAGTTTTTGGTTGTAAGTGTTTCATACTTAACAAGAAACCAAGACATCAAAGTTTGTACCAAAGGTAGATGAAAGTTTTCTACTTGGTTATGGTACTAATGAACATGCCTATCGTGTTTTCAACAAAACCACCGGTTGTGTTGAGGTCACGGTAGACGTGAAATTTGATGAATCCAATGGCTCTCAAGTAGAGCAAGTTGATAAGAACCTTGTAGATATAGAGGAACCACCAAATGTATCCATCATGAGGATGGGCTTGGGTGAAGTCTGACCACGTGAATCAAGCACTCAAGCCCCAATTGAGCAAAGCAACAAGGATCAACCATCATCATCAACAAGAGTTGAACCACCAAGCTCTCAAGTTCCTCAAAATCATAGTCAAGCTCTTGGTGATGATCAAGATCAAGGCAATGATCAAGGGGGAGCTCAAGTAGAAGCAACTCAAGAAGATGCACCTAGAGTTGATAATGATGATGATGGTGGACCAATTCAACCTCAATCTCATGTGCCACACCCAAGAGTCCATCAAAGCATTCAACGGGACCATCCCGTTGACAACATACTTGGGATTCATGTTTAGCTACATTTTGTGAACATTACTCGTTTATCTCTTCTTTGGAACCTCTTAAGGTAGATGAAGCACTAGATGATCCGGATTGGGTGATGGCAATGCAAGAAGAATTGAATAACTTCACAAGAAATGAAGTTTGGGAATCGGTGGAACGCCCCAAGCAAAACGTGATTGGCACCAAGTGGGTCTTTAGAAACAAACAAGATGAACATGGTGTCATCACAAAGAAACAAGGCAAGGTTAGTTGCACAAGGTTTCACCCAAATTGAAGGTTTAGATTTTGGTGAAACCTATGCACCCGTTGCTAGGCTTGTGTCAATTCGAATATTATTAGCCTATGCTACTCACCATGATTTCAAGTTTTACCAAATGGACATGAAGAGTGCATTTTTGAATGGCCCCCTATCCGAGTTGGTGTATGTGGAACAACCACTGGGTTTCGAAGATCTCAAGCGTCCAAATCATGTGTACAAACTCCATAAGGCGCTCTATGGGCTTAAGCAAGCTCCTAGAGCATGGTATGAATACCTTAAGGATTTTCTTCTCAAGAAGAGTTCTGAAATGGGCAAAGCCGATTCTACTCTCTTTACTCACACAGTTGATAATGATATATTTGTGTGCCAAATATATGTTGATGACATTATATTTGGCTCAACTGACCAAAAATTTTGTGAGAAATTTAGTAGGATCATGACCAAGAGTTTGACATGAGTGATGCAAAGCCAATCAAGGCACCCATGGCAATAAATTATCATCTTGATCTAAATGAAGAAGGGAAGTCGGTCGATCAAAAGGTATATCGCTCTATGATTGGCTCTATCGGCGGTCGATTTCGATGATTTTTACCGCCAACATTCCTTCGGATTTCATGCTTTTGGAACTATTATGTTATTATTTTCACTAACATTAACAAGTTCCATAAGTTTTGGTGAGTATTTTAATTCAGGAGCAACATATACGAAATTGAGCCAAATTGGGAAGAATCCCAGGCCAGCCGGCCTACCACTGCGAGATTTGATCTCGCAGCTGTGGGGTTCATGATCCAGAGCCCAAGAGCAAGCCAACTCAAGGGTGGTTCAGGAAAAATTCACAAGTTGAGATCAAAAGGCTTGAACCAAGTCAATATGGGCTCAATTCCAATAACAAACCAGAGAATTGAGACCCAAACCGACTTAAGGAGCAATGTGGATCATGTGAACAACGTGCCAGAGTGACGGAGGCCCGAGCCGAGCCAGAGCCAGGCCGACCGGCTGGCCTCTAACTACCTCCTTTGGAGCCACGCAACCGCCACCGACCTCAGGAGGGAATCAGGAGCGTCCACACAAAGGCGGTGGCCAGATGGCCGCATCCCCAGGCCGGCCGGCCTAGGGGAGGCCGGCCGGCCCCACTTGTCGGCCTCTGGTGCTCTCCCTTGGCGTGGAAGACAATCACAACCATTGTTGATGCTCCTTAGAGCGCCAATTTACGTACCACAAGCGCACGGATCGTGTAGCTTTTCCCTTAGAGTATTCCCCCAAGGTTTATCAATCCACGGAACAAGTGTATTACTATGCTTAACTAAAAGATATATATTGAGTGATTGAGTGTGAAATAGATCTAATCTAACCAATCTAATCCAATCTAGACTAGTGAGCAATGATAGGTGTGTGCACAAGATATGAAGAGCATTTGTCCATAGGGTCTAGGATCACTAGATGTGTAATCGCCAAGCAACGAAGAACGGATCTAATCTACCAAAGGTGTGTTCTAAGATCAAAATATTTCCCTCCCGCATACTGTCACTACACGAGGATAATCGGTAACGAATCAACAAGAACACAATAGTTGATGTAATCTAAGTAAACCATGCAAGAGCAAAGCAAACCCAAAGCCAAGTCAGCAAACTATTAGACATCAAAGCATCATCAACAAGAATCATGATAGATCAATCTCATAAAGGATTCGGCAATTACAACTCAAGATCTCCTTACAACCCCATGAACAAACGAGGACTTTACCCCATGAAGCTAAGCGAAGCGTAGTCGATCATGGTGACGAAATCTCCGGCGAGGGATGGATCCCTTGCTGTCCTCCAACTTGCAGCGGCGCCGAGGGACGATGAGGCCTCCGGTGTCACCTTTCTCTTGTGTCTAACTCGAATGGATCTCTGAAACTCGTCTCTGGATGCTCTCTTCCGAATCTCTCTGTGATCCCCCCTCTTTGACGGCGGCTTTGGGGTATATATAGGCGGTTCTGGTCGACGGTTTTGGTAAAACACAGATTAGGGTTGACGCATACTTCGCGCTGAAGAAAATTGAGGCCGATTGGGCTCCGGAATGGGCTAGGCCGGCAGGCTCAGAGGGCCCCAGGCCGGCCGGCCTGGGCCCTTTCTGGCCCCTTTCGGTCCCATCTTTCGCGTGCGGCCTCTTCTCCTTATTCCTCATCTTAGCCCAGTTGTGACCATGCGTCAAAACATCTCCGAAAATGTCCAATTTCCTGCCAAAACACAACATGCTCCAAAATCCAGGACAAAATCGAAAACGGTCAAGTTCGGGTGCCAAGTGGCGGGTTAGTACATGAATCATCCCGAAGAATTTACCAAAACCACTCCTAATCATATAATAAAATGGGTACTTAAGGAGCGCCAATATTCCCCCATGCTTAGCTTTTGCTCGTCCTCGAGCAAATCAAATCATTAGAGAGTTCTTCAAACAAAGGTCAGAGGAGCAGCGAGGATAATCATATCATGGGCGTTTAAAAACTCATCCAATATTACACCACGACTCTTACCTTTAGCCGGCAACTTGAATATCGACAACACTTGCTTTTCTTGCCATCCTTGGAGGTTTTTTTTTAGTTTTTAGAAGCAAAATACGCTGCAACAAAGGTTAGACAAAAAATTCTTGCACAAGTCCTTTCATGTCTCTCGATATAAGTGGCTATCCTATTATTATTTGCAAACTCTCATCTCCCAAAAGTCTCTCAAGTATAAAGTGGGGCTATAGGTGAGGCTAGCAAAGTATATACATATATTGTCAAGTTAAGAAAACCTTCTAATGATTGCTTACCTTCTGAGCCAATGATCATGAGAGTTTCTCCATAATGTAAAGGGTTCAAGGGTAAGAAGATTTAGAATGATGGACATGTGCAAAGGCATACAAAAAGATTGACTTCAAGGCACAGGCATCGTCCTCGTTGTCGGATTGCACATGGTTGGAATTGAGGATATTGTTCTCAAACAACAAGGTGATATCTCTTTGCACTTCTCTAACCATAGAATCCCTT
Organism: Panicum virgatum; assembly: GCF_016808335.1. Taxonomy (NCBI): domain Eukaryota; kingdom Viridiplantae; phylum Streptophyta; class Magnoliopsida; order Poales; family Poaceae; genus Panicum; species Panicum virgatum. The sequence goes on from NC_053145.1 coordinate 14,449,181, forward strand.
CATTTATTCTTTTCTTCTCATACATTTTTTTCTTTCTTTCTTTCTCCTGACTTTTCTTTCTCTTTTCCGAACTTTTTCATAGGACACTTTCTATAAAACATAGATAGACAAATCTCCGAAGTGGCTCCCTGAAATTTTGGAGCCCGAGCCGAGGCTAGAGGGGCCTAGGCCGGCCGGCTCAAGGGTTGTAGGCCGGCCGGCCTGGGGCTTTCCCAGCTCGGCTTCGGTCCGTTTTTCTAGTACTCCTTCCTTACTTCATCCCAAAATTATGTTTTATACAAATCATGCGCAGAAATAGAACGTATCCTCACAATTGGGTTGTGGTCAAGGAAGAGGATAATAAACAAGATAATCTCAGGTTCGGGTTTTGGAATCCGGTAGATTTCATGAGTTGTTCCAATGAGAAATTCTCATTACCGAATATTGACGTGGCTAGCAATTCAGAGATGAAAAATACGGACATGATCATTGCTCGAAATTAAAACTCCCAAGAGAAAGAAATCCTAACTCAACTCAATGCACATCCAATGCTTATGGTGGAACGAATATAGCTTTTGGATGATAGGATTTTTACTCTCGACTTGTCAAGAACTTGATCAACCTTATGTTCGTAGGGGTTTTATTATTTTTATGAAATTAAAGTCCTCCAAATCATGCCTTACTCGCAAGCGTAATCAAAACCAAGGGCTAGATCAAAGCTCAAGTGTGGGTATTAACATGGACGAATAATTTACTAATCTCCACAAATAAGAATTAATTTTCATGACAACGCTCGTGAACAATTGCTTTAAAGAAAATAAAGTAAAACTGAATGCATAAATAAGATTGCACGATCCAACAAAAAACAAAGACTCTTTTTATTTTGTTTGACTCAACACTAATTTAAGACTCACTCTCACATATGCGAAAAATAAAGCACACAATGCTAGACTATGACTCTCACACATGCGGAATTAAAGACACGCACACGACGAACTTTCGACTAAACAAAGACTAACAAAATTCAATCAACGAGTCGTCACACCTTTCCCCCCATGCTTAGATTATGCGGCGTCCTCGTCGCAATGATATAAAAGACGGGTGTGACGCTCGTCGGCGTTCTCAACAGCACCTAGGGCAATTGCATCTAGGGCGCCCTCCTCCTTGCTTTTGTAGATCTCTGACCATCCCGAATAACTTCCTTATGTTGTGGACAAGGAAGTTGTAGTCTCTCTCAACCAAGCTCTCGATGTCGTCCATCCTTCGATCCATTGCCACGATTCGATCGTGACACCTATCGATGGTGGCGCGGAGATCCGCGATTTCATTGCGGCACTTGAAACAGCACCCGGAGTGATGCCCGCTGCGGTTGGGGCTGTCGTCCTCGGGCTCATCGTCGTCCTTCTTCTTCTTGCCGCTGTCACCTTCGGAGGGGTCGTCTTCCTCCCTTCTCTCCTCTTCGGCCCACCCCGGCCAATCATCATCATAGTCACGACCGGTGGCGCCCCATGAACTAGGGCTCATGTAGCTCTCCCAATCAATGTCCCCCGCATAATCCTTCGGCTCTGGGGTGTGCTCGACGTAGTTTTTCCTTTTAACTCCGAGAAGGCGCAAGGAACGCCTAGGTGCGGGTGGCTTTTTGTCTTGTCGCTTCTCGCCTTCGTCTTCGTCGCTGCTGATCACGATGACCACCCTTTGGGCTTGAGCTAACTTCTCATTGCACCATGGAAGGCCCTTCCCTCTGACGCTCATCCGTGCTTGGGTATTGAATTTCTTCAGAGGGGCCTTCTCTTCACATCGCTTTGCTTTGACAAGGAGAGGTGTCGCACCAGTTGCCAAGATGGGGCTAGGCGTCTTTGGCGTGGGGGTGTCGGGCGCCATGCCCCTCTCATTGATCTCCATCGCTGCAATCATGGCTCTTGCGCTCGCTGGAACGGCCATTGTCGATGTCTCTCACGAGGTGGTTGTGTAGATTGAAATGTATGACAGTGTAACACCCTAGTTTAAATTCCAGCATTTTTGAATACATTTCATTGGCTTTATTTAAATTTCTAGGGTTTATTGTGTTAGACTTGCATTTAATCTAATTTTTTGTTCTATAAGTAATTAAAATTTATCATAGGGTTAAAAATGTTTGTTGCATTCATGTTGGAGCATCTCTTTTATTGGTTTGAGTGTTAGGGTTTGAATTCAAATATGAATTTGAATTCAATTAGTTGGGTGATGTTTGAAAAAGAAAAGAACAGAAAACCCAGAGAAATAGAAAACCAACCCAGCCCAACAACCCAAGCCGGCCCAGGCCATCTCCCCCTTCCTTCCTTCCCGCACGGCCCAGCGCGGCCCAGCTCTTTTCCCCTCCCTGCTCTGGCAGCCCAGTCCTCGGCCCGGCTAAGCACCCTCGCACCCCGCAGCCCAGCACGCCGCGCTCAGTGACACGAAGCCCGCGCGCCCTTACACTGACATGGACGGCCCACATGTCAGCTTCAGCGGCTCCACCTGCAGCGCCCGCCTTCAGCCCGACCCGAGCGACCCGCACACCCTTTCCCCTCTCTGCCTAGTGGCCCCAGCCAGTCAGCCACAGTAGCGCGCCCACGCCAGCAACCACTGGCAGCCCGGGCCCCCCTCGCCAGCGTCACAACCCCCACCTTCCTTCCTTCAACCTCCAGCCGCGATCCCCGCCCGAAGATCTCGCCGGCCATCCCTATCGTTTGCGCACGCCGAGGCCCGGCCTCCCTCTTTAAACGCGCCCTGGCCCTCCCCCACATCCCATCTTCCTCCTGCAGTGCCGCCCAGAACCCTAGCGCATCGCCCCGCCTTGCTCCGCCCGGCGCAGAGCACCACGCCGCCGCGGCCACGCCGCCGCGGCCACGCCGCCCCGCCGCACCCCGGTCCACCACTAACCGCGCCGCAGCTTCGCCAACGCCCCGTGACGCTCCTTGAGACCTCAGCTCCGAGGTTGCGCCACGCCCCGCGTCGGGTTTTCGACCCAAAGCCGTCGCCAGTGAGTCCTTGCGCCGCCGCATTTCTCCCTCCTCAGTGAGCCCTGGACCTCCCTAACCTTTGGATAATCCTCGCAGCACATCCCTGAATCAGCCCGTGGGACCCAGGAACCGGAGCGCCGCCGCGTCAACCGCGTCCACGACCACCACGTCGAGCTCCACCGCCGGTTCGCACCGTCGCTGCCCCTGCGCCGGTCCTCCCTTCAATCCAAGCCCTCGGTGAGGACCTCCTCCGCCCGCTCTCCCTTTTAGACCTGTTGGCTTAGCACGTAGAGCACCCCAGCCTCTAGAACACCGCACGTCGGCGAGTTCCACCACCGTAGCGCCGCCTCGCCACCCGAGACCACTGCTCCGGCCATGAATAGCCCGCGCAATCACTCCCAGTGGTTTACGCATGCGGCGGGCTACCTCTCAGACCCAAGCCTGGGTCGGATTGACCCCCGGAGCTCCGGATTGGGCGTCTCCGGCGAGCCCGCCGCCGCGGAATCACATGCCGGCGGTGTTCCGCCGCCGCCCCGCGCCCAAACCCTCTTGAACCGTCCGATCCAGAACCCGTGGTCAAGATTAGATCACCCCCCAATTAGATCCAAACCACCTGATCGCGATCCTATGGCCGAGATCTGTAGATAACGGTTCGCCTGGAGTTTTTGCTAATGAGCCCCCAGTTTCCTAGGAATTAACCCGCAGTCCATCTGTATAGAAAACTAATTACAGTTTGGCCCAAAATCTTGCACAGACCCCCTGACCTTTTTAGAAATATAACCCACCATCCTGAGCCGTCGGTTTTGCAGGATAGCCCTTGAAACTAAGGTTTATTTACGTTTAGGCCCTCGGTTTTGCAGAAAATCCCCTGGAACTTAGTTTTTCTCGCAGATAAGCCCCTAGAACTTGTTTTTGGCCTAGATTTTGCGTTTTAGCTCCGTTTTAGGCGTTCTTTATGTCCACGCGATCGTTGTAACGCGTAGAATAGCTTTAGACTAGTTTAGTGTGCTGTTTTTATGTATTGATGTACTGTTTATTAGCTTTTGTTAGTGTTTGCTTGTATGCTTATTGTTGTGCCTTGTTTTGGCCATGCGTTCGTGAGTAGACGTTGAGCTACCAGAGGAGCCCCAGTACCAGTACCCAGAGCAGCCGTCTTCTGACTAGTTTGAGCAGCAGCAGGAGCAGTACGAGGAAGGCAAGTATAACATGAACACCACCTATCACTTTAAATACATTTTCATACTGCATTTTAATACTGTATGCCTATAAGGACTTTCCTAGCCACTTTATATCCTTTATACATATCCCCTGGGTTGCATTTTGGTTAGTTGTGCTAGGTGCCGCGCTATAACACACTTGGTCCTTTTTAATTAATTTGATTAATGGTATATGCAACTTAATTCTGAGAGTGTCCCTTTGTGTGGCTTGAGTGGCTCACTTCTCATTAAAATTGGTTTTTGTTAGAAACATGGTTTAGGGGGCCAGCACGGTGCTTACTGCTGGGTTGGCCACTCTCCATAAGGACCGGTTCATAGAGCGACAACCTGGGACAACAGCGCTACCACAAGACTAGAATGGGACGGTCTTGGCTTACTAATTAGGCCATTTTGGTTCGGGAGTAACTTACCGACGGGGCAAGAGGGGAGTCGAGCTTCAATGGTGCCCAGGCTACGGGGCTTGGTCTGCGTACCCCTCGAGGTGGGTACCATCGTTGCATTGCCTGAATCCTTAGCGGTTACACCTTACCAACGTGTCCTTTGTAACGGCCTCGTAGTGAGTCGCTAGTCATCTCACCTAAGGAAGTGTGATGAACAACTAGCGTAGCTCACGACTTGTGGGTAAAGATGTGCAACCTCTGCAGAGTGTAAAACTGGTATACTAGCCGTGCTCACGGTCATAAGCGGCCCAGATCCTCCTTTTGATTAGTGGGGTTAACTCCTTCCGACGAGGGGGTGCCTCTCGGGGTTATCTTGGTGGTTTCGGTTTGGTTCTCAGTAGTAACATGATTAAATTTGATTAATTACAATGTAACTGGGCTTATGGTAATTCATCAACTTGTAGTAAATAGCTTTAATAAAATTTTGCCAAGACTTAAAAGCTAATGCAGTTGAGTCAGCCAACCTTAGAGCCTCATAGTTTGTGTTATACTTGTTGAGTACAAGTTGTGTACTCACTCTTGCCTCTTCTCTACTTTTTCCTCTTGGATACGCTACTGCTGCTCAGTTTCTGCCGACGCGAGGGAGTTCACTCAGCGCTACCAGGACTACGAGGACTTCTAGGCATTCGTCTCCCAGTCGACGTCCCTGTGGCACCTGGCTCAGCTTCGGAGAGTTTTTACCGTATTTGTACTTCGCTTCCGCTGTATCAGACATTTTGTCATTAATGTAATAAATAACATTCGTATTTCGATTTATTATGTCTTATTCGTGATATGTGCTGTGATATACTATACATTCTGTTGTATATACGTGTGACTTGATCCTGGCACGTATATGATCGCTCGGTTTATGTCCTTTTATAAATCGGGTGTTACAGAGTGGTATCAGAGCCGTATCGACTGTAGGATGAAAGCCTAGATAGAACTGGTCGAGTTTTAAGTCTTCTTCTCTCTCAGCCTTGTCTGTTGAAGCTATTTTGCTATTATACCCCTTGAATTCCAAGAGTCTCACTCATCTTGCTTTGATTTCTCTCCATAAAATAGTTTCCCGTAGATTCTGACCTGGAGTAAGTCGTCTGACCATCATAGGTGTAAGCTAGATGACCCCTTTATAATAATACGATAGTACATTCCGCGACGCGTTGTGGTTAGTCGAGTCGGATGTTAAACTCGGCTAAGTTGTGAAATTTGTATGCTTGTTATTATGCTACATGTTTGATTTGGATTTTTGGTTGATTGCATAGTTTAGTAGTTAAATTTGTTTAATGAAAATCAGTTTTAAGTTAAAGTTAATTAAATAATAAAACGAGTTAGATCGTTGGGGGTACAACCGTCCACTCTATCTTGTCTACTTTATCATGTCTAAGTCTTTCTTGCAGAAAAATATCGTATCCATCTGAATTTATTCCCGCAATATCTTTGCTCATACATCTTTTGTTCAAATCAGATGGTGAACACCAGGAGCACCGGTTCCGGTTCTGGTCAGCAGCAGGGTCAGAACAACCAAGGTACCGGGATGCTGATGCCTCCACCCTTGACTCCGGAGCAGTTCTTTCAGCTCCAGATGCAGATGATGGCCACCCTGAACAACACTGTTCAGGCACTGCAGCAGATCCACGCTCAGCCGCCGCCTCCTCCACCTCCGCAGACCCGCGACAGGCGTGCGGAGTTTCTGAGGGGCCACCTGCCAACGTTCACTCACACGTCTGACCCACTTCAGGCAGACGACTGGCTTCGTGCAGTGGAGCGCCAGTTGGACATCGCCCAGTGCGATGATCGGGAGCGAGTCTTGTACGCAGTAGGACAGCTGCGAGGGGCAGCTTTGGACTGGTGGGAGTCCCACCCAGTTCAGGACCGCGAGGCTCTTACCTGGCTCCAGTTCCGGGAGCGGTTCCGCAGTCACAATGTCCCCGCGGGCGTTATGAAGATGAAGCAAAAGGAGTTCCTTGCACTGAAGCAGGTAATCTCAGATATAATCATTCAGTGTTTCCTTTTGAGATAATACCCCCTTGTTCTATATTTTTGAGTCATGAATTAATCCTTCGATATATATATATCTGTCTTTTTCAGTTCAGGGGACTATGACGGTCACGGAGAATCGTGATCGTTTTCTGCAGCTTGCTCGCTACGCCCCTGCCGATGTTGCGGATGACCGCAAGAAGCAAGAGCACTTCATGGAGGGTCTTGAGGACTACCTCCAGTACGTGCTACTCAACCTCCGCTTCGATGACTTCAACCATCTGGTTGACAGCGCACTCAACACTGAGCGCAAGTACCTGGAGATGGAGGACAAGAAGAGGAAGATTGTCCCCGTTGTCTCCGGCAGCAACACTCGTCCTCGCCTTCAGCCGCCCCAGTAGTACCAGCAGCAGCAGTACCGGCCTCCCCAGCAGTACCAGCAGAGGCCGCAGCAGTACCCGCCTCGACAGCAGCAGCAGGCAGGTTAGGGCCCGAGGTTACCGGCACCTCCGGCTCGTGCTTCTCCACCAGCTCCGCCAGCACCTCAGGCTCCACGGCAGGAAGCTCCTCCTGCTGGACAGCAGGCTCCAGCACCTCCTTGCGTGTGCTATCACTGCGGCTAGCCGGGGCACTACGCCAACACTTGCCCCCGGAAGGCACAGGCGGGACAGCAGGGGCGCCCAGCTCAGCCCAGGGCGCCAGCACAGGGCAGAGTGAACCACGTGACGGCCGAGTCAGCGGCCGAGGCTCCTAACGTGGTTATTGGTACATTCATGGTCAACTCCCATCCAGCTACAGTGCTTTCCGATACTGGTGCTACTCATTCATTCATCACCAAGTCATATGTTGAGCAGCATAGTTTCTTTACCACCCTATTAAAGAAGTATCTGCTAGTCTCTTCACCGGGAGGGGAGTTGAGATCCCATATTGCTTGCCCCCGAGTCAGTGTAGCCATAAGGGGGGCAACGTTCAGTGCTGATCTGAGGGTGCTAGACACCAAGGGTATTGATGTGATTCTGGGAATGGATACTCTTGCCAAGTGGGGAGTCAGAATTGATTGTGCTCATCGGGCAGTTCACTTGACAGCATCTGATGGCCAAGAGGTGACAGTCAGTGCTTCAGAGCCCTCGGGATTTCTTCATCAAATGGAGTCTGAATTCCCGGATGTCTTTCCGGATGATTTGCCAGGTATGCCGCCTGAACGCGACATCGAGTTTTCTATTGATCTCTTGCCTGGCACTGCTCCTATTGCAAAGCGGCCCTACCGCATGGCACCTATAGAGCATGAGGAAGTTAAGAAGACTATTGATGAGTTGCTAGCCAAGGGCTATATCCATCGCAGCTTCTCTCCTTGGGCTTTTCCATTGTTGCTGGTAGATAAGAAGGATGGCTCGAAGAGAATGTGTGTCGATTATCGGGAGCTGAATGCAGTTACTATCAAGAACAAGCATCCACTGCCCCGTATTGAGGATCTCTTCGATCTGCTTCGAGGTGCTCGTATATTCTTGAAGATTGATCTGCGTTCGGGTTATTTCCAGCTGAGGATTCGTCCTGGGGATATTCCGAAGACGGCATTCACTTGCAAGTACGGGCTATATGAGTACACGGTCATGTCCTTCGGCTTGACTAATGCCCCGGCTTTCTTCATGCATCTGATGAACATGGTTTTCATGGATTATCTGGATGTCTTCGTGGTGATCTTCATTGATGATATTCTGATCTTCTCCAAGACAGAAGACGAGCATGAGGAGCATCTGAGACTCGTATTGCAGAGACTGAGGGAGCATCAGTTGTATGCCAAGTTCAGCAAGTGCGAGTTCTGGATTGACGAGGTTCCATTCCTCGGTCATGTTATCTCCCAGGGGGGCATTGCTGTTGATCCGAGCAAGGTGAAGGATGTGCTAGAGTGGGAGAGACCACAGACAGTAAAGGAAGTTTGGTCATTCCTGGGCTTAGCAGGATATTATCGGAGGTTCATCGAGAATTTCTCCAAGATCGCAAAGCCTTTGACTTCCTTGCTAGAGAAGAATGTGGCATTCATATGGACTGATGAGCATTAGAAGGCCTTCGATGAGCTGAAGAAGAGGTTGACTACGGCGCCAGTCCTTACTCTGCCAGACTAGAGCAAGAGGTTCACGGTGTATTGTGATGCCTCGAAGGATGGTCTTGGGTGTGTCCTGATGCAGGAGGGCAGAGTGATTGCTTATGCTTCACGGCAGTTACGTCGGCATGAGCTGAACTATCCCACTCATGATCTTGAGTTAGTCGCAGTCGTGCATGCTCTGAAGATTTGGAGGCATTACTTGTATGGGCAGCAGTGTGATATCTACACTGATCACAAGAGCCTCAAGTACATTTTCACGCAGAATGAGCTGAACATGCGGCAGAGAAGATGGTTAGAGTTGGTCAAGGACTATGACCTGGAGATTCACTATCATCCGGGTATGGCCAATGTTGTAGCAGATGCTTTGAGCAGGAGAAGCTATGTCAACATGGCCGTGGCTTTCCAGATGCCTCCAGAGTTATGCGAGGAGTTTGAGCAGTTGAGTCTGGGGTTCTTGCATCATACCTCCAGTGCAGCGTTTGAGGCAGTACCTACTCTAGAGGCGGAGATCAGGCAGCATCAGAAAGAAGATGAGAAGCTGCAGGAGATCCATGAGTTGCTCAAGAAGGGTAAGGCTCCCCATTTCAGAGAGGATGATCAGGGTACTTTGTGGTAAAAGAACCGGATCTGCGTGCCTGATGTGAATGATCTCCGGAAGTTGATTCTGAGTGAGGCCCATGATACAGCTCACTCTATTCATCCGGGCAGCACGAAGATGTACTATGATCTAAAGGAACGTTTCTGGTGGTATGGTATGAAGCGTTCAGTGGCAGAGTACGTGGCTATTTGTGACACCTGTCAGCGTGTCAAGGCTGAGCATCAGAGGCCAACAGGTCTGTTACAGCCTTTGAAGATTCCAAAGTGGAAATGGGAGGAGATTACTATGGACTTCATTGTTGGATTGCCTCGTACTCAGAAAGGGTACAACTCCACTTGGGTAGTAGTGGATCGTCTGACGAAGGTTGCTCACTTCATTCCAGTGAACACTACTTACTCCGGTGCTAGACTTGCAGAGTTGTACATCTCTCGGATTGTCTGCTTACATGGTGTGCCCAAGAAGATCATATCTGACAGAGGGTCTCAGTTCACTTCTCGATTCTGGGAGCAGCTCCATGATTCGCTACATACGAAGTTGCGTTTCAGTACGGCTTATCACCCTCAGACAGATGGGCAGACAGAGAGAACCAACCAAGTGTTGGAGGATATGCTGAGAGCTTGTGCCATTCAGTACGGTAATAGTTGGGATAAGTGCCTGTCCTATGCTGAGTTCTCATATAACAACAGCTATCAGACTAGTCTGAAGAAGTCCCCATTCGAGGCATTGTATGGCAGAAAGTGCAGGACTCCTCTCTATTGGGATCAGATTGGTGAGAAGCAGCTCTTTGGCCCTGAGATCATAGATGATGCAGAGTAGATGGTTCAGGCTGTGCGAGAAAATCTGAGGATTGCACAGAGCAGGCAAAAGAGCTATGCAGATGGCAAACAGAGAGACCTGACTTTTAGTGTTGGTGATCATGTATACCTGAAGGTGTCTCCGATGAGAGGAATCCGCAGGTTTAATGTCAAGGGGAAGTTAGCACCTCGGTATGTTGGTCCATTCAAGGTGCTAGAGAGGAAAGGCGAAGTTGCTTATCGCCTGGAGTTGCCCACCAGCCTCTCAGGAGTTCACGATGTCTTCCATATATCTCAGCTGAAGAGGTGTCTGCGAGTACCCGAGGAGCAGGCACCACTGGATAGAGTAGATGTGCAGGAAGATCTGACTTATACTGAGCATTCGGTGAAGATTCTGGAGACATCAGAAAGGGTTACTCGGAACAAGCGCATCAAGATGTGCAGAGTTCAGTGGAGTCACCACAGTGAAGCTGAGGCTACATGGGAGCGAGAAGATGAGCTGAGGAAGACCTATCCAGATCTCTTTGCTAACCAGCCCAGCTGAATCTCGGGGACGAGATTTCTTTAAGGGGGTAGGGTCTGTAACACCCTAGTTTAAATTCCAGCATTTTTTAATACATTTAATTGGCTTTATTTAAATTTCTAAGGTTTATTGTGTTAGACTTGCATTTAATCTAAATTTTTGTTCTATAAGTAATTAAAATTTATCATAGGGTTAAAAATGTTTGTTGCATTCATGTTGAAGCATCTCTTTTATTGGTTTGAGTGCTAGGGTTTGAATTCAAATATGAATTTGAATTCAATTAGTTGGGTGATGTTTGAAAAATAAAAGAAGAGAAAACCCAGAGAAATAGAAAACCAACCTAGCCCAACAACCCAAGCCGGCCCAGGCCGTCTCCCCCTTCCTTCCCTCCCGCACGGCCCAGCTCTTTTCCCCCTACCCACTCTGGCAGCCCAGTCCTCGGCCCGGCTAAGCACCCTCGCGCCCCACAGCCCAGCACGCCGCGCTCAGCGACACGAAGCCCGCGCGCCCTTACACTGACATGGATGGCCCACACGTCAGCTTCAGTGGCTCCACCTGCAGCGCCCGCCTTCAGCCCGACCCGAGCGACCCGCACACCCTTTCCCCTCTCTGCCTAGTGGCCCCAGCCAGTCAGCCGCAGTAGCGCGCCCACGCCAGCAACCACTGGTAGCCCGGGCCCCCCTCGCCAGCGTCACAACCCCCACCTTCCTTCCTTCAACCTCCAGCCACGATCCCCGCCTGAAGATCTTGCCGGCCATCCCTATCGGTTGCGCACGCCGAGGCCCGGCCTCCCCCTTTAAACACGCCCTGGCCCTCCCCCACATCCCATCTTCCTCCTGCAGCGCCGCCCAGAACCCTAGCGCATCGCCCCGCCTTGCTCCACCCGGCGCAGAGCACCACGCCGCCACGGCCACGCCGCCCCGCCGCACCCCGGTCCACCACTAGCCGCGCCGCAGCTTCGCCAAGGCCCCGTGACGCTCCTTGAGACCTCAGCTCCGAGGTTGCGCTATGCCCCACGCCGGGTTTTCGAACCAAAGCCGTCGCCGGTGAGTCCTTGCGCCGCCGCATTTCTCCCACCTCAGTGAGCCCTAGACCTCCCTAACCTTTGGATCATCCTCGCAGCACATCCCTGAATCAGCCCGTGGGACCCAGGAACCGGAGCGCCGCCGCGTCAACCGCGTCCACGACCACCACGTCGAGCCCCACCGCCGGTTCGCGCCGTCGCTGCCCCTGCGCCGGTCCTCCCTTCAATCCGAGCCCTCGGTGAGGACCTCCTCCGCCCGCTCTCCCTTTTAGACCTGTTGGCTTAGCCCGTAGAGCACCCCAGCCTCTAGAACACCGCACGTCGGCGGGTTTCGCCGCGGTAGCGCCGCCTCGCCACCCGAGACCACTGCTCCGGCCACGAATAGCCCGCGCAATCACTCCCAGTGGTTTACACATGCGGCGGGCTACCTCTCAGATCCAAGCCCGGGTCGGATTGACCCCCGGAGCGCCGGATTGGGCGTCTCCGGCGAGCCCGCCGCCGCGGAATCACATGCCGGCGGTGTTCCGCTGCCGCCCCGCGCCCAAACCCTCTTGAACCGTCCGATCCAGAACCCGTGGTCAAGATTAGATCACCCCCCATTTAGATCCAAACAACCCGATCGCGATCCTACGGCCGAGATCTGTAGATAACGGTTCGCCTGGAGTTTTTGCTAATGAGCCCCCAGTTTCCTAGGAATTAACCCGCGGTCCATCTGTATAGAAAACTAATTACAGTTTGGCCCAAAATCTTGCACAGACCCCCCTGACCTTTTTAGAAATATAACCCGCCATCCAGAGCCGTCGGTTTTGCAGGATAGCCCCTGAAACTAAGGTTTATTTACGTTTAGGCCCTCGGTTTTGCAGAAAATCCCCTGGAACTTAGTTTTTCTCGCAGATAAGCCCCTAGAACTTGTTTTTGGCCTAGATTTTGTGTTTTAGCTCCGTTTTAGGCGTTCTTTATGTCCACACGATCGTTGTAACGCGTAGAATAGCTTTAGACTAGTTTAGTGTGCTGTTTTTATGTATTGATGTACTATTTCTTAGTTTTTGTTAGTGTTTGCTTGTATGCTTATTATTGTGCCTAGTTTTGGCCATGCGTTCGTGAGTAGACGTTGAGCTACCGGAGGAGCCCCAGTACCAGTACCCGGAGCAGCCGTCTTTTGACCAGTTTGAGCAGTAGTAGGAGCAGTATGAGGAAGGCAAGTATAACATGAACACCACCTATCACTTTAAATATGTTTTCATACTGCATTTTAATACTGTATGCCTATAAGGACTTTCCTAGCCACTTTATATCCTTTATACATATCCCCTGGGTTGCATTTTGGTTAGTTGTGCTAGGTGCCGCGCTATAACACACTTGGTCCTTTTTAATTAATTTGATTATTGGTATATGCAACTTAATTCTGAGAGTGGCCCTCTGTGTGGCTTGAGTGGCTCACTTCTCATTAAAATTGGTTTTTGTTAGAAACATGGTTTAGGGGGCCAGCACGGTGCTTACTACTGGGTTGGCCACTCTCCATAAGGACCGGTTCATAGAGCGACAACCTGGGACAACAGCGCTACCACAAGACTAGAATGGGACGGTCTTGGCTTACTAAATAGGCCATTTTGGTTCGGGAGTAACTTACCGACGGGGCAAGAGGGGAGTCGAGCTTCAATGGTGCCCAGGCTACGGGGCTTGGTCTGCGTACCCCTCGAGGTGGGTACCATCATTGCATTGCCTGAATCCTTAGCGGTTACACCTTACCAACGTGTCCTTTGTAACGGCCTCGTAGTGAGTCGCTAGTCATCTCACCTAAGGAAGTGTGATGAACAACTAGCGTAGCTCACGACTTGTGGGTAAAGATGTGCAACCTCTGCAGAGTGTAAAACTGGTATACTAGCCGTGCTCACGGTCATAAGCGGCCCAGATCCTCCTTTTGATTAGTGGGGTTAACTCCTTCCGACGAGGGGGTGCCTCTCGGGGTTATCTTGGTGGTTTCGGTTTGGTTCTCAGTAGTAACATGATTAAATTTGATTAATTACAATGTAACTGGGCTTATGGTAATTCATCAACTTGTAGTAAATAGCTTTAATAAAATTTTGCCAAGACTTAAAAGCTAATGCAGTTGAGTCAGCCAACCTTAGAGCCTCATAGTTTGTGTTATACTTGTTGAGTACAAGTTGTGTACTCACTCTTGCCTCTTCTCTACTTTTTCCTCTTGGATACGCTACTGCTGCTCAGTTTCTGCTGACGCGAGGGAGTTCACTCAGCGCTACCAGGACTACGAGGACTTCTAGGCATTCGTCTCCCAGTCGACGTCCCTGTGGCGCCCGGCTCAGCTTCGTAGAGTTTTTACTGTATTTGTACTTCGCTTCCGCTGTATCAGACATTTTGTCATTAATGTAATAAATAACATTCGTATTTCGATTTATTATGTCTTATTCGTGATATGTGCTGTGATATACTGTACATTCTGTTGTATATACGTGTGACTTGATCCTGGCACGTATATGATCGCTCGGTTTATGTCCTTTTATAAACCAGGTGTTACAGAGAGAATAGATCTAAACCACGCCTCTATTTAAGTCCTGAAAAGACTTGGACGAGAAGTCCAATATCTCTGCGTATTTGGCATGCGAAATCTATAAGACACGGGTTCAAAATTTCTTTATCTCGTACCTACCAAAAATCGAGACCGAAACGCGTACGAGGAGGCTCAGGCCGGCCGGCCTAGGGGTGTTGGGCCGGCCGGCCCAGGGGATTTTTCGGCCCCCTGGGCTCCAAATTTTTACGATGTGCCCACCAACAAATTATGAGCCTATGTTTTACTCAAAGTTCGTCCAGAATAAAAATAAAACTACGAAAATAAAATCTAAAAGAGAATATTTACAAACTTACCTTGCTTAACATCGTTAGGCTTGACGTTCCGGTTCCTCCTCCATGGTGTATATGTCGATGTAATGAAGGGGAACGACGTCGGGCTCCAAGAATACCTTTAGTCGCTGTCCGTTCACAACATATTGGTCTCCTTTCACATCCATGATTGTCACCGCTCCCGTGGGTGAAACTGAGTGTACGACGTACGGTCCATCCCATTTGCTTTGTAATTTTCCTTTGACAAAAAGTTTGAATCTTGAATTGTAGAGCAGTACCTTGTCTCCTTCTTTGAATTCCTTTTTTTGTAATCTCTTGTCGTACCACCTCTTCATCCTTTCTTTGTAAATTGATGCACTATTGTACCCTTTCAATCTTAACTCCTCCAATTCGCTTATTTGGATTCTCCTTTTAATTCCAGCGGCTTCCTCATCAAAGTTCATTTCCTTCATCGCCCAATATGCCTTATGTTCTAGCTCAACCGGCAAGTGGCATGTTTTTCCATAAACAAATTGATAAGGAGTCATACCAATCGGGGTTTTGTGTGCCATACGATATGCCCATAGTGCATCATCTAGTCTCTTCGACCAATCTTTTCCTCCTTTTACCACAGTCTTCTTTAAGATATCCTTCAATTGCTTGTTCGAAGTTTCCGCTTGTCCGTTTGTTTGGGGGTGATAAGCCGTGGACACTCTATGTTCAATTCCCAATTTCTTCAAGCATTTACCAAAGTCTTTGCCCGTGAAGTGTGTTCCTCCGTCGCTTATCAAGATTCTCGAGACGCCATATCGAGGGAAGATAACCGATTTAATCATGTGTATGGACTCCTCCGTTGATGCCTTCCGACATGGCATAGCTTCAACCCACTTAGAAATATAGTCCACCATCACCAATATATGCTCAAACCCATGTGAGTTCACGAATGGTCCCATAAAATAGATTCCCCAGACATCAAATAGATCTATTTGCAAGTTGTAGTTCAACGGCATGGCATTTCTTTGCGAGATATTCCCCGTCCTTTGGCATTCCAGACAAGTCGAAACAAATCTTTTCGCGTCTTCATGCATCTCGGGCCAATAGAATCCACTAGCCCATACCTTAGCTTGAGTTCTAAAGTGCCCATAATGTCCTCCATATCCTGACGAGTGACACTTTCTTAGAACTTCTTCACGTTCCTCCCTCGGTATGCATCTTCTTAGGACTCCATCTTCTCCATATCTATATAAGTATGGTGGATCCCAATAGTATTTTCTTCTTTCCGCGATCACTCTTTTCTTTGCATTCTTGTCCAAGTGATCCAAGGGCATCCCTTTTATTGCCCTTATTATTTCATTCATCCAACTATCTTTGTCCAAGTGATCATCTCTCATTTGATCCTCGATAGGTTCTTTTCCATCATCTCCATGGTTCATCCTTGATAGGTGGTCAGCCACAACATTTTCTGCCCCTTTCTTGTCCCTTATCTCCACATCGAATTCTTGTAGCAATAGGATCCATCGAATCAAGCATGGCTTAGCATCTTTCTTGGACAAGAGATACTTGATTGCCGCATGGTCGGTATAAACTATCACCTTTGAATTTACTATGTATGATCTGAATTTTTCGAAGGCGAATACCACGACAAGCAATTCTTTCTCTGTTGTTGCATAATTAACTTGGGCTTCATTGAGAGTATTGCTTGCGTAGTAGATAGCATTTACCTTCCCCTCTTTCCTTTGTCCAAGAAAGGCTCCTACGGCGTAGTCGCTTGCATCACACATGATTTCAAAAGGTAGATTCCAATCCGGAGGTTGCATGATAGGAGCACTTATGAGAGATTTCTTGAGTGTTCGAAAGGCGTGAAGACAATCACTATCGAAGGTGTATTCCACATCTTTTTGGAGAAGTTGTGTCAATGGCTTGGTGATTTTCGAAAAATCATTTATGAACCTTCTATAGAATCCGGCATGACCGAGGAAGCTCCTCAAAGATTTGATATCTGTAGGTGGTGGCAATTTTTCCACGGTTTCTATCTTTGCTTTGTCCACCTCTATCCCTCTCTCGGAGATAACATGACCGAGGACAATTCCTTCTTTCACCATGAAATGACACTTCTCTCAATTGAGCACAAGATCAACCTCTCCACATCTTTTAAGAACTTTCTCCAAATTTGCCAAGCAATTATCAAAGCTAGTATCATACACCGAGAAATCATCCATGAATACCTCCATAATCTCTTCTATGAAATCTGAAAATATAGCCATCATGCACCTTTGAAAAGAAGAGGGTGTGTTGCACAATCCAAAAGGCATCCTCCGATATGCAAAAGTTCCATACGGGCAAGTAAATGTGGTCTTATGTTGATTATCCGGATGAATAGGTATTTGGAAGAATCCCAAGTATCCATCAAGGTAACAAAAGTGTGAATGCTTTGCCAACCTTTCTAGCATCTCGTCGATGAATGGTAGTGGAAAATGATCCTTCCTCGTTGCCTTATTCAATTTTATATAATCGATGCACATCCTCCATCCCGTGATGATACTTTGCGGTATCAATTGCTCCTTCTCATTTTTCATAACCGTGAGGACTCCTTTCTTTGGAACGCAATGAACGGGACTTACCCATTGACTATGTGGCACGGGGTATATTATTCCGGCATTCAACAATTTGATAACCTCCTTCACCACATCACGCATAGCATGGCTCAACCATCTTTGATGCTCTACGATCGGCTTGTATTGCTCCTCGAGTTGTATACGATATGTGCAAAAAGCGGGGCTAATACCTTTCAAGTCGTTAATCGAGTAGCCGATCACCTTTTTGTGCTTCTTCAATAAATTCAGCAACTTCTCTGTCTCTTCCCGGCTCAATTCGTCGCTAATAATCACCGGAAAAGTCTTGCCATCTCCCAAAAATTCATATTTCAATCCCCTGGGGAGTGGCTTCATCTCAACATCGGGCGCACCATCCTCTTCTTGATCTAACTCTCCAATGTCTTCAAATTTTTCTTCCTCCAAATTCCCGTGTTCCGGCTTCAACTCTTCCATTGTTTCCACTAGTTCTCCGTCTTGGTCATCTTGAGCGTCTCCATTCTCCAAAGCGCGTTGGAGAGGATCCCTGAAAGAATCAATGAAACGAATGCTCTCTACCCCTTCGTTATCAAGAGGTAGAGGTAAAGCACGAGACGGTTTTGAATGAAATTTGAAAGTGTGCTTCTCTCCATCTAGATCAAAAGTGACAATCCCTTTTCCAACATCTAGAATAGCATTTACTAACTTGAGAAAGGGTTTTCCAAGAATTATGCTTTCATGTTCATCGTCACTAGCATTAATCACAAAAAAGTCGGTAGGAATTTCCTTACCCGCTATGGCAACATTTAGATTTCTAAGCACTCCTAGCGGTTTGATTAATCTACCATCTCCCATGATCAATTTAATGATTGTAGCATCTAGGTTTGGTGTTTCGTTAAAAAGCTCAGCATAAACCTTGGAACTCATCGCACTAACATGGGTGCCAACGTCACATAGAACATTGCAACATTTTGTTCCATCTATCATGCAATCAACACGAGGTGTGGGTGATGGATTACCTTCGCCTTGATCGCTTCCAATCGCATATACTTGGGCTATGTGCGCGTAGGGTGATGATTGCGATTTTACTCCCATGATCCTTTTGACCTCCAGCACTTCGTCCAAGTCAATCTCTTCCTCTTTTTCTTCAAAAAGTTTCCGAATAATATCACCAGCCGATTCCTTGCCAAATGTATATCCCGTGTGATTATCCGGCGGGAAGTCTTCCGCTAGCACCTTCGCCATTCCTCGCTGATTTGGATGCGGTCTTGCTTTGTCGAACAATCTTCCGAAGTCAATTGGTATCCAATCCATTTGCTCGAATTCCCTTAGCGATTTGGCGGTGCCCAAGGTTCTTCCTTTCTTTTCCGGGTCGTCTTTTGTTGCACTCCGGATCGATGCTTCTTCATTGTGGTTTGTCTCTATGACTTTCCCATGCTTCGGTTGTTCTTCCCTCACTTCCGATGTCTCTTTTCTGAAAATTCCAGCAAGCACCCGCACTTGAGATTCTTCCTCGGAGCTTGCCGAACATCGTTTTTCCCAATCTCTTCGCATGGCCGCACCCTTGCTGATTTTTTGTAGGACTTGGGCGGCTTCCGTGAGTGTTTTCTCCATGTGATCTCCTCCTGCACACATTTGAACAAACTGCATGCACTCGGGGGTTAGGGAAAAGTAAAAGGTATGCAAGAGTACTTCACCGGAAAATCCGAGCTTCAGTCCTTGTTCAATCAATCCATTGAATCTATCCCATGCTTGATCTATCCCTTCTTTTTCTCCTTGCGCGAAATTGATCACTTGCTTCCGAATATGTTGAACCTTGCTTAACGAAAAGAACCGCTCGCAAAATTTCTTCATCAAGTCATCCCAATTTCCTTTTACCTCGAAGGATGCAAGTGCAAACCATCTTCTCGCTTCTTCCGCAAGTGAGTATTGGAAAAGATTCCATCTAAACCAAGCTAGTGGAACTCCGTCTTGTTGTACCGTATTGCATAGCGTTGTGAACCACTTGATATGTCTATATGGGTTGTCCGTCTCATCTCCTCTAAAGGGGTTTGCTGCCGCCATCTTGATGATTTGAGGCTTGATCTCGTACTCGGTGGCTCGCAACACCGAATCTGATTTTTGAATGTCGAAGTCCTCCGATCGCGGGCTTGCATAATGCCTTAGTGATTTTTCTCCTTCCTCCACGTGTTGAATGAGATGGGCCATCTAGACAATCAAAACAAAAACAAGAAAACAAAAATTTTCTAGGGAAAAGGTTAGGTGTTAGTAACCAACAAAATTAATACAAAGTTAAACGTAGCAAAATCTCTTGTTCCCCGGCAACGGCGCCAAAAAAGTTTGTTGATGCTCCTTAGAGTGCCAATTTACGTACCGCAAGCGCACGGATCGTGTAGCCTTTCCCTTAGAGTATTCCCCCAAGGTTAATCAATCTACGGAACAAGTGTATTACTATGCTTAACTAAGCACTAATGATGTTGGTAAAAGATCTATATTGAGTGATTGAGTGTGAAATAGATCTAATCTAACCAATCTAATCCAATCTAGACTAGTGAGCAATGATACGTGTGTGCACAAGATATGAAGAGCATTTGTACATAGGGTCTAGGATCACTAGAGGTGTAATCGCCAAGCAACGAAGAACGGATCTAATCTACCAAAGGTGTGTTCCAAGATCAAAACCTTTCCCTCCCGCATACTGTCACTACACGAGGATAATCGGTAACGAATCAACAAGAACACGATAGTTGATGTAATCTAAGTAAACCATGCAAGAGCAAAGCAAACCCAAAGCCAAGTCGCGAACTATTAGGCATCAAAGCATCATCAACAAGAATCGTGATAGATCAATCTCATAAAGGATTCGGCAATTACAACTCAAGATCTCCTTACAACCCCATGAACAAACGAGGACTTTACCCCATGAAGCTAAGCGAAGCGTAGTCGATCATGGTGACGAAATCTCCGGCGAGGGATGGATCCCTTGCTGTCCTCCAACTTGCAGCGGCGCCGAGGGACGATGAGGCCTCCGGTGTCGCCTTTCTCTTGTGTCTAACTCGAATGGATCTCTGAAACTCGTCTCTGGATGCTCTCTTCCGAATCTCTCTGTGATCCCCCCTCTTTGACGGCGGCTTCGGGGTATATATAGGCAGTTCTGGTCGGCGGTTTTGGTAAAACACAGATTAGGGTTGACGCATACTTCGCACTGAAGAAAATTGAGGCCGATTGGGCCCCGGAATGGGCTAGGCCGGCCAGCTCAGAGGGCCCCAGGCTGGCCGGCCTGGGCCCTTTCTGGCCCCTTTCGGTCCCATCTTTCGCGTGTGGCCTCTTCTCCTTATTCCTCATCTTAGCCCAGTTGTGACCATGCGTCAAAACATCTCCGAAAATGTCCAATTTCCTGCCAAAACACAACATGCTCCAAAATCCAGGACAAAATCGAAAACGGTCAAGTTCGGGTGACAAGTGGCGGGTTAGTACATGAATCATCCCGAAGAATTTACCAAAACCACTCCTAATCATATAATAAAATGGGTACTTAAGGAGCGCCAACAACCATCATACCTGCGTGCAACTGACGCTCAGCTCAGTACTGACCCTGGAGTAGTATAAATAGAGCTCAAACCCCCCCTCTTGTAATGCACACCATCCTTTACAGAAGAGAGTCTCTTTGTTACACTCTTGTGTTAGAGTAGGAAGAGAGTGAGGTGAGTGCTCTGGTGAAAGCTGAGCTAAAGGAGCGGATTCGAGTTCTCTTGGTCTTACTTCACATTTTGTATCCATCTCGGAGGAATATACTTTGAGTAAGTTCCTTGTCTCAACTTCAGTTTCTCGCTAGCTTTACATTCTATCTTAGTTACTTGTTTAATTACTTTCTTTGATCTGCGAGATTCTGAGTCTGCGTAAGTAGCAAGTTCTACTTATTTGAGGTTGCTTTCTATCTAAGTACACGGTAGGAGCAAGTAGCTCGAGAGCTGTGGGCATGGTGCCTAGGCTTGGTAGTTATCTCAGGTTGTGTCCCCCCCCCACGAAACCATTGTGGTAGGCGGTAGGTGGTGACAGCCCTATCCGTCCCTCATAGTCCACCGCGTTCGGGTGTTTTCATAGCAGTAGTTGCAGGTTGCCATTGGACTCCCCTCTCATCCCTTTCTAAAGTCCTTCCTCTTCCAGCCGCCGAAGTAGATCACGTTAGTAGTTAGCTCCTTAACTAGTCAGAACAGTAGGTTATCTGGAGTTAGGCCCTCTTTCCTTGGTCTTCTTCTCATTGGTTGTGTCCGGTTGAAGATCTCTAAATGTGGTCAAAGCTTTACCATTCTTTGGATTCGATATCCCAGGTATACTCCCTGGTGAAAGCTACAATCGGTCTCTGTGCGCTTGCGGAGTAATTCGTTAGGCTAAGGAGTGCCAACAAGCTTTCTGGTGCCATTGCCAGGGAACGGTAGCAACACTAGACTTAGAGTTAATCAACCATATGACTTTCCATCCATCCATATGGAGTTTTCTCCTAGTTATCCGGCAATTCCATCTCGTGAGTATTTGGAACAGCCACCATCTTGCCACCCCATTCTATCCGATGGTTATGAGATTTGTCCAAGTCTTGTAGCCATGGTTCTCGCACAGTCCTTCTCTGGTAGAAAGGACGAGTGTCCCTATGCTCACATGCAAATCTTCGAAGAGAATTGCTCTCTTTTTATTATACCTGGTATGAACCAAAACACCTTATGGTGGAAGCTATTCTTGTTCTCTCTGATGGGGGAAGCCAGGCTTTGGTACAACCGGACGGCAAGGAGAGTCGGAGGAGAATGGATACAGTTGAAGGATGAATTTTGCTTGTTCTTCTATCCTATCTCCAAAGTGATTCCCCATTGGAAACAACTGCTGTCATTCGAGCAAGGCGATGAATCACTTGGAGTAGCCTAGGCTAGATTCATGCATCTAGTAGACTGCGGGCCACCACATCAGATGCCGGAGGAAATACTTATGCAACACTTCTTCTATGGCCTTAAACTGAAGAGCGCACATTTCATGAATGTGGCTTTCGAGGGATCCATCATGTACAAGATAGTAGTGTCGGTGTTTACCGCCAAGCCTACTCAGGGATACCCTTAGTAGTAAGGTTTGTAGGTAGGGATCGACTGCTCTGAAACTCGATGGTGCAAGGAACACAAAGATTTAGACAGATTTGGGCCGTGAGTTGCGTAATACCCTACGTCCTGTGTGGTGATTTGTATTGCCTTAGGTGTTGATTGATCTTTCGAGGGGGTCCCTGCCCGCCCTTATATATCCGGGGGGACTGGGTTACATGGAAAGTCCTAGCTGAGTATAGTTGGAGTCCTATTACAACACAGTCGAATAGTTTCCTTTGTACTGCAGCTAATTCTACGTCTATTCGAGTAGTTATAAGAGAGGTAAGGTACATCCATGAGCTATCCCTTACTCTAGAACATTCTATGCCTATAAGCAGTCCCGCTGCCCCGGGTCTGACAAGCCCCCGAGCTCTTCGTAGCCGAGTCCTGCAGGCGTCGAGTACTTGGCTGGGCATCTTCGAGTACATCAAGTAGTCAGAACATCCCTCAGGTTGCTTCTGGGCCTTTCTTCAGATGCGTCGAGTAGTCCTTCAAGTACTTCCGGTTGCTTCGAGGCTGAGAGGTGCTCAAGCCCCGAAATCTTGATCATATATGGTGCGCGAAGTACTCGCGCTCCATATGGAGTAGCCCCCGAGCCTTAGGTTGAATCACAGAATCAGGCTGAGGGTCACTTCAGTCTTTTTCCTTCATTATTTTCCAAGAAATTTGAAAAATAAATCTCTGATACATATATCCCGCAGCCCCTAAGTCTTGAATTTAAATCTCTCAATTTAGATTTAAGGATCAAAAACTCGTGACAAAAACTGCTCAGAGAAATAAACAATCCGTTGTTCTTCCAGGTATTCACAGAATTGCCATTGGACACCGTATAAACCCATGTGGTGACTTCTAGGATTTTACCCTTTTGACTCCTGGCTGCCGTCAAATTTAGATCCAAATTTCCAAGTTACTTGTGCCATCCCTTAGCCCCTCTCGTAGTCCCCAAGCATAGCTCGTGACATTGAGATGGCTCCCAAGAAGAACAAGTCCAAAATCGAAGAGGAAACAGTTGCCAATCTTTCCACGGGCTGGCGCAAGAGTAAAATGTCTGAAGCAGCTGTACAAGAACTAGAGAATATGGGTCTTCTCCAGAGTCAAGCTGTGCCCCAATGGCATGCAGGCGAAGGAGAAGATTATCCTTTTGAAGGTACACTTGAAACCATTGTGTTCCGTGATTTTGTGGAACATGGTCTTGCAGTACCTGTTTCTGAGTTTTTCCATGCTCTTCTGCGCTTTTGGGGAATCCAATTGCATCATCTGACCCTGCAATCCATCTTGCATCTTTCTATATTCACCCAATTCTGTGAAGCATTCCTTGGCATCCTTCCCCACTTCCGTCTTTTCCTACATTTCTTCACCCTTGTACCCATTCCAAATGCTACCAAACCCGCCGTCGTCGGGGGATGTGAATTAGTACTCCGTCCTGAGACCCGAGACGAGTACTTATATTATGATCCAGTAGGTAAAGGAACCGAGTGGAAAAGTTTCTGGTTTCATGTTGGGAACTTCGAATCTCCACTTCCAGAAAGGATTGCTGGTGCCCCCCAAGTCCAAACAAGCTGGTCGAGTTTGGAACCTGGTGGCAAGCAAGTCAAATGTATTCTTGGCGCTATTGCGAAATTCAAAAACAAAGGAGTTACTGGCGATCATGTAGTCTTTTCCTTTGTAAGTCGTCGAATTCAACCTCTTCAGCGTCGGAAGCATCCTGCCTTTAGATATGAAGGTACAAAAGATCCCACCAGACTCTCTCCAAAACCAATGGCTCATTCTGAGGTAATCAGAAGATGTTGCAAAGTACTTGATAATTTCGACAAGTCTTTGGTACTACCAGCACTCTTTTCGGCAGTCAATCCACCCGAAAAGACCTAGGTAAGTATTAAAAAACACTACCGAGTACTTGTAGATAAGCATTTGTGACCTTCTGATGAATCCTTTCTTTTCATTTTAGAAGAATTATAAAACATGGTATTGCATGCCTCCATCTTCGGAAGATGCAGCCCCTTCTGATGATAGTAAGAAGCGGAAAGCAGCTCCTGGATCTTTGTTGCAAAGGAAAATACCCCGTCTTGACAGTGGCCAGTAAGAATCTGATCTTCTCAAATTAGATCCGATTAGCCTCAGCTTTCTTATTTTGAGTCTCGCTTGGCTAGGATCCAATATCTTCTAGCACATGAAAAGGATCAGATTCAGAACATCCGTAACTAGGTGCAGAGTGATCCAGAAGCAACTACTCGATCAGCCCCTGAGTCGCCAGTAATTGGGTTGATCGAGAACTCAACTGCTATATGTCAGAATACAGACACGTTTGGGACATCAAAAGAGCCGAATCCTGAAGCACCCAAGCTTACTCCTTCTGCAGCTACTGAAGGTACCTCAACTGCTGCTGAAACTGGCAGTGGTGGAGTTGAAGGGTCAAGGAATCCTGCTATTCGAGTAGTACCATTTCAGTCTCTCCCACAGTCTGCCCAGGAGGAGATGGGAAAGGAGCTCTTAGATGATCCATTGTTATCTATAGATAATGTAAAGAAGCTCACAGATTGTATGCAGTGGAGCTTTAAATATACTAAGGTAGGCCCTCTTCTGATATTGTATATCGAGTAATTGATAATGTCTGACCCATCATTTGTTGCACTTGTATGAAGTTGCCAATCGGTCCTTCCTTAAGTCTCAGGCTTTGTATCAGACTGTTGACAATCGGAGAACCTTGGCCAAGAAAAATGCAAAAATTGCCAAGTGCCTTGATGAATCCCTTGCTGCACGGAACAAGCTTTATGAAGCAAACCGAGAGCATACTCGAGAGCTTTATAAGATGAAGCAGCAGATCAAGAGCCTTGAGGAGGAGAAAGCGAAACTCCAGGAACAACTACAGACTGCCCAAGCCTGTAAGTACTCAATCCTTCTCTTGACAATACTTCCCTGATAATTGAATAATCATTGAGAAGTCCTTTTATCAGGTTCTTCATGCGACCATACTTGACTAGTAGCGGTAGCTCAAGTCATTGTAGATATGGTAGATTCTGAAGAGGAGTCGTCGAGTAGCAAATCTTTAGTGGAGCGCTTAGAGGAGGCTCCCAAGAAATTTTTCGACATCATGACAGCTACCACCAAGAATTATTTGACCCATATGATTGGAATTGTCAAGTCTTACTGGCCTCAGCATAACTTAGCTCCCATAGCCAAAGGAATAGCCACTGATTGCTCTGATGAGAAATTCCAAAGCTATTGTAAAGAGTCAGAAGTGATTGCCGAGGAGATTTTGAAGAACTTGGCAGAGTAATCTACTTGTAACAGCTCTTGTGATCTTCTGTAAGAACTTGTGTTTGTATGTATTGCTTTTATCCTGTTGGTATACCTTCAGAAGCATGATCTGATACCGTAGGATAAATACAAACTACTCGAATAGTCGAGTAGAATTCTTACATGGAGTAATCTCCATAGTTGATCAGTTTGGATGAATCCCGTCGGACTACCTAGATAGAAAAACTTTGTAGAGATATCCATAAACTATTCGAGCAAGCGAGTAGGGTGTCCAGACCAAGGAATGGAGTAATTTCTAAGATAGATCTGTTAGAATGAACCCCGTCGGGTTACCCAAGACAAAACCATCTTAAAAATATCCAAGACCTACTCGAGCCAGCGAGTAGGGTGTCTATCATATAGACAGGAGTAACTACTAAGATTGACCAGTTAGGGTGAATCCCGTCGAGTTACCCAGTAGGACAAATTTTAGTAGTATAAAAAACATACTCGAGCGAGCGAGTAGTTTTGCCTTTAACACAAGGCTGGAGTTCCTTTTAGTTGACCTGTTAGGATGAACTCCGTCGAGTTACCCAAGTTTGACAAACTAGTAAAGGTATCCATTGACCTTCTCGAGCCAGCGAGAGAGTTGTGTCCTTATATTGAGGAAAAGGATGTGGCTTGTATAGTCATCCCGATGGAAAGACTGTGTAAGCTATCCTGGTCAGGTTATCCAGATCGGTATGAATCTGTGGAGATTACCCTGGTTGGAAAAACCTATCAGAGAATAGTCCAATATGATGCAGCCAGGTTGAAAACTACCTTTAATGTAGTCAAACGGTTAATTGAAACCCTTTATTAAAGAGATCAACTGACAGCACCATGTAGGTTGGATCAAGGATAAAATCTGCGCAAGTGCTCGATGTTCCAGGAATTGGGTACCTCATTACCGTCTGCATCGGTAATTCTGTATGATCCGGGTCTTGTAACCTTAGATACGATAAAAGGTCCCTCCCATCTGAAATTTAACTTGTGCAATCCTGTTAAATCTTGGATCCTTCATAGGACTAGATCACCTATACTAAAAGACCTTTGTTGTACATTGCGATCATGATAGCGTCTGACTCCTTTAAGATATCTAGCCGATTGGGTCAAAGCATTGATCTTGGCTTCTTCGACTGAATCCAACTCAAGTTGTCGAGCTTCATCTGCTTCTCCTTCTTGATAGGCTTATACTCTTGGAGATTTCCACATGATATCTGCGGGTAGTATGGCCTCTGACCTATAGGTGAGGAAGAAGAGAGATTGTCCAGTTGCTTTGCTAGGCTGTGTTCGCAGCCCCCAGACCACATGGGGTAGTTCTTGGATCCACTTGCCACCTTTCTTAGAGTTGGCGTCGTAGAGTCTCTTTTTCAAGCCGTCGAGTACTAAGCCATTGATGCGTTCCACTTGACCATTTGCTCGAGGATGAGCCATTGAAGCATACTTGACCTCTATGCAAGAATTATCGCTGAAATCCCAGAAAGACTGCGATGTAAAGTCTAAGCCCAGATCTGTGATGATGGTGTGAGGAAATCCAAAACGGTGTATGATATTAGAGATGAAATCCACTACTCTATCTGATGAGATCTTGACAATGGACTTGTACTCGATCCACTTGGTAAACTTGTCAACTGCTACCAGCACATGATTGAATCCTCCTGGAGCTATAGTTAAAGGTCCGATCATGTCCAGACTCCAATAGGAGAATGGCCATGATGGAGGGATTGTTATCAGATTGTGTGCTGGAACGTGAGTCTTTTTGCCGAAGAATTGGCAGCCAGGGCATCGTCTGACAAGGTCTTCTGCATCCGATACAGCTATTGGCCAGAAGAACCCTAATCTGTAAGCCTTGCCGACTAGTGTCCGTGACGCGGCATGATTGCCACAGACTCCTTCATGTATCTCCCAGAGGATGTCTTTGCCTTCTTCAAGGGTAACACATTTCATGAGGATGCCAGAGGTAGAGCGCTTATACAGGTTGTCGCCAACGAGAACGAAACCCTTGCTTCACCTGATAATGCGGGCGGCTTCAGCGTTCTTGGCATCAACATGTGGTGGAAGCTTGAACTCCTTAATGAAGTCAACGAACTGAGTCCGCCAGTCTTCTTCGATCATCAACACTTCTCTAACTGTGGCTGGGGCCTTCATGTCAGTAGCTTGTTGGCTTTGTACCTTGACTAATGGATGGTGAAGTTCATGAACAAAGACTCCAGGTGGAGCAGCTGCTCAAGTAGATCCAAGTTTGGATAGGACATCAGCTCCCACGTTGTTGTCACGGTCTACGTGGTGGATTTCCAATCCTGAGAATTTGTTCTCGAGCTTTGTTGACGGTCGTTAAGTGGGAAATGTGACCGTTAACTATACTCATAAAAGAAGGAAAACTTTACCTCTTACTCACATATTTGTATCACTAACCTAGCTCCACAGTTGTTTTCGAAGATTTATGTTTTCAGGAGCAAAAGTCTGGAATAAGAAGAAAACACGAAGAATACGCAGACGAAGTCACAGAAGATCACGTCCTGCATAACACATGCAAAAGAGGCCCACCTAACAGACCAAACCGACCAACTGGACCCCGGCACCGACACACCAACACCAGGGCCCACCAGTCAGTCACCCAGAGGAAGGCGGTGGCTAGAACCACCAAAGGGGGGCCGGCCGAACCTGCCCTGGCGACGGTCCAGGTGCATTTTGGCGGGAAACTTCCTCTGACCTCCTGAAGTCGGTGGCCAATGTTTCCATACAAGGAGATGGCGGGAACCGACCTCAAGGAGCTATAAAAGGGGCCTCCCACCACTCTCACCACACACACCACTTAAAGGCCTCTCTCTCACACTCTCTTGTGACTTGTACTCCTTAGGGTAGTGGCACTAGGCTAGTACTTCATCTCTTTAGCGAATCCAGTCGTCCTCGATGTCGGCGAGCAATCCTCGGCCTCTGGTATGGCTTTGTATTCCGACTTTCGTTATGCTATTCATATTGAGTTTGTTCTTGGTTATCTTGCTATGTTCATAGCTTGCTTAGCCTTGATCTATGCTTCATCAAGTTATACTAGTTGCTTGCTTAGACCAGAAGATCTGGGTAATCATATCGGTTCGTTGTGCTTTCGGGCTTACCTTAGCATCTTACCTATCCATCCGAAGGGTGGGGGACCCGGGGGTGCTAGGGTAGTGACCTCATATGCGGGCATGGTGCCCGAGTATGCGCAATCCTTCAGATATGACGGTACTCCATGGTGTGACTGGGGTAGACCGCAGGTGGTGACAGCCCTGTCGGTCCGCCGGGAAGCTGCTTCTCAGTTAGCGTACTCCCTGACGTTCGGGTATCGTGTAGGAGTTCATGCAAAGATGAAACGGGACTGGATGTTCTCCAATGCGGGCCATTCTCCCCGATGTCCTTAATTTCCTAGCACCTGCAGCTCTAAGCCTGTGGCTAACATAACTTATCTGCTAATATGAATAGTATACCAGGATCTGTGCCTATGCTCCCACTAACCTTAGGTGTGCTTGTTTATTCTTTATTCATGAGAGTTGGCTGTTCTGTGTGTGTCACATTACCCCTGATTATCCTTTTTTTTATCACTTACCCCTGTGTAGTCAGTAGTCTGCACCTTACTTCATAAGTGTCATGGTTATGGAACTAGTAAATATCTTTACACAACTCAGCCATCGCTTGGGAAAATATAAATAACGATACCCTGAATACTTCCGGGTGAAATGCTACAACGGTATATCCGTGCTCTTGCGGATCTTTCTGTAAATGTTAAGACATACCAACATGGCATTTTCGTGGTGGCGTTGCTAGGAATAAACCCCTCCTAGTGGCGATGCTAAGAAATGCCAACAAGCATTTCTGGCGCCGTTGCCGGGGATGGCACTAGGTGTAAAGATTTTACTAAGCACATAAACATGGCAATATGAGTAAGAGGTAGCTACTGCTTATACAGGCTAATGTGTTTATCTTTTTGTTTTCTCCTGATTGGATGAAAACAGGGTAGCGTATGTCTGGTTTCTCCTTGCCGACAAATTTCATTGAAAATCCCGAGAAGCTCGTGAGAAGGGTCCGACCTCGCGTCGTCCCTCCTCCTTTCTTGCAGTCGACAAGCGAGCCAGCTTCCCAAGCACCATCAACAATCACCGAACCCATGGCTGAGAAGACTCTTCGTGACTTCTCCGTCCCCTCAGCTGCCAATGTGGCAACTAGACCCAACATTGATGTTGGGGACATGAACTTTGAGCTGAAGTCCAGCCTCATAAACATGGTGCAGGCTAGCCCATTCTGTGGCAAGCCGAATGAGGATGCCAACGCCCATCTCCAGAACTTTCTGCAGCATTGCAAGACCGTAACTATACAGGGCATTACAG
This sequence comes from Panicum virgatum, assembly GCF_016808335.1. Lineage (NCBI taxonomy): Eukaryota > Viridiplantae > Streptophyta > Magnoliopsida > Poales > Poaceae > Panicum > Panicum virgatum. The sequence goes on from NC_053145.1 coordinate 14,478,974, forward strand.
CTGACGCCATCAGGCTCCGCCTATTTCCTTTCTCCCTCCTAGGGAAAGAGAAATAGTGGTTTTATCAGAATAAGGAAGCTGTCAGCACATGGGACAAGTGTTCCATGGCGTTCCTCGCCAAATTCTTTCCGTTGGGCAAAACAAATGCCCTGCGTGGAAGAATTACGAGTTTCCAGCAGACAGGGATGGAATCCATCCCAGAAGCTTGGGAGAGACTCCAAGAATACATACTCGCCTGTCCTCATCATGGGATGGACGAGTGGCTCGTGCTTCAAAGCTTCTACAATGGGCTAATGACAACATCCAGAGCCCATCTCGATGCTGTTGCTGGAGGAGCCTATCTCGACCTTACAATTGCCAAGGCCACGAACTTGATTGAAAATATGGTCTCCAACCAGGGCTGGAATGAGGAGCGTTTGTCAGACCTGGGGCAGCGGGACTCCTTATAGGCATAGAATGTTCTAGAGTAAGGGATAGCTCATGGATGTACCTTACCTCTCTTGTAACTACCCGAATAGGCGTAGGACTAGCTGCAGTACAAAGGAAACTACCTGATCGTGTTGTAGTAGGACTCCAACTGTACTCAGCTAGGACTTTCCATGTAAACCTGTCCCCCCGGATATATAAGGGCGGGTAGGTACCCCCTCAAAACACTTCAACACCTAAGGCAATACAAACCACCACACAGGACGTAGGGTATTATGCAACTCGCGGCCCGAACCTGTCTAAATCTTTGTGTTCCTTGCACCATCGAGTTCCAGAGCCGTTGATCCCTACCCACAAACCCTACTGCTAAGGACATCCCTGAGCAGGCTTGGCGGTAAACACTAACAGCTGGCACGCCAGGTAGGGGACTCGGCGAGTTCGATGGCCACCTTTGCTTTCAGCACCATGGCGCCTCCTCAAGGCGCCGCCTTCGTCTTCGTCTCATGGGTCTGCGTCGCCTATAGTTCGGGCGGCTTCGATAGCCACCTAACCAACTCACCCGCACTGAAGATCATCAGGTCAGAAGACTCCAACAAACTCGCCAGATCTAACGATCACAGCATCAAGTTGCTTCCCGACCTCGCCAAGGAGATCGAGGCAAAACTCGAAGATAACTCGAGTTCTACTCGGACTCAGACTAACCCCAAACCAAAACCTACTCGGGTTGGGACTCTTCTTCCTCAACACATCTTCGGTCTGTTCAATTCATCATCTACTTATAGACAGATGATCAGATCCATCTATGAAAATAGCTTGGATCATCCACGTCGAAAACCACTCCGGCACCGCTAGCCGGGTGGCACCCATTTTTGACATATACCTAGATCCCATCGAGTCTCCTCAAGACAACCTGGATTTCATCACCAATGCACTGGCAAAGATGCAACTCAAATCTTGCCAAAGCCATACCCTCGCGGAAATACTCGACGACCTTCGAGAAGTTGCCAGCATTGATGACCTTCCGTTCCAACACGGTACTCCCCTCGCAACCGAGAAGGAAACTGGGTCCGGAGAGACCGTCCTAGCTGATTATGACTCAGACCTGGAAAGCTTTTCTCCCGAACGTTTGGTTCCAGTGATCATCCAACAACCTGAAGCTAGTCAGCAAGATCCAAACGAAGCCTTGGATCATATTTCAGCAGACAATCTGACCCAAGACGCTCCACAAGATGAAGATGAAGCTACTCGCACAGTCCACAGGGTAAGAAATCAACGTAAAGAGGAGCGCATGGTTCATGCAGTCGAACGTGCTCGTCTTCCTCCATGCAACCTAAACAACGAATTCAACAATGTTACAGACCCTGTCTTTAGAACGCCAATCGACGCGATGACAGAAGCAACCCTGCGACTCATGCAGATGACTCAAAACCCGGAGATGGAGCGTGTCATACCCCTTGCCAAGAACGCAGTTGAACAACTCGAGAGACAAAACTCGTTGTCCTCACTCCATGGTATACGGTCGAGGGCCACCGCAACAGTCATACCTCAGGCAAGTCGCACTCCTGGAGGCCATCATCGCCAACAACAGTTGGAGCAGCAAAATCAAAGAAACTAGGAGGATCAGGAAGTTGCAAGTAACCATCGACCCAGGGGTGGCCAACCACTGGCAAACCAAGCTCCTAGGCCTCAGCCAAATCACAATAACAACAACCGTGGGCACAACAGGGAGGAAGTAGCCGATTCCATAGTGGACGCACGGGATATTATCAACGCAAGACGCAGATCGCAGCTTGCAGACAACTCCGACCGCTTCCAAGCCCTTAGCAGAGTCTTCGACAATGCCGAGTACTCGAAGGATTTCAAGCCCACAAACATACAAAAGTACGATGGTAAGCCAGACCCTGCCCAATGGTTACGTTTATACTCGACCGCTTTTAGTATTGTAGAGGGAGAAACTAACACCAAGGTCCTCTACTTCCCGATGGCCCTGGAGCTCGCTCCCCTCACGTGGCTCGAAAGCTTGGCGCGTGAGTCCATACACTCGTGGGGTGATCTCAAGAAGGCCTTCATCGACAACTTCCAGGGGTCGCTACATCGAGTAGCTACTCGACCATCCCTATCCATATGCAAGCAGGAGCAAGGCGAGACGATCAGATCCTACGTCAAGCGCTTTTTCGACACAAGAGCCACCATCCCCAACGTCGCTAATGACGACGTCATTGACTACTTCCAGAGCAGCATCACCGTCCAATCTCTATACCATGACTTTGGGCGAATCGCCCCAAAACGGTAGTGGAGCTACGAGACATGATGCAACACTGTGCGGACGAAGAAGAGCAAGAACGCAGTCGCTTCCCACGCCGTAACAATGACAACAACGGGAAGCGCCACAACGACCGTGGAGTGCCTAGCAACCAGCGGGATCCTGCGCGTAAACGCAAGCCTGATGACACTGTCGGCACTATGGATCGCACCCCGCGTAGTAAAAAGGGCGACAAGCCACAGGACCAGTTCGACAAGATTCTTCACAACAAGAGATGTCCAATCCACCCAAAGAGCAACCACTCGATGTGGGAGTGCACGATCCTACGCAAACCCTTCCAGTCGGCACCTGCAGTCGCTCCTAAGAAAGAACAGGACAAATATGATGAAGACGATAAGAAAGACCATGAGGGTTTCCAACAGCAACAAAATGTCGTTAACGTCATATTCGGAGGAGATCCCAGCTTCTCCAAGCGAGCCCAGAAGCTCCTTCTCATAGAGATCCTTTCAGTCAAACCAGCAATTCTGAGGCCACTGAAATACAGCGAGGTCCCCATTACCTTCTCCGGGGAAGATCAATGGACCAGCTTCTCTGAACCTGGAAAGTTCCCGCTGGTGCTCGACCCAGTCGTCCAAGGCTCCAAGCTTACTCGAGTGCTCATCGACGGCGGAAGTGGGCTCAACTTGATCTTTGCAAGCACATTGGCAAAAATGGGCCTCAACTACATGAGTTTGCTCACTCCAAGCAAGGCCCCATTCTACGGCATTGTCCCCGGGAACTCCTCTACACCGATTGGCTCGGTTACTCTCCCAGTCACATTTGGTACAGAACAGAACTTTCGGACAGAGTATATCAAATTCGAAGTAGCCGACTTCGAATCTTCCTACCATGCTATCTTGGGAAGACCAGCACTAGCCAAGTTCATGGCAGTACCACATTACATCTACCTGCTCCTCAAGATGCCAGGCAACACAGTAGTACTTTCATTACATGGAGACCTCCTCAAGTCCATCGAGTGCGACAAGGAAGCAATAGATCATGCTGCCACAATCCAGGTCCCTAGTTCTGTCAGTGAGATACTTGCTGCTACCAAGGAACTCTCCCTCAAGGAGTCAATGCCTTCCAAGAAACTAAGCCAGTCATCGGTTAAACCTACTGGTGACGTGGGCACCAAGACGATATAGCTACAAGAGGGTGACGACTCCAAAACCGCCATCATTGGAGCAGGACTGGGCGACAAATAGGAACTCGAGCTCGTCAACTTTCTTAGGGCCAACCGAGACGTATTCGCGTGGAAACAACCAGATATGCCAGTGGTGCCCAAGAAGTTGATCGAGCATGCCTTGAAGGTCGATCCTAAAGCTACCCCAAAAAAGTTGTGGTTGCGGCATTTTTCACCGGACAAGCGAGAAGCCATCAAGAAAGAGCTGGCGAAACTACTCGCAGTTGGGTTTATCAAGGAAGTCTGCCATTCTGAATGGTTGGCTAACCCTGTGCTCGTCCAGAAGAAAAACATCAATGAGTGGAGGATGTGCGTCGACTACACCGATCTAAACAAGCATTGCCCAAAGTATCCTTTCGGGCTACCACGTATCGATCAAGTAATCGACTCTACAGTAGGATGTGTCCTGCTATCCTTCCTCGACTGCTACTCAGGGTATCATTAGATTGCCCTGAAAGAAGAAGACCAAATCAAGACGGCTTTCATCACCCCTTACGGGGCATACGCCTACAAGGCCATGTCCTTCGGGTTGAAGAACGCTGGCGCTACCTACCAGTATGCGATACAGCTATGCTTCGCTGACCAGCTACATCGCAATTGTTGGCATTTCTTAGCATAATCACTAGGAATGGTTAGTCCTCGGCAACAGCGCCAGAAATGCTTGTTGGCGATCCTTGGTGAAATCACTAGAAATGAGGGCGCCGAACCCATCCTAGCAACTGCACCCAAGGGGTGCCACTCTCGTGGTATAATCAATACGATTACAGAAGGATCCACAAGTGCACGGATATACCATTGTAGCATTTCACCCAGAGAGTAAGGGTATCGTCATTTATTTGTGTCCCAAAGAACGGCAGTGGCAAATGTATTGTACTTAACATTAACCATGACATTGTGCCTCAAGTAATAGGCAATGCTCTAACAGGGGTAAGTCCAAGTAAAGAATAAGCAAGGGTAATGCGACACATCACACATCCACACTCCAAGAGGAAGGAATAAAAGAGAGAAACAATGAAAGAAAGGAACTACTCTACGTTAAGTCAGCTGGAGCTTAGGATAGGTTAGGTGTCCTAGTGCTTCTATCCAGGAAAATGGGATAGCGGGGAGAAGGTCCCGCACTGGAGTACATCCAGTCCCGTTACCTCTTTGCATGAACTCCTACACCGAACCCGAACGTCGGGGAGTACGCTAAACGCAACACCGCTGTTACGCCGGACGGACAGGTCTGTCACCACCTACCGTCTACCCCAGTCACACCGTGGAGCACGATCATATCCGAAGGGTCCCGCATACCCGAGCACCACGCTTGTGTATTAAGTCACTACTCTAGTGCCCCCAGGTCTCCCACCCTTCGGATGGACAAGTAAAACACTAGAGCAAGCCCAAAAGCACATCGAACCTCTATCCATACCTGGATTATCTGGCCTAACCAAGACCTTAGCATAACTCATGAACAAACTAAGCATGGATTGATAAACTATCAAGATAGTAAAGCAACCATGGCATAACTCTATATTATGAATAGAAGTCTGACAAATTAGATGCAAAGCTATACCGGGAGCCGAGGATTGCTCAACGACCCCGAGGACGACTTGCTCGCTAAAGAAGAACTAGCCTAGCTCCACTACCTAGCTAAGAGAGAAAGAGAGAGGAGAGCCTTCTTGGAATGGTGGAAATGAAGTGTGTGTGTGTGTGTGTGTGTGCGTTGAGGGGGGTGGAGAGAGGCCCTATTTATAGCTCTAGAGGTCGGTTTTCCGCCAACGCACATATGGAAGGTGATCAGGTTCCTTGGCAGCTACTCCTCCTCGAAGTGCACCTGGACAGGAACCAGGCCAGGTTCGGCCGACCCAGGGGGTCGGCCGACCCCACCTGGCAGCCCCTCGGCCTAATCCTTTGCTGAGTGGTTGATTCGTTGGATCTTATCCTTATCCTCTAGTGCATCTTGCGTGGAGGCCTCGTTTCCTCTGACATGTGGGCCCTCTTTGTAAGGGTGTGACGCCGGATGCGATATTCTACGTAGTTGTATGGCGTACGCTGCGTGTTTTCATCTTATTCCGCTCCTGCTCATCTAAAATGTACAAAACTCAAAAACAACTGTGGAGCAAGGTTAGTGATACAAATATGCGAGTAAGACATGTAGTTTTCCTTGATTATTGAGTATAGTTGACGGTTGAAAATGACACTTAAGCACCATCAACAACTCCCCCAAGCTAGCCCTTTGCTCGTCCCGAGCAAAGTTTTAGACTTAGGTTGTTGATCAGGAGTTGCTACAATGTTGCATTCCTGACTTATGCCCAAGGCACAGCCGAGTGTTCTTACTTTTATTCTGAATAAGTTGGCCTTGTTCGCGCCTTTTTACCTTACTCCTATGGGGCTTATAGCATCATCCTCATCTTTGGCGGTTGAAGGTCAGAATAGCTTGTAGAGTACCACTTACCACTCCTTTGTTCAACCGTCAATCCGGAGGTTTTATAAAGTTTTTGAAAAGAAATTTGTAAGTTCCGTCTATGGATGCCCCAGCCACTATCAAGGACGTCCAGAAGCTTACAGGTTGCATGGCAGCTCTAAATCGATTCTTGTCTAGGCTTGGCGAATGGGGCTTACCCTTCTTCAAGCTCCTAAAGCGACAGGATAAATTCGAGTGGACTACAGAAGCCGCGGAAGCACTCGAGAACCTCAAGCATCATCTCCAGTCACCGCCGATTCTAACAGCTCCACTACCTGGCGAGGAACTGCTCCTCTACATCGCGGTGACTACTCATGTAGTCAGCCGGCGATAGTAATCGAACGCTCAGAGGAAGGCCACGCTTACGGCGTTCAGAGACCAGTCTACTTCATTAGTGAAGTACTCTCTGAATCAAAGGTTAGATATCCATCAATTCAGAAACTTTTGTACGGAATTCTAATCACCTCCAGAAAGCTTCGACATTACTTCGACGAATACAAGATCTCAGTAATTACTGACTTCCCATTGGGGGATATACTCCACAATCGGGATGCCACTAGACGAATCTCAAAGTGGGCAGTTGAACTGGGAGCCTTGGAAATCAACTTCAAGCCAAGAACAGCAATCAAGTCACATGCACTAGTCGACTTCTTAGCTGAATGGCAGGAAAATCAAATTCCAGCACCTCATAACATTCCAGAGCATTGGGTAATGTACTTTGATGGCTCACTCAAGCTCGACGGAGGCGGTGCGGGAGTTTTGTTCATCTCCCCCAAGGGAGAGCAATTGAAGTATGTGTTCCAAATCTTGTTCAAGGTCTCCAACAATGAAGCTGAATACGAGGCACTGCTACACGGCCTTTGACTAGCAGTGTCTCTCGGCATCAAGCGACTACTTGTTTACGGCAATTCTCTACTCGTTGTACAGCAAGTCAATAAAGAATGGGACATCAACAAGGATATAATGGACGCATACGTTGAAGAAATCAGAAAGCTCAAAAACAAGTTCTCAGGGTTGGAAATCCACCACGTAGACCGTGACAACAATGTGGGAGCCGACGTTCTCTCCAAGCTTGGATCTACTCGAGCAGCTGTTCCATTAGGAGTTTTCGTCCATGAACTTCATCACCCATTAGTCAAGGTACAAAGCCAACAAGCCACTGACATGGAGGCCTCGACCACAGTCAGAGAAGTACTGATGATTGAAGAAGATTGGCGGACTCAGTTTATCGACTTCATCAAGGAGTTCAAGCTTCCACCACATGTTGATCCTAAAAGAGCTAAAGCTGCCCGCATCATCAGGCATAGCAAGGGTTTCATCCTAGTCGGCGACAACCTATACAAGCGCTCTGCTTCTGGCATCCTCATGAAGTGCGTTATCCTTGAAGAAGGCAAATACATCCTCAGAGAGGTACACGAAGGAGTTTGTGGCAACCACGCCGCATCAAGGACACTAGTCGGCAAGGCCTATAGGTCAGGATTTTCTGGCCAACAGCCGTGTCAGACGCAGAAGACCTTGTCAGACGATGCCCTGGCTGCCAATTCTTCAGCAAAAAGACTCACATCCCAGCACACAATTTGATAACAATTCCTCCATCATGGCCGTTTGCCTGTTGGAGTCTGGACATGATTGGACCATTAACCGTAGCTCTAGGAGGATTCAATCATGTGCTGGTAGCAGTCGACATGTTCACCAAGTGGATCGAGTACAAGCCCATTGTCAAGATCTCATCTGATAGAGCAGTGGATTTCATCTCTAACATTATCCGCCGATTTGGCTTTTCTCACACCATTATTACGGATCTTGGCTCTAATTTCAAGTCACAATCTTTTTGGGATTTCTGTGAAAACTCCTGTATCGAGATCAAATATGCTTCAGTAGCTCATCCTCGGGCAAACGGTCAAGTAGAGCGCATCAATGGTTTAGTACTCGACAGCTTGAAGAAAAGACTCTATGACGCCAACACCAAGAAAGGTGGCAAGTGGATTCAAGAATTACCCCATCTAGTCTGGGGGCTGCGAACACGGCCTAGCAAAGCAACTGGACAATCTCCTTTTTTTCCTCACTTACGGGTCAGAGGCTATACTGCCTGCAGATATCATGTGGGGATCTCCAAGAGTAGAAGCCTATCAAGAAGGAGAAGCAAATGAAGCTCGACAACTTGAATTAGATTCAGTCGAAGAGGCCAGAGTCAATGCTTTAACTCAATCGGCATGATATCTTCAAGGAGTCAGGCGCTATCATGATCGCAATGCTCAGCAAAGATCTTTCAACGTTGGAGATCTAGTACTTCTAAGGATCCAAGATGAGACGGGACTGCACAAGTTAAAATCCAGATGGGAAGGTCCTTTCATCGTAACCAAGGATACAAGACCAGGATCATACAGAATCACAGATGCAGATGGCAATGAGGTGCCAAATTCCTGGAATATTGAGCACATGCGCAAGTTCTATCCTTGATCCAAGCAACATGGTGATGTCAGTTGGTTTCTTTAATAAAGCAAGGGTTTTTTTATCAGCTCATTGACTACATTAAAGGCAGTTTTTCAATCTGACAGCATCACTTGTTTAGGATAGCTTACACGGTTTTCCATCAGGATAACTACACAAGCCACATCCTTGTCCTTAATATAAGGGCACAACCTACTCGCCTAGCTCGAGAAGGTGTATGGATACCTGCACTAGTTGTAATTAGGTCATTTTGGTTCGGGAGTAACTTACTGACGGGGCAAGAGGGGGGGTGAGCTTCAATGGTCCCTGCGCTACGAGGCTTGGTCTGTGTTATTGTTGTCAGTCAAAACCCACCGGCGAGCAGCGACGGGCAACACGAAGAGTCAGGAGGTTGCTGGGGCGCTGGCAGGCACTGCTCCCTCGTCGACGGCCCGCAATTCCGTCACGCGCCCGGAGGATGTGTGAAAGCCGGGCGTGCCACCTGACCTATACCCGATCAGGAAGGTGTAGACGTGCTCCGAACAGTTTCCTGCATACAAAGACAAGTGTAAATGTAAGTCCGAGCCATGGTCGGCTCCCCGGGATGACTCTTGCATCGGCTTTAAAGAGCCGATCGAGTCCCGGTGTCAGATTGGATCTGTCGCATCCAGATATTGATGAATAAAGAAAATAAATATAAAGCTGCTTCAATTAAATCTAACTGATCTAATCCACGATGGTAACAGCTTCACTGCTAGATCGGAACATCCTACACGTGACTAGGCCTAATGAACATAACAGACAACTAAACCACAACCCAAAACAGAGGCCTAAGAACTAGCAAGAGCCGATTCCCGGAACAATCCCTATCTGGGCTAAGATAAAGCATCTATTACACCACCGGATCATCCAATCCGTTTGCAAGGCCTAACCTAGTAGATATTACGCCAACTCTTAAGATAAGAGCAAACCATAACAGATCAAATCTACTAGACATAAAAGAAGCAGGGTGTTGCCTCTGTGCAACTAATTCTATGCGACAAGAACTAGCATGAGATTGAAATGTGACTGCACAGAGACAACATGATATTCGTAGATGATAAGCAACGAAGCACAACAGATCTACTAAAAGCCATGCTACGAACATCAAGATAACTAGTACTACTCGCCATCAAAAATGCTTCAGTACGAGTAATACCAAGGTAAAAGCAAGAACAATACTGCCCTGATCGCAAGGAGCGATCAGGGCAGCATGGCACTTACTTGGATGAAACCCTAGGATTAGGGGTGGCGATGCGCCGAGAGTTGTTGTTTGCGAGACGTGATAATGCTCTCTTTCATGAATAACAAAGGATACATATTTATAGTCCGGAGACTTGGGAAACAATCTAAACTAATCTTGTCCCGATCGGACTCTATCTCTAACCTTGAACTAAATCTAAAGATACATGGCCCATGTGGCCCAGATGCTCACGCAGGAGCCGATTTACAAGTCTTCTTCAGTCTTCTGCTTTAAGCCCATCTTGATTTCGGCCCATAAATTAATCCTGTTAATTTATGGCGATAACACATGCCCCCTGGTTTTGGCAATGATAGTTACAAAACCAATCCGTCGCTTCATCTTCCCGTTAATGCTCATTAAACACACTGTAACCACCAAGGAAGACGCAATGTCTCTGCAACTGGCTCCTCGTAGAATGTGAAACTGCCGATCCGCCTCCCATCCTTTACTATTTAACTTCACCCCGAATCGGCTCTTCTACACAGCAAAACTCCTTCTTCCTCCCACAGCTAGTAGCGCAGAAACCCCAATCCTCCAGGACCAGCAATGGCGATTTCTTCCTCCTCTGACTCCAACTCCTTCGGAGACTCTCCTTCTTCTTCCTCTTCCCCTTCTTCTTCCCCCCTTCCTGCTTCTTCCATCGACTCCATCCCAGAAAGTCGGGAGCCGACGCCAGAGTGGGACCCAACCGCAGCGTACGAAGCGCTGGCTCCTCTGCACTGGGATGCAGAGGAGTTCGACTTCGGGGTCGCCTCCGAGGAGGACGAGCCCGAAGCTGAAGGAGAAGACCTCCGGCTCCTGTTCCAAGAGGAGTCGGAGAAGGACGAGGAAGAAGACCCCTCTTCGGAAGGAGTCGACTCTTCCTCAGAAGAGGAGATCGCCTCCCCCTCCGATGACGACGAGCCGATGAGCGGAAAGCCCTTCCGGTTCCTCGGGTCCTCCGAGGAGGACAGCGAGGAGGAGAACAACGGCGACGGCAACGGCTGGAGCGACTCCGGGTCTGAAGGCGGCAGCAGCGCCTTCAGTAGCGACGACGACGGCGACGGCAGCGACGACGGCAGCGGGGATGTGCCGGCCCGAAGCCCCAAGCGTCGTAGGTACTAGGTACCTACGAACAGTAGGAGTATCGTAGGGGTAGGATCACAAAGCCGAAGGATCGATTCCTTTGTAAAAATCGGCTTTTCTTGTAATGAACTTCTCATTAACGAAATCAACTCCCCTAAATTATGTATGTCTGATATTGGCTTTCCCAAAAGCCGATGGCAACGCATCAGGCTTCCATAAATATCCAAGAGCCGACGAAATTCAAACCAGAAGCAACCCGCACAGGAATAGAGTAACACTTCCAACTTGAAACGAACTCTTGAATCCGAGCACAATTCGAACACCAAGCTCTACAAATCCGAGCAATAACTCCCCAAGCAGCTGGAACTCGAATCAGAATCTCCAGCAATCAAACCCTAAGTCAACAGATCTAACCATGGCAGATTCTGCAGCTCAAACGACAAGCTCTGTAATCAACGATGCGGCAATCCACGGCCTGAAGGTAATATTCGGCCTAATCCTTTAGTTTTCTTCAGCTTATTAAGCTTCTGAAACTAAAATTCTGAAACATGACACCATACGTATGCTTCTGAATCTCTGAACTTCAGGTGTCAAACATCCTTCTGCCGCATCCCTCCGATCCAAAATATTTCTGTCTTGGCCCACAAACCAATGAAACCCCCATAGATTTGATCTCTTGTGAAGCAAATAGGATCCCTTTCGTGAGTCAAAACATCGACCTGAACCTCTGGGCCGACTGCTTAAGAGCCTGGCCTAATCCACCTGAGAGCTGGATTACATAGTACAACAGAGTAGCAAAAGCCTACATGCCCTTGTGGCAAGATTTGAACATAGCCGATGCACTTAGCCTATCACTATCACCCCTTGACAAAGATGAAAATCTTCTGAAAACCATCGGCTATTTCTGGTCTGATGCTCTGAATTGTTTCCTTTTTGGTCATGGACCCATGACCCCTACTCTGCTAGACATCACCATGATCACTGGACTAGACATTAGCTCTCCTAATCTTGCTGCTCACAAAATGGCAGAAGTCCCCTTTAAACTTTCTTCCAAAGTCAACTGCACAAACTGGGGTACTTACATGAGTCAGCACATGAAAACAAAAGGTCCAGTGACTGAGAAGGAACACACAGCCTTCTTAAATCTTTGGCTAGAGCACTTCATCTTCTGTGGCCCTTCCTTAGCTCCAACTAAGAACTATCTCCCCTTGGCCTACCACCTGGCCCATGGTAATCACACCGGCCTAGGCAAACTCTTCCTTGGAGAAATTTACAGATATCTCCATTTGATGACATCTAACTTGCTTAATAAAAAGAAACTGAGAACTGGAGGCCCTTGGTGGTTCATTCAGTTGTGGGCACAACTGTACTTCCAACATCATATTCCCAACTAGCAAGGCCTGACCAAGAACTCTTTCCCCGATGAAAGTGGCAAACCAATCAGATGTACTAGTTATGGCCAAGCTTTGTTCAGTCTCCCTGGCAGTAAACTGAATTCAACAGATGCAGCAAAGTGGTTTAGAGTCTTCTACAAAGGACTAGACAATCCTCTCTACTTCCCGTTTACTGAATCTGAATCCTTTGAGAACCCAACTGCCTTCAGATTAGATAACTTTGCCGATGACGATAGCACTCGGCATCTATATTCTTTGATGATTCGACCCGGTTTCCTTCCTGTTGGCATCAGCACTTCTAACAGAATTATCAAGCCAGGTTATGAATCTTACCAACCAGTTATAGTAGCTCGGCAATTTGGCCTAGGACAGGTCCCTCCCCAATTCCATATTCACCACTTGGTGGAGAGCAGAGCTGATCTGCCTGATGATCTCACCAGCTCGAGATGCTACAACATGTTTGACAATCTCCACATTCCAATACCAGCTTCTCTCTACTCAAGTCCTTAATCTTGCTTCTTGATTGATTGAATGAACATGTGAAAGATGAAGCTGAAGGTGGCTCTTGACTATAGTATGAGTGTTTGGATGTTGCCTGGTGTCAAGAGTGGCAAAATGACCCATTGGAGGGGTATATATAGGCAGCTCACACGAATAGAGCCGTTGGAGAAAAGCTGCCAGAAAACTGCGTAGCGCCGGTTAATCCGATGATCCTCCAATAGCCAGCGTCGGTTTAACCGATGAATGTAAACTGCCCCTTCTGAAAACTAGCCGTTACAACTTGGGCAGATTAACCGACGTATCATCGGTTTAACCGGTGAGTGTAAGTTGTCCACTGATCAACTGAAAAACCAAGTCTCTGGACAACTGCACCGACGTTAACTCAAAACCATCGTCGGTTTAACCGGTGAGTACAACTTCAGAAATCCCTGGAAAAACCATCTCACTGGTCAATTGCACCGCGGTCTCAATTCAAACATCGTCGGTTTAACCGGTGTATACAACCTTGAAATACCCTGGAAAAACCAACTCTGGACTAATGCACCGATGTTCAATTCAAACGCGTCGGTTTAACCGGTGAATTGACTTGTCCAGACTCTGCTGACTTCGTTTAACCGACGTATAGAAAAATGTGAGCGTCGGTTAAACCGGTGTTAAAGACTTTTTCTGATTTTGCCTTTTCTGTTTTGAGTCTTGAATGAAATCCAAATATTCTTGACATATAAGTTGAGAACCACTTATTTGAACTTCTAGGAACCTGAGTGACCATAGTGTGCATCCATTTTTGATTGACCATGTCCATGCTCAAGTTACTTGGCCTTAACCCCTCTTAATAGTGCGATCACTACAAAACTATAAATCCTATACTAACCTAAGTGTCCTTCTCAACCTTATGACACTTAGGACTAGAAAGATCCTTAGTCTTGACATAAATATGAGTTGAATATCGAGATCGCCTTTTAGAATAATGAAATTGAGGGGCCTCTTTTGACATATGACCAAATGAGCGATAATGATCTATTAAGCTGCACAAACCCATTAGTCACAATAATGGTTGTCATTAATCACCAAAACATACCATGAGGGCCTAGATGCTTACAATCTCCCCCTTTTTGGTGATTAATGACAACACAAAAATAAATAACGAGAGAGCGAGAAAGATAAAACAGGATAAACACAAGCAAACTCGAAAAAGGACCAAAGAGCTCAACGGCTCAAACAAAATCCATAGATATGTCTCAAACCACAGCAAACTCAAGCGACAAATGTACATATCCATGAACTAACACCAAATGTGATACAAAACATCAAGGTCCTGATAACTACGAGCTCTCTCTAACTCTACCCTCCCCCTGACTCTCTCCCCCTTTGGCATCAAAGCACCAAAAAGGCGAGCTACTGATCCGGCTGACGTGGCACGGCAAGGAAGCGGTCCGGGTCGTCATCGTCATCGTCGTCGTCAGACGGTGAACCCTCGGTGACAGATGGGAGCTACTGGTCAGTACTGCCTGCTGGATCTGAACTGACTGGGGGTGTAGCTGTAGTCGAGGCTCTCGTGCTAGCACTGCCTAGGAGAGGATCCGTAGAAGTCGTAATCGGGTCAGCAGAAGAAGTGTCAACGTCTGAAGTCGTGACTGCTGATGCTGCCGGCTGCGTCGACTGTGGAAGCAGGGACTCCTCTCGTGCTCCCCCTGAAAGTAGTGTCTGTAGAACAACGGGGAGAGCGATTGTCGATGGTGAGTCCTGGAAGAGTGTGGTCGCTGGCAGTGGCGAGAAAAACGGACGACCGGCAGACCCAAGAAGTGCTGACATCGAGAACGTGGTCACCGGTGTCGTCGAGAGAGCAGGAGCTGCAGTAGTAACTGGAGGAGGGGCTGGTGTGGCTGCAAGCTGAGGTGCTACAACACCCTGAAGTCCTGGCTGCTGCGGGGCGAGTCCGGTGTGAGAGTAAAGCTGTGAGATCATCCCGAACATCGCCATCATGCCCTGCTGCATCTGCTGGAACTGAGCGTCTGTCCTTTGAGAGACTCTATCAATAAGCCCGACAAAACGTTCCTCGGTCGCAGCCCGCTCTCGGGCGGCCTCCCTCTGTATAGCAGCAAGCTGAGCCTCATGGGCTCTCCTGGCCTCCTCCTGTGCAAGCCGGTCCTCTCTCTGCTGAGTCACGAACTGCTGTAGAAGTGCGGTGAGCTCGGACGGCTGAGACACCTGGGACTCAGAAACTGTAGTAGCAGCGGCTGACTCTGGGGCTGGCTCTCTGGACCCCCCCTGCCTCGTGGTCGTGACTAGCTGGGGCTGCTGCAGGGAAGTACTCGACGTCCTCAGAGGAGTCTGACTCAAGCTCAGACCAGTGTATCTCATCATCTCCTCCGGGAAGCTGGGCCTCGGCAGCTAGCAGTGCCTCATCCTCCTGTGCCACTCGGGCCTGTGCCTCTGGTGACAACTGTGCCATGGCAGCTCTCTCGGCCTGTCTGCCTCTCCTCCGGTCCTGGGGTGCTGTCGGACGGTAAACTGGGAACCGGGGAGCATCGTCGTGACGGTAGGGAGCGCTGATGGGTGACTTTGCTGGCACAATCATAGAACATATATAGCTGATCCAGTGCGCATAGGGAAACTGTCGCACCACACCCATCCCGTCGGTGATCACATCCTCTATCTCAGCCAGAATAAAGTCAACTATGTCAAACGGCTCGTGACTGAGGATGTGTAGAAGCAGGAGCTGCTGCAGTCCTGTAAACCCCTCTGGGTAGCCACTTCTCAGTAGCAAAGTCCTCCGGAGTGCCATGTGTACTGCGTATGCCTCTGGGGTCAGCAGGCTGGGAACTCTGGCGTAGGAGGCAGGGAACGGCTGGCGGAAGCACTGAGAGATCGCCTCGTGAGAAGGTGCAATCCCGCCAATCGTAGCTCTGCGCGGTGGATCTGCGTCTCCGTATACCATCTTGTGCAGGGAGACGTCAACCAAGTCAACTCCGAGAATCCCTGCTAAAGTCGCTCTGGACAGACCAAAAACCTGGCCTCCAAACACGAAGTGTACTGCTCTGCGGTTTGGAGCTATCCAAGCTGTGGCATAGAACACTCTAACCCAGTCCTCTATGTATCTGTTCTGCTCTATCTGGAGTAACCTGGGCAGGCCCCTGAAGTGAGCGAAGTGCTCTCTGACGTCTGCTCCCCCTGCGGCTGTCCTCAATGACACCCAGTCAAGCACTCTGTGCGGGAAGATCCTGTGGCCCCGCCTCTGGTAGGTCTCGTAGAAACTGGCCTGAAGGAGTGTCCAGAACCTACGGTCGACCCTGCTGTCACGGGTCACGGGGAACCAGTCCTCCTCCTGAACACTCCACCTGAGCCTCTTGACCTTCGCCGCATTGGCCTTGGTCAAGTTCTGGAGCAGCACACCTGGCTCCAGACGCACAACAGTGTCCATACGGAACACTGCGCGCTCGGCCTCTAGGGCCTCGGCTCTACGAGCTGCTGCTGCTGCTGCGGACCTGCGAGGCTCCTGTGGCTGGTGACCTCCTCGCGTCCTCGGTCCAGTGCGACGCTCGGTCACTGGCGAAGTCTCTGCTGCTGGGGACGTCTGCCGAGTGCGGCCAGACCGTCGTAGAGTCGGTGACTCATGTGTGCTCCGTCCCTGAGACTTCTCAGACTGCTCTGCCTCTGACTCTGAATCTGCAGCTGTATCTGTCTGATCTGACTCTGCTGCTGCCTCAGTCGTGGCTCTGGTAGCCCTGGCACCTCTAACTCGGCCCATACCTCGGCCTCTGCCCCTGCCCCTGGCTAGCGGATCCCTAATCGCGAACGGGCGAGCACGGCCTGACGCCTGCTCCTCGGCGGCCTTGGCCACCATCTCGGCCCTCTCGGCCTCTCGCTCTGCGCGAGTCCGCTTGTGGACTGGCTTCTCAACAACTACCTCCTTCCCCTTCCTCTTTTCACGACCCATCTCGACTGGCGGTGGCGCGGGTGTGTGGGAACGCAAACGCGGCGTGAAAGTGGTGCGAAGAACGGCTCGGGCAAAACGTCGAGCACCTGGTGAGCGTGGAACGGCTGCGACTGCGGCGTGGGGGTACTGCTGCGTGGATGGCGCGGAGCGCGTGGCAGTGATGCGGTGCGGAGGCGCTAGGTGGTGGCGCGGACTAGCAGTGCTGGTGGCGGCGGTGGCGGCGGTGGCGGCGCGGAGCGGCGCTGGAGCAAGGTGGCGGTGGTGCACAGCGTGGAGCGCGGGCACGCGTGGGCGAGCGGCGGCGAGGGCGGTGCACAGCTGCGTGCGGGGGTGCAAGATGTGGCGGCTGTGGCGTTGCGCAGGCAGCGGCGAGGTGGAACGGCGGCGGCGCGATGGGAAGACGGCGGCGCGTAGCGGATCGAGTCGGGTGGCGGCGTGAAGGGAGAACAGAGAAAGAGAGAATGCGGGCGAGAGGTATATATGACAGGTGGGCCCCGCGTTTTTCTTTAACGCCGGTCGATCCGACGCATAGGGTTTGAACGCCGGTTGATTGCGTCGGTTTAGTTCATCCGAGACTCCTGCAGAAATCCATCTAAATACCGGTTGAACCGACGATATGCCAATTGAACTCGCCGGTTGATTGCTGCTAACACCAGTTGATTGACAGGTCAAAACTGTGTTACGTTCACCGGTTGATCCGATGCTGTCACTTTTGTATACGCCGGTTGAACGCCTGAAACTGACTGAGCTGAGACACTTTAGTAACGCCGGTTAAACCGATGGGTATAGATCCGTTGAGCGTCGGTTTAACCGGTGAAGCCAAAAACCCTTCACTCGGCTCACTCTTCTATGCTAAGTCCAATAGACTTATAAGATTCAACTAAACTCAAGTTAATGGACTTGCATAGGTGACTTTACCCCTCAAAATAAATAGGATAGCACACTAGCTTAAATATTTTTCTTTTAGAAACCAAGGAAAAGCCGCAAAGCGAGACAAAGCGCCAAATAAAATGTATGAGCCTTGTCATATGAATATTGAAGATAGAGAGCTTCAAACTCATTATGACATGACTCACTAGGCAATAACGCACCTAAAACTTTGCTCTTTTCACTTTTCATGAATTAAGATCTTGTATATGAAACAAGTCTTATTTTCATCAAGTGATCTCCTTTGTGACCCTTACGCATGCAATGATGGTGCAAGCTACAACCACATGCGAAAGAAAGAATAAACATGAAGTGCACATCTATATGACAAGGAATGCATAACAAGAAATTAAGATCTACTTGTCAAGTTTGAACCCACGGGAAGCTTCTTCATGATGAGCCTTTCTACAAGCCTAGAGGAAAACAAGTGGACCACCACCTCTAGCTAAACCCTTGCTCATCACTATCTTACCATGGTTAGACAAGTGTCCTATATGTATGCATTTTTCTATATGACATGGCAACTTACATGACGTTTACCACATCTAAAACATTAAGCTCATTCCTTAGCCTTACAAAAGTACTCTCGTCTAATGGTTTTGTGAATATATCCGCCAATTGCTCCTCGGATCTCACACCTTGAAGGGAAATGTCCCCCTTGGCTTCGTGATCACGCAAGAAGTGATGGCGAATATCAATGTGCTTTGTGCGAGAGTGTTGAACCGGATTCTTGGCAATTTTTACGGCACTTTCATTGTCACAAAGGAGTGGAATCCTATCTAGTTTCACACCAAAGTCCAAAAGGGTTTGCTTCATATATAGAATTTGGGCACAACATGCACCGGCCGCTATATATTCCGCTTCCGCGGTGGACAAAGCCACGGAATTTTGCTTCTTACTCGACTAAGAAACTAGAGAACGCCCAAGCAAGTGGCAACCCCCGGAGGTACTCTTGCGATCCACACGGCTTCCGGCAAAATCCGAATCCGAGTATCCCAAGAGATCTAAGCTAGCGCCTTTGGGGTACCACAAGCCTATGCTAGGGGTGTGCTTGAGATACCGAAGGATCCTATTCACAGCCGAGAGGTGTGACTCCTTTGGGTTAGCTTGAAAGCGGGCACACAAGCACACACTAAACATTATATCGGGCCTAGATGCGGTAAGGTAAAGCAAAGACCCTATCATAGAACGATAGAGGGATTGATCAACCGGTTTACCGTCCTCATCCAAGTCGAGATGCCCATTGGTAGCCATGGGTGTCTTGATTGGCTTGCACTCATCCTTCTTCTTCAAGATATCTTTAGTATACTTTTCTTGATGGATGAATGTCCCTTCCTTCATTTGTTTGACTTGAAAACCAAGGAAGAAGGTCAATTCGCCAATCATGGACATCTCGAATTCCCTAGACATCATGGTAGCAAACTCATGGCTTAGTAAATCATTAGTTGAGCCAAAGATAATATCGTCAACATAAATTTGACAAATGAAAAGATCCCCGTTGACGTCTTTTGTGAACAAAGTGGTGTCCACCCTCCCGATCTTGAAGCCTTGCATGATTAGGAAGTCACGAAGCCTCTCATACCAAGCCCTTGGAGCTTGTTTGAGTCCATAGAGTGCCTTGTGCAACCTATAAACATGATTAGGATTCCTCGGATCTTCAAACCCGGGAGGTTGCTCAACATAAACAAGTTCGTTAATTACGCCATTTAAGAATGCACTTTTCACATCCATTTGATATAACTTAATATTATGATGTGAAGAGTAAGCAAGAAGGATGCGGATAGCTTCAAGTCTTGCGACCGGAGCAAAAGTTTCACCAAAATCCAAACCATCGACTTGAGAAAACCCTTTTGCCACAAGTCTTGCTTTGTTGCGTATCACCACCCCATGTTCATCTTGCTTGTTTCGAAAGACCCACTTGGTGCCGATGATGTTCTTGTCTTTCGGAGGAGTTTCGAGGACCCAAACTTCATTTGCGGGTGAAGTTGTTCAATTCTTCTTGCATGGCCATCACCCAATCCGAGTCCTCAAGTGCTTCCTCTATGCTAGTGGGTTCAATACAAGAAACAAACGAGTAATATTCGCAAAATGAAGCATGCTTGGAGCGAGTTCTTACTCCCTTGGAAGGACTACCAATGATTTGACCAATTGGATGATCCTTGGAGATGCGACCATGCTTCACTAGCGGTGCTTGTGTGGATGCTTGTTGGGGTGGATCATGGGTGACTTGTGCTTGTGGTGGAACACTTTGCTCTTCTTGTTCTTGGACTTGGGGTGTTGGCGTTGGCACATCTTCTTGAGGTTGTGTATCATCTTTGTCTTGATCTTCATCCACTTGGGGTGCCATGGAGGTGCTTGGTGTAGATGAGGAAGGTCCTCCCCCTTGATCATTGCCTTCATGCACCTCTTCCGGCTTGATATCCCCAATGGACATATTCTTTAAAGCTTCTTCAATTTCCTCATCACCTACATTGTCATAGCCAACAACCTCCTCTTGGGAGCCATTAGATTCATCAAACTCCACATCACATGTTTCTTCAACTAACCCGGAGGTTTGATTGAATACTCTATATGCTTTGGAGTTTGATGCATAACCAAGAAAGAAACCTTCATCACATCTACTCTCAAACTTACCGAGCATTTTCTTCTTATAGATGAAGCATTTGCAACCAAAGACTCGAAAGTAGGATATATTTGGTTTCCTCCCGGTGATGAGCTCATATGGAGTTTTCTTGAGGAGTCGGTGAGGATACACTCGGTTGGATGCATGACACGCCGTGTTGATTGCTTCCGCCCAAAACTTCTCGGACGTGCCATAATCATCCAACATTGCTCTTGCTAGGGTGATGAGTGTCTTGTTCTTTCTTTCTACAACTCCATTTTGTTGAGGCGTGTAGGTGGCGGAGAACTCATGCTTGATGCCCTCTTCATCGCACCATTCTTCAATCTTCATATTCTTGAACTCGGTGCCGTTGTCACTCCGGATCTTCACTATTGGGGAGTTGTACTCCCTTTGAGCTCTTCTTGCAAAAGTCTTGAAGATTTCCGGAGTTTCACCCTTATCGCCTAGAAACATGACCCAAGTGTAACGTGAAAAATCATCAACGATTACTAGGCCATAGAGGTTACCACCAATGCTCTTGTATGTAGTTGGACCAAAGAGATCCATGTGAAGTAGCTCGAGCGGCTTGGAGGTAGACAACATCATCTTGATGGGATGATGTGTTGCAACTTGCTTCCCGGCTTGACATGCTTTGCATAACTTGTTTTTGTCAAAGGTAACGTCCTTCAAGCCGGTGATCATCCCTCTCTTGTGGGCCTTCTTGAGGTTGCTCATGCCAATATGAGCAATTCTTCTATGCCAAAGCCACCCAAGAGAAGACTTGGTGAAGAGGCATGTCATGGAGCTTGTTTGCTTTGAAGAGAAATCCACCAAGTAAATGTTGCCATGCCTAAACCCCGTGAATACCAAAGACTTGTCTTTTTCATGAGTTACTACAACACCATTCTTGTCAAAGGCACACGTTAGTCCAAGATCACACAATTGAGCAATAGAAATGAGATTAAAACTAATTGCTTCTACAAACAAAACATTAGAAATAGATAAATCTTTAGAAATTGCTATTCTACCCAAACCTAAAACTTTTCCACTTGAATTATCACCATAGGTGACATGTTCATGATCTCCGGGGTCTTCAAGAGTGGTGAACATGCTATCATTGCCGGTCATGTGTTGAGAGCAACCGCTATCAAGTACCCAATATTTTCCACCGGCTTTGTAGTTCACCTACACACATGAGAATTCATTTTTGAGTTTTTGGAACCCAAACAAGCTTTGGGCCTTGCACATGTGTGACAAGAGCTTATGGGACCCAAAGTTGCTTGGGGAGCTTCTTCTTTGACTCCTTAGCAATTTTGCCAATGAACTTGGTCTTCACCTTGCCCTTCACTTTACACAAGAGAAAATAGTTATTTTGAAACATTGATGAGTAATTCTTAGGTAAAGTGGGAAGAGGGCGTGATGGTAAAGTGCACTCCCTAGTGTGGTGCCCGGTGACTTGGCAATGTTGGCAATATGAACCAACTTCCTTGATGAAGCTAGTCTTGATCTCCTGGAGAAGGAGTAGTAGCTATGTTTGGCACCGGAAATGAACCAAGACCTCTCTTGCCATAGTCACGGGCATTGTTGAAGAGAATCTCCTTGTGGATGTATTCTCCTCTTGAGAGCTTCTCCACACTACTCTTGAGGCTTGCCACTTGATCCATCAATTCTTTTTCCCTAGAAGGAGCAAGCTCGGGCACAATATTAGTGGCATTTGCATTAATGAGTAGGTCATCACATGAAGTAGAAGCATTGACCTTTTCAATAGTTTCATGAGCAAAGTTCTCAAGACTTGGGTCAATTGCTTCATAGGCAAATTCAAGTTCTTGATATTTGTGAGCCAACTCCCGATGCTCTTGTTTAAGCTTTTTGTGGCTCTCTTCAACTTGCTTAGCAAGTGCAATTGACTCATTGTGCTTTTTGAGCAAGTCATTGTACTTGCCAAGCAAATCGGAGTGGGCAAGCTCTAACTTGGCATGAGTGCTCTCAAGAATCTTTACTTTGCCCTTTTCCCTCTTGATGACGGATGTACACTCATTAATGAGGTTAGTGAATTCATAAGGGTCAAGTTCTTCATCACTATCATCTTCACTATCTACCTCATATACCTTTGTTTTACCTTTTACCATGAGGCACATGGGAGGCGGAGGTAGCGGTGATTCTTCATTGGTGAGGGCGATGGTGACAATATCTTCTTCCTCATCACTTGACTCTTCACTTGATGAGACATCGGTCACCTATTCTTGTTTTTCTACCAAGAAGCTTCTCTTGGTGTTGCCCTTTTTCTTTGGGAAGAGCTTGGTCTTCTTGTCATAGCTCTTTTTCTTCCCAAGTCTCTTGTTTTTGTTCTTCCTTTCTTCTTCTTCATCATCGCTTGAATCATGGCGATGCTTGCTCTTGTTATCCTTGTCTCTCTTGTCCGGCTTGGGGTAATTTGGACGGATGTGACCTTTTTCTCCGCAATTGTAGCAAATTTTATTCTTGACATCCATTGGCCGGAACATTCCTCTTTTTGAGTCAAAGTTAAAACCCTTCTTATTGATCTTGTTGTTCAAGCGTGTGAACTTTCTCATCATGAAAGCAAGTTCTCCATCATCTTCAACATCGGATGAGCTTTCATGATGATCATCTTCTTCATTGCTTGAGCTTGATTCTTGCTTGATCATCTTGAGCTTGCGGGATTTGTTTGCCTTGGTATTTAGAGCAATTGATTTGCTTGAAGTTGGCTCTTCGGACATACCAAGGATACCCATTTCATGAGCGCGAATTTCGCCCACAAGTTCTCCCACTTCCATTGAGTCAAGATTCTCCTTTTGAAGCATTGCATTGATGATGTTGTACTTGGGCTTCGGGAGGAGCATGAGAATCTTGCGATTGATGGACCACTGTCAATTTTGGATATTTCAAGTGCATTAATGTCCTTGACAATGACATTCAAGCGAGAATCCATATCATTGCAATTTTCATGAGCTAGCATTTTAAAGGAATCATACTTAGCTCTAAACAAGTGATATTTTCGCTCACGAACTTTAGTGGAGCCTTCATGAATTTCAATGAGCTCTTTCCAAATATCACTTGCTAAGTCCATGCCATTAACTCTAGCAAAGACTTCCTCACTAATGGCTTCGAAAATTGCATTTCTAGCCTTGGCATTCCACTTTAGTTGTTCGGTGGTGGGAGTTCCGGTGAACCCGGTCTTAGTTGCTAACCACACTTCGGGGGCAATCGCATCAAGGTATGCGGCCATGCGAACTTTCCAATAAGCAAAGTTCTTGCCCTCGAAGTGAGGAGGTGAACCACCCATCTTGGTCATAGCTCTAGGCGGTGAAGACTAATGATCAAAATGAGCAACGAGGCTCTGATACCAATTGAAAGGATCGATGGACCAAGAGGGGGGTGAATTGGGCCTTTTTCAATTTCTAAAACACAATTAAGCAACCTTAACCTATGCAATGCTAGTAAGGCACCAATTCACCAACCGGATAACTAAGCTACCTACACAAGCTAAGAGAGATATAACAAGAAGTAAAGCCTAGCAAGGTAGAGCTAAGTTATGATCTCTAAGTCAAGCACATGAATAAATTGCATGAAAGAAAATGCTTGAATAAAGAGAGTGGACAAGAGACGACCGGATTTTTTCCCGTGGTATCGATGTGTTGGCACACACCCCTAATCCACGTTGTGACACTCACAAAGAGTCTTGTCACCTCCCAACTCACCGAGACGAGGGCGCTCACTAAGAGTCTCCGTTCACCATCCCGGCGTGGTGGAGATCAAGCCACGTACAATCTTCTTCCCCGGGCTCCCACAATCCTTGGCAAGCTCCGCGATAAACACCTCGATCACCAAGATCGCCTAGGTGATGCCAATCACCAAGAGTAACAAGCTAAGGCCTTCACTTGAGCAAGAACCGATCACCAAGAACGGATGCACACAAGCTTCTCTCTACTCAAGTCCTTAATCTTGCTTCTTGATTGATTGAATGAACAAGTATGTGAAAGATGAAGCTCAAGGTGGCTCATGACTATAGTATGAGTGTTTGGATGTTGCCTGGTGTCAAGAGTGGCAAAATGACCCATTGGAGGGGTATATATAGGCAGCTCACACGAATAGAGCCGTTGGAGAAAAGCTGCCAGAAAACTGCGTAGCGCCGGTTAATCCGACGATCCTCCAATAGCCAGCGTCGGTTTAACCGATGAATGTAAACTGCCCCTTCTGAAAACTAGCCGTTACAACTTGGGTAGATTAACTGACGTATCATCGGTTTAACCGGTGAGTGTAAGTTGTCCACTGATCAACTGAAAAACCAAGTCTCTGGACAACTGCACCGACGTTAACTCAAAACCATCGTCGGTTTAACCAGTGAGTACAACTTCAGAAATCCCTGGAAAAACCATCTCACTGGTCAATTGCACCGCGGTCTCAATTCAAACATCGTCGGTTTAACCGGTGTATACAACCTTGAAATACCCTGGAAAAACCAACTCTGGACTAATGCACCGACGTTCAATTCAAACGCGTCGGTTTAACCGGTGAATTGACTTGTCCAGACTCTGCTGACTTCGTTTAACCGACGTATAGAAAAATGTGAGCGTCGGTTAAACCGGTGTTAAAGACTTTTTCTGATTTTGCCTTTTCTGTTTTGAGTCTTGAATGAAATCCAAATATTCTTGACATATAAGTTGAGAACCACTTATTTGAACTTCTAGGAACCTGAGTGACCATAGTGTGCATCCATTTTTGATTGACCATGTCCATGCTCAAGTTACTTGGCCTTAACCCCTCTTAATAGTGCGATCACTACAAAACTATAAATCCTATACTAACCTAAGTGTCCTTCTCAACCTTATGACACTTAGGACTAGAAAGACCCTTAGTCTTGACATAAATATGAGTTGAATACCGAGATCGCCTTTTTGAATAATGAAATTGAGGGGCCTCTTTTGACATATGACCAAATGAGCGATAATGATCTATTAAGCTGCACAAACCCATTAGTCACAATAATGGTTGTCATTAATCACCGAAACATACCTTGAGGGCCTAGATGCTTACACATGACGTAACAATTCTGACCACAAACAGAATTTTTCTATTTTTTGGTGCCGATCGCTGGGACCGGCCTCTCTATTTCTATTACACCCCGTGGCTTGCCAGGATGCATCTATTCTGTGAGGCCAGTGGATAAGACTAGCCTCAGTCCATTTTTTGTCGCCTCAATCCGATCACAGTCTTCCAGGGCGATCCCTGAGATCGGCTCTTGTCCTTCCGCATCCTAGGCGTTCATATCTGCGATCGAGACCTCGCTGGAATCGTCTGCAGGGACCACTTCTACTTCATCACCATCCCATTGGACGAGGTACTGATGCATTGTGGAAGGGATACAACAGTTGGCATGAATCCAGTCCCTTCCAAGCAGCACTGTGTATGTACTCTTGCTGTTAACGATGAAGAACGATGTTGGTACAGTCTTGCGGCCCACTGTAAGCTCCACATTAAGAACCCCCATCGCCTCTGATGGCTGTCCATTAAAGTCATTAAGCATCACATTGGTCTTGATCAGATCGGCAGAAGAACGACCCAATCGGCGCAGCACAGAGTATGGCATAAGGTTGACTGCGGCACCAGTGTCGACCAACATCCTGTTCACAGGCTTGCCGTTGATGAAGCCCTTGAGATATAACCCCTTCAGGTGCTTGTAGCTCTTCTCCTTGGGCTTCTCGAAAATGATTGGCCGTGGGCCGAGATCCAGCTGCGCGATGGCCAATTCCTCCAGTTGGGGTGCTCGAAACTCCGACGGGAGCACGAACACCATGTTCACATCAGCCGATGGCTTCTCATCGGCTTTTGTCTGCTTGGGGCGCCACTCTTTTCAAGGAGGGCGCCTTTCCTCCCTTCGTGGTCATCTGACTTGCTCCGCGAGATCCGGACGCGCTTTCCTCAGCACGTCAAGATACTTTGCTTCTGCCTCTTCCAGATTGCGCAAGCGCTGCACCCTGCGCTTCTGCGAGCGATTGAGCCCATCAGGACACCACCTTGGGCGATGGTACCTGTCTTCTTCCTCTGGCTCGGAATCACCCCTGGATGGGCGCCTCACGTGGTCATCCTGACGCATTCCGGGCCCCAAGCGCCGAAACACCGATGTCTCGTCCTGCTGGCGTCCTCGAGGCCTTCACTCCAAGCAATCATCTATAGTAGGCAATCGGCTCATGCCGGAATTCCAGCAATATCTGAAGAACGGGCAGTGCCAATGGTCGCGTATAGCCTGGCGTCTCCCCAGTGTCCTCCCTGTGCGGAGTTCATACTCGTCCTCCTCCGATTCGTATCGGCGGCGCAACTTGTACTGGTACTGGTACTTTTCCAGAAGCCGATTAGAAGCTGGAAGCTGGTTGCGGATGTGACGCACTTGCTCTTCAGTTACAGGTCACTGTTCCAGCTCACGTTCATCCTGCGGCCGTTTGCCAGAAGCGGCCTCTCTCCTCTGCTTGTCATGGCGGCACGTGGGTCCCACCATGTTGATCTGGAATGAAAAATTCTGACCCGTAGGAGTGAAGTCCGACAACTCTACCACATTGGCTTGTGGGAAAGGCTTCGTGTCGACCTTCATCGTATGTTGAGCCAAAATTAATCGGCCTTGCTCGATAGCCGATTGTATCTGACGACGTAATTCCTTGCATTCACCCGTGGAATGAGTGAACGAGTGGTGCCATTTGCAGTATAGTCTTCCCTGCAACTCTTGTGGCGTTGGTAGCTTGTGATTTTCTGGGAGCTTCAGCTGTTTTTCTTTGAGGAGCAGATCAAATATCTGCTCTACCTTGGTCACGTCGAAGTCGAAGCCCTTCACAAGCCCCTGCTGTATGACTCACTTGCACGGGACAGGGTTTGCCCCCCGAGCCACTCTGCCACGGCCACTTCTTGCTCTTCACCAGATTCATCAGATTCATCCGCCTGGGCCATGTTTACATGGTGCTTGAACTTGTCCTGGTACAGTTCAGGATGATAATGCTCGTATGCCGTAAGCTTCTGCACTAGGTGCGCCAGAGATGTGAACTCCAACTGAAAAGCCGCATCCTTGATCGGCTTAGCAAGCCCGAGGACAGCCAGATCGACTGCCTCCTTCTCTGTGATGCACGACGAGTAGCATCGGTTCTTGACTTCTCTGAAGTGCTGTATATACTCCGACACAGTCTCCCCTCGCTTTTGCCTGACCTGGGCGAGGTCGGCAATTCCAGCTTCAGCAGCCTCTAAATGGTACTGGGTATGGAATTGATCTTCAAGCTGCCTCCAAGTCCGAATCGAATCCGGAGCCAGTGATGCATACCATACAAAAGCTGGGCCTGTAAGGGATTGGCCGAAGAACCGGACCCTCAACGGATCCGACACTGAGATCATCCCAAGCTGCGTTAAGAATCGGCTCACATGCTCGATGGAGCTGGCTCCCTCTGACCCGTTGAACTTGGTGAACTCAGGAAGCCGATACTTGGGTGGCAGTGGGATCAAGTCATAGTCGCTTGGATATGGCTTGGAATAGCCGATCGCTTTCCTCTTGGGCAGGATGCCGAACTGGTCCCTCAGTATTGCACTGACCTGCTCCACACTAAGAATTCATGGGGCCGATGGCTCAGCACTCGGCCTAGTAGTGTACTTTGCCAGCCATGCTTGTTTCTCCGCGTCTGCTCCAGAAGCTCCTGGGTTTACCATCTGCACCGAGCGTGTTCGACTGACGCTGTCAGGGATGTAGGCGCACGTGTAGCCGTGCGGGATCTCCTTGGGTGGCTCGGTGAGGAATTGGCCTTCTCCAGGATCGCCGCCGATCTTATGGACGACGTAGATCGGCGAGTTTTGTGGTCTTGGGGCCACAAACGAGAACGGCAGCACCGGTCTAGAATGCAACGTAGCTTCCTCTGTGTGACTCCCTGATGAGGGCACGACACCTTCGGATACGACCATTGATTATAAGGTGAGATCGTTCCAAATAAATTTGTCATTTGGATTTGAGAATAAATTACTACCTAATGATTTAATTATTGTTAGAAACCATGGAGATGATGAGGAGGGCGTTGGGGAGGAGTTTGGAGGCGTGGTGGACGAGTTGGAGGCCCAATCCAAGTCGAGTTCGAGTCTGCTTCGGAGTCCAGGAGTAGCCCGCACAAAAATCAATGCCCAGGCCGCATACGGAGTCCGTTTTGGATGATCTTTATATGGACGGAAAGATAATTTCAAGGAGCTTCCAATGGCACTAGTTTGAGGTCCAAATTCATTCGGAGTCGACAGGAATCGCCGAAACAATATGACGTCCAGAATCTGTCAGGGCGCTGCGCCGCCGTCTTTTGGGCTGTTGGCCCGTGTACCATGTTGGCCCAAGTGGTGGACGCCCCCTTGGCCTCCACCAGCAACCCTAGGACCTTCCTTAGGATATAAACTCAGTAGCCGCCACCTTTTAGACTTGGGTTTTGTTTAGTCTTGAGTTTTCCTTTGAGGAACAGACATTGCATCGTTGTATCTGTGGCGACAAGTCCTTATACATTGATCCAGGACCCCCGTTCTTGATCTCCTCCACTGTGTCGATTAGTCCTTTGGAATCAAGTTCTTGAACCCCACTTTGATTTTCACTTCATACACATCTGCAATTTCAGATTGCGTGTTTATCCTTTCTTGCTTGTGTTCTTCGATTCGCTTGCAGGAAAAGCCTTCTCGGCGAGGTCAATCAAGTTGTGCTTGGTTGATAACCAGCGGAGCGGTGGTGTAACGGTTGCAGGCTTCGAATTCGTGTCTGATTAGAAGTCGGATCGCCAACGTCACGTACTCCATCAATCGAATCTACCCTACCTCTCGGAAGATCGGGCCGCGTATACACCAAGTGGTATCAAGATTCCAGGTTGCCCGTGAGGTATTATCGTGTTTTTCCCCTTTAGATTCATTCGTGTTCATCACCTATAGTCCACAAAAAGCCCTAAAATTTTTTTTTGTTTCCGCTGTCCTATAACCCTTTTGTGCCTCACAATTTTTCTTTTTAGATTGTTTTTCTGAATTGTAGTCCCTCGTGGAGTCATTGTGTTCGTTGTGTCTAGATCTTGTTCATAGGTTTGGTTTGAGTCCAGCCCTCTGTTTTGCGGAGCATAGAAAATTGGTTCTGTTGATTGAGATTGATCCACGTGTAAGGTTGGAAAGAAAAATATATCTTATTCTCTGTTAGCAACGTTGAAATACATTCTGGGAGCTCCACATAGTTGTTTTGCGCAGATTAGTAAATACATGCACATCAACGTACATGTGTTGAGTTATAACTCTATTCTTTGCGACACTTTCTGATTGTAAAAAAACAGCAAATGAAAAGGCAAGAAGTGCAAAAAAGAAAAAGCCGCACTAAAAAAAACAAAAGTAAAAGGCAGAGGTGCACAAAAAAAAAGGAAAAGCCGCACCAGAAAAAACAATTCAGAAGTGTTCACATCCTTTGTATTCCTTTGCAGAGTTGTATTGTTGCTTGCTTGAACTAGGTCCAGGACGAGTTTAGGCCGGCGACATAGACTTGCTTGGGACTATTTTTCAGTTTTGCAATTCTGAATTGAAATATTGATATTCCTTGCTACTATATTGTGCCTACCCAAAGCCACACATATACTTCTATCAGCACAGGTTCATCTTGCAACTGTTACACCTAAGCTTGACAACTGATTGTGCCACCTATTGGCTTTGGTAAGAACACTTGCAAGACGGTGGTAAGCCGCTTGAGATATTGCATTCCACTTTCACCACCACCCAGTAGTTGCTAGTTGATAGGGATAATACTTTTGTGTTGTCTTTCGCTGTCTTCTAACAATGACAGGTTCTTCATATCCACCAACATATGATGGTGAGGGTGCTGATGCGTACTTGGAATGGGAAATTGCTATAGATAATATATTTGCAACTCGTTGCATGTGTCCAAGGAGAAAGGTAAAAAATGCAGCTAGTGTTTTGCGACACTCAGCTTTAGTTTGGTGGGATTCTTTAAGTTCTTCAGATAAACCCCAAACTTGGATAGATATGAAACTTCTTATGCGTGAAACCTTTGTTAATCCACCTCCTGCTTTGAATTCATATAATGAGGTGCAAAACATAGAGGACCAGTCCATTGTTATTTCTCTTGCTACGCCTAACCTTTTGCAGGTTGCTGAACAAAAGCAAGAGGACAAGGATGACATGGACAAAAACGAGGAGCTCACATCCTCATGTGAAAATTCAGAGCCATCACTTCACAATGCACCTATTACTCTCGCTGAAATTGAGAGCAAAGGTAATGCTCATGGTGCTGCACTCATGGATGGTGAGGCTTCTTTTGATGTGCTAAATTCTTCCACCAATCATGCTATGACAGAGAAACTATTAGTGGGACCAACTCTTGATTTACCTTTGTCACAACATGATTTGATTCATATTCCCTGTGATAAAGATGACTTACTTGGTCATGAACATGAGAGCACTGAACCACACGATTTTGCTGAATTTACAAATGTGATTCATGTTGCTAGTGATACAGATGAGATGAAATTGTTGTCTTCTTTACATAACTTGGGCTATATTGAATTTGATGTTTTGTGTAATCTAAGTAATTTAAAGGAGAAACTTTTTATGTGTGCTGATTGGCCATGGTTGTCTAGACATATATATCATGTTATTGGCAAATATAACAATAAAGGACAATATTTGATACGTCGGGTTTACATTTGTGCAAATCTAAATTATTCTTTTATTGTTCAAGATTGTAATCAACTAAGTGGATCTCACACTATTGATATTCATACGCCATGTATTCCTATGCTGCCTTTTGTTAGTACTAATCTTTTGCAGGATAGTATTGACCAAGCTCAAGTGGATTCGGATCAAGGAGCCTATAGGATCAGTTTCGAGTACAATCGGCGCCGAGGATGGCTTTTCTTTCAAGAAGGGGAGGATGATGAGGGCACGACACCTTCGGATACGACCATTGATTATAAGGTGAGATCGTTCCAAATAAATTTGTCATTTGGATTTGAGAATAAATTACTACCTAATGATTTAATTATTGTTAGAAACCATGGAGATGATGAGGAGGACGTTGGGGAGGAGTTTGGAGGCGTGGTGGACGAGTTGGAGGCCCAATCCAAGTCGAGTTCGAGTCTGCTTCGGAGTCCAGGAGTAGCCCGCACAAAAATCAATGCCCAGGCCGCATACGGAGTCCGTTTTGGATGATCTTTATATGGACGGAAAGATAATTTCAAGGAGCTTCCAATGGCACTAGTTTGAGGTCCAAATTCATTCGGAGTCGACAGGAATCGCCGAAACAATATGACGTCCAGAATCTGTCAGGGCGCTGCGCCGCCGTCTTTTGGGCTGTTGGCCCGTGTACCATGTTGGCCCAAGTGGTGGACGCCCCCTTGGCCTCCACCAGCAACCCTAGGACCTTCCTTAGGATATAAACTCAGTAGCCGCCGCCTTTTAGACTTGGGTTTTGTTTAGTCTTGAGTTTTCCTTTGAGGAACAGACATTGCATCGTTGTATCTGTGGCGACAAGTCCTTATACATTGATCCAGGGCCCCCGTTCTTGATCTCCTCCACTGTGTCGATTAGTCCTTTGGAATCGAGTTCTTGAACCCCACTTTGATTTTCACTTCATACACATCTGCAATTTCAGATTGCGTGTTTATCCTTTCTTGCTTGTGTTCTTCGATTCGCTTGCAGGAAAAGCCTTCTCGGCGAGGTCAATCAAGTTGTGCTTGGTTGATAACCAGCGGAGCGGTGGTGTAACGGTTGCAGGCTTCGAATTTGTGTCTGATTAGAAGTCGGATTGCCAACGTCACGTACTCCATCAATCGAATCTACCCTACCTCTCGGAAGATCGGGCCGCGTATACACCACTCCCCAGGGTCGGCCCCCATGGAGAGTACTGGTTCTTGATTATCTCCTGGATGACGCGATGCGCCATGCGCTCAAGCTCGTTCATCAGGCTCTGAGAGTGCCGATGAAGTGCATGGGCCACCATGTAGTTCATCTCCTGACGCAGGGCCCTGGTGCGCTCCTCTGATGGTACAGACAAGTCCACGTTGTCGAGAGCGCCTTCAGGCGAGAACCCCTTCCACCTGATGCCATGGTTGCGGGTCCTCTCAAAAGAGCCGATGAGATCGGCTTCCAGCAGAGCTTTGATCTCATCATACTTCTTCTTGTGTTCAGAAGAGAGCTCTTCATACATGACGGGCTTGGGAACGGGTTCTTGCTCTTGAGCTCCAATCATCTCTACGGTGGGCGTTGCTGTTGACGAGTGTCCCACCAGGCGTGCCAGAATGTGTTGTCAGTCGAAACCCACCGGCGAGCAGCGACGGGCAACACGAAGAGCCGGGAGGTTGCTGGGGCGCTGGCAGGCACTGCTCCCTCGTCGACGGCCCGCAATTCCATCACGCGCCCGGAGGATGTGTGAAAGCCAGGCGTGCCACCTGACCTACACCCGATCAGGAAGGTGTAGACGTGCTCCGAACAGTTTCCTGCATACAAAGACACGTGTAAATGTAAGTCCGAGCCGTGGTCGGCTCCTTGGGACGACTCTTGCATCGGCTTTAAAGAGCCGATCGAGTCCCGGTGTCAAATTGGATCTGTCGCATCCAGATATTGATGAATAAAGCAAATAAAAATAAAGCTGCTTCAATTAAATCTAACTGATCTAATCCACGATGGTAACAGCTTCACTGCTAGATCGGAACATCCTACACGTGACTAGGCCTAATGAACATAACAGACAACTAAACCACAACCCAAAACAGAGGCCTAAGAACTAGCAAGAGCCGATTCCCGGAACAATCCCTATCTGGGCTAAGATAAAGCATCTATTACACCACCGGATCATCCAATCCGTTTGCAAGGCTTAACCTAGCAGATATTACGCCAACTCTTAAGATAAGAGCAAACCATAACAGATCAAATCTACTAGACATAAAAGAAGCAGGGTGTTGCCTCTGTGCAACTAATTCTATGCGACAAGAACTAGCATGAGATTGAAACGTGACTACACAGAGACAACATGATATTCATAGATGATAAGCAACGAAGCACAACAGATCTACTAAAAGCCATGCTACGAACATCAAGATAACTAGTATAACTCGCCATCAAAAATGCTTTAGTACGAGTAATACCAAGGTAAAAGCAAGAACAATACTGCCCTGATCGCAAGGAGCGATCAGGGCAGCATGGCACTTACTTGGATGAAACCCTAGGATTAGGGGTGGCGATGCGCCGAGAGTTGTTGTTTGCGAGACGTGATGACGCTCTCTTTCATGAATAACAAAGGATACATATTTATAGTCCGGAGACTTGGGAAACAATCTAAACTAATCTTGTCCCGATCGGACTCTATCTCTAACCTTGAACTAAATCTAAAGATACATGGCCCATGTGGCCCAGATGCTCACGCAGGAGCCGATTTACAAGTCTTCTTCAGTCTTCTGCTTTAAGCCCATCTTGATTTGGGCCCATAAATTAAACAAGTTAATTTATGGCGATAACAGTTATTGTGTACCCCCTCGAGGTGGGCCCCATCGTTATGGAGCCTGAATCCTTAGCGGTTACACCTTACCAACGTGGTCCTTTGTAACGGCCTCGTAGTGAGTTTGGTAGTCATCTCACCTATGGAAGTGTGATCAACAACTAGCGTAGCTCACGACTTGTGGGTAAAGATGTGCAACCTCTGCAGAGTGTAAAACTAGTATACTAGCCGTGCTCACGGTTATGAGCGGCCCATATCCTCCTTTTGATTAGTGGGGTTATCTTCCTTTGATTGGGGGGTTCCCCGGGTGGTTTGGTTTGGTTTGGTTCTCAGTAGTTCATAATTAATTTTGATTAATTATTATGTAACTGGGTTTATGTTAATTCATCAACTTGTAGTAATTAGCTTTAATAAAATTTTACTAAGACTTAAAAGCTAATGCAGTTGAGTCAGCCAACCGTAGAGCCTCATAGTTTGTGTTATACTTGTTGAGTACTAGTTGTGTACTCACACTTGCCTACTCTACTCTCTTCCTCTTGTTCTTTTTGGGGATGCTCTACTGCTGCTCAGTTCCTGCCGACGCGAGGGAGTTCACCCGGAGCTACCAGGAGTACGAGGACTTATAGGCGTTCGTCTCCCAGTTGACGTCCCTGTGGCGCCCAGCTTCCGAGTTTCGTACTTGTTTTACGCTTCCGCATACTCTGAATCAGACATTTGTCATTTATGTAATAAATAACAGTCGTACTCGCTTTATTATATCTTTCTACGTGATATGTGCTATGATATAATGTTCATTCTGTTGTATATACGTGTGACTTGATCCTGGCACGTATATGATTGCTCGGTTTATGTCCTTTTGTAAACCGGGTGTTACAGAGTGGTATCAGAGCTATATCGACTATAGGACGAAAGCCTAGATAGAACTGGTCGAGTTTTAGGTCTTCTTCTCTCTATCCTTGTCTGCTGAAACTATTTTGCTATTATATTCCTTGAATTCTAAGATTTTTACTCGTCTTACCTTGATTTCCCTCTATAGAATAATTTCCATAGATTCTGGCCTGAAGTAAGTCGACTGACCATCATAGGTGTAAGTTAAATGACCCTTTATAATAGTGCCATAGAACGTTCTACGACGCGTTGTGGTAGTCGAGTCGCGTGCTAAACTCGACTAAAGTATGAACTTTTGAATGCTTGTTATTATGCTACATGTTTGATTTGGATTTTTGGATGATTGCATAGTTTAGTAGTTAAATTTGTTTAATAAAAAATCAGTTCCTAAGTTAAAGTTTAATCAATTAATAAAATGAGTTAGATCGTTGGGGGTAAAACCGTCCACTCTATCATGTCTACTTTATCATGCCTAAGTTTTCCTTGCAGAAAGATATCATATCCGTCTGAAATTATTTCTGCAATATCTTTGCTCATACATCTTTTGTTCAAATCAGATGGTGAACACCAGGAGCACCGGTTCCGGTTCTGGCCAGCAGGGGCAGAACAACCAGGGTACCGGAATGCCGATGCCTCCACCCTTGACTCCAGAGCAGTTCTTCCAGCTCCAGATGCAGATGATGGCCACCCTGAACAACACCGTTCAGGCACTGCAGCAGGTCCACGCTCAGCCGCCGCCTCCACCTCCTCCACCACCGCAGCCCCGCGACAAGCGTGCGGAGTTTCTGAGGGGTCACCCGCCAATGTTCTCCCACACGTCTGACCCACTCCAGGCGGATGACTGGCTCCGTGCAATGGAGCGTCAGTTGGACATCGCCCAGTGCGATGATCGGGTGCGTGTCTTGTATGCAACAGGACAGCTGCGAGGGGCAGCTTTGGACTGGTGGGAGTCCCACCGGGTTCAGGACCGCGAGGCTTTCACCTGGATCCAGTTCCGGGAGCGGTTCCGCAGCCACAACGTCCCCGCGGGCGTGATGAAGACAAAGAAGAAGGAGTTCCTTGCACTTAAGCAGGTAAACTCAGATATAATCTTTCAGCATTTCCTTTTGAGCTAAGATCTCCCTTGTTCTATCTTTCTGAAACAGGAGCTAATCATTCGTCATACATCTTTCATTTTCACTTCAGGGGACCATGACGGTGATGGAGTACCGTGACCATTTCCTTCAGCTCGCTCGCTACGCCCCTGCTGAGGTCGCGGATGACCACGACAAGTAGGAGCATTTCATGGAGGGTCTTGAGGACTACATCCAGTATGCGCTGCTCAACCTCCGCTTCGACGACTTCAACCATCTGGTTGACAGCGCGCTCAACACGGAGCGCAAGCACCGGGAGATAGAGTATAAGAAGAGGAAGATCACTCCAGTTGCTTCTGGCAGCAACACCCGTCCTCGCCTCTAGCCGCCCCAGCAGTACCAGCAGCAGCAGCAGTACCGGCCTCCCCAGCAGTACCAGCAGCGGCCGCAGCAGTACCCGCTTCGACAGCAGCAGCAGGCGGGCCAGGGCTAGAGGTTTCTGGCACCTCCGCCTCGTGCCGCTCCACCAGCTCCGCCCGCACCTCAGGCTCCACGGCAGGCAGCTCCTCCTGTCGGACAACAGGCTCCAGCACCTCCTCGCGCGTGCTATCACTGCGGCCAGCCGGGGCACTATGCCTACTCTTGCCCCCGGAAGGCCCAGGTGGGGCAGCAGGGGCGCCCAGCTCAGCCCAGGGCGCCACTTCAGGGGAGGGTGAACCACGTTACGGCTGAGTCAGTGGCCGAGGCTCCTAATGTGGTTATTGGTACGTTCATGGTCAACTCCCATCCAGGTACAGTGCTTTTCGATACTGGTGCTACTCATTCATTCATCACCAAGTCATATGTTAAACATCATAGTTTCTTTACCACCGCATTAAAGAAGTGTCTGCTAGTCTCTTCACCGGGAGGGGAGTTGAGATCCCATATTGTTTGCCCCCGAGTCAGTATAGTCATAAGGGGGGCAAAGTTCAATGCTAATCTGATGGTGCTAGACACCAAGGGTATTGATGTGATACTGGGAATGGATACTCTTGCCAAGTGGGAGTCAGAATTGATTGTGCTCAGCGGACAGTTCACTTGTCAGCATCTGATGGCCAAGAGGTGACGGTCAGTGCTACGGAGAATTCTGGATTTCTCCATCAAAAGGAGGCTAGACCCACGGATGGTATTCGCGTGGTGTCTGAATTCCCGGATGTCTTTCCAGATGATTTGTCAGGTATGCCGCCTGAACGCGACATTGAGTTTTCTACTGATCTCTTGCCTGGAACAGCTCCTATTGCAAAGTGGCCCTACCGCATGGCACATATAGAGCATGAGGAAGTCAAGAAGACCATTGATGAGTTGCTAGCCAAGGGCTATATCCGTTGCAGCTTTTCTCCTTGGGCTTTTCCGTTGTTGTTAGTAGATAAGAAGGATGGTTCGAAGAGAATGTGCGTTGATTATAGGGATCTGAATGCAGTTACCATTAAGAACAAGCATCCACTGCCCCGCATTGAGGATCTTTTTGATCTTCTTCGAGGAGCTTGTGTATTCTCGAAGATTGATCTGCGTTCGGGTTATTTTCAGCTGAGGATCCGTCCCGAGTATTTTCCGAAGATGGCATTCACCTTCAAGTCCGGGCTGTATGAGTACACGGTCATGTCTTTCGGCTTGACTAATGCCCCGGCTTTCTTCATGCACCTGATGAACATGGTTTTCATGGATTATCTGGATGTCTTCGTGGTGATCTTCATTGATGATATTCTGATCTTTTCCAAGTCAGAGGCAGAGCATGAAGTTCATCTGAAGCTCGTGTTGCAGAGATTGAGGGAGCATCAGCTGTATGCCAAGTTCAGTAAGTGCGAGTTCTGGATTGACGAGGTTCCTTCCTCGGTCATATCATCTCCAAGGGAGGCATTGCAGTTGATCCGAGCAAGGTGAAGGATGTGCTCGAGTGGGAGACACCACAGGCGGTGAAGGAAGTCCGGTCATTCTTGGTCTTAGCAGGATATTATCGGAGGTTCATTGAGAATTTCTCCAAAATCGCGAAGCCTTTGACTTCTTTGCTAGAGAAGAATTCGGATTTCATATGGACTGATGAGCGTCAGATGGCATTTGATGGGCTGAAGAAGAGGTTGACTACGGGGCCAGTCCTTACTCTACCATACCAGAGCAAGAGGTTCACGGTGTATTGTGATGCTTCGAAGGATGGTCTTTGTTGTGTTCTGATGCAGGAGGGCAGAGTGATTGCTTATGCTTCACGGCAATTACGTCGGCATGAGCTGAACTATCCCACTCATGATCTTGAGTTAGCCGCAGTTGTGCATGCTCTGAAGATTTGGAGGCATTACTTGTTCGGGCAGCAGTGTGATATCTACACTAATCACAAGAGCCTCAAGTATATTTTCACGCAGAATGAGCTGAACATGCGGCAGAGGAGATGGTTAGAGCTGGTCAAGGATTATGACCTGGAAATTCACTATCATCCGGGTAAGGCCAATGGTGTGGCAGACGCTCAGAGCAGAAGAAGCTATGTCAACATGGCCGTGCCTTTCCAGATACCTCCAGAGTTATGCGAGGAGTTTGAACAGTTGAGTCTGGGTTTCTTGCATCATACTTCGAGTGCAGCATTCGAGGCAGAGCCCACTCTAGAGGCAGAGACCCGGCAGCATCAGAAGGAAGATGAGAAGTTGCAGGAGATTTGTGAGTTGCTCAAGAAAGGCAAGGCTCCTCATTTCAGAGAGGATGATCAGGGTACCTTGTGGTACAAGAACCGGATCTGTGTGCCAGATGTGAAGGATCTCAAGAAGTTGATCCTGAGTGAGGCTCATGATACAGCTTACTCTATTCATCCGGGCAGTACCAAGATGTACTATAATCTTAAGGAACGATTCTGGTGGTACGGGATGAAGCATTCAATTGCCGAGTATGTGGCCATCTGCGACACATGTCAGCGTGTGAAGGCAGAGCATCAGAGGCCAGCCGGTTTGTTGCAGTCATTGAAGATTCCCGAGTGGAAATGGGAGGAGATCACAATGGATTTCATAGTGGGATTGCCTCATACTCAGCAGGGGTACAACTCTATATGGGTAGTAGTGGACCATTTGATGAAGGTTGCTCACTTCATTCCGGTGAACACTACTTACTCTGGTGCTAGACTTGCAGAGTTGTATATCTCCCGGATTGTCTGTTTGCATGGTGTGCCCAAGACGATCATATCTGATAGAGGATCACAGTTCACTTCACGGTTCTGGGAGTAGCTCCATGATTCGTTGGATACGAAGCTGCGCTTCAGTACCGCCTATCATCCTCAGATAGAGAGAACCAACCAAGTGTTGGAGGATATGCTGAGAGCTTGTGCTATTCAGTATGGTACCAGTTGGGATAAGTGCCTATCGTATGCTGAGTTTTCCTACAACAACAGCTACCAGGCTAGTCTGAAGAAGTCCCCGTTTGAGGCATTGTATGGCAGAAAGTGCAGGACTCCTCTTTATTGGGATCAGATTGGCGAGAAGCAGCTATTTGGCCCTGACATTATAGAAGATGCAGAGCAGATGGTACAGACTGTGCGGGAGAATCTGAGGATTGCACAGACTAGGCAGAAGAGCTATGCAGATGGCAAATGGAGGGACCTGACCTTCAGCGTTGATGATTATGTATATCTAAAGGTGTCCCCGATGACAGGAATCCGCAGGTTTAATGTGAAAGGGAAGCTAGCACCTCGGTATATTGGTCCATTCAAGGTGCTAGAGAGGAAAGGCGAAGTCGCTTATCGCCTGGAGTTGCCTACCAACCTCTCTAGAGTGCATGATATCTTCCACATTTCTCAGTTGAAGAAGTGCCTACGAGTACCTGAGGAGCAGGCACCACTGGATGGGTTAGATGTGTAGGAAGATATGATCTATACTGAGCATCCGGTGAATATTCTGGAGACATCAGCGAGGGTTACACGGAACAAGCGCATCAAGATGTGCAGAGTTCAGTGGAGTCATCACAGTGAAGCTGAGGCTACATGGTAGCGAGAAGATGAGCTGAGGAAGACATATCCAAATCTCTTTGCTAGCCAGTCCAGCTAAATCACGGGGACGAGATTCCTATAAGGGGGTAGGGTTTGTAACACTCCAATTTAAA
The DNA here is from genome assembly GCF_016808335.1 of Panicum virgatum. Taxonomy (NCBI): domain Eukaryota; kingdom Viridiplantae; phylum Streptophyta; class Magnoliopsida; order Poales; family Poaceae; genus Panicum; species Panicum virgatum. The sequence continues at coordinate 14,519,035 of NC_053145.1, forward strand.
TTTCAGTATTTAATAATTAATTTAATTGGCTTTACTTAATTTTCTAAGGTTTTATATGCTTAGCCTTGCATTTAATTTAATTTTCTTTCACAAGTAATTAAATTTTTTCTAGGTTTAAACTTGTTGTTGCATTCATGCTGGTGCATGGTTTTATTTTGTTTGAATGCATAGGGTTTGAATTCAAAATTTAGTTTAAATTCAAATAGATTTGGGTGTAGTTTGGAAAAGAAATAGAGAAAAGAGAAAGGAAAGGAAATAGAAAAGCGAAAGAAAACCCAGCCCAAAACCCAGCCCAACCCCGCTCTGCAGCCCAGCCCGCCTCCTCCTCCTCTTCCTGCACGGCCCAGCGTGGCCCAAGTCGCCTCCTCCTCCTTTCCCTCTCGCCGGCCCGGTCCACCTCCCAGCCGGCACGCTCGCTCACCCCGCTTCAGCCCAGTAGAACCCCATGCTCGCCCATCTCCTCGCGAAGCGCGCCCATGCCAGCCCCGCACGCATCCCCCTCCCCTCTCTGACGCCGTGACCCCACTTGTCATCCCCGTCCCCCGCGTCCCTCGCTCGCCCGTCACGCCGAGATCTCCGGCGAGCTCCCCTTCCCGGGCTCGCACGCCAAGACCCTGGCCTTCCTCTTTAAACCCCCACGCCGCAGCCCCTGCGAACCATCCCTACCTCTACAGCACCACCCCAAACCCTAGCCCGTCGCGCCAGCATAGCTCCGCCGTGAAGAGGCCCCTGCGCCGCCGAGGCCACGCTGCTTCGCCACACCGCAGCCTCCCCCGAGTCGCGCCGCAGCTTCGCCTCGTGCTCAGGGACCTTCCCGAGCACTCTGCCTCTATCCAGACCCCCGCCTGCGTCGGGAATTTTCCCCAAGATCTCGCCGCAGGTAAGCTCGGCCGCCACCGCAATCTCACGCTGCCGGTGGTCCTCTGGCCACGCTGACCTCTCCACTGGGTTCGTAGCTCGACGTTGAAGCCACCCGTGGGATCCAGACGCCGGGAGAAGACCTGCAGCACCCCGTCCGCGAGCTCTGCCTCCGCTCCGCCGCCGGTCAACGACGCCGACGACCCTGCACGCCGTTCCCGCCTGACCCGAGCCCTCGGTGAGCAACACCCCGACTCCCTCTTCATGTTGCGCTAGCCATCGTAGATCGTAACCCACCCTAGGCACTGGAACGCCGCTCCGCCGCTGAGCACGCCATTGCTCCGCCGTGGCGGGCTCTCTGCAGCGTCGCACTGTGCCGCACGTGCCCTGTTTTTTCTTGCTCTTGCACCCCACGCACACACTGGCTCGAGCACGCCCAGAACCCAGGCCGGGTACGCGTGAACGCATGCTCGCCGGCGATGCCCCGTCGTGCAGCCCCGCCTCCACCGCCGCGCAAGCTAACCCGCACCCCGAAGCCCCGCATAAACTGCACTGGTGGATCACGAATCTCACGCTGTACCTCCCTGACCCAACCCCCGGTCGGATTAGCCCCTGGAGCATCGATTTCGGTGGACTCCAGCGAAGTTCGGCACCGCGCCGCCGCCGCCCGCGCGCTCAGCCATCCTGGGCCGCCCGATCCGAGACCAACGCGTAGGATTATATCCTGTGTACCGTTTGGCTCCGAGCCGCACGATCGCGATCCAACGGCCGAGATGCGAAGATACCGCTTCAACCCGGCTGTTTTGCTAAAGAGCCCCTGACTTTTTAGGGAATCAACCCGCAGTCCATGTAGTTCAAAAGTATTTCAAGTTTGGCCCTGTTTTATTCATTTAGACCCCTGCTCTTTTCCCGTTTTGAACCCGCAGTCCAGCCAGCGTAGTTTTGCGTGTTAGCCCCTGGATCTATCCTTTAATTATGTATAAGTCCTTGGTTTTTGCAGAAAACCCCTGGAAACTTAGTTTTTTCTTGCAGTTTAGTCCCTGGATCTTGTTTTAGGCCTAGTTTTCGCGTTCTAGCTCCGTTTTAGGCGTTCTTTATGTTCACGCGATTGTTGTAACATGTAGAATAGTTCTAGCTTACTTTTGTTTGATGTTTTCATATATTGTTGTACTATTTCTTAGTGTTTGCTCTTGTTTGCTTGTATGTTTATGTTGTTGCCTTGTTTTTGGCCATGTGTTCGTGAGTAGACGTTGAGCTACCGGAGGAGCATCAGTACCAGTACCCGGAGCAGCCACCGTCTTCAGAGCAGTTTAAGCAGCAGCAGGAGCAGTTTGAGGAAGGCAAGTATAATATGAACACCACATATCACTTTTAAATACAATTTCATACTGCATTTTAATACTGTATGCCTATAAGGATTTTTCCTAGCCACTTTATATCCTTTACATATCCCTTGGGTTGCATTTTGGTTAGTTGTGCTAGGTGCCGTGCTATAACACACTTGGTCCTTTTTAATTAATTTGATTAATGGTATATGCAACTTAATTCTGGGAGTGACCCTCTTGAGTGGCTCACATCTCGTTAAAAAGTGTTTTTTTAGAAACATGGTTTAGGGGGGGCCAGCACGGTGCTTAGTGCTGGGTTGGCCACTCTCCATAAGGACCAGATCATAGAGCGACAACCTGGGACAACAGCGCTACCACAAGACTGTAATGGGACGGTCTTGGCTTACTAATTAGGTCATTTTGGTTCGGGAGTAACTTACCGACGGGGCAAGAGGGGGGGTGAGCTTCAATGGTCCCTGCGTTACGAGGCTTGGTCTGTGTTATCTTGTACCCCCCTCGAGGTGGGCCCCATCGTTGCGGAGCCTGAATCCTTAGTTGTTACACCTTACCAACGTGGTCCTTTGTAACGGCCTCGTAGTGAGTTTGCTAGTCATCTCACCTACGGAAGTGTGATGAACAACTAGCGTAGCTCATGACTTGTGGGTAAAGATGTGCAACCTTTGCAGAGTGTAACACTGGTATACTAGTCGTGCTCACGGTTATGAGCGGCTCAGATCCTCCTTTTGATTAGTGGGGTTATCTTCCTTTGATTGGGGGGTTCCCCGGGTGGTTTGGTTTGGTTTGGTTCTCAGTAGTTCATAATTAATTTTGATTAATTATTATATAACTGGGTTTATGGTAATTCATCAACTTGCAGTAATTAGCTTTAATAAAATTTTGCTAAGACTTAAAAGCTAATGCAGTTGAGTCAGCCAACCGTAGAGCCTCATAGTTTGTGTTATACTTGTTGAGTACTAGTTGTGTCCTCACACTTTCCTACTCTACTCTCTTTCTCTTTTTCTTTTTGGGGATGCTCTACTGCTGCTCAGTTCCTGCCGATGCGAGGGAGTTCACCCGGAACTACTAGGAGTACGAGGACTTCTAGGCGTTCGTCTCCCAGTCGACGTCCCTGTGGCGCTCAGCTTCCGAGTTTCGTACTTGTTTTACACTTCCGCATACCCTGTATCAGACATTTGTCTTTTATGTAATAAATAACATTTGTACTCGCTTTATTATATCTTTTTACGTGATATGTGCTATGATATACTGTTCATTCTGTTGTATATACGTGTGACTTGATCCTGGCACGTATATGATTGCTCGGTTTATGTCCTTTTGTAAACCGGGTGTTACACTGCCTCATTGGAATATGCAAGAAAGTGATTCCCAGAATGGATCCGATGAGAGCAGCGGGGTTGCAGGATTTGGCAGCAGAGACTTCTCTTACCACTCGCAAGCACTCTTCTAGCATCTTTTCCTGGAAAAAATCACACAACTTTCAGGACGGTGAGACCTGCCTAAACGAGCGCACCAATTGTATGCCATGGCTTCAGTGGGATGGTGCTTCAGGCAAGGCCTCTTGCTGACTTTTTATAGCTGTGCAGGCTTCACTAAACGATGACTCGTGAACACTACAGACACGGCAATCACGGGCATAATAGTGTAGATTCCCTGCACAGTGAAGACCCATGTGAGCGCACAGTAAAGAGATAAATATCTTGGGTTTTATTTTTGAGGATATCACGGGTGCAATCAGTGTGGCATATCCAAGCGTATCATTTTTCTGGGATATTACCCGAAAAAGGGATCTTTTCGGATATCGGATTAAACTTTGCAAATATTCTTGGAAAAAAATTTGACGCCACAAATTAGATCCTTAATTCCAAAATCTTGGCTCGGGGGTCTACCCACAAGATATGAGATTTTGATTTAAGGCTCGGGGGCTGCGGGATATGTGGCATCAATGATTTATTTTTTATTTTTTTTGGAAAATAAAGGAAGAAAAAGACTAAAGTGACCCTCAGCCTGATTCTGCAATTCAACCTAAGGCTCGGGGCTACTCCACATGGAGCGCGACTACTTCGCGCACCATATATGAACAAGATTTCGGGGCTTGAGCACCTCACAACCTCGGAGCAACTGGAAGTAATTGGAAGACTACTCGACATACCTGAAGGAAGACCCAGAATCAACCAGAAGGATGTTCTGACTACTTGAAGTACTCGAAGGTGCCTCACCAAGTACTCGACGCCTGCATGACTCGGCTACGAAAAGCTCGGGGGCTTGTCAGACCTGAGGCAGCAGGATTGCTTATAGGCATAGAATGTTCTAAAGTAAGGGATAGCACATGGATGTATCTTACCTCTTTTGTAGCTACCCGAATAGGTGTAGAACTAGTTGCAGTATAAGAAAACTACCCGACCGTGTTATAGTAGGACTCCAACTGTACTCGGTTAGGATTTTCCATGTAACCCTGTCCCACCGGATATATAAGGGCGGGCGGGAACCCCTCAAAATACATCAACACCTAAGGCAATACAAGCAACCACACAGGAAATAGGGTATTACGCATATCGCGGCCCGAATCTGTCTAAATCCTTGTGTTCCTTGCACCATCGAGTTTCAGAGCTAGTCGATCGCTGCCTACAATCCTACTACTAAGGGTATCCCTGAGCAGGCTTGGCGGTAAACACCGACAATTTACCCTCTATACTATGCAATTTAGACCATTTTACCGCATAATACGATTTATCTTTTTTGCTTCTCCATACACAAGTTGAATTTTAATTTCAAATTTTGCGGGTCAGTAGTGGACATCACAATACATATTAAAAGAATTTGTTATAATTTGTTATCATTATTTTTCATAAGTTTTGAATTCTAATAATTAATTTATTGTTAAATACCATAATCTATAAAAATAATTATAAAAAATTATGATGTATTTTTCTAAGATGTGTTATGATGTGTACTATCAACTTGTAAATTTTAGCTTAAGACTCCACTATGCATGAAAAAATAAAAAGATAAACTATATTAGCGGGTAATTTGAACCAAAGTGCATAGTTTAACAGATTATTCAAATTTTGGTTATAGTTCATAAGAGTAATTTAGATTTTACCTTTAGTTAGTGGCACTAGTGGCACCTGCTATCAAAAATCATATCTCAAGTGCTGTTTAAGAAAGAAGCAGTAATTACATTTCTGGCTCACCAACGTACTCTCGTAGTCTCTTCCAATTCCAACTGGACTTCCAATTTGTATTGTCAGCATCAATCAATCAGCATCGCCGTATCACGTTCTAATTTGGCGCGAATCATCGGGACTCGCGGCTTCCCAAACCGGGCTGAGAAATTGGAACCTTCCCAAAGAATCCCAAGCCAAAACCTCCCGCGCCGCGCCGCGCCGCGCCCGCCTCCGCCTTCGCTCCCGCGCCCTCAGCGTCAGTCGCCTCCGCGCTCTCGAATCCAAATCGGGAAAAGAAAAGGTCAGGCCGTCGCCCCTCTCCCTCTGCATCCAAGATTCCCCGCGAACTCGAACGGACCACATGCAATGGGCTCCGGCACTTCCTCCCACTCCCTCCAAAGCCTCAAAATTTCAGAGCCATGGCGGCATGGTCCTCCTCCACCTCCAATTACAAATACCAGCAAGCACCGGCACCTGCTCATTCACCCCGTACCATTCCCACCCTCTCCCACTCCGCTGCGGGATCGCCGCTGCTGCCGCCTCCACACGAGCGCCCTCCCGTAGCCCGAAGGAATCCAATCGGCCAATCCAACCCATCCCAGATGGCCGTTCTCAACCTCGGCGGCGGCGGCAAGGAGAACGCGCCGCCGGCGGCCGTGGCCGTGCGCGGCATCGCCGTCAAGAACCAGATCGTTATGAAGAGGACCGGGGCGGGCGGCAAGGCTGCGTGGAGGCGGCCGCCGCTGCGCGACATCACGGGCCTCTTCCTCGCCTCGCCGTGCCGGCCTCCGCCGCCGGCCGCTCTGCTGGCGCTCGCGGACGCGGAGGTGCCGGGGGCCGCCGTGCGCGCGCGGGCCGCTGGAGCCTCGGACGGCGCCGCGGCGAGGCAGGGGAGGTACTCGCTCAAGAAGGGGTTCAGATAGCGCGCCGCCGGGTGCCGGCTCCGAGGAGACGGCAACTGTGCACCGTCATTCTTCAGACTTTTTTCCCCTCCATTTCTCCTGGATATGTAGCCGATTCAATTGTGCATTGGTTGATTCGCCTCGGGGCGGGAAAATTGTCACACATAGGATTAGAGCAATTGAGAAGAATTCGCTGAACATAACCGAGTCGAATTGAGCTTGGCGCCTTCTTGGCCGTGCGTCTTGGTTTTTCGTCACCCTGCCCTGAGTGAGAGATGTTCCGATCCATTGACGGATGCAACACTGATGCTTCAAGGCCGTTGATGTCGAGCTATTCTTGGATGCGGCTATGAACTGAAATGCATCCCAGCCAGGTGTTCAGAGGGCGGCGGATCTCAGGACTGGATCTCCTCTCATCAGCAGGCCTCTGCCTACCCGGTACCCGCCATGGCGGCATGGAATCCAGCGTTGTACGCCCGCTGCTAGTTTGACCTCCCTGGCCCCCTGCATTACAGGTAACAATGCTGCAGCCCGCAGCAAAATTCTCCTGAAGCTTCTGTGACCGGGATGCCTCTTGCCTGGCAATGCTACACCGCTGGGTACTGGGGGCGTGGTCGGAAACGGATATTTATTCGAATGTCAGATTTTTTTATCATTTTTCTTCGATTATGAACAAATAAGATATAGAATTTACTATGTAAATTCAAAGTCATGTATTTAACATTGACCTTGTAAAGATTCATAAAAACTAAACCTCAAATTTATCATATATATTCTCAAATAATAGATATAAAAATTCGAATACGGATCGGATATGGATTCAGATATTTTTTCACCTTTTTAATTGTAGGGAGCAAATAATGCATAAAAAATCTATACAAAATTTTATTCTTATGTGTAATAATATGCTTGATAATATAAAAAAAGGTTAGCATAAAATTTCAAGCATATCTATTTTAAAATATCAAATTTGTTCTGAGAATTCGGATGTCTAGTTCCATCCTTCTCTTCTGCTGGTTTTGATACGGAAAAAAAAGTCTATTGTGCAAACTGTCAGTCAAAGTATTGTGCAATGTTTGAGGCTGAGATAGTTCCACCCTTCTCTTCTGCTGGTTTTGATACGGAAAAAAAAGTCTATTGTGCAAACTGTCAGTCAAAGTATTGTGCAATGTTTGAGGCTGAGAAAAGCGACACAATACGGTGTAAAGTTGATTTTCTACTGAAAGTAGGAGCTCTGTGAAATAGTTTTTCAATGAGAAGATTCTCTGTTAATTCTATAAAGTGATTATATGAAATGAACTAAAAGGTTGGAAACTGAAAAGGTAGTTTCTTTTGATTCTGTGAAGTGATTTTTCATCCTGATTTTAAAAGTTTGTCAAATATAATCATTTCTTTCAGAGAATCAGTTTCCATAGAAAATCAGAATAAGATGTAGCTCTAAACAGGCCCTTGCTACTCCGGTCCACGACAGATGATTCAATTTCACGAGGCCTCAACTGTCTAAATGGGCCGTGTCGGATAAGGGTCCTATGGGCTTCGCAGCAAATGACAGGTCGTCGGGCGTTTTTTTTATTTTTATATTTTTCAAAATCGTTTTTTACAGAAATATATTTTCGGTTTCATAATTTACAGATTTATACCCCTGCCGCCCTCCTGCCGGGCGGTAGGGACCTTAATATAAATAAAATTTATTTTTAATCATATTTTAGCCCCTGGGGGAGGCTGCCGCCCGGCAGCCCGGCGGCAGGTACCCGCCGCCCGGTGGCTGGGCGGTAGGCCAGGTAGCCGCCCGGCAGGCTTCCCCCTCCCCTCTCATTTGCTTCTCACGACATCCAGAGAGGGAGGGAAAGATGAGGGGTGAGGGAGGGAGTTGCAGCGACGAAGTCCTGCCGGATTTTAGATCCGAACCGTAGGTAATAAATATTTCTCAACTTTCTCATTTTAAAATTTTTGTATGTTTAATTCTATAATTAGTGTATGCAGCAGTAATGATATTTTAGCGATTTAGGTACTGTTTTTATTATAATTTAGGTAGAATTAGGATTAGTTTTTAGAAAAAACCATTTAGGTTTACCAACCATTTTTGTGGTATTGATTAGTTGTTTAATGCGAGAAATTTTTTTGAAAAATGCTCAGAAATTGTAGAAAATGCTAGAAAACTATATGAAAAATTCAGATAAATTGTAGAAAATGCAGAAAAATTGTAGAAAATATTAGAAAAATTTATTTATAAAATTTTATTGTACAAAAAATGTAGAAAATGCTAGAAAAGTTTATGAAAATTTCAGATAAATTATAGAAAATGTAGAAAAATTATATTTTTGGTGTAAGGTATGGCCGAAGATACGCCAGCTCTACTTGACCGAGTCATAGACTCGTCGCACCGGTCCTTTCTTGCAGTGGTTCAGCGCGTGAAACTTAACGTGCTATGTCCACGTCCACCAGCGGAGTGGATTCCTGTTGACCCACGATGGGTGCCCAGGTGATATGTCGTTGGATTATGTTTCTGAGAATATGTTTGTTTCGTATACGTTTCCTACATAATGTACTTACCTTTGATCATTCTACTTTTCAGGTTGAGTGAGGCTGGTCTTCTTACTATAGGCCGTCTTGCTGAGAGTGGTTTGGTAAAGCTGGACAGGTCCCTACTGACGGCTCTGGTTGATAGATGGAGGCCTGAGACACACACCTTCCACCTCCCTTGTGGGGAGATGGCACCGACCCTACAGGACGTTGCGATGCTGCTGGGTCTTCCTATCAGTGGGGATGCCGTAGGGCCCCGCGTTGTCCCGTCTACGTGGTTGGACGATCTAGAAGAGCGTTTTGCAAATATTGACATCGCGATTGATGTAGAGGAGCACCCAAAAGCAACAGGGCCTGCCAAGTCAGGGATCCTGCAGTTCCAGGTACATATCTCGTTTTATTATGATTAATGTTAGAGTTATGCTTTTGACTAGTGCAGTTATGGTTTTATTTATAATTGATCTCGTACTCATAAATGTTCATCTTTTCTATGCAGACCGACAATTTGGCACATGATGCTGATGATGATAGCGTCACTCGATCCCTTGTGGCATACCTGTTGTGGTTGTTTGGATACATAATGTTCAACAACTCACACGGGGTCTATGTGGATAGGGTGCTTGTGCCTTACGCACAGGAAATCGCAGAGGCAGCTGTGGAGGAAATGCCTCAATACAGTTAGGGTTTAGCGGTACTTGCAGCCACGTACCGTGGCCTCTGCAAAATATCGGTGCAGAATAAGCACAATGCAATTTTTACAGGATGTCCGATTCTGCTACAACTTTGGTCGAACAAGAGGATAGCAATTGGTCGTCCGATTATTGACCACTCACCGTGGATATGTACGGTGACACCGAGGATGATAGGCCCACCATGGGGACTCTCTGGTATGCTCGTCAGGTACGGAAATAACTACTACTCCTACTATTCTGTTGGCAATTCTATTGCTTTGTTTGATCCTCTTTGTATTTCTTATTGGTATATATTATTATTAATTTTGTGCAGAAGCGTTGGGCCCACGTACAGTCTCATCGGGTCCATCCTGACTTTGTGGCTGAGTTTGATCGGTTGACACCTGAAGACGTTGTGTGGGAGCCCTACTCCGAGTTGGCTATAACCACTTGTGCACAGTTCGGGATATCTTCGGTATGTTTTCAGGACCAGGCCTTTTGGATGACAACTACAGCGTTGGTGTACGACGTTTACATTGAGGCTCACTGCTCGGACAGAGTCATGAGACAGTTCGGTCAAAGGCAGTTGTATCATGTGCCGTCAGCATTAGATCGGGTACAACGCCATGACCACAGGTAACGATTCAAATGTCATTTCAGTGACTACGCATTGTACAGTTAACTAATCATATTTGACTAAATTGTTTTTAATATTTAGTTTGTCGAGGACTGGTCAACCATTCTCGAACATGTGGGTGACAAGGGTGCAGCCTTGGGTCGATGGCTGGGACCAGGCAGAGGAGAACGTTGCACTTTCGACCCCTGCACACACGGAGGCTTCATACAGGGCGTACCTGAGCTGGTACGAGCCTAAGACTCGTTGCCGCTTGCTATATGCTGACATGCATCAACAACCGCATGTTGCGACCCCACAGGATGGCTATGCACGATATAGGGATAAGGCATTAGCTGGGGCGGTGAGTCAAAGTTATCATCGTTTTTCAAATATTTTGGATTAGAGTGTTAATGTCTTTCTTTTTCTTGCTTGCAGTTTGAAATGTGCAGATTGATGGACGTAGATGCCAGGGCGAATTTAATGAGGATTCAAGCGGGATCTATGATGGATAGGAATGAGCAAGAGTCGGCCTGGACCCGAGTTTCACAAAGAGCCCATTCCATGCTTGAAGCCTTTGGTTGCCGGACATCGTACGAGGACTCCTACGATTCGTCTCAAGCCTCGACCTCGTTTCCTTGTGGTCCCACACAGCAGAAACCTTCCCCAGCACCTTATTGGTCTCAGCAGCATTATCCAGGTACGTGAGGATACTTACTGACTTCCTACTTTGATAACAAAAATTAATTCTCAGTCCATACAGGTGATGGACACCCACCTTATCAATCTCACGGAGGGACCTAGTTTAGTACCATGGCACCAGCTGCAGGGATGTCATTTCAACCAACACAGCCACCACCACGACCTTTCGGTAAACATATAGTCGATATCTTAATTTCAATTAATTTTGGTATGAAGTCTAATTCCTTTTGCATTTACATATAGGATCACAACAGTTATATGATGCGGTACATTTTTCGTATTACCCTATGGCGACAGCAGAAGGAACGCAAGGTAAATACCTAATCCGTAGCCCGAATTTATCATGTTCTTCTTATTTCTATGAATATTTTAAATAATTTGAACGGTTTACAGGATTGTACCACCAGCTTCCTGATATGGGTCCTTCTTCGTATACACCACCAATAGGTACGTATGATTAAGATACCTTAATTGCTACTGCATAGGGGCCACACATGATACATTTGAGGCGAGCTTCGAAGACTGGAGTCGGTTATTTTCTACACTTAACCAGCAGGCCGATCCTACCTTCCAGACACCTGTGGCCACCGGACGTCCAGGTAGAGACGTAGGGCTTCCAGACCGACACACATACCCTACAGACCACGTCCACGCACAGCGTAAAAGAGGTCGACATGGCCGGGGTGGTTAGTAGGTGCTTCTAGTTGTTTCTGTATTTTTGTTATGGACATGTCGTCATGTTATACTTATTTCGTTCTCGTGCATCACCTATTTCGTTCTCAGTTGCGTATGTGTATGAATTCCGAAGTTATACTTTTCATATTCATCTACTTTACTAACGGTTTTTATTTCTATCCAAAATATTTAAAACCACATCTAATGCCGCACTGCCGCACTGACGGTCAAGGTTTAACCTGCGGGAGGGGCCTGCCGCCCCCCCTGCCGGGCGGCGAGTAGGCCTACCGCTCCGCCACCGGGCGGCAGCCTCCCCCCAGAGGCCAAAATGCGATTAAAAATAAATTTTATTTACATTAAGGCCCCTACCGCCCGGCAGGAGGGCGGCAGGGGGCCGGCCGCCCTGCAGCCGGACGGTAGGGGTATAAATCTGTAAATTATGAAACCAAAAATATATTTCTGTAAAAAACGATTTTGAAAAATATAAAAATAAAAAAGCCGGTCGTCGGTCCAATGCCAAGTCCCGCTATCCGCTCAACCCAACAACTGTGCTTCCCCTCCTGCCCAAGTGTCCGTGGTGACCGCAGACACATTGTCGCAGTACAGAAGAGTGGCCTTGTCGATCTTGACGTGGAGTTCGCCGAGAAGATGTCGAAGCCAGCAGATCGCAGACATCATGACCAAAGACTTGACCAAGGCAATGTTTGAAGAGTTCAGGTCTAGTTTGTGCCTCGACGACGACGCACAAATTGCGGGGTGTCAAAGTGGCTAATCACATTGTGTTGTACCGGCTAGACTAAGTTAGTTGCTAGCTTCCGAGTCTTCTGGCTCAGCCCACGGTGCTCGCCACGATCCGTTATCCTCGGCGATCATTGGCATCTCGAGTGGGCATCGGCTTGTATTATATATGTACACGATTCATGAGATCAATACAGTGTGCGTTGCCCTCTACTCTTATTCACGTGGCGCCATCCCCAAATCCCCGCGAGTTAATATCTGAGAACGAAAACGAATGCTCCGATAAGCAGGGCCAAGGGATGTAGCCATGTAGGCGGTGGCGACGTCGGTGAGCAAGATGAGCAGCATGTAGCTATTGTATTTAACTGACACCATCCATATATAGATGATTATGGCCGTGTTTGGGTCCAAGGGTTAGAGCTATTTGGGCTAGAGCTAATTAGCTCAATAAAATAGCCCTCCAATCTAATAAAATAACCCTTGACATGTTTGGATCCAAGAGCTATTTGGCCTTTAAAGCACCTTTTTCAATTATTACAGCCATATTACCTCTCTTGCTATGGTGGGCTCCTCCTAAATAGCCCAAATAATCACTCTTTAGATGAGATAGTTTTTTGAGATAGGTTTTTTGAGGTAGGTTATTTTTGAGGTAGGTTATTTGGATGAGATAATTTTGGACTATTTTGAACTATTTTAGGCTAGAAATAGCTATAGCCCTTGAATCCAAACATGGCTTATATATTATTTCTGTAAAGTTAATTAAATCTAGGAAAAGTCGATAAAACTTAAAATATATTACCTTTTCAAACGGAGAGAGTATTCTCAGGACCCGCGTGCTAAAAAAAAAGTTGAGCATGGTCTCTCCTAAAGGAAAAAATAAACGAGCACGGGCGGGGCGGCCGTATATTTTACTATTTAGTTTTTTTCTAAAAGATTTCCACATTTAGATTTTTATAAAACAATTTGCGTTTTTAGACTCTGAGAATCGGCGCTATAGATCGTGGTGCCGAGCTAACATATCTCGGCGCCATAAATCGTAACACCGAGTTATTTACCACTAAACTAAAGTGGCGTTGACGTGGCAGCTACCTCATCACCATGGTTTATAACGCCGAGCTCGGCGCCACAATCTATGGCGCCGAGCTACGTGCTGCATGCTCATAGCTCGTGTGGCACCTGCAATTCCGCTTAGACTGACCCCAACAACGGCAGCCAAATGCATTTTGCCTTTCGAAACGACACTGTTCATGTGAGGCATCTCCTCCAACAGACCACGCATAGTCGAGAGGCAAAGTGCATCGGAGGAGAGAGGCGATGCAATATTGCAATCCCTCTCTCCTCGAATGCAAACGCTGCTGCTTTGGGACCCGCTGCGGCGTGGGGCTGCCGCGCCGGACGGAGGCGGTGGCGCGGCGCGGAGCGGGGTGGAGGCGGAGGCGCGTCGCGGGGTGGAGGCGGAGGCGGAGGCGTGGACCTCTACTCGAGCCGCCGCCGCCAGACCTCCATGGCCTAAGGTTGAGCGGCCACCGCCGGACCTCCACGGCCTGAGGCGGATCCGGCCGGGAGGGAGCTCCGGGGCCGCGGCCTCTGCTCCGCCATGGCCCTGCGCGGCCTCCACGCAGGGGCACGCGAGCCAGGTCAGGAGCGGCCGTCGGCAGCGGGTCGAGGTCCCGCCGGCCACTGCGAGGAGGGCGGGAGGGGGCACCCTGCTCGCCCAAGCTCCCGCGGCGGCTGCCCCTTTCCTCCCTCGGATCTCCGCGATGCAGCTGCGGTGGCGCGCCCCGGTGGCCCAGCTCCCCGCCCTCCTCCCTCGTCGCGGTGAAGGCCATGGCGGGCCTCCTCTAGCTTCCTCCGCCGCCGGGCTGCGGGTTTGCGCCGCCCCCTCCCTCACCGGCAAGCTGGAGACCCGACGAAGGCCCGCGCGGCGAGCTCGCGCGCGGCAGCCGAGGCCCATGCGGCGAGCTCGTGCGCGGCAGCGGAGGCCCGGCGGAGGCCATGGCCGAGCTTGCGCGCGGTGGCGGAGGCCATGGCCGGCGACGGCAGCGTGGGTGGGCCCCTCCTCCGGCGGCGTGTAGCGAGCAGGGCGGAGGCGTGCGGCGTGGCGAGCAGGCGGAAGCGCGACGGCGGCGCGGGCGACGGTGGTGTGGCCGGGGGGAGGCGGAGGCGTGACGGCGGCGCGAGCCACGGCAGGCCGCGAGACAAGGACGGCAAGCGGCGGTGCGGCGAGCGGGGTGTGGGGGAAAAGCATCGTCTGTTGGAGACCGCATTTTTTGCCTTCCCTCCGCTCCACTGTGCACGCAATGTAAAACAAGTTTTGCCTCATAAAATTACAACGTCTTGTTGGAGTCAGTCTTACGTATGGCACTTGTGCATGCATGTGGTGTGGATAGGCCACTGGCTTGCAGGGTGTAAGTCACGAGGGTGCCCATCATCACTCTCCTCTCCGCTTGGGGACTCGCCTCTCTCTCTCAGCTCAGTTACCGTGCCTCATCGATTTTTTTAATAAAGATTCATCGATTTCCGTGCAAGACTGTATGGCCCTACATGCAACCGCTACATCACCTCCGTGATCTGCCGTGTTGCGGCACTGTTTATGTATTTTTTTCTATTTCTATTTAAGGCTTGTTTAGTTCCCAAATTTTTTCCTACCGTATTCATCACATCGAATCTTCGAACACGTGCATGGAGCATTGTATACAATTAAAAAAATAACTAATTACACAGTTCAACTGATTGGCATAAAACAAATCTTTTAAATCTAATTAGTATATGATTGGACATTAATTAACAAATAACAACGAAAATACTACAGTACCCATAACCTAAACTTTTTCACAAACTAAACACAACCTAAATATAGAGAACAATATTTTAATTGAATAGTATTAATATGTATGTTAAAAAAATTATTTGCACAAAAATGTGTGCATCTCATCCAAATTAGATGTGCAAATATATGTGCATCTTTAATAATAAATATTTTTGAGATTTTTTTGTGAATATGAGAGCGCATTTTGTGTCCCTAGAGAAAAATGTGCATCACGGTTGAAATTTTTTAAGTAGTCATAACCGTAAATTTACTTTTTTTTCTCATGACACTTGCACCCTGATCATTAAAATAAAAAAGTGCATGTAAGTCTCCGTAAAACTAATAACAGTTGTACTGTACATGCGAATCTCAGTTTCAGTTAGCAACCAATTCTTAATCTTCTATCTGCGCATAGTGCAGCTGCCCCGTCGCCCATGCCGATGCCGTACGCATATGTCAGCGCCGCCGGTAGGCTAGGCGCGCGCGGGGCACTTTGGATTCAGGCTGCGGTAACTCGGCGCCATAGGTTGCGGCGCAGGAGATAGTTGCCGCGTCAACGCCATTTCAGTTTAGTGGTAAATAGCTCGGCGCTACGATTTATGATTTATGACGACGAAATATGTTATATCTGCACCACGATCTATGGCGCCGACTCTTAGGGTCTAAAAATACAAATTGTTTTTTAAAAAAAATCTAAACATGGAAATCTTTTAGAGAAAGGGCTAAATAGTAAAATATACGGGCGGGCGCGGGCCGGGCCTTGTGCCCTGGACTCACTGGCTAAATTGGAGGCAACCAGTCGAAGCCGCCGTGTGCGAGTGCGAGCCACGTTCACTAATCCAAGGTGACCCAAGATACTTGTGTTGCCAAAAACGCCCAAAGCCACACCCAGGGGAGGAGGGGAGCGATAACCCTGCGCGCGTGTGCCACAGCCGCGCGCCCCTCGCAACATGTGTGGCCGTCGCGGTCGCGGCCCCGTCGCTGCGCATCAACCAATCACCGCCCGCCTTACTGAGCGTACGACACAGACATGATATAGCCCCGGGGCTCATCCGCAAGCCTGTGGTCGCCAGCGACACTAGCCTCTTCCTTGCTCCTTCCCTCCCTCCCCAGCAACCGATCCTCCCCTCCGCCTGCTGCTGCAGCAGCAGCCATGGCGGCCTCCACGGCGCTCTCCACCTCCGCCAACCCCACCCAGGTACGCGACCTGCTGCTCCCTTCATTGTTCCCTTCCCTTGCTGTTACATGAGCTCCGTGGAAACGGAGAACCTGCAGCAAGAACATGCCGCATGAGCCGTATGTACCTGCAGAATGATATGATGAAGTAGCATAGCACCAGAATACAGATTTGCAGATGGATTGGTCATCTTTCCTCCAAGTCTAATCTGAAACTTTGAATCTGAATACAAGTTTGTCTGCACTGCATGCATGCATACGCCTGCAATGGCCGCCGGCAGCTCTGCCGCCCCCGCGCCTCTCCCAACAAGCCGGCGAAGGGCCTGGGCCTCGGGACAGGCCGCGACCGCTTCTCCCAGCGCAGCAGCGGCGGCGGCGTCACGTGCCAGGCGGCGAGCAGCATCCCCGCCGACCGCGTCCCCGACATGGAGAAGCGCAAGCTGATGAACCTCCTCCTCCTGGGCGCCATCTCGCTGCCCACCGCCGGCATGCTCGTCCCCTACGGCTCCTTCTTCATCCCCGCCGGGTCCGGCGGCGCCGGCGGCGGCACCTACGCCAAGGACAAGCTGGGCAACGACATCAAGGTGGAGGAGTGGCTGCAGACGCACGGCCCCAACGACCGCACCCTCGCGCAGGGGCTCAAGGGCGACCCGACCTACCTGGTGGTGGAGCAGGACAAGACGCTGGCCACCTACGGCATCAACGCCGTCTGCACCCACCTCGGCTGCGTCGTGCCCTGGAACAGCGCCGAGAACAAGTTCATCTGCCCCTGCCACGGCTCCCAGTACAACAACCAGGGCAAGGTCGTCCGTGGCCCGGCGCCCCTGGTGAGAACAAGTTCATCTGTCTGTCTGTCTGTCTCTTCACCTCATGATAATCAACTAACTGATGAACTCATCTCTGATCGAATTAATTGGCTCTTGCTTGTTTGTGAATACGACCGACCGACGACAGTCGCTGGCCCTGGTGCACGCCGACGTCGACGACGGCAAGGTGCTCTTCGTCCCGTGGGTGGAGACCGACTTCAGGACCGGCGAGGACCCCTGGTGGAAGGCGTAAGCGGGGGCGCTCCGGCGGCGGCGGCGATCGCCGTCACCCAGTGATGAGCTCATAGCCTTTGCGTTCCTGTGTTGCTGCTTCTCAGAGGGCGTTATCGCTATAAATTCACTTGCTTCTTGCTTGCTGCCTCCAGATTATATGTTGTACACAGCACACTGTATGAAACAAGAACACTTGCTTCTCATCTGATCTGCATATACATAACCTTTCTCGAGACTCTGAAATTCTGCTGGAATGGATCGGAATGGACACCTTTCTTGCCAGCGACAGGGCATCCATCTCCTGAGCCAGGCATCTGCATGACTGCATCCATTTCAAAATGGCGTAACCACAGTATTTTTTTGCCAGAACATCGTGCAGCTGTTCTGTTTCTGTATTTTTACAAGTTCCTGCTCTCTCTTGCTGTGATAAGTGATAACTCTCAAGCGATTGAAATCGACAAGCACTCTTCTGCCATTGGAAATAGCTTCTTTTTCCAAAGTAAAAAATAGAGCACCCTCTATGCATTGTAAACAACTGGCTCGGTACCAGAAGGTGAGCAATTCAAAGTTAGGGACCAAACAGCCAACCAGCCAGCAGTACTGTTCTCTCATACTAAATCAGCACCAGCCACCAGCTACCAGTCAGCAGTATTGTTCTCTCATAACAAATCAGCACAAACCATCAGCCACAGCCAAGCGAACACAACGAAAATCATGGAAACAAAATACTTTCTTGAAACAAATTAAACCATCAAACCACAAACGAAAACAAGGCAGGCATGACCTCCAAGATCGAAAGCCGGAATGGACTCGGTATACCAGCCAATAAAAGCTAGGAAGTTGTATCGTGCAGTATGCCAACTGTTTGGAATCGAGCGTGCAGAAAACAAGAGGAGTACCAGAGAAAATAAACATCTATCACCACACGTGCATTCAGCTCAAACACTTGCTCAAAAGACATCAGTAAATGGACGATTGAAGGCAAACAGACTAACAGAGTCATCATTCCTGCACCAGTCAAAGCAAGTCACCTTACCATCCTGCCAATTCACTAATGTCTCAAAAACTTAAGAAATTTGAGTGAAGACTGCCAACTAAACAGCTGATCCCAACTAGTACGCTTCATCCTGCCAATTCACTAATGTCTCAAAAACTTACGAAATTTGAGTGAAGACTGCCAACTAAACAGCTGATCCCAACTAGTACGCTCAGTGCTTCACAGTTGAGCTGACGAGTACATGCTACATAGAAGGTCAATTTCGACATGGACCATGATACCAAATCGCAGGCCAACATACCAAATGGAGAAGACAAACCCAGCCGGCCAGCCCCAAGAAGGTGTCATCCATCTCATCAGCCGGAACAAAATCCTAGACGCCTGAAGGACCATAAATCCCATTAGCGTAACCAATTGTACAATTGTACTACTAGGGTTCAAACAATAAGCATTAACTCCAACCTTGTGGGATACTCACACTTGTACATAAATTTCCAAATTTGAATAATCTCAGTATTATTACACAAAAGCCAACAAACAGAGAACAGCAGTACAAGAACAGTTAATCTATACAGGTCGTGACGTCGTGTCTTTAGGGGGGGGGGGGGGGGGGAATCCTATACAGGTCATAGCCAGAACTCCTGGTATGTTCTCATTCGTTTTGCCACATATGATCTCACCAGCTATTAAAAGATCAGTGATTCATTGCCTCAAATCATACGTAGTACATTACGTGCTTCACAGGCATATGAGTGCAGGTATAAAAGCAGAAGTATTTAGAAATGTTAAGAACTAGTCAGTTACTACTAACCAAGTGAAGTAAGCAAAATCATTTAGAAAATCTGAAAATGCATGATCTAGGCAGACTCTAACAACCCTATATAAATTTATATACATGCAGTAAAAGCCTCGAGAAGAGAGATGCAGCTGAAATGCTGAATGGAAGGGAAGCAAGTAAAAGAGAAAATCCAGGAGGGGGTGAAACATCTGTGGATACAAGAGAGGTGGTGCTGGAGGGAGGACAATACGGAAGAAAATTAGAGCCTTAAAAGGTAGAAAGGGTAAATGAAATATTTTCATAAAAAAAATCAACCAAAGCTCAAAGCCTCAGAAGGTAATCTTACATGAATATAGTCAACAGCACATCATCTTAGGCATTGAACAACAGCTCAGCTCCTTCATGTCCATCACCAAGTCCCATGCCTATGAAAATAAGAAGCAGAAAAATCAATAATATCCTAACAACAAGCAGAATGGATATGAGACAGCAAAAATTAGGTGCACACATATAAATAATAGAGTAAGTTTCAGAGAACCACAATTGGTGTGGACTGAATTAACACAAAACTATGGTTCTTGGGGCTATTTCACAAACTACACATGCATTGCCCATAGCATCACAAACCTAAACTTTTGAGCCAACGCCATTAATTTTTGGATGACAATTGAGATCCTAGGCCCACATGTAAGACATTGTTAGCTTTGATGTAATCTGAGCTCCACGTGTCTTACGTGTGGGTCGGGGATGCTAGTGGGTGTCCAAACTAATAGTGTTACCTAACAAGTGTTGTTTTAAGATTTGAAATGGGTTAAAAAAGTGTACTTTTGTGATGATTTAGACCAACTACTGTAGTTTTTTTGAAATATACTCAATGTAATATAAGAAAATTTGCTCAATCTTGCTAGAATAAAGCCTAGAACAGTAGGAATAGATAAACCAATAAGGAGAAAATGTACTGTCTAGTCTAATGCAAAGAATAGTCCTTAAAACAGTAATATTCAAATATCTCATAATGAAGCATATGTTTGCTGACTACTTAACCAATAAGGAGAAAATGTTATCTAAAATTGTTCTTCAAATTGTACCATGCAGTGGATAGCACAAAACACACTAAAACTACTGAACTCCAGTGGCAAAAGTGATCAACTGACAGGGAAATGATTAGATTGAAATTGCAGTAAGGTTCCTTAATAACTGATAAGAATGAAATGTGATTTCATGAAAGAATTGAATGGAAGAATACTACCTTTAAGCCTCCGAAATGTGCTAACTGGGCTACTCATTTGTATTCATTTGATATTTCAGTCATTTGAGCCCAATGTTAATATCAATGTAGATAAACTGTATATATCCAATGGAAGCATGTAACTATCTTTACGCGTCCGAAATGTGCTAACTGGGCTACTCATATTTACTTATCCGATACTTCAGTAAACTGAAGCTTAGTTTTTAATGCACTGCAGTTATGTATTTATCGATGGGACCTGAATTTAAATTACAGTTTAGCACCCAAAGATAGAAAAGCATTCTAACAACAATTATAAAAATAACTTATGTTGCTACATCTGCAATGTAGAATGCCGTTACCTGTAGTATAGACACTTGAGAATGGATAGAAGATGCTGGAGTAAAGTATTGCAGAGCAGATCTTGAACTGCACAAACTTCATTGACTCCAGCTGGATGGTGAAGATGCGATCAGTTGTCCTTATAAGAAACACTTTGTCATCCTCAGCGAACCCATATATCCTAGGGTACGATGCTTCAGTTGAACTGAGGGGAAGAAGATTGTCGAGCTGGATAGTTTTCCCCAGCACCCATCCTGCAACACCATCACCATCGGCCTCCCTCTTCCATAAGTAGACATTGTATTTTGACATATACAGAAATCCAAGCACACCATCCGCAGGTATCACCCAGACATCAGTTGGCACCTTAAGTGGCGGCATATCTATCAGTGCTAGGCGCTGCCGGTACAGATCGAACTCAAGGATAGCAGTTGAATTCCCAACAAGATACCAGTAAAGGGAACTTCCAAGAAAAATACCGGGGATGTAACGAGTAACAGACGTCAACGGACAAGCTATAGAGATGGGATCGCGCCATTCGCCATTCTCCGATGAGTAAACACAGACGAAAGTCACTAAAGGTCGTGTGAATCCTTGGTTGTTGCCTACCAAGACCACCTGGAAGGTGCTCGATTGGCTACCTCCGTGGACATCGCCGGCAGCACGAAGCACGGCCCCATTGTTGATTATCGTCCCCTCCCCGGTGCGGAAGTTCCGGGGAACGGCAATACGGCGCTGGTCACCGGTGACGGGGTCCCACACCAGGACCTGGAGCTGCAGCAAGTGGAGGAGGAGGACGAGGCCATGGCGGCAGCTGAGGATTCGCCATTCGCCGACGTCGTCGAGCTGCAATGTGAAGCAGCCCCTCGGGACGCGGTTCGGAGGCTCGAGAGTAGGCGTGAACAGGAGGCCGCGCAGCCCTTCGGTGAAGAAACCGAGGAGGGGAGCGGCGCGGCGGTGGCGGGTGCGGAAGCGGCGGAGGAAGGCGGGGTTCGTGACCAGGCGGCGCCAGTGCGTGCAGACGAGGGAGGCGCGGGGTAGGGAGGACGGCGCCGGGGGGAGGCGGAGGAGGATCTCGGAGAGGATGTCGTCGTTGTCCAGCGGGGGCGCCGGCGCCGGCGAGCTGGGGCAGCCGCGGCGGGCCATCGATCCCTCCTCGTCGCTCGTGTGGGGAATTCCGACTTGCGATGTGAGCCCAGAGGCCCCCAGTCAGAAACATGTGTAACCCATGGATACGAAACAGTAGGTTGTTTTTGCAGAAGCGGAAAAACAAAGCCCTGTTAAACTGAACAAATTATATATACCGCTCTGAACAAATCACGAAACAAATTATGAAGATGAGGGATTCGGATTTTGGAAAGTTTGGAATTGAGCTTCCACAAAACAAGATGAGTACCAAAGAAAACAAATAGTAAAAAATTGCCCCTAAACACCGTTAAAAGGTTGCATTTACTCAAAACGACTAAAAAAGATCGTTTTTGTTTAGAGACACTAATAAATTACGTACATTTACTGAGAAACATTGTACCCACTATTTTATTCTATTTAATTGCATAGTGATGTAAAAAGACAAACTTATCCCGGCTGCGGGCTGCCTGTGCTCTCCCTGCACGGCCGCCACAGAGGGAGGCGCCAACGGCGGCTTTGCGAACCATGGCCGACATCCTCATTCTCAGTAGGCAAGTGTGAAGGACGAGGGGGAGGACCGCTTGGCATGCCGGGGTTGGAGAAGATAGAGCGGCTTGGCATGCCGGGGTTGGAGAAGATAGAGCGGACGGCAGCGCTCCAGCGGAGAACTTGGCCGCTTGGATTCGAGTGGCGTGTAGGTGGGACCATAGGAGACGGGCAAGGGTAAGGAGGGAAATTTCTGCAGCTTTCTATTAAAAGTAATATTACAATGAGTGTCCTATAGCAACAAATTACCAGTGTTGTGCAATGTCTTTTAGCAAAGGCATAATTTTTTAGTGGCTTTAGGGCAAAAACCAGCTTTCAACTGGCCAATTTTGCCAAACAAATATCTGCCAGCACACGGGCATTCGGCTCAAACACTTGCTCAAAAGACATAAGCAAATGAACGATTGAAGGCACTAATCTGCAAACAGGCTAACAGAGTAATTATTCCTGCACCAGTCGAAGCAAGTCACAGTACCATCCTGCCAATTCACTAACGTCTCAAAAACTTCGAAAATAGATTGAAGACTGCAAACCAAACGACCGATCCCAACTAGTGCGCTCCAGTGCTTCCCAGTTGGGCTAACAATATATGCTGCATAAAAGGTCAATTTCCACACGGACCACCATACCACATCGCAGGCCAGCGTACCAAATGGAGAAGATAAACCCACCCCAAGAAGCCATCTATGCATTATCAGCAGCCGGAACAAAACTCTAGATGCCTGCAGGACCATAAATCTCATCAACATAACCACTTGTACTACTTAGGATTCAATGATAAGCATTAACCGCAACCTGGTGGGAAACTCACACTTGTACATAGATTTCCAAAATTGAATAATCTCAGCGTTATTACACAAAAAAACAACATATGAAAAAGAGAACAGCAGGGGTCCTAGAACATACACTATCTGAGAAGCTGCAAGATTAAGTGCTAAAAATTAGTAAGGCCATTCTCAATGCAAGTGTTAGGGTTTCATTCTCATTAAATGACATGTCACACAGGCAAAAGTGATGCATGGCATGCAATTTATGATGAAAGAGAAGAATAGAGTTTCATAGGGATGAAACTTGGTGTTCGCAGTTACCAAGAACATGAAAACTAGAATGAAACTCCATTGACAAGATTTGAGTTTCATCTACACACATTCATCAACTCCTACTGGTCACTTAGATGAAACATTTAAATGATATACTAACATATGAAAAAGTGAAGTGAAATTTTGCATTGAGAGATCTAGTTTGATTCATTAACTCAATGATCAATAGATGACACATCACTCTTGGAAATCACGTAATGAAACCTTGCACTGAGAATGGCCTAAGTACTGGACAATTGCACTGAGTATTGGACAATTGAGGAAAACTGGAAGCAAGGCAGAGTAAAGGAAGTGAGGGAGACCAAAACAGCAAATACAGGATAAGGGGATTGGAAGTGGAACATCTAGCTAAAAGAGAGGGGAGGTGGGTGAAGGTAGACAAGTAGACATGATGAAGTGAATAGAGAGCTGCTAAGCAAGAGATGACAGGATGAGGAAGCCAGCCCTAAAGAAAAGAGCTAGGAGGCAGCCTGCTAAGCATGATGATGGGAGGTTTATAACCGGGCAGGAGAGTTGCAGACACGATTATGGAGTGTTCTCTTAGAATTTTGTTCTTTTAGAGATGGTAGAAGTGAAGGCATTTTTTACAAACAAGAGAATGACATATAACACAGCCTAAATTAAGAACCTAATAATATTGCATACCTGTTCAAACTTCAAACATATTAGGCTAGCAAATATAACCAGACAGTCATCTATGTTCAGCTCCAGCATGCCCACCACCAATGCCAATACCTACGAGCATAGGTAAAAAGTTGAATGAATAGACAGATATGAGGCAAAAAAAAAAAGATGCAAATGAACCCACATATATAAATTGAGAAAGACAATGCATTTGCTCTAGAACATTGAAAAATGAAAATAGATAACAAAATTATAAGTGCCACCACACAAAGAATATTTCAGAAAAAAGTAATTCTTATCTATCCAACGATAAAGATCAGGTTTCAGATTACTTGACTGATAATGAAAACAAAAATAACTAGATTTTTCTTTTGCTTGTTCCATGTAATCTTAATCAGATGTCATAAATAAATTCAAACAACTTGGGTACAAAAATGATTATGATTATAATAATTGAATACATTCAGAATAAAAAAACATTAGCATTAGGGCTCCTGAATAGATGACCAAACTGAACTGTTAGTTGACAAAGATCAAGCCATGTTATTAACTCATTATTTTATGGTCTTAATTATAATTTATAAGCAATGCGGCAGTGATAGGAAAAAGAAGCATTGAATAAACTTTACTACCATGCTATTGAGTTATGTTACTCAGGTTGGTGTTTAAGTTATTTCAAAGCTTAGTTTTTTCATCTGCTACTGCTACAGTTATGCATACCGCATCATAAAAAAAAGGGGAAATTTGGATCTGTACCATTAAAAGATCTCAAAGTTAGATATATACTATCGTTATCTCACTGACATGTGGGGTTCACAGGAGTCAATGACATGTGGGTCACGATGGTATATATCTAACTTTGGCATCTTTTAGGTACAGATCCAATTTTTCCTTAAAATAAAGTCATCTACAGCTTTGCACATGGAAATATTACTACTGTAAGAAATTTTGAGCATGAGGCCATAGGCAAGCAACAATAAAACTTAGTTCTACAATTCGTGAAAGAATCGCCAACCATTGTGTTAACAGAAAACATAGTACCTATTATGTGACATCATCAAGGGACAGAGACAACTGACGCAACTAAAATTTAAATTTTTAGTTTAACACATAGTGATATGAAATCATTCCATCAACAAGTACGAACAAGAACTTATGTAAACAACGCTTTTACCTGGTGTATAGACGCTAGCGAATGGATGATAGATGCCAAGGCATTCAATTCTGAAAGGTTTCTGAAATTGAGTTGAATCTAGCTTGACCATAATGCCACTAATATTGCCATCAATAGAGGCCATAAGAAAAGACATATTGTCCTCCTCAGCGAACCCAATTATCAATGGGGGAAAATCCTCCCCTGAATTCAGCAAAAGCTTATCAAGCTCAATTGTTCTTCCCAGCACCCATCCAGAAATACCATCACAATCCATCTTCCTCATCCATAATTGGGCGTTGTAGCCTGACATACAGAGGAAGCCGAGGCCACCACCCTCAGCAGGCATAACCCAGTAACGCAGCATGTCGTAGTGGCAATTATGCAATGGCGCATCTATCACCTCTAGGAACTGTCTATCCAGATCAAACTTTAGGATAGCCATTTCCGGACCAAGCAACCAGTAAAGGGAACTTCCTATCAGAGTACTGGGATTGTACATAGGCACCTTGGATGGGCACGCGGTTGAGACGAGATTGCCCCATACGCCAGTCTCCGATGAGTACACACATGCGAAAGCCCGTGTAACTGTTGTGTCGCTGCCGACCAAGACCACCAGGAAAGGGATCGAAGGGCCCTCACCGGCCTGGACGTCGCCGGGTGCGCGAAGCACCGCGGCGTGTTGGTACACCGCGCTCCCACCGTTACCGAACTCCGGGGGGAAGGCAACGCGGCTCAGGTCGCCGGCGACGGGTTCCCACACCTGGAAGTAATGCTCCATCCGGTTGAGGAGAAGGACGAGGCCATGGCGGCAGCCGAGCATGTGGAGCCTGCCCTCGAGATCCAAGGAGAAGTGGCCACGCGGGAGACGGTCAGGCGGTTCCAGTGTGGAGGTGAAGGAGACGCGGCTTTCTCCCTCGGTGAAGAAGCCGAGGAGGGGAGCGTTGCGGCGGTGGTGGGCGCGGAAGCTGCGGACGAAGGCGGGGGCGGACACGAGGCGCCGCCAGCGCTTGCAGACGAGGGAGGCGCGGGGCAGGGAGGACGGCGACGGGGAGAGGCGGAGGAGGATATCAGAGAGTAGGTCGTCGTTGTCTAGCGGGGGCGCCGGCGCCGGTGATCTGCGGCGGCGGCGGCCGCCGCCGGGCGGCAAATCCTCGTCGCCACTCATGTGCCCTGGCCGCCAGAGGAATCGCTCGCCCTGCCCGATGGGGTACCTATGGATCCCGTGAAGAGGTTAAGCAAATCATCCATTAAAACCCAATTAATATTGAACTAGTATTTAAAAATATTGAACTAGTATTTTCGAAAATGTTGAACTAGTATTTCGAAAATATTGAAGTAGTATTTTGAAAATGTTGAATCTCAACATTTTTCTCGACTTCTTCTCCAGCGCCAGTGGCCGGCGGCGGCGTGGGGCACAGGCGGCGGCGGAGCAAGCGGCGGGGAGGGCGGCGACAGCGGCGTCGCAGGTAGGCACGTGGCAGCGCACGGAGCATGCGACCGCGGCAGAGCAGGCAGGCGCGCGGAGCATGCGGCCGCGCGCAGCAAGCAAGCGCGCGGCCGCACGCGGGGAGCAGCAGGCGGGTGGGCGCGCAGCAGCAGACGCCCGCCGGTAGCGGGAGGGCGCAGCAGCACGGGCGGGCGCGCAGGTGGCCGGCGGCGGCGCACAGGAAGAGAGAAGGGTGAGAGAGAGAGGGGTAGAGTTTGGAGTGGATTCAAGGGCTTAGGTTGTTTGCATAAATCTTAAACAGTAAAAGATTAATAAGAAAAAATTTATCGGAAGATATATAGCTTTGGCGCTGTCCGATGGTGTAGGAAGGGAAGGTAAACAGGTTCACGCGAGGGCCCATGTTATGTTGAAACCCATGAGCCCATGTAGAAGATGTCAGGCCCAACAATGAACAGAAATAGATTCTCAGAGTAGAAATAATGCTTGGCCCAATACAAAATATTCCGTCTGGTTCCAAATGCAGGTAGTTTAGAATTTTATTTAACCAATCCTTTTAACCCAACCTTTCAATGTGAGCGAGACATTTTCAACATGAGAGTTCTAAATATCCTATCTTTTAAATATCTACCCCCTCAGTTCCAAATTGTAAGTTTTCTTGGTTTTGTCACAAGTCAAATTTATTTAGTTTTGACCAAATTTATTTATAAACAAATTCACAAGTATCTGCAACATCAAACTATTTTTACTAGATATACCATATAGTATATTTGATACTGCATTTATTTGTCAAAAATGGCCTACAATCTGTAACAAATAGAGTCGTTTGTAAACCAAGTAAGGGCAATGGTTCGAGAGGCATGCAAGCTCCAAAAAGTAGCAAAAGCTCCAAAATCAAGTCAATGTACTATAAACTCTCTAGGTGGAGCAGTGCTCTGTTTAGTTCAAAGTAATAATTGATAGTTAGTAAGTTTTAGATTTTATTAATGCTCTGTCGAAAATTAAATTTGTTAGATTGGCACTTCAAAATCTCTATGTTGGATCACGCCGTTTTCAATTGGAAATTGATGACAGACAACAGTTGGAGAAGCATTGTTCTGAAACTCAGAATAATAAGTTAAAATTATAATTTCAGTTTTGTAAGTTCAATGTCTCAAGTTACCTCCTCAAAAAAGAATGTCTCAAGTTTGCAATTTGTATATGTTTCAGC
Organism: Panicum virgatum; assembly: GCF_016808335.1. Classification (NCBI taxonomy): domain Eukaryota; kingdom Viridiplantae; phylum Streptophyta; class Magnoliopsida; order Poales; family Poaceae; genus Panicum; species Panicum virgatum. Next base: position 14,546,805 of record NC_053145.1, read on the forward strand.
CCTTGTTTAGTTGCAAAATTCAAAATTCCAAATCTATCACATCGAAAGAGAATCTTACATGCATGAAGTATTAAATCTAGATGAAATAAAATACGAATTGCATAGTTTGCTTGTAAATTGCGAGACGAATCTAATGAGTCTAATTAGATTATCATTAGACACATACTCTAATGATGGATTAATTAGACTCACTAGACTCGTCTCGTAGTTTACAGACAAATTCTGTAATTAGTTTTGTAATTAGTCTATGTTTAATATTTCAAATGTGCAAAGATTCCATTTCAAAAAAATTACAGGCCCAACTAAACAAGGGCTCAGTTTAATCGGTGAATCGAACCGGAATGCATGTTGCTCAAGCAACCTGCAGGAATAGCTCATTACTAAAACCAAAACAATGGAGATAGCTGTCACTGATTTATCTTTCGTATGACATAGGGAAATGCTCAGCCTTAGTACAATCATTCATCTAAACCATTTGATGCATTTATGAGCTTATCATCTAGGCCATTTCAAATGTTGGATCTTGTGTTGTGATACATATTCAGGCCTTGTTTAGATCCCAACATTTTATACCCAAAAACATCATATCGAATATTTGGACATATGCATAGAGTACTAAATGAAGTCTATTTACAAAAATTTTTGTACGGATGGGCTGTAAATCGCGAGACGAATCTAATGAGCCTACTTAATTCATAATTTACAACAGTAATGCTACAGTAACCATTCGCTAATTATTAATTAATCATGGATTAATTAGGCTCATTAGATTCGTCTCGCGATTTACAATCCATCCCTGCAAAAAGTTTTATAAATAGACTTTATTTAGTACTCTGAAATAGTAAGATTCTGATCCAAAAAAATTTGGCAAAGAAAACTAAACAAGGCCTCAAATGAATGTACGTTTAGCAGTAGTACTCAATTGGGTTTTGGCACGGCTGCAATCCAAACTTTACCATTATAGCCAAATTTTGGCTATGCCCTGGTTTGGCCGTGGACAAATTTTGGCTTGGCACACTAGTAGGGGTATAAACCAAACATGGCCGATATGTACGTGCTGTTCTTAGCTCCACTGAAGCTCGTTTAGTTTAGCTCACAAAACTGAATTGCAAAAAGAGCCAAGCCAAAAGCCTCAAAATTTTAGCTTGATTCCTGTGATCAAATTTAAAGGTAGTATAAATTTAATTTCTTCATCCCTCCCCCCAATTCTTGAGTTGAGAGTAACAAAGTTGTTGAAGGTGCAGCGGAGGAGGTCAGGGGGATGCTGAAACTAAGGTCCTATTTGGTTTTGTAGCACAAACTACTGTAGCAAACTTTGACCAATAATTAGGGGTATTAAATGCAGGCAGTTTGCAAAACTAACTTCAGAACCCCTGCGCTACTTCGTGAGACGAATCTAATGAGATCTTGACCACACGATTAGAGGATTGTTACTTGTTGGTATCCGGACCACGCGGTCTAGCACCAACTAGTGATGATGCTGCGTGTCCCAGTCTCTAGATGGTTGATGCAATAGGTAACACAATGACACAAGATTTATCCTAGTTCCGGCCAATGGGGCCGTATGTCCAGCAAAGTGTGCGAGCACTGTATTATCTTGCACCGGGGTGCTTGTAGTAGGGGGTTACAAGTAAGGCGAGAGAGGGAGAGAAACTCCTAAGTCTCTGTGTGTGCTAGGGTTGATTGAGGCAAGTGCCAATATCGGGAGGAACGGGCTCGAGTGAGCACGTATGTGTGTGTGGGAGTTTGCTGAGTTCTCGTGTGCTCTCCCCTGGAGAAGAAGCCCGCCTCCTCCTTTTATAGGCTCAAGGAGGGGCGGTTACATGCACGGGGTGATCTTTGATTTCGTCATCCTCTCCCCGAATCAGGGGGGGAGCAGTGGATAGTTGCTGTTGCTGGGCGCTGTGGGGCATGGCGTCGGGCGTGGCCGTCGTCCTGGCAAGCTTTTAGCCATGTGCGGAATGTGTCGGCGTCCTGTGGCGTCAGTGGGCGGCGTGGTGACTTCTGTAGGACGTACCGTCCTCCGCGTCTGACCGAGCGGAGCGCCGAGGGTGCCGCTGACAGCAGTCTTGCTCTGGTCAAGGGTCTTACCGCGTTCGAGGGTTGTTCCCATGCTCGCCGAGAGTCCTGCAGAGGAGGAAGTACAAAGATTTGGTAGCACAGTGGCGGGAGCAGTGTCAGGCATGTCCGCACAGCGCGCCGCAGGTCCGCACAGCGCCGGGGATGGCGGCACAGTGACCGAAGTTGGCGGACGGGACTCCGGTCATGTCCGCTGTGCGGCGTGGGTACTGACGCTGTCTGAGTTCCGCGCTCTGCGGTGGAGTGGTTGACAATAAATGCGCCGGTCCGTTGAGCGGGTGGGTTGCAGTCCCCGTCTGTCGAGGGGTAGCCTCGATAGAGGCAGAGTTTCCCCCCGAACCGAGTGCCCGAGGGGGGATTGGTCGAGGGGGCCTCGAACGAGGCAGAGTCCGTTGGCTCTCCGAGGGTAGGTCTCCTACCTTCGGGCGAGGTGGAGATGTAGTGCGTTGTCAGGGATCTCGGCGGGGATGCCTCGGACGGGCCGTACTTCGGTGCTGGGCCGTGGACTGAGTGCATATTGGGCCTCTTTGGATCCTGGAGAGGATTTGGGCGTCGAGTAGTCCTTCTTCCACTTCGAATCGGAGGGAGACGGCTCGCCTTGGCTCCCATGGCTGTAGAATCCGACGAGGCGGTTGGTGCGGTTAGTGAGAGAGACGAGATGGCGACAAATATTTGCGGGTGCTTTGGGCCCGATTGCTTAATTATGTTTTGCGCTTCTGAGGGTGTTTTAATCCCTAGATTAGGGTGCCTCATATTATGGTACCCGACAGTAGCCCCCGAGCCTTTGTGGGAGTGTGCATCAATCCTGCAGAGGCTTGAGCCCACGAAGTAGTGACTCGGGTGCTAACTTTGGGGGTTTGGTTCATGAGCCGTGATGCGCGAGGAGCCCCCGAGCCCTAGCCCATGTGAAGGCGATCAAGGAGTACCCTCGGCTTAGTGTTATGACCCTCATCTCCCTTTTGAAAGGAGGAGGGGTGAAGCGAGCCATGCTACCCTTGCCCGGGCGGCGAGCCATGGATGCTTCGGTGAGCTGTTAGGGGGTGGTTCAAGTGGACGTCCGTGCCCCGTTCGATAAGGGTTGGTTCGTGGTCCGGAGACACATCCTATAAAGCACTCGCAAAGGTTCGCTAGGCCGGGCTCGGACCAGTTAGATAGGGTTCAAGGGCTCGATGCTCTCCCTCGGTGGGATCTCTCGTGCTAGGCACCCTCGGCTGGCCTCGAACACAGCGTAGGACGTCTCGAACTCGCGTTCGAGGCTAGGCTTGTTTGAGCACGTCCATGTTGTCCCTGACTATGTTGATCTGGGGCATCTGTCGAACCCTCGGCGAGCCAGCCTTTGAACCCCTGATCAGTAGGGCTCGAAATAACATTCCTTTGTCAGTAAGGAATCCCCTGAGGGAATATTTCGTCACAGTTCGCTCGCGGCGCGGAGTCGTGGGTCGTGCGCAGGTCGTCCGCCGGTCGTGTGTGACATGGCCCGGTGCATGTGGTGTGGGCGCGCCTTTTCAGGCAGCGGCCTCGAGCAGACGGAGCAGCGTGGGCGGTGGCCGGTTGATGGTACGGCGCTACAGTGTTGTTGACACCATTTTTTGGCACGTGTCAAAGGATTGCTGAAAGAAAGGAATACCAGGTTGAAAATGATGATGGTGCGCAGAAGAAAGGGATCGTGCACGGTTTGGTGCCGATCAGGCGTCTCAGCATTTTTTGGGCAAGTTTTGATACGAGACGGTCTCGGTTTGGAAGGCAGTGTTTTTTGTTTATTAAAGTAGGTTTCTTAAGATAGAATTGTGCTTTGCCGTAATCGGCTAGGATTGTGTTAACGTGGAGTATAAATATGAACCCCCCGGCTATTGTAAAGATTGATACACATCCAACAAACAAACTTTACTCTACTTGCAATTTACTCTCTTGTTGGAGGCTTCACCATCTTTTTTCTTTCCGCGAGTTCTTTCGAGCTGATCAAGGACGTCTCACATTCGAGCGACTTGGTTTGCTGGTAAGTTTTCGTTTATTGAGTAAATCTGAGATTTAGCTTCCGGGCGCATCGCTGTGGCTTCGTTCAGATCTATTCCAAATTTATCGAATTTATCTAAGTTTTGATCTCGGGCGCATCGCTGTTTTCTTGTTTAGATTCATTCACAAACTACCCGGCTTAGTGATCTGTTTAATCGGCTGTAAGCTCCTTGTTTATCACGATAAATCTTATAAAGCTGATTAGATTGAATCATAAGCTTAGCTTTGTACGGTCCATATATTCGTGGGTTTGTACATTGTTACTCAGCACGTGTCGGCTTTAGATTTAGACGTCTAGTTGCTTATCGGCATCGGCGGCTCATTGTCAATCCCTTGCAGATCACTTTTATTACATGCTCATCAAACCCGATCTTTTGTCATCTTCTATATCGGCAGGGCTTTGCTGATACCCCGCGTAATAGTGATTCGGAAATCCAGCCGATGCACTCTTGAATTTGACTGTTTGCTGTTTCCTTGTCAATTCACAGGTCAAATTGACTGGCACGCCTTGGTTCCAATCTAGTGCAGTCCGGGCTTGGCGTACGGGGCTCCTGGGCTTGGTGTGTGATCATCTCGTGTCAACACATCTTTTGGCACGCCCAGTGGGACAAGAAACATCAAGATGACAACCGACGGGAAAGCAGAGGTTTCTGGGCGAAACCAGATCCTGATCGACAAGGAGAAGCTGAAGGAAGAACAAAAGGCAGAACTTAAATCGATCACATAAGCTTTTGAGCAGTAGTGTCTTTTATCCTACAGCACCAACAGAAGTGGGGAGGTAATAAAAAAGTTCAATTTTCCCACTTTTGTACCATATGAAGAATCACAGAAGGAGGATAGGATGATGCATCAGATGAATCAAGCGATTGGGCATGCTTTTGTGAATCATGCTCAGATCATGGCCAACTATGTCCATAATAATGTGCTCAAGACGCTACAAGATAGGGGAACACCTAGCTTTGTGGGGCCAGCTTATCATCAGGCCAGTCAGATGGTCTTTTCTCCTACTGGATCGGCTACTGGGACGTCACAGATTCATCCTCAAGCTCAGGCAGATGAGGGTGTTATAGATGCACAGCCGATTAGTACTGTAGCGTCAACTCAGTTTCCTCCTGTGTACACCAATTCTACGCCAATGGCTACATATGCACAGGGAAGCTTCATGTCAGGATACCTAGCTAGTTGGGATCCAACTGCTGGACTTGGTATGCCTCCAGAGTACATGATTCCATCTCCAACAGGGCAGCCTAGTACATCGGCTTCTCAGCCAATGAATCAACAAGTTAATGTGTCGGCTCCACAGTCGACCCTGCCTCAAGATACCGCACCAGCTTCACAACCGACGGTTACACCTACATCAGTACCTTCGCCAGCAAGCCCAAGCAACGTGTCAGCCCCATGGCCGACACCTCAACAACAGAATCTGGCGATGATACTGCAGCCCAAGTCTCCTACAGAAGTTCTGGCAAACAGGATTCCACATGCCAATGGAGTCACCTGGGTTTTCCATGATCTTGCAACTGGTTTTGTGCGTCACGTGAACGTGCCTCCTGTAGCACAACAACAGCCTAGTCAGAGGTCAACACAGGGCAGTCATGGTAATGAGATGGTGCTCTACCAATCACCTTCCAATTAACCCCCTCAGCAAGTCACACAGACTGCATCGGCTGCTCAGCCGATGACCACACCAAGCGTCCAGCCGGCATCGGCAGCTTTGCCGTTGGCTCCACCAACACCACAGGCAGCATCAGCTGGTGGTCAACAGATTGACTGGGCATCCAAGATTGCTGAGGTGATGAGAGATCAGTTTGGTTTGAAGCCAAAGCAGCAGAATCTGATGTACAGAACTCCGTATCCGGCTGCTTATGATCAATTGCCATTGCCCCACAAGTACAAGCTTCCAGATTTCACCAAGTTTTCTTGACAAGGGGAAGTCTCCACAGTGGAACACATCAACAGATTCATCATATAGTGTGGAGAAGCGGCTCAGCAAGACGCATTAAAAGTGCGTTTGTTTTCTATGTCCTTGTCCGGATCGGCCTTTACGTGGTTCACGACGTTGCCAGCCAACTCCATTATATACTGGGCCGATCTGGAAAAACAGTTACACCAGTTCTTCTACTCTGGTATAGAAGAGATGAAACTGACCGATTTGACCAACCTGAGGCAAAGGAATGATGAATCGGTCACTGCCTTCATTCAGAGGTTCAGAGATGTCAAGAACCGGTGCTTTAGCCTGGTTTTATCTGATCAGCAGCTTGCAGAAGTTGCCTTTCAAGGACTCCTGCCACACATCAAGGAGAAGTATGCTTCCCAGGAGTTCTACAACATCAGTCAGATGGCCAATAGGATGAGAAGGGAGGCAAGACTGTATGAGGAGAAGAGAAGCAACTTCTAGAAGAAAGTCAATTTCGTTGACTGCTCAGATACTTCTGATTTAGATGATAATCAGATGGTGGGATCGGCTGAGTGGGTTCAGAATAATAAAAAGCCGATCTCATGTCCTTTAGGTAATAAAGAACCCAAGAAGTATGGGTTTGATATTACCAAAGCTAACAAGATCTTAGACCTGTTACTGTCATAGGGGCAGATCAAGTTGAAGCTGTATCATACAATCCCGACAGATCAAGAGTTGAAGAATATCAAATACTGCAAGTGGCACAATGCAATGTCTCATGACACAAATGAGTGCAAAATATTTCATCAGCAGATACAATCGGCTATAGAACAGGGTATGCTCAAGTTTGAAACACCCAAAAAGCCGATGAAGATTGATGGGCATCCATTTCTAGCAAACATGGTGGATGTTGGAAAGAAAGAAAACGCATTACAAACAAAGATGCTCACATCGCAATCGGCCAAGGAATCTGGTGCTGTTGATTCCAAAGCACAGATAACGGCCAATGAAGCCAAAGGTAAAGAGCCGCAACAGAAAGAGGAATCAGCGACACCAAAAAAGAAGGTCACGTCTCAGATGTTGCTGAACAAATTCCAGAGTGATCAAGAAAGAAGACAGTACAGGGAGGAGTCTGCACGACGACATGAAGGGCACTGGAGATGTCCTTTCTTTGTGTACTATTGGGAAGAAGAGTTGACTCTACTGACAATGGATAATTGTCCAGAGTGCAATGGTTTCTGTCGTGAAGACCGGTCGCATAAGAAGCCACGTTTCGACCAGAGGCCTCGAGGGCCAATCATTAGAGAGAGAAGTGATGATAGACGCATCTCTGTACATGATCGGCTGGGGGGCAGGGTTTCAGTGCATGATCAGCTGGGGGCAGGACCATGCTACGTGATCCTGCAGGAGGAAGGATTTCTGCCGATGAACAAGTTGAGCGGGCTGCTGCTGCTCAAGTTCCAGATGAGTACCCACATCGCAGGGATCCAGAGAGAGAGAGCCTGTTCATGACAACATTGATCGGTCTCGATGGTGCCCGAAGAGGTTTGACCAGGTCACAGAAGAGACGAGTTCAGAGGCTGCGTCAGACAAAGGCACTGGAGGAAGAGGAAAGAAAAGAGGTTCACAGGAGGGGGGGTCAGGTCAGAAGTTTGGCATGTCAAGCCAAAGGCCGATGAAGGGCAACAATCAAGGTCATCGGCTGTCCCTATCAACATGGTTTTTATGCTACCCAGTGAGTTCATGGCTCCAGATGATGACGATGAGGAGCAAGATTAGAAAGAAGCCATGGCTCAGCTAAATTTAGAACCTATACCGGCTACTTTTGAGAAACCAGAAGATGAAAAATGTAAGCATCTCAAAGCTCTGTTCTTGAAAGGATTTGTTGATGGTAAGCCTGTTACAAAGATGCTAGTAGATGGAGGAGCAGCAGTGAACATAATGCCTTATGCTATGCTACGCAAGCTCGGAAAGGGTAGTGAAGACCTGACCAAGACGGATATGATGTTCAAGGATTTTGAAGGAGTCGTATCTCCGGCAGTTGGAGCATTGTGTGTTGATTTGACCATCGGTAGTAAGACTCTTCCTACTACTTTCTTTGTCATTAATGGGAAGGGATCATACAGTTTGCTGTTGGGGAAAGATTGGATTCATGCCAATTGATGCATACCATCTACTATGCATCAGTGCCTTATACAATGGATCGGCGATGTTGTTGAAGTTGTTGCTGCCGATTCGTCATTCAGTATTGCATCGGCAGAAACCTGTGAGGAAAGCTATGAAAAAGTAAGATGTTTTTCTGACCAAGCATGGGAAGTAGAGTTTCTGAAGGTCGCCGATTACGAGATGTCGTCGAGTTCAGCAGCTGGATCTACAGATGAATCCTGAATAGCATTGTAAAAGCTGATGATGCAAACATCAGCTAGGTTTTAGTATAGCCGACATAGTAAGTGTCGCCTTTAGAGCAAAAAATGTAAAAGCCAGTGATATTGTGATAACATTGGCTATGGATGGCCGATATAATTTTGTATCGACCTTAGGGCAATAAAATCCAAAAGGAGAAGGATGTATTGGATAGAGACAAGGACTGTAATTCAAACATTGTTTACAACTCATCAGATTGAGGTTTTTTCCACCACAACAAGAATAAGTAGCAGTTTACAAGGATCCAAGAGCATTCTGGATCACAGAAATCGCACGCAGGCGAATATCATCAGCATCCTAGATCTCTTTGATGTCAGCCTCGGCAGAACCTGGTACTGTTTTGATGCTCTTGTGGAGTTGATAAGTTTGGCGAGCTTGCTCTTGTTTCTCTGCCTCGAGTTGTTGAAGAGCCGTTGGAAGCTAGGATAATTTGTTATCCACATCGGCAATTTCTTGATTTACTTGTTCTAGTTCTTTGATGATGCGTTCCCGTTTGACTTCCAAGTCTCTTTTCGACTGTTCCATATCAGCCTTGGACTGAGTCAGAGAGGCAATCTTCCCGCAGGTTGTTTCCACAAGATTCTTCAGGTCATCTCTTTGTTTGATCATTTGCTCTTGGTAAAGCCAATCAGAGAGACGCTTCTGGGCTTTAAGAATAGAGATCTGGTGACTTTCGATGTAAGCAGCGGGATGCATTGCTTCTTCAAGAGATTCAGGCAGAATGCCCTTCAGAGACTTCAGGATAACGTGAATTGGCTCAGCATCTTGAACCAGTTGGCCAATATCTTGGTTCAACAACTGCAAGATTTCATGGAGTTTGGCCTTGGTTTCTTCAGACAGTGGAGCCGATTCTACTGATGATATAGCCTCATCTTCTGCACTGATGGTCCCGAGTTGAAAAGAGAACAGATTGTTGTTTGGACTGTCTTGTACCTGGTTAAGGAAGAAGGGATGATAATTAGATGTTTCCTTTCTAAATTTCTAAAAATGAAATATCTTACTTGAATTCGAGGAGCTTCATCAATAATAGGTGCAGAAGAAGATGCAAGTAGCAATGCCGAGGCACCAAAATCAGGGAGAGCGTTTTGTGGGATAACTGATGGTTCTTGCACGACAGTTGATATTTGCTGAATAGAGGAACTGATGTCAGATGTAAGATTGAATCAGAAGAAGAAAATGGTTATGTTACCTGAATTGGTGAGGCAATTGTTCTGGCTCTTTTGGAGTGCAAGCATTGAATCTGGTTTGAAAATACAAATGTCAGATGAATACTAGAGAATGGTGGATAGATGAGTGAAATACCTGAACTATTGGAGATGTTTGAGAAGCGGTTTCTTGGATGTCTTCCTCGTCTGTATCTTCGGCAGCTATATCTTAAAATGCCGAATAATATGATCAGTGAGAGATGCATTGTAGTCAGTAGAGGAAATAAAAGTTGTTTATTACCTTCTAAGCGAGGAGGAGTAGCATCTGTTGGAGCATCAGTGTCTGGTGCCGGTGCAATAGTCAGAATCTGACTGGAAGAGCCTGGGGTCCTCTGAATTGTTCTCTTAGTGCTGGTCATCTTGCGTTTCTTGCCAACAGCGACGTCAGCGAGAGTTGGTGCGTTATAGCCGATGAGAGGATAGTCGGTTGGCGGAGAATATCTGATCGGCTGCCAGCTTCTGCTGGTTGTTAGGGGCGAGGGGCAATCAACCTGTTAAGAGGGTTTGTCAGAATACAGAAAAGCAGTATAAGATAAAAATACAGCAAGAGAAGTTTATGTGTTTACCTCATCGTCGGCACTCTGGTAATTCTCGTCCAGGGCAATGCAATAGATCTTCAGTGATCCACAGAAGAGATGCTCTTGCCATTCTGACCACCATTGTACAAAGGGTATGGTGGTAAGAGGTGCTATTTGCCAATCGGCTAGCTGTGTCATGTCGAAAACCGGCTCCAGACTCTTCAGCCGATTGTATGTAAGAGCAGTGCCGATTGGGTTTCTCGTCTGCACCTTGTCGGCGAAGTAGAGGAGGGGCGGCACTTGAACAAATCCCAATTGCCTGGCTACCACTGACGAATAGCAGAATTCATAGCCAATTGCACTTTTTCCAGAGGTAAAATTGGCCGGCAGAATTCTTGGAGATATGATCTCTCTCATGATGTCTGTGGCTCCATTGTCATCTCTCCAAGAGTCAAGACTAATTTGAAAGGATTTTCATATTCTTTGTTGTCATCATGGTACGCGAACCAGATGGTAGAATTCTCAGTAAAACTATTATAGAAACATTTGAAGAAATCAGTTTTGCCAAAGACACTAGAATCATTGGCAATCATAATAGCTGCTTCGCCGAAGGAAGTGCAACGGCGAGTGATTGGGTCTTATTGTTCATCAAATTCTTCAGATGGGAAGGACATTTCTGACAGCTTGATACCCATGGTTTTATGCATATACATGTTCAACCATAGCTGAATGAACCACCAGGGGCCTCCTAAGTTGGAGATTGGTTGATCGGCCCTAAGTTTGACCGATATTTGATGGAGTAGGTGGTAAACTGATCCTAGAAGATGATTGCCAAGGGGTACTGGATTTCCACTAGCCAGGGTTTCGGCCATCTTCAGAGTATTGTTGGTTGGGCCTACTGTTTTGCCGTAGAAGATGAATTTTTCCAACCACATGTTGAGGAAAGCAGTGTGTTCTCTGACTGACACAAAGCCGGTTTTCATGTTCTCGGTGACATATCCGCTCCAACCACCGATGGTTCTGGTCTTTACCTTAAAAGAAGCTTGGTCCAAGAAATTAAAGGATCGGTCGGAAGCAGTGATATTCCGACCAGTCAACATCATGCCATCTAGAAGAGTTGGAGTCATCAGGCCATGTCCAAACAAGAAGGCATTCATGGCATCAGACCAGAAATAGGAAGCCGATGCGAGCATCGGCTCATTCTTGACCATCTCAGATAGAGAAAGATTCAGGCATTGACTAATGTCGTATTGCTCCCAGTCAGCCCGATAAACTCTTGCTACCCTACGGAACCAATTCCTGAACCCTGGGGTGACACTCGGCCAAGATCTAAAGCAATAGACCAATTTGAGGTCATATTTGAAGCTTTGAGGGGGATTTTGCCGGTTTTCAGATTGATTATATTGGTTGGATCTGGGTTGCCCATGTGGCCTAGACAGATCATGCTAGTTTGCTAGGACAGAGGTATGAAGATCGAGTTCCTAAGGGCCTAGAAAAGGAGAAAATGAAGAGCAGTTACAAATCAAAAGTTAAAACACTGGCACAGAAGGGGGATGTAAGATTAGCGCACCTGGGGATCTCGGAGATGGAAGCCATTTGCAAAACCTGGGAGAAGCCTCTTGTGATCGGGGAAGATGCGCTGGACTTCGAAGGCGGCGGAACAGATGAGTTCTTGAGCAAGGAGAGGAATGGCCTGGGTGCAATGAACTGGAGAAGGAAGGGGGATAAAGTGTGCTGACGTATTTATAAGGTGACCCCACCTAAAAAATCGAGATTCCGGATTGACGAGCCGTTTACATCACAACGGCATGGAACGCTTTCTAGGCAACCGTTTGAAGGAAATAATTTCGGAGTGAAAAGATATCTCACTCCGAAAATGGGGGGCATGTGTTGACACTATTTTTTTGGCACGTATCAAAGGATTGGTGAACGAAAGGAATGCCAGGTTGAAAATGATGATGGTGCGCAGAAGAAAGGGATCGGGCACGGTTTGGTGCCGATCAGGCGTCTCAGTGTTTTTTGGGCAAGTTTTGATACGAGACGGTCTCGGTTTGGAAGGCGGTGTTTTTTGTTTATTAAAGTAGGTTTCTTAAGATAGAATTGTCCTTTGCCGTAATCGGCTAGGATTGTGTTAACGTAGGGTATAAATATAAACCCTCCGGCTATTGTAAAGATTGATACACATCCAACAAACAAACTTTACTCTACTCGCAATTTGCTTTCTTGTCGGCGGCTTCGCCATCTTTTTTCTTTCCGTGAGTTCTTTCGAGCTGATCAAGGACATCTCACATTCGAGCCACTTGGTTTGCTGGTAAGTTTTCGTTTACCGAGTAAATCTGAGCTTTAGCTTCCGGGCGCATCGCTGTGGCTTCGTTCAGATCTATTCAAAATTTATCGAATTTATCTAAGCTTTGATCTCGGGCGCATCGCTGTTTTCTCGTTTAGATTCATTCACAAAATATCTGGCTTAGTGATCTGTTTAATCGGCTGTAAGCTCCTTGTTTATCACGATAAATCTTATAAAGCTTTGTCCAGATCCATACATTCGTGGGTTTGTACATTGTTACTCGGCACATGTCGGCTTTAGATTTAGCCGTCTAGTTGCTTATCGGCATCGGCAGCTCTTTGCCGATCCCTTGCAGATCGCTTTTATTACACGCTCATCATACCCGATCTGTTGTCGTCTTCTATATCGGCAGGGCTTTGCCGATACCCCGCGTAAGAGTGATTCGGAAATCTAGCCGATGCACTTTTGAATTTGACTGTTTGCTGTTTCCTTGTCAATTTACAGGTCAAATTGACTGGCATGCTTTGGTTCAAATCTAGTGCAGTCCGGGCTTGGCGTACGGGGCTCCTGGGCTTGGTGTGTGATCATCTCGCGTCAACAAGTGGCCCTGTACCGCTTCGGTTACCGCACCACTGTAGTTACTGCGTGTGCGCTCGGATCTCCACAGCCGTGGGGCCCAACTGTTAGCGACTGCGAAATCTACCGCATTTAATGTGGTTGATTTGGGGCAGCCGTGGCGAATCCGCCTGGTGCCGCGGTTATAAAGAGAGGCGTGGCGGCATCCGTTCGGGTTACCTTGCCTTTGCCTTCGCCTCCTTCGCCGCATGCATCCTTGCCTCCACCTTGCCAGAACAAGGGAAGAAGGTGGCACACCTTTCCCTTGTTCGAGACCATTCCCCTTTCCCACTTTCATCGACGTGATGGCGCAGCTGCTTGATCCCGTGCCGTGGGGCAAGTCCACCACCGACCGGGCGTTCTTGGATTCGCTGGTAGCCACCGGGAACCTGCCGCCGAACACCGATTCGGCACGCCCGGTGTGGATTGCTCTGGCATCGACGGAGAAGGAGTCGGGCGCGGCTGCACGAGCGGGGATTCGGCGTCCCCGCCAGCAGGTTCTTCCGCGCGCTCTGCCACTACTATAGGGTGGAGCTGCACAATTTCTCCCCCAACGCCATCTTGCAGGTGGCGGCCTTCATCGCCGTCTGCGAGGGCTATTTGGGGGTGAGTGTGCACTGGGCCTTGTGGCGACACCTGTTCCGGGGGGAGCTCCACACCGATTCCATCCAGCGAGGGTTGAGGAGGCCCGTTCGCGCCGGCGGCTTCACACTCCACGTGCAGGAGAAGAGGAAGGACCTGTACATCCCCAGCACAATGACAACGAACAATCGTGACTGGGATAAGGCATGGTTTAACCTCCGCAACAACGACGGGCGGCTCCCGGCATACACCGGCAAGATACTGATGGAGAGGCCGGAGTCCTGGGCGAATGGGGTGTTGCCCGCTGAGCACCAGGCCAAGCTCGAGGTGTTCACCATGGCATTGCGTCGCCTGGCGGACAGGGGGCTGACCGCGGTCGCCGTCATCGCCAATTTCCACCAGCAGAGGGTGCTTCCCCTCATGGAGACGAGGCTCCCCATCTACCAGCTGATGCCCCAAGCCTCGTCTGATGGTTCGGGGATGACGGAGGAGCTGCTCTCCCACGACATCGACTCCTAGAGGGCGAAGCGCACGGTGGCGGCATTCCCATCCAACCCCGCAGATCTCTCGGTGATCAAGATGCGCCCCAAGGCGGGGTACATCCAGCTGGTAAGGATTGTTTTCGATTATTGATAGTTTTGTGTTGCCCCCTTTCCCTTTCTGATCTTAGTCGCGCTCACAGGGGCTGACCCGGAGTGGGTATGTCTCGGACCCCCCGCTCTCCGAGACCCGTGCCGCGAACCACCGGCACACGGAGGCGGAGAAGAAGCGGAAAGCCGCGGAGAATGAGCCACGATAGGAAGAGGAGGAAGGAGGAGCACGAGAAGGCGAACAGGGCACGGGGGAGGGAGGGCCTCTCGCCGCAGCCCTCGCACGAGTCCACGCCGGAGCCGGACGACGACTCTTCTTCCATCGGCATGGACCTCACAATGTTCGAGGACCCCGACACGGGGGTGGTCGGAGGCCAATCGTTGGGCCAGCAGAGGGCTGGCACCAAGGTCCCGGCGTCGGCGGTCGGCGAGGAGACGCCCATGCTGGCGGCGATCGAGAGCACGCCTGCATCAGCGGTCGAGAGGACGCTAGTGCCGGCGGTGGGAGAGAGGACGCCCACACCGGCAGTGGGCATGACGACCCTCAGACGGACGACGCCGCCGAGGGAGCAAGCTAGTTCGAGGGTGCCGCCCGCCGGCCGATCGACAGGAGCCGGTGGGGTGGTTACAGCCCCGAGAAGCTCGAGGAAGCGCGAGATGAGCCCTATTTCGGGGTAAGTAGTTTTTTGTCTACTCTTTGTTCTTGTCTAGTTCCTTGGTCCCTGCTGATCTCGACCCTTTGCCCCGTCGGCTCAGCCTGAAGTTCACCGCGGCCGTTCCCTCGCTGGCGCCTACCAAGGCCCTTAAGTCGGGGGCAAGTGCTATGCCATGCATGGCGGCGCAGTCCCTGACCGGAGGGCCTCAGACGGCAGAGGCGATCACCGCGTGGTACCGGGAGGCGATTGCCCGGGGAGCCGCGGCGGTCCGGGCACAGGCGGGCGCGGGCGACGCCAGTCGGAGCAGCACAAAGGACACTGCTCGGTCGGGTGCCGAAGGAGAGGCCGGCCGGGGCGGCGCGGAGGATGCCGCCCGGCCGGATGCTGAAGAAGATGCCGGCCGGGGCAGCGCGGAGGACGCTGCCTGACCAGATGCCAAAGGAGGGGAGACCGGCAGGGCCGCATCGGAGCGGCCCGCCGGCCAAGTGGAGGAGTAGGTTCCCACCCCAGAGCCCACAGGGGCTGGGGACGAGGAGGCCGTGGCAGCGGCTACAATGCAGACGGCGTCGGCAGATGAGGTGTCGGCGGTGGGGATGCCGGCGGCGGAAATGCCGGAGATGGGGGCGCCAGGGTGGCTCGAGGACCCTGGGGAGGTCGCACCGAACGTCACACCCGGCACTATCGGCCTATTTACAGACATCGCCCCTACCTCCGAGGGTGGTCTCGGCGCCAGACCGTCCGAGGGGCCCAGTCAGGGGGTCCCTGGGCGATTATCTAGCCTGGGGTCCCCTCGGATTTTGTCCGCGCCAAGCGACAGGAGGACGACGCTTGGCAGGCACAGCTCGATGTCGGCGCCCAGATCGAGACCAATAACGCTCGTGCCTTGGAGCTTCACATGGGGATGAATTTCAGCATCAACAATGTAGGTGCCTCTCCTATGTCTTATCCATATCTGATCGTGCTTATACGGTATCTACTCACGTCCTCCTGTTTGCAGCAGCTGATGCTTATGTCGCGCGACAAGAGCATGAAGCTGGCGTAGCTGTACTCTAGGGTGGACTGGTTCGGGAGGTACAATGCTAGCCTGGGTGTGCGGCTAGGCGAGGCCAATGCCCAGGTGTCCGCCCTGGAGGTGCGCAACTGAGCGCTGGAGCTCGAGCTTGCCCGAGCCAATGGTGAGCGCGATGCGTAGACGGCCGCGACCGAGCAAAAGGCCAGGAGGTCGAGTCGCAAGCCACCGTGCTGCAGCAGAACACGGAGGCACTCGAGGCGAGGGCGGCTAAGTTCCAGCTCAAGGAGGAGGCCATCGTGGCGCTCAACGACACCCTTGTGCAGAAGGACGTCATCCTCGAGGCGCAGGGGGTGGTGCTCCGCGACGCAGAGACTGCCCTTGAAGAGAGGGGGCTGCCCTGTCGGTGCTCTAGCAGCAGGTAGATGTCGTGCAGGCACAGCTGGAGAAAGAGAGAGAGCATACCGAGGGTAAGTGTCTGAATTAGTTCACATTAATTTTAGTTCGCCGGAGCTTATCTTAGTTTTCTTGCTCAGCGCTGCGGAAGGCGGCGGCGGACGAGACTATGGCGAACGAAGCCCTCCAGGTTGCATACACATCGGCGTAGAGGGATTATGAAGACCTGGAGAGGGCCGCCGTGGTCGCGTGCCAAGAACTCCAGGGCGGGGGTGGCTCGTCTGGCAGCTCGCTGGCCAGTCGCCTGAGGTCCTTGGGCGGTTGGGTGTCCGAGCGCCTCAAGGGCGCCCTCCGCCTCAGCGTTCAGAAGGCCCTCGGCGTGGTGTCGACGCACTACATCATCAACTTTGATCAGTTGGCCATGAGCTATGTCGTCCCCGATGGCGATGATGATGCCAAGGTTGATGCTATGGAGCAGGCTGATGCAGCTGCAGAGGGCGCCGCCTTCGCCTTGGCCAAGCTTCTCGAAGGCGATCTCCTCCCCGATGCCGACGACGGGGAGGGCAACCTGTAGGGAGCTTGGGCCATGGAGACCAAGTAGATAGTTTAGAATTTTGTTTCGATTGTCTTTCTGTATAAAGAAATCGGAGATGTAAATTTGACAGTGTGGCCGCTCGAGGCCTTTGTGTATGTTTGCGCGCGCATCATTTTCTTTACTAAGTCTTCGTCCTCTCGTATGCGACTTAGATAGATTTGTGCGAGAATTTTTGTGTTCATAAGCGACTTAGGCGTAGGGAGGTGAGTGGGGATGCCGTATCCCGAAGGCGTAGGCGGTCCCGCGGCTCGGCCGGCCCTGTCCCGAGTTGCTTATGTCTCGCGTCCATTTTCTCTAAGTGTACAAGAGGCTTAGATATGAAAAAATTTCGAAAAAATGATGGCATTTTGGGGACGTTTGGGGGGAACCCCCGTCATAGCCCCAGAGGAAGGCTTGGTTTTGCCGTGCGCGTCCAAACCCCCGAGGGTTCGAATGATTCCCGAAAAATTTGCAAGTAAAATATACTTCTTTATTATTTTGAGAACTTCATAATACAAGTAAAAAGTATGTACAAAGAGCTTGGAATTTCAAGGATAGAAGCGACGTAGCAGCTGGATGTTCCAAGCGTTGGTGAAGACTTCACCCTTCTTGTTAGCTAGTTTGTAGGTGTCGGGCTTGAGGACTTCTGCAGTCTTGTAGGTGAGCTTGTGGCGCCCTCGGCTGTCTTGCCAAAGCCTCAGCACTAGATCCCCCTTGTTGAGGTCTTGGCGTCGAACCCTTTGTGCCTGGTTGTTGTCGGTCAAAACCCACAAGCGAGTAGCGACAGGCAACACGAAGAGCCAGGAGGCTGCCGGGGCGCTTGCTGGCACCGGTCCCTCGGTCAACGGCCCAGATCCTGGCACACGCCGACGCTTCTGGAGATGCAGGGCATGCCACCTGACCTATACCCGATCAGGAAGGTGCAAACGTGCTTTCGATGGTTTGCCTGCATGCACAAACACACGTAAACATTAGTCCCCGGGATGACTCTTACATTGGCTTTAAAGAGCCGATCAAGTCCCGGTGTCAGATCAGATCTGCATATCTGGATGTTAATAGATAAAGAAAATAACTACAAAAACTGCTTCAATTAGATCTAGTTAATCCAATCCACAACAGTAAAAGCTTTACTGCTAGATCGGAACATCCTACACGTAATTAGGCCTAACGAGCGTAATAGATAACCAAACTTTAACCAGAAAAGAGGCCTAAGAATAAGCGAAAGCCGATTCCCGGATCAATCCCTATTAAGATTAGAGCAAAGCATCTAATACGTCGCCGGATCATCCAACCCGTTTGCAAGGCCTAACCTAGCAGATATTAAGCCGATTCTTAAGTATAAGAACAAACCATAACAGATTAGATCTACTAGATAAAAAAGAAGCAGGGTGTTATCTCTACGCGACTAATTCCTATGCAACGACAAATAGCGTAAGATTCATACATGATCACGCAGAGATAACATGATATTCGTAGATGATAAACAACAAGAGCATGATAGATCTACTAATGGTCATGCTACGAACATCAGGATAACTGGCATTACTCGCCATCAAAAATGCTTCAGTATGAGTAATACCAAGGTAAAAACAAGAACAATGCTGCCCTGATCACAAAAAGTGATCAGGATAGCATGCCGCTTACTTGGATGAAACCCTAGGATTAGGGGTAGCGGTGCGCCGAGAATTGTTGTTGCGAGACGTGATGACGTTCTCTCTCTTCATTAAATAAATAGGTACATATTTATAGTTTAGATGACTTGACCCGTAAGGCAAACTATAACTAACAAAAGGAAACAAAATATAATATCTAAATAACTAACTAAATCTGGACTCCTGCCTTCCGTCAATCTAGATCTTCATGAAGCTTCCAGATATCAGCCGAAATAATCGTGGTAGATCTTATTGTTTCGGCAATCCCCGTCGACTCTGAACATATCTTGACGTGATTCCTGCAGCATCGGGAACCCCTGCTGCGGGGTCGGGCGAGGCAGACCTCCCACGCAGATGTTGGTTGGGATCGGCCGATGGCCGCATGTAGCACGTCGGAGGTGTCAACGAGTGCAGCCTCTTCCTGCAATCCAGCTTCGTGAATAGACTGGGCTTCAACATGGATTAGGCACGTGACCCCATCTCAGCTTGACCCTTGAATGCCCAATTATCATTGTATTTGGCCAAACTTATGATATAAGCCTGGCTAAGTGGACTCCTTTACCGTAGGCTTCTTTTGACATTTGGCCTACCAATCCTGGTCAAATTCTGGCGATAACACTGGTATCGTCGTAGGGATTGATGGTACCGCATTGAGTGTAGGAGCGCCACATCTCGAGCCTCGTCCACCTGATCCAGAGAGTCCTCGTGGGTTTGCTAGTTCTGCTGCTCTTGGTAGGCCTTAAGCCTTGGCGACCTGTACTCCATGTCGGTGGGGAGGACGGCCTCGGCGCCATAGACGAGGAAGAACGGGGTGAAGCCAGTAGCTCTGCTCAGGGTCGTTCTTAGGCTCTAGATGACTGAGAGTAGCTCCGTGAGCCATCTCCGGCCAAACTTGTTCAGCTTGTTGAAGATTCTTGGCTTGAGGCCCTGTAGGATTATGCCATTGGCACGTTCTACTTGACCGTTCGTTTGTGGATGCGCCACAGCCGACCAATCCACACGTATGTGGTAGTCATCGCAGAATGCCAAAAACTTCTTTCCTGTGAACTGGGTGCCATTGTCTGTGATGATCGAGTTCGGGACCCCGAACCTGTAAACTATGTCAGTGAAGAACAGCACGGCTTGTTCGGATTTGATCTTGCCGATGGGTTGAGCCTCGATCCACTTGGAGAACTTGTCGATTTCTACCAGCAAGTGGGTGAAGCCCCCAGGCGCTTTCTGCAATGGCCTGACGAGGTCCAGTCCCCACACGGCGAAAGGCCATGTGATGGGGATGGTTTGTAGAGTATGAGCCGGGAGATGCGTCTTCCGAGCGTAGAACTGGCAACCCTCGCAAGTCCGCACAATTTCGGTGGCATCGGGATTGCTGTGGGCCAGTAAAAGCCTTGTCTGAATGCATTGCCCACGAGGGTGCGTGATGCCATGTAGTGGCCACAAACTTCGGTGTGGATGTCTCGGATCAGTTCCCTGCCCTCGGGAATGGGGATGCAGTATTGCAGAACGCCCGAGGGGCTGCGTTTGTATAGCTCGTTGTCGATCAAGACGAAAGACTTGGCCCGCCTGGCGATGCGCCGCACCCGAGCGCAATTCGAGGGTAGCACCCTCGGTTTATCCAGTTGAGATACTGGTTGCGCCAGTCTTGAGAAGGCAGGGCCTCGTCAATCAACATCGTTTCAGCCTCGTCCACCAAGGAGATCTCGATCTTCATCTCCATGAGAGCAGAATTAGGCGATGTCGATGTCGATGTCGATGACGTATTAGATGCTTTGCTCTGATCTTAATAGGGATTGATCCGGAAATCGGCTTTCGCTTATTCTTAGGCCTCTTTTCTGGTTAAAGTTTGGTTATCTATTACGCTCATTAGGCCTAATTACGTGTAGGATGTTCTAATCTAGCAGTGAAGCTTTTACCGTTGTGGATTGGATTAACTAGATCTAATTGAAGCAGTTTTTGCAGTTATTTGCTTTATCTATTAACATCCAGATATGCAGATCTGATCTGACACCGGGACTCGATTGGCTCTTTAAAGTCGATGCAAGAGTCGTCCCGGGGAGCTGACCACGGCTCGGACTAATGTTTACAAGTGTTTGTGCATGCAGGCAAACCATCGAAAGCATGTTTGCAACTTCCTGATCGGGTATAGGTCAGGTGGCACGCCCTGCATCTCCGGAAGCGTCAGCGTGTGCCAGGATCTGGGCCGTTGGCCGAGGGACCGGTGCCAGCCAGCGCCCCGGCAGCCTCCCGGCTCTTCGTGTTGCCTGTCGCTACTCGCCGGTGGGTTTTGACCGACAACACATTCTGGCACGCCCGGCGGGATCTTCATGAGCAACAACGTCCACCGCCGGGATGACTAGAGCTCAGAACCAAGCGCCGGTTCCGCCGGTCACCAACCCTGTCACGTATGAAGAGCTGACCCCCAAACACCAGCAGTAGTATGTTGAGGTCAAAGCTCAGTTCGAAGCCGATCTCATCAGCTCTTTCGAGAGGACCCACAACCACGGCATCAGGTGGAAGGGGTTCTCACCCGAAGGCGCTCTCGACAACATCGACCTGTCCGTACCTTCAGAGGAGCGCACCAGGGCCCTGCGCCAGGAGATGAACTACATGGTGGCTCACTCGCTTCATCGGCACTCAGAAAGCCTGGTGAACGAGCTCGAGCACGTGGCACATCGCGTCGTCCAGGAGGTGATCAAGAACCAGTACTCCCCATCGGGACCAATCCTGGGGAGTCACAGGGCAGAAGCCCCACTTCAGTCTAGGCCGCCTTTGCCATACTCACTCACAACTCCAGGGCCGCAGAGTTCTCCGATCTACGTCATCTACAAGATCGGCGGAGATCCCGGGGAGGGCCAGTTCCTGAGCGAGCCGCCTAAGGAGATCCCACATGGCTACACGTGCGTGTACATACCTGACAACATCAACCCAACACACGCGAGATAGTTGGCGAGTACAGGAGCTTCAGGGACAGATGCAGAGAAACAAGCATGGCTAGCGAAGTACGCTACCGGGCCGAGTGTTGAACCCTCGGCCCCAGGAGTTCTTAGTGTGGAAGAGATCAGCGCAATACTATGGGACTAGTTCGGCATTCTGCCCAAGAGAAAGGCGATCGGCTATTCCAAGCCATACCCAAGCGACTACGACTTGATCCCTTTGCCACCCAAGTATCAGCTCCCAGAGTTCACTAAGTTCAGCGGGTCAGAAGGGGCTAGCTCCATCGAGCATGTGAGCCGAGACCTAACACAGCTCGGGATGATTTCAGTATCGGATCCTCTGAGGGTCCGGTTCTTCTGCCAGTCTCTCACGGGCTCGGCCTTTCGATGGTACACATCATTGGCCCCAGATTCGATCCGCACTTGGAGGTAGCTGGAAGATCAGTTCTACACCTAGTATCACTCAGAGGCTGCTGAAGCTGGGATTGCCGACCTCATCCAAGTCAAGCAGAAACGAGGGGAAAGTGTGTCGGAGTACGTGCAGCGCTTCAGAGAAGTTAAGAATCGATGCTACTCATCGCGCATCACAGAAAAGGAGGTAGTCGATTTGGCAGTTCTGGGGCTCTCTAAGCCGATCAAGGATCTAGTTTTTCAGTTGGATTTCACCTCTCTGGCGTAGATGGTGCAGAAGCTCATGATGTATGAACACTATCACCCTGAGTTGTACCAGGAAAATTTTAAGCGCCATGTGAATATGGCCCAAGTAGATGATTCTGATGATTCTAGCGGGGAGCAAGAAGTAGTTGTGGCAGAGTGGACCCGGGGGGGCAAACCCCATCCCGTGCAAGTGGGTCAAACAGAAGTGCTTGTGAAGGGTTTTGACTTTGACGTGGCCAAGGCAGAGCAGATATTCTATCTACTGTTCAAGGAAAAACAGTTGAAGCTCCCAGAGAATCACAAGATGCCAACGGCGCAAGAGCTACAGGGGAGGCCGTACTGCAAGTGGCACCACTCGTTCACCCATGCCACGAATGACTGGAAGGAGCTGCGTCGGCAGATCCAATCGGCTATTGAGCAAGGCCGATTAATTCTGGCCCAACACACGATGAAGTTTGATAGTCAACCGTTCCCACAGGCTAACATGGTGGGGCTGTCAGATCTTAGATCTGAGGGCCAGAATTTTGCGTTCCGGATTAATATGGTGGGATCCGTACGCCGCCGTGACGAGTAGAGGAAAAAGGCCGATTCTGGCAAACGGCCCCAGGATGAAGACGAGTCGGAGCAGCAACATATTACTGAAGAACAAGTGCGTCACATCCGCAATCAACTCCCAGCTTCCAATCGGCTTCTTGAAAAATACGAGTATAAGTACAAGCTGCGTCGCCGGTATGAATCGGAAGAGGAGTATGAGCACCGCGCGGGGAGAACGCTGGGGAGGCGCCAGGCTGTACGCGATCACTGGCATTGCCTGTTCTTCAGGTACTGTTGGAATTCCGGTATGAGCCGATTGCCTACTATCGATGATTGCCTGGAGTGCAGGCCTCGGGGATGCCAGTCAGGCGAGACATCGGTGTTCCGACGCTTGGGGCCCAAAGCACGTCATGACGACCATGTTGAGTGGCCACCCAGGGATGATCTTGAGCTCTAAGGGGAGGATAAGTATCATCATCCACGATGGTGTCCTGATGGACTCAGTCGCTCACAGAAGCGCAGAGTGCAGCGCTTGCGCAATCTCGAAGAAGCGGAA
The DNA here is from genome assembly GCF_016808335.1 of Panicum virgatum. Classification (NCBI taxonomy): domain Eukaryota; kingdom Viridiplantae; phylum Streptophyta; class Magnoliopsida; order Poales; family Poaceae; genus Panicum; species Panicum virgatum. The sequence continues at coordinate 14,569,979 of NC_053145.1, forward strand.
GCAAGGTACCTCGACGTGTTGAGGAAGGCGCGCTCGGATCTCGCGGGGCAAGTCAGGCGCCCGCAAAGAGTGGCAAGGCACCCTCCAAGGAGGGAGTAGCGTCCCAAACATTTGAAAGATGATGAGAAACCATCGGCTGATGTGAATATGGTATTTGTGCTCCCGTCGGAATTTCGAGCGCCTCATCCGGAGGAGCTGGCCGTTGCGCAGCTGGATCTTGGCCCATAGCCGATCATCTTTGAGAAGCCCAAGGAGAAAAGCTACAAGCACCTGAAGGGGTTATATCTCAAGGGTCTCATCGACGGCAAGCATGTGAACAGGATGTTGGTCGACACCGGCGCCGCAGTCAATTTGATGCCGTATTCAGTGCTGCGCCGATTGGGTCGTTCTGCTGTTGACCTTATCAAGACCAACGTAATGCTCAATGATTTCAATGGGCAGCCGTCGGAGGCAAAGGGCGTCCTCAATGTGGAGTTGATAGTTGGCCACAAGACCGTCCCAACCTCGTTCTTCATCGTCAACAGTAAGAGTATGTACACAGTGCTGCTTGGGAGGGATTGGATTCACGCCAATTGTTGTGTTCCTTCCACAATGCACCAGTGTTTGGTTCAATGGGATGGTGACGAAGTGGAGGTGGTCTGTGCAGATGACTCCAATGAGGTTTCGCTCGCAGACATGAACGCCTAGGATGCGGAAGGACAAAAGCCGATCTCAGGGATTGCACTGGAAAACTGTGATCGGATTGAAGCAACAAAAAACGGGTTGAGGCTGGTCTTATCCACTGGCCTCACAGAATAAACACATTCCGGCACACCGATCTGATAGCCAGACCTCGACGGCGGCATGAACGATCAAAACCATGCCTCCGAAGCTGCCTGGTTCCAAGGCCGACAAGGAAGCCAAGGAAGCCTTCGTCCCTAAGAGAAGATCGGGTCTGCCAACGCTGGAGGACCTCATAGGAGAGCACAGGTGGAGGTATGACCAGGTCATGGTAGACCTGGTAGAGCAAGTCCTCAAGAACTACGCATGGACTCGCACTGGGGGATCAAACTTGTCGGCGATCCTGAATCGGCTCTTCGCGGAATGGATCTGTCCGTGCCTTCAGAAGAACGCCGCCGCCGCGAGCGGCACCACGATGAGGGGCGCACCCGTCATGATGACAGAAGAATTAGGGTGCACTGGGAGTGCCCATTCTTCCACTTCTACTAGAACCAAGGTATGGACAGGCTCCCGACCCCCGATGATTGCCCACAGTGTTCTGCTCCCAGAGGGCGGCATGAGAAGCCATCGGTGTTCGAGCGCCTACACCGTGCCTGTTCACCACCTCGCCAGCAAACACCTTCGCCACAACGTCAACATGCTCCTTCCTCGCCACATCGACGCCCTCTGCGTCGCCAGGATCAACGGCTGCCGTCGCCACCACCGAAGCGAGTGCCACCACCAAAGCGTCATCGGCAACAGGCGCATGATCAACATGCCGATGACAGCCAACACCGTGACTAATGCCACCTGCCAAGGTGGTGCCCAGGAGGACTGTCGAGGCCGCAGAAGCGCAGGGTCCAATTCCTGTGCAGTCTCAAACAAGCCGAAGAGGACTACCTTCGGCTACTGGAAAGGTTCAATGAGATCTCAGAAATACCAAGCCTACGGTCAAGGCGCAGTTTGGTCTAGAAGTGCAAGCCGTAGATTGATTCAGCTGCAGGAGCTAAAGACGCGGCACGACATGATGTCCCGTAAGCTTCATGAATTCTACGGGATCATGCCCTGTAGTGGCTGATCTAAGCGATCGGCCCCAGCCGATGCGATGCCATCGGAGCCCAGAAAAGCCGGTGCACCAGCATCGCCTTTAGAAAAAGAAAGTCAAAAGAAATAGTAGCAGAACAAATTAGCTGCATGGCTAACATCCGAGTCCAGGCCGATGGGCAGATCAGCCCCAAACACAGCCGATTCCAGCAATCGGCGGCAAAACATCTGAATTATCCGGTTCATAGTGAAGTAATATCGGCCGATGCAGGCCACCGGCCCCTGTTTATTATGTTATGTCTCACGTGATTTGTAGCGCTGAGTTGGACGAGGATGAAATATTGCAGTTGGGCACGGCCGATTGGAGAGCCGATCTCCTCCAATACATGAAGGATCCGGCTCGGGGGGGCATAAGCGGAGATTTGGTGATGAAATATGGAGACCCATACAAAAATTTTCGTCCGGTTGAAGAACTACCGCCGGTGCTCCTACAGCTTCTTCGCCATCGGCTACTTCCGCTCCCTCGCCCGACTCTACAGTTCCGGCCATCGACATCGGCTAATTCTGCTCTCATGTGGGCGTGGGAGTGTCTGATACATTAGCCGACCGATCAGGCCAACAGTACTTGGAGTGCCAGTCTTGAGAAGGCAGGGCCTCGTCAATCAACATCGCTTCAGCCTCGTCCTCCGATGTAACACCCGGTTTATAAAAGGACATAAACCGAGCAATCATATACGTGCCAGGATCAAGTCACACATATATACAACAGAATGAATAGTATATCACTGAACATATCACGTAAAAAGATATAGTAACGCGAGTACGAATGTTATTTATTACAATAATGACAAAATGTCTGATACAGCAGAAGCGTAAAATACATATACGTAGTCTCTCGGAAGCTGGGCACCACAGGGACATCGACTGGGAGACAAATGCCTAGAAGTCCTCGTACTCCTGATAGCTCCGGGTGAACTCCCTCGCGTCTGCAGGAACTGAGCAGCAGTAGAGTATCCCCAAGAGGAAAAAGAGTAGAGTAGGCAAGAGTGAGTACACAACTTGTACTCAATAAGTATAACACAAACTATGAGGCTCTAAGGTTGGCTGACTCGACTGCATTAGCTTTTAATCTTGGCAAAATTTTATTAAAGCTAATTACTACAAGTGGATGAATTACCATAAACCCAGTTACATAGTAATTAATCAGAATTAAATTATGATGCTACTGAGAACCAAACCAAATCAACCACCCGGGGAAACCCTTCTAACCAAAGGAAGATAACCCCACTAATCAAAAGGAGGATCTGGGCCACTCATGACCGTGAGCACGGCTAGTATACCCGTTTTACACTCTGCAGAGGTTGCACATCTTTACCCACAAGTCGTGAGCTACGCTAGTTGTTCATCACACTTTCTTAGGTAAGATGACTAGCAAACTCACTATGAGGCCGTTACAAAGAATCTCGTTGGTAAGGCGTAACCGCTAATAGCTGGATCGGCGATGATGGGGCCCACCTCACGGGGGTACAAGCACAGGTGCACAGACCAAGCCGGAGGAGCAGGGACCATTGAAGCTTAAGAGATCAGGATAGGGCTAGAATTTAAAAATGGGGTGTTACAGCCGAGGAGATCTCCATCTCCATCTCCATGACCTCGGACTCCTCCGCCGAGGGGTCCTCGACCGAGGGCTCGGTGGTCGTAGCCCCCGAGGGTTCGGCGGTCGTGGCGCCAGCTCGCGCTGGGTCCTGGAAATCGACGGATGGTTTAGCGAGGTCGTGGGCGAAGACGTTCGGGGGAACGATGGTCCGGCCAAACGCAATCTTGGCCAGCTCATCCGCCTCCTCATTGTACTTGCACGCAATGTGGTTGAGCTCGAGGCCGTCGAACTTGTCTTCGAGGTGATGTACTGCGTTGCAGTACGCCTCCATTTTTGTGTCGTGGCAGCTAGACTCTTTCATCACCTGGTCGATGACGAGTTGAGAGTCTCCCCACACGTCGAGGCGTTTGATGCCAAGCTCGATGGCGATACGAAGGCCACTGAGGAGGGCCTCGTACTCCGTCATGTTGTTGGACGATGGGATGTGCAGGCGCACCACGTATCGCATGTGTACTCCGAGGGGTGAGACAAAAAAAAAGGCCTGTGCTTGTGCCAGTTGTCATCGCCGACCCGTCGAAGTACATGAACCAGCATTCTGCTTGGATTTGCGATGGGGGCAACTGAGTGTCGGTCCACTCAGCAATGAAGTCTACCAAAACTTGGGATTTGATCGCCTTGCGGGGCGCGTAAGTGAGAGCTTCTCCCATGAGTTCCACTGACCACTTGGCAATCCTACCCATGGCTTTCCGATTGTGGACTATCTCCCCTAGAGGGAAGGACGAGACCACGGTGACGGGATGAGCCTCGAAGTAGTGGCGCAGCTTGCGCCGAGCCAGGACCACTGCGTAAAGCAGCTTCTGGATCTGTGGATATCGCGTCTTGGTTTCGGACAGTACTTCACTGATGAAGTATACCGGCCTCTGGACAGGCAAAGCGTGTCCCTCCTCTTGCCTCTCCACAAAGATGGATGCATGTTGGCACTCCTTAGCCTAAATGAATTACTCCGCAAGCACACAGAGACTGATGTAGCTTTCGCCTTGGAGTATTCCAGGGTATCGAATCCACGGGGAATGATAAAGCGCGACCAGATGTAGAACTAGTTCAACCGGACCCACCAGGGGAAGAGAGGTAAGTGGGCAGAGGGGCTAACGTCGGTTAGCCAACTCATTACCCAGAAGACTAGCAACAAAACTATCTTGATCTGCTTCGGCGGCCTAAGCGAAGGGCTCAGACAGGGGTGAGAAGGGGCCCAACATACTTTTGGCAATCCTACTGCTATGAAAACACCCGAACATGGTGGACTACAAAGGATGGATAGGGTTGTCACCACCTGCCGCCTACCACTGCGGTACCGTGGGGTGGAACACAACCCTAAGTAACTAACCAAGTCTAGGCACCACACCTAACACTATCGAGTTACGTACCCTGCCTCCCGGCAAGACAGAAAGTACTTTCAAATAAGTAGAACTTGCTACTTACGCAGACTAGGGATCCCATAGATCAAAGACAGGAAGTAAACAAGTAACTGAAGTAAAGAGGAAGACTAGCGAGATACCGACGAGAGACGAGGAACTTCACTCCGAAGATGCTTCATTCCTCTGATGTGGCTTACAAAAGTGGAGTAAGGCCGAGAGAACTCGGCACCGCTCCTTTACTTTGGCTTTCGCCGAGACTCTCACCTCACACTCTCCCTATTCTACTAAGTGGGACTACATCTTGCTTGAGCTCTTCTCTTCTCCAAAATGGTGTGTCTTGAATGAGGGGTGGAGGCTCCCTTTTATAGTGCTTCCAAGGCGGTTATCACGAGGTCGCCTACACTTCATGCAAGGAGGTCAGCGTCGTAACTTCCACGCGAAGGCTGGACACATGGCATGACAAAGTCAGGCCGGCCAGCCTCCCCTAGGCCAACCGGCCTAGGAGTAACGCCATCTGGCCACCGCCTTCGATTCGACGCTCCTGATGCTCCCTGGAGGTCGGTGCAAAAGGCCGTTCGTCAAACCGACATTCTTTGGGCCGGCCGACAGGGCACTAGACAGATTTCGGCCCTCCGTTGCACCGATACGGTCCTCAATGGCTGAAGATCACTCCTGGATGGGTAGTTATCTTGTGCTCTGATCATGGCACAGAATTTCTCCATTTTGCCTAAGGGTTCAAGCCTTCTGATTCCAACTCATGTATTTTGGGAAACTACCCAATGGAATGGCTTGATTTCTCCCTCTGAATGATACTGATAAAATCTCATGCCAAGATTTCACAGAAAGTATGCCGGTCAGCCGGATTCAGGCCTTCCGGTCCAAACATTGTCCGTTTTGGGTCAACTTTGGATATGTTGTTTCTGAGTTCAAATATGCACCAAAACTTGTGGAACTCATTAGTAATAATGGTTATGGTATGGTTAAGATCTATATTTCATGAAATCACGCGGCACGTTGGCGGCGAAAATCATCGATATCGACCGCTAACACACCCCCACAGCCAGACTTTGCTCGCCCCGAGCAATTAGGTCGAAAAAGAGCGAAGCCTGGTTTCATGAACTCAAAGAATGCATATGATTTATTTCTAAGCTTTCCTCATACCTTGGATTCCGGTGGCTAACACCTTCACCTTTGAATATTGATCCTCAGAACAACTCGATGGAGAACATGATTCACTTCCTTTTCTCTGTACTTGGAGGTTTTGCAAGATTTTCAAAAACAGGAGGCATGCTCTCATATCTTTCAACCCACTCTTAGTCTCTCATTTTGTGTTTGAACCTCACTAAGGTCTTTAGAGAAAACCACTCCTACATTTACAAAGGCTTTTGTGTGGCTCAAGGTAGTGATAAAATTGCATATCTTCCTCATTTATTTTGCAAGATCAAAGATCTTGTCTTTGAGAGATCATGTCATCTTTAGAACTTGGTCATGTGCATATGTGTGCAAGGGATGAATGTCCTTTTGAGTGGTGTTTGACTTGGGCTTCTCCATCTTTCCCTTTGTCCTTTTTTTTTTGCTCGAGTAAGAGTACCGGCTCACCCTTTTTTTCACTTTTTTTTCTTTTCAGGGGGATGGAGAGCTTCTGGTAAACCACTTTTGATGGACTTTATTGATGGACGTGCACAGTGGATGACCAAAGTACTTGATGATCATGACATTTCTCGAAAGACAATGATGTTTTTATCAAGCTCAAAATGTCGAAAGGTAGCTATGTGGGTTCAAATCTATTCATGTATGGCTCTGGATAGGACTTGTATGGTTGAAAGTAAATGAGAGTTGCCTCATTTTAGCTTTTTAAAGAAAAACTCCAAGACTTCAAATTAGAAAGAACATGTCTCTCATTTCATCATATCATGAGGGTCAATAAACAAAAGTTCAAGTGATCATATCATGTAAGTTCCAAAGGTTACAAGTACTTGCATAAGAAATAAAACTTAAGCACCTTTGGAAGCCATGTGTGAATTCATCTCTTCCATGAGTTTCATTCAAATTTTAATTTTATTTAGTTTAGAATTAATTTGAATGAAAATCAGGAAGGAAAAGAAAGATGGGGTCGCAAACCTCCGTGACGAGTTGTCATATAGATGTTTAGGCACGGGTGTAGTCTGGCTACCTGTCTTGAGTTGCATCAAAGTTTGCTCAACTTTGCCAAGGAGTTTGTCTCAGTGTTGTTTATGATATTCATCAGCACACTTGTTGAAAATATTAGAATAGGGGGGTTGGTTGGTACACAAACATGTGTACCAACCAACTAAAGCACAAGCATGAAGCATTTTTACTTTAGTTTATTGTTATTATTATTACTTTTTTTCAAACATAACTGGGCGCTACTGAAACAAAACTTGAGAAATAAACTTGCGTCCATTGTCCTAGACTAGGGTAAGGCACGTTTTAAGGTCTGGCGATGACCATAGACGGGGGCTCTAGCTCGGAAAACTCATAGATGGCTATTTCTTTGAGTTCCGGTTGTTTGGGCTCGAGGAACATTTTCAATGATTGAAGATATTCCCGTCATTCCCCTGGTGGGTCTATTGAACTAGGCTCTTTCCACTTACTTCTAAGCTTGCCACGACCAAACAAACGAAGGTGGGAATTAAAGAGTATTACCTTATTCCCCAACTTGAAATGCTTGATCTTGACCTGCTTATCGTGTCATCTTTTCATCTGCTCCTTGTAGAGCTTGGAGCTGTGGTAAGCCTTCATCCTCCATTCATTCAATTCAGCCCATTGGATTTACCTTTTAACCCTGGCTGATTGGAGATACATGTTTCACCTCTTAACTGCCCCATGGGATCTGAACTCAAGGTCAACTGGTATATGGCAAGTTTTGCCATAGATCAGCTGGTGCGGTGTTTGTCCTATCAGTGTTTTGATGGTTGTTCAATGTGTCCAGAGTGCCTCGGGTATCATGCTATTCCATCCTTTTCCCATGGCATTCACAATCTTCTGCAGAATGTTTCTGATCTTCTTGTTAGATGTTTCTACCTGGCCATTGTTCTAGGGATGGTATGGAGTAGCAACCCGGTGATTTTACTCTCAACTCGCTGAGACACTTCCTGTTGGTATTGTCTTGTGAAGTGTGAGCCTTCACTACCAGACACGACTCTTGGAAATTCAAAGCAAGGAAATGTGATTTCCTGAACCATCTTCTTTGAATTCTTCGAGTCGGCCGCAACACAGGAAGTGCTTCATCCATTTGGACAAATAGTCCATGGCCTCCAAGATGTACTTGCTCTGACATAGGGAAAGACTCACAAAGTGATCTCCCCATATGTCGATTACTTCCAACTGAAGGTTGCTCTTCAGTGGCATAGCATGACGGGAGTTGATATTCTCGTGTTTCTGACATCTTGGGCACCGCACAGCTTCTTTAGCGTCTCAAACTTGGTTGGCTAGAATTGTACATTCTGCCAAACCCAAGCATGGATATGGAATACTTGTAGTATCATCCTTATGATAAGGAGTAGCACGCTCAAGAATCTCGCAGGTCTCACATAGCGGGATGCAGTAGTGGAGTAAACCAATAGCACAGACTTGAATGGATAGGGGTTCTCCCAAGGGTGGTAGTTGCTGAGGTGAATTTAGCTTCTTCTTATCTTCGTCTAGAGGTATATATCCAGTCTCCATTCACTTAATCCTCATACCTTGGTCTGGATATAGTGACCTCTAGAGGAGTATCATCTCTTGAGAAGTCAACCGTTACTTGAATCCCTGAGAGATGAGCAGCCACACAATTTTCTGCTCCTTCCTTATCTCTCGATTTTGAATTCTTGTAGGAGCAGAATCCAGCGGATGAGTCGTGGCATGACTTCCTCCTTGATCAATAGGTGCTTTAGTGTAGCATGATCCGTGTATACTATCACCTTGGCACCATCCAAGAAGGAGCTGAACTTAAGGCAAATACCAATGCCAGAAGTTCCTTCTCCATTGTTGCATAATTGAGATCAGGTCAATGTCTTCCTTGCATAGGATTTGGCATAAAGCTGCTTGTCCTTGCATTGACCTGGCACTGCTCTGATGGCATAATCATTTGCAACGCCCGTGGCCTCGAAAGAAAATTTCCAATCGGGAGGATGTATGATGGGTGAAGAAACGAGTGCCTCATGGCACTCAATGTCCGAGGATAATCTTTTCTCTGACCATAAAGTGACACTTGTCCTAATTAAGGTCAAGGTGTGTTTCATGGCAATTGCCAGAGACTGAGAAATCATCCATGAATGCTCTCAATTTGGTCAGAGAAGGTCGCCATCTTACACCTCTGAAGTAAAGCTAGTGCGTTGCAAAGACCAACGACATTCACTGGTAGGCGAATGTGCCGAGGGACAGGTGAAGCTAGTCTTACTTGGTCATACAAACTTGGTGATGACCAGAATATCCGTCAAGGTATTGGAAGAATGAGTGTTTAGCCAGCAGTTCAAGCACCTCATCAAAGAAGCGGAGAGGATAGTTGTCATTTCGGATTGTCTTGTTGACTATCGATACACGTCCCTGATGACTTCCCTCTGAGGTGTGATATCTCTACTCTCAAAGGTGAGTGCTCTCTTCTTTGGGACCACTTGAACAAGGCTGACCAAAACACCGTCTTACACCAGGTTGATGACACCCGCGTGCAGTAGTCTCAATACCTCTTGGTTCACTACCTTCCTCATCGCATTGTTCAGCCATCACTGGTGCTCTCAGAATGACTTATGGTCCGGTTCCATAAAAATGCGATGGGTGCACAAGTTGGGGCTGATCCCCTTTCTAGTCCTGGAGAGAATACCCGATGACGGACCAATACTTTCTCTAGGACTGCAACGAGCCACCGAGTCTCACTCTCTGTCAGCTTGTCACTGATAAAGACTTACATGCTATTGTTGTTGGAGGAAGGCATTCTTCATCCTAGGAGGCAGCGGTTTCAGCTCAAGAAGAAGATGTTGCGGTTTTTCTTCTTCGTTGAGCTTGAGGTAGCCATCCGGATCTGTTTTCTAGGTGAATTGAATGGCATCTTCTTCATAGATGCTCATTGCCTTCTCTGTTGGGTCTTTCTCCGGTCTAGCCTTTTGCAATTGTATTGCCTGAATGAACTAGACTGACCGGGATTTTCTCTTTGTCAACCTCGAGCTATGAAGAGTAGCTCGGAATCCATTGGAGTTGACAAGTGGCCCTATTGGCTGACCGATCAAGAGAACTTATCACCTTCTGGGATATCGAAGATGTGGAAATCCAGAAAGATCTTGTTATGCCCCATCTTCAGGGACATAACAGGGAAAATCTTCTTACTCTCCATCATCTGGTCGTCAATCCATTTCGGGTGCTTACGGGAGGACACGAGTTCCTTCGGATCGTAGAAGTTATCTTGTGGTGCAGCATCCCCAATACTGCAGAGGAGTTTTCAGGAATTAAATTCCGCTCCCTCTATCCATTCCTTGCTAGTGATCACAGTAAGACCCTCAATTTGTGATGTAGCGTCTAGAATGAATGCCTCAGATCTTGAGGTAATGCACTTATGCTCCTTCGGCATGTTCTACATATGACCGAGGTAAACATGAGCATTGGCATATCATCAATGAGTGGCTCATGATCTGTGGACTTGATTGGTTCGGTAATTTTCCACTATGTGTGGTGGAGGTGAGAGGATACAGCTGATAGAGTGGTCAGTTGGTTTGGGTGGAAGAGTGGCTCCAAAAACCAACGAAATGTTGCTTCAGCATCTTCCGGAATACGATGAGGTGTCCCGGATTTTGCCATTAGCAAAGATCTTTCCACGCTATTCCAAGTGCGAACACTTTGGTAGCAGGGGAGCAAAATTTCATCCATCAACTTGATCCAATCTCCTTCGACTCTCTCTTACGTCTGGCCGTACCAAATTTTTGCTTCGCCCGTCAGAGAGAATGGGGAGAGCTTCACCGTAAAGTGTTTTGGTTCGAACCGGGTATGGTTGAATTCTAGCAGGTGAGGATAGGGATACTAGCCCTTTCTCATAGAGAAGGACTATGCGCGAACCATGGCTACGAGACTGGGACTGTCTCATAACCATCAGATAAGGGGGGTGGTAGGGCGGTGGCCATTACAAAAACTCGCGGGATGGAACTGCCGGATAACTAGGAGTAGAACTCCGTGTGGATGGGCGGAAAGGTGTACAGCTAAACGAATTCTAGACTAGTGTTGCTACCGTTCCCCGGCAACGGCGCCAGAAAGCTTGTTGGCACTCCTTAGCCTAAACGAATTACTCTGCAAGCACACAGAGACCGATGTAGCTTTCGCCTTGGAGTATTCCAGGGTATCGAATCCACGGGGAACGATAAAGCGCGACCAGATGTAGAACTAGTTCAACCGGACCCACCAGGGGAAGAGAGGTAAGTGGGCAGAGGGTCTAACGTCAGTTAGCCAACTCATTACCCAGAAGACTTGCAACTAAACTATCTTGATCTGCTTCGGCGGCCTAAGCGAAGGGCTCAGACAGGGGTGAGAAGGGGCCCAACATACTTTTGGCAATCCTACTGCTATGAAAACACCCGAACGTGGTGGACTACAAAGGACGGACAGGGCTGTCACCACCTGCCGCCTACCACTGCGTTACCGTGGGGTGGAACACAACCCTAAGTAACAAACCAAGTCTAGGCACCACGCCTAACACTATCGAGTTACGTACCCCTGCCTCCCGGCAAGACAGAAAGTACTTTCAAATAAGTGGAACTTGCTACTTACGCAGACTAGGGATCCCGGAGATCAAAGATAGAAAGTAAATAAGTAACTGAAGTAAAGAGGAAGACTAGCGAGATACCAACGAGAGATGAGGAACTTCACTCCGAAGATGCTTCATTCCTCTGAGGTGGCTTACAAAAGTGGAGTAAGGCCAAGAGAACTCAGCACCGCTCCTTTACTTTGGCTTTCGCCGAGACTCTCACCTCACACTCTCCCTATTCTACTAAGTGGGACTACATCTTGCTTGAGCTCTTCTCTTCTCCAAAATGGTGTGCCTTGAATGAGGGGTGGAGGCTACCTTTTATAGTGCTTCCAAGGCGATTATCACGAGGTCGCCTACAATTCACGCAAGGAGGTCAGCATCGTAACTTCCACGCGAAGGCTAGACACGTGGCGTGATAAAGTCAGGCCGGCCGGCCTCTCCTAGGCCGGCCTAGGAGTCACGCCATCTGTCCACTGCCTTCGATTTGACGCTCTTGATGCTCCCTGGAGGTCGGTGCAAAAGGCCGTTCATCAAACCGATGTTCTTTGGGCTGGGCGGTCTGGCTCTAGAGGGAATTCGGCCCTCCGTTGCACCGACACGCTCCTCAACGGCTGGAGATCACTCCTGGATGGGTAGTTATCTTGTGCTCTGATCATGGCATAGAATTCCTCCATTTTGCCTAAGGGTTCAAGCCTTCCAATTCCAACTCGTGTATTTTGGTAAACTACTCATTGGAATAGCTTGATTTCTCCCTCTAGATGATACTGGTAAAATCTCATGCCAAGATTTCACAGAAAGTATGCCAGCCGGCCGAATTCGGGCCTTCCGGTCCAAACATTGTCCGTTTTGGATCAACTTTGGATATGTTGTTCCTGAAATCAAATATGCACTAAAACTTGTGGAACTCATTAGTAATAATGGTTATGGCATGGTTAAGACCTATATTTCATGAAATCAGGCGGCGCGTTGGCGGCGAAAATCATCGATATCGACCGCCAACACTGCACTGACCACCTGAGTCGTTGTAGCTATGTATAGGTAGAGGGGCTCGCTGCCCATTGGCGGTGCCAGGATTGGGGCCTGAGTGAGCGATGCCTTCAGCTTGCCAAGGGCCTCCTGAGCCTCGAGGGTCCACGAAAAGCGCTCGGTTTTTCTCAGGAGTCGGTACAGAGGCAAACCTCTCTCGCCGAGTTGCGAGATGAAGCGGCTAAGGGCTGCCAGGCAACCCATGACCTTTTGCACCCCCCCATTAGGTCTCGGATCGGTCCCATCCGAGTGATGGCCGAGACTTTCTCAAGGTTGGGTCTAATGCCTCGCTGGCAGACGATGAAGCCCAAGAGCATGACTCGAAGCACTCCGAACACGCAATTTTCTGGGTTGAGCTTTACCCCCTTGGCTCTAAGGCAATCGAACGCGATCCTGAGATCGGTCACCAGGTCATCCACCTTCCTGGATTTTACAACGATGTCGTCGACATATGCTTCTATGATTCGATATGGTCTCTAAACACGTGGAGCATACATCGCTGATATGTAGCTCCGGCGTTTCTAAGGCCAAATGGCATCGTGACGCAGCAGTACATGCCGAAAGGAGTGATAAAAGAAGTTGCGAGCTGGTCAAACTCTTTCATCTTTATTTGATGGTAACCAGAATAAGCATCAAGAAAGGATAAAAACTCACATCCCGCGGTTGAGTCAACTATTTGATCAATACGTGGCAAAGGAAAAGGAACTTTCGGACGTGCTTTATTTAAACCAGTATATTCTACATACATCTTCCATTTCCCATTCTTTTTCTTAACTAATATAGGATTAGCTAGCCACTCGGGATGGAATACCTCCTTGATGAATTCGGCCGCCAAAAGCTTGTGCACCTCCTCGCCGATCGCCCGGCGCTTGAGCTCGTCGAAGCGTCGCAGGCGCTGCTTCACCGGCTTGGAGTTGGGCTGGATTGTCAAGGGAGTGCTCGGCGACCTCCCTCAGTATGCCAGGCATGTTCGAGGGGCTCCACGCAAAGATATCTGTGTTGGCGCGGAGGAAGTAGACGAGCACCGCTTCCTATTTGCTGTCGAGGGTGGCGCTGATCTTCAGCACTTGCCATCGGGTCAGTTGGGGTCGAGGGGCACGTCCTTGGCACCCTCGGCAGGCTCGAAGCTGCCCGCGTGTCATTGCGTGGAGTCCATGGCCTCGTTCGCCATCTTCTCCAAGTCAGCAGCGAGGGCCTCATCCTCCGCGAAGGCCTCGGCGCGCTCGACGCATTCGACGTCGCACTCGTAGGCGTGCTCGAATGATGGGCCGACGGTGATGACGCCCTTTTGACCCGGCATCTTCATCTTGAGGTAGGTGTAGTTTGGGACCGCCATGAACCTGGCGTAGCATGGCCACCCCAAAATGGCATGGTATGGTCCACAGAACCCCACCACCTCTAAGGTGAGTACCTCCTTATGGAAGTTAGCCGGCGTGCCGAAGCAGACAGGCAGGTCGATCTGACCGAGGGGCTAGACTCGCCACAGCTTGTCCAGGCCGATCCCCATAAGCTCCAAGGTGTGCGCGTACATGATGTTGAGGCTGCTGCCTCCATCCATGAGCACCTTGGAGAACCGAGTGTTGTCGATGACCGGATCAACAACGAGCGGGTACTGTCTCGGATTCGGGATGTAGTCGGGGTGGTCCTCGCGGCTGAAGGAGATGGTGTCCTCTGACTAGTCGAGGTAGGATGGTGTGGCCTTGTGGACGGAGAAGACCTCTCGACGCTTGCGCTTGCGCTGCCGAGGGGTCATATTCGCCGTCGGACCGCCGAAGATGAAGAACATGTTCTCCACCGAGGGGTACCCGTTGCCACCCTTGTCCTCTGTGTCCTTCTTCTTGTCCTCATCCTTCCGGCCGAGGCAGTTGAAGTATTTGCAGAGCATGTCACACTGCTCAAGGGTGTGGTTGACCGAGCCCTTGTGATAAGGGCACAGCTTCTTGAGCATGTCGTCGAATAGACCACTGCCCCAAGGGGGGACTCGGGGACCTTCGCGATCAGGGGTGAAAGAGAGGGCCTCGTCGGAGTCCTCCTCCTGCCCCTGACCGCACTGGTTCTGCGGGCCTTTCTTCTTTCCTTTCTTGCCCCGCTTCTGCTTCTTCGCGGGGGTCTTGGTCTTGCTACCCTCCGTGGGCACGTCCTCCTTGCGTTTTTGCCTTCTTGCCGTCGAAGATGGCACCAACCGCCTCCTCGCCGGAGGCAAAGTTGGTGCGACATCAAACAGCTCATTCACACTAGAAGGAGGGCTCCGTCCCAACTCGTGCACCAGGTCCCTACACGTCGTGCCCAGATGAAAGGCACTGATGATCTCAGAGTCGGTGACGCTGGGGAGCTCGGTACACTGCTTGGAGAAGCGACGGATGTAGTCGCGCAAGGGCTCGTCAAGCTGCTGACGGCACCCTCGGAGGTCCCAGGAACTGCCAGGACGCACGTATGTGCCCTGAAAATTGCCCACGAAGGTCCTGACCAGGTCATCCCGGTCATGGATTTGGTTCACGGGAAGCTGTTCGAGCCATGTCCGCGTAGAGTCTGCAAGGTGCAGAGGAAGGTTGTAGATGATCACGGCGTCGTTGGTCGCGCTGCCCAGCTGGCAAGCCAGACGGTTGTCGTTGAGCTAGAGCCCGGGATCCGTCACTCCCGAGTACTTGGTGAGGGTGGTGGGCTGGCGAAAGCGCGGGGAAACAGAGCAGCACGGATTTCCCGGCTGAACACACGGGTGCCCGGAGGCTCCGGAGATGGGCTCCTATCCTCGTTGCTATCGTAGCGGCCGCCACGTCGAGGGTGGAAGCCGTGGGGCGCACCGCCCTGCTTCTTCTGGTTGAGGACATTGCGGGCGTCGACATCGCCGGCCTGCCCGCACGTGTCCCGGATGCGCTCCTTCACAGGAGGCATCTTGACGCGGTCATGCACCGAGGGTGCTTTTGCCCGACCGCTATGCGTTCTACGACCACCTTGCCTCTGTCCGCTGGTGGGGTGGGCACCGAGGCCTCACGGTCTTGTTGTGTAGTTCCACCAGCCTTTGCCGAGGCCGCCGAGCGCATACGAGACACAGAGCTCTCCGCCTGCTGCACCGCAGCGGCTTTGAGAAGAGCTTGCGCTTCCTTGCGCAGATTACGACCCTTGGGCGTAGAGGGTTCGGGCATTGCGCGGAGCAGAATAGCCGTAGCAGTGAGCTTTTGGCTGGCCCTGTCCAAGGCCAGTGGGTTTTCCACACCGTCATCCACCAGGGTGCGGTCTCGAGCGATGCGTCCTGCCTCTCGGGCTACCGCACCATGGCCGGAACGCTCCTTTTTAGCGTAGCACGTAGCTATTACCTCTGCTTGCGCTCCTCCTGGAGCTTGGCCTCAAGCTCCCGGAGTTGCTCCAGCTGTGCCTGCCGCATCCCCGAGTTTGTCGAGGTGGCCAGTCTGGGTGCCGCAGGGACCACTGGTGGTGCTGCCGGTGGGTTTCCTGCGTTGTTCGGCGCATCGTCGTCATGCTCCTCCAACTCGACGATGAAACACTCCCGAGTAGGATCGTAATCCCCATCACTAGAGTCGTCGGAGCAAGTCGTCGGAGCAGGTGAGGCAATAGTCCGCCGCAGCCTGAAATGACAAGAAAGCCTCGCGATCATGAAGCCTAGAGTAGTCCCACTCTAGGGCCTCATGACCACGCACAAAGACGTACCCCTCGTCCATGGAGTCGGGGTATGAGCTGTCCGGCGTGGACGCGATGACGTTCCGGATCGAGATCAGGTGATGCCCGGGCAAGTGCGCTCATATTGGTGCTGATGGACGACGCGTAGGTCGCAGCAGAAGTGCGCATCCCGAAGGGATACGGTGGTGGCCTAGACGCATCTCCGCCTGTCGGCATTGATGCCGGTCTTGGCGATGAAGGGGTGGCATCCTCCACCACGACGACAGGTGAGGGCGCGCTAGCTTCAACCCATGTAGGGGAGCTGAGGCGAGCCGCCCTGCGCCGCTCCATGCACACCTGCCACGCGCGCTGGCCCGAGCGCCTCCTGCGCGGGGTGGTGGTGCCGG
This sequence comes from Panicum virgatum, assembly GCF_016808335.1. Lineage (NCBI taxonomy): Eukaryota > Viridiplantae > Streptophyta > Magnoliopsida > Poales > Poaceae > Panicum > Panicum virgatum. The sequence goes on from NC_053145.1 coordinate 14,586,512, forward strand.
AGTGTCAGGGTTGGCTCTGGGCGGGAGGAGCTCCATGTCGTAACTGTTGTCGATTGCCATGAACTCAAGGCTCCCGAACCGGAGCACCATACCTGCCGAAAGCAGGAGTGGTCCGTCTGCCATCTAGAGAGTAAGCAGGAGCAAGAAGTGAATGTCACGCAGCGTCCCCGTACCTGGCGTGCCAACTATCGGTGTCCGGACCTCGCGGTCTAGCACTAACTAGTGATGATGCTGCATGTCCCAGTCTCTAGATGGTTGATGCAAGAGGTAACACAATGACACAAGATTTATCCTAGTTCCGGCCAACGGGGTCGTACGTCCAGCAAGGTGTGCGAGCACTGTATTATCTTGCACCGGGGTGCTTGTAGTAGGGGGATACAAGCAAGGCGAGAGAGGGAGAGAAACTCCTAAGTCTCTGCGTGTACTAGGGTTGATTGAGGCAAGTGCCAATATCGGGAGGAACGGGCTCGAGTGAGCGCGTATGTGTGTGGGGGAGTTTGCTGAGTTCTCGTGTGCTCTCCCCTGGGGAAGAAGCCCGCCTTCTCCTTTTATAGGCTCAAGGAGGGGCGGTTACATGCACGGGATGATATTTGATTTCGGCATCCTCTCCCCGAATCGGGGGGGAGCAGTGGATAGTTGCTGTTGCCGGGCGCTGTGGGGCATGGCGTCGGGCGTGGCCGTCGTCATAGGAAGCTTTTAGCCATGCATGGAATGTGCCGACGTCCTGTGGCGTTAGTGGGCGGCGTGGTGACTTCTGTAGGACATACCGTCCTCTGTGTCTGACCGGGCGGAGCGCCGAGGGTGCCGCTGACGGCGGTCTTGCTCTGGTCAAGGGCCGTACCGCGTTCGAGGGTTGTTCCCATGCTCGCCGAGGGTCCTGCAGAGGAGGAAGTACAAAGATTTGGCAGCACATTGGCGGGAGCAGTGTCAGGCATGTCCGCACAGCGCGCCGCAGGTCCGCACAGCGCAGGGGATGGCGGCACAGTGACCGGAGTTGGCGGACGGGACTCCGGTCATGTCCGCTGTGCGGCGTGGGTACTGACGTCGTTTGACTTCCGCGCCCTGCAGTAGAGTGGTTGGCAATAAGTGCGCCGGTCCATTGAGTGGGTGGGTTGCAGTCCCCGTCTGTCGAGGGGTAGCCTCGACCGAGGCGGAGTTTCCCCCCGAACCAAGGCCCCGCGGGGGGTTCGGTCGAGGGGGCCTCGAACGAGGCGGAGTCCGTTGGCTCTCCTAGGGTAGGTCTCCTACCGTCGGGCGAGGCGGAGATGTAGCGTGTTGTCAGGGGTCTCGGCGGGGATGCCTCAGACGGGCCGTACTTCGGTGCTGGGCCGTGGGCTGAGTGCATATTGGGCCTCTTTGGATCCTGGAGAGGATTTGGGTGTTGAGTAGTCCTTCTTCCCCTTTGGATCGGAGGGAGACGGCTCGTCTTGGCTTGCCATGGCTGTAGAATCCAACGAGGCGGTTGGTGCGGTTAGTGAGAGAGACAAGATGGCGACAAATGTTTGCGGGTGCTATGGGCCCGATTGCTTAATTGTGTTTTGCGCTTCTGAGGGTGTTTTAATCCCTAGATTAGGGTGCCCCATATTATGGTACCCGGCATTACTGTAGCATTACTGTAGTCAATCATATATTAATTGCCGTCATTAGATTCGTCGTGTAAAGTTGCACTCATCTGTAAAAAAAGGTTTTACAAATAGACTTTGTTTAGTATTGCATGCATGCAAGATTTTTTTGTAGCGCGAGTAACGCAACACAAACAAACAGGCCTGTACACGTAACATTCTTGTTGATCTTTTTTTATCATTTTGCTCCTACTCATATACACGCACACAACTGACCCCTTTATAATCCATAAAAATACGAGCACCTTTACTAAGTTGAGGATCCGAAAACCGCGGATGAACAAGTTTTATGACAAAGAACCTAACCACTATAGGGTCCTTTTGCTGAATATGACTTAATAATCAATATTTTGCTTAATCATCGCGTTTCTTTATCTCGCAAATATGGTATATATGTATGATCTAAAAATCTGCAGAATTACCTGGAGTATCAACTTTTATTTCTACTAATTTTGACATGGCAGTTGTCCCTTTTGGGGATGGCTAAACACATTTCTCCCAACTTCTAAGGTCCTACCGTTGCGTTTCTTGGTTAAATCCATGCGAATATGATTTTCCAATGCCTTTCTTTTTGTCCAGGCAAGTGTACGCTTCTCTGGTGCATTTTCTTAGAAAAAATGCAGAGCAAGCTGGAACTGCACTAACTTTGAGCTCCACTGGTGAACAAACGATATCCAACGGTGTGCTAGCTATATGTGGTTTCACAATACACCTCTAGTCTCTTTTTGTTTAGATAATGGAATAAAATCCGGGCCTTCGTCTCCTTGGAACTCCGGCCTCTGGTGTAGTTAAAGGCCAGAAACATGCACCCAAATGCACAAGTGCTCCCCTTGCAAATCGTCATGCTCACTTGCACCACACTGGAGCCTACCATTGATCATGTCCAGCCACTACTCGGTAAATATGGAATTTCATGGAATTTTTTTTAAGAGAACAGCAAGAGATTTTCTGTAATTTTTATTAGAAGAAGAAAGATAAAAGAGATACAAACAACTTCAAACCCCAACACAATTGAAGCCTTATCAGGCCTCAAGACGACTACAAAAGAAGCAAAAGAGCTCCGACCTAGAAAACCCAAAAGCAGCAAATAACCACTATGCTATAAAATCACAAAAACAAACCACAAAAAAACCACTAGGGCAGATGGTCAAGAACTCGTTTTTAGACTGGTGGCCGCCTGATGAATATGAAAATCTTCTTTGATTAGGTACGCGTCATCAACAACTTCCTTGAATTCTCGCTGAAAATTCGTCGATTTCGCTCCTTCTAGATATTCCACCAAAAATTCATCATTAGACCATCAAAAGTTGGTTTTTGTTCCTTACTACAAACCTTTCGGCACTTTTCCACCATCGGTAAACTGTGCTTATTGAATTACTGGACAGTATTTGTTGAAGACCAAACCATATAACTACATGTGTCCAAACTGCATAGGTATAGGGACAATCTTCATAGGGTTCATATTGAAAACTTTTGTTTCGAATGGCCGAATCGGACCCTATCGATGTGTGATCTGGCCGGTGAACGTTCACAAAATAACGACCTAATTTGAGCATGAGCCGCACATGAATAAACAAACAACACTCAGGTTAGGTAAATGTGCCTATGTACTTGCAGGCAATTGTTACCGGACCAGACCGGCCTATCGGCACTATTTATGTTGCTCCAATGAAACGGCAAGCCTACTGTCATTTTTATTCATGAGATAAGAGTTTATCATAAGAAACGGACAAATAATGCAGGATGACATGGCAACTGCACTTACCGAATCGGGTAGTGCTTTGACTCGTGTTCCATTACGTTTGACAATGATTGGCCTTGAAAATGCTTGATTTGGTTCACCATATCTGCCACAGATATCATTTCAACGGGAAATAAATCATTCGCCACAGATGATTAGCCCTTCGGTTAGGTTTTGCGTCGGTTTTGGCAGGTACACTCTCAAGTGCCATCTCCCGTCAGATGCTGCAAGTAACTGAAAAGCAGTACTCTTTTGACGATGACAGTATGACACATGAACCATGCAAGAAAAAAGCGAAATCCCAAGAGAAAAAGGCGGAATACCGTGGTTTTTACATCCACATTCTCCCTTGGCATACGAGATGACAGGCAAATGAGAGCAAATAGATAGAAGTTCAGAGGGCGGTTGTGTTTTAAGAACAAAATAACAAGAGGACCGAATTGTTGAGCATCATGAGAGATCAAGCTTAAACCTAGGTGCATGCCTCCTTCCTCAGTGAATGCAAGGCTGCTAAAATATTCATGTTTCTCATTTTTTTTAAAAAAAAAATGGGAATGGCTTTGAAGCTATACCAGTCCCTGTCCGGATTAGTGTTGACGACCAAAATTGGCACTGGTCGAACAGACCGGTCTGACTGGTGCTTGAGAGCGGTCTGACCGGTCTGGACCTTGTAGCCGGTCTGGCAACACTGACCGGTCTGACCGGTGGGTCTGACCGGTCTGCCTGGAATCCGAGTACAACTAGAACTCTTTGTAGATTTAGATCTGTAATAGGATTTCTTGCGGGATAAGTCCACCCCACCCTATAAATATAAAGGGTCACGGCCGATTAGAGTATTCAATCGATCAAATCAATACAACTTTTATCTTTTTACTTTTCTCTTGCCCTAGCTTTTCCAATCTACTATTTGTTGTTCCTCCGTCGTCTCTATGTCGATTGAGGGCGTTCTAGGTGGCCTACCGACCCTAGAACAACCCTACGTGCGCCTGCTCCGACGGGTCTTCCCGGGCTAACGTTCGTAGGCTTCGTCACCGTTCTGTCGGTGGCGACCGGTCTGACCGGTCTACACAGGAGGCGCTGTAGCGAGCTGTCTCTTCGCGCCGCACGTTCGAGTGCGTTCGTGTGTTGATCCTGAAAGGCGTCAACATACTTTTTGGCGACTCCGCTGGGGAAAGAATCAATCGGCTGCCATGGCCGGTAAAATTCCTAAACCTAGCGATGTTGATGCCGCCAACATCCAAAGGCCGACTGTTCAGCAACTTTCGGCTGAACAACAGAAGGCTCTTGATGACATCCAGAAGAAGATCAGAGAGGAGAAGGAGAAGGAGATCCAGAAGCTGGAGGAAGAAGCCATGAAGCAGTACATCTCGCACTTCTCCATCGACCGACAAGGGAAGGTCACGACGGATGCTGGCTTCGATGCTTCACAGTTTGAGGTAAAATTCGATTGAGAGCGAACAACCCGTTCTTAATTCTGAAATAGCTAATGCTATAGATGATGTTGTTTCTTCTCATGTGAATAATAAGTTGGAATTTATTGGTCAAAATATGCATGATATGTTTGATGACCGTTTTAGCCGAATTGAAATACATCTTGGTATGAAGTCTGTCGGTAATAATGCGTCTACATCTAATACCGATAAAACAATTCGTGGTTCGGCAATTCCAACTAATAATGCTATTGTGACTAATTCGGCTAATCAACAAAGCCGAATTAATTATAATGCATCACCTCATGCCAATGTGCCATATAGGGCAGCAAGTTCGTTGCGACATTCCACACCGCCGAACTTTGCTCAACCTAGTAGTACACCGATCACAAATCGGCTTAACGCCGATGATGTTGGATCAGGTAGTATCAAAGATGAGGTGATTAAGATATTTCGGCAAATTTTTGGTATAGAGCCTAAAGCCAAATGCCGATCTTATCAAAGGTCATACCCTGAGAATTACGATTATGTTGCATATCCTCAAGGGTTTAAAATTCCTGAATTTGTTAAATTCACTGGTGATGATAGTAGAACTACATTGGAGCATATAGGTCAATTTATTATACAATGTGGTGAAGCTAGCACTAATGATATTTACAAATTGAGGTTATTTTCTTTATCTCTATCGGGTGCTGCATTTACATGGTTTATTTCATTGCCACCCAATTCAGTTTTCACTTTTGCTGATTTGGAGCAAAAATTTCATGATTATTTCTTTAGTGGTGAAACTGAATTTAAATTGTCACATCTCACATCGGTTAAGCAAAAGATACATGAAGGTGTTTCTGAGTATATTAGAAGATTTAGATATACTAGAAACCGATGTTATAGTTTGACAATTTCTGATAGAGATTTAGCTGATCTAGCTTTTGCTGGTTTACTTGATTTTCATAAAGCAAAGCTAGAGGGACAAGAATTTCTAGATATTAGTCAAGTCTTACAAAAGGCTCTGGCTAATGAAAGCCAAGCTAAAGAAGCTAGAGATTCTCAAAAGTCCAATGAAAAACCTAATCGTCCTGTTTATGTGCTCGGGTGTGATTCCAATTGTTCGGACGATGAAGGTAAAGATGTTTATACCGCTGAATTTGTTTGGTCCTCTAATGATAAACCTTGCGTTTGCGGTTCTCTTAAGCCGATTCATAAAGATCGGCAAGAAAAATTTACTTTTGATGTATCCAAATGTGAGAGGATATTTGATGAATTATATAAGAATGGGTACATCAAGATGTCGCATGTCATACCGCCGCTTGAAGAATTAAAGCGGCTGAGCTTATTGCAAATTTCATAATACTTTCTCTCATGCGACTAATGATTGCAATGTGCTTCGAAGGCAAATTCAATCGGCTGTTAACAAAGGCCGAATAATTGTTCCACAAATGCAGGTGGATCAGAATCCTTTCCCTGCACATACACATGTGCTTGAATTGAGTAATCCTAAAGTGTTAATTCGGCCAAATCAAGCCGAGTCAACAAAAGGAAAAAATATAATTATTGGTGAAGAAAGGTCTGAGCCTTCGAAATCTCATCAGGAAGCTCCAGCAAAGAAGGTCCTTGAAGATTCATCGAAGAATTCAGCGCTCGGGGGGCAAGAACAGAAGAAGGACGCAAGATCTGCTCAGACCGGTCTGACCGGTCTAGAGGCCGGTCCGACTGGTCCATCTGGGATTTCTAAAAAGAATCCAGAAACAACAAAAAGGAGAGACCGAGTTTCAAGCAACTCTTGGCCAAGTATGAGGAGAAAGGAGCTACTCAAAAACAGAAGAAGCGACCAGATCAAGCTAAAGATACAAATCCATCATCGGAGCATCGTGAGCAATCGGCTTCTCATGTTCAACAAGGTAATAATGCTTTTGCGCCATATTCATTTGGTGGGTCGATTGCTCCATGGTTCTGGTTGTATCCTTACTATTACACACCTATGGATTATAGTAGAATATATATGCATCCATATTTTATTCAATATTCTTCTATATATCCAAGTTATGGTGCCTCTCAAAGACCAATTGTTGCTAGCAATAATCTGGTCAAAAGCAAACCTGATTGTAGCAAGGAGGGTGAGAAAGACATAAAGCAAGACAACAAGTATTTACAGCCGAGGTGGTGCCCTTCAGGCTTGTCTCACACCCAAAAGAGAAGGCTGCAGCGGATGCGTAAGCAGTCTATGGAACAGCAAGCGGAGGTTGTACCAGAAAGGTCGGTGACCATGAAGCAGGTATGGAGACCTAAGCAAGTTGTTTCGTCATCAGCTTCAAAAAGAAGCAACATATGGCTGATGGAATTTATTGCCCTTAGAACAAAATATGGCCGATGCATATTTATCATCGTCCTTAGACAATTTTGGTCCAGAGGCTTGTTTTTTGGCATGCTAGCATCACCAAAAAACAGGGGGCACATGTTGACGACCAAAATTGGCACTGGTCGAACAGACCGGTCTGACCGGTGCTTGAGAGCGGTCTGACCGGTCTGGACCTTGTAGCCGGTCTGGCAACACTGACCGGTCTGACCGGTCAGACCGGTCTGCCTGGAATCTGAGTACAACTAGAACTCTTTGTAGATTTAGATCTGTAATAGGATTTCTTGCGGGATAAGTCCACCCCACCCTATAAATATAAAGGGTCACGGCCGATTAGAGTATCAAATCGATCAAATCAATACAACTTTTATCTTTTTACTTTTCTCTTGTTCTAGCTTTTCCAATCTACTATTTGCTGTTCCTCCGTCGTCTCTACGTCGATTGAGGGCGTTCTAGGTGGCCTGCCGACCCTAGAACAACTCTACGTGCGCCTGCCCTGACGGGTCTTCCCGGGCTAACGTTCGTAGGTTTCGTCACCGTTCTGCCGGTGGCGACCGGTCTGACCGCTCCAAGGGACCGGTCTGACCGGTCTACGCAGGAGGCGCTGCAGCGAGCTGACTTTTCGCGCCGCACGTTCGAGTGCGTTCGTGTGTTGATCCTGAAAGGCGTCAACAATTAGTACGCCAAATAATGCATATATATTTTGCATTTAAGTTTCCAAAAAAATATTTTGCATTCCTGAGTTCCCATTCTTGAAGCGGAATATAGTTATGAACCGATATATTCTCTCTATTTGAAACTACAGAACATGTTTCACCTTGTTAGAATAATGATTTGACTTAAAAAAGAAACTAATATATAATAACTTTTATGACACAAACATGATGTTATAGTATTATAAAATATTGCTCATGATTACAATTGTGTATCAAATGAATGGGATATTAATGGAGCAATCTTTGGTCAAATTTTCTTAATGAAATATAACGTGTACTGTAATTTAAAACGGAGTGAGTCCTTTTAGTACAATTATGGTGCAAGATGTGTGTGTGCAACTAATGAAAAGTAATAGAAGCAATGAAAAGTTTCATGCTTTTTTGCTTTGATCTACAATTGTCAAGCTGTGCGCAATGTCTAAAGTACCAATAACTACCACAGCAACAAAAAAGTAGCATTAGTACCAGACGAATGGAGCCGGTAGTATCAGCTGCCGCAGCCAGTACAGCCTGACCGCACCATCTAGTACTGATGACAACGTCCACTACTAAATGCGATTCGAACCCATCCCACCTAGATATCACATGTGACTAGATGAGAGATGTTTTTCTTTTGAAGTAACCCGTGGAGGACCATTTAGTACTGGGTTAAGACTCCGACCACTACTAAATATCACCATTTAGTACTGAGTGATGTTATTGACCGGTACTAAATGGCCACGCCATTTTAATACCGGGTCAAATCACCAACATTTTAGATCTGATACTAAAATAGCTCGGTGCCAGTTTTAGTACCGTACCGGACTACAGGTCCAAATTATGATTGGTACTAACATGTAGGGATCAGATGTCATTTTTCTTCTAGTGTACGTACATTATTCTGTTTCCACAAAGGAAAGTGGTTTCTTACATAACGATTAACGTCAGAGAAGAATCAATGAGCATAAAGCTCCATAGCATTAGTGCAGCTTATCGTCAGAAGACGAACTGTTCGCCTTTGAACATCGAGGCCTTTTGTTTGGAGTGCACGATTTGTAAAGGAGATTTGAAGGAATTTCAGTGCATCAAATGTACTTCTCACGCCCCTTAACAAATGAACATGCCCCAAGGATTTCTTCGAAATTCCCATATGTGCAAAGTTCTAGCAATCTTAATAAATATTGCTTTCACACATTTTTGCTACGCTTCACTTGTTCTCTTTCTTAAAATACAAAGTCTTTCTTTAGCAGCAAAATATTGCTAATGTGTAGCTAGCTAATTTGTAACTTTACTGCGGACACTTAGGAACTGCATGTGAAAATTATTTTTCTCACTAAGACGAGAGGGCGGTTAGAGCTGTGTATGTGCACAACACATGTCACTCCCCTGTCTGTTCAGAGAGCCAACAACATATTTTCTTGGTTATAAGGTGAGTTGGAGTACTACTAGCTACTCCAACATTCTTGGAGAGTAAAAGTTTTTCAAGTTTGACCAAATTTATATAATAAAATAAGAGTTAAATACACCAGTGGTCCTCAAACTTGTCTTGAGGTACCACTTAGGTCCACGAACTTGCAAAATCGAAATCCGGCACCCTGAACTTGTTAAGTTGTGACACTTAGATCCATACCACTTGAGATGGCGCCACGTGGCATGAATATATGCAAAAAAAAACCCCTCCAAAGTTGTCCACGCCTCCCCTGCTTCCTCTGCCAGTAGGTGGAGCTTGCCGTCGCACCCTGCCTCCTCGCCTTCCACTGGAGCTCGCGGCCGCCGCCGCCCCTGGAGCTCGCGGACTCTGGGCTCGCCGCTGCCCCTAGAGTTTGTGACCTTCGTGGCACGCCGCCCTTGGCACGCCGCTGTTGCGGCCTCTGGATCCTCGCGTCGATGCTGACCTGCGCCCGCCGCCGCCGACCCGAGCCCGCCGCAGCCCCAAGATCCTCACACTGCCGCGGACAAGAGTCCGTTGCTGTGCGCTGCAGCAGACTCACCCCGCCGCCGCGACCCTGAGCTCCTCGCACTGCTGCTGTCCGAAGCCACCGCGGTCCCGAGCTCCTCGCGCCGCCATGGCCTAGAGCTCCTCGCGTCGCCACGGACTAGCACCCGGCCGCGCGACCCCGAGCTGCTCCCGCCGTCGCGGATCCGCGCCGTCGTGCGCCGCCGTCGACGCACATCCGCCGCCGCGGCCCCGAGCTCCTCGCGCTGCTGCGGTCCGAAGCCGCTGCGGCCCCGAGCTCCTCACCGCCATGGCCTAGAGCTCCTCGCGCCGCCATGGCTTGGAGCTCGTCGCGCAGCCATGGACTAGCACCCGGCCGCGTGACCCCGAGCTGCTCCTGCTGCCACGGATCCGCGCTGTCGTGCGCCGCCATCGACGCACATCCTCCGCCGCGGCCCCGAGCTCCTCGCGCTGCTGTGGTCTAGAGCCCCCGCGGCCTCAAGCTCCTCGCACCGCCATGGACTCGAGCCCGGCGTTGTGTGCCACCATAGATCCATGCCCGCCGCCGTGGCCCCAAGCTCGCGCAGCCACGGACCCGCACCGCCGTCCCCTGCTCCTCCGCCGCCGCCACGAGCCCTGCACTTGCGGCTGCGAGCCCCTGCACCGCCGGATGTGGCCACGGCCACCGGAGCTCGCGAGGAGGGGCCGGCCACCTGCCGCTGCAGTAACTTGCCGCCGCTGGGGCCAAGCCGAGGCGGAGGAGATAGGGCGGGAGGCAGGGGCGCTGGCGTGGAGCCGCCGTGTGCTCCGCCCGCTCCTCCCTCCCGCGGCGGAGAGGGCCAGAGATGGGGCATAGCGTGGACGGCGCTGTCGCTCCCAGGCGCCGCCGCTGGCGAGGGAGCAGGGAGGGGGGGTGCGGTGGCTCGCTGCCGGGGCAGGGAGGGCGGCGCGTCAAGCAGGGGCCGGGGTCTGGGATGGAGAAGAAGGGAGGAGGGGAGTGAGGGGGTGAAGGTAGAAGATAGTAACTTTGGAGGATTTTTTTTGCATATGTGCATGTCACGTGGCGCCATGTGAAGGGGTATGGACCAAAGTGGCACAACTTAACAAGTTCAGAGTGCTAGATTTCGATTTTGCGAGTTCGTGGACCTAAGTGGCACATCAGGACAAATTCGAGGGCCGCTGGTGTATTTAACTCATAAAATAATAATATTTATGATATCAAATATTTATCATTAGATTCTTCATTAAATATATTTTTATAATATATCCATAAATTTTTATGATTTTCTCTAAATTTGGTCAAACTCGAAAAACTTTGACTTTTCAAGAATGTTGGAATGCTTTATATTTCATGATAGAGTGAATAGTTTGTGCTGAGCATCATATATTTAAAAACGGAGGATGTAATTGTATCATCATGTATTAACCTAGAAAAACTCTATGCTTGGTTTCGGTTTGAAACCATCCACTCAATGATACTCTATTTAAAGTCGCACAAGCTCTCGGTTTGACTGTTTGGAATTTGGATGTTTCAGCGATCAGCAGGGCACCAACTGAAACGGATTGCCTATAAATAGGTGCCTCCATCCAGCTACGTGTAGGCGTGTAGCAGTCGATCGGTAACCAAAACATGAAGCTCAGTGAAGCGGTCAAGAAGCTAATGGCGTGCCTCTGCATCTTTTTCCTCGTCGTCGCCTCCTCCTCCTCCGTTCCCATCTCCGACCGCTGCCCCGTCCAGTGCCAACCGCCTGAGGACGCCGCTGCCATGGTTGTCGGCCAGGCGTCTTCGGCGGCGGGCATGATGACCACGACTGCCGCCGCCGCCGACCAGCCCGAGGTGTTCGAGAGCTCCAAGAGGCTTAGCCCCGGAGGACCCAACCCTCAGCATCACTAGCTAGCTAGATGATCGGGCCTCTGCCTGCCTGTCAGCTGCGTCAAGAGTGTTCTCGCTGTCGCTGAACTTCCCCATCGTCTTTTGTCGAAAATGATGACTCTGGAACTGGCCTTTGAGCTTAGCTAATAATTGTAATGCCCTGCCACCGTTAATTTTCGTCTTCTAAATGTGTGTCGTGGTGCCACGTCATGCAACTTACTGGTTGCCTTGACTACGTTCTGTATGATGTCAAATTTTCAATAATGGAGAGTCTACCTTTGTCCATGCAGTGTCCTTGTTTTTTTTTGGATTAAGGAAGATCCCAACATTGAACATTCGTATATGAATATCTACAGTCAAACTAGAGCTTTAGACTCTAAATCTCAAAATGAGGCATTAAAAGACACAAGAAAGAAAACTCTAAAACAAAGAAAGAAAGCTAGAAGACTACGCTTCAATCTTCTTCGTTCACGTTTCGATCCAACAACAGTTTTGCGCAATACCAATCTAACACATCTCTCGTTTGCTTAGAAATTTGATGTTTGAATCTCGATTGCTCACTAATTCCTTTCACGTAGAAACCACATAAACAAACTCCAGGCAATGAGTTTAGGTACTCAGAACTCCAAGGCGATATCTCCATGGAGAACACGACGTTGAAAATGTCGTCGTCGCCGATCTAACAAGCCGGAGTTAGGTTTTCTGACAAGCCGGAGTTAGGTTTTCACCCGAAGAATCGCTAACCCTTGCAAAAATATCATAATAGCGTCTCAAAGGAGGAAAAACAACGCCTAGACAGCGCGTCGGTGTTGGCCTGACATATGCATCAGGTAGAGCTTTCACCCGAAACTCCTGCAAGAAAACATCACCACCACCACGAGTAATTAGCCCATAAGACGACCACCGAAGTCAAGAGGCCGATCTGAGTCGCGAGTAATGTAGCGTCCGCGTCGATGCAGTTTGAGAATACGTTATGTCAATATGTTTGGCCTCACAGCCTCAGTCCCGAAAGCTACCTACTGCTTTGGTTGTCGGCCTATGGCTAGACTTGCGTCATCCAGTTCAGAGTTTTGAGCTGGGCGAGTGGCTGAACTTGCTTCAGAGTGGCATAAACTCATTGTCAGTACAAGAGACTGAATTCATTTGTCGCAAGTACTGTATTGGCTCTAGAATGTTGTGCCGATGTGTGCTAGATTTGTACTTTCGATTTATGGATGTGCGGTGCCATAAACACATGTTATTGAAATCCTCGATCATTTGTACTGTATTTCCATTTCCATGTGTTCTAGCAACAACTGTGTATCTCACATTCCATTATGATTGTAACTTTAAAAATGCATGTACTCAGTAGGTAGCATCTGCTCTGCTTGTTCAAGTAAGGGTAGTTTATCATTTTGTTTATCACTTTTGCATCATGCATGTCAAAAGGATTGTAAGACCGCACAATGCTACGGATTGAAGTTGGGACAATTGAAATGGATGTACAGTCATTGCCTTTTTTATGCATCCTGCTGTTCAATTTGTTTTGGCACTAAAAGCCCTTGAATGTTGGCTTGCAATGGCTGACTATATGGTTGTGGTTTTGAATGACCTTTTCCTCTATGGTCATGAAATTGGTATACAATTTTAGAGCAACTTCGAGGGACTGTGTATCTTTTCTCATTGTTAGGAATAGAGATTTTGATGGAAAAAAAATATCCTCAAACAACTTCTCTAAGTGGTTATCCAAATGTAGCCATCATCCATTCCCCATTTCTCTCTAGGCAAAGATAAATGATAGGACTTTCTAGAGTATACAGAGGATATAGAATAGCTGTTGGAGAGTGAAGACATATAAAAAATGATTTTTATCTAGAAGGTTGTCCAAATGATAATTTAGAGATTGAAACTTAGAAAGATCCTTCGAGATGCTCTTACTTACGTGTGTTTAATACTTCTTGATGTTGGAACGCTTTCTTAGCTTTTTGGGTGTGCTTTGGTAATTAATTCTTTGAACTCCAGATTGGAGCGAGGACATTTGCTAACTACTTTTGATTCTCACATGGCAGATCCTTGTTAAAATATACTAAGCCTCAATTTCCTCCATGCTTGAAAAACTCCAATCGTTTTTCCCATCGTCTTGGACATTTTCAGGCTGTGCATGCATGCTTTTCCTTTTTGATGCCTCTGCATGTTTGTATTCATGCAGCAGCACCACCACCTAGATTGGGGATCGGACCTTAACTATGAAGGCAATACAATCAAGGGGGGGTTAAACCATAAACCGTATTCCGGATCCATCTGTGTTTCTGGCATTCTCTCAGGGGCCTCAGCACAAAATGTCGACGAGGCGTCCAGTACTTTGGTCCGCGCAGATCGTGTCCGTCCAGTGCCGATCCACCGGCTCTGGTTCGCTCGTTGCACGGGATCTGCTCTCGTCTCCGGGTGAGGTCGAGTCCTCCCCTTCCCAACAAAAGCAGCGACGCGTCCGACGCCGCCACCAACCCCACAGCCTGCTGCCCCGCTCCACCGCCATAGCCGCAAGGAAAATATCATCAAATCGGCGCCGCGAGGAGCCACAGGAAAAAAAACTTCCCCAGGGTTTCCGCGCAAAACCCTCCGAATTCCTCGATTCAGCGCCGCCCCGGCCCCGGATTTGGGGGGTTTATGCATGGCGTCGGACGCTCCCGGCGACGGCGCCGGCGGGGAGGAGCCGGCACCGGGCCCCGCCCCGGCCGCTGTGGAGGAGGAGGCGCTCCCCGCTCCGGCCATGCGGCGCTGGCCCGAGGAGATCAAGGTGTACTCCCGCAAGTACCCCCGCAAAAACCCTAAACCTCCGGAACCAGCTCCCTCCCCCGCCCCATCCCCATCCCCAGCTCCTCCCTCCCAAGCCCCAGCTCCATCCCCCTCCCCCGCCCCCACCCCAGCCCCACCTCCCGCCCCCGCCCCCGCCCCCGCCCCTAACCCTAACCCCCTTTCCGAAACCCTATCCTCGATTCGCCGCTCCATCCGCCGCGGGGAGGCCGGGGGCTCTGCGGCGCGGCCCGATCCGGTCGCGGCTGCCTCGACCCTCGCTCCGGAGCCACCCGGGAAGCGCGCCGCCGCTTCCGGGGGGGAGCCCTCGTTGGGGCATGACCGGGACGGCAGCGGTGGCGTCGTTCCCAACGGCCACGGCGACGACCGGGCTGCTGAGAAGGCCGAGAAGGCACGGAAGCGCAGGGCGAGGAGCGAGCTGCGGCGGCGGCTGGCGGGGGAGCTCGACCAGGTGCGCGTGCTCTCCAGGCGCCTCAAGGAGGCTGCCGAGACCCTGGCGCAGCAGGAGGCTGCTGCTCCCCTGCCCGCGCCTTTGCCCCTGGTGGTGATGCCACAGCAGCAGGTGGTGGACGTGGGGTACGTGCCGCAGCAGTTCTTAGGTGGTGATATGGGGGCGCCCATGTCCGCGCAGCTCGCTGGTGCGGTTGCACCTGTCCACTCGCTGCTCCCGCGCAGGCCGCTAACTGTTTCGGTCGGTCATAATGAAGCCTTTGAAAAGGAGAAACGGACGCCAAAGGCCAATCAATTGTACCAAAACTCTGAGTTTTTGCTTGATAAGGATAGGATCCCGCCCTCAGATTTGCATGGGCGCAAGAAGTCCAAGCACCACAAGAAGAAGCACAGGTCACAAGAATCTCGTGGCGCAGACTTCGATGCTGAGCGGCGGCTATACTCTCATGCATTCAAGAAGTCCTCATCTCTTCTGAGCCGGCTAATGAAGCACAAGTTTGCATGGGTGTTCAACAAGCCTGTCGATCCAGCTGCACTTGGTCTGCATGACTATTTTGCAATTATTAAGCACCCAATGGATCTTGGCACAATAAGGGCGAAGCTCAGCCAGGGGCAGTACAGGAACCCAAAGGAGTTTGCTGATGATGTGCGGCTCACTTTCCATAATGCAATGACGTATAACCCCAAGGGACAGGATGTGCATTTCATGGCAGAACAGTTGTCAGGAATCTTTGAGGCACAGTGGCCTGAGATCGAGGCTGAGGTTAACTATCTCGCATCATGTCCTCCATTGCCAAAGAAGTTTCCGCCTCCACCAATTGACTTGCGCTTCCTTGAGAGGTCAGATTCCATGAGACGCCACATGGCATTGGACTCTTCAAGGCCAATCAGCCATACTCCAACTTATACCCGGACTCCATCGATGAAGAAACCAAGGGCAAAGGATCCAAATAAGAGGGACATGACAATAGATGAGAAGCGGAAGCTTAGCGAGAACCTCCAGAATTTGCCTCCAGAGAAGCTTGACGCTGTTGTACAAGTCATTAAGAACAAGAATCTGTTAGTTAGGCAGCATGATGACGAGATTGAGGTTGAAATTGATAGTATGGATGCTGAGACACTTTGGGAGCTTGACAGGTTTGTGGCTAACTACAAGAAGAACCTCAGCAAGCAAAAGAGGAAGGCTGAGCGTGCAATGCTTGCCAAACAAGATGCAGAGTTGCGTGCACAGCAGTCTGTACAGCTGCCGCAACAACCGCAACCAGTACAACCAGTATGAGCACTCAGTCATTCATTTTTAGCAATAGTACTATTGTTTCAAGTAAAACTATAATCAATACTGAGAAACTATTGTTTCATGCTTTACAGACCCAAGTCACCCAAGAACCCATTGTTGGTGAAAAATCTCCAAAGCAAATTGAGAAAGGTAAGTTTTATTTTCGACTTCACCTTAAAAGCACATTACAAGAGAATAATTTTAAAATTTTCGTCGCAAACAGATCCGATGGCAAGCGAGCAATTGGCAACGTCTGCGCCAGAGAAAAATGATGAGAATAGACAAAATGCGAGCAGTTCAAGCAGTTCAAGCGGCTCCAGCAGTGATTCAGGATCGTCTTCTAGTGGTAATACTTCCCTCAACTTCCCTTGCTGACGTTTAGCTCATAACTGCTGCTAGGAGGTGTTTGCATTAGAAGTAATTATATGGACAGACAGCCTGATCATCTACCATTCTTTTGGCAGATTCAGACAGTGATAGCTCCTCTTCGGATGGATCTGATGCTGGCAATTCTTCTTGAGATATAGGTGAGTTTCAATATGAAGGTTTTATGCTGTTACTGTTGTACATATTAAACATCCTTGAATTTACTCTCGTTGCAAATAATATTGAAAGAGGCAAGTATTATTTGTACTATGTTGTGTGCGAACTCCTAGATGTTATGCTTTTGAATTTTTTTACACTTAGGAACCTTATGCCAAATAAATAATCTCTCTAGACACTAGCATCTACTCCCTCCATCCCTTTTTAACTGTAGCCGTCGGTGTGCGTGCCAAAAGTTTGACTCGATTTGTAGAAAAAACATGCAACAATTGTATCTCCAAATAAATTTGTTAAAAAACTAGATTAAAAGATCTATCTAATGATATTAATTATGTATCATAAATGTTAATATATTTTTATATAAAATTAATCAAAGTTATTTCTCGGGAAGCGAAAGCGACAGTTATTTAGGGACGGAGGGAGTATGTTGCACTATTTATGGTTAATTGCCATGTTCTGGTTCACTTTTACGAGTGCTTGTATAGTTTCCTACCTGATTTGTTGTGTACTACTAAGTATGATGTCAAACCGGATGATATTGTCATGATTGCATTAGGAAATTAGATCCATGATAGAAAGAACCATGAGATGTGGAGAAGATTAGAAAAAAAAATCTTAAAATAGACCTTGGTGTCCTAAAATTTCATGACTTTGTGCCCCATCTTTCTCTTGCTAGGTGCTTGTATGCATATGACTGTGAAGTTTATAGATAGAAAGGATAGTTTTTTTTCCCCAGAATGAATTGGTTCATTTATTCGGTTCCACCTGATTCATAAAAATTCCTAAGAAGATAGTTTATGTTTGTTAGGCTTTCTGGAAGTTAGTTTCCTTAATTGTTAAGGACCTCTATGTTAGAAGGTGATCTGTATTTTCATGGTCAAGCAATGGAATGGAAACTGTTTCAGATACTTAGTTGTCTTTTACATCTATCCTTGTGTCATGGACAGTAGACTGGGCCTTATTGTCGGATCGGTGGTATGGCAAGCCCATTAGGGTAAGGGTAAAGATAGGATCGGGCAGTGCTTAGGCGTCAATTAAGCCTCTCTATATGAAGAGAGGAGATGTGTCAATCAAAGGCAAGAAAGAAGTAAATCAATCTATTATCCCAAGTCCCTCCTCTTACCCCCTGCCTTTGTGATGCGACTGGTCTCCACTTGTCCTCGCTAGAGACGATAGCTGCACCACAAGGGCAGGGGGTAAAAGAAGTGGATTGGGATAATACATTGATGCACTTCTTGCTTGCTTTTGAATGATATACATCACTTTCTCTATTTATATATAGAGGCTTAATTTGTGCCTAAGCAAGATATCTAATCCCATTTCGAACCTTAACCCTAATGGGCCTGCTATATGGCCGAAAGGGCCAGCCGACTCCCATGACACTCTGTTCATTCAGGCATAAATGATATTCTTGGCTGTAAAGCCATGCCCATAAATGGGTTCCACTAGTTTGAAGAGAATGTTCGATGATGTTGTGTCCAATTTGGCAAGCTTCATGTCTAAAGTTCATAAGCCTGCCACAGAAGCTGGAGATTATTTTATGGTCATAGTGCTGGGGCAAGCACCATTGTTGCCCTCTTGGCATTACTAACCAGGTTGTGATGTTTGTGTTGTGGCCATCATGGTAGATGCATGCTTTTTTTTCCAAGAGCGGTGGCAGATGCGTGCCTGGATTTGGTAATATGGCTTATTTATGGCAACACTATTGCACCACGTGGTCTCAAGTGTTACTGTTTTGTAATGTCTCCCTAGTTCATTTGTTGCCAGCAAAACTTTGCAAACCCTGGCACTGGCAGTAAACAGTTTTGACTCTTACTATATTAGACGAATATAGGATAAATGCATGTAATCAGCTGCACCATTGGACATTCCCTCCAGATAACCATCCAGTCGCTCTATTCATCTGAGCTAGCTGATATCGCGCTAAGCCATCCTCCATATGCTTTTATGGTAGAGTTAATCTATTTTTTAGGATGAGGTCATAATATACCTTCCTGGATGCTCAAATGCACTGCATTTAAGGAAAAAATTGTTACGAGACATTTCCAATGGTACTGTGTAACAAAAGATTTGGTTTGTGTATTTTTGTTAAACAAAATCCTTCAGAAGTCAAAACTAGAGCTTTAATTTATTTTGTAAGGAAATTTCTTGGACTGCTCTTTGTTTGGGAACTGTTCTTTGTTTGGGATTTGAGACATCTGTAGGAGAGGTTCTTCCTATTTGCAATAATTGGGCAACATAATTTGCTTTAAGCATACTTTAACAAAAATGGACCTTTCAGATCCCTTTTTTGTGAGACTGAGACATAGACACATTGTGATGCCAGAGCCTGTTTTATGAGGATGACCGACTAAGGTTCTGTTTGATATTATGGGGACATTGCCAAAACAATCTCTTAAGACAGATTTGCTAGCTTTTGTTTTTGGGCTGTCATAGCCTCAAAATCCTACAGCAGTTGACAAATATTCTTCTAAGTGGTTAGTGATCAGATTCCGAGCACAATGCATTGCATCAATTGCAAACTGGCCTAATGTTACAGTCTTACAGATTAACCTGGAGGTGGCTGATCCCTTCTAGTGCCAAATAAGATATTTGCACACCTACCAGCCATGCTGGGTCTGAAGTGTCAATATTGTGATTTGAACAAGATGTATGTTTTCATGGATAGTTTGTCATTATGGAGATGAAATAAGTAGAATTGCTCAGCAAAGCACATTTAGATGTTTATGTAGTTGATGTTGTCATTTTACATAGTGTAATAGAAAAACATAAGGCTATTATCGTCATAAGCAATTTGATGACCAAAAACTTTTCTGGGATAGGTGAGTGACCCCCAGACAGATATTTCAATTTTTGTCTATCACAAACCTGAGTAAGTGCTTGCGTGTCTTAAAGTTTTGTGCTCAGTGTCAACATCTTGACAGTTAGTCTCAATCCATGTTTCGTGTCTCCAGATGTGGACTAGGAATATAGATGTTTTCAGAACCAATGCTGTATTCTAACAAAGTTCATCCTGTTATTTTGTGTACATCTTAGAGTGGATCATTGCTACTCCCTCTGTTCCAAAATATAGGTTGTTTTGGCTTTTCTAGATTCACAGTGCTATGCACCTAGATATAACGAATGTCTAGGTACATAGCAAAATATATGAATCTAGAAAAGTCAAAATGACCTACATTTTGGAATGGAGGGAGTAATGTCTATGGAATATTTATGTTTCCCGTTAAGCTCTATGTTTCTACTTTCTTTTCCTGAGGTCATTTCTGTTGTATAATGTGGGTTACCTTGTTTTCGTTTGCAGGTTCAGAAGTTGGTCGAGTAGACAGTAACTGTCTAATTGTATTTGACATAACAATGGCTCCGTAAGATTGTACATGTTTACCTTGTCTGGCTTAGGAAACCGCCCCTGTATTCTAAGTAGCTTTTGTATGTGGATTCACCCGCTGAAGGCAGTAACTTGTAGGTTCCGGGGTGTACCGCCTAATAAGACTGGGCTTGTTGCTGACACTCCTTGTCTCTGTACACAGTGCTGTTGCTAGGAGCCCCTTGGTTGGCTCAGTAGACTGTACATTAATCCTGTTAGCTGTGTTGATTGCAGTATGTAGGAAAGTGATTGCTGTATGCATTGACAAGCCATTTGTTTCCTCTTTGGTGAACTGAAAAGATTGGCAAGCCGGATAGCCATGTTCGCCTTTTACCCTGCTGCCATCTTCCGTGGAGTGCCAGGTAATGTTCAGCGCCAAGTCTTTTTTTTTTTGATTGCTGATGCTGTGAATTTGGCTTTGTTATCCCGATTGAGTTTGTTTAGGTACCTGATGCTGGTGTCATGGTCCAGTTTTATGTTCTGGCGTGATGAGTGTTTGCTTGGAATGAATATCATAGGTGGTGATGGTTGAGCTTTCCGGGTGGGTAGCACTGTAGTCTGTAGCAGGGAGCCGCCCCAGTTGGTCAAGATGGCTCGCTCGTTGCGTCGTTGGTACCCTTGAATCGGATTCGTTTGGGATGGCTACCTGTTTTTTCCGGTAATATATGCTCTACCGCCTTTGTGCCGTTTGCTTTTGGTTCGTCGAGGTGGTGGCTGGGTTGGCGACTCGCGTATGCTGGAACTGTTTGGTGTTATGAATATGCGTAAAGGCTGGTCTGCAACTACCAACATGAGCTTGGGCTGCTACGGGAGGCTCCTGCAGGAGCGGTGGGACAATGCTCTGTTTGGGTTGAAGGCAACCAACACGATTCGCCTTTAAGACGATGATAGCCTAGGGCTAGCTACTTTGCTAGCGTACAGGCAGAAGACGCGAACCAGCGAGCCCTTCCCTGCTACATGTTCTTCCTCTCGAGGAACGTGGCGGCGAGCATTATTGGGATGCTAGCTTGTCACATGCCTTTGGATTGTGCAGGGAAGCAGGAAGCTTCTTGTCACCTGTTACGGGCCGGGTATTGTGGCGCGGAAGGAAAATGTGCTGGAAAATGATGCAGAACCGTCCAAAGGTATGGATAGGTCTGCACATGTGCTCTGGATTTCCGCTGTGGATTCTGCCCCGTTGCAAAGGAGCTGGGGCTCGCGTTCCCGTAATGCAGAAACCCCCCCATCACTGTGCAACTGAAATAAAGGTTACTCTAACATGATTCTCAAAACGTATGTAATAGGAAAAGAGGAAGAATATAGGCTTGGAGCGCTCATACATAATAAAAAATTAGTATAGAGCAGCAAAAGGTTACAAAACATGAGCTTTGATGCCAGAGAGAAAGAATGACGAAATTCTAAGATACCAAGGGAAAAAAATGAGACGGTATTCAAATTTTGTTTTGAAATGCCGAATCTTGGGAAATCGTCTACTTTTCCTCCATTCGAAAGTGGACCTAAAGCCACTGACCGCCTTGCTCCAAATACGTCTCAACAGACAGGCACGACATGTACTTGAGGTCCAGCCCTCATGCACCTCCACTTCAGAACAAATCAGAACATACAGAAGCAAAAATCCGAGGAAAGTTTTTCATGCTGGCTAGCAAAGGCCCCAGAGTTTCCCTTCCATCAATGTGCCGCATAACACACACAGATGCCATGGCCATGCATCAACCTGCAGATTTTCCCAAAAGGTTGCCGCCGGTATCTCTATCTCACACAGTCTGCCTTTCCTTAGCCGCCTGCTTCATGCCTCAATCATTTGGCCACGCTGCTGCTATCTACTACTACTACTACTACCATATTAGGTTTTTGTACCGGCTTTTTGTTTATTTTACAACAACCCAGGAGAGCAAAAGCTCATCACATGCCGTCACCATTAGGAAATAGTAGTAACCAAAAGGAAAGAAAAAACTCGACGTGCATTTGGCAACGACCTGACAACCATGTTTTGGGATGAAGGGAACCACTCCACTGACTCGCTCGCCGTTTTTTTTTCTTTTTTATGGTTGGACCAACTCGGTTTGGACGGGTTCGGTGCTGGCTGATGAGTGCTTACCTCTCACCAAACCACAGCGTATGCAGGGATTTCAGGATTTGGGTATGAGATGATATCTCACATGGGGTTTAGA
This sequence comes from Panicum virgatum, assembly GCF_016808335.1. NCBI lineage: Eukaryota > Viridiplantae > Streptophyta > Magnoliopsida > Poales > Poaceae > Panicum > Panicum virgatum. The sequence goes on from NC_053145.1 coordinate 14,608,759, forward strand.
GATGCAAATAGGTGCCATTTAGGGTATCTATTGCCTCTTTTTAGTTTAAAAAATTATACTTGTTTCTCAAAATAAGTTTCTATTTTGAAAAACTAATACAAACTTTTGACTTAAAGAGAGACGGTGGATACCCTTAGGAGCACCTATTTGCACGCCTATGGGGGCTAATTATTTTGGTTTTGTAGTATTGTGGCTGCTGACTCGGTGGCTGGCCCATGTTGTGGGAGTGGATGGTAGCTGGGAAAGAATCGCCTCACCAAAAAAATTTCAACCGACAAAACTTGCTCTTGACTCATCGAGTGTGGTCTGTTTTGAAATCGTTTTCATGAACTGTCATTGTTTCGGAGTAGCTGTATTTGATCCTTTGCGTTTGAAAAAGAAACTTTTTGTTTTTGTGTTTGGTAGCAGGTTGTATTGTATCCTTTTTTTTCCCCGGTTGGTACTGAATATGTTTAGATTTGACGACTACAGAGAAAATGTGTTGTGATCAGTGTTGCTCTGCTATGGGAAACATAAAGCACAAGTTATTTGTGAGACCAACTTAGGCAGAGCAATGAGAGTGTAACGTTAACAGAGGGCCTTGACCAAGTCTAACATGTTGGTCAAATACAATGCAACCCAACTCGACTGATAAGGGATTGGTCCATCGACTAGAACTATAAATTACAACTATCGCACCAGTGCTTGTGCTGAGAATGAATGTAAGAACCGCTATGTATGATCGCAGAGGTTGGAACTATTCCCTTTTCTAAAAAAATATATCTTGTTAGATAAACCAGTGACTCTCAAGGTCTTTCGATCTGTGGAAACTTGTCTTAATCTAACAATATCATTGTAATATGTTGCAATCTATGATCATGTTACAACATATGAAAGTTTAATTCACATGGTCAACAAAGACCATCCCTCTCTCTCTCTCTTACTATAAAGTTATTCCCTCTCTAACCATCTCACGTCCAGGGTGTTTAGTTGGAGAACAAAGGTTGAATAGGATTTACCACATCAATGAAATTAACCACAATGCCCCTTCCCCCTTCATTTCCTCCACCACCACATGCACATACGGGATGGCAACGGGTTGGGTTCGGTTAGGATGGATCTGGGTATCCAAAACCAAAACCCGAACTTGGAACCTAAACCCGACTCGAACTCCGATTTGGGTGGGAATTCATCCCCAAAATCGAAACCCACGGATACCCGAAACCCAATAGATAAACCGAAACCCAAATTTTTTTACAAACCACCATTCCTATTTAGTCCACCTTCTCAGCCCAACCCACTACGACACTACTGCCCCATGTCCATGCCCCGAGAGCCACGCCCAAGTGCCCAACCCTCCGGAACCCTAGCCTCTCATGCTGTCAGTCAATCTCTCTCTCGTCTCGCCTCCCGGTCTGCGCCACCCCCACCCCCAGGCCACTACTACCCCCCCCCCCATGTCGTTGCTAGGCCACCGTCGCTCCAAAGCCCTCAGCCGGTCGCCGCCGCCGCCAAGGCCGTAGTCGGCCGGCACCGCCATAACGGAGACCGGCGCGGCCTGGAGAGGCGCCAAGGTCACTGAGGTCGCTCGTCGGGTGCGGCCGTGGGGTGAGGGCGGACCGCGGACAGGAGGCCGGGGTGTGAGGGCCGAGCCGACCGCAGACAGGAGGACGGCGTGCAGGCGTGTGGTGCGGCTACCGTGTGGGTCGCTGCCGCTACGGCGGCGTAGCCTCTGCGACGTGCGGGGCGCGGGCGGCGGTGGCCCACCACCGTGCTATGCGGTCGCTAGGTGCGGGGTCCGGCGGGTGGGCGCCTACGCGAGCGCGACCGGCTGAGGAGCCGAGCTCGATGCCGGGCCGTCGGGATTGTTGGGAGTTTGTGGGAGCTAGGGTCCAGGGACGGGGGGGGGGGTTGATGGGTGAGGCCGCGAGGGAGAAGCCAGACTGAGGATGATGGGATTTTCAGCTTATATATTTAGGGTTGTTAGGTGGGTTTTTATTGAGCCGATTGTTTCAGAGGCCCGCTGGAGCTTTGCGGGTAGAATTTAGAATCCGCGCCAAACCCGAAGTTTTTCGGGTATCTGAATCTGAAAATCCACGGGCACAAAAAATGGAATCCGAACCCGAAATCCACCGACCCGAAATTCGCAGATACCCGCCCCGAACCCGCCCTGCTGCCATCCTTATGCAGATATAACCCATTCCCCATGCTGATTCACCAAAGCATCACTTGCTAGCCATTTTTCTTCCATTCCCATCGCAGAATCCTGAACCCAAGTCATAACCACCACTGCCATATTGATAGAGGATTAGTCTAAATTACTTTCTTATACTATAGCCAAAGTTTGGATAATTCCATAAATTATCGTTTGGTTCATTTTACATTCCAACTATGCCTTTTAATTCAAATTACCTCTTAATATAATTTGTCATTTTTATTTCTCCATGCATATCTCACCGTATTCCTTTTTCTCGTTCCAAATTCTCTGTTATACACCTCGACATTTCCAGATATGCGCTGCCCTAATCGGTGGTTTTTGTTTCCTTGTCCATGGTTAAGTTGGAGCTCCCAGTCCAACGCATTCAGGCCGGAAAACGGACCGGGAAGCCAGAACACCCCCTTCAAAGTCAAACCGTCTAGTCCATTTTTCTTGCGAAGCTACCACCCCAATCTGATCACGTTCCGCTAGCTGTTCACTCGACCGACGACCCCCACTTCCCTTCTTCTTCCCCATCCAGCCAGCCAGCCAGCAATAACTCCCCACGCCTAACTAAATTAATCCGCCAAACACCGAGTGCGCCACGCCACCACACGCGCAGCCGCAGCCGCAGCCGCAGCGAGCGAGGGAGGAAGCTAGCCAAGCGCCCAAGAAAACGCCCCGGCAGCCACCACCGCCACCAACCCCTTCGCCTCTCCTCCTCCTCGCCCGCCTCCCCTACAAGAAGCCCCCGCCCGACAGCCGATAGCTACCTAGCTACCACCCCCGACTCCCAACCTTCCCCGTTCCGTTCCGCCCGCCGGAGATCCAGGAACCTAGCCCCAGGGGGACGGGCGGCGATGGGAGGAAGGGTCGCGATGCTCGCGGCCGTGGCGGTGGTTCTTGCGGCGGCGTCGGCCGCCGGGGCCGCGGCGGAGTCGAGGGAGGCGGCGGCCAAGGGGAAGTACCACGCGCTCTTCAACTTCGGGGACTCGCTGGCCGACGCCGGCAACCTCATCCAGAACGGCACGCCGGAGATCCTCGCCACCGCGCGCCTGCCCTACGGCCAGACCTACTTCGGCAAGGCCACCGGCCGCTGCTCCGACGGCCGCCTCGTCATCGACCACCTCGGTACGGCCTACTTCGCATCCGGGGGTTGCCTCGGCTCCGGGGGTTCCTCCCAGATTTGGTGTGGCTGACGAGTTTCCTTGGGGCTTTGCTTACCTGCAGCGCAAGAGTTCGGCCTGCCGCTGCTGCCGCCGTCCAAGGCCAAGAACGCCAGCTTCGCGCACGGCGCCAACTTCGCCATCACCGGCGCCACCGCGCTCGACACGCCCTACTTCGTGGCCAAGGGGCTCGGCGACGTCATCTGGAACTCCGGCGCGCTCATGACCCAAATCCAGTGGTTCCGTGATCTCAAGCCCTTCTTCTGCAACACCACCCAGGGTAAGGGAATCTAAAAATCTCACCTTTTGCAGCTTTTAGCTTGTGCGGGCGGTGATGCTTGATGTGAGGAATTTGGAAATTCCCTCTGAATCGTGGTACCATTGATGCTTCCCATTGTGTAGAATGCAAGAAGTTCTTTGCCAAGGCGCTGTTCGTGGTCGGTGAGTTTGGCGGCAACGACTACAATGCACCCCTCTTTGCAGGGAAGGGCATCCCGGAGGCCTACAAGTTCATGCCGGATGTCATCCAGGGCATCTCCGACGGTGTTGAGGTAGTGCCTGCTTCCATTTGCTGTGTATTGTTTGTTCACTGTTGATTGTTAGGGAAAGTGGTTCCAAATGCAATTGTTTGTGTGCGGTGCAGGCATTGATTGCTGAGGGGGCGGTGGATCTGATTGTGCCTGGTGTCATGCCCACCGGCTGCTTCCCTGTGTACTTAAACATGCTCGAGGAGCCAAAAGATGGATATGGTGAACGCAGCGGGTGTATCCGCCGGTTCAACACATTCTCCTGGGTGCACAATGCACATCTCAAGGCCATGCTTGAGAAGCTCCGGGCTAAGCACCCCAATGTGAGGATCATATATGGTGATTACTACACGCCAGTTATCCAGTTCATGCTTCAGCCTGAGAAGTTCGGTGAGTTCTTAAATTCTTGATCTTGATGCTTACCTTTTGCTTTAGATGCCTAGGCGTTGAGTCAACTATTTCCTACTGTTCACCTTGGAAGACACAACATATTATATATAAGATGGTTTAGATCTCGGTAGAGATGCCACTAACCTTCTCTAATAGCAGATTGCATAATATATAAATGATGTTTTGAATGGTCAGTACACAATTCCTGACTTCAAAATCAGTCAGGCCAGCTTAATAGTCAGAGTATCTTGAAAGCAAATGTACCCACACCTTGCTCATTTGGAACCTGTATCTAGTCTGTAAAGGGGCTATAAGCTGCCATTGCTATTAGTACACTTTGTTTGAATCTTTGTGTGCTTCCTGTTAATAGTTGTCAGTGGTGTGTCCTTTTCAATGAAAATGAGATTCCATCAGAATGGATCACTTGCAGCTTGCAGGAGGATGGTTTCACTGCAGCATATGGGTTACACAATATGCACTGGGATCCAGTTTTTTTCCTTAAGGCAGTCTAATTATAGATGGGAACTTACACTCTAGTGATTCTCCTACCTGGTTCAAAACTAATGGTCACGACAACCCTGTTCCTTTTCACATGATAGTTTCGCAACTGATACTTTTATTATGTTGTGTTATGAGCCGAACTAGCTACTATGAAAAGCATGCATACTCTATGAATGGTACCCACAGTATTTTGGTATTAAAAGCTCATTAGAAACATTTACTTTCCGTGTTGTTACATTTCATAAAAGCAAAAGTGTCTATGCACTGTTGCAATATGATTAGCACCATATTCTTACTCTTGCTACTCCACTTTCTAAGCAAAGCTGAATTACAAATTTGACAAGTCCTTGTTGCGGCAAGTACAAACATCTACAAATTGCTCAGTTATCTGAGTCATGTTTTTGGTGGATCACTTTTGTTTCTAGCTGTTGCTTTCTTTCCTTGCTGACAATGAGACCTTCGCTTTGCTTTACCCTTGTAGTTTTTTAATAAAAAATAAAATAACAGAAAAAAGGAGGATAGCGACCATCAGGATCTAGAACGGTGCAACGTCTGTGTCATATCTAGATCACCTGTACCTGATTTCTAGAACGAACATTTGCCCTATGGCAAATCTAGTACTTTTTTTGGCATGAATTTGCTGACACAGACAGTTTTCCTGTCTCAACTGCTAGTGGAAAAGGAGGCAGATGTTATTGTTGATTAAAACGGAGGACACCTTTGCTTCAAGCATTACTCTGATTTTAATGCAAGTCGATGCATGGACCTAACAATTATTTTTTCATACAGGTTTTTACAAGCAAGTGCCTAGGGCGTGTTGTGGGGCCCCATCGACTCCTGAGAGAGCCATGTACAACTTCAATGTCACGGCCAAATGTGGTGAGCCTGGTGCGACCGCATGTGCTGATCCGACAACCCACTGGAGCTGGGACGGCATTCACTTGACGGAGGCTGCCTACCGCCATATCGCCAAAGGCTGGCTATATGGCCCTTTTGCGGACCAACCAATTGTCCAGTCATCATGAGCACGCAGCTCCTGTTGTAGAGTGTATCAAAGTAGAGCACTGAAAAAATGGAGCGGGGAAAGTAGTTCTTCCATACAGTTCCAATGTTTGCATACATGTACATCTCCATTTGATTGAATTCATTACGGTGGGGGTACAAAGGTGAGATAGGGAGGGCTGTCTGTCAAAGGCCTCATTTCTTGATTTGTCAGAGGGTATAAATATGAAAAATGTAACGCACACATGATCATGTATATTGTGTCCCGGAAATGTGATACAGACTGTCTGCTTGAGCAGCTTCTGATTCTCTGATTAAATATGTGCCAGTCTTGGAATTCTTATACTGCACCTGTTGTCTGAACATTGTGCACATCGTTGTTCGGAGATGGATGAGCTGTGTGTGAAATCGTACGAACAGAGACAAGTTACATTTCTAGCTGTAAACAATAGGATAGTGCCAACAACTGTCTTTGTAGTGAACATGGCACGGAAAAGAATCTGCAATAGAAAAAAACAGGCAACGGTGTGAATGGAAGGATTTGAGAATAGTGCTTGCAGGTGGGAGTTGAGAGTTGAAACCAATGAACTAAAGCTGATCTGTTGCCAGAGTTGTTTATCCTATTGGCATGTGGGTTACCAGCCCACGAGCCCTATTTTTTGCTTTCCAAGTGATCCTAGACCGTAGCTACCCGTCCTGATGTGTGAGTTGTAAAGAACTCTACTGGGTATTAAGGAAGCAAGCACGTTCAATGTGCAGTGCCTTTGTATTTTTCAACCAACGAAATTCGTTCAAACTGGGGCGGAAGTGAAATCTGCGTTGTCAGCAAAACAGAGAGGGAGACGAAGCTGTTCCCATTCATAAAAACTTAGTACTTAGCATGGCGTAAATATATAGTAACCTCATCGATATAGAGTGAGCGCTCCATCAATCTCAAATCTATATGGTGTTTTTATGGGTGGACAAGCTGTGCGTGCTTGATTTTAGTGTAAGTATATGTGCATGTACGCTAGAGGTGCAAATTGATGACTTTTAGATGCATCTCCAATTCTTTTTAATTTAAAATTTTATATTAGTTTTTCAAAATGAGATCTGATTTTAGAGAAGTAGTACAAAATTTTAAACTAAATATGATTGAAGATGCACCTAAGGGCACGCCTAATTTTAAACTAATTTTTTTCGGGAGCTTTTGAAGCATGTGCAACTTGAGAACGTACGGCAGGGTCATGACTCACGAGCGACGTTCGGGAAGGTGTACATGTATATACCTCTTTCCATCAGTAGCGTAGTGTCACGGGCGACGTTGGTGAAGCTCCTACCACTCCATCGGCTGCTAGTCAAGTCGGAACGCCTGCTTCGGGCATGCGGAGGACATCGCCAAGCACGAGCGGCAACGATTTTGTTTTTGGCTTGGATCGAGGCACCGCACGTGCTGCGAGCAGCTAGCACCCACGGATCATCAGTCAACTTGCCTTGCTCAACTTTGTTTGCCTCTTGTTACGACCCTGCATCGATCTGTTACGACCCCTGAAGTCCCCTGTACCGAGTCCTGTATGTGGCTAGCGTAGAGGGAAGGTTTGAATTTGAGTTCTGTACGATGGGCCTCTACCGGGCAAAAGCCGACAAAGTTTGAAGAACAAGTCACCACCGCTATGGAGGATCTCGCCAAGAAGTTTGACGGCTTCGAGCTCCTCATGACCCAGGCACTGGACAAGCTGTCTGGCCTTGAGGCGTGGAAGACGTCCGCGAGGCGGCCACCGACAAGTTGCTCTCGCAGTCGGAGCGCTTGGCGACACGACTCCAGCGGCTCGAGGAGATTCCACCCCACCGCCGATCGCCAGGCCATCCACGGCACCGCCTCAGCCTCCGCCACGATGGACGAATCCATTCGACCTCAACCTAGCTCCACATCCGGTGGCGCGCCCACCTATGCTCACCGGGGAGCGGCCCAATGGGCACCGCGTTGATGCTGGCCACCGGGACGCTGGCGGCGGGATACTTGGTTCCCAGCCGCCACGCCCGGTCACGGGTACGTCCTTTGACACGGATGTTCATCGTTCTGTTTTTTCCGATTCGGATGTTTCTCAGTCGTCTCGATCTCTGCATTTGCCGAAACTTTCATTCCCTACCTTTGATGGTGAGAATCCTCGCTTATGGCGTGATCGGTGTAACATGTATTTTGAGGTATTTTCCGTCAGCGCTGGCCTGAAGACAAGATTCACGGCCCTCAACTCTAAGGGTCCGGCTGCTGCGTGGTTGCAAACATTTGAGCGTAGAGGTCGTGTTCTCAATTGGGATTCATTTTGCTCGGCTGTGTTGGAATGTTTTGACAGAGACCAATATCAGATTCATCTTCGTCAATTGGATTCTCTGCGTCAGACTACTTCAGTCACTGCTTATTTGGAGCATTTTGAGGAATTATCCCACGGTGTGCTGCTGTACAATGATCAATATGATGATACATATTTTGTGACACGATTTCTTGGTGGTCTGAATGAAGATATCCGGTCAGCAATTGCTCTTCACCGACCTTCCAATGTCCAAGAAGCTAGTGCCCTGGCCTTGTTAAAAGAAGAAGAACTAACTCATTCAGGCAGAAAGGGAGCATCTCAGGAGAATGGAAAATTTTCTTCTCGATCTTTTGTTCAGTCTGACAAGCCAAAGCCTCCCAGCCATGACAAGTCTGACAGACACACCACCTCAACATCTAAAGGAGAGAAACAAGCTTCTGATGATAAACTGAAAGCTCTTCTGGCCTATCGTAAGAAAAATGGCCTATGTTACAAGTGTGGAGACAAATGGGGCCACAATCATACTTGCCCTCCTCAAGTTCCTTTACATGTCATTGAGGAACTGTTTGATGCATTGGAGCCAACTGAAGATGGTGATACTGACCAAGAGTCTGAACCTGACACAGTGTTGGTGGTTTCAGATACACCCAAGAATCTGAAACGCAAGACTATGAGATTACATGGACAAATTGGCAATCAGGATGTCTTAATTCTGGTGGATTCAGGCAGTGTTGCCACATTTATTAGTTCCCAGTTAAATTATCAATTACAGTGTTCCCAACAGACTTGCACAGCATCACAGTACATGACTGCTGATGGTAGTCCTATGGTTTGTGACAAACAAATTGACAGTATCCAATGGACTACACAGGGACACACTTTTAGTACTACAGTGGGCATTCTACCATTGAAGTGCTTCGATATGATATTGGGTGAGGACTGTAGTCCCATGTGGGTGCACTGGAAAAAGAAACTCATGAAGTTCACTCACAAAGGTCAGAGAATTTGCCTCAGAGGTGTTCAGTCTGAAGTCACAAAGTGTCCAGCTATTGGTGTCAGAAAGCTCAAAGGTCTTCTAAGAAGAAGAGCTATTTCACACTGCATAGAAATGAAGGTCACTCCAGTGTCAGCTGCATCCAGAGATCCTGACCTTCCACTCCATTCAGTTGCTTCTGCTTCAGTCCCAAATCCCAGAGATTCAGAAGCTATTATCAGATTAAGAGCATGACCACCAGATTCCACTTATTCCTGGTGCTCAGCCAGTGAATGCTCGGTCTTATAGATATGCCCCTGCTCAGAAAAGTGAGATAGAAAACCAACTAGCAGAGATGTTGACTAATGGCACTATTCGTCCTAGTTCCAGTCCATATGCATCTCCAGTATTATTAGTAAGGAAAAAAGATGGCTCATGGTGTTTTTGTGTTGATTACAGGCAGCTCAACACTTGGACTATTAAAAACAAACACCCCCTACCAATTGTGGAAGAGTTGATTGATGAATTAGCTGGTGCAAAATGGTTCTCCAAGTTCGTATGGCAAAAGGACATAAACATAAAACTGCATTTAGAACACACAGTGGTCTATATGAGTTTCTAGTGATGCCATTTGGGCTCACTAATGCCCCAGGGACCTTTCAGAGTGTGATGAACCAAATATTTGAGCCTCTGCTGAGAAAAGGAGTTCTTGTTTTCATGGATGATATATTGGTGTACTCAGATTCTTTGGAAGCCCATATTGCACTTTCTGACTCAAGTGTTTCAGATCATTCAGCATCACAAATTTCTGCTTAAGCTGTCCAAATGCTCATTTGCTCAAACTACAATAGAATATTTGGGGCACTGCATTTCTGCTGAAGGTGTCTCCACAGAACCTTCCAAAGTTGAAGCTGTCCAGAACTGGCCCATTCCTACCTCACTGAAAGAACTCAGAGGTTTTCTTGGTCTAACAGGATATTATAGGAAATTCATTAAACTTTATGGTATGATCAGCAGACCCCTCACTGACTTGCTTAAGAAAGGTGTTCAGTTTCTATAGTCTCCTGTCACTGATGAAGCCTTTCAGATATTGAAACAAGCCATGTTGTCAGCACCAGTCCTGGCCATTCCAAACTTCACCAAACCATTTGTGTTGGAAACAGATGCTTGTGATCGAGGTTTGGCTGCTATTCTAATGCAAGATGGTCATCCTGTGGCCTATCTTAGCAAGTCACTAAAAGGCCACCACTAAGTTGCAGCAAAAGGCCATGCTAAAACTAATGGATCTCACTTTTTCTATTGCCTATAAGAAAGGAGTCCATAATAATGCCGCTGATGCTCTTTCTAGATGCCCACTTCCTGAACCAGTCTGTGCTGTTTCTGTTTGTTCACCATCATGGATGGAGAATCTGGTTAAAGGTTATTCTGATGATCCTGACACAAAAAGCTTACTTACTGAATTATCCCTGACTGGTTCCAACAGCAAAGGGTTCACTTTACTAGATGGAGTTATCAGATTCAAGGACAGAGTATGGCTGGGCAACAATTTGTTGGCTTAGCAACATGTTTTGCATGCAGTTCACAACAGTGCCATTGGGGGTCACTCTGGATTTCATGGAACTTATCACAGGATTAAATCTCTTTTTGCCTGGCCACACATGAAAAATTCCATCAAAGAGTATATCAAAACTTGCTCTATCTGTCAACAGGCAAAGCCTGAGCATGTTAAGTACCTAGGTTTGCTTGCTCCTCTCCCTGTGCCTACTGCACCTTGGTCAGTGGTTAGTATGGATTTCATAGAGGGTCTACCTTCATCAAACAAACAGGATGTTATTTTGGTGGTCATCGACAAGTTTAGCAAACATGCTCATTTCATGGCTTTGTCCCACCCTTTTACTGCCCTGCAAGTTGCCCAATCCTATATGAACAATGTGTACAAGCTGCATGGATTGCCAGCTGCTATCATCTCTGACAGAGATCGAATCTTCACTAGCTCGGTTTGGCAGGAACTCTTTAAACTCACTGACACTCAATTACTCATGAGCTCCTCTTATCATCCCCAAACAGATGGTCAAACTGAACGACTTAATCAATGCATTGAAGCTTTCCTTAGGTGCACGGTTCATGCCTGCCCAAAACAGTGGAGTAAGTGGTTACCATTAGCAGAGTTTTGGTACAATTCTAACTACCAATCTGCTCTAGGCCATACACCATTGGAGGTCCTTTATGGCCATCAGCCACGACATTTTGGTATTGGCACTCCCTCAGCATGTTCAGTTCCGGAGTTGGATCAATGGCTCAAGGACAGAGAGTTGCTTACTCGATTGATCCACCAGCAACTCACTCGAGCTCAACAACGTATGAAATCTCAAGCTGACAAGAACAGGACTGACAGAGTGTTTCAGGAAGGTGACATGGTGTACCTCAAACTCCAGCCCTACATTCAGACATCAGTTGCCTCACGCAGCAACCAGAAGCTTTCTTTTCGGTTTTATGCCCCCTTCAGAATTCTGAAACGTATTGGGCAAGTGGCATACAAGCTGGACTTACCATCTCACTGCAAAATTCACCCTGTGATCCATGTCTCCCAACTCAAAGCTCATGTTGCAGCACATGTTGAGGTCAGTCCTGATATTGATATTCCCTCTGAACCTGTCGAAGACACATCGCCTGTGGCGGTCTTGGATCACCGATTGATTCAGGTTGGCTCTTCCTATCGATCCCAAGTTAAGCTTCGCTGGTCAGGACTGCCGTCCTCTCTGACGACTTGGGAGGAGGTACATGACATTCGTTGCCGGTTTCCAATGGCTCCAGCTTGGGGACAAGCTGGAATTCAAGGGGGAGGGAGTGTTACGGCCCTGAAGCCTCCTGTACCGAGTCTTGTATGTGGCTAGCGTAGAGGGAAGGTTTGAATTTGGGTTCTGTACGATGGGCCGTTGTGGCCATGGGCCTCTACTGGGCAAAAGCCCATGTACCGTGCGTATAAAAGCCTCCCAGGAGGAACGCTGTAACTCACGATTGGTTTTAACTGAAACTCTGTTCCTGTACCTCTGGTTCTCGTCTTCCTCCTCGGATTCTTCTAATTTCTTCTATCTGCTCTGTTCTTCCGTCTCGATTCTTGCTTCCCTACCTTCTGGAGCCCCAGGACCGTAACACGATCCTAAAGGAAAAATAGAAAAGAAGAAGGATGCATAGTGGTCTTATCTTGGATTGTCATTCGGATGATTTTATTTTTTAAGTTGTTACTCACTTTCTAGATCAATGATGTACTAATGTGCTTTATATTTAAGAGAAATGAAAAACTGAATCATAAAGACAATATTTTTCAACCAAATGTGCAAGTGCAGCAGTGACACATTGAAAGAAAACTGAAAACAAGTAACAAAATCAATAAAAAAATAAGAGGCTAAAAAAAGAACGAAGCCACTGAGTGAGTAATGAAAATAATGACTGAATTTATCGAGCAATCAAGAAAAGGAAACTGAAAACTCAATAATGAATGCTGAAAACAACACTAAGCTTGTACCTAAAACTCAACAATCACCATCTTCCTCGCAAAACAGAAAAAAAAAAATACAATCACCTTCTTGGCCAGCAGCAACGATGTTGTCCTGGAGCACTTGTGGTTTTTTTTTTCATCACCACCATGGCCCGTGTTACCAGTCAGACATTCTATCCGGCCCATGGAGTACTACGTTCTGCATACTATGAATTTTGTCATGTGTACTTTTTCATTCACTTTTCAGCGGCTATTCCAGCAACGGCAGGAGATGTAGGTAAAACAGCCGTATGCCCGTCGTATCCGTCTTTAAAAGGAGGATACTACGAATCCGATTTCTTTTTCTTTCATTTTGATTGAAACTGGACATAATTTTGAATACGAGCATCAACGAAGCTTGCATTCCTATTCCTCTTCTTTTTTGTATAAGGAGTGCTAGTGCATAAAAGAATTTAATTTAGATTTATTTAGTGTTCTTGCCACAGCTTTGAAGCACAATTGTGGTTATACCTTTAAAATTTTGCTCTTTATTTTTTACAAATTTTATTGCGATTTTGCTCATGATCTTTGCATGTTTCCCCCTATTTCAACTGTTGACTACAGATAAAATTGCATTGTTGACTTGTAAATAGCAAATAAATAGTAAAGGTTAAAAATCACAAATTTAAAGGTAGAATCATAATTACACTTCCAAATTGAGGTACGAGCACAAATGCCCCTTTAATTTAAAGCCAAACTTCTTGTAAAACTGACTAACTTAGCAGTTCACATAGATTTTTTAATATGATTAACTTCTTATAACATATTATAAGAGCATGGTTAAAAATATTTTTAAATTCATAATATGTGTTTAATGAAAAAGGAAGATACGGATGATCTGATACATAAGACAAAGGACTGGATATGCATATGGTCCGTGGATTACAATATTTGCTATGTTCGTTTGGCTTGTCAACCAACCAGCCAGCAGTACTATTCTCTCATACTAAATCAACACCATCCACCAGCTGCCAGCCAGTCAGCAGTACTGTTTTCGCATAACAAATCAGCACCAGCCACCAGCCACAGCCAAGCGGACATAACACCACTATCTTTTATCTGCATCCACCAGTATGGGCTCCCGCTCTATCTATCTAAGCATACTTGGCGCCTCGGTGGTTGAACGCTGAAGTTCTCGGCTCCTTAGATCTTCTAATATACTTTGTAGTTGTACATCCTAAAAATAAGTCATTCCAAAATTCAAAATTTATTTAAAAAACAAATCATCTTACTCTATTTAGAAAATGTATATGCATGCAATAATCAACTAGTACCAAATATAAATAATAAATAGGAGCAAATGTGGTCATTTTATCTTCCTATTAATTTGTCCAAAATTTCTTGGATGATTTTTTTTGAAATGGAGGGAGTATGTACATTTATTTCAAATAAAATTCTCATCAAAGCTTGTCCATAAAGACTTGTTGAAGTGTGGTTCTCTATGCTGCTTTTGTGACTTTTGATTCCAACTTTGCAGTTCTCTGTGGTCTTTTTTCCATCAGTAAGAGCATCCTTATCGAGGGAGGGGGATTCGCCGTTAAGGGCTAGTCTGGGAGAGGGGGGGGGGGGGGGGGGGGGGGGGGGGGGGGCTTTGTCCGAGTAATCACTCACGGGGATTTTTCAATCCCACCAATTCTCTAGGTGAAATTACCAGAGAGGGTAGCAAATCCCTATTTGGAGAAACGGAGGGGGTGGAAACCCGTGATATAAAAAATGGTCTTAAAAGATCAGGAGAATTATGATAAATTCAATAAAAATAATAAAAAAGAGAATTCCATTACCCAACAACTGCAGGAGTGCATTACACGATAGATAAAAGTGATAAGCATGCTCATGCTTTGTTCTATCTTTTGTTCACCCAAACCTGATTGTATTTCAGATATAAAGCTCACTCAAATTCACTAGCATTCTATTTTGCATGGTCTAATTTGGAGGGGGGGGGGGGGGGGGGAGGGGGAGCTATGCCTAGGAAAGGAAAACCTCCCATAAAGAACCAAATGTCTTATTCAAAGACATCCCATGGATTGCTCACGTTAGGAAAAGTCAGGGATCCCAAGAGGATTGGGGATTTGAGTTTCCAAACTAGCACTTAATGGGCGTTTGGCAACTGAATGGGAAGAGGTATAGGACTTAGGAGTTGATTGGAGGGAATTCACTTGCAGCCCGTTTCAGTTTTGTACATTCTACGACCATGACACTGATAACATGAATTCACAAGCACAAGTGTTCTGGTGTGTACAAACATTGTAGAACCATCAAGCTGACGCATGATACATAGATCTTGTATCTAGAAAAGTTTTTAGTTGATAAAAACATGATACAGTAAAATAGAATGCTGAAACAGAATTTAAACAAAATTTTCATAAATTTTTTCAGCTGACGGATACAGAACCTAAAGTGAGGTACCAATTTCCAGATGCAAAATTAGCACCCTGTCCAGAGAGTTCGAATAGACAATAATTTGCATCATAACTGCTAAAAATCGTGCATAAGATCAAGTTTCTGGACTCGTGATACAGTTCCCTATTTTCCATGTCACCAAAGGGGTGCCAATAATGTTTCCTGATTGAAGTCACTGCTCAATGACAAAATGAACTTGGATACATGATCAGCTTATCGCACGTCATAACACCAAAGCCAAAAGACAGCAACCTGAGGGCGCATCAAGATGATTTTCACGACTTGCCGATCAGCAGCTCAGCATATCGTGTATCCTTCAAAGATTGAGATAAAAAGATTAGCATATCGATGAGATAAAAATGCAAATTCAACACGAGCACACCGTAATAAGCGGAAATGGCACTTAACAGACCATCTACTACGAACCACAAGCTGAATACTGACATGGAAAGGAAATGTTTCATAAAAAAAGTCGTTAAATTGGAGGAGAATTGCCTCTTCCTTCGAATCATTTTCCTCCCTTATTGCCGAAATGATAACCTGCTCTTCCTAATCATTCAACAAGAGAAAGGCAGAAAAAAGCAAAAATGTGGCACCACAAATATGTGCAATAAAAACTATTATCCAGGAACTGCATACATAAAATGGTTCCATGGTGTAGTGGTTATCACTCCAGACTTTGAATCTGGCAACCTGGGTTCGAATCCCGGTGGGACCTAAACTTTTTAAATCGAAGGAGAGAATGGGGTGTGAATATTGCCATTCATAAGGTCCAAACTTTTGGAAATCCAATTAGCTTTTTCCAAAAAGGAGCTTAGAAGATCCAAACTTCTAGAACAAAATAGCTTTTCCAGGTTCACTTTAATACCTTCAGAAAGTTTTCATCATTTGCTCCACTTTTTAATCCATTGCATGCTTAATGTGCTTCGGATAGAGAACCTAGTCGGAAACAGTGGGGTGTAGATCAGCAAATATCTGTGGCATTCTATCCTATAGCAGGAATTAAGATGGAGGTGATAGGAGTTGCATGCAAAATGGAACAAGAGGACAGCTCAGCTGCAGAGAAACAACAAACTTGAAAGTGAGAAAGGCGACAAGCTGGGTGATTCTCACAACATTAACTGGTGCTATTTCCACATCACTTTCAATATATTACTGATTTGCACTAGAAGTTTGACACACCATACATTTCTCAATGACTTGTAAATATGTGGGTGATTCTCACAACATTAACTGGTGCTATTTCCACATCACTTTCAATATACTACTGATTTGCACTAGAAGTTTGACACATCATTCATTTCTCAATGACTTGTAAATATGTCTCACTCAAGCCAGTCTATTGACATGGTAAAACCAATTGACAAAGCCCTGCATCATTAACAGCCCCATAATCTCTTTAGACTCAGAAACAGGAAAGAATCAGGTATAGTAAAACCCAGTAGCTGGCATAACCAAAAAAAGATGCTGAAAATGGAGACAAGCACAAGTTCATGCCAAAACTCTACAGTCTGAGTGCAGACATGGTATTGAATGATTTAAAATAAAAAGATGTTGAATTAGAGAGAAATTATCCCTTCAATCAAATTCAATTCCTAAATAGCACTCAATAACGCAGCAAGGTGCATCAGTTAAATTACAGAAGTTAGCCTATTCCTTGCAATTTATTGCTATCATAAATATATAATCTAGGGAGAAAAACATAAAAAGGTTCCATGGTGTAGCGGTTATCACTCCAGACTTTGAATCTGGCAACCTGGGTTCGAATCCCGGTGGGACCTACCCTTTTTACATCAAAGGAGAATTTGTGTTATGCCAATCAAAAGATCCAAACTTTTGGAAACCCAATTAGCTTTTGGTAAAAAGGAGCTCAGAAGATCCAAACTTTTTGAAAAAAAAACAATTAACTTTTCCAGGTTCACTTTAGGGACTGTTTGGGAGAACTTATCCCAACTTCGGCTTCACTTGTTTTGCGCAAATCGAGAAACTATAGTGAATCCATTTTGTGAGCTCAGTGTAAAATGAACTAGAAGATGGATGTCAGTTTTTTCTGGCTTCACCAGGTTTGGCTTCACCTTCACTAGTGAAGCCGTTTGGGAGAAACCCTCCCAAACAGCCTCTTGAAACATTCAAAAAAATTTCATCATTTGCTCCAGCTTTTAATCCATTGAATACTTAATGAGCTTGGGATAGAGAACATAGTAGGAAAAGCGGGATGTAGATCAGCAAATATTTGTGGCATTCTATCCTACAGCGGGGATTAAGATGGAAGTGATAGGAGTTGTACGTAAAATGGAACAAGAGGACAGCTCGGCTGGAGAGAAACAACATACTTGAGAGTGAGAAAAGCGATAAGCAAGCTGGGTAATTCTACAACATTCACTGGTCCTATTTCCCACATGACTCTCAATATATTACAGATTTGCACTAGAAGTTTGACACCATACATTTCTCAATGAATTGCAAATATGTCTCACTCAAGCCAAGATATTGTATTTCCAAATCACTTTATTGACATGGTACAACCGATTGACAAAGTCATCCATCATTAACAGTCCCATAATCTGTTTAGACTCAGAAACAGGAAAAAATCAGGTATAGTAAAACCCAGTAGCTGGCAAAACAGAAAAAAGATGCTGAAAATGGAGGCAAGCAAAAGTTCATGCCAAAACTCTACAGTCTGAGTGCAGATATGGCAATGGATGATTTAAGAGTAGAAAAACAATGAATTGGAGAGAAATTATCCCTTCAGTCGAATTCAATTCCTAAATAGCACTCAATAATGCAGCAAGGTGCATCAGTTAAATTACAGAAATTAGCCTATTCCTTGCGATTTACTGGGAATGGCAAACAGAAGAAAACCAATATGGTGCTATGGGGATGTGCTATCATAAATATATAATCTAGGGAGAAGAAACATAAAACGGTTCCATGGTGTAGTGGTTATCACTCCAGACTTTGAATCTGGCAACCTGGGTTCGAATCCCGGTGGGACCTACCCTTTTTACAAAGGAGAATTTGTGATATGCCATTCAAAAGATCCAAACTTTTGGAAACCCAATTAGCTTTTCGTAAAAAGGAGCTCAAAAGATACAAACTTTTTTTAAACAAACAATTAACTTTTCCAGGTTCACTTTAGGGGCTGTTAGGGAGAGCTTATCCCAACTTCGGCTTCACCTATTTTGCGCAAATCGCAGAATTGCAGTGTGAAGCCGTTTTGTTAGCTCGGGGTAAATGGACTAGAAGCCGGGTGAATCCAGTTTTTTGAGCTTCACTAGTGAAGCCGTTTGGGAGAAGCCCTCCCAAACGGCCCCTTAATGCTAATGCATTCAGAAAATTTTCATCATTTGCTGAAATTTTTAATCCATTGCATGCTTAATGTGCTTGGGATAGAGAGCGTAGTAGGAAAAGCAGGATGTAGATCAGCAAATATTCATGGCATTCTATCCTACAGCCAGGATTATGATGGAGGTGATAGGAGTTGCGCACAAAATGGAACACGAGGAGTCGAGGACAGCTTAGCTGGAGAGAAACAACATAGTTGAGAGTGGGAAAGGCGATAAGCAAGCTTGGTAATTCTTCAACATTGACTGGTGCTATTTCCCACATGACTTTGAATATGTTATTACCTATTTGCACTACAAGTTGACACACCATACATTTCTCAATGAACTGCAAATATATCTCACTCAAGCCAAGATATTGTATTTCTTAATCAGTCTATTGACATGGTACAAACAATTGACAAAGTTGTGCATCATTAACAGCTCCATAATCTCTTTAGACTCAGAAACAGGAAAGAATCAGGTATAGTAAAACCCAGTTGCTGGCATAACAAAAGAAGATGCTGAAAATGGAGGCAAGCACAAGTTCATGCCAAAACTCAACAGTCTGACTGTAGATATGACAATGAATGATTGAAAAATAATAATAAAAAGTTGATTTGGAGAGGAACAATCCCTTCAGTCAAATTTGTTTCCTAAATAGCACTGAATAAAGCAGCAAGGTGCATCAGTTAAACTACAGAAATCAGCCTATTCCTTGCGATTTATTGGGAACGGCTAACAGAAGAAAAACAACATGGTGCTACAGGGACGTGCTATCATAAATATATTATCTAGGGAGAAAACACATAAAATGGTTCCATGGTGTAGCGGTTATCACTCCAGACTTTGAATCTGGCAACCTGGGTTCGAATCCCAGTGGGACCTACATTTTTTTTGACAAAAAGAGAATAGGGATATGTACTCAGAAGTCAGATGGTCCAACCTTTTGAAAAAAAAATATTTCTAGGGTTTACTTCTTACCGTTACTTAATCTATTGCATATTTTATGAGCCCGCGACAGAGAACAAACTAGGAAGATAGGCATGGTTTAATAGCCAAGCCCCTTTCATCCTGCAGCTGGGGTTGGGATGAAGGGGATAGGATTGCACAAAATATGGAACAGGAACAGGACAGCTTGGCTGGAGAGAAATGACATACATGTGACAGAAAGAGGGTGATAAGAAAGATGGTTGATTCCTTTTGCTTTCTTCCTCTGAGAAAATAGCATCCCATGATTGACAAATGGATCTAGCAAACTTAGCTAGGGAAGGTACGGGAGTAACTAAATGATAGGTTGAAACTGAACTAAACAAGAAATACTGAAAATTTTCACACCCTAGGCACCTAGATGTTGCTTTGCACCCTGCAAAAAGTCTCACATAAACAGAAAAGTTGTGGCACACAATGGCAGCAATAGCAGGCATGTAACATATTGAATCACCAACACTAAACAATGAAAAAATTAAAGAAATAAAAGGAATTCCAGGAGCTCAACAGTGAGAAGGCTTGTTTAGTGATATCTAATTAAAAAGTAATAAGCATATCAAATGCCGGGTAAAGCATTAAGAAACAGTAAGCATTGGGACATACAACATGATGAATTATGACCATATGCTTGACTATTTCCATATCGACCTTAAATATGCCCCCCAAAATCTTGCAGTCATAAATATCATGATCAATGTAAAGAAGTTAAACTAACCACCCACTAAATGTATAAGCACTAAGATGTAAGATCAAAGAATAGAACCCTTGTAATATGCGATAAAATTTTTTGACACAGCAATAGGTAGATCTAAGAGAGATGAGGTTAAAGGCAGTGTCAAGGAAGATTGCTGTACAGCACATCGGCATCAGTCAGAATCAATAGGCTAGACATTTGTGTCAGCGACATTGGCCTATGTTGTGCGAATCATGTTGCATGGAACAATTCTAATTTTGTTACCCAAGTTGAACAGTTTTGAATAAATCCCTGAGAATTTACACAGACACAATATTCCAAATTTTCAACACTCTTTATCGGTACCACTGAAAAGATTAGTTAAGAGAAAAGTTAGTTCCCTACAGATAGAAGGAAGCACCTGCAAATGATTGTTCCGGCAAATGTTACATAGAGGTTTGTTCCACATATTCTGTTTTAGTATATATAAGCAAGATTCAAACAAAATAAAGGTTTAGCAGTAGATGTAGGAATCAATGAGGCAAACAGAGCATCTACACGAAATATGTTGGCATGTTGAGTTGATGACACGAAAAGGAGCTGCCGTAACAGGTATACAGGGTATGCCCAGATCACACCAGCTATACTATGAATTAAGCACCAGAAATTACCTAGCGTGTTGAGTGGTTTTGAGCAGCGCCTAACGAACTTACAAGCTTGGCAGGCACACAGCAGAAAAGGCGCTTGGCATTTTCCGAAATCCCGCAGTATGTGAAAAACGACGAATCCTATCAATGAGGCGCTTGGCACGACTTTTATCAATCCTGAACCGCAGAACGCTAATAAAGCGAAACCCTGACAAGCAACGGGTTGGCAGATCAAACCTGACGCGGCAAGGGGTCGGCAGTCGACCACCGGAGAGGCCATGGTGAGATCGTCGACGCAGGCTAGGCGGCGGGAAGGGCGACCAGCGGCCTCGGCGCGGCGGAGCACGCCGTGGTGGGCAGGCAGCGATTAGGTCACCCCCAAAAGCGGCGGCGCCATTGGATGCCGCGGAGAGCGAGGCCGTGGAAGCCACGGCGCTCGCCTTCGTGAGAGAGGAAGCGGAGGCGGCATGGGAGGTGACGGGTGGGCGGAGGAGGACGCCGTCGCCCGGCGGCGTAGGGTTTGGACTTTGGAGGAAGCGGCGACGACACGACCGAGGAACGAACGACGGCGGCCGGCGACGAGAGCGGTTCGTGGCCGGCCGTCTCGATCCGTCGGCCCAACAGGCTCCGCCATTGGGCCGGCCTTAGGATTCGGCCCATGGCTGCAGAGGGAATCTGGAAGAGTCCACGCGTGCGGCGCGGATGAGTTGTGCTCGCACGGACTCTCATGTGCGTCGCGTCGTGTTCGTGTCCCCTCTCGCCACAAAGGCTGCGTCCGCCGCCGTGCTTCGGTGCTTCCCCACCGGGGTGAGCCGATGACGCACCACGACCTACTCGATCCCCATCCTCTCCGTCGCACGTGGCAGCTCCTCCGCACACGCGTCGCGCTCCGGCGACACGGCAGCGTCGACGGTGAAACCCCGGCCGCCGCCCAACGCAAATATTATAAGCCTCCCGCCGATCACGCCGCTTGCCCAGCACCAAGCCGCAAGCCGCTACCAGCGATCAGCTCGGCTCACACTACTACGTCCAACCCAACACAGCGACCAGGCACTCTCTCGAGGAGCCGCGGCGTCTTCGCCGGCCAGCAAGTTCGCCGCAATGGCGTCGCAGCAGCAGCAGCCCAGGAAGCAGGCCACCGCTAAGGGCCAGGAGGAAGGGGGAGGCCAGGGCCAGGCGATGAACCTGGAGGAGATCGGCAAGTACCGCGCCGAGGCGCAGCAGCGGTCGGCGGACGCCATCCGCGCCGCCGAGGAGCGCTTCAACAAGGCCAATAGCCAGCAGCCTGCGGCGTCGCAGCAGGGGGAGAGCCAGGGCCACGGCGCCCACGGCACTGACGCGCAGCAGTGGCTGGCGCAGACAGCTGCCGACGCCAGGGAGCGGTGCAACAAGGCCATGGGGACGAGCCCGGCGGGCGGCGCAGCTCCGCACGACCACGGCAAGGAGGAGCGGGAGGGTCGCGGCCAAGCCCGCGCCCATCTGACGCGGCAGGAGGAGATGGGGAGGCCGGACGCGGAGGCCGCGCGCGCCGCAGAGGAGAAACACGACCGGCGGGAGGCGAAGGGCGCCGAGGCCAAGGACGCCGGCGCGCGCAGCGCGCAGGCCGCAGCGGGGAAGGCCCGGGAGGCCACGGGGACGGCGGCCGCGAGGGCCAGGGACGCCACTGCCGGCGCGGCCGGGACGGCCGCGGAGTACGCGAAGCAGGCGGCGGCGAAGGCCAGGGACGTGACGATGGGCACCGGCGAGACGGCCGCGGAGTACGCGAAGCAGGCGGCGGCGAAGGGCAAGGACGCGACGCTGAGCACCGGCGGGGCGGCGGCCGAGTACGCCAGGGCCGCGGCCGAGAAGGCGAAGGAGGCGGCGGTGGCGACCGCGCGGACGACGGCCGGGTACACGCAGCAGGCGGCGGCGAAGGCCAAGGACGTGACGGTGTCCACGGGCGCGCAGGTGGCGCAGAAGGCGACGGAGGTGACGGCGGGCACCGCGCACAGGGTGGCGGATTACGCCAAGGAGAAGGCGGAGCAGGGGAAGGAGCGCGCGGCGCGCGCCGCCGACCAGGCGGAGGAGCCGGGCCACGTCGCGGCCGCGGGGGCCGAGGACTCGGCGTCCCAGGCGGCGGACAGGACCTCCCGCGGCATGACCGGGCAGCACGAGGATAGGGCCAAGGACACGGCCGGCGACGTGGCGCGCAGGGCAGGCGACACGGTCGCACAGGCCAAGGACAAGGCGAAGGACGTGGTGGGATCCGCGGCGCGGAAGGCGAGCGACACCGCCGGGCGCGCCAAGGACACGGCGAAGGACGCGGCCAGCAGCGTGGCGCAGAGATCGAGTGACACCGCCGCCGAGGCCAGGGACAGGACGAGGGAGACCGTCTCACACGCGGAGGATAAGTCTGCCGAGGTGAAGGACAGGGCGTCGGGGACCGGCAAGGCGGCCGGCGGCGGCGGTGCCACGACGAAGGCGAAGGTACGAGCGCGGCCGCCCGTCGTGCTGACACGTCGTCATGGTGCTGTATCTGTTGAAATGTGTGCGTAGCTGACGGCTCAGCTCTGATGCAGGGCGGCGCTGGCGAGGAGGGCGGCGGCACCACGATCGTGGGCGACGTGCTGGAGGCGGTGGGCGCGACGGTCGTCGGGCTCGCGCAGCACGCCAAGGGGCTCGTAGCCGGCGAGGAGGAGCTCGTCCCGGTCGAAGGTGAGGAGGGGAAGGCCGCCGGGGGAGCCAAGGAAGAAGAGAAGCGCAAGACTGCTTGATGGGGGAGGAGTAGCTCTGCTTCCTGGCTTCGCCGGCGAAGTTTGGGTTCATCGTCGTGTGCTGGTTTCGCGACACGTCGGCTAGGTGTACAGTAGAATAATGTTGCCTGTCGACCAGCTCAAGTGTTCTCAATTGTACTAGCCTGCCAACCATGCTGCGGCACGGGATATAGCTAATAACCAAAGTTTCTAATCTTGAGCGTAGCATTTGGTTGGAGAGCGACGTAAAATGGAATGGAATGACTCCATTTCTGATTTTAAGAATGGAGTGGTCCTATATCTATATTTGGTTCGAGAGATGGAGTGGTTCCATCTATATGTTTGGTTGGACCCACATGTCACTCAAATAACACCCTCCGTTAGCTACCGTTCTGCTGGACCCACATGTCACTCAAATAACAGCCTCCCTCCCCTTCCAGATGTGAGATGCCCCGCGAGGCCGCGAGCGCCGCCTGCATCTCGCTTGCTGATTTGCTTGCTCGGCGGTGATAGTCTGATAATAGAAGCAAAAGAGGGGGAAGGAGAGATGGCGTGCTACTGATTGGTGTGGCAATAGAGGTGGTGCTGCTGGTGCTTGTTTTTTCTTTTTCTTTTTTTGGATTGGCTGCTTGCTTGCATGCGGAAGGAGCAGGTATCAACAAGAAGAACAGAAGAGGCCTCTGCTGCTTGCTGTCGTGGAGAAAAAAGAAAAGACATGAAACACAGAGATGCCAGCAGCGGCAACGAAAGAGCAAAAAAAGAAAAAAGCCACCACCCGCAAAGGCTGCAGCCGCACCGCTGACGGTCCTCCACGCCGATCTTGACAGGTGGTGGCGCTCCCGGGCTTGCGGCAGGGAAGGAGCGGCGGCACAGGTGGGAAGGGGGCGGAGCAGGATGGGCTATGGCGCGGGAGGTGCGGCGGAGCAGGAGCAAGTGCAAGGAGAAGAGGGGGATTGACGCCGTGCGAGTGGGATGAGTTGGTTCGACTGATTTTGTCGAGCAAGCTGGTTCCGAATCTTCAAATAATATTTTTATTTTGGGATGGCTCCATCCTAATTGATTTTCAACCAAACACTGTAAAAACTAGGAAGGCAGGTGCGCTAACGCCGCGCCCGTAAAGCTGTCGTGCATTTTTTAGATAGTGCCAGTGTATGTATGGATTTTGTTGCACTGATCATGCATAATCATTTTTAAAGGTTCAAACACAACATGGGTTGGAGGCATAGAGGAGGAACATCATCATACAACATGATACTTGTTTATCTCAACAAAGAATACGAATTGGCATCCATTACAATATCGTTATGTAGTTGAATGGCCATAAGAAAGGGCAATTGAAGGCTGTACATGTACGTAGTATGCTGTTAGTATGCTGTTGATCCTGACATCCCTGTTTGAAAGGCTATCTTCGATTGCAAATATCTCAATTCATGACCAAAGCCAATCTACAGAAGCACCTCAAATGCTTCAACCATACCAAACCTGTTACCATATCCAAGAGATCTGTATTACCCCTACTGGTGATCGCCCATGTCCATGTGCTTCCATTTTCCTTGTACAATAAATGAAAATATGATATCAAGATATTAGTTTTGCGAAAGAGGTGCATATTAGGGGAAGGTATGGCCTAAATACTTAAATTTGGCAGCTAAAAGAACAAATGGGTATTTGACCTTATATCTATTGAGTTTTATGTGGATAAAAGACCATATGGGCACCTGATCTTATGTCTACTGTGCTTGATGTGGTGTTCAAAAGAAAATTGTGCTTGATGTGGCCACATAATTCAAAGAGGCAGTGTGCCCTACTCTAAGTACTCTAGAGTCCCATCTAGAATCATGGTTCCCCACAAACAAAAATATTTTAGATCAAAACTTGTGCTTTCCAGTTTCCCTAAATTGAACAGTATTTGATAACTTGAACAGCTTCTTCTTTCAAAAACAAAAATAAATGTCACTCAAGGAGTCAGGATCAAGGTTTCTATACTTTTAACAACCTAGAATCCTAATTGGACAAAAAAAATTTACCGAGATGAAAGATCGAGGCATAAGCCACTATTCAGTGAAATCCAAGGAAGTAGTACGCTAAAAGAAAGAAATCTACGTTTTGGTACCGGATCCATCCATCACCCCCTAATATGGCAGCAAAGGCCATATTGATCTTGTGTTGAGCCCCAGCTAATCATATTCTTGGACAGAAGTCTTAGCCAAATGGATAATGAAATACAACTTGAGATTTTCAAGAAGCAATATAAAATGCAAACTGATCTTGTACATTTTCAAATGCTTGCTAACTGGACACAGTAAGAAACCATGAAGGTATCACAGAGTTAATAGACAATTTGAAATCCTGCACAGGCATTCAGATTTAGTGTTGTTGCTTGGCAAAGAAATCCATATAATGAATGCAGGAATATAAATCATGTACCTCTAGCTCAGTTTGCTTTTCTGTAAAATTTGAAGAAAACCAAGAATGCTAACTGAATTGCAGCTTTTACCAGAACGGTTTGGTTTATTACTGAATATAACTGAAT
The DNA here is from genome assembly GCF_016808335.1 of Panicum virgatum. NCBI lineage: Eukaryota > Viridiplantae > Streptophyta > Magnoliopsida > Poales > Poaceae > Panicum > Panicum virgatum. The sequence goes on from NC_053145.1 coordinate 14,634,621, forward strand.
GACTAAGCTAATTATTGATATTGATTGAATAATGTAATAGATTGTGCAAATTCAAAGCTACCTCTTTATATCATGGCAATTTTTGCAATGGATCTTGTTTATTGAATGGTGAGAACAATATTTTGAAAGAAAAAAATCACTCAGGGCCAAGGTTTCTCTACTTTTTACAATCTAGCTAGAATCCCGAATCAGTAAAAGAATCTTACCAAGACAACAGATCCAGGCGTAGGTGATTATTCAGTGAAACCAAAGGAAGTAGCATGTTAGAAGAGAAAATATAAATTCTGAGATTGGATCTCAAATTGAGTCGGAACATCAAAAGTTGACAGAAATGATTTTTTTGACTCTCACCATTTAGGTAACTTCTCATCATGAGGAAATGAAATAATTTGGTGTCTGCATCACCAAGCCATAATTGACTTATCGTCATCAGGAAATGAAATGATTTGGTGCCTGCATCACCAAGGCACAATTGAAGTACTATGCAAAAGAGGATTCATTAGCAAAAGAGCAGGCCATCTGCATCTATTCTGACATCATTAAAAGTGTAGACTCAAGTAAGAATATGTGCATACTACAAAGGTTGGAGATATAGTGGAAGGCTCTCAAAACAAAAAAGGAAAATGGTACACATCAATATCTCTGGAAATCAATAGGCTTTTACTAACGATATAGAAATAAAGGCCAGCAAGGAGTATCATGGATATTAAAGGATATTCTAACAACAAATCTCTCTAGCGGAGCATTCACCTTTGTCAAGAATAGAAGGCACAGGGAGTAATTACATCCATAACCTGGAAAATAGAGGAATCAAAATAAACATAGTAATAGCATAAGATAAAATACATGAAGTGCAATAAGAGTAAATATCTATGGAACACGGTGATCACATAATTATTAGACAGCTAAGATTACAAATGGGTAGTCTGTCATCAGCAAAGGTAATTACACATGTATTGGAACACCTTAGGAGTGCATAGCATGGGTTGAGGGGAAACATGTTAGAGCTTCTATAAAAGAAATAGACACAAAGCAAGATGGATACACCTTTTTCTTTTATGCACAGTTAAAAGGCCGGAAGGAAACACAATAATTAATTTTCATACCAATCCTTTCACATCAATCTATCACTCTTGCTTGCCCGTTCATTTTCCTTATCAGTGACTACCAATCTTTTCATATCACTCTTGCTTGCTAGTTCATTTTCCTTATCACTGACATAATATTGTTTACGTTTGATTTGTTTCACAAAATAAGAAAACTGTCATGCCCATGAGTACAGAAGTAAACATAGCCCCACAATGCCATGACCTATATTCAAAATTTATTAGTATTAGAAACTGATTAACAATGAGAGCATGCTGGAACTACATATACCTAACCTGCTCCAATGTTAGGACATCTTCAATCTTATTGCAAGGTGCTATATATATAGTTATATCAGTATTTGTTCTACTGAAGTAAGGCTTATGAATCAATTTTCCATGTAACCCTACAAAGTTAGATATTCAGGACTCTCTCCTGCTATCCCACAAATACCACTGTCATAGACAGTGACGAATTGTTCCACAACATTACCTTAAAATTCAGACAAAGAAGACACTGCAGCAGATTATTTCATTGTGTATGTAATTGCTAAATTCTCCCCTGCAGGTATTAGACTGTTAGTAAATTTTCCCCTTTTCAAACATAGAACAAACACTCTCGGGATTCACCCAACATACAACAGCTTAAACTGAAGACATAATCTGTAAGTCAAAGAGGTTAGGGTATAGGATAAATCCAATGTAGTGGAACGAATTGGGATTAGAGAACCACAGGCCACGACAGAAATATTGCAAATCCTATAATGCCAAAGATGCATTTTATTTTACCTCTAGATTTATCAGTAGGTAACTACAAAATTAAATGGTTAGTGATTGTCCAGCTTATCGAAGACACAAAAAGAAAAGTTTAGTTGCAACCAACAGAGAGCAGTATACATATAGTGGTGATATGGACCTGTGAGCCAACGACAACTGATGATGGCGACGACGCATTCAAGGAAGAGCGGGAGGGTAAGGTACTAAGGTGACGCTGACGCTGAATCTACATCCGGCATTGAAGCACCTCAATCAAGATTGATGCGAGGCTGTCACTGCAGGAGGATAAAGGGGAGAGGGGAGGAGAAGTACACGGCCATCCAAGGTTGCACATGGAGGATCAGGAACGGAGCCAAGGAAGAGGCACAGGCTTGCATCCAACTATCTGAGCGAGGGAGTCTAACCATACCTGCATGCACTGATAGAGCCCCTTGCAGATTCGGTCTCCACCCACCTCCCCCGCGGCCACGACATCGAGCCTTCTTCACGGCCAACGGCGGAGGAGGGCCGCGGGATTGAGTCGAAGGGCCGGCGACGACGCTGCAACTGCGAAACGGAGGAGGCGAACGACCGTGAGGCGAGGCGTGATGAATCAGGCAGAGATGATTAGGTCCGCGGGCAAGGACGACACGCAGGTCTCCCGTGTGAGCCTCACTTTTGGTGCGCGTTGCGGTGGCGTTCCCCGCTGGCGACGAATCCGTCGCTGTAGCGACGCCATGGAGCCTTCCTCACGGCCTAGGGGGGAGGAGGGCCAAGGGATTGAGTCGAAGGGCCGGCTTCGAGGAGATCGGCGATGGCGCTTCGACTGGGAGGCGGAGGAGGCGAACGACTGCAAGGCGAGGGGCGACGAATCTGGTGCGGACGATTTGGTCCACACACACGGACGACGCGTTGGTCTCCCACGTGGGCCTCCCTCCTGCCGCGTGTAATGGCGTAGGATGGACGCGAGCGACCAGAGGCTGCTGCGTGGTGACTCTCTGTGTGGTAACTTTTTTTTTGCACGACGCGCGGCACGACGGGATTGGCAGGAAGCGGAGAGGCTCTCGCAGCGCTCTTTTTGGTTGAGCGATATAGAGTTACATAATATAATACTAGGACGGGGCGGCTCCATCCTAGCACATTCCTCCAACCAAACACACCCCTAGTGTTTGTGAAATATTTGGGACAAAATACTCATATAGATATATACATACTTATCGTTTCAACGGGGTCTGATAAGCTCTATATTTACACACAAAAACAATCATAGTTTTGGATGTGAATGGTTTTTGATTGGAAAAAGTTCACTTTACTCCCATCTAACTATTCTCAAAGTTTGGATAACTCTATAAATTATAACTTGGTTTAATTTATCCTTTCTAAACAATACTATTTTGTTCATTTTACCTCATAATATATTTTATTTTTTTCTTATTTCTCCATACACTACATTTTAATTTCAAATTTCAAATTTTGCAAGATGATGGACATCACAATGCATAGAAAAATATAATAATTTCTCATAGTTTTCAAATAGTTTTCATATAATTTTAAAATCCAATAATTAATTTATTATTAAATATTCTAATTTATAAAAATAATAATTAAAAATTATGATATAGTTTTGCTAATATGCGTTATAATCTGTACTATTATTTTATAACTGTACTATTATTTTTATAAAATTTCAATTTTAAATTCTACACAAAAACATAATTTGTATTATGAGCTAATTTGAACCAAAAATATAATTTAAATGATAATTTAATAAATAGTTAGAGGTTTATTCAAACTTTTGGCTATAGTTAAGAGGTAATTTAGACTTTTTTTAGTTTAACCATATGTATCGGGTTGTGATAAGATTTATACTTAGCAATTATGTTAGGCATCTGCAATCATAACTTTTTTTCATTTCACATAGTACCAATATTTTATATCAATGTGTTTGATTTGACCCTATATTCATATCTGGTGGCCTTATGCGAACATAAAATTAAAAATTACTACGTAGTAACATAATTTGTATATATATTCTGTATAATTAATAAACTCAACGAAAAAAGACTTTATGTATATATCTAGAATAAATTATATAATTTTGCATAACAAGCATTTGTCTAAATGAAACAACTTATATGACTTGCGGAACTAGATATTTCTGCACCTAGACCAATCAAAACTGCACTATAAAATATCTTATTAATAATACTAAATCCAATATTACAATCCATATAAATTTAAATTGTAACTTAAATTATAATATAAAATATTAAAAATAATGAAACTCCAAAATAATAAAATAATAAAAACCTCTTCCTAAGTGATAATATGATTTCTTCGAAAAGTGCTAATAGGAATAAATTACAGATATATTTTGATGATAATTAAAAAAGAGATAATTGTAAAATAAAACCTTAGTTGATTGTTAATCTTACTTGGATCACATAAATATATATATGCACTTTAGTAGGGAAGTGAATAATAAAAAGAAAAGACATAATATAAATTTATTGGTTAAGTTTGGGCTAAAGAATTTGCCCGTGGGCTAGCTAAAAGCAAAACTAGTCCAGAAAAGGGCCCAGCACGAGCCCATGCGGATGGACTTTCTTTCTCTCAGATTTTCAGATCCATTCACGCTGACTTGACTACGCGACGATCACGGCCGCTTCCAAATTGGCATGCAGCTATGTAATCATCTGCACCTCTGCTCGTCGGGAGTCCAGGAATGAACTGATGTTCAGAGGTCAAATTGTTGTACCTTACAAAATGATGTCATTCGTGCATCAACGAGCTGGCCAAGACCCGGAGAAGTTGGACAGGATAGTGGAGCTTATCAAGCATCTCATTTGACTTCAAAGTCCACGGTTGACTTTAATGACGGTCTTTCTCATTTGTCGTTTTCTGCCAAGTGGAGATAGCGGTATGTTTTCTGTCGCCATTGTTTCATTAAATCAACAGGGGAGATGGGAGACCAAATGGTATCGTGTTCAGGGGCTAGCTAGCTCCTTTGTCTAGACTCAAGAGGATTTAACACGGCAAAACCAGCTACCTGGAGTTTTTTCATGGTTGAAATAAAATTCAAAATCACTCGTACTTTTCGTAACTAGCTCCTTTGCTTTCAAAAAGGTCTTATGCAGCTAGATTCTGCAACTGGTCTTGCCTCTTGGTAGCCTATCAAAATGCTAAACATGTTACTTTGGAAATACCTTGCATCACAAATTCACAGTTACACAGGGTATTCGGGGCATTTCTTTCAGTGTAGATCCCCGAGCGTAGAGACAATTAACCAGTTCCCTTCTTTAGGGATAGCAAACCTTTTATCTATACTATAAAAATCGAAAATAATTGAAAGCTTTTTTCATATGGAATGGGTTCACCGTACCCCTCGTGTTGGACCCACATGTCAAGGTGGAGGGAGGTGGGAGGGGGACCCATGAAAATTGTGAGTTAGAAAACGTTTCTGCTAAAAAAAATTTAAATATTTTGTCACCGCCACCTCCTGCATACGCACCTCGGTGCCCCGCTCGTGAGTCACGTCCCCCCCGTGCCTGAAAACTTTCGTGCTCCACCCTCTGCATCCATTGCAGCCGTTGCTGCTGCCGCAATGAGGAAGATCATAGAGGGGTGTGGACCTTGGCCTTGAGCCATTGCAGCTCGGCGATGTCTATGGCCTGGATCTGCGTGGACGGCTTGCCGATGGCTTCGTCGGTGGCTTTGGTGCGGCTGTGCTGGGGAGTCCTCACCCGCGGGCTCGGTGAGGAGGCAGCGTGGGGGACGTGAGAGGAGGCGGCCTCGCCGTCAGGGTCTCGTGGCGGCGGATACCGCCGGCCCTCATGAGTCATGCCTCCACCGCTCTCCTTCAAGCCTCTGCCAGGGACTTGCCTCCCTGCAGCCGCCATCAGAGGTGGTGGCTCCCTACCACGCAGTCAGGGGACGGGTAAAAGAGGACGCAACAACTCTGCTAAAAAAAGAGAGGCCGCAGCAATGGGGCCTCACCCCTGAGCATTTATAGCCATTTTGTTACATACATGAGAGAATACACATATAATATATTCAAATAATTCACATGACTCTTAAAATAAGCATGTATATAATATATACAGTTTGATCAAATTCACTGTCAAGTGCTGCTTCATCATCATCGTCAGCATCCTCCATGTCTTCATCTTGAGCAGGGACATCATCACCAGATGCTCCTTGTGGCTCTAGAGAAGCATGGACATCATCACCAGAGGCAGCAGGAACATCATCACCAGAGGCTGCGGCCTGTCTGGCCATAGTAGCATCACCATCATCACCAGAGGCTGCAGCCTCTCGGCCAAGAGCAGCGGATCCTCGCCACTGTCGTCAAACAACAATGCTTCGTACAGCGGCAACGCTCCTCGTTGCTTGGCCTTGGAGCACGGGCCGAAAGCCGGCGACCAATGAATCGACAGTGATGTTCTCTTTCTTCAGTAAATGCCGTCCGCCGGGGGGCTGTTTGTAAAGAAAAACTTCATGTCTATGGGGGTTGGCTCGACGTTGTACTTGCCCTCAGGAATTAGGATTCTGCTTAGTGCACTCATTCACTTGTCATACGTATGTGCTGATTAGGATTATACCGAGCAAATATTATTGTCTCAGAGGATCGATGGTATTTTTCAATTATTTGGATTTGTTTACATCTGTGTTTGCGGTGTAGGGGTTGACATGTTTGGGAAACAAACTTTCTCCTGTTCGAAGACCTGTAGTGTTAACTGTCAAATCCACTAATTGTTTCAGTTTGACTTAGAAAGTCTAGCACAGAGTTCAGGAGTCAAGATTAGTAGGAGACTATTATAGCCATGTTTAGACGACCACTAGGTCATGATCAGTTGCTACTTTTGCCCATCAACATGCTTGAATAAAAAAAATTATAACGTTACAAGTGATGCATTTTGACAAATTCATATAAGCACTGCAACTCATTATACTGAAATTTTAATTATTGTTATATCAACTTATCGCACGCGCGTGCGGCACGCGCGGACCACCTTGCTAGTTACCCTAAAAGCAGGCCCGGCCCTGAGGGGGTCGAGCTGTGCAGCCACCCCGGGCCCCCAAAACATAGGGGCCTCCCAAGGTAACACGCATACATATATAGTATACTTGTAAATGGGCTAGGTTCACACAACAAGCAAGAAGCAACGCTAGAAGGCCTACAAGCTAATCACGTAGTCATGCTTGTCTAATTATCAATTGCGTACCACGCTAGCCGACTCATCGATTCCTTGAATTCTCATTGTCGTTGTTCATTCACTCACCCTGATTGGATTCCAATCTCACTGCCCGTAACTCGTAAATCATCTGATAGACTGATACTAGCCCCTTCATTGATCCTTCGTCTTTGAAGTCAGAATTCATCTGTTACCATCTACCCTCTATATCTACGTTTGATAATTATCTTTTTGAAAATTTCAGAGCCCTCATGTCATCTAGAAGACACCCATCAAAGTTAAAACTATTGAAGAATTATTTCAGGTCTATAATATCTCAAAAAAGATTAAATGGTTTGGCCACTTTATGCATTGAGAATAAATTATTGGTAGATCAACACTAATGCCATCATCGATGATTTCGCATTGAGAAATGCTAAAAGAAATTTTAAGCTAATATGTATAAATTGTATGATATAAATGTTGCTTTGGACACTTTAAAGTGTTTTTGACTACTACTGTTATTGTTATTATTAGTTCATAGTATTGTTAGGGGGCCTCTCTTTTTGGTTACGCCCCGGGCCACCAAAAACTCAGGACCGGGCCTGCCTAAAAGTATGAATGATGACCACCTATGTTGTCGATTCCATTTCAACTGATGCCAAATAAGGACTGGGCACTATGCCAATAAGGACTGGGCATTGCAACTGGCTGCAAGTGATGCCAGAGACCTAGGTTTTCCTACGGTTCGATGACTTCACGGCGATCCCATCGCCAGTGAAGGAACCACGTCTACCATGCGGCTCTTCCTTCCCTCATCGTGTAGGCTGACCAAGGGCCTAATTCAGCTGCCGGGCCTTGGTGAGAGGTGGAGAACCTATGGTTTCGTGGTAGCCTAAATGCTTTCTAGCTTCTTGCTTACTCGAGAGGGGGTGCGGAAGATGTCGTCAAGATCATCCAAGGCAAGCACCTAGCAGATGGGTCTGGATCTCCTGCAGAAGATGAAGGCAGTCTCCCCAAGGAGAGGACCGCCAAGCACAATAAGTTGCCTAAGCTGGAACTGTCGTGGCTTGGGAAATGCCGCAACAGAAAAGGAGCTCCGCAACCTAGCGAAGCACGCCGGCACCCCGCACGCGCCCTGCGGGTGCAATGCCTCTCAGGACGCGCCACGCTAGCCGCCATACTCGCGCCATGACGGCTGCCGTGCTCGCACCTCGCCGCTTGTTGTGCTCTGGAAGAAAGAGCGAAGGGGGGAGAGAGAGGAAGAGGTGGCCACTGGGGAGAGATGAGGGAGGAGAGAGATACAGAATAAGGAAGGAGTGAGGATAAGGAAGAAGTGCTCGCTGTCGCAGCCAGTAAAACATCTTTAACCCCGCTTCCTGTGTCCAAACTTTCTACGGGCAGGTCACCTCATCACCCGTCCTAAAAAAAGTTAAATAAACCAGCGGCCCTCGAACTTGTCTCCAGGTGTGTCTCTGCGGGAAATGGGCGACTACTAAACTACTCGATTGCTCGTTTGATGTGCGCTTGATCGGATATGGTCTAGCACGCAAAGACTCGAGGATTTAGACTGGTTCAGGCCGGATGCGCCCTACGTCCAGTATGGGGGGTGATGTTCTTGCTCTATTGCTCTCGAACCCGGGTGCTCAAAGTTCAGAGGGGAGCTTACAAGCTAGTCAAGCAGTGTCGAACCTCTAGGAGTCCAACCAACCCTTTCCTATGTGGGGGGCTTTCCCTTTTATAGTCCAAGGTGGGGCCCCCATTTACATATATCTAGCGCTGTGTCTTGGCACCGTCTGGGTGTCCTTCGTTCTTGTCAGTCATCGGGGCCCACTCGGTCGGTCGGGAGTGGGGAGGCTTGATCCTAGCGATCTTCTTGGGCAACGGGTTGTTCAGGTGCTGTCCCATCCTAGACCAGTCGAGGCGGCCTGGTTAGTCGGATGGTCGCTCGGGGGTTACCTCCGGTCTTGTCCGCCTGGGCCTATGTCCCTTGTTTGCAGGGACTCCTCTTATCTCCCTTGCGTAGCCCCTGCCAGCGGGACCGCACGCCCGGTGAGGGGTGCCATATCGAGGTCAGGCCGGGGGTGTCCGGTCACACTCATTGGCGTAATAGGGAGGTGCGCAGGGAGGGGATGTCCATTGACGCCCCCCTCCTGTAGTGTCGCGGGGCCCGCATAGGCGGTGCTGTCCCTTTGTCAGGGAGTTCTGTAGCCTATGTCTGCACTGCAAGATAAGGGAAGCCATCGTCATGGAGCCAGCGCGGAGGCCTGGCTTGATCGGCACACCTGTCAGGGAGGGCGGCTGTCTTGGAGCGCACGACCTGGGTCATCCGGCGTGGCTCTGACCCGAGGAGCCAGGTCGGGGGCTGCCACGTGTCCCGGAAGGTCGGGCTCCCAGCCGTGTTGCCTTATGAGCGAAGGCAGCTACCCACACGGGTTGATGGACCGTATCGGGCCCGGCCCAGGGAATTTGTTGGGCTTCCTTCTCTACGAGTCAGGCCCGTCAGGTGCCCCAGGTTTACACCCCCGTCAGAGGCCCCCCGAGTGGCTCTGTGATTTTTGTAATTGCGGAGCCACTGGACTCGGTCTTGACGACCCCTGGCCGGGGCGTCCCATCTGCCTGCCTATGTTCCTGGCTTTCGGCGTGCGCCAGTGCTGGCGTGACGGGATCGTGCCGGTTTTGATGGCCGGCCGGGGCGCTGGTACTGTGGAATCTCGAGGCTGGTCATCGCATCTAGTTGCCACGCCGTGGATGCCTCGATTTCCCCTCCTACTCAGGACCGCCTCCCATTGGTGGGTCGTGCGGTGATCGTGTCCCGAGTGGCGCGGTGGTCGCTTGGCAAACTGGCGCCGTCCCGTCAGCATTCAAGACGGGGTTCGGTTAGGTGAGGGCCTTTGGTGTGCCCCGTTTCGGCTGGCCCACTGAACGCTAGGGCCGTTTGTGCCCACGATTGCCTATAAATAGGGGTGTTGTGGATACATGGTTCCACATAAGAAAAATGGATCATGCAAATCTCTTTAGCAGTTCTCTTCCTCACACCCCACACCCGTCCTCCAAATGAGAGTGGGCATGGCTTATGTCTCTGGTGCTAGAAGAATGCTTGCGAATGGCGGGGGATCCTCCTCAGGCATGAACTTGTCAGCGAGTTCATCCCACCAACCTTTGCCCGGCGCCGAGAAGTTCGAGGGCTTGCTGCTGGAGTTAGGCAAGCCAGGCCACTGGTCTCCCGGCTCCCTTGCCAATCGGGGAGGGGGCTCCCAGCTTCTGGTGGCCTTCTTGGACTCTCTCCTCGGCGTCGGTTCGGAGACCTGGTGATGGTGGACCTATCCTGCCACGGGGGTCGCCCCTCTCCGTCCTTCTTGCGAGTGCCGCTCCCCCGAGACTTCGAGTGGGTGCATCACGCGCCATCGGCGCGGAGCTGCGGATCAGCTGCCTCATCTTCCAGCTATAGCTTTAAGGTGGCACAGCTTGGTGCCGTGCTTCGTGGCAGCGGGGGACGGTCATGGGCTTCTCTCTCATCTGGCAGGGTGGTCTTGCAGCCAGGATGGGTCTCCGCGCCTCTGTTTGGAGGCGGGCGGTCCTCTGAGGTGCGACTGGAAGGCGGACGCGGCCGTGGGAAGGAAATCATGGCCCATTTTCCAGTGCCTGAGGGGGATATCCAGAAGCGGCGTCGGCGAGGGGTGAGGGCTAACCTCAACTCCATTAAACCCTCGATGGCGTCGTCTGCCTCTACCTCCGCCGAGGGCTCTCGGCGCGGCTGGTGACAGAAGAAGGCTTGCGAGGTGCTACAAGAAGTCTTGCGACGTTCTTTGGCCATGTCCTCCAGCTTGCCAGGTAGCAGCCGCCGCCTTAGCCCCTTTTAGTTGCTCCCTTTGTGGGAGTAAATGGATTTGATCCATTGTATCCGCTGTTTCCCTGAGTCGAGAACAGCTAGCTTTCGTTTGTTGTAACGGCTTCCGGCCGATTGTTTTAAGGAGATGATTAATGAAATAGAGTTAGCCCTGGGGCATTTCTGTTTGTTTATTTTACCGCACTGTCTTTTCATTTTCTTGCCTCAACGATGGATGACTCCACTGCGACCGGTAGTGATCGGAGGAGGTGAACCCTGCCACTTGATCTAGATGGACCGGAATGGCGGGTTCGGTGAGCTCGATAGCGGGTACGCCCATTTAAGGACAATTTGAGTGAAGTCCGACCCTGCCGCGGACGACCGGGTCGACGGAGCCCCATTGGGAGCACTCCACTGCTCTACAGCCTGCATCCCAGTCAGATACCCGAGCCGTCAACCAGCTCGGGGGGGCCTAGTTGCCCTCCCCCCTGGAGGGGATTCCGTGGAACGCTAGAGGCTGGATTAGACAAGAAAATTTGAGACGACCTGATTGCTGCCGGGGCAGGTCGGGATTGGGCTGCTTGGTGCTCGTCTCGGTTTTTCTTCCCTGGCTCTTTGGGTCAAGACGGCGTGGAGCCCTTAGCGGACTGGTCTTCGAACCTTGAAATCGAATCGTGCGGTTGTGATTCGTTTGAGGCATGGAAACGGTTCGCCGTCTTCCCTGCAATTGGAAATGAATTGATGACAGGGATTTAATTGAAACTATGGAATACACACGCGTGGAGCCGATGCGTTGCGCCGGTCGCCACGGAGAGGTCCGTCTGTGCCGGCTCGTGTCTCGAGGCATCGCTTCGCTCGGGAATCGCCGTGGGGTGATGATGATGATCGCCTATTTAACCCCCTGCCTCCCGCCGCCTCATCTCAATCGATGTTGTTGCCTGCCAGTTCTCGGAGAAAAACAGAGAAAAGGAGAGGGCGAAGGCATAGGGGAAAAGAGAAGGAGGAGGAGTGCTAACCGCCTTCATCGTTGTCGTCGATCTTCTCCTAATGGCTGACGGCAAGCGCCCCCGCGATGAGGGGTCCAGTGCTCCACCGCGCGGTCCGCCGCGGGTATGCCGTGAGCTCTTCCGGGGAAGGTATTTTTTGACGCCGTCCTCGTTCATCTGTCCCTACATTTTACTTTGCTATGTTCGTGGTGATACCTGCGCGGTGGTAGGGTGCCGTCGACGGGTCCGGGAGCGTGGATCGCGGGGCAAGGCGCGTTGGGCCGTCAGTCGGCCCCGTCGCCTCTGGCTCCTCTTTGTCTGGCGGGCTTCCGACGTGGGATGGAGCTGGGGCGTCTGCTGCTGCCGGCGGCGGCTCGACTTCGTCCTCCGTCGCGCCACCGGTGCTGGTCGTCGCGGCACCGTTGGTCAAAGCCACTGTTGCGCCAGGCTTGACCACGCCAGGCTTGCCCGCGCCGGGTTCGCCTGCTGCATCCGCCCCATCCTCGGAGTCCGGCTCTGCGGAGGTCCACCCTGACATACCGGTTCTGCAGCGGGAGTGCGACTTGGCGCGTGGTCGCTACTCGGCCGCATCGGTCGAGATCGAGCACCTGCGGGAGAGCCTGTGGGTGGTCGAGGTGGCTCGGGGCACTGCCGAGGAAGAGGCCCGTGCGGCGAGGGATGCTGTACTGGACGCCCAGGCCTGTGCCTTTGGTGAGTTCCGTTCTTGATCATGCCTCCTATCCCCTATTCTTCCTGCAATTTCATAATTTTTGCCCGCAGTACTGGAGGAGGAGTTGGAGGCCGTCCGCCGTGAGGTGTCGGACTTGCCGCGCCGCCTCGGCGAGGTGGAGGACCAGCGCGAGGCCCTGGAGAACGGCACACTCGTTGTCTTCCGTGTGGCGGAGCCGCAAGCGCCCATGCGGGTGGATCAGCTCCACGCCCTCCCCAAGATCATCCGCTCGTCGGTGAGGCTGGGGATCCGTCGTGGTGCCGCCGCTGCTTTGGCCTCCGTTCGGCTGCGCACTGGGCTGCACCTCGGGGGAATCGACCCCGGCTTCCTGGAGACCTCTAGCGCAGCTGTTCGTCGGCGGGCCATATTGGACTTCGCCGGGTTCGGGTGGGTCGTCGCAGTGGAGATGGACGTCGACGACCTCCTGCGGCGCGGACCCGGAGCTGGACGGTCCGTAGAGTCCCAGCGGGACGGAGGCGGAGCATGGGGCCGGCCGGCGGCTAGCTTTTTATTTTGCTTAATTATGAAATGTCTGTAAGTGTTGTGCCCCAAGCCGTTCGTGCGGCTTTGGTGAACTCCTGGGGCGTTCACCATGTGTGTGGCACCCCAAATTATGTTTAATTTCGTGTTTGCTTCTTATGTTTTTGCTCCGTTTTTCATCTCGCTTGGGTTTGTTTTTTCGAAAAAGTTATGGCGTTTGCTTTTTGATTTGGTTATGGGAGTTTCAGTGTGTTGTGTGGCAGGAGAAACCGGTGTGCGCGTGCTGCACAGTCAGTCCTAGTGAGGCCCCCGAGCGCCTTGGCCTGAGAGTGCTCAGGGCAAGGGGCTATAGAGGCGAAAAACAACATAAAGTAGAATGGTCGAAGACCATGGTCTGGCCCCGAGCTCTCCGAGCCAAATGTGTATGGGTCGGGGTGCTAGAAACCAGAGAGCTTGTGTGTTGTGGGCAGGTGAAAAATGCAGGTGTCTGGCCCCCGTGTGATTCCGAACCGGGAGTGGCCGGGTCGGGGCGCCGGGTGAGTGCACTGTGCTGTGCGGTGAGGAAAAAATTGACAGGTGTCGGGGCCCCGAGTGCTCCAAGCCGGAAGTGGTCGGGGCACTTGGACTGAGCCGCTAGTGCTTCTTACGGGAAGAAACGCCGTAACTGTTCTATGTTCCAAGCATTGGTTAGAATGTTACCGTCGGAGTCTTTTAGCTTGTAGGTGCCTGGCAGTATCACCTCTGCGATGCTGTAGGGTCCTTCCCATGGCGGCAAGAGCTTGTGCTTGTCCTTCGTCGTCATGACTCATCGGAAGACCAGATCTCCGACCTGCAGCGTCCTCTCCCGTATGCGCCTCTCGTGGTACCTGCATAAAGTTTGTTGGTAGCGGGCCGATCGATGTAGCGTTGACAACCTTGCTTCCTCTAAGACTTCCATGGTGCCTCTGGGCTTCGGCTGCCGTTTCTGGGTCAAAAGCTTTGACTCTTGGCACACCATAGTCCAGATCAGAAGGGAGCACGACTTCGGAGCCGTATGTTAGGAGGAAAGGTGTTAGCCCTGTGGATCGGTTAGGTGTGGTTCGCAAGCTCCAGAGCACTGCCGGCAGCTCCTCCACCAAGCGGCCCGCGATTTTTTTGAGCATGTCAAAAATTCGTGGTTTGAGCCCTTGGAGGATTAGGCTGTTGGCTCTCTCAACTTGCCTGTTTGTGCGTGGGTGTCCGACCGATGCCCAATTGATCCGGATCCCGTATCCTTTCGCGAACTCTTGGAAGTAGTGGCCTGTGAAATTGGTTCCTTTGTTGGTTATGATGGAGTTGGGCACGCCGAATCTATAAATGATGTCCAGGAAGAACTTAACGGCCTCCTTGGAGTCGATTGTGGTGATTGGTTTTGCCTCTATCGATTGCGACAAGTAAATGGGTGAACCCTCCTGGTGCCTTCTTCAATGGCCCGACCATGTCCAGGCCCCACACGGCAAATAGCCATGTTATGGGAATGGTCTGAAGGGCTTGGGCTGGCAGGTGGGTTTGTTTGGCGTAGAATTGGCAGCCTTTGCATGCACGGACGATTTCTTCGGCGTTGCGTAGTGCCGTTGGCCAATAGAATCCTTGTCGGAAAGCTTTTCCGACCAGGGAGCGTGGTGCAGCATGGTGTCCGCAGATCCCGGTGTGTATCTCGAGAAGAAGCTCCTTGCCCTGGGCAATGGGGATGCACTTCATGAGAATGCCAGTTTCGGAGAGGCTGCGTTTGTAAAGCTCGCCGTCGATTACAGCAAAGGTTTTGGCTCGTTGGGCTACCCGGCGGGCTGCGTTGTGTTCCTTTGGAAGGACTTCATGTAGGAGATAAGCCAGTAGATCGGCTCTCCAATCAGTGCTGTCTGCCTGGCCTGGGTCGGGTTGGCCCGTTGCTAAGCAGAGTGGGCCCTCGGGAATTTGGTCAGGGGCTGGGTCGGATGGGGCGTGCTCTGTTTTTTCTGCATGCCCTGTTTCCTCTGTTTTTGTCCTATCTGCGGCCGGCTGCTTCTCTCGCGCTGATGGCGTGTTCAGGTCGTTGTCCAAAACACCGTTGGTTGCCGGCTTGCGCTCGGCGGCCATCTTTGCGAGAGCGTCTGCATCGGGGTTTTGCTTTCGTGGGATGTGGTGGAGCTCCAGACCCCGGAATCTCCCTTCTAGTTTACGGACTTCCTGGCAGTATGCGTCCATGAGAGGGCTCTCGCAATTGGAGTTCTTCATGACCTGGTCGATTACCAGCTTGGAGTCGCCGTAGACGTACAGGCGGGTTGCCCCGGTGTCGATAGCTATGCGGAGGCCGCTGATGAGCGCCTCATACTCGGCAAAGTTGTTTGACGCGGGGAAGTGGAGGCGGACTGCATACTGGAACTTGCCTCCTTCTGGGGAGACCAGGACAACCCCAGCCCCTGCGCCGGGTCCCATGACCGACCCGTCGAAGTAGAGGGTCCAGTACTCGTGAGAGATTTCTGGGGTTGGAGCTTGAACTTCCGTCCACTCGGCGATGAAGTCGGCCAGGGCCTGAGACTTTATTGCCGTGCGGGGCACGAACTTGACATCATAGCCCATCAGCTCGACTGCCCATTTGGAAATGCGCCCCACGGCGTCGTGGTTGTGAACAACTTCACCGAGTGGGAACGAGGTGACGACCGACACCTCGTGCTCAGTGAAGTAGTGTTGCAGCTTCTTGGCCACCATTATGACGGCGTAGAGGAGTTTTTGTGTCTGCGGGTACCGTGACTTTGTGTCAGTCAGTACTTCGCTGACGAAATACACGGGACGTTGGACCTTAAGGGCGTGTCCCTGTTCTTCCCTTTCAACCACCAGAGCGGCGCTGACCACATGGTTAGTGGCTGCCAGGTAAAGCAAAAGGGGTTCGCAGGGATTCGGTGCCACAAGCACCGGCGGAGAGGATAAGAGAGTCTTGAGGCGGTCAAGGGCCGCCTGTGCCTCCTCCGTCCAGACAAAGGTGTCGGATTTCTTGAGGAGTTTGTACAGCGGCCGGTCTCGCTCTCCCAGCCGGGCAATGAACCGACTGAGTGCTGCTAGGCACCCGGTTAACCTCTGGATGCCTTTGACGCCGCGGATGGGTCCCATGTTGGTGATAGTCGCGATCTTGTCGCGGTTGGCCTCAATGCCACGCTCGGATACCATGTACCCGAGAAGTTTGCCCTTAGGCACACCGAACGTGCATTTCTCAGGATTCAATTTGATGTTGAACCTCTTGAGATTTGCAAACGTGGTGCTCAGGGTGGCGACTAGGTCGTCCGCGTGCGGCGTCATGACGATGATGTCGTCAACGTAGACCGCGACCGTTGCCCGAGCCGGATCCGACCGGTCAGGGTCGATCGGCGGGTTGATCTGGTCGGAGAAGCAGGCTTGCATGCATCACTGGTATGTTGCCCCTGCATTCTTAAGACCGAACAGCATCGACACGTAATAGTACGAGCCAAACAGCGTGATAAAGGATGTCGTGAGCTGGTCGGATTCCTTCATCGCTATCTAGTGATAGCCCGAGTAAGCATCTAGAAAGGATAAGATCTCGCATCCAGAGGTGGAGTCAATGATCTGATCTATTCTAGGCAAAGGAAAAGGGTCTTTGGGGCAAGCCTTGTTCAGGCTGTTGTAATCGACACACATCCTCCATTGACCAGTTTTCTTTTTCACAAGGACTGGGTTAGAGAGCCAGTCGGAGTGATAGACTTCTTTTATGAAGCCGGCGGCTAACAGCTTAGCAATTTCTTCTCCTATGGCTCTACGCCTCTCATCGTCGAAGCGGCGCAGGCGTTGCTGGATGGGCTTTCATCCCGGCAAAATGCGGAGCTCGTGCTCAGCGACCTCCCTTGGTATGCCCGACATGTCGGACGGCTTCCAGGCAAAAGTGTCCTTGTTGGCGCAGAGGAAGTCGACGAGCGCGTGTTCCTATTTGGCCGACAGCTGGGAGCCGACTCGCACCGTCTTGGCTGGATCGGTGTCGTTGACCATGATCGACTTGGTCTCATCGGTTGAGACGAAGGCTGGTGCCTGGTTGGGCTTGCCAGGGTCAGGACAGCACTCGGGAGTGGTGGCGCGAAGCTGGCCAAGCTCAGCTGAGTTTGCCGCAGTGGTGGCGAGGTCGAAGTACTCGCGGCTGCTGACGTAGGCCTGCTCGAAGGAGCCGCTCACTATGATGACCCCGTTCGGGCCCGGTAGCTTGAGCTTGAGGTAGGTGTAGCTGGGCACCGCCATAAACTTGGCCTAGGCGGGGCGTCCGAGAATGGCGTGGTACGCCCCCTTCCAGTCCACCACCTCGAACGTGAGGGTCTCGATGCGGAAGTTGGCTTTGCTGGAAAACGTGACCGGGAAGTCGATGTTGCCGACCAGGTACTCCTTCATGCCCGGCAGGATGCCATAGAAGGGGAAGAGAGAGGCCTGCAGGCAGGCTCGCGGGATCCCCATGGCTTCCACGGTGTCGATGTAGAGGATGTTGAGGCTGCTGCCCCCGTCCATCAGCACCTTGGACAGGCGCATGTTGCTGACGACGGGGTCGACGACGAGAGGGTAGCTCCCAGGCCGAGGGATGCTGGCCGGATGGTCATCCTGATCGAAAATGATGGGTGTGGATGCCCATTTTAACTTTCTGGGAATAGAACTCGCGGCAGCACATACCTCGCGGAGCCGTACCTTCTACAGTCGCCTGGAATATTCGTCCTCCAGGCCGCCGATGATGACCTAGCACTGGTTCACGTCCGGGAACGCTCCTTCCGCCGGCTTCTCCTTGTCCTGGTCAGCGTCGGGCCTCTTGTCACGGTCATCGCCGTCGGTCTTGGCTGTCCTGCGGAGGAGACGCTTCATCATATCACAATCCTTGAACTTGTGGTTCACCGGATAGCCATGGTTGGTGCATGGCTTCTCCAAGAGCTGGTTGAAGTGGTCGTTTCTAGGAGGGCGCTTATCTTGGCGCTCGGTCGCCGCGACCTCGCCGGTGGCGGGAGGTCGGCGATTCTTCTTGTTCTTCCTATCCTCGCGGCTTGAGGATGGCTTGTCGCAGTCATGTCGCTTTTCCTTTGCCACGTGCTAGTCGCGCTCGAAGACGGCCCCGACCGCCTCCTCGCCGGAGGCATGGCTGGTGGCGATCTCCAGGAGCTCGTGCATGGTGTGCGGCTTCTGGCACCCTAGTTTGTGGACCAGGGTCTTGCAGTGCGTCCCGCTGATGAACACGCTGATGAAGTCGGCGTCGACGACGCCTGGGAGCGAATTGCACTGCTTGGAGAAGCGCCGGATGTAGTTACGCAAGGACTCGCCGGGCTCCTGCTGGCAGTTCTTGAGATCCCAAGAATTGCCAGGACGCACGTACGTGCCTTGAAAGTTGCCGATGAACACTTTATGGAGGTCTGCCTAGCTGCCGATGGAGTCAGCGAGCAAGAATTCCAGCCAGGCGCGAACGTTCTCTCCCAAGCATATTGGGAGATACTGGATGATGAAGCGGTCGTCGTTTGCTCCTCCGGCCCAGCATGCAAGCCGATAGTCCTCCAGCCACACGTCGGGGTTTGTATCCCTAGTATATTTCGCGACGTTTGCCGACAGCCGAAAGCGCTGGGGGAAAGGCGCCCCACGAATCGCCTTGGTAAAGGCGTTTGGTCCGGTGGGGTCTGGGTTCGGACTCCGGTCGTGATCCACGTCAGGGTCGCAGGGGCGTCCCCCTCGCTGGATCGGTGAGAACTCCGGATTGGGTGCATATGCCCACGCGTCCTCTGCTCGAGCGGCCACGCGGTCGACGTCGGCGTGGTGCCTCACCTACTGCCGGCCTTGGATCACGCTGCACGCGTCGTAGTTGGGACCGACGCAGTCATGAATCGGTGGCCTCGGCGGGAGAGGAGCGGATGCCGCCGCTGGGGCTGGCGCGCCGTGCCGGTGGGGAGTGTTGTACCTCGGATGGTTCCCACCCATGGTGGCTCGCACCGCTAGTGGGACAGGAGGCAACGGCCTGCCGGTGGTGTAGTGATGCGCTCTCCGCTTGCTGGACGGCGGCGAGTTCCACCAGGTTCCTCACCTGGCAGTGAAGGTTCCTCTGGGCCGGATCCTCCGGCTCTGGCAGTGTCTGCAGGAGGATCGCGGCCGCTGCGACGTTTTGGCCTGCACGGAACTCTTGCGGGCGCGGGGTTTATCCCCTTTGACCCGAAGGGAGCCCGTGGAGGCTGGTCCATGGGCGGGGGCATCTGTTGGCGATGGCGGAGATCTTCGCCGTGAGCCTACGCGTTGGCGAGTGCGCGCTCGCGGTGGTCCAGTGGGCTGTGCGTCTACTGAGACGGCACCACCTCCGGCGGCGGGTCGTTGTCGGCCATGGCACACATGCGCGGCGGCGGGGATGTTCCCTACAGGTGGTTGTCTCCCGTGCTAGAGGAATCACTCAGGGGATCCTCGTAGCACAGGAGGTCATGGATGGAGTCGGAGTAGCTCTATGTCATGCCCACGAACTGGGATGCGGGTTGGCGCCCTTGGGCGGCCTTGTGCAGCTCCCGAACATAGACGCTCGCGAAGTTGCGTAGACCGAACGGGAGCTGCTCCGAGAATGAGCGGGGTGTTGGGAGCGGAGGTCCGCTCGCGAGCAGCCGAGAGACGTTGGCCAGGGAGTAGAGAACCATGTTGACGTCCTCGACGGCGGGGTTGGAGGCCATCATGAGCGCGATGCGGTGAAGCACCGCACGGGTCGGCTGTGATGGCCAGCGCTTCCTGATGCGCCAGCGAATCGATCGCCGTCGCCTCAGTTTGTGAGGGTTGGGAGGAGGAACAGGCTCCTCTGCGGCCGCCGGAGCGGCTTCCTCCTCATGGAGGCGCAGTGCACCGAGCTGGTCGGTGACGAACTCCAGACTTCCAAAACGGAAGGTCTGGGAAGGCGGGAATGGTGGAGGCACCCACGATCCGTCGCGGGGGATCGTAGGGAACTCCAGGGAGCCGAAGCGGATCGTCTCGCCACAGCTTGCCGCCAGAGCGGCGAATCGGGTGATCGGAACCATCCACTCGCCGAAGCAGTGAATGCACCAAGCGCTCCCCACGGACGGCGCCAAACTGTCGCCGCGGGAAATGGGCGACTACTAAACTACTCGATTGCTCGTTTGATGTGCGCTTGATCGGATATGGTCTAGCATGCAATGACTCGAGGATTTAGACTGGTTCAGGCCGGATGTGCCCTACGTCCAGTATGGGGGGTGGTATTCTTGCTCTATTGCTCTCGAGCCCGGGTGCTCAAGCTGGTCAAGCAGTGTCGAACCTCTAAGAGTCCAACCAACCCTTTCCTACGTGGGGGGCTTTCCCTTTTATAGTCCAAGGTGGGGCCACCATTTACATATATCTAGCATTGTGTCTTGGCACCGTCGGGGTGTCCTTCGTTCTTGTCAGTCGTCGGGGCCCACTCGGTTGGTCGGGAGTGGGGAGGCTTGATCCTAGCGATCTTCTTGGGCAACGGGTTGTTCAGGTGTTGTCCCATCCTAGACCAGACGGGGTGGCCTGGTCAGTCGGATGGTCGCTCGGGGTTTACCTCCAGTCTTGTCCGCCTGGGACTATGTGCCTTGTCTGTAGGGCCTCCTCTTGCCTCCCTTGCATATCCAATGCCAGCGGGACGGCACGCCCAGTGAGGGGTGCCTTGTCGAGGTCAGGCCGGGGGTGTCCGGTCACACTCGCTGGCGTAATGGGGTGGTGCGCAGGGGCATCCATCATTATGGCGCGGGAGGGGACGTCCGTTGACGCCCCACTCCTGTAGTGTCGTGGGGCCCGCACGGGCGGTGCTGTCCCTTTGTCAGGGAGTCCTGTAGCCTATGTCTGCACCGCAAAATAAGGGAAGCCGTCGTCATGGAGCCAGCGCGGAGGCCTGGCTTGACCGGCACACCTGTCAGGGAGGGCGGCTGTCTTGGAGCGCACGACCCGGGTCATCCGGCATGGCTCTGTCCCGAAGCGCTAGGTCAGGGGGGCTGCCGCGTGTCCCGGGAGGTCGGGCTCCCGGTCGTGTTGTATTATGAGAGAAGGCAGCTACCCACGCGGGTTGATGGGCTGTGTCGTGCCCGGCCTAGGGAATTTGTTGGGCTTCCTCCTCTACGAGTCAGGCCCGTCAGGGGCCCCAGGTTTACACCCCCGTCAAGGTGCCACTTGAATCCACGAACTTGTAAAATCAAAATCTGGCACTCTGAACTTGTTAAGTTGTGCCACTTAGATCCATAACCCTTAAAGTAGCATGAATATATACAAAAAAAGCTCTTGAGTTTTATCATCTTCTATATCTAAATCCTCTGATTGGTCCGCCTCGCTCGACGCCGCACGTTGTTCCCCTCCGGTGTTGGAAATATGCCCTAGAGGCAATCATAGAGATGATCATATTTCCTTGTATTCATGATTAATGAAGTGTTCCTTGAATATCCATGAAAGGCAACTTGTATTGATTGACAATTATGTGAATTGTCTGTGAGACTCTTTACTTGTATGGTTATTCTAAAGCTGTTCCTAGTCGGAGTTCATGTGAGGACACACATGGATATTAGACTAGCACATGTATTAGTTGATGACTATGTTTCACAAGTCATGGACATGTAGATGTCAAACTAATAATGTGGGCTCATGTGGGACATGAGTCTGAACTGACCCAACACGAGATGATGACTTCTTATTGCACAATATGTACGCTGTGTCCTAAGACCTGATATCGTCGTATGTACTCAAGATGTGAACCGACTTACTTAGAAGCCATCAAACGATGCACCGTAACAGGGTAGTCATAAATGTGGCTTTCGGGTCTGTCAAGAAGCATGCTGTGAGACATAGTTGGTCAAGATGGGATTTGCCCCTCTCTACAAGAGTGAGATATCTCTGGGCCCCTCGAGTGATTCGGATTAGAAAATGCATGGCCATGCTGGGGTTAAGAGTTAACCAAGGATTCCGAATCACAGGATCGAGAAAGAGCGGTTGGCTTGGAGCTAGACCAAATATCGTGAGGCAAAAGGAACAACATGTATATGATATTGTGGCGGCTCATCTGATATGATCTTTGTGTGTGTATAGGAGTTGACATGTCTTGCTAGAGGCCACTGTCTACTATTGGGCTGAGTAAGAGTACTCGGGCCATGTCTATTCGCATGTGAGCCCATAGGGTCACACACTTAAGAGAAAGAAACCTGATAAGGATGAGATCCGAATTAGACTGGGCTTAGGTGCACTAATGGGTCTTTTCGGCCCAAAAGGGGGCGCCCAAGATGGGGCCCAAGGCAGCCCACCTAAGGGGCTATATAAACAGAGGAGAGGGGGGTGCCTAAACCCTAGACTGTTTACTATTCACGGTTAATGTTCACGTGAACAGTAACTCCGCAGTGAACAGTTGCCGCGGCGCGCTACAGTACCTCCCCTCCTTCGCGCCCAAGCCCTAGGTCGCCTTCGCGGATCTAGCAATCCGGATCGCGACGCTTCTCCCCGTACGTGTGGATACCTTGGAGGTGCCGCATCTGCTGCACAAGGACGAGCCGAAAGTGAGGAGGTTCTCGCAACTGCACTGCCGGCTTCCATCTGTTCGACTACATCGACGCGCGACAAAAGTTCCGTATCCGAGCGTCTAGTGGTAATCCCGTGATTTATAACTGCAGTAATCCTGGTTTATGCGGTAGAAAAATTTTTGTTTTTGCTACCCCATATTCTTACATCCGGCACCGCATCGTTCGCCTCCGGCTGGCCCGCCTCGCCTGACACCGTGCGCCGCTCGCCTCTGGCAGCGCGCCGCCCGCCTTGCCTGACGCCGTTACTCACCTCCGGCCAGCCAGCCCACCTCGCCCGACGCCGCATGCTGCTTGCCCCCAGGCCGCACGTCGGTCGCGATGGTGTCGCTTGCCAAAGACGAGGGAGCAGAGAGCGGGAGGGGCAGTGGAGGGAGCTGGGAGGGGGAAAGCACGACGGATGGCATAGGGAAGGGACCGGGAGGGGGCGAGAGATGTAGATATGGAAGATGATAAAACTCAAGGGCTTTTTTACATATATTCATGCCTCTTGATGGGTTATGGACCTAAGTGGCACAACTTAACAAGTTCAGAGTGCTAGATTTTGATTTTGCGAGTTTGTGGAGCTAAGTGGCACCTAGGGATAAGCTCGAGGGCCACTGGTGTATTTAACTCCCTTAAAAATAACATTCATTTATAGAGGTGAGTGATGACGTCATCCGTCCCTACAATATATCTTTAGGGACGGATCAGCTGCTACAGTAACCACGCTTCCTTGACCCCTCCCTAAAAAAGAGAGGTTACTACAAATTATTTTTGTAGTAGCAACCCTTGATGCTAGGGTGAATCGGGGTGAAAGGTTTGGGCTAAGGCTGCCCGCACTGGCTCCGGTATCACATACGCTAGGCCATCTGCAGTATCAATTTGACGTAAAAAACGCTGCAACAGCAACACGTATCGTGTACGCTAACTCCCCGTTTGGCTCCAGTTCCTCCATACTTGGAGCGATACCGGACTCCCGCTATCTGCGGGCCCCCTCCCTCCTCTCGGCACCCCTGCTCCTGTGCCCTCGGCCCGCTCCTCCGCAGCCGGCTGCCTCTGCGCACCTCACGCCGCTCCGCAACTCTGCCTCCGCTCGCTCCGCTGCGCCGCCTCGCCTCGCGCACACTGGGGTAGGAAGGAGCACGGGCGGCGAGGGATAGGGCCGTCGCGCCCTCCTGCGCCGCCGCAGCTCGGCCGGCGAGCCTCTGCCACGTCGTGCCTCTGGCCGCCACTCACCCGCCGCGCGCTGCAACAGAGGGAGGGGGAAAAGGGAGGCGGTGGCGTGGAGAGAGAGGGTGAGAGAGGTGGGAGGGAGGAGGCCGTGAGGAAGGCCGGAGGAGGCACCGCATGTCCGCCACGCCGCTCCGTCCCGCAGCGTTGCAGCGTCGCTCGGTCCCATGGCCGGTGACCCGCCACTGCCGCTACCACGAGCTGCCCGCTCGCCGCCTCTAGGCACCGCGGACGCCTGCGCCGCTTCCTCTGCCATCGCGGCGGCGGGGGCGGCTGGGGGGAGCCCTTGGCGGCCGCGCGATGGGAAGACGACGACGAAGTCAGGAGGCCGCGCGGCGGGGTTCGGGCGGGCGGCGGAGGGGGCCGCACGCTGCGGGATCTGTTCGTGGCGTCCCCGGAGGCCGGGCGCCGCCGCCAGGGCTGCAGCTGCGACTGTGGTGGCGGCAAGGTGGACGAGGTCGGTGCGGCGAGCTCCGCCGGGGAGGCGAGCCTCTGGGGAGGAGGTGCGAACCTCGCCGGAGAGGGAGGTGGCGCAGGGAGAGCAGGTGCGGCGCCGGCCAGAAACAGAGGGAGGCAGAGGAGCTAGCGGATGGGAGAGAGAAAGGGAGTAAAAAATGAGGGAGAGGCTGACTTGTGGGTCCATCGATGAGTAGTTGGGATAGAGGATGACGTATAGAGTATTACGGGTGCGGGAAAACTGGATATAGAGGAAAAAATATCGATGACCAGGATAGAATATTTTTTTAGAGAATGAATTTTGAGTATGACGAGTGCGGACATCCTAAGAAGTTGAGGCGACTCAATCAGGAGCAAAGATTCATTCTGTTCGATTGTAAGATGCTTGAATTTCTAGGGGGCTGGTAAATAGCATCCCCTAAAGAGAATAATGAGATGGTGAGTCTCCATAGTAGTTTCCTAGAAATTTGTTCGTGATGTAACATGTAGACCTCTCCTTCTCTTGTCCCTATCAACTACTCAGCTCGGGGAAATAGTAGAATTGACCAATGACCCAGTTGATGGGTGCCTCATTTGTCCAGCCGGAGCAAACACGGTAACCAGCTAAAAGCTACCACAGTGTTAAAGCTACCACAGTGTACTGCTCGTCACTTTGTTCATGAGCTGTTGACAAATGAGGCAAACAAAACACTGCTCCAAGCTTCTCCAGTTCACAATGGCCAAGCCAAACCACCTCCTTCTGGCGCTACTCCTCATGCTCTTCTTCCTCACAACCAATTCTGATTCGGCACAACCCGACGACGCCGAGTTCCGAACTCTCTTGACCATCAAGAGAGATTGGGGCAACCCTGCTGCACTCAGTTCATGGAACAACAACCGTAGCAACACCACCGCCTCTGCTTTCGCTCACTGCGAATGGGCTGGGGTTACTTGCAACGGCAACGGCCAAGTGACCGCCCTCTCCCTCCAAAGTTTCAACCTATCCAATCCAATCCCTGCCTCCATTTGCAGCCTCAAGAACCTAACCTATCTAGACCTATCCTACAACAACCTCACCGGCCATTTCCCGGCGGCGGCGCTCTATAGATGCTCAGCACTTCAGTTCCTCGACCTATCGAACAATTTCTTCTCCGGCGTCCTCCCGACCGATATCAGGAACCTGTCGCTGGGCATGGAGCACCTCAACCTGTCATGCAATAGTTTCAGTGGCAGTGTGCCGTTGGCGATTGCCGGGTTCCCCAAGCTCAAGTCGCTGGTTCTTGACACAAACAGCTTCAACGGCAGCTACCCGGGCTCGGCCATCGGCAACCTCACCGAGCTCGAGGCGCTGACGCTAGCAGACAACCCATTTTCACCGGGGCCTATCCCTGATGAATTCAGCAAGCTGAAGAATCTGAAGATATTGTGGCTGTCAGGGATGAACCTGACTGGCGGCATCCCCAACACACTCTCCTCGCTCACTGAGCTGACCACGTTGGCTCTGTACGAAAATAGGCTCGGCGGCGAAATTCCGGCGTGGGTTTGGAAGCTTCCAAAGCTAGAGCTCCTCTACCTTTACGCGAACAGCTTCACCGGTGGGATTGGGCCTGAGGTCACCGCCTTCAGCTTGCAGCAGCTCGACCTGTCGGCGAACCAGCTCACCGGAGCAATACCAGCGGCCATCGGCAAGATGAAGAACTTGACATTGCTCTTCTTATACTACAACAACCTCGCCGGGACGATTCCGCCGAGCGTCGGGCTGCTCCCGAACCTCGTCGACATCCGGCTATTCAACAACAGGCTCTCCGGCCCCCTCCCGCCGGAGCTCGGGAAGCACTCGCCGCTCGGCAACCTGGAGGTGAGCAACAACTTCCTCACCGGCGAGGTCCCGGACACCCTCTGCTCGAACAAGAAGCTCTACGACATCGTGTTGTTCAACAACAATTTCTCCGGCGTGTTCCCGCCGTTCCTGGGGGCGTGCGACACGCTGGACAACATCATGCTGCAGAACAACCACTTCACCGGCGAGTTCCCGGACGAGGTATGGTCGGCGTTCCCCAAGCTGACCACCGTTAAGATTCAGAACAACAATTTCACAGGTTTTCTACCTAGCACTCTGTCCTCCAATATCACACGGATTGAGATTGGGAACAACAGATTCTCTGGCAGGATACCAGAATCAGCAACCGGCCTGCAATCGTTCAGAGCAGAAAACAATTGGTTCTCCCATGTACCTGCGAACATGACAAAGCTCGCCAACCTCACTGATCTCAACCTTGCTGGGAACCAGATTAGTGGATCCATACCAACGTCCATCGGAGCCCTTGAGAAGCTCAATTACCTCAATCTCAGCAGCAACCAGATAACAGGAGCGATCCCGGCAGGGATCGGGTTGCTCTCGGCGCTCCTCGTCCTCGATCTCTCCAACAACCAGCTCACCGGTGGCATCCCGGAGGACTTCAAAAAGAATAACCATTTCTCATTCCTTAATCTCTCGCCTAATCAGCTCGCCGGAGAGGTACCAGCCTCGCTGCAGATGCCGGCGTACTACGGCAGCTTCCTTGACAACCCTGGTTTGTGCGTCGAATCAAACTCCGTCCTACCCCTGCAGACGTGCTCCGGAGGCGGAGGCCATGATTCTAGGAGAAAGATCATTCTCTCGGTTACAATCTCAAGCTTTGCTCTCTTTGCCTTCGTCGCCGATGGTGTTGGGTGCATCTGGCGCAAGAAAGACCGGCAGGATGTCACATCGTGGAAGATGACGCCATTCAGAGCTATGAATTTTACCGAGCACAACATACTCAGCAACATTCAGGAGGAGAATCTGATCGGGAGAGGTGGGTCAGGGAAGGTTTACCGCATCCATCTGGGCAGCCAGAAATCAGCAGCGGAAGGCGGCGGCGAGGCCGGCGGCGACTCATCGACGGTGGCCGTGAAGAGGATCGGGAACGCCGGGAAGGCGGACGCCAACCTCGACAAGGAGTTCGAGGCGGAGGTGGCGTCGCTGGGCGGCCTCCGCCACGGCAACATTGTCGATCTGCTGTGCTGCATCTCCGGCGACGACACGAAGCTGCTCGTCTACGAGTACATGGAGAACGGCAGCCTGGACCGGTGGCTCCACCGGCGCTGCAAGCGCGGGCCGCCGCTGGGCTGGCCGACCAGGCTGAGCATCGCCGTCGACGTCGCCAGGGGCCACAGCTACATGCACCACGGCTTCACGAGGCCGGTCATCCACCGCGACATCAAGTGCAGCAACATCTTGCTCGACCACGGGTTCAGAGCCAAGATTGCCGACTTCGGGCTCGCCCGGATCCTCTCCAGGGCCGGCGAATCCGAGCCGGCATCGGGCATCTGCGGGACATTCGGGTACATTGCTCCAGGTATGAAAAGTTTTCCATGTGTGAACCGTGAGTTCCTGACGACTCGCCTGACTGAGAGCCGTACGTGTTCTTGTGTTTTTGTCTCGCAGAGTACGTGAGCAGGGCCAAGGTGAGTGAGAAGGTGGACGTGTACAGCTTCGGCGTCGTGCTGCTGGAGCTCGCCACCGGGCGGGGGGCGCAGGACGGCGGCACGGAGTCCGGCAGCTGCCTGGCGAAGTGGGCGTCGAAGCGGTACGAGAGCGGCGAGCCGGGCGCGGGGGACCTGGTCGACGGTGAGATCCAGGACCAGGGCTGCCTGGACGACATGGTGGCGGTGTTGGAGCTCGGGGTGGCCTGCACCGGCGAGGACCCGTCGTCGAGGCCGCCGATGAGCGAGGTCCTCCGCCGGCTCCTCCAGTGTAGCCGGAGCCAGCTGGCCGTTGACGTTGACGACGACGATGACTGCTCTGCCAAAGACGTGGGCGGCGTTGATTCTTTGAGAGAGTATGGTATGACGTGTGGCTAGGTACAGTAGCAGTCTTTGCCTCAAAAAGAAAAAGGTACAGTAGCAGTCAGTCAGTCATCCTCTATCATTGCTTCGGCCGTGCGTGGACCGAAATGATAACAGCAAATCTTGAAACATTCCCATAGCCGCTGAAAAGGGAATGAAAAAGTACACATGACAAAATTATCCGGGTGATATTTGGAAATTCATAGTATGCAGAAATTATGCGCACACACAGTATACTAATCAAACAAAAATGAGAATCACAGAATGAAGCACTACTGCTAGAGAAACTAGCATTAATACCGGGTGGGAATCCCCAATTAGTACCAGCTCCCTGTCCGGTACCGTTTGGTCAGTACTAAATGCTCGGGCATTTAATACCGTCAGGCTATCAGGTACTAAATAGTGTGTTCAAGTATCGATTGGTAACATTAACTAGTATTAAATTGGTTTCCATGTAGAAGAGCCTAGTGGGACAGTTTAGTGCCGATTGGTGTTACTAACCAGTATTTTTTGTTTTTTATTTGCCTAGATTTATATTCTTTTACTTTTTTAGTTTTAGTTAATTCATATTTGTATTCATAGTTGTTTGCATATTCGTATTCGTATTCGTATCTAGCGAAACAAAGATTATATATTATATTTATATACACTTGAAATATTACAATTACATCTAACAATGCATTTAGGATTAAAAAGCTATTTACAAGAAGCCATGTACATAAGTTGTTTTCCAACAAATTATTCAAACAATACTAGTTTGGACGTCGTCCCTATCTAGATCATGTTGACCCACGCTTATCCTGTGATCCGCATCAAATTCTATGTTTGGATTTATGACATCATCCAGCAGGAATCCACGTATTGCTTCTTAAATTGCCCTGATTTTTTACGGTTCGATTAGGTTCTCTTTTATTTTTCAAATCTATCACACGCAAACATCAATATTTTCAATTAATACATGTACAAAATTAAATGCAAGAAATTATTATTAATTGTATACGTACTTGAATTCTTGTTGTGCCATTCTCTTGGTGCCTCTGCAAAAATAGTGCATGTGCTTACATACATAGTAGCAATATAGGTTGTTTTCTTGGTTCTGTCTCAAACACTATATATAGAAGGATTATGAAATATTCATGGGGTTTAAAGAAATGACAGTAGATATGTGATATGTATTTGTACCAGAAAGTCAAGTTTGAAATTAAAATCACACGGCGTTGATGTGACTCCTATGTGTCTTTTGAGGAAGCGAGCCCATACCTTTTATATGATGTTATGAGGTTTTGATATTATTCTTTTGGCTTCCTTAGAGTGTCAAACACCATAAATTGGGCCCGATCAATCTCGATATAGAGCGATATCCAATGAAGGCTGTTGATACTCATATATAGATGAAATGTTGGATATACTTATTATAAAATTGAAGGGATGAAAAAAGAGTCAATGGACTCACCTGAAGTTGTGTAGCAACATAATGAATGTACAAGTATGTTGCCTATCCAAAACTCTGAACATGATGTTCTCGGTCTGATTTGGCCATTTGATTATGCTATTCTCGTTTATAACATGTGGGTCCATGAAGCCGATGTTATAAATCCCCTTTATCCGGCATTCTTTCACCTTCATCCTACACGATTCAAAACAAAATAAGGGGATGAGAAATGAGAGAAAAAGAAAACACTTACATAGCAAATGCACTGACGAGGGACATGTCTAGGGCGTCTTGATGGTATAAAAACAAAAGACTAATAAATTTGATCCATACATCATCTATTCCCCGATTGAAATGCTTATGTTGAACTCGAGCTGCAAACATTATAGTCCCCTCTGCACTTACTATCGTGTACCATTGATGCAACTCACACATTCTCATAGGTAGCATCTGAAGAAACTCTGTGGTTCCCCATTACAAATTTCTTTCCCCTGACTCTAGGTGAATCGGGATTCATCCCCACGAGTTGAGCTTTAGAGAGGTGGGTTTTCAGCACAAAGTCATCAGTAGCTTCATCCTCTTTTGAAAGCACCTTCAGAGGGGTATTGTTTGGTTGGGTTGTTCTCCGAGCTGGAGAATTTGATTGTGTCGGCGGTTACCCTTCTTCTCATAGGACTTTGTGATTGAGCAGTCATAGTCCGACAAGGTTTCTTTCTCCCTTGGTTGGCACATATTTTTTGTAGTGTTCCCAATCGGATCCACTAGTTGCTTCGGCTCAGGCTTCCTTGGAACAAAGTGATCGGTAACATGCCTTCTCACACTCACTTGCAATTCCTTGTTTGTCATGTCGTATGCTAACTTCTCTGGTGGAGGCTTCTCTTTCTTCTTATGTTGGGCGTTCTTCTACCTAAGAGGTGGGGTGGCGGGACCCAAGCATTTGCTCTTTTTTTTCGTCGAAGGTGGAGGTGGAGATGGCAGAGGCGATGGACTAATGCTGGGGTCCCTTGGAGCGGCCGGTGACGGCAGATTGCATGTAGGATAAATTTGCGGGGCCGGTGACGGCGGTTCCATGCTGGGTTCCCTTTCCGCGGCTGGTGACATGTGATCCGATGGTGCCGAATCTATGGTTCCTTGCGGAAATATTATGAAGCGCTTGTTCCAACAGATCCAAGTGTGGAATCTATGGTTCCTTGTGGAAATCTTATGAAGCGCTTGTTCCAACAGATCCAAGTGTGGAGGGCCTTTCCTAGTTCCTCTTCTCCATCGCCTCCGGAGATCTCGAGGTCGAGGTCTTCCCATCCTTTCTCGACTCATTCAACCGTGACTCTAGCATATCCTTCAGGAATCGTTATGCAATTTATTGTCCCGCCTTGGGATACCCCCTAAGAAAACTACCCGATAGACATCGGGAAGAAAACTACTCGTCATGTTGGTTGTTTGTATTGCACTATTGCCTTAGATTAGGTTATGTTTCAAGGGGGTCCCTGCCCGTTCTTTTAGTCTGGGGGACAAGGTTACATGGAAATCCTAGTCGAATACTACCTAAGGAGTCTTTCCCGATGTCTATCAGGTAGTTTCCTTCTATTCGACTAGTTCTACTCCTATACAGGTAGTTATAATAGGATAAGATACATGTCATGTGTTATCCCTTATTCTAGAATATTCCATGCCTACGAGCAGTCCTATTGCCTCAGGTTTGATAGCCGCTCTCCAAATGAGCTGATGATGTGACTTCTTGTTATTTTTGTTGGCTACCTACCATTACTCCTTAAATCGAAGCTATCTGTTCTTCTAGGGCACTCATCTTCTCTTTCTATTCAGCTTTCCTTATGGATCAGCTTCAATAAGTCTCGATATCAGCATTGAAGCCATGCTTCCATGGAAGGAAAAAAAATGGTTGTGTAGCATTTAAATATTACGATTCCTATAAAATACCACTAAAAATGTTCACCCATGTAAAATACCACCAAAAGTTGGAAATGTTACCCAAATGTAACATTCTGTCACGGTAAGAGGAAACAACGTCAATTGCCATCCAACTCATCCCTTCTCCTTGCTAGCTGAGTGTCGCCCACTCGTTGAGAAGAAGCTCCTCAACATGTCCCTCAGCTTGGCGACACAAATGCTCCGGTTCATGCAGCCCGAAGAGCTCGTGCGGGCCTCACCACGGTGGGCATCACGGACAAGGCACTGGTGTGGACACTGGTGCTGGTGCTGTGGGAGTACAGCCGCTCGTCCATGGTGGTTTCTATTATCATTAAGTTATACCACTGGCATTCCCTGGCGCCGCTGCTCGGGATGGTCTTAACATCCTCATTCCTAGTGATTGCGCTAAGAAATACCAACATCAACATCGACTAAGAATGGAGGGCATTCATCAAATTGATCAAAATTTCTGACTTGTCCGAAATATCCTCAACTCCATGTTGGGGGAGCCACCTTCGGCAACGGTGCGAAGGCGCTAGGACACGAGGACGGAGGACGAGACGATCATGCGCGCTCGGCCCGGCGAAGGCATTGAAGCGAAGTGACTTCGACGAAGGCCCCGGACCAATGGCACAACGATCGGCCCTTGTCCGGCACGATGGCTAAGTGGAGACAGCGAAGGCCCAAGGGTGAAGGGTGATCAAGCGAGGGAGGAATGAAGGACTCGAATGGCAAAGGCCGAGCCCGAAGTCCTGATTGAAGACTCCCAGTGATGAAGGCCCCGGAGCAAGGCAAAGGCCTACTTGTCGGGCCAGCTGTAATCCACTAGTTGTCTGTAAATTTGATATTACTTGGGAGCCCATGGAATATTCTGTAATTGTGGCAGTTGGAGGGCAGTACGTGGTATTTACACCCGCGGGTAGTTGAGCCGCTAGCTATAAATACCCTCGTAATTGCTAGTGATGGGACATGGAATACATAGCAATTACACTGTTGCTTTGATTTTCGTGTTGTCACATTGGTTGTAATTGTCTTCCCGAGGCTTCGCCCTCAGTGAACCGAACTATTGTGATACTCCTTTACCCCAAAGGGTGTCCTACACCAACAGTTTTGGCGCCCACCCGCAGTTCGTCCTAACACGACCACATGGCAGCGAAGAAGAAACCAAACCCTGGCGCTTCGGAGGCCAACGCCTTGGCCGAAGCCCCACCTTCGACCGACAATGCCCTTGTCCCAACGAA
Organism: Panicum virgatum; assembly: GCF_016808335.1. Taxonomy (NCBI): domain Eukaryota; kingdom Viridiplantae; phylum Streptophyta; class Magnoliopsida; order Poales; family Poaceae; genus Panicum; species Panicum virgatum. Next base: position 14,667,295 of record NC_053145.1, read on the forward strand.
CAACGACAACAACGAAGACCAAGGTAAAGACCTTGAGGTCAAAGACCTCACCGATAGGGAATTCGAGGTCGACCTCCACGACCTTGGCATCTCCGTTGAAGACATCCTAGCCATGAAGAGAATCGACACACGCCTCACCAGGCGTCTTTGCCACGCGCAGCAAGCTCAAGCTGGCACATCAAACACACCAGTGGCAACAAGATCCAAAGGCAAAGGGCATGAGCTCGCTGCCGAAGAGTTAGAGGAACAACCAACAAGCTAAAAGAAGAAGAGCTTCGCTGCAAGGCAATGCAGCAGTCCATCCGAGATCGCCTGGTTACGATGAAGCCCCCTCGCCAAGCCCCTAAACCCGTGCAGCAGGTGCCTCAGCCTCACAGGCTTCTCCAACAACCCATCCTCATCGAAGAAGGGCAGTACTCGGACGAAGAGGAAGGAGAGTACGTGACGCAACATCAACTTCGACCACAACAAGGCCTCGCCACGCCTCTTTCGGCAGAGTTCGAAGAGCTCCCGTGGCCTCCATGTTTCAACCCAACTATCCTACCGTCATTCGACGCAAACTCCGACCCAAAAGATTTCCTCCTCAAGTACGAAGTGGCCTTCGAAGCATCCGGAGGCGGCCCGGCATGCAAAGTCAAAGCATTCATCCTCTCGCTCAAGGGCCTCGCTCAGCATTGGTACTCCAACCTCCCAGGCGGCCACATCCACACCTGGGACCAGCTCCGAAGAGAGCTCACCGCTGCCTTCAGAGCGCCGAAGCCTGAAGAAGTCAACTCATGTGACTTCCACAACATGAAGCAAGAAGGATCCACATTGCAAGAGTACTTGCACCGTCTCGTCAGGCTTCGCACAAGGGCTCCAGATGTAGCGGAGAAGACCATCATCGATGCCGCGATCACAGGCTTAAGTCTTGGCCCGTGCGGAGAGTACCTCGAGCGCCGCAGGCCGAAGACCCTGAATAGGCTCTTTGAGATTATGCAAGAATACTGCATTTCAGACAAAGGAAAGCGCCGCAGAATCGAAGAGATGAATGAGAAGAGATCGCGCAATTGTGACCAACCAAAGCCACATCAGGCTGAACAAACAAAGAATACGAAGGCCATGAACACGGTCTCCGGTGACGAAGCCTGCGACTCCCGGCCTCAGAACAACATAGGAGGGAGGAGCGACTGAAGCAACTCCAACCGTGGTCTGAGGGAAAACTCTGGCCGAAGGCAGAAAGTGCCGTACTGCTGCATTCATGGCAGAGACAAGGGTCATTGGACGAGTGAGTGCCCCCTCGTCAAGGAGAAGAAAGAAGAGTTGGACCGGGCCACAAACACCAAACAACCACTGAAGCCCGTCAATTACACTCACAACAACCAGCCGCGAGGCCAACCACCACAAATCCAGTGGCAGCCTCCGCAACAACCTCACTGGACTTCGTCATATCCCACTCTATCGCCATCTTTCCCAACCTTCCACTACAACCCCACATACACCCCACCAGCCCTTCCACCACCTTCGGCGCCCCAACTCCCACAAATCCAAACCCCTTCGGCGCCACATCAAGGGTGGCACCCACAACCCCAGCCACAAGCTCCCACCTACCTTCCCCAACCGCCAAAGCTAGAACCTGGCATGATCCCAGAAAGAGCCAATAATCCGGTCGGAGGCACGGTGAACGTCATCAATGCCATCTCCGGCGGATCAAATGAGCCAGTACACGAGACGAAGCGTCAGAGGAAAGAATACCTCCGCATCGTCTCGCATGTCTGCGAAGGCAAGCTTTTCCGCACTCCCTGGTCTCACGTCCCAATCACCTTCTCCGAAGCTGACCTCAGGCTTCAACACTACCCACACAACGACCCCCTTGTTATCCGTGCAAACATTGGCAGAAATTCTGTACACTTCGCGGGAAACGACGTAGGTCGGATCATTGTCGACAATGGCAGCTCCGCAGACGTTCTCACTTGGCAATGCTTCGTCAAGATGGGCTTAACAGAGAAAAAACTGCACAAGTCTCAGTACCCACTTATCGGCTTCGGAGGAAGCAAATCGAAGCCCTCGGCAAAATAGAGCTCAATGTGACCTTTGGAGAAGGCAACACCCAGCGAACAGAGCTCGTAATCTTCGATTTGGTAGATATAGCCTAGCCATACAATGCCATCTTCGGCCGCAACAGCATCATCAAGTTCGCAGCAGTTATCAACCAAGCTTACCTCTGCATGAAAATCCCGACAGCCAGAGGAGTCATCACAATCCTCGGCAACCAAGAAAAAGCTAGAAGATGCGAAGACAACGCGGCGTGTGCCATGAAAAATGTCCACGCAATCGAAGCCACAAACAACGAAGAAGAACAAGAAGAAGCGAAGCCACCCGGTTTTGAGCAACCCCACAAAGAGGGAGTCTTGCCTGCCGAACAAGGTCCCCTTATGCGAAGATGTACCCGATCGCACAGTAATGATCGGCAAAGGGCTCGAAAAGACAGAAGAAATCAGATTGATCCAGTTTTTGCGAAACAATCCGGACGTCTTCGCATGGTCATCTTCATACCTGCGAGGAGTCAGTAGAGAAATCATGGAACATGAGCTAAGGGTGGACCGGAAGGCCAAGCCGCATAAACAGCGTCTTCGCACAATGTCCGAAGACCCAAGCCGCGCAAGAAAGCCGCACAAAGGGAAGTTGCCCCTCCCGGCCTCCCCTCACATCCGCGCCCGCCCGCGCGTCAAGGGAGCAGGAACGGTCGGGAATCAGAGCCGCGGCGTCCGGCGCGAGGAGGCGCGGAGCGGGGACCGGGGCTGCGGGGACGGGGCCGCGTGGCGCCGGGCGGGGGAGGGGAGTTTTGAAACGGCCGAAGGAGCTCCATCAGGGGGAGCCGGGGTGAGGAAGAGGGAGGTAGAAGACAAAGCTGACGAGTGGGGCCCGCCTGGCGGTATATATGGCTGAAGGCTGACAGCCTGACACCGCCGCGCCGTCCTCTTCCCCGGTTCCCCCGGCCCGCGCCGCCTTAACCGGCCGTCCGCTCCCCGTGTCAGCCCTCGCACTTCCGCCGCCGGCGTCGACTCGCCGCGCTCCTCCTCCGCCCTCAGCTGGTTTCGGATTGGCGCGGAGCGGGCGAATCCGTCCACGCTTGTGATTGATTTTTACCCTTGGTAAGGAACCCTAACTTGCTCACCGGATTCCCCCCGCCCCCGCTCTCTAATTGCGGGTTTCCTTGGAGGTGCTTCAATTGCCGGCGTGATTAATCGGTTCAAGCCGGGGTTCACGTGCGTCATTTAACCGCGTATTTGTTTTCTTCCGCCCATGGCTCCGGTTTGGTTCGATTAGGCTGCTTCATTTCTTTAGGGCGCGCGGAATCGATTGGTCGCAGCTGTAGCCCTAAGGACTGGGATCCAAGGAGCGGGTGTGAATTATTTTTTTTCCAGAATGGTGTTTTTGGGGCTCAACTGATCCTGGTGTGACGCGCGCTATGCCCGGCCCTGCGTCTTGTGGTTGGGTTTAGGTGAGGTTTTGGGGTTGATAGCTTTGGAAATCTCGAACAACTTACCTAGAATACTCCACTGCTTCCAGAACCTGTTGGAGACCCCATGATTCAGGGCTTGATTGGAACATTCTGAGTACCACGGAAGGAACTGCTGATATGGCTGTTGGCTGAAAGGAACTGCCTGTCAATTGTTTGGTTTACGAGAATTTAGTTTTACAAAAAAGACGTGGGATTTGATTTGCGCCATGATTCAAATGGAGAATGGTGCTTACATGATATGTGTTGTATTTGCCTGATATAGTGTCGCTATGAATTATACAGTGTGGTCATTGTTTTAAATCACTTTTGAAACCAAAATACTCTGCATCAGCAACGATGCTGAAAGATATAAAGATTTGAGAGATTGACCGCATTGTTAAATGTCGTGTGGGTTCTATTCTTTTTTCCTATTGTAAATGGTCAATTCCCAGTTCCTGTCCCAACTTATGTTATTTATGCATTAGGACTTCAGACTTTTGAAATAACAAGAGCCTAAGTTTATTTTTTAGTTGCTTCTGCTGACAAGTCTGCCTCATTAAACGAACAATATTAGTTTGCAGTTGACTTGGAGGTGTACAAATCCTTGTTACTGCTAACTTTCTTGTACTTTGCTTCAGTAAAAATAATTAATGTACGTCTCTGTACTTGGCATTGCTGCATGGCAACTTCAATTGTCTCTTTTTGAAAAACAAAAGCTTTAATTGTCTGAGTTGTGGTTAATAATTTGGAGGGTATATAACATTCATGGGGTTGTCACTACACAAAATGTCATGATGAGATTCAGTCATATAGCACAGAACAATTGTGTACATACATCAGAGAAGGACTGTGCTTCTGCAAATTATGGAACGTATTTTCTGCAGAACATGTCTGCATATGATGCTCAGGATAGATGAATATTAGTTTTCTGTAACTTAGAGCATATGTGAATTATATGTTAGCAGTAACATCTTTACATTTTTGTTTAATTTGCAGTATGTAAGGATTTGTTTGTGCTTTAAATATTGACTGTGAGATTCATGATCTCTTATTGATTGTCTGTGAACATTGCAGGTGCAAGCAACATCAAACCATTTCCAGTAGGCTTATGGATGCTTTAATTTCAAGTTTAAACAACATGGTAAGCTGTTTTCTAACTTTGCGTTATGTATTGTACAGTTGCATCATGTCTGTGTGTAAATTTCATACAACTGATATTATGTGGTTTAAAGGAGATGGAAACCAGTCAGACTTCAGAATTGGTAATTCAACATAAGCCAGGACCAGAGGTTAATCAAAATCCTGTGCAAAATGATTTTAACCCAGAAAAGGAAACTGATGAGCTTCCAGGGTCCAAGGTCAATGAAGAGCCAGTGGAAACATGTCAGGACACAGTGGTGGAAACTGATGTCATCCCAGAGAAGAAAGCGGAACCGGAAGCAGGATTGGAGGTTAATCAAAAGCCTACTGAAACATGGCAGGAGAAATCTGTAGAATCTGATGTTAATCCAGAAAAGCGAATTCCTGATCCGGGTGTTATTTACCGCTGTAATAAATGTCGGAGGATGCTTGCAACTCAAGAATTTGTTGTTACCCATGAAGTGGGCGCAGGTGGGAAGAGCTTCAACAGAGGCAAACAGTCAGATGATGATGACAAACAAACTGAATGTCCCTGCATCTTTGTGGAGCCGATGAAGTGGATGCAAACTGGTAAGTTCTCCATTTATGATGGTTCTACCTCTCTTCTTTTAGAGCATTCGCCATAAGCCTCTGATATTTCTGTACTATTTGCAATTTTGCAGTGGAAGAAGGATATGTTGCGAATAAGCTCTTCTGTATGGGATGCAAAGCTCGTCTGGGACAATTCAACTGGGCTGGTATGCAGTGCAGCTGCGGAGCCTGGGTGATTCCAGCGTTTCAGCTGACTAAAAGCAAGATTGACGAATGCTCAATGTAACCACACAATCAAGTGAAGCTTTGATCCCTTAGCAGTGATGTTACAACTTACAACATATATATGTAGCTAGGAAATAGTATCGGCTAGCCTTCTATAGCCAGTCTGGTGAAGCGGTTATCAGTAGTTTAATTTTCTGATCTCATCCAGAGCATCAGTGCTTTGATTTCACCAAGCTGCAACAACTGAACAAACCCGGAAGCATTAGGCAGGCCTTAAGTTTACTGATTGGTTTTGTTACTCCACGTCTCTACTGGAGGACCTTGAACTCGTCTCTTTGGGTATGATATGGTCTCGTGAGGGGATCTGTTGTCTTGAGATGGGTATGATCAATATGATGAGTGGATCTATTTTCTTGCTGGTAACATGATAGAGATTGCCTTTGAACTTCGTTGCGATATGCGTGTTAAGCTGTTAGTTTATTCAGCATAAATACATCTGCTCGGACTTTATGATGTGATTGATGTGAATGTCCGATATCTTTGAATAAGGCTATTTTTTATGCGAGTTATATGTTCTAATGCAAGTATGCAACTGGAGGCAGTTCAGTTCCAGAGTATCGCGTGGCAAATTTCTTTTTTTTCCTGTTTGGCTGGCTGGTAGTTTGTGCTGATTTGTTGTCATAGAAAAATACTGTTAGTTGGCCAGTTGATTTGGTATGAAAGAAAAACACTGTTGGCTGGCCAGTTGAAAATAGCGGATGGTTGCACGTAGATTTGATTTGTACATCAACTATATACTTCTAAAAACCAATCTCGACCGATCATGCCCCTCGATCAATCTCTAAGAAAATAATCACTGAAACTGTAATATCCACCGTGCCCACATTGTGCGTCCTGGCTGGCGCTGGCGCCGTAGAGCAGGCCGGCGGCGAAGTCTCCGCCGCCGTACGCCTCGTCCAGGCGCGGCGGCGCGAGGAGGCCGTCACCGGCGCGCACTGCTGGCGACGAGGCGTGGTAGTATCCCCGCATGTCGGCGGCGGCCGCAGGAGCTCTGGCGCTCCTCCCGCAGCCGGCGCCGCGCGGCGCCACCGCTGGTGCCGGGGCCGGCGCGTCGCCGGCGGGGGACCGGCCGGTGAGGCGCTGCACGAGGTCCTTGAAGCCGGCGGCGTCGGAGGTGACGAACCGCGTCTCGATGTAGGTGACCTTGACGCCGGCCATGCTTGCTCTCCGACGGTGTCTTCCGTCCCTGCTCTGCAACTGTCGTGGCAGCGCCCTGCACCTTGTGCTTCGCCTCGCGACCTGGCTCGCGTGTGGGAGGAAGGAAGAAGGCTGGCTGCCTGGCTGAGCAAGCTCTGGGTCTGGGTTGTGAACTGGTTGTGTGTACTGGGCTGTATTTATAGGATGCGGCTGCCGGGGCTTCTGGATCGAGAGGAGACCTGGTAGGTTCGCTCTGCAAGTTGGCGGCGCGGATGGTTGGTTGTTGGACGGTGACATGTGGGGCTAAAAGGTAGTGGGGCCGGCAAGGCGGTGACGGATGGAGTGGTACAGGAGCAAGTTTGACCGGTCGCCGGCCTCAGGGTAGGAGGGACGATGGCGGGCAGAGATGCAGGGCAACGGTCAACTTTCGGGGACTTGGATAGGGAGATGGATGGTCAAGCGCTCGTGCGCGCGCGGAGTGTCCGTCGTACTACCGGTGAAAACGTTCGAAACCCTTCAGAGAAACGATTAACGAAGATCAGCGACGATCGAGACAAAGCTGCGTTTTGTGGTCGTTCGCATAACAAGTCGAGCAGGGCCAGGCCATTTATCTAAGCGAGCTGAGCCGAGCTAGCTCGATATCCATCCCTAACCATAACTCAAGCTGCTAACGGTTTGAGTTAAAATCGGTTGTAGTGGTTTAGATTTTGTATTGGTTTTACTTCAATTTAGTGGGAAATGGTTTTTTTAACAATCAATTCGGTTTGGTTTGGTTTCACAAAAGAAACGGTTTGCTTTGGTTTGGGACGTTAATACCGCCTAGCGACTACTCTCTTAATATGGTGTCCACTTGTAAGTCTAGCCACACTGCTTTACTTGGAGTAGCTGCCAGTCATACTGAGTCATCTCCAACAAATTTCAGTCAATATCGATAAAAAAAATTATAGTGTAAATGCAAGTTTTATTTCCAGGGTCCAGCTATTGACATGGGGTCCACATATAGTTCTAGTCACGTTGCTTTGCATAGAGTATCTGACAGTCATACTGAGTCATCTCCAACAAATATCAATCAATTTTGATAAAATTTTATAGTGTGAATGCGAGATTTTATTTCTTGAGTCCGACTCTTGATGTGGGGTTTATGTGTAGATCTAGCCACATTGCCTTGCGCAGAGTAGCTGTCAGTTATAGTGAGTCATCTTCGACAAATTTTAGACAATTTTGATAAATTTTTATGGTGTGAATGCGAAATTTTATTTTCAGAGTTCGGTTCTCGATGCAGGACCCATATTTATATATAGTCATATTATTTTGCATAAAGTATCCATTTCAAACTAACCTTCTAGCAAGCCTAGATGGTGTGGTGTGGTTTGGTTTTTACATACTATAGGATGGTTTGGGGTGGTTTATGTCGACATATTTAATAAAACAGTTTGGTGCAGTTTTGATTTGGATCTCAGACCACTAGGACCTTGAACCATAATTGTCAATAATTATTGTCTGTATAAAGTTTTGAATTGCATAGCACAATTTAAGTAAAAGTTCAAGGATATGCAATCACAATCTTTTTTATATACATAGGTGGTCCCTAAACTTGCTGTGAGGTGTCATTTAAGTCCCGAACTCTCAAAATATATTTTTAGATCCTCAAACTTGTGTCGGTATGTCATCTAGGTCCTTAAACTCTCAATATGCATATATAAATCCCTAAACTTATTACAAGGTTGTCATCTGGAACTCTTTAAGTATATATTTTTAGTTTCCAAACTTGCAATAATGAACGTGATTGGTTTGCAAATCTGATAATGTATTTGGGCGTTTAAGAACCTAAATGACATTATAGGACAAGTTAAGGGACATGAAGATGTATTTTGAGAGTTTAGAGACATGAGTGATACATCAACACAAATTTGAGGGGTCTGAAAATGCGTTTTGTGAGTTCAGGGAACTAAACGACACCTCGCGGCAAGTTTAGGGACCGCCAATGCTGGTTACATGCGTGTTTGAATCAAATCCTGGTTGGGGCGGACTAGTTTATGCCAACATTTACCCTTTTACTTGCAAACTAACCAGCAATGAACAAATTAAATGAATTGAACAAGGGAGAACACAAGCTAAGTGTACATACACACACTGTACTAAAAATGAATAAATGAATGTAATGGTTACACGGGGGGAGAACGATCATGGGCGTGCATACGCCGATCAAAAGTAGGGGAGATCGCTGTAACCCCCACCGAGCCGGCCGTGAAGCCGCTGCTCACCGGCACCGACGTAGAACAGGTCGGAGAAGAAGTCGTCCATTTCGAGCAGCAGGTCCTCCTGCCACGGCGGCGCGCGGCCGGCGGCGACGGCCGTGCAGCGCGCCTCGGGCACCGGCCGGTAATAATAATCGTTGCCTTGCGGCGCCCGTGCTCCGGCCGCAGTAGCGGCCGTCGTCGACGTCCCGCCCCCACCTGATGCGGCGCGGCACGCGCGCGGCCTGCACGGCGCCGCCGCTGGGGCTGGCTTGTCGCCGGCGGGGGACCTGCCGGTGAGGCGCTGCACGAGGTCCTTGAAGCCGGCGGCGTCGGAGGTGACGAACCGCGTCTCGATGTAGGTGACCTTGACGCCGCCGCCGATGTGCTTCTCCATGGCGAGACGGTACGAGCAAACAAGCTGATCGAGGAGGGCTAGGCTGAGCAAGCGCCGCGTTGGCTGCTTTGGTGACTAGTGGTATGGGCTTGTGAGGAGAAGGGCGCTCGCCTTTTGGGCCGTATTTATAGCATAGGACGGGGCTCGGTCCTGCCTCCGGCGGTCGTACGGTCTATCGCACTGACCGAGGTTTAGTTGCTTGGCGACAAATTTTCGACAGAGAATCTTTCTATATTTGAAATATTAAACATAGACTAATTATAAAATTAATTACATAATTCGTCTGTAAATCAGAGACGAATCTAATGAGTCTAGTCAATCTATCATTAGAGATTGTTTACTGTAGTATTACTGTAGCAATTTAGCATCCAATTACGGCCTAATTAATTTCATTAGATTCGTTTCGCGATTTACAGGCAAACCGTGCAATGCGTTTTTTATTTCGTCTAGATTTAAGTCTTCATACAAATACTAGAAAAAAATTTAGAATTTAGAATTTTGTAACTAAACAAGAGTGAGCGCGCGGTAGCAACCAGAGCAAGTTGCCAGTTGGGGAGGGGTTTTCGTTTGACTGGTCGCTGGCCAGTCCGCCGGTCGCAGCAGCAAGCCAGCAAGGAGGAGGAGGAGGCCGGAGTCAGTGACAGTGAGTGAGAGAGAGAGCGCGCGGAAGCGGCAACGGTCAGCTTTTGGGACGGACGGAAGGATCTGCCGCGAGTCCGATCGACGGGTGAGTGGTGGAGGAGAGCACCCGTGCGGTGCGGCCGGGAAGCCGCCTGGTGGGCGACCTCTCCCGTGACCTTCCTGGCTGCTGCTGCGGCCGATAGGAGGGAGGGGACGGCCTGATGGTACAGGGACAGGCCGCGATCAGCGCACGTGCCTTGTCGTTTCCGGTGGAGAGAGAGAAAGAAAGGAAAGCGTCGGGGGCGGGGCTCCATCAGTTTCCGGGTTCCGGCGACGTTCGGTGTGCACACAGCCACACACCATGGCGCGCGATGCCAGCACGCGACGACCCAGCTGACCCTGTACGGCATCAGGATGGACGACGAGCAAGTGAGAACTAGCAAGTCAGAGGGGGTGCTTGCTGCAGGGGTAAACATGAACGACCACGACGAGGCTGCTGTCACAGCGAATTACGCACGCGAGTGATGGGGAAAGATGGGAAAATATCTCTACCTCACTTCGTTAGATAGTTCAACTCCCGATAGAAGCGAAGTTTAGACTGAGGTTAAAAAATTTTCATCATTATTATTTTATCTTAATATAAAATGGTGGGGCCGTCGTACCTCTACCGGATCGATCGGAGTGACTCACACCAGTAGTCAAACCTTCAATTCTTGCTTGCAGTCGTCGTAGGTATTGCACTGGTTAGTTCCCCCGGCTAGCTCGATCGGTAGTTCTTGTATCTTAGCAGTCGGCTTATTGCGTGCGTGTGTGGCTGAATATAATACTAAGAAGATTGATTGTCTTGGCAGGCAAGCAGGGGTGAAGCCAGGAATCTTGGTTAGGGGGGATAAACGTGGTCGAGATATAGTTATAACTAGAATCAATGTGCGGCGTCGCCACGCTTGTGCTTTTGCTAGCCCCCCACGTATACTGTAAGCTCATTTATCTATCTGTTCGAGCATATAATGGATAAGCATTAATTATTTGAGGATATGAGAAGTGAACTGAATCATTTCAGTGAACTCTTGTCTGAAATAAGAAAGAAAGGTAGTAAAATATATCTCTAGTTTAATGTCAAATGTTGGGATCATAGGCTGTAATAGAATGACAAAATAGCTGATTTCATCCCTTAACTTTTATCTCAGGCTCCCTCAACTATAAAACTGGCTAATTTAGTCCTTAAACTTTCTATTTGGGCTCAATTTCATCATTAGTGCTATGTGGCATGCCAACATAGCATGCCTAGTCAACAATGGTTGACCTAAAAATTGAATCAATAGATATAAATAAACTCTTTAACATCTGATTTTCATCACATTCGATGTGCCGTGAAAAATAGTTCAATAATCAATTAGAATGCACAAATAAGCAAAGTTGTAAACCTTTTATTCATAGACAAAAGATCAACCAGAACTTATTTTTGCTTTATCAATGAATTATGGGTTAATATAGCGCTTAAATTCATACCTATGTTGCATTTGGTAACATACCAAGAACTTTATGTTGGAATTATGGGCTTGGCCCATTTATTCTCTTCAATACAATTAAAAGAATTCAAAACCCACTATTAAATGCTAGTGAATCAATTGCTTAATTCTGTATCGGGATTTGAGAATGATCTCAACCGACTTAAAGGGTGGACCCTGTGTACACCACTTGTGAAGCCGATAAGAGGAGGTCGGTGAACCACACGCGCGCGCTCGCTCGCCTCGCTGAGCCGTGGGCGTGGGCGTGGCGCGGCCGGACATGACGTGTGATGCAATGATTTTTGTTGTTGAATGCAATCAAAGACAATAAACGTGACAGTGATGACAGGAAAATCATGGCCTTGACCGTTACTAGTAACTGATGGCACTGATTCACCAGTAACTGCCGCTCAGCAAAGCCAATTACAGCGTCAGATTCGTTGAATCTGAGGCACCTCCACGCCTATATAAATCAGCCTCTCCTCCACTCATCCTCACACTACAAGCACTTGCTTCAAGTACTCCTTCTTAGGAGACCTCTCCCTTCTCCCTCAGCTGCTTTCTGCCATCTCCATCGCTAGCACTGCGCGCATAGTTCTAGTGAGAGCAGGCCTCCGAACCTCTGTTTGCTGAAGGTCCTGCACGAGGTAGCAGGCAATTAGGTTTTTGGGGAGCGTCTTGACGCGACTGCTCACTCCCTGAACGACTATCTCGGCTACTTCCTGGCGGCGTGAACGACTACTTCGTCTACTTCCTGGTGATCGTTCGTGGTTCGTGGGAATGCACTGCGAACATCTTCCTGCATCGACGTCGTTCGGCTACATCAAGCAAGGCTAGTCGAATAGAATATCTATTCCAGCTGGTAATGACGCAACCGGTGCCTCCGGCACTGGTCCTGTCTTGGGGAACAATCTGAAACTCATATGTTTCATTTTGTTCAATTTAGTGTTAATCTTGAACACTTGCACATGCTTAGTTCCACTCACCATAGTCATGGAAATATTGTTTAATTATATTATTAATTTTGGAATTAAAATATATCGAAAATTGCCTAGATTTCTAACAATCCAAAAATCTGATTTTGCTAATTGGCTTTCGGTATCTAGCTTTGCTGCAACAATCAAATCACCACCTTTTGATGGTTCCAATTACAAACGTTGGCATGAGCGGCTTATACTATGGTTGACAGTGCTGAGAGTAATGCATGTAAAAGAGGGTAAGCCTGAACAGTTCAGGCTAAAGGAAGGGAGTGTGTTCGATGAGGCTGATACCTTCTTTCGAGGCTACATCATTAGTGTTCTCGCTGAAAACCTGGTGGATTCTTATATCGGCTGCCAACTGGCAAAGTGTTGTGAGATGCTCTTGAGGCTCAATATGGAGATGCTACATCATTAGTGTTCTCGCTGAAAACCTGGTGGATTCTTATATCGGCTGCCAACTGCCAACCAAAAGCTAAGCAGACAACCACTTTCAAGAAAAAGAAGAAAGGCGCTTGCTATGTGTGCGCTAGTACGGAATACTTTGCTGCAAAGTGTCCCAACCGCAAAGGCAAGAATTCCGCCAACATGGTAATTAGCGAGACTGGAGGAACATCGGAGTACGGTAATTCATTACCTGCAGTTCTTTTAATTTTTTGTTCACCCGAGTGGTGGGTTGACACTGGTGCTAATATTCATATTTGTGCTGATGCTTCTTTGTTTTCTTCTTACCAGGTCGAAGGGACTTCCTCCTTGCTGATGGGGAACGAATCTCATGCGCGTGTTCTTGGTGGTGGTACGGTAAATCTGAAGTTTACTTCGGGGAAGACCATGCAGCTAAAGAACGTGCAGCATGTCCCCACCATAAAAAATAATCTAGTCAGCGGATCTCTACTGTGTAGAGATGGTTTTAAGTTAGTCTTTGTAACGAACATGGCACCATTTATGCCATTTCGAGTGATTTTGGTGATCGAATGACAACACAACACTTGGACTAATATGATTGTTAAGATGATCATTCTCAGGCTTTTAGGTTCAAGTGATGACAAAGAGAAAGAGAAAATAGGCGTAGCAAGGCCCGAAGGGCAGCCCCTACGGGGGTTCCGCTACCCGGACGGGGGTCGAGGGGGAGCCGCCCCTCGCGGGTCTCAGGGCAGCGCCCTGAAACCTAAAAGAAATCAAGTCACCGGTTGAACCGACGCCAAGCAAATTACATACGTCGGTGCATTGACTTGAGCACGTCTGGGAGTTTTAGTATCACCGGTTAAACCGACGTAAGGCAAAATGTACTCATCGGTGCAATGACAGAGATGGCCGGCGGGCTAGGGTTTGGCACCGGATGAACCGACGATAGGAAGTTTGAATACGTCGGTGCAATGGCAGAAGCAGACCAAGGAAAATGCATACATCGGATGAACCGATGATGCACCGGTTAATGGCGTCGGTGCAGTTGTCCAGAGAGTTTGTTTTTCAAGGATCAGAGGACAGTTGCACTCACCGGTTAAACCGACGCTAACATTACATACACCGGTCGATTGCGTCGGTTGATTGCCCGTACACGTAACGGCTAGTTTTCAGTGGGCAGTTTAGTATCACCGGTTAAACCGACGATGGCAATTTGGGGAGCATCGGATTAACCGGTGTTAAGCACATTTCTGGCAGCTTTTCTCCAACGGCTATATTTGCTTGTGCTGCCTATATATACCCCCAAGGCCGGGTCATTTGAGTGTGCTGGAGTTCAAAGAAGTATACTAGAGCTAAAGATCATCTCCAACCACCATAGAGCTTCATTGTACATCATATAGGCTTAAGCACACTTGTGAGAGTGCTTAGTGCTTGTTTAGGCTTAGTTCTTGAGAGAACTAGCTTGAGAGAAAGTCTTGCTGCGGCAAGCAACTTGTGTACTCGTCGTGTGACCCTCCGACTTGGTGTGGAGTGGCAACGACACTTTGTGCGGGGAAGGAGGCCCCTACTTGGTGTTAAAGCTCCAAGATAGTGAAGACGGTGCCGTGGTGACGCTTCGAGATAGACGGTGGCGGTGACCTCGTCTTTGTGACTTGGTGTCACTTAGCCTTTGCTTGTCGGGAGCCTTGGAGGCGTGGCAAGACGGTGATCAAGCGAAGAGACTCGGTATCACACTTGTTCTTTGTGAGCAAGTGGCCGTGGACGTAGGGAGGGACTTTGGTGTCCTAACCGAACCACGTTAAATCGTGTGTCTTGGTGTCTTCACGGGAGTTTGCATATCCTCTCCCTTACCGCTTTACTTACCGCATTACGTTTCCGCATTTACTCTTTCTTGCTTACCTTTACTTTCCTAGTTAGTTTGATTAGGATTGGCTATAGGTGGCAAGTCTTTTGGGGTAAGTAGAGGGTAGCATAAATAAACCTTAGTCATAACTAGCATGTGTAGGACGTGTTAGGTTTATCTTAAGCAATTAGATTGAGCCCTAGGATAGAAAAGCGATTAGCGACCCTATTCACCCCCTCCCCCTCTAGGGTCGGACACCCCGGTGATCCTTACAGTGCGCCGGCATCTTGGAGCGTGAAGCTCGCCGGCAACGTCATCGACCCTCCGACTTGGTGTGGAGCGGCGACGACACCTTTGTGCGGGGGACGTGGAGACCCCCATCCTTTGTGGAGAAGCTCCTTAGTGGAACCCGGGGCCAAGGTGACCGTGATTGTGTTCACGGAAGAGACTTGGTGGCCGAGTAGCAATACTCTTAGTGAGTGCTACAACAACGTGGATGTAGGTGTGCCTTTGTGGCTAACCGAACCACGGGATAAACACCCGCGTCAAGAGTTTGCTATCTCCTATCCCGCTCTTTAAGCTTCCGCATTTCATTCTAGTAATTTGTATGCCTTTACTTTCATAGAATAGTTTCTTGATAAGAAAGGCTATAGGTTGCTAAACTCTTTTGGGATATGGGTTTTACACTAGAACAACTTAGTTGCACTTTTTGATAGCATGTTTTAGTTTAAGTTTTGTGCAAACTAGTTGGAGCCATAGGTCTAAGTTTTTATTAGTGCCTAATTCACCCCCTCCCCCTCTTAGGCTAGAGCACCCGATCACTTTCAGTCTTTGAGTCCAATAAATGTATCTCGTCTAAGTTTGGTACTTTTATAGGAAAAGATTATGAAAGCGGAGGCTTGTTCCGTCTTTCTTTGTCAGATATTTGTAATAAAGTTGCGTACAATGTTATTAACATTGATGAATCAAATGTTTGGCATTCGAGGCTTTGTCATGTTAATTTTGGTTGTATGATGCGCTTAGTTAATTTGAGTTTAATTCCAAAGTTTACTTTTGTCAAAAATTCTAAGTGCCATGTATGTGTTGAATCAAAACAAACTCGCAAGCCTCGTAAGGCCGCGGAGACGAGGAGCTTGGCACCTTTAGAATTAATTCATTCCGATTTGTGCGAAATGAATGGTGTGTTGACAAAAGGTGGTAAAAGATATTCCATGACTTTGATCGATGACTACACTAGATTTTGTTACATCTATTTGTTGAAATCAAAAGATGAAGTTTTACACTACTTTAAAATCTATAAAGCTGAAGTAGAAAATCAACTTGAGAGAAAGATCAAAAGAGTTAGGTAAGATCATGGTGGTGAGTACTTCTCAAATTTATTCACTTCATTCTGCGAGGAACATGATATTATTCATGAGAGGACGCCTCCCTATTCACCTCAGTCAAATGGGGTTACCGAAAGAAAGAACCGCACTCTAACTAATTTGGTTAACGCCATATTAGATACAGCGGGACTTTCCAAGGAATGGTGGGGTGAGGCTATATTGACTGCATGTCATGTCCTAAACCGTGTTCCTACAAAAAATAAAGAGATAACATTATTCGAGAAATGGGAGAAGAAAAGGCCAACACATTCATACTTACGTACATGGGGTTGTTTGGCAAAAATAAATGTGCCAATAACCAAAAAATGTATGTTTGGACCTAAAACTGTGGATTATATCTTTCTAGGTTATGCTATTCACAGCGTTGGGCATAGATTTTTAATAGTGAAATCTGAAGTACCCGACATGCATGTTGATACAATAATGGAGTCTAGAGATGCTATATTTTTTGAAAACATTTTTTCCATGAGAGATGGAACAAGTTCATCTAGAAAAGAGTTCATTGAGGGTGATAGCTCTGCTGAGCCGATAGAACACAATGAACCTACACTTGTGGAAAATCCCGAGGAAGATAACTATGATGCTCCTAGAAAGAGCAAGAGACAAAGGACTGTAAAGTCTTTTGGTGATGATTTCATTGTATACCTCATGGATGATACACCCAGAATCATTGAAGAGGTATATTCATCTCCTGATGCTAACTATTGGAAGGAAGCAGTGAGGAGTGAGATGGATTCTATTATGTCTAATGGAACATGGGAGGTTGTTGAACGTCCTTATGGATGTAAACCGGTTTGATGCAAGTGGGTGTTCAAGAAAAAGCTTAGGCCAGATGGTACTATTGAAAACTACAAGGCTAGACTTGTGGCCAAGGATTATACCCAAAAAGAAGAAGATTTCTTTGACAGAACTTTGACATCTGCTGGCTTTGTTGTGAACGAAACTGAAAATGTGTGTATTATCCCTATGGTGGGGCTGAAGGAGTGATTTTGTGCTTGTATGTGGATGACAAACTGATCTTTGGCACTAGCCTTAATGTGATTAAGGAAGTCAAAGACTTTTTATCTCAAAATTTTATGATGAAAGATCTAGGAGAAGTTGATGTTATTCTTAATATAAAGCTGGTAAAAGAGAGCAATGGTGGGGTGATTCTTATACAGTCTCATTATGTGGAGAATATGTTAAGTCGCTTTGGTTATGACGACTATAAACCTGTCTCAACACCATATGATGCCAATTTAATTCTAAGGAAGAACAAAAGAATAATGCGAGATCAGCTGGGATATTCTCAGATCATTGGATCATTGATGTATTTAGCTAGTGCAATAAGACCTGGCATCTCATTTGCTGTAAGAAAACTGAGCCGGTTCATTTCAAACCCGGGAGATTATCATTGGAAGGCTCTTGAAAGAGTAATGCGCTGTCTAAAGGGCACAATGAACTATGGAATTCACTACACCGGGTACCCTAGGGTACTAGAAGGGTATAGTGATTCAAACTGGATTTCTGATGCTGATGAGATAAAGGTCACAAGTGGATATGTGTTTATACTTGGTGGTGGAGCTGTTTCCTGGAAGTCTTGCAAGCAGACCATCTTAACGAGGTCAACTATGGAAACAGAACTCACAGCATTAGATACCGCCACTGTTGAGGCTGAGTGGCTTCGTGAGCTCCTTATGGACTTGCCGATAGTTGAAAAACCGATACCGGCAATTCTAATGAACTGTGACAATCAAAAAGTGATTGTTAAGGTAAACAGTTCAAAGGATAACATGAAGTCATCAAGACATGTAAAAAGGCGGTTGAAATCTATCAGAAAATTAAGAAACTCCGGAGTAATAGCCTTGGACTATGTTTAGACGGCTAAAAATCTGGCAGATCAGTTTACAAAGGGTCTTTCACAGAATGTGATAGACAATGCATCTATGGAATTGGCCTTGAAACCCATGTGAGTCAGTCTATATTGGAAACCTATTCTACATGATCGGAGATCCCGTGAAGTAGGATGGTGAAACAAACTAAAGTCTGACTGAGAGAAGAGAACCTTTGTAAAAAGGCTCATTCCGTGTATAAGGTGCATTTCTCTTCTAATCTGTATGGCAGGTTGGTCTATATCTTAATGTGTTCCAGGTGGTTTTTTTAAAACAAATGAGTTGTTTTCTTGAAACAAAGATGTTGTCCTACAGAACATCTGAAAGAAACACACCTATATAATTCTGACTACTGGTCATAGTCTATGAGAACTGGGTATTCTCTAGAAACTCATGAAAGGCCTGGAGTATGACTTATAAGCTCCAAACCGCGGGGATGCTTATGCAGCCTAGTACCCGTGTAGGGCTCTGGTCAAACTTGTTTGCACAAGACTGGCAATTCAAGGCATAGTCCATTGTACAGTTGTGAATAAGTGTAGCCATTGTCCTAGATGGAAGTTCAACTTAACAGTCTCTGTCAAATACTGGTATATCAATGAGGGGATGAGAACATTTCTAGTGTGGCTTGAAATTCTTGGTGGGGATTGTTGGAATTATGGGCTTGGCCCATTTATTCTTTTTAATACAATTAAAAAAATTCAAAACCCACTATTAAATGCTAGGGAATCAATTGCTTAATTCTGTATCGGGATTTGAGGAGGATCTCAACCTACTTAAAGGGTTGACCCTGTGTACACTACTTGTGAAGCCGGTAAGAGGAGGTCGGTGAACCACACGCGCGCGCACGCTCACCTCGCCATGCCGGGCCGAGGCCGTGGGCGTGGGTGTGGGCGGGGCGGTGTGCGTGCACGTGCGTGGCCGGACATGAGGTGACGTGACGTGACGTGACGTGCGGTGCGACGTGATGTGCTGAGATGATAACGTTTTTGTTGTTGAATGCAATCAAAGTGATGACAGGAGAATCATGGCCTTGACCATTACTAGTAACTGATGGCACTAATTCACCAGTAACTGTCGCTCATCAAAGCCAATTACAACGTCCAGGTTCGTTGAATCTGAGGCACCTCCATGCCTATATAAACCAGCCCCTCCTCCACTCATCCTCACACTACAAGCACTTGTTTCAGGTACTCCTGCTTAGGAGACCTCTCTCTTCTCCCTCATCTGCTTTCTGCCATCTCCATCGCTAGCATGCCGAGGGCGTGGGCGTGGGCGTGGGTGTGGGCGGGACGTGGCGCAGCCGGACAAACGGTGAACGTGCGTGGCGCGGCCGGACATGACGTGACGTGACATGACGTGCGGTGCGACGTGATGTGCTGAGATGAGAACATTTTTGTTGTTGAATGCAATCAAAGTGATGACAGGAGAATCATGAACTTGATCGTTACTAGTAACTGATGGCACTGATTCACCAGTAACTGCTGCTCATCAAAGCCAATTACAGCGTCTAGGTTCGTTGAATCTGAGGCACCTCCATGCCTATATAAACCAGCCCCTCCTCCACTCATCCTCACACTACAAGCACTTGCTTCAAGTACTCTTTCTTAGGAGACCTCTCCCTTCTCCCTCAGCTGCTTTCTGCCATCTCCATCGCTAGCACTGCCCGCACAGTTCTAGTGAGAGCAGGCCTCCGAACCTCTGCTCGCTGAAGGTCCTGCACAGGGTAGCGGGCAATTAGGTTTTTGGGGAGCATCTTGACGCGACTGCTCGCTCCCTGAACGACTACCTCGGCTACTTTCTGGCAGCGTGAACGACTACTTCGTCTCCATCCCGGCAACCAGAACGACTACTTCGTCTACTTCCTGGTGATCGTTCGTGGTTCGTGGGACTGCACTGCGAACATCTTCCTGCATCGACGTCGTTCGGCTACATCAAGCAAGGCCAGTCGAATAGAATGTCTATTCCAGCTGGTAACGACACAACCGGTGCCTCCAGCACTGGTCCCGTCTTGGGGTACAATCTGAAACTCATATGTTTCATTTTGTTCAATTTAGTGTTAATCTTGAAAACTTGCACATGCTTAGTTTCACTCACCATAATCATGGAAATATTGTTTAATTACATTGCTAATTTTGAAATTAAAATATACCAAAAATTGCCTATATTTCTTACACTTTACATACATTTTGGAATGACTTGGCATGCTATGTAGGCATGCCACATCACGCAAGAGTTGAAATTGAGCTCCAATGAAAAATTTGAGGATTAAATTGGCCTTTTTGATAATTGAATGATGAATTTAAGCCTTCGGAGAAACTTAAGGGATGAAATTGCGTATTTTGCCTAATAGAATCAAGGATTGGCATGTGAAGATGAAAAAGTATTATGATTGCTTCATTTCATATATCGAGCAAACGTAAGCTCAGTTTGATTGATGGACCAGTTTCTATGGGAGGCAAGGATTTGTGTGTTTTGTACGGGTGTGCTGAGCGTGCCACCGGATGGACGATAGCG
The DNA here is from genome assembly GCF_016808335.1 of Panicum virgatum. Classification (NCBI taxonomy): domain Eukaryota; kingdom Viridiplantae; phylum Streptophyta; class Magnoliopsida; order Poales; family Poaceae; genus Panicum; species Panicum virgatum. The sequence continues at coordinate 14,687,630 of NC_053145.1, forward strand.
AAGCCTGCAGCATATCCAGCCCCAGCATTGCCACACGGAGGAACTCTAGCCGCTTACATCTGTACCACATCAAAGCTTTGATCTTTATGCGCAACAAAGATTTCACAAATTAAAGGGGCATCTCGAAACACAATAAGCAGCCACTGGGAGAAAATAAAACGATTAGGAACTGAGATAGTGAGGTTGCAAAAATAAAAAAAATTATTTTCAGATTGGAGAGCGCAGTCGTGCGTGTGCCGTCCTTGGCGAGGAGGCGGGCAAGGACACAACGGCGGAGGGCGGAGGTTATCAGTAGGCCGCTAATTCCATCGACTCCTTCGACGTCGCGGGGGCCTGAAGCGATGGAGAAAGACATGATAGTCAGTAGCGAATCTAGGATTTGAAGTTAGGGTGGTTCAATAAGGGAAAAAAATTAAATACCACAATACGTTAGTAAAATGTCTTACAAAAGGTTTGAATGGACCTTTAATAATATATGGTCTTCGACCTGCATCTAGATTATTGATGGGATAACTTACAATAGGAAGTCTGTCTGTTGGATCTTGTGAAATTCGATCAGGATCATAAATCGGTGGGGATGGTGCTAGTCGAGGCAGTGATAGTGGCTGCAATTGTGAGACATCTACAGGGGCTAGTAGTGGTTGAGTCAGCGATGGTGGCAGCACTGGTGAGACATCTTCAAGTGACACTCCAAGGCTGCCGCCAGTGTGTCCCCACTATGGACAGGGACTCCTCTTGTTGCAAGTTCCCCAGGAGAGGGTGGTGCAAGAAGAATTCTTGCGAGGTGCAAAAAGAAAGCTTGCGAGGTGCTTGCTCGTGACTTCCTTCTTACACCTAAAACTACCGTTCCTGGGTTTATTAGAGTTGCCCTCGTGTGGGGGATAACTAACTTTGAAACTTTGCAACAATCGTCGACCGATTGTTCTATTTGCGACGTCGTGTCGGGAATAAAATAAATTTATATTTTGTCTGGTCTGATTACTCTTATCTTGTGCCATTGGTTTGATAGAGCGACTTGGAAGTGTTTACTGATGGATAGACTCAGAGACTGGGTAGAACAAAGCTACCCGAGTACTAGCCAGAGCGAGTACTCAGAGATGTTTCCCATCGGATGGACTCAAGGGCCCGGGGAGAACAAAGCTACCCGAGTATTGGCCAGAGCAAGTACTCAGAAATGTTTCCTAAAGTATGAACTCAAGGGCCCGAGGAGAACAAAGCTACCCGAGTACTGGTCAGAGTGAGATGTTTCCCAAAGGATGGACTCAAGGATCTGGGGAGAACAAAGCTACCCGAGTACTGGCCAGAGCGAGTACTCGGAGATGTTTGCCAAAGGATGGACTCAAAGGCTCGGCGAGAACAAAGCTACCCGAGTACCAACCAGAGTGAATACTCGGAGATGCTTCCTAAAGGATGGACTCAAGGGCCCGGGGAGAACAAAACTACCTGAGTATGCGCTAGAGCGAGTACATGGAGATGTTTATTAAAGGATGGACTCAAGGGCCCAGAGCGAACAAAGATACCCAAGTACTGGCCAGAGCGATTACTCAGAGATGTTTCCCAAAGGATGGATTCAAGAGCCTAGGGAGAACAAAGCTACCTGAGTACTGGTCAGAGCGAGTACTCGGAGATTTTTCCCAAAGGATGGAATCAAAAGTTCGGCTGTCGCAGGTTGCAAGCTTGGGATAGGTGAGAGAGGTCTTGACAAAATATTCATGTATATATGAGAATTCAAGTTGAGATATGACTCTTTAAACAGTGACTTGACCAAGACTCTTAACTTTTGCCTACCTCTTGTTTAGAGTGATTTGCACTAAACAATGATTACTCTTATAGAAAAAAATGGTATGATAAGCCTAACAGGCGCGTAGATTCTTCAATCTTGACGAGTGTTGTTTTCTTTGTCGAGGTGTGGTGCCTTCGCGAGCGGTGGAGTCCCCAGGGCTTGGCGTAGGTTGCGGCACTTGAATGGCGAGTGTTTGCCGCTTGGATGCCATGGGGAGCGCTTTTTGGAGTGCTTGCTCGAAGCATTCTTGAGCTGTATTAGGTCTTTTGTTTTGTTGGCCGGACGAAGTCGACGGTGCAGAACTATGCTGATAATCCATGCTGGGATGCAGGCGCTTCTGAGCTATCTTTGAGTAGTCCTTTGGGATGCGATAATTGGAAGTAGGACGTAAGCTTCTGCCTTCTCTCGTTCTTGTCGTTTGGAGATGATGACGTTGCTTGCGTCGCGACCAATGTTGATGATGTTTCGCAGGTCGTGGTTGGAGTAGTCGTACGACTCGCAATCTTGATCTTTGTACCTTTTGGTCACACTGTGTCAACGTATGGTGCACTTCTGGTTTCGGATCCTTCTGCGCTCATTATCGTTGTCGTTGTCCATCTTAACGGTGATAGTGACGCTCGGGGTTGGTGTGAGGGTCGGAGTGGATGTTAGTCTTCATCTCTGTAGTTGTCGTGGTAGTTGTAGCCGCCGGCGTAACATCCATGTTGTCGTTGAAGAGGAATTGGTTGAAATCCACCGAGTCATAGTCCCGAGGTTGAGGTGTTCCAGAGAGTCATCAGACTCATCAATCTCAGTGATGCACACCATGAGGACTTCTCGAGAGAGGTCCTTGGTGCCTGGAGTTTCTTCCCCTAGGAAAGCTACGACAGCCTCCTCGAAGGGTAAGTCTTCGTTTGCGGAGGTAGGTCTTCTTTCCTGAGCTTTCTTCTTTCGCCAATATGTCGTCCTACCTTGAGGCGTAGATCTTATAGTCAGGGTTTCGGTGGAGTCGTGTTCAACTTTGTTTCCACTTTCTGGTTTGGATTGGTGCCTTCTCCTTTTCCAAATAGGAGTAAGAGTTATATCCATCCTTATGCTGATATTATACTCAATAGTAAAAACAAGAGACAAATGCAAAAAGTCTTTTCCATCCTTAGCTTCTTCCCCTCCTTAATTTTCATTATTCATGCACCCACAATACAATGCAATACATGGATAAATAAAATTCTATGTTCCAAATTTAACACTTGTGATGTTCAGCTCCTAAATGCATTCTCATACCACTACACTGATTCGCTCTCATTGGCTAAATATTTTTTTAGTAATAATAAACTGCCGAGGAATTTAGAAGGGGGAGGAGACAAGGGTAAAGAGGATTTATTTTGCGTAAAGCTCATGTTATTAAGGAGTATAATATAGCATAAGAATGAGTTTGACCCAAAAATGAAAGTTGAAGGATTATATTGACTTTTCTGAAAGTTGAGAGATAAACTTGACCATCATATTAAAGTTGGACCAAAAAGCCTATTTTACCTTTTTGAAAGTGGTATGACTAGATTCATCTTCAATAGTAGTTTCAATTAGCTAGAGCTCAGTTTCTGCCGATTTCTTTAGTTTGCCATGTAATGAGTCAAGAATTTTTCTTCTTCTTTTTTTTGCAGAGATTGTTATTCTGATTTATTGTTTGAGCCTTTGAGGATTATTTCCGGTCTGGAACTGATGTTTTGTACGATGGTTTTATTTTGGTCAATGATTTTAATGTGATTACTTTAGAATTTCCAGCAACTTTTGTTTAGGTTGTCGTCTTGTTTTTTTATATACAAGCTGATCAAGCCTTTTCTTATATATAAATGAATATATAAATTGAGATCTAAAATGAAATATCCCTGCTCTACAGTGAGTTCCCTACCGGCTCTTTTCCAAAAAAAAAAGGAAGTAAAATGAAACACAGAAGACACGAATGGTTAGCGAAGGTGATTGTACTCTCTACCCACTAGGGATCAAGCTTTAACTTTCGAGGTCATGTGTATCTATTTTAATACTTTTATCTTTTTTTTTGAATGGATACTGCTATTCTTTTTGTCGTAGAAGATATGTGATTTGGTCACTAAAATCTGCCCGCTCAGTCTTTAAAGTTTTACAAAAAATAGTGGTCAAAATATATGCTAAACACGGTGCAAATGTTCTAACCAAACAGGTTTGATTTTTTTTAAGAAACCAAACAGGTTTGATTAATATTCATTTGCAAGTGGAGGGAGTTTCTTAGATAAAAAGGCCTCGGCCCATCAAAGCCCGTATGGATGGAAGAAACACCTCGGGCCTAATTCCAGTAGTGTCGACCAACTTACACCGAGACGTGAACTTCAACTTGGATAATGGTTAACACAAATGACGATTTATCAGAAAATTGTAGAAGACTTTGGTGCCAATATATGCAGTCTAAAGTGGTACTAACACCGTTGTAAAAATAATTTTATTACACAAAAATTATTTCTACCGACACCATATACACATTTTTATTGTAAACACAAAGTCAGCATAGCTCAACTGGTAAGATTTCTTGGTAGAATCTGTCCACCAAGGTTTCCTCAACTCCATATGGATGCTTGTATTTTTTTTTATTCCAGAATTTAAGCGGCACTATTCTTTTAATGGCAGGCGACGCGCACGTCAACATCGAGGTACCTGTGATAATTTAATCAATTTTGAGGATTTGCTAGCTCAGTCTCTTGGAGGTGCTTATATAGGGGTAGTGTGTACTTATAGAGGTGAGTGATCGTCTGCTATACTGTGCTTCGCAAAAAAATATTTCCATTATATGTTGGAAAATTTGACTCGTATTAATAATGGAAATATTTTTGGAAGACCTGCACCTCGATCTTTTTGAAGGTATAACTTTCTCACTCCGACTCTAAATTGGACATTCCATATATGTATTTTGATGGTATCGATGAGAGTACTCAACGGTGAAGTCCATTTTACTTTTTAAGTAACTTGACCAGATGGATCTGACTGGTTTTAGGATAGATCTGATCGGTCCTCGTAGCCATGCCACTTTTGGGTGCGAACAAGCATTAATTTTGTGAACCCTAGTCAGCAGTGGCGGAGCCAGAAATTCATGACTGGGTATGCCATAGGTAAAAAAAATTCAAAATCAAATACGAAATATAATGGACAAAAAGTTATAATAATAATAACAAATTCACAATAGTGATCCAAATATAAGTTGTAAACATGAATAATTAAATAATATTATAAAATAGTGGTCCGAGTAGGGCCACCGGTCGAAGAAGGGTCGCAGAAGGTGCGCCGCTTGCTGGCATCTTGGGCGCCACTGCAAGGCCGACAGTGCCCAGTGCCCCAACGGGCCGGTGGTCGGCACCTTCCGTCCTTCGCAACTCGCGTTAGGAGGAGAGGACATGAGTCATGAGTGATAGCTGATGGGGGTAAGGACCCGAGGTCACGAGGCTGTCAGGTTGCCGGAGTGGGGGGAGGAGCCCCTGAGCGGGGAGACACCGTCTCACTGAACACTAAATGGACGGGATACGGAGGTCAGGCCATCAGGGGCGGACGCGACACGCAGAGCAAGACTCTCTATATCTTTCTTCGTAGCTAGGAATATAGATTTTGATGGAAAAATATCATCCAACAGCTTCTATAAGTGGTTATCCAAATGTAGCCATCCCCCATTCCGCGTTTCTCGCTAGTCAAAGATAGATAATGGAAATAACTTTCTAGAGTGTACACAAGATATAGAAAAACTTTTACAGAGTGAAAACATATAGAATACGATTTTTGTGCAAAAGACTATCCAAATAATAATTTAGAGAGTGTAATTTAGAAAGACTCTTAGAGATACTTTAAATCTGTGTATACTTATTAGTATTTTCTCCCAAATCTTGGGTATGCCAAGGAATACAGGGGCATACCCCTAGCTCCGCCCATGCTAGTCAGCATCTATTATTCTTGCAGGACGAGAGAACTAGAGTTGTAATATCCTAGTTATTTAGATAATTTTTAATTTCAAGCCGAGAGAGATTAGGAAGTTGACCAAAAGTTGACTTTATGAAATGCTGGTCGTATGAACGATCGGAGACCGTGGTTGCGTAGGGCTCATCGAAACGAATCCGTTTTACTATTCACATGCCAAGTTCGGATAACATGTGAATTGGTGGTGAGCCGATAAATCTAGGCCGTTGGATACACATTAGTTTTTTCTTTTCATATTTCTCTCGACACCTTCTTGGGCCGACTCCTGTTCAGCGCCGCCTTTTTTTTTCTTCCAGCGCCGCCTCCTCTCATCCCTAACGCCGCCCCTGCTCCTAAGCTTGCAGCCCCAATCGGCGGACCTCTCCATCCACGAGAGCTGCTGCCAGCACCGGTTGCTCATTAGGTAACTCTATTGGTTTGCCTTGTTGCTGTACGTGTTGGTTCCTTGTGCTAAAGGGGCATGTCGTTTGTTACTGCTGGACACAGAGTAGAGGGAGGATCGGCTGCTCCCTGGTGGTGCTCTGCGGGACGCAGGGGGCAAGGAGGCAATTAAGAGGGAAGCAGAGAAAGGGGAGGGCAGGAGAAGGTTAGGTTTCATCTAATTTTTTTTAATCCTTTACAAATTGGGCTGCGGAAGACATTAATCTCCAAATCAATATACAGATGCAATGGGTGTTGGCCTGGAGTTTATTCAACAGGAAGATCGAGTTTAGTTATGTTGTATGAATTAGGCTGATTTCTTCGACGAATTTCTGGAATTAATTGGCAAGGAATCTCAAGTCGTCCCTATAACGAAAGTTGTATGTTTCGTCGATATCTTTCCAATGGCGCTAGTTTCGTTCAATTTGGATTAGCAGTTTAGGAGATATCAATGAAACTGTGCTGCTGTTCATTTAGAAAATCTGTGCGCAGAAACTGTTTTTATAGTTTCGACTTATTTAGAGGCCGAATTTCCCCTGGGCGCTGTAACGACAGTTGTAGGAAATTTTCTGTAGATGTTCAAGATGTATTTATTTACTGCATTTGGTTAATAGAATCAAAAGTTATGGGCTAAACAGCGAGTAACTCAGAAAATTAGTCGAATTTTCAGAAATTGCGAGAGTCAATGGTTTAGACTTTAAGTTCGGGATTTCTTTGAGTATATAGGCTTTCAATCGATAGGAACTAGTTCTTAAGGGTGGTTTATTCCACAAGTTTGATAAATTCTAGTGGCAAGCATGTGACGCCGGATTCCCAACAAGATTAAGGCAAGTACAACGACGAACCTTTTGATGTGTGATTATGTTTGTGGCTTCCTTGCTGCCCTTGGACGATGTTTACTCAATGTCTTTATTTTATATGTCAATTTCTTTAAGAATCATGTCATAATTTTTTGGTTCTGTCAAATGTTCAACATTCGTGTGTTGTCTTTCATATCGTTCAAGTGCCGGAGGTTTGTATAAACACCGGTTGTGCAATTTGGTTCTTATGTTCAGGTTCCTATGAATAAGTGCTGGCCCCACTTATTCGGCTTTACCGATAAATACAAAGGAAGTTTCAGGTGAGTATTTTTACTCACTTTTGTGTTTATTCGGCTTTTAGGTACTTGCTGATCAAGTTTGCATGGATGGGAGTAGCCACTTCATGATGAGCATGCACACTTTTTGCGATTCATTAAACAAATCCCTAGTCTGAATTATTTTTTTTTGATATCGAGCACTGTCGTGTGGTCGTTTGGATGCCGCTTAAATTCGTTTTATCATGTTAGTCGATGTTGAGTTCTTGATAATATTTATTTATATCATCTTGCTATTATAAGACTTATGAGCCCACGAATGTTAGAAATTACAGATGAGATTTTGCCGAAATTTACTAAAATATTTATACTTTGTGTGATTTAATGCTCTTAATAGTAACCTTCAGATATGTCGATATTTGAGGCGTTACAAGAGTAGTATTCCAAGCTCGCACGTGCTAGAGAAGAAGTTCCGAACGAGATGGATGCCCCTCAAAGCCCAGCATCTGCCGCTTTCTTTCCTCGGCAGTTGGCAGGAAGGAGACACAAGAATCAGTATACCGATTGCCATAGGTCATATCGGCAGGCGTGGCCCGTCCACCGCTTCTAATTGCTCTCCATGGGCCGCGCCATGGCCACACACACTTTCTTCAGCCACAACCACTGTAATTTCCCAATTCTGTCAGCATCTATGTTCTTGCAGGAAATACAAGTACCCCAATTCCCAGGTCCACACATATGCTACCGAAGCTAGCTCCCAGACGGTTGCTTCACAAGGCTAGCTCCAACTATCATTTTCCCCGGCATGATCCGTAAGAATCAGGGTGTCGTTTGCCATTGGTCCTATATATATTTGGCCACACTCTTTTTTTTGAACCAACGGCACTCGACGAGTGCGTTTCTATTGATATAGCAGAAAAATACAAGACTACGGCTCTAGGAGGCCATAGGCAGGAAAAAAAAAGAAAAAAACAACAAACTCGCCCGATTAGATTGAGACGGCAACACGGGTTACCACTCAACTATACTCACTGACCGGTTGGATTGGGACATCAACACGGCCAAACTCTAATCACAACGATGACAGAGGAGAAAAGGTACAACCACAGCTTCCACCTACCATCGCACTCTTGCGGCTATCGAAACAACTGAAGTGTTCCAGCGTTGATAGAGGAGCAGAAGGGGCAGACACCACCACACCAGGAGGCCACTGCCGTACAGGACCCAACGCCGCAGTGTTGCTGCACCCAAACCGACCGTCCGACGGCCTGAAAAACACCAAGTCCAGAGCAACCCAACGTGCGGAGGCCTCGCCACTTCCGCCATTGGACGCCACTCTCGCGTGCGCGGGGACCTTCAATGTAACACCCCAGGTGTTTAATTAGTTAAACCAGGGTCATTAGCATCAAATCCTGCACCTTAACCAAGAAAAGTCGAAATAAATGCATGTGTATGTATGCGGGTGATTGTGTTTATGTGCATAGTTCGGAAGCCTTAAATAATTTTTAATCCAATGCTAGTGTGCTTTTGAATCTGAGTTGGCATGTCATTAACATCACGATAAATCAAAGTCTAGTTGAAATCAAAGTGAGAAAGTGAAGTTTAGTACATGAAATGACGAATCATTTGAATCAAGGTTTTAAAGATTTAAATTGTTTCTTTTCAAGTTTTAAACAAATATTCTTAGAGAATAATTCCAAAAACATAGCTCAAACAAAATTTTGCCCAAAACCAAAGTTGTAGCATTTTTGTTGTGAAACAACTTTCATGTGCAAATATTTTCGAGTTTCGATACAAAAGTCGAAGAAAATTTGAATTTAAATCGAATCGGGTTTTAACGTACATTCGTCGGGTTTTCAAATTAACTTTTGATTTGAGTCTCAAACGATTCGGTGCCTGAAACAAAAAGGGTAGCATTTGAAATTCTTTACAACTTTCATATTCAAAGTTTTCTATGTTTCAAAAGAAAATTTGGAGAAAAATTTAAATTTGGAATCAAATCTCTTTTTCTCAATCTCTCTCTCTTCTCTCTCTGCTCTCTCTCCCTCCCCTGTCCAGCGCCGGCCGTGCACGAGGCCGCCGGCCACGCGCCGCCCGCCCGGCCAGGCCACCTCCTCGGCACTGGGTTCGCCCAACCCGGCCCCCTCCAACCCGTTCGACCTCGCCACGCGGCACTGCCCCCTTGCGCGCACGTCGAGAATGAACGCCGATGCGCCACGGCGACGCCGTGACGACTCGGCCGACCGCCCCTCGCCTCGTCTCGCGCCCTTGACCGCCCAGACCCTTCTCGCGAGCCCTGAGGCGTCCTCATCCTTCCTCCCTCCACTCTGAGCCGAGAGCCGAGCCCTCCGCGGCGACCAGAGCTGCCGCTGCCGCCATTAGCGCCGCCGCCCCCTTGCTCGCCGCCGAGCTTCCCCCTCCGCCCTTCCTTGTGCCCAACAACCCCCGCAGCCACCTTCCTCGCCCTCCACTGGTACTCCCCGACCTGCTCGACGTCGCCCCGGGCCACCGGACCGCCGCCGCCGCCGCCCCTGTTCCGTGGAGGAGCCTCCTCAGGCCGCCCCGCGCCCAACCCTTTTGCTTTTCCCCATGTTCCCCCTCGCCGCCAGCCGCCCCAGGCGCCGAAATCCGGCCGCCCGCCGCTCCCCTGCTTCAAACTCCGGCCAGGGGCCTATCTGCGAGAAGAAAAAGTCTTCCACGGGCCTCTGCGCAAAAAGTTCTTTCTTTTTCTTTTTGTTTTCCAAACCAGCAAAATTGTAAATTCGATATAAATTCATAGAAAAATCAGAAAAATGTAAATCCAAATGTTTTGGAATCCTTGCAACAAGATCTACAACTTTCATTACATGCACATGTTTATTTTCTGTCTGTATTTTAATCTAGGAAAAAGATTAGATTTCAAAGGCTATAATTGTTCTAGGAGTTCTACTTAGAATCTATAGGTGATTTTTGGCTGTTAGGTAGTACATGCCATGTTTAGTGTTGTGTAAAAATTTGAGCACCAGTTGGCCTTTGTAACTAGATGAAACCCTAGTCTTGGCTAGATCTAGTAAAATATTTTGCTTTTTATTTCTGGATGCTATGACTTAGATATATGTGTGAAACTTTTTCTGTGTATTTCCAATACTAAATGAGCACCACTGTCCAGGTTTTAATATTTTTAGATTTGTGTAGCTATTTCTTTTGGTTAATGCTTGTTTAGTAGATATTAATTATGATAAATAGTTTATGTTGATAATAAATCATGCAAATATTTCTGAGTGTTCTTTTTGCATATTTTAGCTTGTCCATGGAGTTTGAGCCTCTGTTCATGATTAGAACAGGATCTAAAAATGAATCTTGATGAGCTAATGTATGTTTGGTTTATTTTCTCCTATTTTTTTCTGTGAATAATAAATCCTGAAAAATTCACAGTAGCTAATTCATCCCTTTTTAGACCTGCTGTTAAAGTTTGAAATTGTTTTATACTTTGGTCTGAGCTGTATAATTCAATCTTGTTCTAGGAATTGTCTGGTTACATAAATTGCTCTGGATAATTGGCTACAAGATTTAAGATGAGTTTTGTAGGATAGCTAGTCCTGTTTATGTTCTGTTTGAAGTAATTTTTGTTGAGTTTACTACTATATGTGTGCTGAGTTGTTAAATTATTAACCAACCATGATTTAATTGCTATAGGAAGTTACTCCCACTTGTTTAGGAGATTAGTATAGCTTTCTTGAGCTATTGATCATGATGTCTTGTGTAGTTAGATAGGTTGAGTTGCTACTCTATAAACGATTGCCCAGTAAAATATGAATGAAAGTGTTTCACTCTTTAACTTCGGGTTTTGGTTGCGTTACACCGTTATTGTGAAATAATTCATAAATTCCTACCATCACAACGACTTACTCATGTGCATTGCATCTCATATAGATACTACTACTCTCGCTGACGGAACTTACGAGCTGGTGCCCGAGTCCGAGAGTGAGCAGCGCGAAGCTCAAGTTAATCTAACTGAAGCTGCGCAAGACCCGAACCCGATTTCGGAAGAGCCCAGATCCAGCTACGCCCAGGAAGGCAAGCCCCGGAGCATTTCCTATTATTGTAAACTTATTCAACTTATTATTGTTCTATCCACTGATGCATCTAAGTTACAGGAGTTGATTGGAACCTTAGTGGCATGATCCTAGGTACCTATGCTTGAACACTAGTATGTGTAGGTCGCTAGTTGGCTATGCTAATTGTTCGGTAGAAGTCGAGTGATTTCCTGTCACTCGCGAGAATTATAGGAGTTGATTGTTTAATACCTGCTGTAACTATAAGGCTTACGGGCGGGGCTGTGGTACTTGTGATGCTCCGTCTGTTTAGTGAAATTGGATAAGGCCGCAGTGTGTGGTAGTGGTGGTTAAGCGTTTGAACGTACTAGACACATGCCGAGAATATGGTAATCGGTAAGCTTAAGTACCTGATTGGACCGGCAAGTGGACTTTACTTTCACCTTCTTTGAACGTCGTTTCTCATGCGCGCACATGCGGGTGCAGAGTCGTCGTACTCTGTAGTCGTGGACGGTGACCCTGATCCACAACCCGGAAAGAAAGGGGAAATGTTGCACGTGTGACTCTGGGAGTAACCACGTGACGTGTGTTTAGGTCTGCCTTGCAAGGTTAACAAATTCGATTCGAATCGTCCGCCTCTCACGGATAATGGGACTGCTTAACTCTTCTGCTACATAGAGTAAGAAGTGGAACTTGATGACGATGATGAATATGTTTGATTGATGAAAGATAAATTTTGTTCACCATGTATGTTGTTGGATAGATGCTCACTTAGAATGGGTAATTGAACTAGAACCTGAAAGCTAAAACCTGCAATTAAGGACCCACTCTTTATCGCTTTTCGGCAAAACAAACCCCTCAAGCCAAAAGCCTTGCATGTCTAGATAAAGGGCTAAGTATACCCTCAGTCGGGTAAGCCTTGCTGAGTATTAGAATACTCAGCCTTGCTTGTGGCTATATTTTGTTTCAGGTGAAACCTTTGAGGATATGATTGCCAGTTTGACCTGGCCTTGCACTCTTCCGCCTGGTTGGTCCGTGGAGTGGGATGCGTCCCCGGCCAATGATGACAAGAACGAGTGATGTCTTGTATCGGGCTTTCTCGAGACATCCATATCGTCGTTAGTTCTCATGTTTACTTTGCCGCTAAAATAAAGGACTCTGTTGAACTTCTGTTACTTTGGTTTGAAAAGTACTTTGTTAAATTTGGAACTTGGTTTGTAATTCTGTTTTTATGTTAAACTCTGTGGTGTAATATATTGTGAGGTGTTGTAATCTCTGGACTCGCCTTCGTGTGAGTTATGCTGCTTTGTTCGATCCAGGTTTAAGTGGTTTTATCGGGATTTTACCCGACAGCACTGCCGGATTACTCCGTTTTAAGTGTGTGTTAACCCCGATTGTCGTTTTGATGATGGTTAGCGCACTTAAGCCGGTTTATGTCGGGCGGGGCTGCCACATTCAACCCGCCACTCAGCAAGTCTCTCTCGTGTGCGGGGATCTCCAACCCACCACACGGCACCACGCTCCGTACTCGTTTCAAGAATTGCCGTCGAGGTAGCAAGAAGAGGTGCCCACCCCCGGGAACTGAACCAAGGCACCAGACCACCTCCGTGGTTCGAAATCATCACGTTGCTTTCCTCCTCGCACGAAGATGCCGCCCTCGAGCTAGAAGACCGAAGATGTCGCCTGCGCCATCTTCCGATGTTGTACCGCACCGGAGCGGTTCAGCCGTGTTGAACACCCCGCCGTGATCCGCTGCAGGCCAAGTCGTCACTGATTGTCGTTGCCGCTAGCGTCGTCCTTCAAATGCTGTCCCGCACCGCACTAGAGACTGCCACGCAGCTCCAGGCACCGCGGAACGCTGCAAGCAGGCGAACAACAGCCGAGTGCTGACCCCCAGCCACCAACAGAAGAGCATGCGTCTTGGCGTGAGGTAGGCAACCCCCTTCTCCGCACGCCCTCCGACAGATTTGTCACCACCGGATGAAGAAAATCGCGAGCAGTAGGCCGGCCTAGTCGCCAAACGGTGTCTCTAGAGACGACGCTCCAAGGAGGTCACGATGCCCACAGGCGCCGCCGTCGCTCGTCCAGAAGCTGGACCGGGTTTTCACCCAGAGACCTCATGCAGGAGGGTTGCAACTCCAAAATGACGCCCTCAATAGAGAGAGCGACGCCCGGAGGCACCGCCGCTATTTCACCAGAATGAATCTGGCGAGGGCTTTTGTCCGGAGTGCCGGCACCCCACTGCACGCGTTCGCCGCCTCAAGCCGGCACCATCACTGCGGCCGCCCCAACCGAGGGATGCCAGTGTCACAGCTCAACAAAGCCCGCTGCCGAAACTCCAACTCCCTCCACCGTCCTCGCGACCCGGCAATGCACCGGCGCCACACTGCACCACCGCACCTCCTCCCGGCACGCCGCACCACCGCACCTCCTCCCGGCCGGGCAGAAACCACTAGCACGAGCGACGCAGCCTCGGCCCGCGCCACCAGCACCATACATATGTGTGCATTTGATGTGTGAATTTATGTACTAATTTTGAAGTGACGTGTGTATATATAGCTGAATCATGTGCAGGGTTTTTTTCCCAACCGGACACCCCAAACCGGAGCACTCCGGTTCTGGTAAACCGGACCGGTTTGACCGGTTACCGGTAGAAACCGGTCAAATTCAAATTTGAATTCAAAAAACTGAGTTCAACCGGTTCGTACCGGTATACTGACCGGTTAGACCGGTTTACCGGTCGGTTTGACCGGTTTACTGGTCGGTTTGATCGGTTTGAATTCAAATCCAAATTTAAAATCGCATGTGAACCGGTTTGGACCGGTATACCGGCCGGTTAGACCGGTTTATCAAGTGGGCCTTAATGGGCCGTCTCATTTTTTCCTTTTCTTTTTTATTTTAACTTTAAATGCCCGAAAAGTATGTTAAACGAATGAATTTTTGAGAAAATTTGACACCATTAGATTCGTCACACCTTGAAGTATTTTTAGAAATTTTTTGAAATTTTTTCATTTTTTTGAATTCAAATTTGAATATTGAATTTGAGCCGGTTTTGTACCGGCCCAAACCGGAACCGGACCGGACCGGTTCCCACCGGTAAAGGGGAACCCTATCATGTGTAGCAGCTCAATTCCTGGATGCACGGGCATGGATTATTGAGTAGTTTTTTTTTTACCATTCATGTGTATGCATCTGAATCCAAATTCAAGTCGTGATTTGTGCGGCAAGTTACACCTTCCTTTGTGAAGAAACTAAAAGTTTATACAACTTATTCCGACTAATCATATATAAATCACTAGAATTCAAATAATCTATTTTTTTGGAGTTTTGAGAATTAGTTCAAACGCCACACTAAATTCGAAAGGATTAACGAGAAGAAAATACCAAAAGCACAAAAATTGGTAGTAATTCAGCAGCCAGTATTATGAAAAGAGAGGAGGGAAATATTCCATGGCAAAAAAGGAATTATTAATCATGGGCCCCACTGGTTAGCTTCTCCATCCTCCCGTCGGTCAGCGCGGGCGGTGATTTTTTTCGCCACGTGGCCGGCAAGCTCGAGCGGCCGCACGAGGGCCGCGGCATCCTTATCCCCTCGCCCTGGCCACTCCTCCCGCTTCCACTCCCTCCGATCCCCATGGGGTCCTTGTCCAGGAGCTTTAAAATTCCTCCCCTGGCCCATCTCCTCCCGCGCTCTGCTCTTCCTACCCGCAGATCCCGGGTGCCCTGCTCGCCCAGGACGCCGCCCACTCTGGGGCGCGTCCTCGTCCTCGGCCGCCCGCGCATGCCCGCCCGCCGCCGCTTGCCGCTCCGACGAGTGCCGGTCGCGGCCGGACTGCAAGCTGCGGCCCCTAGCACCGGGCTGAAGAGGTGTCGAGGTCGCCAATCCTCACCAACCAACCAGTTGCCACCTACGCTATTCACCAAGGCGAGCAGTTTGGTGGTAAGGGTTCTGGAACTGAATGCCCGTAATTAGGCCACCTAAACGCAGTAGCAACACCTGCATATTTCGTCTGTGGCTCTGTGCATTCGCTGCAGCGGTGGCCGCCATCTCGGAGAGCTCCGGTCACTGCGGGCGACACCACCACCACCACCACCACCACCACCTCATAGGCACTCATGGCGCTGCACCTGCACGTGTACATATAGTGGTATAGATGTTGGTTGCAGTTGCAGTTCTTGCCGCGATATTGTCCGAGGCGTTTCTGGCTTTTTTTTTTCTGCTTCCTTTGCAATTGACAAACACCATAAGCTTCTAAAATTTTTCAGGCATCTAATGGCCAGGATGGTTAAATGGAAACCGATGTCTTGTGAATACACAATAGTTGCACAAGAGAGATTGTCATTAAGATCTAATTGCCCCAAGAATCACAATTTCGGACATTTTGGCGATTTTGGGAATGGGAAGGATGACAATTCCATTTTTCATTCTTTGAAGTCAATGTTACAACCAAAGACAAGGCAGTGTGTTATTGTCAAGGTGAACAATAAAGATGTCGAGGAGAATTGCAGCTCCAGATTTGCTCATGAGGACAATAAGATTATTTCTAGTCCATCTCAAAGGAAAGAAAGAAGTCAACTGAGGGCATTGGAATCTTATTTTTCTAAACTCAATCCCAGTCAGCAGCAATGCTCTTTGTCTGAAAAAAACAAATGCAAAAATGGCCTATCATCCTCATATGAAGTTGACACAATCCTTGCTGATGATAATGCCAATTTGAGGAACAGGGCAGACTCCTTGCGGGTACAGTTTGACAGAGGAAACTCAGGTAAAGTCACTTGACTTGGCAATTACCACAGATGTATCGTCATCAAAACTTAGTTATTAAAAAGAACTTTGTTGCTTTAGGTACTAAGAGTTATCGCAACACTTCCATTGATGATTACAAGGAGTACTTGATATTTGATGAAAAGAGTTTCCTGGACATGCATACAGATGATCAGACGTCTGGTTTCTGTTTGACGTAAGTATGTTTCTTACTAATTACAGTATTCAAACCATACTGAATCTGGTGTCATTTTTGTTCAACCACAATAGCCAACATGATGCATATATTTTACACTGCCTATACAGATTGCTCTTGAGGAAATGGAAAATTTAGATTAGCCAAAGTTATGCCTTTCAAAATGTGGTTATATTAAGAAACGTAAGTATCATTATCATACATGCAGTGGTAGTCTACTAGCGCCATCTCTTGCAATTGACATTAAAGTGGAATTGACCAGAAGAACAAGAAATGGATAAATAGTGTCACCTGTTTTATGGGACCAATATGTTCTAAAATCAAGGGTTCAGAAAACCTAAAGTGGTTTAAAATGTGGTGTTTGTTAATCTCTACTTCAAATGGAGATCACTTCTGCCTTAAAAAGGGTCCTTTCTTTTGCTATGCCAATTACTCAGATCCCAAATTTAATCCGGGTCGGTTTTGTCCTACAACTTTAGTTGAGTTTTTCAAATTGTGATATTAACGAAAGAAAAACAACAATATGGATATGCCCATAAAATTGGGACAAACAAAACTGGGAGAAAATGCTCAGGGTTCAGACAACCAAACAAACTCATGTCCAAGGTACCAGATTATCCTGGTAGTTCTGCTAGCCGTTTAAGATCCTTCTAGTCTAACATGCATGTGGTATTTGTCCCGCTGCACAGTTTAGCAGAAGTTATGAACAATTTCCATATTGTCACATTTTGTTAGCTAACTTTTGAACTGTGTAATAATGCAGAAACTTATTGGCTGGTATTAATATTGCAGTTCTGTTATTCGAAACAGCAAGCCCAGTGAAAAATTCTGAAAATGAATATTTGTCTCTCCCTTTGTTGTATGGTGCCAAAATAAACAACTTAATACTTTCAGGGGAGTGGTGGAGACTACTAACACCAATGTGCCTGGTATTATTTCTACATCTATGCTAGATGAAGTATAACAATATTCTCTTTGCTTACATATATATTGTGGTATGCGACCTGTTAATTCTAGAAATGCAAAAAGCTATCTACTCTCCAAACAATAAAGTTCCAAGGTTCCTCGTAGCTGTTGTGCAAAAGTACGTCATATTGAACTTATTCTACGTTAGTAAGCATAGAACTTCAGAATTGCTTGAATTTGTTGGAACAAAGTAACATACATGTTTTATTTTGTGTTGTTATTCGCTGCATGCACTGCTATGCAGAACTGACATATCAGCCAATTGTTTAGCTACTAGAATGTCAGATCAACTTGTGGGTTGGTCCATGAATAGACAAGAAGTACAGATTGTTGTGAAGTATTAGTGGATTGCCCACCTCTTCCCAAGAGCTTAAGCTTTTGGGTAATTGGGTTCATCTGGTTGGTGCATGAAACCTAACATGGTATCAAAGCCAGAGGTCTCGAGTTCGAGTCTTGGTAGAGGCATCTTTTAAGTCCTCCGCTCCCTTCTTTATTTCCACATTTGTGCCTTGTTCCGGCTGCATATGAGTGGGAGTGTTGTGAAGTATTAGTGGATTGCCCACCTCTTCCCAAGAGTTTAAGCTTTTGGGTTCATCTGGTTGGTGCATGAAACCTAACACAAATATCTCATAATTTCTTTGAATGGATCTATTATGATATCCATATTTAAATGTCATTTATCCATTGATTTACTAAAGTAAACTAACCATGTTAGTATGTTACTCTAAAACACATGAGTCGGGAGTTGAACTTTATGTGCAAATCTTTTTCCACTCCCCAAGCTACTGTAAAGTGGTCCTTGTGGCTTTCCTTTTCGCTTCATAAGATAATCATAGATATACCTTGTAGAATGCAACAGCTAAAACTATTCCTTCTACCACTTGACCCATATAATCCAACCAGAAGTACAATTCATGACCACGGGTTCTATACTAATTATGAAGTAGGAGATGCATTTTCATATTCACTCCCTGCAAAATTAGTCAACTGCATGCTTGCATGAAAGATGGAAGCTATGGAGGACAAATGGTCAAAAGGTTGTGCATCACGATCAAATAACTTATAATCTCTTTTTCATCTCAGTTTTTGACACTAGCTATTCTCTGTCATTTAGGCAGCCCTATTACTATTAGTCCACAACCCACTCAGTCTCAGCTTATCTCAACTGTTTCTGTAACTTGGCTTCTGCAGCACTCTGGTTTCTTACATGTAGCCCTTGGTTGTTGGGTGTTGCTTATATTTGGACCTCGGGTATGCAGAGCATATGGTCAAATGCCATTTTTTCTTATATACATACTTGGAGGAATCTGTGGTAATTTGACAAGTTTTGCTCACACTCCAGAGACAACTGTCTGTGGCACAGTAAGTTACAAACCTACCTGGTATATCATTTTAGATGGAAAAAAGCCCCATGCGTCTGCTTTATTATTTTCACATATCACTCTAACAGCTATCTTGACATATATTCTTTTGAACAAAAAGTAGGAAAGAAAAGTAATGTATAGTAGATCACAAAATTTTTAATGGACACAATTTACAGAGGAAAAGGAAAACAAAAATCATCTTAAACTTTCTATCCGACATTTGATCAACAATTAGCATCTTTTGGTATCAAACGTTTCTTTTTGGAGGCAAGTCATATCCAGATGGATTATAACTTCATATTTGCGCAATTAACTTGCTTTTATTTTAGGCATATGTTAGAATGGTTATATCAGTATAGCATGTTGCTAGCTGAAAAGAATGTATCTTGAAGCCAAGACACTAATGTTCATTTCTGAAACTCAATCCAGGGCCCAGTATTTTCTCTAATTGGAGCATGGCTGGTGTATCAGAGTCAAAACAAGCAAGTCATTGACAAGGATGTTTCAGAAAGTATGTTCTGGCAGGCCGTGATAGCTGCATCTTTGAGCTTCTTACTGAGCATTTTTGGGGGAATTGACAACTGGTAATATAACTGTGTTATCGTTTTTCTTACTAAAATTATAAGTTCTTTTAATCTCATATTGATGATTAAAGAACCCCTACGACTTTAATCTGCCCCAATTAGTCTGAGAATAACCTTATTTGCAGTTAGAAAATCTTTATATTTTGTTTAGTCCTGAGAGTCCCTTACATCATACTGGTCACTAGTCTGGATGCAACTATTGCCATCAGAACTAGTGTATAATGAAACACTAACATTTTTTTTGAAAGGAATATATTGAAACATTAACATTGCACAGAAAGTTTAACAACACCAGTGAGTATTCCCTTCCATTTTAGGCTGTTCCTGAAATGTACTAAATCTTCAATATGATTTTATCTTATTTGCTATTATCACGCTTGTCAGTAGGCCATGATAGTCTTTCCAACCTTACAACAATTAAAATGTGCTAAAGGTTAGAACTATAGAGTAAATTGTCATAACAACCGTAACCCTTATTTGTTTTAAGAATATTAGGTATGGTATTTAAAAATTGACATAAGGATCAGTCATACAATTGAGGATAGTACAGGAGCTGATATATACAGAACTATATTAGGGCAACCACATATCGTAGTGCTTATGCAGTTATGCTTTGTCTTGCAATCAATGGCTCCAAAGGTTATTAATTTCTGTTTTTTAATTAATTGCAGGTCGCATCTTGGGGCAACCATTTCTGGACTCTTCTTTGGTTATCTTACTTGCCCAAGCATAGAACTGGACAATGCTGCTAAGAACGGTCGAAAGGAGGCTGTGGCTCTTGTTCGGCGACAAGCCAGTCCATGCAAATCCGCTGCAGTCTTTGTCTTAAGCATACTAGCATTTGCTGTGATCGCGTTCGCTTGCGGGACTCAGTTCACTAATATGGATCTGGAATAGCTAGGTGTTTCTCATGCTTCCTTTTTATGCTTAGGTAGCTCGTCAACTATGCATCCTATAATGTGAAATGAGCATGAGATGTAAATATATAGTTGGTTCTGTGGTCTGGATCAATTACATATGTAGCCAGGTTTGGAGCTTGTGTTTTGTATCATACTACAATCTCTTTTGATGTTACTTGGAAAACAGGTTACGCACTAATATAAGGGAGGTTACACATCATACTACAATCTCTTTTGATGTTATAGGCGCTTGCAAACACGTACGCACCTATCCTATGAATACACTCACGCAGTCACCATAGGTGTCTCACTGTTGACTGTAACATCGTATACCACTGAATGAATAGCACTGGTTAAATTCTATAACAAATATAGAAAAAATGCAAACACTCGTGTTGAGTTAGAACTCGAACCCAAGTGGGCATGTTCCATCACCAAGCTTAGCTACACTCAGTTCAATTCGCAAATGCTTGTGCGACTTAAAGCTAAACACACAATAAGTGATGGTTCTGAAGGGTTTTAAAAGTCGGTAAATGTTGGAACCGACTGTAATCTTGCACGGTAGAAATTATCATGAGCACTGTCAGTTCAGGAACTGATCAATTTCCATCGTTGACGAGTCCTAAAAGGCACAGGGAATCTAGATCCTCAAATTAATTAGCCTATCACAAGGTTAGGGTACTACGAGATTTATAGCTATTTTGTTTCATAAATAGATCACCCCACCAGAACCATTAAAAGGAGACGGTGTATCAGGAATTTTTATTATCAGCACAAGAACAATGTGGTGGAAAAAGTATGTCAATAATAAAACATAAGTTATTCTGGAATAAAGAAAGGTGTCCTGAGAAAAGATATGTAGCGATTAAGAAATAAAGATAATTCCGTAAACAAGAAATCGTTCTTAGAATAAAAAACAGAATGGCCTGAGGAAAAATGTTCCAGACAAAAAAATTGTGCAAGGGAAAACTAAAAATAATCTTGTCAAATAAATAATATTCCAATGCTTTTTTCTATGTTAAAAATATTGATTTTAAAAACTCAAAGTATATTCATGTCTGATTTTTATTGCATTAGTTACAAACGATTTTCAAAGTGGCATCTTAAAATCTATCCAACTCTCCATGTTGGCCAATCTGTACTCGTCATGTCGGTTGACTGGGATCGGAAACAAAGTTCAGTTTGGGCCTTAAATCTCTTAGTGGCCCATCAGGTTCTCGGGGAGCGCACGCACTGACGCACGCACATAACGATGGACTTGTTGTGGGCCGTGAACACATTTTGCTGTTTGATTTCAGTCTTGTCAGACCCTAGCTCGGCGACTCTGACTGTCCAAAAATGGCACTCGGCATGGAGACCATGGAATCTTTCTTTTGAGTGGAATTCACTCAATCCGATTGATGCGTGGCAATAAGGGCCGTTAATGTTCTCCCCCTCGATCGAATCGTACGGAGAAAACAACGCTTCGATCGGAGCGAAAGCAGCAGCAGGTTGGATGTTGCTTTGTTCTGAAGATACATGGCCTGTGTGCGTCAGCAGAAACGAAACCCTAGCTAGCTCTCCACATGAACAGCGAGCTAGCTGAGCCTGCGATCTCGAGGTGGACGAGCAGCACCGACTACTTATCGTGGTGCGGCGCAGGTGTCGAGGGCTGAGAACGAACACGGCATGGATCCACGCGATACGTGCGTAACCCCGATGCTTCTGCACGACGCATCGCCGTAATTTGTTGACGTACGTGCAGCAAGCGATGTATCGGGATGAAGCAAGATGCATGAAGGAACGGCTGCCCTTGCCAATATCATCATCGGAAGGAGCGAATTTTTCCAACATCATCCCATTCAAACTGCCGACCAAGCTGCACAAACAAAGGCAGTGTAACAAATGTTACCACTTCTATGCAAAAAGAAAAAAAAAGAACAAACAGAAATGTACCACTACTCACTAGTACAGAAAGAGTATTTGGTCCAACATATTACCCGATCATTATTGAACCCGGGACTAATAAAAACTTTAGTCGCGATTCTAAAGTCTAGAGGCTATTGAAGAATGGAAAACAATTTTTATCCTGGTTAGAGACTCCAACAGGGACTAAATAGTAGCTTTTAGTTCCGAATGGAGTCACCAACCGGGACTAAAATATTTAATCCCGGTTCGTGACTCCACCCGGAACTAATGACTACTCTTTAGTACCGGTTGAAATCTCCAACTGGGACAAGAAGTGCCGGCCCGATCCCTCTCGTCCTCTCATTTAATTCCTCTTCTCTCTCACTCTTATCCTTATCTCTTTCTCTTCCTGCATCTCCTCCCAGCCCCTTCACCCTCAAGCTTTTTCCTCGAGTCCCCCTCCCTTCCTCGCTCCCAGGTGCGGGTGGGGACGAGCGCGGCGCAGGCCTGCGACTTGGCACTGCACGCAGCCTGCCGCGCAGCCGCCCGACGCGGGCGCGGGGTCGGCGATGCGCTGATGGTGGCTTTGGGCGCGAGCCGGCGAGCAACAGCCCCCGCCGCCGCTGTCGTGGGCTGTCGAGCTACCACCACTGCGCGGCCTGATGCGAGCGTGGGGCGGCGAGCCGCGGCCAAGCATAGGGGGCGGCAAGGCTCATGCCGGTTAATGTCTATTAACCGAGGCGGATATTTTAAGACATCTGCCTGCCTCTGTTAATCGATTTTGCAAAGCCGTTTTGTATAACCGCAAGAGCGTAGGGGTTGGGAGGCTCATGCCGGTTAATGTCTATTAACCGAGGCAGAAATTTTAAGACGTCCGCCTCTGTTAATCGATTTTCCGAAGCGATTTTTTTTGTAACCACCTTAGTTAATAAAAAATGACCGCATCGGTTAATCACATGTATTAATCGAGGCGGTTCGTGCCCACCTCCGAGGATATTTTTAAAGGTCACGGTTAATTTTTTTTTTTAGTAGTGGCAAGGACGGGCCAAGGTTTTGTTTGTTATTTTTTTTCGTTTGTGACTGAGCTATTGAATTTTTATGTGATTCGCATCAAATCAATCTCATGTGTTCTCATGTGTTATGAACTAGATTTGTACTATCTTGTGTAATGTATGATTGTCCTAGAGATGAGCATGTTTCTAGCTTCAATCTTAAATTTCTTCTAAGTGTGATTGCATCTCTGTGAGAAAGTTGAAGCATATGTGATTTTGTGGTAGAGTTTGAAATTGAAGAGGGAGAAGGTGGTGGACGAGGAGAAGCATGGAGCTGCGGCGGGACGAGCAAGCGTCCTTTTTTTTCATTTTTTCTTCGTCTTTTGTCTCGGTTGGGGATTAACCCTAACTGGGTTATAAAATTACTTTTTTGTCCTGATTGAACCACCCAGGATTAAAAACTAGGATACTTAGTTCCGAAGTCGTAGTTTCGGTTGTGAAACTGGGACTAAAGCCAGTTCCCAACCATAACTACATGATGTTTCTGTAGTAGTAACTCTAGCATCTGACAACAAAACATATTTATTATTACAAAAAGATATATATATATATATATATATATATATATATATATATATATATATATATATATATATATATATATATATATATATATATTCACCCGCACGAACTAGGCATGGCCCGCAAACCCTTTACTTGCGACTCATGACTATTGACCAGCCGCGCGCTAGATCATTCCTCGATCACATCCACCATGTACAAACTTCTTCCTGTGATATCCACGACGGATTAAACTATGTGGTCAAACTATAATTGGCCGGCTTAGCGGCAAGTTTTCGTTGCAAACTGACGGGATGTTCAGATGCATACACACACTGACGCAAAAAGATTGCAAGAATAGATCCCATGCGTTGTTGTAAGCTGCAACAAGTAACCAATGCGCGCGCGTGTGTCCACGGGTCAAGGGGACACAAGGCCATAGAAAAGCCGAGCTCTCATCGCGCACACGAATGGGTTGGCAGGAGAGAATATCGGAAAAGAGAACCTTGGCTCCACCCTCGACGAACCTGCTGCTCTGAACTGTAATTTGTCTGCTTGTGCATCCCATCTGTTCGAATGTTGCATCGCTGGTAGGAACAGGACATGCACAGTAGGAAGTCAGTGCAGCACACGCCTCAGCAGGACTATATATATACGACTGAGACTTTCAATCCCGCCACCCACTGGTGGAAGCCACATGCAGAGAATTTTTTATTGATTTGGATAAAAAAATATAATATCTCTTAAACCGTAGCTTTGATTTCAGATCTATTTGCATCAGGTTGTTCGAAAAAATGTGCTTAACAAAACGAGATCCATGAAGACTATATTTGATGAACATTTTTTTCAAGTATATAATTGCAACATCACGATACTATGAGTTTATATCATAGCTACATTACAATTGCAACTTGGCTGTAGCGTAGTTAGCACTAGTTGCGACCACTTAAAACCTTGTTTTTGCACAATTGCTACTGGTTTCAACTAGTTACAACCTAGTTGCAAGTCTAGTTAGTGAACGTTGCAATAAAGTACATTCTGTGTACAAAATGCACTTATACCCTGCAATTGCAACGGAGAGACTACATCAATTGCAATAAGAAGAATAGACCAACTGCAACTAGACAGAACTAATTGCAACTGGACACAAACCGGTTGCAACTCGGACAGATTTGGTTGCAACTCGGACTGACCCGGTTGCAACTGGACGCGAACCATTGCAATTGGACACAATCCAGTTGCAACTAGAACAGTCACAGTAGTTGCAACTGAGAGGGTGGGTGCATTCTCTATACAGAATGCACCCAGGTGCATTATACCATAACACTATGCGTATATATATGTATATATATATATGTATATATACATACATATATGTATATGTATATATATGTATATGTATATATATACATATACATATATATAAGATGGAATAATTCGGGAAGGAACGGCAATGCTTCGAGCTGTTGCTGCTGTGGGTAGAATAATTTGGGAAGGAACAATGCTCTGAAGTCTGAACTGCAGTTGCATGTGTATATTTTAATGTTAAGGGCAAGGTCACAATGGACAAAGGTGTACGTGGTAAATACATGTAGGAAAACTGAGAGATCATTTTTTATGACATTTTGATTATGTCTACCCAATATGCCAATTATCTGAGAATTATAGTATTGTTCGGAATTATGAATAGTAATAGATATGTCTAAACCTAATATATGAAAAAGTTAAACATCTATATTTTGTGTGATCCACACAAAATATAGATTTTTAACTTTTTCATATATTTTTCTCTTAGATATTATTATTATTATTATTATTTAGTTATATCAAATTAAAGACGCACCATATATCAAGCCTGGTAACAACTAAACTGAGGTGTAACACACGAGCTAGTGCATGTTCTTAGAGGCTACATGTTTGACCTGTCATGGATATGCATCGGAGCTCGTGTATTAGATAGCGTGAGAATCCCTCTGGCTAAGCTAGCAATCAAACAACTATTAAGTATTAATATTAATATCATATAAGAGATTGTAAGCATGGTTGGAGGAGGTCAGTGAACTAAATTACAACGAAGTACACATAAATCAACAAAATTACCAATATCAATCTATTCCTTAAGACTAATCATCTATCCATATATACCATTTTCTCAATAGATACAAAGTTGTAAGGAACATGGCCCCACTAGGCCATTGTTTGTGATTTTGGTGATTGTGTGACAACACAATCAATGGGACTAACAAGTTTGTGAGATTATATTTGTAGGATTTATTAGGTCCCATGGATGATGTCCAAACCATCTCCAAGACGTCACCGTTGAGATGTCCAACTCACCGTCGCGATGCCAAATGACCGCAGCGACGTTTTGGACAAGGCTTGCAAAAATCAGTAGCACCGGTCTAACCGGTACAAATGGGCCATGAAATGTCAAGCCGGGAAGAAGCCCAAGTAGCACCGGTTGAACCGACGGTGTGCAAAAGAGGCATCGGTGCAAGCACCATACTATTCTTCAGAGACGATGTCAAGCAAGGGAGAGCAGATGCTTCAAGACCCGTTGAACCAGTACACCACCAGTGCAATGCACTGATCTAACTAGTGGCTTATGGAGTACAGTGTCAGAAGGCCAACGGCTAGTTCAGTGCGGTGAGTGACCGGTTACACCGGTGCTCTTGCAGAAAAGTGGGTAACAGCTAGTAACGACTCTCTCGACTTGGTGGCATATTTATATGGGTTCTTCCAGGCATTTCAAGGTTGCTGGAGTTCAAGAACACCCCATACACATCCAAAAACACCTCCAATCCATGCAAGGGCTTAGTGATCATATCTTTAGTCCTTAGCACATATTTGAGAGTGTAAGTGCTAGGTTTAGCTCCTAAGTTAGTGTGAGAGCAAGGTGTGCTACCTTGTGAGCTGGTTCTAGAGTGAACCACAAGAAGATCTCTGTGCGCCGGTCCCTTGGAGCCTTGTTGGTTCACCGGCACGTCAACGACCCTCCGACTTAGTGTGGAGCGGCGTCGACATCCTTGTGCGGAGGACGTGGAGACTCTACCATTCTTGGTGAAGCTCCTTAGTGGAAAGCGGGATCAAGGTGACCGTGATTGTGTTCACGGAAGAGACTTGATTGCCGTGAAGCGATACTCTTTGTGAGTGCTTCGATAACATGGATGTAGGTGTGCCTTTGTGGCTAACCAAACCACGGGATAAATCCTCGTGTCAAAGAGTAGTATCTTGATAGGATTGGATATAGGTTGCTAAACTCTTTTTGGGGATGGGAGTTTCACACTAGAAGAACCCTAGTTGCACATTTAGATAGCACGTTTTAGTTTAAGTTTTGTGCAAACTAGTTGGAGCCATAGGTTAAGGTTTTAAATTGTCTAATTCACCCCCCCTTCTTAGGCTAGAGCACCCGATCGCTTTCAAAAGTAATTTGTTATCAAGGTTTATTTGATTAGTTGACTATGCATGCAAGCCATTCAAAAAACACAAACACTTTGTGCCTAGACATATCGGATGGGGATGAGTATATACCTACATCTTCCAAACACAATGCAAAGAAGTGACGACGACACTAGTTATCTGAAGTCAGCTATTTCAAACTTTGATTGCCACTCCATCCCCCCCCCCCCCCCCCCCCCCAAATTACAGGTCATATTTCATCTTCTTGCAAGACTAACAATTATTCTATTAGTATTTTTTCAGAAAAAGTGATGTTAATAGATTCGCATTAGAAAGATATTTATTCACTTATGATTACGAATTTGTATCAAATAAATGAAATTAGGGAGTAATCATTGTTCTACCAAAATGAAATAGCTATGTTTGTAAAGAAAAGAAAGGGTCTACTTTTCGTTAAAATAATGTAAAATATAACAAGCGTACATTAGCTGCATAAGAGCAGCGGTTTCTGTTCGATCGTCAGCGCTCATCGCATACTGTATTTATTCATGTATATATAACGGAGTTCAAAAGAATTTTCTTCATCATCATGTACGTACGAGTGGTATCCCTCGAAGTGAGGGCCCGGGCAGGGCCGGGATACAAGCTGACCAGCGCGCGGCGCGCGCACGTACAGCTGCAACGACACGCCCGCGCGCGCCACGCCCCCGAGTTCCAGGCCTCCTGCCGCGGGCGCCCGGCCGGCCTCGTCTTCCACCTCTCATCATCAGCTCGCGCGCGTCCCTGGTCGACCGACCTCTCGACAGCGACACACCAAATAATAATAAAGATAATAATGCTGCCATTCCTCAGTCCATTCTCCCTCCCTCGTCATGCATCCATCCGATCCTCATCAATGATTCGATTGGCCTTGTGCGCTTGCATGCATGCACGCGCCCGAACGAACGCGCAGCTAGCTGGCCGGCCGGGATCGCCGGCGCGGCGGCGACGACCTGCGGTGTGCCAGTTAACGGCCATGCATCGATCCATCTTTTCCGGCGACCGGCCGGCGGCGGCGCGTGCCGTGGGTCGACCGGTTGCCGCGCAAAGCGCCACCTGAATGTTTTTCTGTTCTTGACTTCTTGTACTGTGAAAAATCCGCCAGGGCGTGCACAGTCAGATGGGGTGCCGGTCGATTGTTGGCTGGGCAGCATCGTCTGCAAGAGAGCAAGGCTGCAACCGTCCGGTATGGCACGGTGGCGGCGCGTCGGCGCCGGCGGTGGCATTCCGCCGTGGGTATCGATTCAGGCCCAGTTGTTGGGGAAGCTGGCGGCCGGAAAAGCTAGTGGCAGCAGAGATTTTGGTACGTGCGTGTACCCAGAGCTGGAGCTCGATGGTAACGCAGGACAATTCAGTACTACTGCAGTGCAAGTTGCTGCGGCTAGCCTTAACACACAAGCAAGGTCATGATTGAGTTAATGACGATCTTGATTATTTTTCCTCGAAAGAAATTAAAACTGGATTAATGAAGACTTTCTAAACCGATACTACTACATGTGGTACACAGTACAGCTGATGAAGAAAGGTTTTAGGAATAAGTCAAGAAAAGGTTTTTCAAGCAGCCAGCTGGTATATCTCTTCTGCTGGCTGCAGGCTGTACACTCTCTTCACTATGCAAGCAACACCGGCGCGGCGCACGTCTTGAAAATATTGCACTTGCACAGTCTCGCACTATATATAGTATACAATGGTCACACTGTAACCTTAGAAAAATGGAACAAGTGTACTGTACGCCTTGCAAGCTTGCCAACAACACAAGCAAATCTGGAATCTCACCAATGCATGCATGGAAATTTTCACATTTCCTATGATTGCGTCTCTCTCTCTCTCTCTCTCTCACTCGCACACACTTCACTATAGACATGATATGAGGTGTTTTAATTCTGCCTTAACTCAAATGATAAGCTCGTCAAATTCTGACCACGTTTATTGAAAATACACCAGAATCTACATCATCAATTTAGTTTTATTAAATCTATAATGAAATATCTTGATAATAGTGCATTTATTTGATTTTGTACATATTGATATATTTATATGTAAACATAACTAAATTTTAGTTAAAAATTGAACTTAGCAAAACTAAAAAAACTTTACATTTTGGAACGGAGGGAGGACTACTTATAACCATTGTTGCATGATAAACATTGCCGAATGGTGAATCTATCAGGAACTTTATTTAAAAGACAATGGAAAAAAGACTACATATAAGTCAATGATTCACTCAATGCAAGCTGATCAAATATATAATCCTGAGTCCAAATTTAATTTGAGATCAGATACATACCAAGCGTGAAATGAGGGGCCGGCCGGGACATTTGAAAATTTTACGCTACACTAGTAATCGATCTATACTTGGGACACGTAAATTATATATGTTACAATCAATGCTATCCAGTCGTCTCTTGAAAGACTAATAACAAAAGTACTCTTAGTCTAGCGTAATAAAATAAGGTAGCATGTGTGTAAGGATTAGAAGAAGAACAGAAACGGAATGTGGAATGAAGGAATGAGAGCTAGTAGGTTAATTCCCTGACTCCCACAAGGCTGGTCAAATGACGACCCAAAGCTTGTTTTACTCACTACCAAACATTACACATAAGCCCCCAAGGGATACTTCAGATTTCAGAGACATTGCTAAAGATGTTTATGTGAAGAGTGCAATCATTAGGGACTAATTAACCATGGATTGTGAGGGTACATTTGCAAAAGATCATGCTCTGAAGCTATTTGCGGATGGAGACACCCCATTGCTCCTTCTGAGGCCATTTTTGTGGCAGGGTTCCCTAGTCCAGAGACAGCCCCCCTTCTTTCCTTCAGTACATCCAAAACCGGCCATGACCAAATGCAAACACTCTCACTATACCGAGGACTATCCAGTATCCACCCTACAGGATTTCACAGCTAACTCCCATTTCCTCCACTGGCTAAATTGTATATTCAATAGCCCTGCTCTTGTCTGTGGTGAGAACCCACATTATCTCAAGTTCCCAGTCCTACCATCTCCCCTCCTCTTTATATAAATCTTGACGCTTCTTGCGACATCACAAGCACAAGCTTTCACACCCCCATCTGGTTCTCCTGCTTGTCTCTAGGCTGTTGTTCACTTGTTCTTGCTCTGAAGCTGAGCACATCCAAGCAAAGCCAAGAGAAGGTTCCTTTCCAAGGTATGTGCATGTACTTTCGTTTGTCCAGCGGGAAACTTATATAGTTAAGGTTGGAACTTGAATTTGAGCAGACTTGTGGTGTGATTTCTCAGGTGAAGAAATATGCATTCGAGCTGCTCTCCTCTGACAGTGCCTCCGGGCTTCCGGTTCCACCCGACCGACGAGGAGCTCCTCTACTACTACCTGAGGAAGAAGGTCGCCTATGAGCCCATAGATCTTGATGTCATAAGGGAGATTGACCTCAACAAGCTTGAGCCATGGGACCTCAAAGGTAACTGACAAATTCACACCAACCTGCTAACCATGCATGTAATTAATGTACCAAAAGCATGTAGCTAATAATGCGCGGTTAACTCACAAGATCTATTCATGGTGGATGCAGATCGGTGCAGGATCGGGACGGGGCCTCAGGACGAGTGGTACTTCTTCAGCCACAAGGACAAGAAGTACCCAACGGGGACACGCACGAACCGGGCCACCACGGCCGGGTTCTGGAAGGCGACGGGCCGGGACAAGGCCATCTTCCTTGGCAACGCTGGGAGGAAGATCGGCCTGAGGAAGACGCTGGTGTTCTACACCGGCAGGGCACCCCACGGCAAGAAGACTGATTGGATCATGCACGAGTACCGCCTCGACGATGACAGCGCTGAGGTGCCAATAACGGTAATTAAGCACCAAGCACAAATTAAACTAGTAATTGTTTGGTGCAGTGATAGTAAGTATTCACAGATCAACTGACAACAATGGTTCTTGAAATGTTGGATGCAGGAGGATGGATGGGTAGTGTGTAGGGTTTTCATGAAGAAAAGCATCCAGCGAGGCTTCGACCAGCAGGGCGTGGCGGCGGCCGGCGACGACGACGAGCTCCAGTCCTTCCACCACTCCCCCGGCGGCGCAACGCCGCCGGTGGACCAGAAGCTCGGCCTCCACCAGCTCATGCACGGCGTCTTCCCCGCCTTCGACCCCTCCATGCACCTTCCACACCTCACGAGCGCGGAGGCGCCGCCGCTGGGCGCCCTGGCATTTATGTCCGGCGCGCCGCCGGCTGCCGCCGCGAATCCGCTCGACATGGTCTCCACTCCCCACAACATGGT
The DNA here is from genome assembly GCF_016808335.1 of Panicum virgatum. NCBI lineage: Eukaryota > Viridiplantae > Streptophyta > Magnoliopsida > Poales > Poaceae > Panicum > Panicum virgatum. The sequence continues at coordinate 14,718,824 of NC_053145.1, forward strand.
GAAGCTGACAGCATCCTGCGGCACTGTCGGTGACATGCTCCTGAGCGGCGCTGACCGCTTCGGGTCTCCCGGTGCCGACTGGTCGATCCTCGACAAGCTGCGGGCGTCGCACCAGAACCTGGACCAGCTCTTCCATGGCAAGTTGGGGGGAACAGGAACAGCCGTAGGGGTGCCTCACCATTATCAGCAGCAGCAGCTAATGGGAATGAGCGCGTCCACACTGCAGAGGCTGCCTCTCCATTACCTTGGCTGCGGTACAGCTGATGATCTCAAGTTTTAATTTCCATGTAGCTAGATTTGAACGATATGTCACCTGTCCCTGGAGAAGATGACGGGCACGGGATCTCGTAAACTGTGGGTACGGTGGTCAATTGGTGGATCATCAGTTTCCTATATTGCTTTCTGAAGTTTTGGCTGTTTTCCAAATGTTTATAAGCTATAATTACCAGTCTACAGTCTTCACTGGCGCAGCATTTCTTCTCTGTGATGCTTGTTGGTGTTTGAATTTTGCTCTATGGCATAAATAAACCCCATAATTGAAAGGTTTATGGAGAGAATTGACCATAATGAACTAAGCCAAATAATATTCTGAATAAAATTCATTTTCAGAAAATATTTTTGGAGCTTAATAAAAGAATAGTATCAAATAATTATCTTCGTGCAATAGCTTTAAATAAAGTTGTAATACGCATATTAAAAGATAATCGACAAAATGAAACTGTATGTGAACAAAATTAATATTACAACCATATTTAAATCTTAAAAACGTAAAAAGGTTATTTAATTAATCTTGTAAAACTTGCTCCTTACTCAACAACTGAATACCTGGCCTGGTATCCTTTCAAAATTGAATATACCTGGAATGAAGAAATTCTTATGACAACATGAGTTATTTTGTACATTTATCATTGAAATACTTGGAAGAAATTCTTACTATAATCCAATAAAATTGAAAGGTTTATCGTAAAATGTTTACTGGATTATGATTTTAAAGATTTGTACATGTTTCAACATTATTTTCCTAAATAAACTTGATTTAACAATCGGCAAAACTTAAATTCACATTTCAGATAAACCATTTCAACATTTTACGTGAAAATGTTGAAACTGTATACTCAAAATATTGAAAACACATATAGTCAAAATGTTGAAGCATTACATTGATATTTTATTAAAAAATATAAAGCGCTTTGGGTCTTATTGATTTGTTAAAGGCCACACATTTGGGTCTTAGTAGCCCATCAAGCGCTCAGTAACCGCACGTAGCGGCGATGGCTGCCATTTGTGCTGTTAATTAAGAGGGTATTTGGGAGAGCTCTGCTCCACTAAAATCAGCTCCACTCCATGAAAAAAATACCCAAACAAGTCAGCCAGCTCCACTTCACTCCATTCTAGAAAAAAATTGGCTCCACTCCAGATTTTTTTGAGCTAATCAAGAGGTGCTCCACTGAAATGAATCGGGTTTCCAGAAGGAGAACCCGAGTCCTGTATCATCGTGATAGTCCCTGAATCAATAGCTATCACACACAAAATTCATTTTAATTATATATCATAGACATACTTCTTGAGTAATCCATTACACAGATTTATTTATTACATAATCGAAAGGATTGCGATACGAGTTCCCGGATACAAGTCCCCTTGAGCTAAAGGAAAACAAACAGAAAGCAGAAAGCGGTAGCTAAGCTTCTGGGCCATCCTTCACGATCACTTCTTCTCCACAGGCAAAACTTGCGCATAGCACGAGGCGTCCTTAGCTTCCTTCATCGTCATCGGGCTTCATCTTCAAGTCGGACCCTGCATCTACCAAGCTATCCCCAAGGACGGGATAGGTTCATGTCACCATCCGAATGCAAGATTTGAGTGGGCTAAACCATGGATTCAAAAATAATACCAAGGAGAGGTAGGGGGTTTTCTATGCGCATGCAGTAACACAAATATATCATCCAATCTTCCATTCTCGGGCCATTCTGGCACCCTGGAATCTCAGTCTACTCACACCTTCAGATAACGTATGCCACCAAGGCGGTGCGAGAACTCCCTCTCCTCGCACCTCAACTGCGCACCGGTAGTAAAATCATCTTAAAAGAGAGGTAGAAATAAGTTAACACTACTCTATGGAAGTGAAACATGATTAGAGTTGTATGTGACCGAGTACACAGTTATACATATAGTTTTCACCCTACAGAGGTTGTACACTTGTACCCACTCACCCCGGGGCTAGCCAGGGGCTATTTCGACTACTAGCATCTATTGTACCAAGTAAAATACTAGAGATAGAAACTATGAATACTTACTAAACCCAGAAGAATGTAGTAGCATCCATAGAGGTAAAAGCTCAGAGAAGAATGCCGACACCCTGACACATCACCCAAACTACTCTCTCACTCTCATAGAGGTACAATTTGGAGAAGAGCGCTGAAGGCCGGCGCCCCTCTGTTGACGGACGTTAAGTGCTAAATTTGACCGTCAATTAGACCTAGTAATAAAGAAAAACTATACGCCTTACTCGCATATTTGTATCACTAACCTAGTTCCACAGCTGTTTTGGAGTTTTCATGATTTCAGATGAGCAAGAGTGAAATAAGGAAAAAAAACACGATTAAGACACCACGCAACTACGTAGAAGATCGCATCTGGCATCACACACTTACAAGAAGGGCCCACCTGGCAGAGTAAACGGGGGCGCCACGAAAGGATAAGGTTGAGGGCCCACGTATCAGCCTGCCAGAAGAGGATAAGGACGAGGGGACACCAGATGGGGTCGGTCCACCCCACAGGTCGGCCGAACCTAGCCTGGCACCCGTCCAAGTGCATTTCGAGGAGGAGTCACGGCCACGCTACCTGATCACCTTCCATACTTGGATTTGGCGGGAACCGACCTCCAATAGTATAAATATGCCTCTCCACCCCCCTCTCAACACACACATACACACACACACACACACACACACACACACACACACACACACACACACACACACACACACACACACACCACATTACTCTCTCAAGGCTCTCTTGCTCTTAGTGTAGGATAGTGGAGCTAGACTAGTTTTCTCTTAGCCAATCAAGTCGTCCTTGGGGTCGTTGAGCAATCCTCGGCTCCTAGTATGGCTTTGTATTCTAACTATCAGCTTTCTATTCATAATATAGACTAATGCCATGGTTGCTTCACTATCTCGATAGTTTAGTAATCCATGCTTTGGTTATTCATGAGTTGTGCTACGGATATGGTTAGGCCAGATGATCTGGGTACGGATATCGGTTCGTTGTGCTTTCGGTCTTTCTCTAGTGTTTTACTTGTCCATCCGAAGGGTGGGAGACCCAGAGACGCTAGAGTAGTGACCTCATACACGGGCGTGGTGCTCGAGTATGCGAAATCCTTCGGATATGACCGTGCTCCGCGGTGTGATTGGGGTAGACGGCAGGAGGTGACAGTCCTGTCTGTTCGTCGTAACAGCTGTGTTGCGATTATTGCATTACCCGATGTTCGGGTACAGTTTAGGCGTTCATGAAAAGAGGTAACTGGACCGGATGTTCTCCAATGCGCGGGACCTTCTCCTTACTATCCCAATTTCCTGGCACCTGCAGCCCTAACCATGTTTTGACATAACCTTTGCTTTGAATAGAAGCATTAGAACATCTAACATAGCCTAAGCTCCAACTAACTTAACATAGGATAGTTTAGTTCATTCTTTCATTCTTTTGTTCTTTTATTCTTTTCTTCCTTGGGTGTTATTTGTGTGTTTGTGTCACATTACATTGATTTATCTTCTTTATTATGGCTAACCCCTGTTAGAGCTATGTCTATTGCTTGAGGCACAATGTCATGATTAATGTCAAGTACAATACCTTTGCCACTGCCATCCTTTGGAAAAATATAAATAACGATACCCTTACTCTCCGGGTGAAATGCTACAACAGTATATCCGTGCGCTTGAGGATCCCATTCGTAATCGTATAGACTATACCACGAAAGTGACGTTTCTTGGTGCAGTTGCTAGGGACTAATGATTATGCTAAGGAAAGTTAACAAGCATTTCTAGCGCCGTTGCCGGGAACTAACAACTCCTGGTAGCGCCGTTGCCGGGAACTAACAACTCCTGGTAGCGACGTTAAGAAATGACAACATGGTACCCTCCTCAATACCTCTACCCTTAACCTTTGCAAGACAACTCTAAACTAAAGAGGAGGCTTGTTGAGCACTTGATGGATGTTTCTATTCCTACCCCCCTCTCATATTTATAGAAGGGAACAAAGGGGGCTTCTTGGCCGCGTTTCAGCAGAGGAGGCACTTGAAACTGCCTTAAGGAAGCTTCAAGGAAGCTGCACACCAAAGCTCAAGGTCGGTGGCGCGAACTACTGGTCGGTCGACCGGTGTGGTCGGCCGACCGGGTTCTGGCCCCTAACCGGCCCAAATTTGGCTAGGAGACTGCCACGTGTCCCCTAATCCCGTTTCCGCGTGCCTAAACTTCTGGTATGTCGGTTTACTTGTGCATGTGGGCCCTTTGATCCATGTGACGCCACTTGTCATGCTCTGATTGGTTGATGCCCTTTGCCTTGGATTTAGGAATATGTTTCCTTTCTCATGGGGTGTGTTTTCTACCTTATTTCACCTACATACAAATATTTACCAACACTTGTGGAAATGGTTAGTAATGAACCCCTATCACTAGGTTGGTGTTGACCTTTTATGTCTTCATGCAGGATTGACGGCCTAAAATTGGTAGTTAAGAGCCGTCAAGAGGTGGAGCCTCTCGGAACCGACTTGAGGAGCCAATGAGGAGGTGCCTCGTCAAAGGAGAAGGTCGGTGGCCAAAATACTTGGTCGGTCTACCGGGTTTGGCTTCGAACCAGCTCATTTTTCAGTTGGATGACTGCTAGATGGGCTCTAAGGTTGGTTTTGCCTGAGTCCCCATTGTCCTAAGTTGGTAACTTGCTCAGGTGGGCCCATGATCCATATGAGTCAGAATGGCGCGCTCTGATAGGCGAGTGTGTTTCCATGCTCTTCTAACCGTTCCTAAGGTGAGCTCGTCACGAGTTAACTTGTGTCACCTTAACGGTTAGAAGAGAGGCGTGTCGGGTGGCAATCGGGAAATAGTCTTTGTTCTCATCGAGGAAATTTTTTTGAAGGCTTTCATTCAGTCCCCCTCTGGTCGCCTGTTGCGGTCCTTCAGAAATCTTGGTGTTTAATCAAAGGTTCATGACAAACATTGTGGCCTCACATCGATCAGTTGACTTGCCTGAGGCAATATTGGTTCTTTAGTTTCATAGTGATATTTTTTTAAAAATAATGCAAGGATGATGTGTACACATCTCATTATATGAAAATTAAGCATGTTGCCTATATATCAATGCATGGGAGGATAATTTAACTGTATGCAAGTGTGCTGTTAATTACTCGCTACTAGTTTCTATAGAAGAGGTGGTCCAAATACTGACAGATTGACTGCATGCGCTCAACGAACCAAACATGCTAGTACTTGCATTGTGAGTTGTGAATAGAGGTGGAAGTGTACCCCTCTTGCATTGTGTGACCCACTCTTACCTTGGAGATTATTTCAATCTTTTCTATATGATATAAAAGTTGGAGCCATCGTATCGTCCCGCCCACCGAAACAGTTCAGTAGAGCAGTACGTGCGCTGGCACTCTGAGACCGTGTCCCTTGCATTGACTTGACTTCGTCAAGGAGGGAGGGGGCGGAAGGGATCAAGGGAAGTTGCTTCTCACCTCACTAACGAGAGATGACATGCATGTGTATATACATACTAGCAGTTGATGCCCCTGCTAACCCCAGCGGTAGCCCATTCTTGCTTCTCACCTCACTAACGAGAGACGACCAAATGGCTGGTTCCATTTTTGCTAAGCTGCATACGTCCGCCCCTGGAGAAGGTAACTAGCTAGACCAGAACTTTTGTAGCCGTGGTTTGCTTCTCTTGTAATAAAAGTTCGGGAAAGCTTTAGTCGTCCTTTCTTAAAAAAACTTCAGTTCGCAAATTCTGTTTCGTTCTTGACGGTCATGTGTTTAACTGCTTGCAATATGCATCTACAAGATCGATCAAGCTCCTCAAAGAAAAAAAAAGGCCTATAAAATCAAGCAACAATATGCCTCCAAAGATTTCTCTTTCTCCTGCCTGTTAGCTACCTATTTCTGCAGATAGGTGATCTTTTTAGATTAAGGAAAATTCCGGCTTGAACGTTCACAAGTGAATGTCTACAAGCAACTACAAAAGCTCTTAGCCTCCAAAACTCAAAATGGGGGTTTAAAAGATAGGTCATCTAATTGTTCCATGTTGTCAATTCAGCTTTTCGTGCGGCCATGGCTGGAGGAGCAGGAGGAGGAGAGGGCGTACCTGCGCCTGGTGGCACCTGCCAGAGGAATCTGCCGGCACAGGCTCGACACAAGAACGAGGCAAGGCCGGCGTACACCGTCCCCGGCGTCCCCATGCCCATCTGGCCAGCTCTGGAGCTGCAGGCAACGCGGCCAGAGGCCCCTCCGTCCCCATCTCGGCAGGGGCTCAAGGCCAAGGCCAAGGCCAAGGCTGGTGAGATGAAGGATAGAGTGGACAAGGCATTGCACCAGAAGTTTTCTTCGATTATCTTGGGAAACAAAGACAAAACGAAGTGAGACGGTCGAACTGTGGGGAGCAATCAATTGTTGATGTTTGAAGTCTGAAGATCAGCCAGGATATTGCCATAGTGGTGCGTGGATGAATAGAACGTACAGTCTTGGCTCTTCACCATTTCGTTAGCATCAGAGCATGTGTGTTTAATTAGTTCAGTATGTCTTTTCAAAAGAAAAAGTTCAGCGTGCCAAGTCTACTTGTATGCGTACTGCTGCATGCGTGTGGTGTGCATGTATGTATGCCAAACTTGACATGGACATGTCTAGTGAGATGAACTAGTCAAGCAACTAGAACGAAATGGCTTTTGTCGTCCTTTCTTTTCTTTCTAATAAAAATTCTCACTACTACACAAAAATTAACCGAGACAGGCAAAACAGCTTAACAGAGGTGTTTTGGCCAACCGCCTCAGAGCAAATGTTATGGTAAATGATCCCTTTTCCGAGATGATTGTCTGCCCGCCTTGGTTAATCGAATAAAAAAATAAAAAAAATAGAAAGCCTGTGGATAGGCCTGCCAAGCCCAAGGCCCGCCGAGCCCATCCACAGGCGGCGACTGCCGGGGCGCGTCCTCCGCCGTCAAGCTCGCTAGATCTGCAAGCCCCGAGGCCAAATCCATGATCCCCTTGGCCAGATCTGTGTGGCCGGATCCGCGAGCCCCGTGGCCGGATTTGGAGCTGGAGATGGTAGAGACAGTGGAGAACGCCGTGGGGGAGGAGGGTCAACGTCGGGCCTCTGCGCCACCGGTCCGCTGCGTCCGCGCCATGGGGGAGGAGGGGTGAGGCCTGGACGACGCGACGTCACGCTCGCGCTGCTAGGATGCCATGCCGTCGTGCCCCTATCGCCGGTCCACCATGCCCGCCTCACTAGGGGAGGAGCCATTGCCGACGGTCCGCCGCGCCCTCCTCGGTTGGGGAGGAGGCCGAGGACGGGCCAGCGGTCTGCCATGCCTAGGCCGTGGGGAAGGAGGCCGAGGCAGGGATGCCAATCTATCACACCTACGGGCCACCGCGTGGCCTGCGCCATCGCCTATGGGAGAGGAGAGGAGTAGAGGAGACGGGAAGAGGAGAGGAGTGAGAGGGTGAGCAGAGGAGCCGGGGAGGGGCGTAGTCGAGAGAGGAGAGGGAGTTGGGAAACCCTAAGTCTATACTGATCAGTTGTGATAAACTTCAGTTAGTAATTAGTACTATATACAGTTTTTCATCCATATTACAGTTCCTGGCTAATTTAGATTTTAATTTAACAGCTATTTTAAGTTATTTTTTTACAATTTTATATTTGGACAAATGTTAGGGGATTACATTAGGTTACTTTTCATAATTGGAGAGGTGTATAATTTAGATATAAATTTAAGGATTTACATTATTGGATTGTTTCATAATTGCTGAGGCGGGTAATTTAGTTTTAAAAAACTTAAGAAATTCAATGGCTTTGATGATTCTATTCTATCGAATTTGATACACAGGATTTATGATTTTTATGTGAATTTTTAGGATTTATCTGTTCTAGCATTGTGTCTTATTGGAATTATCGTCAAACTTCAAAAGGAGTCTCTAATTAGTAATAGTGTGATAATATATCATGTCTAAGACTAGTTTGGCTAGTTTACTACTCGTGTCATCTCAATTATCCATATGTTATGATGCTAGTCTCAAATATTGAAAGGTTTGTGGGATAAAATCTTGCAGAGCATGAATATAATTCGGGCGAGAGGATTAGCATCAGACTGGTTTTGAATTTTGATGGTATGGCGGGATCGCATAATATGGTGATTTCACAGCTAGGATCACCAATCTACAATCTTTTTACATTCCATCAAGAGATATAATGAAAAAAAGGGCGTACCCAGTGCCGTAGGCTTCCCGCACTGTGCGGGGTCTGGGGAATTGTAACTTGATTTTTGATAACTAAGTGTCGAAAATGATACATCAAGTACTCCTGCATCATTAAATATAGAATAATAAACTAATTAATTCGTCCTAGATATCATATATTTAAGTATAGTGGAAGTATACCAAATTGGTACCCCTCATGCTACAATAGGTTTGTATGTATCTCTTGGTGATCAGTCAGTAAAAAACCTTTTTACACCTTCCACTACTCTTTCACTTCTCATCAAGACTTCTTGGTGCTAGACTCCCCAAGCTAAGTATCCAAGTCAACTCATTGCTTATGTTAAGTAATTACAAGCTGCGGCCATTTGAGAGACCAAAATCACGGCACCTAACTCCATGGCAACGGAGGCCGAGTTCGTGACCGCACCGTCAACGCCGGAGCCGGCGCACCCCATGGCTCCCGTCGCGGAACCACCACCAGCAGCCCACCAGCCGGACAACCTGGAGATCGTTGTGGACGAAAGGCTCCGCCAGCACGCCGGCGACGACGGGAGCAGCTCGCCGATGACCATCTTCCGGGTCCCCGCCCATGTCCGCGACGCCAGCAAGGAGCTGTACGAGCCCCGGCTGGTGTCCGTCGGCCCCTACTACCGCGGCCGGGCGGCGCTGCGCGCCATGGAGCAGCACAAGTGGAGGTACCTGCACGAGCTGCTCGCGGAGTACCCGGCGGCCTCCTTGGCCGACTGCGTCAGAACAGTTCGCGGCGTCGAGCAACAGGCGCGGCGCTGCTACAGTGAGCGGCCGCCCGTCATCTTCGCCGCCCAGGCCCAGGGGGGCAGCAGCGAGTTCGCGGAGATGCTGCTTCTGGACGGCTGCTTCATCCTCCAGTTCTTCATCAAGTGGTTCAGAAGGGAGCCCGACAAGCTCTGCGACGTCGGCTGGGGGCTCCCCCTGCTGCTCTCCGACCTGCTGCTGCTGGAGAATCAGATCCCCTTCTTCGTGCTCGAGGCGCTCTTCCGCGCGGTGAACCCCCAAGCTAGTAGGCTGGGTCTCCTCATGCTGATCGTTCCCCATTTCAAGGTCGAGGACTCGACCTTCTGCAAACAAGTGCTGGCCGGCGTCGTGCCAACCCAAGCCGCCGGAGAGATCCACCACCTACTGCATCTCTTGTACGAGGCCTTGGTGCCCAGGGAAGAGGAGCTGGCCTCCGCGCAGGCCTCCGCCTCGCCGCCGCCATCGCCGCGGCACGAGTCCCGGCTGCCCCGGATGGGGCTCAGGCTCAAGACGGCCGTGTCCAAAAGGTTCGCCTTCGTCCGCGACATGCCGCGGGTGCCGGGCTGGAGGAGACTGTCCGCGTCCATGACACTGCTGCGCAAAGTCAGTGCCTGGTTCAGTAAGGCTCTGATCGGAGTGAAGACACAGACGGAGGCGGAGCCGGATGACCGTAGCATGGCGGCGCCGCCGCCGCCCATGGTGGTCCCGTCCGTCACCCAGCTCCGCGAGGCCGGCGTCCGGTTCGAGAAGGCGCCGTCGCCTCGGCACATGTTCGACGTCACGTTCGACGCGGCGCGGGGCGTCCTGAGGATGCCGCGGATGGAGGTGGACTACGCCAACAAGGCGCACCTCGTGAACCTCATCGCATTCGAGCAGACCATGGGTGGCGGCGACAGGCTGCTGTCGAGCTACGCGGCGCTGGTGGGCGCCCTGGTGCGGACGGGCAGGGACGTGGAGCACCTCCAGAAGCGCGGCGTCGCGGAGAACCTCCTCTCTGGCGACGGCGACGCGGCGACCAGGTTCTTCCAGCAGCTGGGCGACTGCGGCAGCCTGGACTACGGGGACCACCACTTCGCCGCCATGTTCAGGGACCTGAGCGGGTACTACCACTCGAGCTGGCGCAGGCACAAGGCCAGGTTCCTGCGCGACCACTGCAGCAGCCCGTGGGCGGTGCTCGCGCTCGTCGTCGCCGGCTGCGCCTTCTGCTTCGCGGTCATCAAATTCGGCACGACCGTCTACGGCCTAGCCCATCCTTACTGCCACTGCTAGTGCTACATCGATACATGCATGTATATTGTGCAAAATGGCACTATACCACACCCCATATTAATGTCAGACATCAGTCGCTATAACTAGACAATTACCGATGAGCCATCGGTCGGCAAAGAGTACTAGCGAACAATCTGTATTCTGTATTTGCATTGAAATGCTTGTACTTGATCCGAACCAGATAGCTTTGTGCCTTTGTCATTTGATAATATACCATTCTGCATTGCAAAGTGATATTGTTCAGAGTTGGATTTGCCATGTAATACTCATTTGTGATCCAGAATCTCAATCTTCTTATTTTTGTGTTTGTTTCTATGCATCGAGAATGGAGGTTTGTAGGATGTCACTGATTGCATGCCACTTTTGAATTTTTAAGAATTTCTAGGAGGGGTAATAGGCAGAAGCTAAGCCGATCAAATTAAAGTGTTGAGCTGATGATAGGATACCATGAGCTATGTTCAGCTAGGATATGTATGTAAGATATGTGTAACATAGTATCAATCATGATACCGTTATGCAAAAGGACGACATATGTTAGGAAGATGTATGTTTATTGAAGTTGAATCTACTCGTGTATACGATGAATGAACCTTTGAAGCTCAATATGAAATATGTACTAACTGCTTAGATCTCACCTTTTTTTAATTCACATAAACTATGGCATTGAATCATCGGTTGGTGTAAGGAACATGGTCCCATTAGGCTATTGTTTTGTGATTTTGGTGATTGAGTAACAACGCAATCAATGGGACTAATGTGTTTGTCAAGTGAACATTAATAGATCCTAAGGATGAAGAAAAAAGCCAAGCAAAGCAAAACATGAAGAAAGAACTCAAAGAAACGCTGAATTGGATGAGTTCTGCAGAAACAGTGGCACCGAATGCACCGGTGACACTGCACTGGTCTAACCTGTTGGCATCGGATACACCGGTGCATATATCACTGGTGTAATGGGCCGAGCAATGCCCAGGCCAGGGGGAAAGTCAAAAGTAGCACCGGTTACACCGGTGGTACTAATTTGAGGCATCGGTGCAAGCACCATGTCATGCACCAGAGAGCATGTCAAGTGGGCGTGACTCAGCACCGGTTGAACCGGTGGTGCACCAGGCAAGGCACCGGTGTAATTTCAAGACAGAAGCTGAAGATTTCTTCAGAACCAAATGAAACGTTGAAGCACCGGTGCATGGGACCGGTCTAACCGGTGACAACCACATCAACTGTCAAAAGGCCAACGGATAGTGCAGAGCCGTGAGTGACTGGATGCACCGGTGCCCTACCACCGGTCTATCCGGTGCTTTACGCAGAAAAGGGACAACGACTCTTAATGGCTCTATGGACTTGGTGGGCTATATATATGCCATCTCTCGAGCATTTCAAGGTTGCTGGAGTTGCTACAAGCCTCAAACACACTCAAGAACATCTACAAGCCATCCAAGTGCTTATTGATAATATCTTTAGTCCTTATCACACATTTGAGAGTGTTAGTGCTAGGTTAGCTCTTTAGAGAGTGAACAAGCAAGGCTTTGTGCTGTGGTTCTTCAGTGAACGAAAAAAAGATTTCGGTGCGCCGGCCCCTTGGAGCATTGGTGGCTCGCCGGCACGTCATCGACCCTCCGACTTGGTGTGGAGCGGCGACGACAACCTTGTGCGGGGGACATGGAGACCCCATCCTTTGTGGAGAAGCTTCTTAATGGAAAACGGGATCAAGATGACCGTGGCTGAGTCTATGGAAGAGACTTGATTGCCGGGAAGCTATACTCTTAGTGAGTGCTTCAACAACGTGGATGTAGGGGTGCTTTTGTGGCTAACCGAACTACAGGATAAACACCCGCATCGAGAGTTTGCTTCCCTCTATCCCGCTCTTTAAGCTTCCGCATTTCATACTAGCAATTTTTGAGTGTCTTTACTTTCTAGAGTAGAATCTTAATAGGAAAGGCTATAGGTTGCTAAACTCTTTTGGGATAGGGGTTTCACACTAGAACAACCTTAGTTGCACATATAGACAGTATGTTTTATTTTGATTTTGTGCAATTTAGTTGGAACCATAGGTTAAATTTTTAAGTTGACTAATTCACCCCTCCCCCTCTTAGGCTATAGCACCCGATCCGGTCTTTCAATTGGTATCAGAGCCGGGACTCACATCTCTCACAAAGAAAGCCAATTCCATTGGCAATTTGTGTTTACTGGCTCACTTGATCGGTTAGGCTTCACCGCCTAGTGAGTTAGCTCTTTGGGGAAGGGATGGATTCATTAGAACCACCTCCATGTTTCGATGGCACGGGCTTCCAACGATGGAAGATTTTAATGCAATCCCACCTCCAAGCAAAGGGTCTAAACGTTTGGAGGGTAACTAGTGAATGAGTAAAAAACAATAGTCAACAAGAGAAGCAATATGATGCTATAGCAAAATATGCCATTTTAAACTCTCTTGGTGACAACGTGTTCAACCGTGTGTTTGCTTGTGAAAATGCTAAGAATTTATGGAAAACTATTATTGAGAACCATGAGGGCACAAAAGATGTTGCAGATGAAAAATATCATGTTCTCATTTATAAACTTAATAGCTTCAAGCAACTTGATGATGAGAATGCCGAATCTATGTACTCACGGTTGAATATTCTTGTGAATAAAATTAACTCTTTAGATGTGAAGAAAATTGATGATTTGGAGCTCATTCGCAAAATCCTTCATTCACTCCGGAGGCCGGACTATGATTTGTGATCACAATTTTTTATGAGAAGGAAATCAACACCTTGACGCCAATAAAGTGATCGCCCATGAGCTACGCCATGATATCAAGCCAAGAGCGCCAGCTTCTTCACCAACACATAGTGTACTTGCATGCAAGCAAATCAAGAAGTTGAAGAAGATGGCCATCAAAGGTAGCTCAAGTGAAGAGGAAGAAGAAAAGGCATGCCAAAGCTCCTCAAATGATGAAAAAGAGCCAATGAACCCTAATCTCTACAAGCAAATCAAAAAGATGAACAAATACTTGCAAAAAATCAACTCAATGGGGTACATAGTCTTCCTCAAAGACGGACCACATCACCAATAAATGAAGGTTGAGAGAAGATTCAAGAAGAAGAAAGAAAAGAAGGAGAAGAAGCCCAAACATGAATCATTTGCCATTTTTGGCGAATGGGTAAGCGGTGGTGAAGAATCAAGCGCAAGCTCAAGTGATGAATCAAGCAAGAAATTCACCACCCGCACCAACATGGGATCATCATCACACACATGCTTTATGGCCCGAGGTATGGAAAACGATATAAGTGATGATGACTCCGATTCTCTTTCATATGAAGAACTTCTTGAATTAATACATGAGCACCAAAAAGTTATTAAGAAGCAATTAAATAAAATTGAAAACATTAATGCTCTTAATGATCTTAATGCTATTTTCACTACAAATTATGAAAATTTGTTATGCAAATTCAAATTGCTTAGCGAAGAGCATGAAGAGCTCAAGTTGAAAATTAAGAGCATTAATGAGACTAATAGTGCTTCAACTTTTTGTTTTGATTCAATTGATAAATCTAACCCTTGCAATGAGAAATGCTATGAGAATATTGTTGTAGAATTATATGATGATCTCATTGCCAAAGAGAATGATGAACTCAAGCAAGAATTGGAAAGGCTCATGAAGGACTAGGCTAGATTAAAGGGCAAGAGCATAGAGAGCAATATCCAACCTTTTCAAGATAACCGTAAAGACATGGTGAAGAATCTTGAGAAGGGGTCCACCGTGACTTGCTCAAAGTGCCACCAAAGAGGCCACAAGTCAAATAAGTTCCCTCAACCAAGGAAGAAGCTTTCGGATGAGAAGAATAAGAAGAAACTCACAATCAAGAGTTCTCTCATCTACACCAAGCCCAACCGGAACAAAAGCAATAGCACCGCCTATATGATGAAGAAGAAAACCAATGGAAAGGTGGTTGCTCACAAGGTTGGGAAGCAAGAAAGGAGTTGGAATCACTCCATTTGGGTGCCCAAGGATGTCATCACCGATATAAAGGGGCCTCAAATAGTGTGGGTTCCAAAGGAGACTCGAAGTCCAAGTATGGCTTCGGAGAATTTGGAGGCTTAGCTTACAAGATGATGAGAAGGTTCAAGCCAAAGAAGTTAAGCTCAGAACTTGGACATTTGGTGCCCAAGTCCCCCATAAGGTAATGGTAGCTAGATTTCAATTCAAACATCATGTAGCTCCATTGCCCATGTTAGGTTGTTTGCATTGCATCACCTAGTGCTATATATGGTGGGTTGCTTGTGTCATGACTCTAACCCACGAGCAACTTACATGGTTTGATAAGTGTGTAGAAAGCTACACAAGGTTACCCTTCATGGTGCATGGACTTCATGAGGTATGTGTTTTATTTGTGTACCATGAACACAAGCTATAGGGTAAAACTTCCCATTGTTGTCATAAACAATGTGCATATATTTACTTGGTGATTCAAACACTAAATACACACATTTAGGGGGAGTTCATCCTATGGTTTGTGATTTTGAGACTAACATATTTTCAAGCTTATCTTTTTTGTAGTCTCATGTTGAGCCATGATCTATTGAACTAAAATTTCATATCTAAGTTCATAGGCTATGTGCTCATACATTTTCTCACCTTCGTGTACCAAGTATGTTTGACCTCAAAGACTTACAATTAGTATTTAATTTCAATTGATATCATTTGGCACAAGTCTCTTTCAAATTGGTACATGCAAGGTAACTACTATCCCCCGGAGGTATGCATGATCTACAACCCCTTCAATTGGTATCTTTGTCAATTTTTTGTTATTTTAAGGCTACCTCCGTGCATGATATGATCTAAACTTTTTCTTTCAATGTCTAGTTGTGCACTTGATTCTCACATTATCATTTTGTGCACACACTTTGTGGAAAGTTTAGCTCATATCATGCTAGTTTTGTGATCTTGTGATCCACCTTAGTAATCGCTCAATTGGTATCTTCATTGATATCATACAATTAGATCATGATTCATGGAACTAACTCCCTTGGCTACTAACTTTTCCCTTTGAGGTATATTGTTTTGCCAAGCCTTTTTAGGTGATTTGACTTCAAAGGGGGAAAAGTTTGGATCAAAGCAAGGTAAAAATGAATATCACGCAAAGGGAGAACAACCTTGAATCCAAAGGGGGAGGAAAAGAAGAAGTAGCAAACATGGGGAGAAACAAAGAGGGAATGATGGATTTAGGGGGAGGCCAAGCCAACATTGGATGATGGCTAGCATCTAAGTAAGTGTAAGTGGTTCAATTTTTTCAATCTTTGCAAACTTTATACTTGCTTTGATTGTGTTGTCATCAATCACCAAAAAGGAGGAGATTGTAAGGAACATGGCCCCATTAGAAGATTGTTTTGTGATTTTAGTGATTGATTAACAACGCAATCAATGGAACTAATGTGTTTGTCAAGTGAACATTAATAGATCCCAGGGATGAAGCAAAAAAGCCAAATAAAGCAAAACACGAAGAAAAAACTCAAAGAAACGCTGAATTGGATGAATTCTGCAGAAACAGTGGCACCGCATGCACCGGTGACACTGCACCGGTCTAACCGATTGGCATCGGATACACCGGTGCATATATCACCGGTGTAATGGGCCGAGCAATGCCCAGGCCAGGGGAGAAGTCTAAAGTAGCACCGGTTACACCGGTGGTACTAATTCGAGGCATCGGTGCAAGCAACATGTCATGCACCAGAGAGCATGTCAAGTAGGCATGACTCAACACCGGTTGAACCGGTGGTGCACCAGGCAAGGCACCGGTGTAATTTCAAGACAGAAGCTGAAGATTTCTTCAGGACCGGATGAACCGTTGAAGCACCAGTGCATGGGACCGGTCTAACCGGTGACAGCCACGTCAGAAGGCCAATGGATAGTGCAGAGCCACGAGTGACTGGATGCTACAGTGCCCTACCACCGGTCTATCCAGTACTTTACGCAGATAATGGACAACGGCTCTTAATGGCTCTATGGACTTGATGGGCTATATATATGCCATCTCCCGGGCATTTCAAGGTTGCTGACACACCTAAGAACATCTCCAAACCATCCAAGTGCTTATTGATCATATCTTTAGTCCTTAGCACACATTTGAGAGTGTTAGTGCTAGGTTAGCTCTATAGAGAGTGAACAAGCAAGGCTTTGTGCCTTTGTGCTGTGGTTCTTCAGTGAACCAAAAGAAGATTTCAGTGTGCCGGCCCCTTGCAGCATTGGTGGCTCGCTGGCACGTCATCGACCCTCCGACTTGGTGTGGAGCGGCGACGACAACCTTGTGCGGGGGACGTGGAGACCCCCATCCTTTGTGGAGAAACTCCTTAGAGAAAAACGGGATCAAGGTGACCGTGATTGAGTCCGCGGAAGAGACTTGATTGCCAGGAAGCGATACTCTTAGTGAGTGCTTCAACAACATGGATTTAGAGGTGCCTTTGTGACTAACCGAACCACGATATAAGAACCCACGTCGAGAGTTTGCTTCCCTATATCCCGCTCTTTAAGCTTCCGCATTTCATACTAGCAATTCTTGAGTGCCTTTATTTTCTAGAGTAGAATCTTAATAGGAATGACTATATGTTGCTAAACTCTTTTGGGATAGGGGTTTCACACTAGAACAATCTTAGTTGCACATATAGATAGCATGTTTTGGTTTGATTTTGTGCAATTTAGTTGGAGCCATTGGTTAAGTTTTTAATTTGTCTAATTCACCCTCTTCCCCTCTTAGGCTAGAGCACCCGATCTGGTCTTTTAGTTGGTATAACTTAACTATTGCGTCGAACGATCGGTCAGTAAAACTTTATATCGACTCTAGTTAAAATGATCAAAAGCGGGGGTCGGTATAACTGTATACTGACCGATATTGTGTGGGTACAAAAACTTATACCGACTTCTATGGTGTCGCTGACGAGGGGCTATGGCACAGTGTGAGACAATTTTAGTTTTTTTCTGATCGTAAAAGAAGCTTACCGATGGATCACTTGCCATCCTTTTGTAACCAAGTAAGTCAATTAAAAAAATCAAGAACACAATCTTCCCGCATATATTTCCATTCATATTTTTTAATAAAAAAGTGCGGCATATTTATTCTTTTTCTTAAGAAATAAACCTACAAATCTATATTTATTACTAAAGCGAGTAAGATTTCTACCTCAAATTTTGATTTGGTCCATCTTATGTCATTAACAAGTGGTTCATAGTCCATCCCGTATGGAACCCGCACTACTAAAACAAAATTTGTAGGGACGGGCAAAACCGAATTTTTTAGGGGCGCACGGCGCACCCGTCTCTAGTTTTCGCTGCTAAAAATAGTATTTGAAGGCGCGGGTAATACGACCACCCCTAAAAAT
Source organism: Panicum virgatum (assembly GCF_016808335.1). Taxonomy (NCBI): domain Eukaryota; kingdom Viridiplantae; phylum Streptophyta; class Magnoliopsida; order Poales; family Poaceae; genus Panicum; species Panicum virgatum. Next base: position 14,736,684 of record NC_053145.1, read on the forward strand.
CCATTTCTAGAGGCGGGTCATACCCTCATCCGCCCCTATAAATCTATTTCTAGGGGCGGGTGAGCCCCACCGTCCACTAAAGATAGATCTGTAAGGGCGGATGCCAGGGCGATCTGCCCTTAAAAATCGATTAAAAAACAAAAAAATGGTGGCGCCACTCGGGGCTGTTGTACCGGTTCCGCAGCTCCACGTGCGAGTGGTGCGGCGGCCGCGCCAGCAATCGATCGGCCTCGCTCCACAGCTCTACTCTCCGACGCCAGAGCCCAGCTAGCCCCGAGCATGCAGCAGTGCCACACCGACACCGTTGCTCGGGCTGGCCGCACCAACCCCGAGCCAGCCTCACGCCTACAGCGCCGCACATCGTCGCCGGAGCCGAGGCCAGGCCGGCTGCGCGTCCCTAGCCCTTCTACGCTCCGCACCCCGGAGCCTGCAGCAACGTACTTCCTCCGACTCGTCGGCCGAGATATCGCCAACAGCTGACGAGCTCTCCCTCACTTGAGCTTCACCCTCTCTGTTGTCCTCCTACAGATAAATCACTCAACAACTTAGACCAGTCCCAACCCTTCTACTAGGATAATTTTCATAGCATTAAAGATGATGCCACATAAGAAATTTTATTACATAACGAGTTAATGAGGAAAAAGATAGGCATGGTTTCTTTTGCAAGATACTATGTCCACACAAGAACCAAGAAAGGAAGAAGAGTGATAGAATGATGTTAGGAGAGAGAAGAGAGAGGATTGGATGAGATTTATTTTCTTTATTTATCTACACTATAAAGAACCAAAACAATTGAAAACACTTCCCACCTAAAAAACATCTTTGTACCCCTCACAAAAGCCCCACTTGTCAGGTCTAGGGTGGGAGAAAGTCTGTATGCAGTAAAATACTTTTGCCATTTTGGCATTACTTTTTTCACCTCGAAAAATTCATACACACCCGTGTACCCACGCTATCAATTCCGCCTCCAAATCACGCATTTCTTTTTTTTTCTCCTTTCCTTCCTTACGTTTTCTCTTTCCTTGCATCGTCCATTGCTTTATCTCCGATGCTCAGAAGACTTGCCTTTTTCCCACACTATCAATCCCGCCCCCAAATTACACATTTCTTTTTTTCTCTTTTCCTTCCTTGTGTTTCTCTTTCCTTGCATCGTCCAATACTTGCTCTCCGGCGCCCAGAAGACTTTTCTTTTTCCCACGTCATCAATCCCGCCCCAAATCACACATTCCTTTTTTTCTCCTTTCCTTCCTTACGTTTTCTCTTTCTTTGCATCGCCCACTGATTTCTCTCCGGCACCCAGAAGACTTTCCTTTTTTTTTCATTGTTTCTCTCCAAAACGCGCATAGTGTTGGCATTGGTCTAGGCCATTGAGGCGAGCTTGAAATCAGGGTCATTCAAATGAGAGCTAGCTCGTAGGTGCTTGAGGCCCTGAGGCCACTTCAGCCGCTCTCCGAGATCAAGTCCTACAAACCCCAAGGCTCGGTTGGAGGCGACTGCAGCGACGTCGGCCGGCCAGCCATTGCATTTACGAAGTTCTACTATATGTTAAGGTATTTTAATCACAAACAGATGCTGGCTGCTTGCTTTGCTACTTCTTGATGCTTTAGATTCTCGTAATTTCATTGTTTGTTTTGCATATACGCTTTATGCTACAGATATAGTTGGATCCATACAGTTTGCACCATCAAGAATTAGGTCCGTGATGCTGGGAGCAGCTCTGTAGGATTTTATGCCAAGTTGACATGTATTTATTCAATTTAATTGGAACTCTGAATTTAATATACAACTAATTTATTCTTTTTTGCAGCCTACTGTAAAGGAGCTCTTCTGCAGCCAATATGGCTTTGCTTCCTTTAAGATACACACCATGCTCACTTCTAACGCTATGGAGAGTGGTGAGATATTTGCTTTGTGCTTCTAGGATGAAGCAGATAGCAGATGCTTGCTCAGATTTCTATCATTTTTTTCTTCAAAATTCGAGATGTATGGTCATGTGGTGTCGTTAATGGGTTGCACGAGATGTATGGTCATGTACACATGATCTATATATCTTAAAATTTTCATTTTATGGTAAATTTGAATGTATTGAATATTATATCCACAAAAGCTAATGACAGATGTAGCTACAAATACACATTTTGTAACACAATTTTTTTATTTGATTTTTTAAAACACATGCATGTCGCACGTGCAAATTTACTAGTTATAGAAACTATGCATTGGGGAGGTAGTGTCTATGAGCAGTTTCTTACTCTCTTTTTTCTTTAGACACCATCTATAAATACTATAGGTTGTGGGTAGCCTTAGCAAACAAGATAATAAAAAGGTTGCTAAAAAAACAAGATAATAAAAAGATTTCTCCTACAATAAGGTTCGCATATTGAGAGAGCGTCGGACTTGAAGATAACAAATCATAGCTTGCTCACCTCTTCTTGGGTGTCGCCGCATCTACTGCTAGCCGCTTTAGACCGCGAGTACTTGGCGCTCAGTGAGGGAGAAGAATGGTGATGTAGTGGTTGCGGTGGTGACCAGCGGCGTAGGGAGTAGGGACGTGGATCGATGATGTGGATGCTGCCGAGGAACTGATTTTGGGGTGGGTGGTGGCATCACCCGTAGGAATGAAAATGGTCAGGAACAGTCGAGAAAATTCCTTAACCATTCCAGCAACTATATTTTTTGGTCGGAAACAGAAGCGGGAATGGGAAAGTCGGACGGAAAAAACAAATCGGTCTTACGGGATAGTGAGAACGGAATCAGTCGGTCGAGAGCATGCCGATTACTATCGGGTATCGATAACTCAAAATGAGAAAATACATACAACCACTCTAAACATTTAACTCGATAAAATAATTACAACTATGCATCAATATCATGGAAACTGATGGCGGGAAAACAGGCAGGCGATGGCCCGCCTCCACGTCAGCAGAGACAAGTTTAATTCTAGTTTATTTAAGTAGAACAAAGTAAATAAATTCAGGTGTTGCGACTCCATACTTTCATAATTCTTATATTTATATAAAAATTATGTTAATTACATCCCCGTAGAGAACACCCCTGGTTAAGAGTTCCAACATAAGTACAATAAAAGAAAGATTACATCATATGATTGCCTATTACATAGCTACGAAAGAAAAATCTTCAGTCCTCATGTCATAGTGATGAATGCCGTGTGGTGATGCATGCTTACCGTGGGGCATGTTTCATTGTCTTTAGAATATAGCATGAGCCCATTTCTTTTTGGGAGCTCATATATGATGCTTGTGCATGATGTATATGCATCATGGGTGTCACACATGCAGCCAAAACAAAGTAATTTTGTTTAGTATTTCACTAGAGCATTTATATCATGTATGCCGTAGTGGACTTTGAGAGACTAGTTTGAGTAGTCTCTAACTAGCATATTTAGCATCATGCATTCTCAAATGGTAGTCTGATAGCCAAAACTAAACATTGATCAACACGTAACTCATATAGTAGACTACGTGAGCCAATTAATTTGTTATTTATTTAATGAATCAAGAGAGTATTTTCTTTCATATATTATTCGTATCTTTGGAGTAGCCAGCCTGCCGGCCGCGTATTCGAGCCGAGCGGAAAAGGCATTTATTTTTTATTTATGCCTTTTGATTTTGAATAAAATCTATCCATTATCATGTTTTATTTGATAAGGTATAAGTATTTCTTTTGATTGAGCCAAAATTGGTGTCAACAGATTCCCCATCGTGGTCCGGATGCGAAAAGGATGCACTACGGATCCGGAGCTCGAAATTTGAATTTGGGTACATGACTTTATGTTGACGCAAAAATTAACACACTGGAATCCGAGAGCAAGTGTTCGCCAAGCACGGAAAGTGAACCAAGCGTGCTAGTCAATCTGACATGTTGATTGACAAAGAGACAGAGTAAACGTTAAATTCGAGGGTGTATCGGTTGGGGTTCCGTCACAAATTGTATCGGCAGGCGATTGCCGATACAGAAAGCGACAAAATCGGCTTCGGTCAGCCGATTTGAAATAAACGATCGGCTAGATCAGCCTATGCACACGGGGAGCAATATAAAGGCTACGAATGTGTAACCTAAACAACGCTATCAGACAACCTGAAATAGATCTAATCGGCTATACGATGTTTTTGAATATAATAACACAATAAGCAGCCGATCAAACGTATTTAAAGATGGATAGATATCGATAAAAGCTAAAACAATAGGTAAAATCTATAGAACTAGCAGGTATCGATAAATTGTGAATTAATCTAGACGAGACGACAGTGATACGCCCGGAAGTCAAAGCCTAAATATAATTCGATAACTTTTGAATAGATCTGAACGAAGCGACAGCGATACGCCTGGAAGCTAAAGCTCAGATTTACTCGGTAAACAAAAACTTACCAGCAGATCAAGTTGCTCGAATGTGAGGCGTCCTTGATCAACTCGAAAGAACTCGCCGAAAAGAAAAGAAAAGTGGCGAAGTCGCCGAAAAGTAAATTGCAAGTAAAAAGTAGAGTTTGTTTGTTGATCGTGTGATAACCTTTTACAGAAGCTAAGGGGTACATATTTATAGTCTAGACTAACTTGTCTGACAAGCATAATCTAAACTAAAAGAAAATACTAAAATACACGGACTCCTATTTCCTTCGTGGAATCCTTTCTAATAATAACCTCTTGACTGGCGTATAGAGCATATCCATCTGTTATTGTATATTCCTTCTCGAACTCTGCTCCCCGCAAATCAATCACGCACACAAGTATACGCTTGCCCAGCACAAAGATTCTTGCTTCCTTTTTAATATTGTGTGCATGTACGTCACCATGACTCGAAATCAGGCAATAAGCCGATTCCACTGTAAGATAGCCGATTTCCACGCACTAGAATGGACTGTGCATATCAACACCATTAATTTGTCTCCCCCTCATAGAATTGATACGCCACACATGCATGTTCCTTAATGAATCGAACTGGTCACCATATTCTTAATTTAATGCACATATGCCACTATCCGATGATCTTCATAATTCAGTTTACATCGGATTTGTCAAAATCGAGTGTCAACACTTTATAAATTGATTTGCTTTCATGTAAACATGATATGCACACAACAAGATATAGACATTTTTTAAAATATGCGCCTTCTTTTTCTTCGTTTTTTCTTTCTTTCTTTTTTTTACTGCCCACGTAGGCATCGGCAACTGAATTTCCTCTTTTCTGTTATCTCTATTTTTTTAAAACCCAAAATCCCAGGGGTATAGGAGATAGTGGAGTGTTGGCTTAACTCCAAGAGTCAGTTAGCACGTATGTTCATCCGCTAACTTAAACAAGGGGAACTCGACATCCTGAGCCCACAAGCAGTCTGGCAGAGACGAGGCTCCACAACAATCAAAACTCAGCAGGAGTTCGATCTGCAATCACTTGCATTTCGTGAGGTGATGCTAGCTTGGATGCATCTCTTATTTCAACTACTTTCTACCCCAGCGCTGACATTTGCTTCCTTTCTTCTTGCCTCATCAACAAGGTTCAGGGAATAAGGAGTTTCAGTTTGGATTCGGTGGTGAATCAACTCGCTTGCCGCGACGCCGCGCCGGGCGTGGGAAAGGCAGCTCTGCACCTCTCTTTGCATTATCGTGATCCAGCATTTCTTGCTTAATCCATTTCCATGGGGTTTGGCGTGGATTGGTGTAGGCTTTCTTTTTGATCCCGGTTTGCTATTGGTCGAATGCTTTTTTTTTGTCCATAACAACCACGCATCACCCTGTATCTGTTTTCAGTATGTAGTTGTATTTGGGTACATGGAAGCATAACACACTCACATCCCTGTCTATTTATCGCCCAGGGTTCAGGCTTCAGACTTGAGCCTTATTTGTTTTAAAAAAATCCACCTGACTTGCATGAGCCACTACCGTAGGCTTGTCCGAATAAAAATTTAATGATATAGGTATGCTCTTATGTGTTTTTTTTTGGTCAGTCCATTGCAATTTGCTGTGAGACACACTCGTATTATTTCAGTCAAATATGACTACATTTAGCTCGACCTCTTATAGACATCCCTTTTTTTTTTGTAGATGGATGACACGGGTCAACATTCTCGCCCCCATATAATGCCTCTATCTGAAATAGCTAAGTTACGACTATATGAACCAATCACCCATGGGTTAGCAAGTCCTGTCCTCAAAGAGCAATCACTGGTTGCAGGGGATTTCAATCTTAATGATCCTAACCGTCCATGGAGATCGGGACCTACTTTTCCTGCTCTTTTCTTTCACCCTTTAGTATCTATGCCCCAATCTGACAAGGCCTCACCTTTGAGCAGCAGAGTTGTGTCAGGGAATTTTGGTTGGGAAAATTTTGACATTGAACACATACCGACTCCTTTTGGATATCATGAATGGGCAGCTGATGTATTGACCAATCACCCTTTGTGTTTAAAGGGAAATAAACCAGGCACAGATTACATTTATGGGGCTGTATTCTGCTCTTTAGGGAGGTATACTATTTCACCATCTATCATGAGAGCATTATTAGAGAGGTGGGATCCAAACACAAATACCTTTCTGTTTCCATGGGGAGAGCGCACTATTACCCTCCTTGATATGCACTGCATGGCGGGTTTACCATTGGATGGAGAACCTTATGAGGAATTTATTCCACCCCGCTCACTTAGACTCAGCCACTCTGTTATATCCCGGGACATTACTATGCCTCTTGAAAGTATGGCTCAGCCTTGAGGATCATGGAAAAGTATCATTTCAAAAATGGTGTGACCATTTTTACAATCACCCAAGAGGCCCTTTGCATTCTGATGCCGGCGAGTGCTCCCGTATATATACAGCTGCATTTTTGGCATTGTGGATCTGCTTCTTTGCAATTGTGGGGGGAGGACCATATATCCGCCCGAGTGTACTAGTGATGGCTTCATGGATGACTTTGGGTCGTCGATTTGCTTTGGCCCAACCTGCTCTCTGTTCTTTGTACTACTCTTTAAGATTGATTCAGTACAGAACCTGTTGATCTCACCAATCCAAGGAAACTTTGGCCTGACCATTATTTGATTGGTTGGATGGAGGCTTATATGCAACCAGCTTTTGGTGGTAGGGTGAGGAATGTAGGTATCCCTTCTTGCCCATATCCTTTGATAAGGCCAAGCCTGCTGAAAACCATGTCCAGAAAGCTGAAACTCTTTGACCCTGAGAGAGCCCACAAGTTTATGTGCAGGGAAAACAATATCTTGTGGAATCATTACAAGCCACTTAACCCCAATCAGGCTGACCAAACGACCCTGCTTCGGGTACGAGAAACATTTTGTTTGGACATGTCCAACGAAGGCCTCCTGAGGCGACGGTGCGTAATGGGGTTCTTGAGCGGGTCGATAATGTAAAGAGGGGTAGAGGTAGACCTAAACTGACGTGTGATGAGTCGGTTAAGAGAGACCTTAAGGATTGGAATATCTTTAAAGAGAGCTTTGGATAGGAGCGCTTGGAGACTAGCTATCAATGTGCCTGAACCTTGAACTTATTTCTTTCGGGTTTCATCTCTAGCCTACCCCAACTTGCCTAGAAAAAAAGACTATGTTGTTGTTGTTGTTGTTGTAAGTCGTCGTGGTCTGCTACCATGGAGAGTTGCTACACACAAAACAGATTCCTGCATTCTTGAGCCATATCATCCAGAACGTGTGGCCATGCAATTTAGATTGCACTAGGTTATACCATATCCCCCTTTGACCAGTTTGGTGACTGAGAATGCAGTCGGAATAACATATGCCCATTGGCAATGATTGCTTTGTCCGGTACATGACGATCTGCATCTCATTCCAGATGACACTCGTGTTGGGCGTCCCACACTAGCTTGGATAAGGTGGTTTAGTATGTTCATGGAACCAATCATCCCTATATTGAACAACTTTGGTGGAAGCAATGTATATAATTATATTAACCATGGAAACAGAAACCATGATTATCATACACATCCAGTATCTACTTCGCGGAATCTCTTTTTTATGATCTAGTTGTGGTGCAAAAAGTGCCAATGACCGTTGTCAGCAACCCATTATGTCTATCAAGGACAAAACAGCATCTATCGACCAACATTGGAAAAGATCACTACTTGCTTCCTTGGATGTGCAAACTATTTTTCCAAATCAACCAGAATTTGTAGGTTTCTTTGAAACATACATGTATTGCTCTCAGCAGAACTTTTTACTTGTCATGTACTAATCCTGTTCTTTCATATTTCCCACTTTTGTTTAAGGAAAATCCAACATGGATGCTGAAGCAGATCACTCTATATTGATCGACAATCCACTAGCCCATGAAAACTTGGCAGACAATCAAATTTCAGCCTCGCATGAGGGTAATAGGAAACAGAGATCCAATCAAGCTGCCTCTTTAGATCAGGCGGAAAGTTCAAAAGCTAAGAGGAAACTCGTGTTGGATGATATAGAGGACTGTACCAATTCTCCTCCTACTGTAATCAGCAATGAGGTTCCTGTTTTGGTTGCTGAATCTCAAGAAGATGATCATGATGACCTTGCAGATTTTGCCCTGGTAGGAATAGAAGGAATTCCGAAACCTCTCCCTTTTATTGATCCCTCTATACCGCTAGTACATGCTGCTGGTGAATCAAGTCATGATCAATCAGAGTTACCATCTAATACCACTCAAATTTATATGCCTGCTGTAGAGGCAAGCGAAATCAATGCTTATATCAATCGTAATTTTCTTTCTGCTTATTTCTCCTTTTTTTTAGTACACTATATGATTTTGTTCAGATTTCTTTTGTACCAGTTGTATGTTACTTGCTGATTACACATTTGTTTGACGCTGTTCTCTATCCCTTTTTTTTAGTGTGTGGATAGCAAGAACATGGAAATCAGTCAAGCGGTGAAGCAGCTCCAATTCCAGGGACCACGCCGAGCATGGATGCAGCACTTGAGCAAACAAGATGTTGGCAAAAGTCTTAGCAGGGCTGGACATTGTCACCTTGAAGAACCCCAGCCGTTGTTCAGATTTGTGACTCGCTTCAATTTGCATCCTTGAAAATTTTGCTAGCACTTCTAGGATTAAGAACATGCTGGAAAAGCTGGTCATCATCTCTGAGAAATTGCAGCAAGTGGATTTTGAATTTGAGGAAGCTTCAAAGCAAGAAGATCCTGCAATTGGTGAAGCCAAGCGCACTCTTGCAGCCAAGCAGGAAACTCTTGAGGCCACCAACCAGGAACTTATTTCTACTAAAAAGCTGAAAGCTGATACTTCATTAGAGCTTGCTAGGCTTAATGTAATTTTGCAAGATGCTGAACAAAAGGAAGAACGGCTTCAGAAAACATGGGCATCACATGATTTGGGGGTGAAGGAGTCAGATCGCCAGCTGCGCGATGTCACTGCAAAAGCGAACCAGCAAGTCACCAACAAGCTTCAGGCGAAGACGGCTAATCTGCATGATGAGGCTGCACAGCTTTTTGCAAGTCTTAACAAATCTGAAGGCTCTAGCTCCGCTTAGAAGCCCTTGCTGTTTGCAGCAGTTTATCTAAGTTCCCTATTTAATTTCAGAACTTTTAGTTTGAGTATTTCTATCACTTAGCTCAGAATATTTACTCGGTTTGTAATCACCAGATGTTTTGTTTCTGAACCTCGGTTTAATTTGAGCACGTCAGAACCTTTATTTGTTTCCAAGATGTTGTATGATGGAGCTTGCATCCATTCATTTATTCCACTCTCGGGTACAGGGTCTGCAGGTTGACGTTTTGCACTCTTTAATTTATGTTAGCCTGAATCAATCAACTATAACGCTAGCACAAAGGCCAGCATTGCGTAAATGTGCATTACTGCATCAATTATAATCTGGAGTTCTTGATGTTTGCAGCATCAATGTTTTTTTTACCTGCAACTTGATCTCCCCCTGCTAATAGCTTATTCTGCAGCAATGGAGTGTAACATTATTATTTTTTTATATGCTTGCAGTTTAAGCTCATATAGCATTGGAGCTTTGTTATTTGATTTTTTTAGTGCTTACAGTTTAGGCTCATATAGCATTGGAACTTGTCACTTGATACATTTTTTTGGCTGCTCACAGTTTAGGCTCATATAGCATTGGAGCTTGTCATTTGGTACATTTTTTTTTGGCTGCTCACAGTTTAAGCTCATATAACATTGGAGCTTTGTTATTTGATTTTTTCTAGTGCTTACAGATTAGGCTCTTGAAGCGTTGGAGCTTGTCATTTGATACACATTTTTTTGCTGCTTGCAGTTTAGGCTCATATAGCATTGGAGCTTTGTTATTTGATTTATTTTTTTCTTTAAAGCATAGTAACGCTTTAAGAATTTCCCATTCACTCGTGGAGTACAATATTCGCCATCCGGAGAAATAATTCTATATGCGCCACTAGAGTAAACATCTTTCACGATGTAAGGTCCTTCCCATTTAGGTTCGAATTTCCCTGTCATCTGATGTGTGATATTCATTGGTCGGATCACAGCAAGAACTAAGTCTCCTTTGAATGACCTTCTTTTTACGCGTTTGTCAAAAGCTCGAGACATTCTAGCTTGATAAGCTTCCAATTTTTGTAGTGCTTGAAGCCGTTTCTCTTCAAGTCTATCTAATTCCCTCAAGCGCAGTTTGGCCGTCTGATCTTCGGTAAGCTTTTCATGGATAGCTACTCTTAAGGAAGCAATTTGTACTTCCAATGGCAGAACTGCCTCCCCTCCATATACAAGAGAGTAAGGGGTCATCCTGGTCGCTGTACGAGTTGTAGTTCTATACGTCCACAATGACTAGTAATTTCACGTGCCAGTGTCATTTATTTTGAGACACCACCTTTTTAAGAAATTTGAAAAGTACTTTATTAAAAGCTTCGGCTTGGCCATTAGCAGCCGGATTATACCCCGTCGAGAAGTGGTGCTTAATTTTAAATTTTGCACACATCTTCTCTATTTGTCTATTTTTGAATGAAGGTCCATTATCAGACATCATTCTGGCAGGAATGCCAAAGCGGTATATAAGATTTGTTCTTATAAAATCTTCGACGTTCTCAGCTTTGACTTCTTTTAATGGCACAGCTTCGGCCCATTTGGAGAAATAATCAATTGTGGCTAAAATGAATTTGTGCCCCCTAGATGACGAAGGGTAAATTAGCCCTACTACATCCATCCCCCACATTTCAAAAGGCCAAGATATATTTGTTGGGTGTAAAGGTTCATGGGGTTGATGTATAAATTACCATGTATTTGACACTGATGACACCTTTTTGCAAATTTCATAGTCATCAAACATTGTAGGCCAATAAATACCGAGATGTCTTAACTGGTAATGTAATTTAGGTTCAGATTGGTGGGACCCACATGTTCCAGTATGGATTTCATTCAGAGCTTCTATTGTTTCGCTCCAGCTAGGCAACAGAGTAGGTTGCCATCACATGAACGCCGGTAGAGTACGTCGTTTATGCACGTGTAATTTATCGACCTTTTTCAGATTCTAGACCTTTCTGTAGAATCTAAAGGTAAATATACATGAAGCAGATAATCAAAAAAGGGTGTCCTCCAATCCCCCACTTCTATTTCACATGTATCAATGGTCATTGAGGAAGAGATTTGTACTTCCTCTTCTTCAGCGAGTATAGGGAGAACTCTCCTTTCCTCTACATGAATATCCATGGTTTGGCTTGGATTTAACGCCATGCTGGCCGCTAGACTTGCCAACGCGTCTGCCTTTTCATTTTGATTTCGTATAACATGTTGAATTTCTAGGATAGGGAACATGGATATAAGTTCCTTTGCTCTTTGAAAATATGGCACAAGCCCTTCCTTTTTTTTTTACTGCATATACTCCCGGCAATTGATTGATGACCAATTGAGAGTCTCCGTATACAATGAGCGTACTTACCCCGATATTATGAGCTATTTCAAGCCCAATGATTAGAGCTTCATATTCGGCAGCATTATTTGAAATTGCCGAAGTAAGTGTGAAAGAATATGGAATAATTGCCTCTTTGGGCATGACAAAGATTACCCGTGCGCCGGCTCTAGATTTTCGGCAAGCACCATCAAAATACATTTCCATGTGGACTGGACCACTGTAGTAGTGAAGACCTTTTCATCTGGGAAGTCATCATCAATAGGGAAGTCATCCGGCACGGGATGAGCAGCCAGAAAATTAGCTAGTGCTTGGCCCTCAACAGCCTTTTGAGGCACAAACACAATATCAAATCGTGATAAGAACATCGCCCACTTAGCTAATCTGCATGATAGCGTCATTTTACCTAGAATATACCGGAGCGGATCAGCCCTTGACACGAGATGGATTGTATGTTCTAGCATGTAATGACGGAGCTTTTGTGCAGCAAATACAAGTCCTAGACATATTTTTTCCATGTTTGAGTAGTTGCATTCTGCCCCCAACAGAGTACGACTAAGATAATATAGGGATACTTCCTTCCCAACGACATTGTTTTGTTCCAAGAGTGCACCTAGGGAGGTAGGCATAGCAGCCGTATAAAGGATCAATGGACGCCCTTTAACTGGCGCACACAAGATGGGAGGATTTGTAAGATACCTTTTAATATCTTCAAACGCGTTTTGGCATACTTGATCCCACTGAAATGGGACTCCCTTCTTCATTAGCCGGGAAAAAGGTATGCATCTCCCAGATAAGTTTGAAATAAACCTTCTAATGTATGCTAAGTGGCCTTGGAGGCTCTTTAGCTCGCGAAGGTTTGTGGGTTGCGGTATTTTTTTAATTGCTATTATTTTAGTTGGGTCAGTTTGAATGCCTCGCTTCGTAACTATGAAGCCAAAAAAAATTTCCGGAGGTCCAAACGCACACTTCATTGGATTCATTTTCAATTTATGTTTCCTAAGGCATTCAAACACCATCGCCAAGTGTTCTAAGTGATCCTTTTCATGTTTAGATTTGACAACGATATCATCTATATAGCACTCAACGATCTCGTATAATAGCCTATCAAGAATTATTGTCATGGCATGTTGATATGTAGCACCGGTGTTTTTTAATCCAAAGGGCATGACTATATAACAATATATCCCTTTTGGTGTTCGGAATGCAGTCAACTCTTGATCTTCTGGCGCCATTTTTATTTGGTTATAACCAGAAATCCATCCATGAAGGAAAATATTTCATATCCCATAGTAGAATCAATAAGGATCTCGGAAATTGGGATAGGAAAATCACCATTCGAACATGCTTTATTTAATTCTTTGAAGTCGACACATATGCGAATTTGACCATTTTTTTCTCAACAGGTACAATGCTAGATACCCATTTGGGGTATTTTACTCGTCTAATAAACCCAGCAGCTATGAGTTTATCGACCTCAGCTTCGATTTGTGGAAGAATTTCTAGTTGATATCTCCTTTGTCCTTGCTTCACCGAGCGCACATCCTTTTGCACAGCCAGCTTGTGCGCTGCAACCGTTGGATCCAAACTTGGCATTTCTTCATAAGACCAAGCAAACACATCTCTGTTTGCAGAAAGAAATTTATGATATTCTTCCTTACTTTCTTTAGCTAGATGTTTGCTGATGAAGATGGGACGAGGGTCATTAGGTGTCTCGATGTTGATTTCTTCCAACTCATCGATGGTTGGTTGATTTCTATCTTCCATTTGCGGAGATGCTGGTACAACATTGATAGGCTCTGCAGAAGTCATATGAACTTCATATCCTAGCCCATACTTTTCTTCTTTTAGTGTTTGATCTTCATGTAAAGCGTCAAGCTGAGTGGGGACATCACCTTTTCAAATGGTGCAAGCTGCCCTCGGCCCTCGTATAATGAGGGGCCAGTAGATGTATCATAACCCATTTGCTGCATCATATAAAGAACTCTATTACCATATAAAGTGATAGGCAAAATCTCATCGTCTCTATATAGTAAGGTAATTTGAGCGGCCATTTTATTTTTCATAAGCCTCTCAATTTGTGTTTGTTTTATTTTATTTTATATTGCACCAAAGGAGGTAAAGGTGTTGGAAACTTAATACCTTTGTCATGGGGTGTCTTATTTATGACACGTAATATCGGATCACCCTTCTTCCTTTGATGGCTTGGTATATGTTGATATACCTTCTTTTGTAATGTAGATCCCCCACTCTCTTTATCTGGAAAATCTGGTTCTATTATTGACACCGTCTTTGGTTTTGAGACTTTATCAACAGGCTCAAAATAGAATTTTGTATCTGCATAGAAGGATTCTGCCACTGTGAATGGCTTTTTGTCAGCGAAGATCCTCACTATATCCCCTGAAGTATCTTTGTATTTAATGCATTGGTGCAAAGTAGATGGCACTACTCCATTTTCGTGCAACCATGGGTGACCGATGAGAGCGTTATATGATGTAGCTGCATCAATCATGTGAAAAGTTACATAGGTCATAAGCTTTTCTAGCTTCAAGACCAAAGAAATTGTACCCATGGCTTCTTGACCAGATTGATTAAAGCCGTGAATGATAACATTTGAGCGACCTAAATCTCTAACGGAATACCCTATCTTTTTGAGAGTATGCAAGGGTAACAAATTTATAGCTGAACCACCATCAACCATGATTCGATTGGTGGGCATGTCATCAATTTCACCAAACATGAGATGAGGTCTATTATGCTTTTTATTTCCCAGCAATAGATCTTCATCAGTGAATGTTATATCTTCAGCTTGGGCAAGTTCAGCATCAACCTAAGATACTTCCACTCAAAGTGCAGTAATAAATGCCTTGCGTAAATCAGATGAGAGACACAGAGCATCATACACAGACAACATAGCTGGTATTTTCTTTAAGTGAGCTATTACATCATATTTGACTGACACATTATGGGAATGGTCAGTCGCATCACTAGGAGTTACATGTTTGTTCTGAGGATTTTTTAACTGATGACGTGGGTCAGGCAGTTGACGACCCGATCTAAGCTGAATTTCATCAACTTCTAGGTCCTCTTCTTCCGGGAAGTGAAGGGACTCCTTGTCGTCCTCAAAAACTCTGATAGCGAGCATAGCACACTCTTCCATGGGTTGGTCCTCACGCTTCTCTAAATTTTGAGAGAGGCGTGGGACATCATCCTCTTCCATCAGTCGTCATAGAGCAAGTCGTCTTGAGAGCTACTGCCGACCCTCTCTTGACCTTCGAGAGACTGATGGCCCACGTCTAGTGCAGTGGATCCGTTGAAGGAGAGCCTTGCTTTCATGCTGGCACTCAGCTTGCTGTTGCGGATAGCCTGAGAAAGTCATATGAGTACACTCATGATTTGATATCATCATATATTGATCATAAGTTGGCGATATATTTGGAATTGCACAACTCACCGGATCATTTTCAAAAGTAGCAACATTTGACGTTGCCACTTTCTTCTCTTTCTTCATGCTTTTGAGCAGATTTGCATCAATTGTGCCCTCATCTACCAATTTCTGTATTAAGTTCTTTACTAAAAAGCAACCCTTGAGGGTATGGCCAAGGATGCGGTGGTAGTGGCAGAAATTTGGTTCGTTGAACTTGAACGCTTCTTCAGGCCTTTTTGGCTTGGGAAGTTCTATGAAGTCCAATTCACGAAGACCCACGAAGAGGTCTTCCACTTCTTCTGCAGGGAAGGAATAATTTTGGTTTTGACGCTCACTGAGGGAGGGTCTCCTAGGAGCTGATGGGCCTCCCTTGTTTTGATCTCTCATGGAAGATCCCCCAGTATGGTATTTCTGAGGGGTTATTGTGGTTTCCATTGCTTGCGTTTGCTTTGGTTTTGCGGGCAACTTATCACGCTGGCCTTTTTTGGCGGGCTTATTTTGTGACCTTGTTTGCCGAGAGATGTGTTGCATGTAATTTTCTATATCTGTGGCTTTCAATGCCAATTCTTCAAAAGTGATCGGATGCACCCATATCAGGGCTTAGGTTGTTCATGCACATCCGAATTGCTTCTTGTTCTGTGATGGGCTGTGGGCAGTGAAGGCTTAAATTCCTCCATCTATTAATAAAGTCAGCAGCCTTTTCATTGGCTCTTTGAAGTGTTTGGGTCAATTCTGTGACCCAACTGTTCTTTGAGTGTTGTAGAAGCACTCAAGGAAAGAATCTTGCATCTGCTCCCATGTTTTGATGCAACCTGGAGCCAACTTACTATACCATGTAAACGCTGGTCCTGACAGTGTATTTATTTTTATTAGAGTAGCTTACATTTTATGCATGCTGAGTCTAAATTGGAATCCCATATTATGGTTTACTAGTGATTTGTTTATACCTTCCTTGAAGCCTCGGGTCGTGGGTTGGGCAGAGTCATGCTTAGCTCGCAGTCATGGTTGGGCTGGGTGGTTAGTAATAACTTGACTAAAGGTCTTATGCAACCGGGTTGGTAATTTTTGTAGCAACATGGTGTATAGAGAATCCGAGCAGGGGTTTGTTTTGGTGGTGGAATATATTTTGGTGGTTTGGGTTGGTACTAATAACATGGTGTATAGAGAATCCGAGCAAGGGTTTGTTTTGGTGGTGGAATATATATTTTGGTGGTTTGGGTTGGTGCTAGTAACTGCTCAGATTAAAAGGACCGGTTCATAGACAAGTGACCTAGCTTAAACGCGCAACCACGAGGTCTATGTGGCTCTAGACCTGGCTAATTAATTGGTTGCCCCACCTGTTTACATTGTCGGACAGTTGAGTGGCACAAAAGGGGGCTTCTGCAGTGGAGGGACAATAGACTCGCTGTTAGCGGTGAAACCTCAGTGGGTGTCTACCGGTGGGAATCAACAACTTTTGAAAGGCCTTGAAGTGTGATGACCCTGGCTGATCGCCTTTGTGGTGTTCAGTGTGAGGGGAAAGCACGATTCATGGGTAAAGTGTGCAACCTCTGCAGAGTGTAAATCTGATATATCAGCAGTGCTCACGGACAAGAGCGGCTTGGACTTCTTTATGATTAGTCAGGTTGGGAATGGTTGGTTGGTTCGTGGTTTTGGTTTGGGAACCAGATGGAATCTGGTGGTGGTTCTTGATTGTCCGGATGGAAATCAAGATGGTGTTGGTCAAGGTGTTGGAGTAATCACATATAGTAAATAGGATGCTTTTGTTGAGTCTAGGGAGTTGGCTTAAGCGCATGTCGAAACTTGTACAAGCCTTCCTTGCTCTCAGCCGCATGTCATGTTTTTCCCACACTTGCGGAGTACATTTCGATGTACTCACTGTTTCCTTTTCAACCCCTGCCATGTTCTTCCCTATCAGCACTCAGAAGCTAAAGAGGAAGAGGAGTACCAGGAAGATGATGACTTCGGCCTGGATGCCCCGTACTAGGCTGGCGATATCCCGGATGACTACCTGTGGAATAATGGAAGACTCGCTCTCGTTGGATGTCTTTATTTATATTTTGTCTTAGGCCTACGGGTCCTTTTGTACCGAATTCTATCATATCGTTATGTAATGGTACACTTAAAGACATCGTGTGTATGTTTAACTGATCCTGGCAAACATATGGGAGACATCTGGTTTGTCCGTTGAAATCGGTGTGACAAAGTAGTATCAGAGTCGTCGACCGTAGGACGCAAACCTAGTTAGTTTTGGTCGTCTCATAAGGATTTTATTTTACTAAAAACCTTAGTTCTTTGTTTTCTTTCGTTTTATTCTTGTCCTCCTTAATTTTATTAAGGTATTTATTATTGTTCTTTTTCTACCTTACAGTTGTTCCTCATTTTTTTTAATAAATATGGTTGCTGATCTCTCATTTTATTCAAATTTTTTATTTGGATGGCCCGCACCAAGCTCACTGCCAGGAAGTCTGACACCGGCTACATCCCTCCACGTGCACCTGCAGCAGCTACCTAGGTGCATCAGCCAGAGACCAAGTCCTACTCTGATGGACTTCATGCAGGAGGACCTGCTCGTGAGCTACGGACGCTACTTCAGGGGCTCGGTACGAGAAGATGCTAGTCTACGTGGGAAGGTGCGCCCCAATGGAGGGCCATGGCTACAGCTGGTCGGTCAAGGTCACCATCTTCAAGAGGACTGCAGATGATGGGTATTACCAGGTGGAGAGAGTCCACGAGGCCATCGCACAGCATGTCTCCTTCGACGCATGCATCCGTGACGCAGCACTTTAGGCGCTCGGTGTGGTCTGTGGACAGCACTAGGGCGTGCTTGGGCGTTCAGAGTACGAGTTCTACCCGCAGCGTGTCGGCGGCAGTCTGGTGCATATCTTCTCTGCAACCAACAGGGTGGCCGATGCGAGACTGGTTCAGCAGGTTCGCCTCACCGAGATCCTACTCCAGGAGCTGTTGTGGACCCGCGACGAACTAGATGATATGTACGAGAGGTACGACGACATCCAGGGTACCATCCAGGAGCTTCAGGAGAAGCTTGCATTGGAGGACGGCGATGCTGAGGAGGACCCAGAGGAGCACCCTGATCCCATCCATTCTCCACCCTGCAAGAAGCTTCGTCAGGATGCAGCTATAGTGGTGCCAGCACAGGACCCGCCAGCAGACGATGAGGACGACGATTGAGTTTAGAGTCCTTGGATAGAATAAATCATCTTAGTGTCATTTGCGTCTAGCGTCATTTATTTTATTCATGTAATGAACCTTCGTGGCTTGTTTAGTTTATTTAGCATGTGGCGTGAACTTGTAATGATTTGGATCTTTGCTTGTGTGCTGATGCAATGTGTTGAGCGCCCCTCACACATTTTGATGTACTCACCGTTTCCTTTTCAACCCCTGCTATGTTCTTTCCTATCGGCGCTCAGAGGCTAGAGAGGAAGAGGAGTACTAGGAAGATGACGACTTCGACCCGGATGCTCCGTACTAGGCTGGCGATTCCCTGAACGACTGCTTGTGGAATAATGAAGACTTGCTCTCGCTGGATGTCTTTATTTATATTTTGTTTTAGGCCTATGGGTCCTTTTGTACCGAATTCTATCGTATCGTTATGTAATGATACTGTAATGGTACACTTAAAGTCACTGTGTGTATGTTTAACTGATCCTGGCATACATATGAGAGACATCCGGGTTTGTCCTTCGAAATCGGGTGTGACAAATGAAGACAATGCTAACTGTCGATGGAAGGCTTTCCATTTAGACGGTTTAGATGGAGGAAATGTAAGTTTCCAAACATTGCATCAATATGTGGCTGTTGTTACATGTACAATCTAACCATCTTATTTATTGTTTGCAGCTTATCAAACACACTGTTTATCGGACCATACAGCCAAAACATAAAACAACAGAGATACAAAGCATACCAAACCGCAAGGAACGTGAGCATGAACCTAAGCCAATACGTGAGCATGGTCTACACAATCGACAAGCAAGTATGGCATCTATTTATTTGCCCAACCTAGTTTGTGTGCCTAATTCATTATTTCCTATTTATGTATAAGCAGCTATTAGAACACAGTGAACGATACCAGAACGGATATTGGATTAGACATGGAGAAAAAAAATTGAGCATAGAGCAAAAAATTTAATATGAAACTAATAGCACAAAAGGAGGAGTTATCTAGGCTTAAGAATGATAAAAGATTGGAGGAAAGGGTGAGAAAGGTAACCAGCATGAGAGTACTAATTGTAGCTACTTTTACAATGAGCAATCCAGAGATAAACAAAAGGTTAGGAGTTTGGAATGACAACTAGTCACTCATCATTCATTCTCTAATATAATTTGTCTGAAAACAAGAATTGCGAAAGGGACAACAGGAAATCATGCGGATGCTGCAGCTAGGGCAGAGTATGGTTCATCCATCTACAACTACACCTCAATATGTTCAGGCATCTATGCCCACACCTAGAAATGTTGGGAAGCTATATATGCCCACATCTTCACATGATTAGGTATTGCACCGGCAATCAGGATTAAATGGCTCATTACATACTCCTACTAATAAACAAGAGCTACTGCTAGTGAACTATTTGATCTCTACAACACAACTAATACCAATCGCAGGTACCGCCACACATACCGGTCCAGCAGCCAACATTAAGTTTCTCTAAGGCATATGGCAGAATTGTTGCTGAACCAACAATCACAAAAAATGGAAAGAAGGAAATGAACTTGCAGAAGCAGGGCGTCCCCTCTACAGAGGGGCTTGGCGACTCCTCTCCACATATACCACCAAGGAAGCATATTATTGATGAAGATTACGATTTGACTCAAAACGACTTTGACGCTGCAGCCTTCGTATGACTGAGTTACCAAGACGCTGATGTGGTACAAATAGGTAACATGACTGCCACAACAAAACAGCTGTGTGCAAACGTGACAAATGGATTTATATCAGATGAGGTACTATCATTTCAGATCTATGTCGACAATACAAACATGCAAACACATATGTACTAAATCAACCCTTTGAAGTTCATAAATGCTTATGTTGGCATCAGCATTGTGGAGACTGGTTCAGCATCTTTCATAGATACTTTTGAAGCCAGACTGTTGGTTCAAGATGATCTGGGTATGACTAGCAATCTGTATTGAATTTATTTCATCATAAATTAAATAGTTTCTTGCAGTGAAATATCATACGTCGTTGTCTTGGGTATGACCAGGAGGCGGCGGTACCGGTCAGATCGTCCGTCGGTTCAAGGTGATTTTTTCGCATTTGATAGTGGCAATTTTGGTGGTGTTTTCCTACTTCTGCTCTGATCAGCTTGGGGCATTCTTGGGTTCCGATGGAGAACTAGGAGGCGGGGGTCGCGCACCAGCACAAGGACAAAGCCAAGGTGGCTGTCAACATAAGGTTGCTCATTACGATGGAGCTGTAGTACTACTGCAAGGATTGCATCACCGTCACACCTGGCGAACCACAAGTACCGATTTGTTTTGATTGATGATGTGACCTGGTGTGTGTGATCTATTGCAAGAATTTGATGCTTATGCTAGGACTTGTTTGTTGGATCACAACACTGGACGCAGCACATGAAACTCAGAATGTGCCACTTTTGTTGTTATTGGATATCCATTTTGAAAGGGTGGATTCTTGTCGGCTCAGTCACTCAAAATAGATAGATGATACATCATTTGTTTCATGGTCGATGCAGATTGTACAAGAAGATCACAGCACTGGACGCAGCACATGAAACTCAGAATGTGCCACTTTTGTTGTTATTGGATATCCATTTATTGAAAGGGTGGCTTCTTGTCGGCTCAGTTGCTCAGAATTGATAGTTGACATATCATTTGTTTCATGGTCGATGCAGATTGTACAAGAAGGTCGGATTGTACAAGAAGATTATCCATTGGTACTTACTACTTAGCTCACATGGAATACTTATGCCATGATTTCCAATGTGTTGTTGCGGTCACAATTGCGGTATTTGCATATTATGCTTGCCACAAAGATGATCTTTACATGGATGAGTAACTTAAGATTAATCCCATCTCATGTTCGGTTAATAACTTAATATATATAATTTATTAACATAATTGATAATTCAATCACTCACTCATATTTATCTAGCTACCCTTTTTACTATACATGCATGCATGAAACCATGCTAAAAGCGCACCAACCTGTACAGTGAGTATAATATGTATTTTCCAAGACATTATACTACTACCAATCACACAATAATAGGCATTTACATATATGGTTAGGCATTGAGGCAAAACTTCATAACCAATGTTTTTATATTTGACAGAAATGCACGATGGAGAATACTTTCTAAATAAGTTAAAAATATGTTAAGCGCATTATAGGCAAAACTATTTCATAGCAAGTTATGTTGATTTGGATCAGGGTTTTTTTATCCGACCGTTTGGACCGAACCGCCGGCGCCCGGTTCCGGCTAACCGGTCCGGTTTGACCGGTTACCGGTAAAAACCGGTCAAACTCAAATTTGAATTCAAAACCCGCATTTATACCGGTTTCGAACGGCTAACCGGCTGGTTAGACCGGTTTACCGGTCCGGTTTGACCGGTTACCGGTCGGTTTGACTGATAACCCGCTAAATTCAATTTTTTCTTTTTTTTGTTTAAATTCAAATATCCGCAAAGTATACTAAATGAATGTTTGTATAACATGTTTTAGGCTAAATGAACCCTCCAACCCTTTTTTGTACTACTTTTACATTGTATTTGTATACTTTTGTACGCACATTTTTTTTGTTTAACTTCAAATGCTCGCAAAGTATACTAAATGAACGAATATTTGAAAAAATTTGACATCATTAAATTCGTCGCAACTTGAAGTATTTTTAAGTTTTTTTTGGGATTATTCCATTTTTTAGAATTCAAATTTAAAATTTGAATTTGGGCCGGTTTAAAACTGGCCGGAACCGGAACCGGTCCGGGCCGGTTTGACCGGTAACCGCGGTAACCGGACCGGTTCCGGCCGGTTTGGTGAACCCTGATTTGGATACCATGCCTTACCTTGTTAAATTTTAAAATTATTGAGTATTGCTATGAAACATTTTTATCACTTATACCAATTAACGGGGAAACTTAGTTATGCTACATGTATGAAAAAAAATATTTAGCATAAAGGAACCATAGTATCCAGTTCTATCCAAGGCCCACCAAACCGTAGAGCGGGCCTTGATTTTCAAATTCCAATATCCTTTTACCGCTTATAGGTTCAATGACTTAGCTTTAGTGAATGAATTTCATAACATGCCCCGAAAATAACCACGTCTAAAGAAAGCTGACTAATTGTGCTAGCATAGAAATTTGAAGGATGGTTGTCATTTGGTTACCTTTGTTGTTGTTGGCCATACCAGAACTATCGCTTCCATCAGTTGCGAGCATCAATTGCATAGTTGACCCGTTTAATGTGCCACATGCCCAGTTCACTTAGGCAGCTCGATCATATTTTGGGTTCACCATCAATCCTGCTTGATTTGGTTGTCAAAAGTGTTAGCAATGATAATTTTATATATTACAGTCCCAATTTTTCAAAAAAGAAAATTTAAAATAGACAACAAAAAAAACTTGCAGTGAAAGTGCTTACTGCTTTGTAGGACCAGAAGAATAAGCAAACCAAAGACCTAGCCAGGCCATCAATGAAATGCAGCAGTCTGGCCCATTAGAGCATCTCCAAGAAATCTTGTATACTGGGTGAGTTAGCTAAAAAAATAAAAGGAAGACAAAAAAACCTCATCCAACAGAAATTCTGTTTGCCTAGCGCTAAAATGCTAGGCATCCCTTTTTGCATTTTGGAGAAGTTGTTGGATTTCATCTCTTTTCGCTAGCTATTTCGTTTTACATAATAGCTATATCGAGATCTTAGCTATTTATAAATATAAGAGCTCTTGGAGATGCTCTTACAAAGTGAAGATATGGCTCAACAGTAACAATTCCAAAAAAACAGCCTGCAGTACTTATGAAGCGAAATTGCATTTATAAACTCCGCCTACAGCCCGAAATTTTGAAAGCCATGGATTATCATAGCTGGTAACCCTAGATATCATTTACCCATATAGCAAGCAACGCTAGATATTTTTATGAACCGATTTTTTGGAATTGCCGATGAATAATTAATGCATGTTTTCTAAAAAAATCATTGTTGGAAGAATTCCTTAGCTATTGGAGTAGTGAGAAGCACAAGCCGCGCTAGCTTTCAAAGACAACAAATACTAACTCATTACCTTTAATTTATTTGGAATATAGTCCAAAGTTGGATAATCTATCATCTCCTCGAAATTGTACGTGTCTCCCGACTGATGAGTTCACCTGCTGACCTGATCAGCCGTGGGATATTCATCAGTTGGTTCGTTGTCATATTTGAATATTCTTTATAATATTGCAGAAATTAGAAATCTTACTTTGAAGTCGCGACTTCACATGCGGAAAATCTTGATTCCGTTTCGCGATCAGATCGCCGGTCGCATGGTCGCTTTGGTCTTTGGATCACCATGGTCAAACGAATATCAATTTCAAGAATCTGGATTGAAACCCTGGCAACACAATCCGAGAGGAAATCAATAGTGATGAACCATCAGATTTACTTGGATCACAGGACACGCAAATCTAGTGGATACATCCAGATGGAAAAACAGAAAAAAGAAAAATCGTAGAATTCGGGGGGTTCCGTACCAGGAAACGAAGGCGGCGGCCGTGTTTGATCCCGGTGGGGAAGAAGAGTATCCATGGACCAGGGAGCACCGAGACAGGACGGCGAGTACTCGTCAGGGTCGCACGGCGGCGGCGCGTGGCATTTTGATTTGCGTATCTCTCACGAAGCCGCCGCTAGGTTTCTCACGTGCCATATATACACGCCGCTCTCGCGTCTATCGTAGTATCGTTTGATCGTTTCCATTGAGAAGTCTGGGCTAGGAGGATCGCTTAGGGCATCCCAGCTAGTTGGGCCACACGCTAGCAGTTGGGCTGCAAAGAAGCCTCATAGGTTTTCTTTTACCAGATGGCAGTATGCAAATGCTGAGTAGTTTGGGCAACTTTGGTGGAGTGTTTTGGGCCTAAACCACCTAGGATGGCAATGGGTCTTTACCCTTCTGCTTTTCTGCCTTGTGGGCTGAACAGGGGAGTCTGCCTCGCCTCGCCGCGAATGCCGGCGCCATCGTGCTCTCCACGGGGTACTGCCTCACCCCGGAGCACCACCTACCCGCGGCGGTCGATGACGATGCCGGGTTCTTGCTCTGGCTCCACGAACAGTCCGCGAGCCCCGCCGCCGCTGACTTCGGGCGCGTGTTCGTCACCGGCGACTCGGTGGGCGGCACCATAGCACACCACCTCGCCGTGCAGGCTGGCTTGCCCGCCGCGGCGGCCACCAAGTGCGGCGAGCCTGCCGACCCTGACGACGTCGACCCGGTCACGGTCCGGGGCTACGACCTCCTGATGTCATTCTTCAGCGGCGTCCGCCGGATGCGGTCGGATGGCTATGTTCATGGATGAAATGTTAGAAGCGACGGCGAACAAACGACGAAGAATAGAAAGATCAAACCGTAGAAAGACACGAGATTTAATGTGAAAAATCCCTCCAATGCGAAGGGTAAAAACTACGGGCGCCAGCCAGCAATAACTTCACTATATCGGGTGTGTGTTTACAACGCCTAGCGGCAGCTTATAAGAGAAATAATGAACTGTGAAGCAAACCCTAATCTAGCCACCAAGCCTTCCGGCGACGGGCCTCCGCTCCGCTCCGGCGGAAGTTGGCCTTTTTTTTGTATAGAATTTGGATCACAATATAACATACTCCACTTTGAGACAAATTCCTTCTTATAGCATATCAAATCGTCACCTGAACACAACAAAGAACAGAGCTTCTGGCGCCAAATAGTCTCTTGGGGTAAGCTGTCAAACCAACTAAGCTTGAGCAAAACTCAAACTTAACTACAGAAACTGATTTAGTAATCATATCAGCTGGATTATCATGAGTACTGATCTTGCATACCTTCAATTTATCTTGTGAAATAACATTACGAACATAATGGTACTTGACATCAATATGCTTTATCCTCTCATAAAACATCTGATCTTTGGTGAGGCATATAACACTTTGACTGTCACAGAATAGATCAATGCAAGAATCAACTCCACACAGCTCAGCAAACAAACCTTTCAGTCAAACTGACTCCTTGCACGCTTCAGCAATAGCCATATATTCTGCTTCTGTGGTGGACATAGCAACAACAGGCTGCAAAGTAGCCTTCCAACTCACAGCATAACTGCTAACAGTGAACACATATCCTGTGAGTGACCTGCGCCTATCCAAATCAGCAGAATAATCTGAATCCACATAACCAATAAGTCCCTGATCAGTTCTCCCAAACTTCAAATAAGAATCTGTTGTCCCTCTGAGGTACCTGAAAATCCACTGAACAGTCTTCCAGTGTTTTTTACCAGCATTAGACATGTATCTGCTAACCAAACTCATAGCATATGATAAATTTGGGCGAGAGAAAACTATGGCATACATCAAAGAACCAACAACACTAGAATATGAGACTTTTGACATGTATTCAACATTCTCATCAGAACTAGGACACTGAGCGGCTGACAATTTAAAATGAGGTGCAATAGGAGTACTAACTGGTTTTGCATCATGCATATTGAAACGCTGAAGAACCTTATTAATGTAATTATGCTGACTAAGAAATAATAAACCATATTTTTATCTCTAGTAATCTCCATACCAAGAATTTTCTTAGCAGCACCAAGATCCTTCATATCAAATTCACTACTCAACAATTGTTTTAATGTAGTGATTTCTACTCTACTCTTGGCAGCAATAACCATGTCATCAACATATAACACTAAGTATATAGGTGATACATCAACAATCTTAATGTAAACATAGCTATCATATTCAGATCTTTTAAAGCCATGTAACAACATAAATGAATTAAACTTCTTATACCACTGGCGAGGAGACTGTTACAAACCATACAAGGACTTCTTTAATTTGCAAACATAATTCTCCTTGCCTGGCACTATGAATCCTTCTGGCTGATCCATGTAAATTTTCTCCTCAAATTCTCCATGCAAAAATGCAGTCTTCACATCTAACTGCTCAAGCTCAAGATCATGCATAGCAACAATACTAAAGAAAGTCCGAATTGAACTATGCTTCACAACTGGAGAGAACACATTATTATAATCAACACCAGGAATCTGACTGAAGCCTTTTGTAACTAACCTTTCCTTAAATCTTGGAGGCTCACTAGGAGATAAACCTTTCTTTCTTTTGAAGACCCATTTGCAGCGAACAGGCTTCTTTTGCTTAGGCAAGCTAACAATCTCACATGTGCCATTCTTCTCAAGAGATTGCATATCCTCCTGCATAGCTGAGATCCACTTCTCCTTATCAACAGAATCAATGGTTTCAGAATACGTTGCTGGCTCACTAGCATCCTCCACCTGTTCAGCACAACTCAAAGCATAATAAGTCAGATTACACTCCTCAATTAAACGGTTTGGAGGTCCACAACTCCTCTTTGATCTGCGAATAGCAATAGGTAAATCTAGATCCTCCTCTTGCTGCAAAACAGACTGTGAAACTGGAGGTGAGTGCTGAACAGTATCAGGAACACTATCTGGAACATCATTACCAACAACATCATTTTTCTGGTCATCCATAAGCTCCACCTGCACACTAACTTGTGGCTGCAATTTTTCAACTAAAGCATCATCTGTGGACAAACTGTCAGTAAACATCACAGACTCATTGAAGACAACACTTCTGCTCATGAAAGTCTTTCTAGTTTCAGGATTCCACAATTTATATCCTTTGACTCCCGAACCATAACCAAGAAACAGACATTTAATAGCTTTAGGCTCTAATTTTCCATTATCAACATGAGCATAAACAGTGCAGCTAAAAACTCTCAAGTGTGAATAATATGCAGGTGTACCAGACCATACCTCAATAGGAGTCTTCTTGTTGAGTAGAATAGAAGGCGACCTGTATTAGCAGCCTCAGCCCAAAAATAACATGTTGTATTAGCAGCCTCAGCCCAAAAATATTTGTTCATTCAAGCATTGGACAGCATGCAACGAGCCTTCGAGATGATAGTCCTATTCATGCGCTCGGCCACACCATTCTGCTGCGGAGTGTATGGGATGGTGTGATGCCTAACAATGCCTTCTTTCCTGCAATAATCATCAAAAGCATTCGAACAGAACTCTCCACCATTATCAGTCCAAAGCACCTTGACCTTCTTCTCAGTTTGACTTTCTATCATAACTTTCCACTCTTTAAAAGTAGCAAAAGTATCATCTTTGTTTTTCAGAAAACAAGGCCAGACTATTCTAGAGTAATCATCAATAATGGTAAGCATGTAACGAGCACCACCATATGAAGGCTTACGAGAAGGACCCCACAAATCAGCATAAACATAATCAAGTGTACCTTTTGTGGTATGAACAGAGGTATTGAATTTGACCCTCTTGTGCTTACCAAATGCACAATGCTCATAGAACTTCTTGTCACTCAGAATGCAGCCATCCAGTAGGTTTCTCTTCATCAATTCTGCCATACCGAGTTCACTCATGTGTCCAAGACGCATATGCCAAAGGTCAGTCTTACTAGGTTCAGCATTAGTAACAGCAGCAGCAGCAGAAACAGAACCATATAAAGTACAACCTCTGAGAACATATAAATTTGAAGGATTGAAATCACCCAGCAAACATACAAGAGAACCTTTAGATACCTTCACAACTCCACCTGAACCGGTGTATTTGAGTCCTTCTTTATCAAGTGTGTTCAACGAGATTAGATTTCTTTTCATCCCTGGTATGTGCCTCACGTTCTTCAATGTGCGAATCATGCCATCATGGGTCTTGATCTGAACAGAGCCGATGCCAACAATCTCACACGGGTTATCATCTCTCATGCGCACAAAATCACCATTCTGCAAAGACGCATAGGAACTGAACCAATCTCTGTTAGTGCAGATATGAAAGGAACATGCAGAATCAAGTATCCACTCATCATGACCAGCAACACAAACAGCAAAGACAACCAAACAATCTGACTCAGAGTTTTCACCAGCGGAAGCAATACTAGCCTTATCATCAGATTTATTTTTCATTTTCTCCTTATTCTGCAATTTTCAGCAATCTTCAATCATATGAGATTTTTTCTTGCAATACTTACAGAATTTTTTCTTGGAACCTTTGGACTGGGAGCGGCCTCTACCGTCATTGCTCTTGCTACGATCGTTGTTGTCGCTGGATGGTCTTTGCTCTGATCTGCCTCTAACATGCAAGGCGTCGCCCCTTGAGGACGACCCATCAGACTGCACCATGCCTTTCATCTTCTCCTTAGACTGGAGTGCCTCACAAACTTCCGCAAGAGTTAGTTCATCACGGCTTAATAGTATGGTGTCACGAAAACTTGCATAAAAACATGGCAAAGAGCATAATAAGAGAAGACCTAAGTCCTCATCTTCATACTTAACCTCCATCGACCCTAGGTCAGCAACGATCTCCTTGAAGACAGATAGGTGACCCATCACCGAATCACCCTCCTGCATCTTAAGCGTGTACAGCTTCAACTTCATATGCAATTTACTGGTAAGATCCTTCGAAATGCAGATCAATTCCAGTTTCAGCCATAATTCTGCAGCAGTATTTTTCTGCAGCACTTCTTGTAGAATATCATTAGATAGATGAAGCTGAATAAGAGAAAGAGCCTTACGGTCCTTGCGATTCTCCTCAACGGTCCACTCATCCTTCTTCTTCCCGAAACCTTCAAGCGCCTCATCAAGATCATTGGTTTGCGTCAGAATAGCTCTCATCTTGAGTTGCCACAGCGAGAACCTCGTCTTGTAGTCCAACATCGGTAGGTCATACTTCATCGACGCCATCACAAAACCCTAACTTGAAACCACGGCTCTGGTACCACTTGTTAGAAGCGACGACGAACAAACGACGATGAACAGAAAGATCAAACCGTAGAAAGACACGAGATTTAATGTGAAAAACCCCTCCAATGCAAAGGGTAAAAACCACGGGCGCCAGCCAGTAATAACTTCACTATATCGGGTGTGTGTTTACAATGCCTAGCGGCGGCTTACAAGAGGAATAATGAACTATGGAGCAATCTCCGGCCCAAGCCTCCCGGCGACGGGCCCCCGCTCCGCTCCCTCGGAAGTTGGCCTTTTTTCTTCTACAGAATTTGGATCACAATATAACATGAAATTCTTCACATACCACTACCCGATGTTCCGATCTAGTGCAATTACCAATTTTGTAGGGCATCCAACACGAGTTATATTCCGTGACCTCCGCTGCTTAATCTCCTTCTTCACGTACTTCTCTTCACGGTAACCTTGACGACTGCACACATACCTCCGAAGGGTCAGCTCAGTGTGCTCACTGTTCCACTCAACATAGCTTTTCCTCACAGTAAATCCTTTACAAAGACCATATGTGTTATAAAACTAAAATCCTTCATCTTCGTTAGCGAACATCTTCCTAACAATCTCATTGTCAAGATCCGTCATTTCCTCCTGCATCCATCAACAACATTAAACCAATAAAATATCCACACAACAAATTCACACCAATTCTGTCAGTTGAGAATGCAGACTACAAAAAAAGACATTTCGCTCTAATTATTGAATACTATCTTGAGCAAGATATCATCTGATCATGAAACAAGGCACACAACAAGAGGAGCCGGTGTCCAAGTACCTTTGGCTAGATGATCAAACCCGGGGCAGCTGGCGGTTGACGAAGCAGGCACAGGCGGCAATGTAGTAGGGAACATAACCGGCGGCGTTCAAACCCTACCCGCGTAGAGTAGGGTGACGACCTTTAGTGGCGAGGGCGAGGGCAGGGAGGCCGACGCAAAGAGCGACGGCGAGGCCGAGTGTAGGGTGTGGCGGCAGCACCGGCAGAGCAGGGCGGTGGCGCGGCGATCCGGAAGGGGTGAGGCAGGGCAGTTGCGAGGGTCAGGGCCGTGGGTTTGGTGCGGGGAGGAAGGGGGGCGTGGGGTTTGGGGGCGGGGTAATTACTACAGTACCCTTCCACACCTCAAATTAATTAAATTAATTATTTTGGAGAGGCACCAAGAGGCACCTCCAACCATTGTAAAAGAGCTCTTTTTTTGTTATGAATAAATTAATATTATTTTTATGTTACCCATCATTTATAGTTTTTTTTACCATTCATGGTCAAATTTTAAAATGTTTGACTTGGAAAAATCTAAAATAGCTATATTCTGAAATAGAGGGAGTAGTTCAAAGTTGTATGTTCGCTTGGTTAATTCTGATTTTGTAAGTAAAAAGTACTATCAGATTCTAATTACCAGTTCGGTTGTGCCTATAAATTAATTAGGTGCGATTTGAAAAAAAAAACTATACTGAACTTTGTTTCCACCAACTTTTCATTTCTAGAAACTTGTTGGGTCAACTACTGCATATATACTACTGCATCTGTCCAGAAATATAAACATTCCAACCTTCTTGGAGAGTCAAAGTTTTTTAAATTTGACCAAATTTATATAATAATATAATAATATTTATGATACAAAGTATGTACCATTAGATTCTCCATTAAATATATTTTTATAATATATCTGTTTGGTGCCATAAATTTTTATGATTCTCTCTAAAAATTTGGTTAAATTTGAAAATTTTGACTCTCCAAAAATGTTGGAATGCCTTATATTTCAGGATAGAGGGAATAGCTAGTAGCTAACGTGTTCACTGCCGCTGCGTGTGTGTGTGGACATGTCCGTGAATAATAATTGCGGGTTAGTCGAGGCCTAAACAAAGTGTCATAGTCCACCAGAGCCATCAGATCACGTCGTCACCATTGACGCTGGCAAATCTGAAGTGACTCAGGGTTAGTTAAACGTAAAAAAATTCAACGTGAAGTTTCTATATACCTCCAGTTAGCTTGGCACCGATTTGACATGTGTAGGTAACACACTCGCTATCTGTGTCGGTGAACCGAAAGTAGCACAAGTTTATAACATGTTTATCCGGTGAATATTATTTACAGAGTATCAACAAGTGTATGGATGAGAAATTGACAGTGCTACACTACATCCACCGACAGTACTACTAGTGAGAAGTAACCAACAATCATTAAGTACTAAAGGGAGAGAGCAAAGGGATAGTAATCCCTTCTATATATCATCAGTACGTATTATTGGAAGGAATTGAGCGATATTTACGTTTTGTAAGGAATTGAGGTGAAAATTTAATTCATTTTTCGCTCTATAATACTTATACGTTTCGATTCTCGGGAGGAATTAAGTTTGTTCAAACAAATTTTGTGACTATATATGAGAACCACTTAATAAATTTGAAAAAGGTAACTCATTTACATGTGACAAAATAATCGTACCATCCATAGATCGAGTAGCTAGCATAGATAGACTTGTGTCTCGTCCCTAATAGGCTAATATATACTAGCTATATTTATATACAAAAGCGTAGAAAGAAAAACTAAAAGTTGCTAATGCTAACACGACTTATAAACTACTAGGCAGCTGGACGCAAATTACTTAGATTACCCCTAATGCACGGCTGCTACTGCTAGCTAATATCATCACTCTTCAGCGATGAACTTACTGGTCTCTTCTGCAGTGTTTTTTCCACCACGGACTGAAACCAGAGCACCTGGAAGGAGATCGATAATTCACGCGAAAGAAGAAAAGAAATACTCATGACGGCTGCGGCTTCTAGGTTCTAGCTAGCTAGCTAGCTAGTTAGTCATCGGAGCTGGCGCCGGCGGCGGCCTCCATCGTCTCGGCGGGGCACTCGACGATGCTCTCGAGGCAGGGCCGCCATCCGTCGCCGCCGCCGCCGCCGGCGGCCCGGCCCTCGCGCTTGCGCGCCACCTCGTGGAGCACCTCCTCGAGGCGGCGGTCGCCGGCCTTGAGCCGCGCCACGAGCCACCCCAGCTCGTCCTTGGTCAGCACCACCTTCACCTTCACCACCGACGAGGGCGCCCCGTGGTCTTCGTCCCCGTCCCCGCCGGTGCTCCTTCTCCTGCCGCTCCTCTCCGCCGGGCGGCGGCCTGCGAAGGCACCGCGGCTACCGCTGCTTCTCTGCTGGTGCTGGATGCAGTTGCCCATGGCGAAGCGATCCAACTAACTAACAACTAGCTGCTTTGCTTACTCCGTGACTGTACCTAAGCTAGCTCAACTGCTCATCAAAAGCTTAGGCAGCTGCGCTGGTTGGTTCTTGATCTGAGTGGGTGGCTCGTGTTGGGTTGGTGCAGCTGAGGAAGTGAGAGGGTATGGTGTGTGGGAGGAGGTGGATGGATCGAGGTATATATTTTTGGACATGGTTGTAACTAACACTGTTGCTTGCTTTGTTTGTGTGCATCGATCCGCAATGGCAATGGCAATGGCGATGGCGATGAATAATCCAGTTGCAGTCGCTGTCTAGGCACATGGTGGGGGGCCTAGCCTGGAACTTGCTCGATCGCTTTGGTGCTTCGCGTGTGGACGACGTGCATCGCCGGCAAAATGGCCTTGGACGACCTTTGTTTAAATTAATTTTTCTCTAAAATAAGCTTCAAGTTCACACGGCACTGTTATAGGTACTGTATTATTGGATTAGGGCTAGTTTTCTCGCTTCTTCAAGCATTATGAAACTGTTACCCGTGCAGTCTACAAGTTAGGCTACATTTTAACCCTGTCTTATATTGTGTTTTTCTTTGAGGGAATGTCTTATATTGTGTTGCCCAAATGACCATACAGGATTGACATCATGAGAAAATACTTTCAGACAAGAATCCGATAGCAATGATTTATATAAGCTTATACCCTACTCCCTCCATTCTAAATTGTAAGTTGTATTGACAAATCTAAATATATAATTTTTATCAAGTATCTAGACTGTCTAGATACATGGCAAAAATTATATAACTAAAACGAACGACCTGCAGTTTGGAACAGTGAGAGTTTAATGTACAAAATCCTTACAGTAATTTATTAGTTAAATAGTAAAGATTCTGAGGTTCAAATCCTGACCACCCAAAAAGGTCATTATTGGTGGGAAAGTACATCATCATTGGTGGCGTACCGTTAAGTACTATATCATTTTGATAGGGATATATGATGATCAACAAAACTAGTTAGGTGATATATAGTAGTAAAGAACATACATACAACATAGGCGGCGAACATGTACTGGAAGATACAAATAAACCCGGGCACATCCTCGATCACGAGGTTATTAGATGACAAAATAACTAGATTATTAGGGGCTAGACACGTTCGTCGACCATTAACACTAGCTATCTACACACGTGCCCAGCCTGATCGTGGATCGTCGTTGGTAGCTTGCTGCACGTGAAGTTGCTACCATCCACGCACCAGCACAATTATAGGCCGGCCGACGGGCACCAACTAAGTATTTTTTCGATATGATGGGATCAGAGTGATATGATATGATCCACTGCATTATCCCAGCCGCTAGCTGCATCAACCAATTATGCAAATAACTGTTCATTATTAATTACAACTTGACTGAAAGTGGGAAGCTCAAAATATAAATTCTCAACATATCTAGAATCCAACCCATGGCAAAAAGTTTCAAAAACACAACCGGTTTGATTACATGTTTATCTTTATTTGTATATATATGTAGGCAACATATGGATGTTGATCCGATGGCCCAGATTGGAGTTTCCATAGTTTGCATACGAAGGTGGTTTGCATAGCATACGTTGCCATATATGTATGGTATAACACATGCATCAGATCTTTTTTAAAAAGGAAGTGAAGTGTTTTTTTTAAAAAGGAAGTGAAGTGTTGCAGTAGTATACACCTGATATGTTTTGTGGCGACGCTTCACCATCATATTAATTGATCACACGCTTTCAGGTGTATGTACGCACGGTTCAATCCGAGGATTGGGTACGTCAAATTAATCATGTTGTATTTAGACCGAAGGCGATCATTAATCAGACTTTTATTCACCTGGGTCCACACCACTATACTAGAAAAAAAACTATCATTACAGGATCACGGCCTTTAATTTTGTACCAGGTTTATCAATTGCACGATCCAGTAGTACCAGATCATGCCACCAATCGGTACCAAGCGTAAAACATTAAGAAAAAATATTTGAAATCTAGCTGGAGATCTGGACACGCGCAACGCCCCAAGTCACATGTGGTGGACGGCATACAAAACTAGAATCTCTTGCCTCGCGTATACCTTCCTTACCAACTCACCTATACACAATAGTTGTGATTCAAATAGAGATGTTTTCTTTTGAACCAATTCATGGGAACCTTTTAGTACCGGTCGGTGTTGCACGTTAGTACCGGGTACTAATATGGGTGGGGGCATTACAACACCACCCGGTACTAAAAGTCTTTATAGGCTTCCATCCACCTCAAATAACCCATACCAGTATATTTGTGGTGGATCGATAATCTATTTTCCAGTAATGTGCCAAATAATTAGTCATATAGACCAACCTCCGCAAACAAAGAACACATTCAAATTGTGTATTGAATCTACATGATCATACACAAATTATCTTTTAATTCTACCCTTAACATTTTCGAAGTTGGAATTGGAACACACACATGTATGTATTATATAGGACGGTGAAAGGTACCATGTATACGTGCACACATGGTCAAATTCTACTGTTGTCTGTTAAAACTTCCATCTTTGCTGCCCTCTAATTAAATTGAGTACGAACAACCTACTAGCAATGTTTCTGATCTTTCAGAACATGACTAGCTGTCAAACTGTTTTACCATCGTCTTCCTCTTTCAGAACAGGGCTAACTGTCAAGCTGTTTTACCTTTCACCTACCTACAACATCTTCTCCTGTGTTTGCATATAAATACCTCACACTCGTGCGTAGCCGAGCGCCGTGGAACATGACAACACGCCACCGTCGGCGGCGAACGATGGGTACAGAAGCCAACGAAAACGCCAAAGTGACATGGAAAAAATACAAGAGATCGAACGAGACGCCCCTGACAGCAGGATGCATGCATGACCAGGACGGTTAGAGAGGCCTGTCATGGTCAGGTCGGTCAGGACGTGAGCAAGGCGCCTACTGTACTACACAACAGGGTGCGGTCGATCGGAGGCAGCTGGCTGGCCGGAGGGATCAGAGCCAAGGGCGCCGTGACCGGCCGCGACACACCGCGTCGTCGTCGTCGAGCGCTCAGCGGCGACGGCTGCTAGCTAGCTAGTTTCTTTCTTGGAGTTCAGATTCAGAAGGCCGTCTTCCTGCTGTCATGGGCGTGGCATCAGGCTGACATGGGCACATGGCGCCGCTCGCTCTCCAGACGCTGCCTCGTAATGAACATCTTTTGTACTAGTCAGGTAAGAATCTTCATCAGTGTAAACGTTGGCGTCTTACAAAGAAACAAAATCAAGCAGCATCTGCAATGGAATCACAAGTTCATCAAAGTGCTAAAAATAAACAAATTGCATAAGCTATGTAGTGCAGGCTGCAGAAGGCAAAGGGTAGGGGAGAATCCTAAACTATTTGGGACCCATCAGTTAGCTGAAGCGCGTAGCTATAAACATAAACAAATTCAGATAAAATTAAGAACCAGTGCTGCTGGCAGCATGTTCTCAACTCTCAGCGACTTGTTGGCCTCCTAATAAAGTAGCAAGCGCACAAGAGCACGCCATCTGCTGCTACATTACAAGGAGGAAGATATATATGATGGCATCAGATATCAACCCCTGGGCTCCAGGGTTTCAACCCAAAAAAAAAGGCATTCTTTCTCAAGACAAATGATGGAAGAAATGATGTTGTGCATGCGTCTGGGAACCCTGGATGTCTTGCTTGATCCATCGTCGTTTCGCCCAGAACGTAGCATGTCGACAAGAACAGCGGTTGGGGCATCACGGTCACGACGATGTCAGAGAGACTGCGAGGTTTCGTTGCGTTAGCCCTTAGCCGTTAGGAGCTGCACCGGTAGAGTGGTAGGGTTCCTATCAAGTACACTGAATTTACAATCTGCAAAATTATTTTCTGTTTTGGTTTTCCAGAACATGAAAGAAAACAAGAGATGGCACTGACTTCATACAAGAATGATTGAGAAATCACAACTAACGACTGCCTCTACAAAAATTACACGGTTTACACATGTTACTGTCAACACGTCGTCAATTTGTTTTCTTTCCTTTTTCTTTGAGAGAGATAGAGATCACCACTTCTCAACATACATCACCCTATAGCAGAGTGACAATCACTGCTCACCACTGTCTGAATAGGGAACGGCACCGGCAGAACAGCTCATGTAAGGTACAGTCTATAAGAGGAAACTCGAGGCTGACCTCCTCCAAGCGTGACCAAATTTCCAACCTATAACGGTGCTAATAAGACATCCGAATGAATGCAAAACAATTGCATCATGCTTATCACATAGTGATGCACTATTGAGAAGCTAGATGGCACAGATCGTTCCTTTAATTTCCTCTCTATCATCGGTCACTACGGGAGACTGCTGCTTTGTCGTGTGCCAAAGGACACGGCAAAGCCCTATATGCACACGGCAAAGGCCTTTGCCCGATAAATGGCACACGGCAAATGACGCCTTTGCCGATGCCCGATAAATGGTACACGGCAAATGACGTCTTTGCCGACGTCTAAATGCCGTGTGCTTTTTGTCATGTGCGGCACACGGCAAAGCCTTTGCCGTGTGCCAAAGCTGACACTCGGCAAACAATTTTCATAAAAAATAAAAAAACATCGGCAGCCGCTGCAGTGGCAGTGCCGGCCACCACAACCACGCCGCCGGCCACCATCACCACCACCACGCCGGCCCGCCAGTAGAGGAGGCGACGTCGCTCGTGGTCTCGCCGCCGCCGCCCGCGGATGCCCCCGCCGGCCAGCTAGGAGAGGAGGCGCCGCCGCTCGTGGCCGTGCCGCCGCCACCCGTGGACGCCCCGCCGGCCGCCGCCCGTGGCCGCGCCGCCGCCTCCCACAGGCGCCCCAGCCGGCCGTGGCCGGGCCGCCGCCGCCCATGGGCACCCCGCCGGTCGGCATTCGGGGTCGCGCCGCCGCCGCCCGCGGGTCCCCCCGCCGGCCGTGGCCGGGCCGCCGCCTCTCGTGGGTGCCCCCGCCGCCCATGGCCGCGTCGCCATTCGGGGCCGCGCCGTCCGGGGCCGCGCCGCCGTTCGGGGCCCTCGTCGCGCCGGCCACCACTCGAGGCTGTGCCGCTGCAACTGTCGGCAGAGATGGAGAGAGGGAAGGAGAGAGAGTGAGGGGTGGGAGAGAAATGAGAGAGGGCTGATCCGGTGGGGGAGGAGGGGACCAATAGGAGAGCCCCATTTGAAGGGATGGATTGATGACATGTCATCTTTGCCGTGTGCCCAATTCCAGCCCACGGCAAAGTTCTATTTTTCCAAAATTATTTGAAATGTATTTATTTAATTAAATATAGCAAATAAATATAAAAAATTTCCAAATTTTAACATGGAGTACCACATATTGTATGTGAAGAGTAGAAAAACTTTCGAAGTCGAACTCAAATTCGACCGTCACTTTTACTCCAAACTTAACTGCATCCTTCTCAAATCTCCGAGTCTTCTCCAGAGATGAGATGTTTCCATTTGTAAGCATCGTACGTGAAAAAATTACGAAACCTACTCAATTTTTTAACACTGCCTCCACATATGATATAACGAGGTATTGACAAATATCATAATTTTCAGACTTCATTTGCTTTTTTAAAATTTTAAAATCATTCGAACACATGTTCGTGATCGTGTTTTCTAGACAAGATGTTGAGAATTTCTTTTTATTTCACGTGTAAGGCCTCAAACTGAGCTAAATAACATGAATATTATTTTTTCACTCATTTTATTCTATTATTTGAATAACTTGCAGTTCAAATATGACTTGATTCAAAAAATTGCTCGAAATGCAATTAATTAGTTATATATAGCAAAAAAATTTAAAAATGTACCCAATTTTAACTTGGGGTACTACATGTTGTATGTGGTGGGTAGAAAAAATTTTGAGGTGAGAAGAAAAAAAATTATAACTTTGCCATGTGCCGAAAATAACACACGGCAAACTATTTACTTTGTCGTGTGCAAAAAAAAAAAGCACATGGCAAAGTCTTTGCCGTGTGTTTTCACCGTGGCACACGGTAAAGTGGCTTTTTGTTGTGTGCCCGACAAAAAGCACACGGCAAACAGAGAGGCACACGACATTCTAGCAATTTCCGGTAGTGGGTGATACCAGATGATTTAACCATCTTCTGCAGGAGCATCGTCACATCCAAATAACGCTATAGCAGAAGAGACAAAGCAGACTGCTGGTGCATAGTGTTCAAATGTAGAAATGCCACCCTGTTGGGTGAAGTACAGGACGATGAAAAGGATCTATGAGTCGAGATTAAACCCAACAGTGACATGACTGATCATTGATACTTCTTTCTCGATCGGGTTGACACGCATCCTGGTCCTTCATAAGAAATGAAGTAATTACTATTTCAAAGCGAGGAAATCTCAAATGGTAGTAGCCCGTCGCCTTCACCGTGACAGAAGCCCAGTGACATGAGCCCGAACGGAGGCCCACTTGGCCAGTTACAACAAGCCAGCCAGTGTCACCTTCTGGTTTGTTCCACTGTTTAGCACCACCTCGCCTCTCTAATCAGCGGAACACCAGCTTAAATACTCGTCCTAATCACCTGCTCTCGCCGAGCTCAGTAGCGTGGGCTTGTCACTCAAGTGGGGGCATCAGGGTGGTGAGGATGTTTGGTGCGTTCTCTGAGCCTGGGCCTGTGGTGTCACATAGCTGGCCTGCCCATTCCAAGTTGTGTAGTGGTCGGAAGGTGCCGTGGCGAAGGCCATGGCCTCTCCGGGCCTGAAGTGGCAGGAACTGCGTGAGGCTGGCTTCACAGAGCAGCGATCACTGCCCGCTTCCAACGGTGGGAGGATCACAGGCCGCTGCACCATGGGCCCGCTCGGGCCTAGAGATCCACTGCAACAGACCACCATCCGTTTTTCATTTTTAGATTTTTTTTCTCTTGCCTTGTTTCCATTATTTTTGCGACAAAGCAGGTTAGCTCGGGCCTAGAGATCCACTGCAACAGACCACCATCCTTTTTTAATTTTTAGATTTTTTTTCTCTTGCCTTGTTTCCATTATTTTTGCGACAAAGCAGGTTATTGGCATATTCCAGACAGCACTACCTATGTACTTTTGATCCAAAACTGGATACGGCCTACTGCCATCCAGAATCAAGAACATGCCACACCAGTCATTCTATATCAGATAGATTGTCTTGCACTGGACAGCAAACAGAACGAGAGTTTCGCGACTTTGCATGATTCCATAGCAACGGTACATTTATAAGAGCTTCAAAGGTTCACAACCAGATGGATCGAAATGACATTCATTCACGAGGACAGAACTCATCGACCCAACCAAACGACAGATTAATTGTAAAATAATATCACTGATCAAAATTTCCATGCTTCTATCTGAATTCATATGAGGTGGCGGCGTGGTATACAATATTTGTTGTGACAGATGCAAGTGGGGCGGCTCGCGGCTGCCTGCCTCCCGTGACTGCGAGATGTGACTGCGAGATGGCTGTCCGTGCTAGCAAGCCCGCGCCAGTTTTTGCGGGCTTTGCGGCAGCCCGCGCATGCCGCCGTGACTGCGAGATGGCTGTCCGTGCTAGCAAGCTAGCAGAGCCGCCGGCATGCAGGTGCTTCGCTAGACACTCCGATTCGGGAAGGAGCCGCGAGCTCCTGACAGGAGACTCCTGCGAGCGCTCCGTCGTCAACGCTGCGGGCGGGAACTGAGGTCCGCCGCTCTGGCCGCGCAAGCAATCACCACCCTCGGTCGTTACGAGCCGCGCGGAGCCGTTGGGACCTCGAGCGCCGGCGAATTGAGATCCCGTTCGAACTAATAGACACCCTGTTCAGGGGGATTGAGACCGGTGAATCGAGCGTGAGCGGTGAAGAACGGCAGCGGCGGCCACGGCCACCGCCTGGCTGTTCCACCGGTCCGCACGTGGCTGCGCCGCCGGCCCATCGCGGAGGTGCGCTGCCGTCCCGCCGGAGAGCGCTTGACCCTGCCATGGCTACTGATTCCACCTTGTTCTTGTGGATGGGGCTGGGTTTTGGATGGCAACGAGAGGGAAGAGGCAAGATGGAAGCACGGGTTGCAGTTGACCCGCCGGCAACCGGTAGTGGCAGCACGCGATCGAGCGACGGGACGCATTGGGTGCGAATCATGCCCCCGACACATGCGACGATGGCGGCACGCTAGACCCTCTCCCTCTCGATCTCCATCCCAGGTCAGTGTG
Source organism: Panicum virgatum (assembly GCF_016808335.1). NCBI lineage: Eukaryota > Viridiplantae > Streptophyta > Magnoliopsida > Poales > Poaceae > Panicum > Panicum virgatum. Next base: position 14,777,302 of record NC_053145.1, read on the forward strand.
GCTATGCGGGCTTTGCGGTGCCGCTGGGGATCGCGAGCTAACCCGCGTAGTCCGCTTCAGCTGGGCGGGTTCGCCGCGCGGGCTGTGCGTGTTTGCGGCGGGGTGGGTTCGTGTCGTGGCTAGGGTTAAATAAAGGGTCATTTTGATCCATGCCACTACAATTTTTTGAAGTTGGATTTCATGTTGAAATCCATGTCATTGAGTGGCATGATTTTGAACGTGACACCCAATTTCATGGAGTTGTGGTGGCACGAATCGAATTTTCCCTTAAATAAACCGATCGGTCCAGTCAAACCGGCGGGCATATCTAGTTTACGGTCGCCCGTTTTTTTCATTGGTACAGTCGATTTTTCGACATCCTTCGTCTTTCCCTTTTTGGCATATATGTCCAGGTCCCATACGTTCCATTTAGGCGAGACATCAAAATCAATTCTGGCGCTACAGAAAATGAGATTCCCCCACCGACCCTCACCCTTTTGCATCCCGCGCCAGGCAGGAATTATTTCTCAGAAGTGATTCTTTTTTTTCAGATTGTAAGAAAATTGTGTGTAAAATTTGGATGGGGAAAGTACGTGAAAAATATTTAAAACAAAAACTTTTTCACTAAAAAATTTATTGAATACAAAATTTGTGTTCCAAATTATTTATGCAAATTTTTTCAAACAAAAAAGTTTTGCATGTATATATTTTGTTGAAATACAAAATTTTGTATAAACGTTTGTATGAAAACTCATGAAAAAAATTAGGATAAAAATTTTTGAAACAAAAAAGAAATCTGAGAGAAAAAAATTAGAACCAAATGCCTGTAAAGTATACTAAATAAATGTTTGTATAACATATTTTAGCCTAAATGAACCCTCCAACTCTCTTTTGTACTACTTTTACATTGTATTTGTATACTTTTGTATACACGCTTTTTTTGTTTAATTTCAAATCCTCGTAAACTATACTAAATGAACGAATTTTTGAGAAAATTTGACACTATTAGATTCGTCGCACCTTGAAGTATTTTTAGGAATGTTTTAGGTATTTTTCATTTTTTTGAATTCAAATTTGAATTTTAAATTTGAGCCGGTTTGATACCGGCCCAAGCCAAAACCGGACCGGACCAGTTTGACCGGTTCCCACCGGTTCCGTTAACCATGGTCGTGGCCCGCGCCACTTACATCCTGAGCAGCCACCACAAACGTTCTTAGCCTAACAAGATGGCACTAAACTACTTTGTACCAATCTAACAGCAGGTGGCTTCCATTTGGCTAACACAGCAACTGAGAACAGTTAAAAACAAAATGCCCTTGATCTGCTCGTATCCAAGACAAAAATAAATAACCTTCAGTGCTCATTACTCGGGGTTGATCTTTTGCTTCTTTGAGTGCTCCTTGATTTTCTTGGCCTCACGGCGCTCCCTCTTCAGTCCCTTTATGTCGTTCGATGAGATCAACTTTCCAACCTGAATCCACTAATCCAGCCAAACCATGACTCAGGTTATCATCTAAGAAGCAATCTTGACCTTTACAATCAAAAACAAAAGTGGATAAATACCTGCTGATCTGGCATGTAGACCTTGCCCAGCCTGCCCTGCACTGGATCCTTGGTGACATTTTTCACCTGCAAGGAGATTCATGGCAGTTGTGAATACCATAGCAACCAAGGAAAATTTTTACGAGAACATAAGAGATAAGGGTATTAGTTGCTCAATGCTAATGGAATCAAAGTGAAAACAAGAATCCGAAGAATAAACTTTACAGACAGCTTTATCAGATTTACCTTCTTAGCATGCTCAGCCATCTTCATACATAGCTTCTTTCTTCAAACTTTCAACTGGAAGCCTGTATCTTCTTACAACCAGATCCATTGAAGGCCCTCCCCCCCCCCCCCCCCCCCCAAAAAAAAGATCCATTGAAGGCCCAACTTTTTTTAAAAAAAAGAGAAACTTTATTAATTTCAAGTTTGATACATCGAGGTGATACATCGTTTTGAAATGTTCCCGGCCTCTGCCTTAATGACACACAACCCTACAGAAAGTTTTGGAATGAATCAATGAATCCAAGCACACTAATAGCTATCAATCCTAAGACTAGACTGCCACCCATGCGCCCGGGCAAAAAAGTCCTTGGCCACCTAGGCCAAAAAATGCGCCGCCGCCACAAGAATGTCCTGCGAAGAAGGCCGTTGTAGGATAGCCCATGTTCGTAGCCAATGTGTAGTCGCGAAAATAACCTGCAAGAAAGAATGCTTTTTGTTATAAAAAACCAGCAACGCCAAACAGACCAGCAGAGGGCTGCAGCACCTACAAAGGACAAGTGGTTGGTAAACTTTTGGTATACCATTCAACTAGTTTCCAAACATATTAGATACACTACTTGGTTTAGGTAAACCCCAAGCCGCGTAGACCGAAGCCCATACCAACAGTGTAAAGCGGCAATCAAAGAAAAGATGTATTGTCTCATCTTCATGACAAAAGCAGCATTGTTGGCTCCCTTGCCAATTACGTCTTGCTAGGTTGTCTTTTGTAAGTATGACTCCCCGTTTTAGATACCATAGAAAATCTTGATCTTGAGTGGGATTTTAAGTTTCCATATCTTTTTGTTTGTATTTGGGATGTTCTAATGTATTAGTCCGAGGTAATATGATTTTACTGTAAAAACACCTGCCTGGTCCAGATTCCATTTGAATTCATCCCGTCCGTGATTAAGTGTAATATTAGATAGGCGTGCAGCAAGATTATTCCACATTACTAATTTGCTGCCAATCAGATCTCTTCGCCAGGATAGATTGGGGGTACCTGAACTCATTACCTCAGCCACCGTATCCTGTTTTTTGCGAACAATGTTATAAAGTTGTGGGTATTGTTTGCGAAGGGATCTATTACTTAACCATGCGTCTTCCCAAAATTTTTATCTGAGACCCATCCTTAATGATGAAGGTGCCGAATTTTAAAAAGTTTGCTTTGACCTTCATTAGGCTTGCCCAGAAATGTGAATCCCCACTCTTCCATTGGACTTATACTAAAGGTTTATTCCCTAAGTACTTATTACGTAGGATTTGCTGCCAAGTATCGTCTGTCGTTAGAAGACGGTATAGCCACTTATTGAGCAGAGCAATGTTTGTTTTTGAGCTCTAGGTTATGTATTCCTAGTCCACCCTGATCTTTAGGTTGGCACAGAATACTCCATTTTGCAAGACGGTATTTTCTTTTGTGCTCATCACTTTGCCAGAAGAACCTAGACCGAAAGTAATCCAGCTTTTTACGAATCCCTTTTGGGATTTCAAAGAAGGGCATCATGTACATGGGAAGGCTGCTAAGAACCGAATTGATGAGTGTCACCCTGCCTCCAGTTGAAAGGTTTTTCTCTTTCCAACTACTGAGATGTTGCTCAAATCTTTCTTGGATCTTAACCCAATCATTATTAGACAACTTCCTATAGTGGATCGGAATACCTAAGTATCTGATTGGAAAGTTGCCTGAGTTGCAACAGAACAGTTCCATGTAATGGCTTTCGTAGTTCTTAGCTTCGGCAAAGCAGAAAAATTTCACTTTTGTGAAAATTGATTTTAAGACCAGATAACTGCTTAAAAGCGCAAAGGATGTTTCATGTTTTGAGCTTGTTCTAGGAATAGGTGTGCCTGACCTTTTTAGACAGAGAGCACAGTGCATCATGTAGACAGTAGTAGGAGAGATTGCTGTGCACAAATAGATCCGATCTACACCAGCAAGGTTTAGATTCTCTATAACCTGCATTCAGGAGCAACAGTTTATTACAAAGCTCAAGAGATTATCTCAGTCCTGAATATCAGCTTGTATTTATAAAAATGGCACACCTCTCCCCTGAAAAGATCAAGCAGCACTTCTTTCAGATGCTTCAGCTCTTCGACACTCTCAAAGTGTTCCCCTACGAAGGCAAAGAAAGGCTTCGATCCAAGTTTTGGTGGCAGCTTCTTATCATAAACGTTAAGATTCCATCGATTTGTTGTTATCAATACCTACTTCAACAAGGTCATATATGTGGTGGTCATATATCCTTCCCAAAATGAGATTGTTGGGCCTCTTCTTTGAGTGAGAACCATACTGCAGCACAGGTAAAAAGTAGAGTTGAAAAACATGGACGGGGATAGTTGTAAGACAATTTAGCAAATCAACAAGTTTAAGATACAAGGACAGAGGACTTGAGAGAGCATTAAAAGTTCAGAACAGAAATAAAAAAATATTTTACTCTATTTCCGACATGTTTACCAGGATTGTCAGAAATCAAAGATACAGCTCAATAAAATATTCTACTTCTACTCCAGTCCACACCATGAATTATTACAAAATATGCAAGGGAAACAATTAATTCTTCACACCAAGCACCCAAAGGACAAACTATAAAGCATATGGGATATCTCACTCACCACTATAAGGCTGCAGTCTGTCTTGAGGGAGAAAAACTCCAGAGAAGATTCCCCACCACTTTCAAACGGCTGAATGCTGTCATTCTTCTTGGTGTACTCCACGGCATTATCTCGCTTCTGGTGGTAGATATCTGACAGCACTAACTTCAACACAGCACTAGTCTTTGTACCATGGAGGATAAGCGACTTCTTGCCGTTAGCAACAGAGCATTTTTCGAGCCACATAGCAATCACCGATATAAGCTATGTACAAGTACAACGCTATAAATATGATGTGGAATTTCATCCTATGAGTGTATATTGCCAAAACGGAACATTGAAGCGCGCCTTCAGCACCGTCGAAGACCGCGGAAGACATGGCTGTGCTTGGCGGCACCCCGAGATTTTGGAAAAAGAAGGGGAACTTACGAGCTTGGGCGCGTGCTTGAGGAGGTCCTGCCTGGCTGAAAGGATCGTGGCCCAAAAACTGAAGGGCCTCAACCGGCAGAGTGGAGCTGGCAGTAGCAGGAGGGCGAGACTGAGCTGTGCTAAGCTGCTGAAAGTCCTGGAACTGTCTCTGCTGCTCAAGGAACTGTCGCCTCTGATCCGGTGTCATCGGCGTGTGCTGAGGGTAACCAAACACCCCTGGGTGTAGAAGTGGCGACATCGGAAACTACGCCAAGGATGTCTGGGGCAGGCTGGCAGTTGGACCGGTAGGAACTGCTGGGTCCAAAGGAGGTAGAGGAGGTGGAGGAGGTGGAGGCAGTCCGAAGTGACTATAGAGTGCTCCGAAGCAGTCCGAGAAGTACTGGAGCATCTGCTGCTGCTGGAAGAGCTGTAGCCTGACTGTCTCCTGGTGCTGCCTCATCTCCTGAAACATCAGTGCCTAGGCCTCCTGCTGACGAGCCTGCTCAGCCTGGAGTCGAGCCTGAGCGGCTGCCTGTCGGTCCTGCTGCTCGGCAAAGGCACGCTGCTGCTCTGTGAGGGTCTGGAGTATCTGAGCAAGCGTGTCCGGCACTGCAACCTGAGCCACGATAACTGGAGGTGGTGTCGGGGGCCTAAGGTCGCGACGTGGTGCTCCTGCCCCGGACGTATCGGCCTCGTCATCGTGTGCTGCTCGTCGGACGGGAACAGTAGGAGTGTAGTCCTCGTCGTCCTCGGAGTCCTCTGAGTCTGTGGCTAGGAAGTGTGGAAGCTAGGCCTCTGCAGCTGCAAGTGAGGCATCGGCGGCTGCGAACGGGTCCTCGGCGGCTGCTGCCTCTGTCTGAGCCTGCTCTCGGAGTCTCTGCTCAGCTCTACGCTGACCACGAGCTCCTCTACGACCATCGTTCGGAGAATTAGACGAGTAGTCCTTGAACGAAGTGGTCGAGCTCTCTAGGTTGTGTATCATAGCACCCTGGTCATGCTGAGCGAGGATCCAACTGATCTAATGAGCGTACGGCTATCTCCTGCTCGATGTCAGCCCCTCCATAATCACATCCACAAGCTCGCAGATAAAGAAATTCACAATATCAAACGGCAAACCTCTGAGGATGTAGATCAGTAGCCACTGCTGGAGTGCTGTAATCCCCTCGCTGTAGCCGATCCTGAACAATAGACTCCTCTTCAAAGCAAAATGTATCACGTAGGCAACTGGAGTCAACCGGCTAAGAACTCTGGGGGTGCCTAGGAGGAACGGCGGCTGGAACAAGACACTCGCGTCCTCGTCGGAGGGAAACATCGGTTCCTTCGAGCAACGTGGTGGGTCTGCGTCACCATAGGTGTGAAAGTGAAGTGAGTAGGGCTCCTCTGGAAGTGTCACACCTAGGTACCTCGCCAAGCTCTGTCTGTTCAGCCAGTACATCTTCTTGTTGAACATGAACATGATGTACTTCCTGTCCTCTCCAACGAACAGGGTGGCATAGAACACACGAACCCTCTCCTGGATGTATTGACGTCTCTCAGAAAGGAGTGCTGGTAAGCCAGGGAATCTCTCAAAGGACTCAACGGGCACACCCCCGGCTGCAACTCTCAAAGCTTCCCTATGGAGCAACCTATGCTCACTCATCATGATCCCAAGCTGGACGTACCTGAAGTAGAAGGACTCCTGGAGGAGTGTGTGAAAGTACGGGTCTACGTCCCTGTCCCTCTGCTCGGGAAACCAAGTCTGCTGATCCACATATCTCATCTTCCTGACTCTGTTCACTGTGAACTCACAGACATCAACCAGAAACACAAACTTGTCCCCTGAATGATCCTCTGGCTCACTGTCTGCCTGCTCCACGGTCTGAGCTACTGTCTGAGGCTGAGTGCGAGCTCCAGGCCTCGGAGGACATCCACCTAGGGTGTGAGGACCACCATGAGTAGGTGTGGTCTGAGGAGGTGGGCCTCAGGTGCACGTAGAACAGCGCAAAGTGGGAGTGCTTGGAGGTGCCTCTGCATCTGGCTTGGACCCCCCCTGAATAGATGCCCGGGACTCACAGATCTAGAAGGGCCTCTAAGGGCGGTCTACAGCATCTGCGGCTGCCTGTGCTCGCTCCCACTCTCGCTCCTCACGAGACCGCTTCTTCTTCTTAGGCTGCTCATCTACCTTTGCCTTGCCCTTTCTGTCACCTGCCATCTGTTTCAAAGAGAACGGTGGAAGATAATAGAATGAGACTGGGCTATATTATAAGTACTAGACAATATTCTGGAGACGAGAAGGCCCTAAGCAAAGCATGAGATCGATATGAGCCTAGACATGATTTCTAATGGATGAACACTTGCTGTAAGTGATTTGCAAAAAGCTCGTGCAAGTGAGAGTGTGCTAGGAATGAAAAGCAGTAAAACAGTGAGAGTGAGCTTCTAGGCAAGATGATGTGCTCTAAAGTGTAAGCATGGCAGTGTAGGCATGTGTGTGTAAGCATGACAAAAGGCTAGGAGCACAAGTGTTAGAGTAGTGAAAATAGATGATCCTAGACAAGCATAAACACATGCTTAAGGCAATTGAGTCTATACCCTAGCAGGTCGAAGAAGAAAACCGAAGAACTGCTGAGATTTGCCTCTGTGGCAATCTGTCAAACACCTCGGGGGCGCAGCCCAAGGTGGAAACGAGAGGGTCCGCTGAGGCTCGATCTGTGGCTTAGGTGAGTGCGCAGGTCTGCAGAAGAGTCACAGGGCGATGGTGAGGGCTGTGCAGACCGGCGGTGCGAGGCGGCGGTGCTAGGGTTAGGGTTGCACACGATTGCAGTGTGTGGCGGCGCGGCAGTGGAGCGGCGCGGTGGCGGCGGAGTGGTGGTGTGGCGGTGCGGTAGCGGAGCTGTGTGGCGGCGTGGTGGTGGCGCGTGGGTGTGGAGGCGGCGGCGTACGGGTGCGGTACGGGCGGTGGATGGAAAAAGGTGGAGTGAAGGGGATGGATCTGACAAATGAGGCCCACTGAGTGGATAAGCACAACTGATAGAGAGGGCCCGCAATTTTTGAACGAGTCGGATAAACCGACGTGGTGGAAAACCGAGCGTCGGAGAAATCTTCACTGGGCAGAACTAGGGGGCTCATTAGTCTGACGGACAGAGCGACAGATAAACAATCCAAAGCACTCGGATGATCCGACGAAGGGTTGTGAACTAGTCAGACTAATTCTGGCAGTGAACTCAAAACAGAAGATAGATGAAGGGGTCGGATGATCCGACTGGGAAATGTGCCAAGCATCGAATTATCCGGCCTTAAAGAAATTTTTCTGCTAAACTAAGCCTCTACTTCTGATCCAAATATCGAAAATCCAAAGCAATAAACACTCAATTTGGACCATTTTCGAGTGACAACCTCACTCCTCAAACACTCATACTTATAGATGCTCAAAGAGTTTTTACATAACGTAGGCAAATGAAGATCCAAGCGATTAATAGCTTAAAAATGGGAATGTATGAGTCATTTGCCTATGAACTTAGAGATTGAACCTTTAAGTTCGCTAGGACATTACTCAATAGGCATGAAAGCGCAACATTTGTCTTATCACTCTTGTTGAGTTGTCAAAACATATTGAGCATGTATGACATTATCTAAGCGTGATTTCTCCTTTGTGATGCCACTAACGCAATGCAATGCTGTGCAAGACAAGAATTAAACATGAATGCAATCTATATGACAAGAAGAATGCATTGCAATAAATTTAAATCTTGTTGACGCGAGATGATCACACACCAAGCTTAGGAGCCCCGTACACCAAGCCCGGACTACACTTGATTTGAACCAAGGCGTGTCAGTCAATTTGACCTATAAATTGACAAGGAAACAACAAACCGTCAAATTCAAGAGTATATCGGCTGGATTTCCGAATCACTCTTACGCGGGGTATCGGCAAGGCCCTGCCGATGCAGAAGACGACAAAAGATCGAGTATGATGAACGTGTAATAAAAGCGATCTACAGGGGATCGGCAATGAGCTGCCGATGCTGATAAGCAACTAGACGGCTAGATCTAAAGCCGACACGTGCCAGGTAACAGTGTACAAACCCACGAATGTGTGGATCTGGACAAAGCTAAGCTCATGATCAAATCTAATCGGCAGCCGATTAAACAGATCACTAAGCCGGGAAGTTTGTGAATGAATCTAAATGAGAAAACAGCGATGCGCCCAAGATCAAAGCTTAGATAAATTTGAGAAATTTTGAATAGATCTGAACGAAGCAACAACGATGCGTTCGGAAGCTAAAGCTCAGATTTACTCGGTAAATGAAGACTTACCAGCAAACCAAGTCGCTCGAATATGAAGTGTCCTTGATCAGCTTGAAAGAACTCGCAGAAAAGAAAAAGATGGCGAAGTCGCCGATGAGAAAGTAAATTGCAAGTAGAATAAATTTGTGTTTGTTGGATGTGTATCAATCTTTACAATAGCCGGGGGGCTCATATTTATACCCCACGCTAACACAATCCTAGCCGATTACGGCAAAGCATATTCTATCTTAAGAAACAAGAAACTATCCTTGTAAACAAAACGACACCTTCCAAATCGAGACCTTCTCGTACCAAATTCGTGTATAAATGCCAACACACCAGAACAGTACCAAATCATGACTGATCCTTCCACGCATATTGTTGTCTCCCAACCTGGTATTCCTTCCCTTCACCAATCTTTTGACACTTGCCAAAAAAACGGTGTCAACACATGCCCCCCAGTTTCGGAGTGAAATATCCTTTTGCTCCGAAATTATTTCTCAATCATAATTATTTCTTGCAAACGGTTGCCTCAAAAGCGCTCCATGCCATTGTAATGTATATGGCTCATCAATCCGGAATCCCGACTCCTGAGGTGGGGTCATCCTATAAATACATCTGTATACTTTTTCCCCTTTTCTTCTCCACAACTCCTCGCATCCAGGCCATCCTTCTCTCTGTTCAAGAACTCATCTGCTCCGCCTCCTCCGAACTTCAGCGTATCTTCTCTGATCATAAGACGCTCCTCCAGGTTCTGCAAATGGCTTCCATCTCCGAGATCCCCCAGGTACAATAACTCCCATTCTTTTTTGCATTGCCATTTCATTCTGTGATTTACGACTGTTCTTGATTTCCCCCTTTTTCGCCATTATTTTTAGGCCCTTAGGAACTCAATCTTCATCCCTCTATCCAAGCAACCTAGCATGGTCTATCTAGGTCCCATGGGTAACTCTCAAGGCCTCAAATATGACATCAGACTGGTCCCTCGCCTTCAAATCTAGGCCAAGCCTTACTCCAGGGTGGAGAAACTGGTTTCGCAGAGTAGCAGGCAATCACCGAGCCACCTAGGAGTAATATGATATTAGCCAATGTCTCAATTTATCTTTGTCTGAAATGGTTAGGAACGAGCCGATGCTCATATCGTCTTCCTTCTTTTTCTCTGATGCCATCAATGCCTTCTTGTTTGGTCATGGTCCAATGACCCCAACCTTGCTAGATGTTATGATGCTGACCGGTCTAAATATCACTGCTTTCGACCGGTCTTTTAACTTCTTGACAATGCTTCTTTCAAAATAGAGACCAGGACCATCGGTGGGTGGAAGGGATACATTACCAAAAACATGAAAACTGGTTATGTATCTCTCAGAGAACACACCGCTTTCCTCAACATGTGGCTAGAAAAATTCATCTTTTATGGCAAAACAGTGGGTCCAACAAACAACACCTTGAAGATGGCTGAAACTCTGGCTAGTGGAAACCCAGTACCGCTTGGTAAACATCTTCTTGGACCAGTTTATCATCTACTTCACCAAGTATCGGCCAAACTTAGGGCCGACCAACCAATCTCTAATCTGGGGGGCCCATGGTGGTTCATACAATTGTGGCTGAACATGTATATGCATAAAACCATGCATATCAGACTGTCAGAAATGTCCTTCCCATTAGAAGACTTTGGTGAAGAGGAAAACCCAATTACTCGTCGTTGCACTTCTTTCGGCGAAGCTGCTATCATGATTGCCAATTACCCCAATGTCTTTGTCAAAACTGACTTCTTCAAATGCTTCTACAATGGCTTCATCGAAAATTCTACCATCTGGTTTGCATATCACGATGATAACAAAGAATACGAAAACCCCTTCAAGTTCAATCTTGATTCCTGGAGGGATGATGAAGAAGCCACAAACATCATGAGAGAGGCCATATCTCCAAGAATTCTACATGCTAACTTCACTTCTGGAAAGAGTGCGATCTTTTACGAGTTCTGCTACCCATCAGTTGTAGCCATGCAACTGGGATTTATCCAGATACCGCCTCACCCTTACTTTGCCGATAAAGTTCAGGCAAGGAACCCAATCGGTAATGCTCTTGCATACAATCGGCTGAAAAGCTTGGAACCTGTCATAGATACGACACAACTAGCCGCTTGGCAAGTAGCACCGCTTACCACCATACCCTTCACACAATGGTGGTCAGAGTGGCAAGAACACCTCTTCTGTGGATCACTAAAAGTCTACTGCATTGCCTTGGACAAAAATTACCAAGGCGCTGATGACGAGGTACACACAAAAATTCCTTTCGTTGCATTTCTCTTTCCATACTACTTTTTCACGTTCTGACAAATACTTGCAACAGGTTGATGGTACTTCACCTCCAACAATCAGCAGAAGCGGGCAGCCGATCAGATATTCTCCACCAACTAACTATCCTCTCATCGGCTATGACGCACCAACCCTTGCTGATGTCGCTGCTGGCAAAAAACAGAAGTTGACCAACACTAAGAGAACAGCTCAGAAGACCCACGACTCTTCTAGTAAGGTTTTGACTATTGCATCGGCACCAAATGCCGATGTTCCAACAGACGTCGCCTCTTCTCCATCAGAAGGTAATAGGCAACTTTTCAATCCCTTTTTCCGATTATAATGCACACTTCTTTAATCATATCATCCAACATTCCAAAATACAGCTGCCGAAGATGCAGACGAGGAGGACAACCGAGAGATTGCTTCCCAAACATCTCCGATAGTCCAGGTACTTTACTTGTCCATTCATCACTTTCTGACATGCATCTGACATTTGTATTATCACACTAGATTCAACATCTGCCTTCCAAGAGAGCCAAAACAACTGCTTCACCGGTTCAGGTAACATAACCACCTTCTCTTTTTACCCAATCTTGCATCTGACATCAACTTCATCATTCAGCAAACATCAACTATTGTGCAAGAACCATCAGTTACCCCTCAAGATGCTCTTCCTGATTCTGGTGTCCCAGCATTGCTACTTGCATCCTCTTCTGCATTGGTTACCAATGAAGTTCCTCTAATACAAGTAAGATCTTTCATTTTTCCAGAAATTCAGAATGGCAATACTCAATTAACATTCCCTCTTCCTTGATCAGGCACAAGATAGTCCAGACAATAGTTTGTTCTCTTTTCAACTTGGGACCATCGGTGCAGAAGATGATGCCATGTCATCAGCAGAATCGGCCCCACTATCTGAAGGAACCAAAGCCAAACTTCAAGAAATTCTGTAATTGTTGAATCAAGACATTGGCCAACTGGTTCGAGATGCTGAGCCGATTCACACCATCCTGAAGTCTCTGAAGGGTATCCTCTCTGAATCTCTTGAGGAAGCACTACATCCCGCCACTTACATTGAGAGCCACCAGATCTCAGTACTCAAACCCAGAAGCGTCTCTCTGATTGGCTTCACCAAGAGCAAACGATCAAACAAAGTGATGACCTGAAGAACCTTATGGAAACAACCCGCTAGAAAATTGTCTCTCTGACTAAGTCCAAGGCAGATATGGAACAATCTAAGAGAGACTTGGAAGCCAAACGGGAGCGCCTCATTAAAGAACCGGAACAAGTAAATTAAGAAATCGCCGATGTGGACAACAAACTATCCCAGCTTCCAATGACTCTTCAGCAACTTGAGGCAGAGAAACAAGAACAAGCTCGCTAGACCTATCAACTCCACAAAAGCATCAAAACAGTACTAGGTTCTGCCGAGGCTGACATTAAAGAGATCCAAAACGCTGATGACATTCGCTTGCGTGTGATTTCCGTGATCCAGAATGCCCTTGGGCCCTTGTAAACTGCTACTTGTTCTTGTTGTGGTGGAAAAACTTCAATCTGATGCATTGTAAATAATGTTGAACTTACAATCCCTGCCTCTATCCAATACATCCTTTTCCTTTTGGATTTTATTGCCCTAAGGTCGATACAAAATTGTATCGGCCATCCATAGCCAATGTTATCATAACATAACTGGCCTTTCTTTTCCTTTTTTGCTCTAAAGGCTACATTTATCATGTCGGCTATACTAAAACCTAGCCGATGTTTGCATCATCAGCTTTTACAACACCACTCAAGATTCCTCTGTAGATCCCATTGCTGAACTTGATGACATTTCATAATCGGCGACCTTCAAAAACTCTACTTCCCATGCTTGACCAGAAAAACATTTTACTCTTTCATAGCTTTCCTCACAGGCTTCTATCGGTGCAATACTGAACGAAGAATCTACAGCAACAACTTCAACAACATCACCGATCCATTGTATAAGGCATTGATACATAGTAGATGGTATGCAACGATTGGCATGAATCCAATCTCTTCCCAATAGCAAACTGTATGACCCCTTCCCATTAATGATGAAGAAAGTAGTAGGGAGAGTCTTACTGCCGATGGTCAAATCAACAGACAATGCTCCCACTGCCTGTAACACCCGGTTTATAAAAGAACATAAACCGAGCAATCATATACGTGCCAGGATCAAGTCACACGTATATACAACAGAATGAACAGTATATCACAACACATATTACGAATAAGACATAATAAATCGAAATACGAATGTTATTTATTACATTAATGACATAAATGTCTGATACAGCGGAAGCGAAGTACAAGTACGATAAAAACTCTCCGAAGCTGAGCAGGGCGCCACAGGGACGTCGACTGGGAGACGAACACCTAGAAGTCCTCGTAGTCCTGGTAGCGCTGAGCGAACTCCCTCGTGTCAGCACGAACTTAGCAGCAGTAGCGTAGCCAAGAGGAAAAAGTAGAGGAAAGGCAAGAGTGAGTACACAACTTGTACTCAACAAGTATAACACAAACTATGAGGCTCTAAGGTTGGCTGACTCAACTGCATTAGCTTTTAAGTCTTGGCAAAATTTTATTAAAGCTATTTACTACAAGTTGATGAATTACCATTAACCCAGTTACATAGTAATTAATCAGAATTAAGAATGTTACTACTGAGAACCAAACCGAAACAAACCCACCAAGGTAACCCCGAGAGGCACCTCCCTCGTCGGAAGGAGACAACCCACTAATCAAAAGGAGGATCTGGGCCGCTCATAACCGTGAGCACGGCTAGTATACCAGTTTTACACTCTGCAGAGGTTGCACATCTTTACCCACAAGTCGTGAGCTACGCTAGAGGTTCATCACACTTCCTTAGGTGAGATGGCTAGCGACTCACTACGAGGCCTTTACAAAGAATCTCGTTGGTAGGGAGTAACCGCGAGGGTGGATCAGCGACTATGAAGCAGGTCTAGTGGGCATCAAGACACGAAGCACAGACGAGGCCACTCAGCACGAGGGCCATAGAAGCTTACCGCCCCTGCCCCGCAGGTAAGTTACTCCAAACCAAAAAGATCTAATTATTACGCCAAGTCTATCCCATTCTAGCCTTGTGGTAGCGCTGTTGTCCCAGGTTGTCGCTCTATGAACCGGTCCTTATGGAGAGTGGCCAACCAAGCACTAAGCACCGTGCTGGCCCCCTAAACCATGTTTCTACAAAAACCATATTTTAACGAGACGTGAGCCACTCAAGCACGAAGCACAGAGGGCCACTCTCAGAATTAAGTTCAAGTAAACCATTAATCAAATTAATTAAAAAGGACCAGAGTATGTTATAGCGCAGCAACCTAGCACAACTAACCAAAATGCAACCCAAAGGTATTTATAAAGGATATAAAGTGGCTAGGAAAGTCCTTATAGGCATACAGTATTAAAATGCAGTATGAAAATGTATTTAAAGGTGATAGGTTGTTCATGTTATACTTGCCTTCCTCGTACTGCTCCTGCTGCTGCTCAAAGTGCTCGGAAGACGGCTGCTCCGGGTACTGGTACTGGGGCTCCTCAGATGGATCAACGTCTACTCACGAACACATGGCCAAAACAATGCACAACGATAAGCATACAAGCAAATACTAACAAAAACTAAGAAACAGTTCATCAATACATAAAAACATGCACACTAAACTAGTCTAAAACTATTCTACGTGTTACAACGATCGCGTGGACATAAAGAACGCTAAAAACGGAGCTAAAACGCGTATTCTAGGCTAAAAACAAGTTCTAAGGGCTTATCTGCGATAAAAACTAAGTTCTAGGGTGTTTTCTGCAAAAACCGAGGACTAAAACGTAAATAAACCTTAGTTCTGGGGTCTAACTCGCAAAATTACCAAGCTAGGATGGCGGGTTCTATTCTGAGAAAAGCCAGGGGGTTATCTGCTAAAAACTGGGCCCAACAGTAATTATTTTTGAACTATCCAGGATGGCGGGTTGATATTAATAAAATCCAGGGGCTCTTATGCAAAAATGACTAGCGAACCAGTATCCATGCATGTGGACAATCAGATCTCGATCTAATGGATCAGATTCATTGGCTTCCAGATCTAATCGCGTGCGTCCGAAACAAATCGGACGGTCCTGGGGCTTTGGGCGCACGGGGCGGCGGCGCGCTACCACCGGCGACTCTGTTCGCGGCGGCGCGGCGCTAGGCTCGCCGGAGATCGTCGAATCCGACGCTCCGGGGGTCGTTTCGACCCGGGTGTGGGTCGGCTGGCCTCTACGCGGAACGTGTAGTTCACCTGGGCACTTAGATGGGCACGGGGAAGGTCTGAGCGTGGAGCTCGACGGTGGAGGCGGCTCGGCGCGGCAAGGTCTCGCCGGCGTGGTGTGTTCCGGGGGTTCCATGGGCTACGGCCCGTCTAAACTAGCGCCAAAGCGACAAAGGGGGTGAGCTGGTGCTTACAGAGGGCTCGGGGTGGTCGATGACGAAGTGCAGGCGTGCCGATGGCGAGTATTGGCGGCGGAGCTAAACGGAGCTCGCGGACGAGGTCGCTGGATTGGAGCTCCGGCCTGATGCTTCCCTGGGTTCGATTCCTGGCGGTCCTGAGCAAGGATACGGGGGTAAGGGGGGCTCTGGGTCGCCGGCGGCGAAGAATTAGGGCGGCGGAGGTTACCTGCAGCGGCGCAGAGATCCCCTGGCGCGGCGGAGCAGGGCGAGGCGCGGCGTGGTTTGGCTCTTGGGGTGATGGATGGGGTACGGGAGGGAGCCAGGGTGCGTTTAAGAAGGGCGTGCGGGGATTTGGGCGTGCGTGCCCGTGCGTGATTCCGGCGAGGATCGCGGCGGTTGTTACCGCGCGGGGGAAACGGATCTCGTCCCACGATTTGGGATGAGCCGAGCTCGGGAGAAACTTCCAGAAGGGGTGCACGGCTGGCGAGTGGCCCTGCGAAGCCCGAGATGGCCCATGGGGCAGCGAGGCGCGGCGCGGCGCGGGCAGAGCAGAGTCCGGCGAGGAAAAGGGCGGGGGAAGAGGAAAGAGCTGACAGCGGGCCCGTCTGGTCAGAGAAACGGGGAGGGCGACGCGCGTGGGCTGAGAGGGGACTGACTCGTGGGGGCCACTGACAGGGGCGGGGTGCGCGTCGGGGCGGCTTGAGCTCGCTGGAGAGGGAGCGCTGACGCGCGGGGCCCAGTTGGCAGTGGGCGCGTGCGGGCCGAGCGCTCCGCGCGGGCTGAAGCGCTGGAGGTGGGGTCAGGCGCGCAGGGGTAGGCGTCGTGCGAGCGGGCGGGGGTGCGCGGGCGTGCGGGACGCGGAGAGCTGGGCTGCGCGCTTGGGCCGAGCTAGCTCGTCGCGCTGAGGCGGGAGTCTGGGCCGGTACGGGCTGAGGGTAGAAGGAGTGGGCTGCCTGTAGGGAAGGGAGAGAGTGGGCCGGGCTGGGTTGAGTTTTGGCTTCAGGATCTGGGGTTAGCTGGGTTTTGGGTTTTGCCTTTTCTATTTCTCTCTCACCTCTATTTCTAATTCAAACAAGTTTGAATTCAAATAAAAATTTGAATTCAAACCACACTCAATTAAAAGTATGCACCAGCTTGAATGCACAACAAATTTAAACCTATGATAAAATTTTAATTACTTAAGGAACAAAATTTTAGATTAAATGCCAGTCTAACACATTAAACCTTAGAAAATTAAATAAAGCCAATTAAATTTATTAATAAATGCTGAAATTTAAATCAGGGTGTTACATACCCTACCCCCTTAAAGAAATCTCGTCCCCGAGATTTAGCTGGGCTGGCTAGCAAAGAGATCTGGATATGTCTTCATCAGCTCATCTTCTCGCTCCCATGTAGCCTCAGCTTCACTGTGATGACTCCACTGAACTCTGCACATCCTGATGCGCTTGTTCCGAGTAACCCTCTCTGATGTCTCCAGAATCTTCACCGGATGCTCAGTATAAGTCAGATCTTCCTGCACATCCACTCCATCCAGTGGTGCCTGCTCCTCGGGTACTCGCAGACATCTCTTCAGCTGAGATATATGGAAGACATCATGAACTCCTGAGAGGCTGAGAGGTAACTCCAGGCAATAAGCAACTTCGCCTTTCCACTCTAGCACCTTGAATGGCCCCACATACCGAGGTGCTAACTTCCCTTTGACATTGAATCTGCGGATTCCTCTCATCGGAGACACCTTCAGATACACATAATCACCAACACTGAAAGTCAGGTCTCTCCGTTTGCCATCTGCATAGCTCTTCTGTCTGCTCTGTGAAATCCTTAGATTTTCTCGTACCGCCTGAACCATCTGCTCTGCATCATCTATGATCTCCGGGCCAAAGAGCTGCTTCTCACCAATCTGATCCCAATATAGAGGAGTCCTGCACTTTCTGCCATATAATGCCTCAAAGGGGGACTTCTTCAGACTGGCCTGATAGCTGTTGTTATATGAGAACTCAGCATATGACAGGCACTTATCCCAACTAGTACCGTACTGAATAGCACAAGCTCTCAGCATATCCTCCAACACTTGGTTGGTTCTCTCTGTCTGCCCATCTGTCTGAGGGTGATAAGCGGTGCTGAATCGTAGCTTCGTATCCAAAGAGTCATGAAGCTGCTCCCAGAACCGAGAAGTGAACTGAGACCCTCTGTCAGATATGATCTTCTTGGGCACACCATGCAAGCAGACAATCCGAGAAATGTACAACTCTGCAAGTCTAGCACCGGAGTAAGTAGTGTTCACTGGAATGAAGTGAGCAACCTTCGTCAATCGATCCACTACTACCCAAATGGAGTTGTACCCTTTATGAGTACGAGGCAATCCAACAATGAAGTCCATAGTGATTTCCTCCCATTTCCACTCTGGAATCTTCAAAGGCTGCAATAGACCTGCTGGCCTCTGATGCTCAGCCTTGACACGTTGACAAGTGTCACAAATAGCCACGTACTCTGCCACTGAACGCTTCATCCCATACCACCAGAAATGTTCCTTCAGATCATAATACATCTTCGTGCTGCCCGGAAGAATAGAGTAAGCTGTATCATGTGCCTCACTCAGAATCAACTTCCGGAGATCCTTCACATCTGGCACACAGATCCGGTTCTTGTACCACGAAGTACCCTGATCATCCTCTCTGAAATGTGGGGCCTTGCCCTTCTTGAGCAATTCACGGATCTCCTGCAGCTTCTCATCATCTTTCTGATGCTGCCTGATCTCTGACTCTAGAGTCGGTACTGCCTCAAATGCTGCACTGGAGGTATGATGCAAGAAGCCCAGACTCAACTGCTCGAACTCCTCGCATAACTCTGGAGGCATCTGGAAAGCCACGGCCATGTTGACATAACTCCTTCTGCTCAGAGCATCTGCTACAACATTGGCCTTGCCCGGATGATAGTGAATCTCCAGGTCATAATCCTTGACCAACTCTAACCATCTTCTCTGCCGCATGTTCAGCTCATTCTGCGTGAAAATATACTTGAGACTCTTGTGATCAGTGTAGATATCACACTGCTGCCCATACAAGTAATGCCTCCAAATCTTCAGAGCATGCACAACTGCGGCTAACTCAAGATCATGAGTGGGATAATTCAGCTCATGCCGACGTAACTGCCGTGAAGCATAAGCAATCACTCTGCCCTCCTGCATCAGAACACACCCAAGACCATCCTTCGAAGCATCACAATATACCGTGAACCTCTTCGTCTGGTCAGGCAGAGTCAGGACTGGCGCCGTAGTCAACCTCTTCTTCAGCTCATCAAAGGCCTTCTGACGCTCATCAGTCCATATGAATGCCACATTTTCTCCAGCAAAGAAGTCAAAGGCTTCGCGATCTTGGAGAAATTCTCAATGAACCTCCGATAATATCCAGCTAAGCCCAAGAAAGACCTAACTTCCTTTACTGTCTGCGGTGTCTCCCACTCTAGCACATCCTTTACCTTGCTCGGATCAACAGCAATGCCTCCCTGAGAGATAACATGACCGAGGAATGGAACCTCGTCAATCCAGAACTCGCACTTGCTGAACTTGGCATACAGCTGATGCTTTCTCAGCCTCTGCAATACGAGTCTCAGATGCTCCTCATGCTCTTCTTCTGTCTTGGAGAAGATCAGAATATCATCAATGAAAATCACCACAAAGACATCCAGATAATCCATGAAGACCATGTTCATCAGATGCATGAAGAAAGCCGGGGCATTAGTCAAGCCGAAGGACATGACTGTGTACTCATATAGCCCGTACTTGCAGGTGAATGCCGTCTTCGGAATATCCCCAGGACGGATCCTCAGCTGAAAATGACCCGAACGAAGATCAATCTTCGAGAATATACGAGCACCTCGAAGCAAATCAAAGAGATCCTCATTACGGGGCAGTGAGAGCCAAGTGAGAGCCTCGCGGTCCTGAACTGGGTGGGACTCCCACCAGTCCAAAGCTGCCCCTCGCAGCTGTCCTGCTGTGTACAGAACTCGCTCCCGATCATCGCACTGGGCGATGTCCAGCTGACGCTCCACTGCACGGAGCCAGTCGTCAGCCTGAAGAGGGTCGGACGTGTGAGAAAACGTCGGCGGGTGACCCCTCAGGAACTCAGCACGCCTGTCGCGAGGCTGCGGCGGTGGAGGAGGCGGAGGCTGAGTGTGAGCCTGCTGAAGAGCCTGAACAGTGTTGTTCAGGGTGGCCATCATCTGCATCTGGAGCTGGAAGTACTGCTCCGGAGTCAAAGGCGGTGGCATCGGGATCCCGGTCCTCTGGGTGTTCTGACCCTGGTTGTTCTGCCCCTGCTGGTCAGAACCACGCCTGGTGTTCACCATCTGATTTTGGACAAAATATTTCACGAGTAAGGATATTGCAGGAATAAATTCAGATGGATATGATAACTCTTTGCGGAAAAAGACTCAGCCATGATAAAGCAGACATGATAGAGTGGGCTGTTTTACCCCCAACGATCTAACTCATTTTATTAATTAGTTAACTTTAATATAAGAGTGATTTTCTTTAAACAAATTTAAACTACTAAGCTATGCAATCATTCAAAAATCCAAATCAAACATTTGCATAATAACAAGCAGACAATTTTCACAACTTAGCCGAGTTTAACATACGACTCGACTAACACAACGCGTCGCAGAGCGTGCTTATCATATTATTATAAAAGGGTCTCCTAGCTAGTACTCATGGTGATCAGATGACTGATTCAGGCCAAATCTACGAACACTATTCTTCAGAAAGCGAAATCAAGGCAAGACGGGTAAAAGTCTTAGAATTCAAGGGGTATAGTAGTAAAATAGTTTTAGCAGACAAGGATTGGAGAGAAGAAGTCCTAAAACTCGACCAGTTCTATCTAGGCTTCGTCCTACAGTCGATACGGCTCTGATACCACTCTGTAACACCCGGTTTATAAAAGAACATAAACCGAGCAATCATATACGTGCCAGGATCAAGTCACACGTATATACAATAGAATGAACAGTATATCACAGCACATATTACGAATAAGACATAATAAATCAAAATACGAATGTTATTTATTACATTAATGATATAAATGTCTGATACAGCGGAAGCGAAGTACAAGTACGATAAAAACTCTCCGAAGCTGAGCAGGGCGCCACAGGGACGTCGACTGGAAGACGAACACCTAGAAGTCCTCGTAGTCCTGGTAGCGCTGAGCGAACTCCCTCGTGTCGGCAGGAACTGAGCAGCAGTAGCATAGCCAAGAGGAAAAAGTAGAGGAAAGGCAAGAGTGAGTACACAACTTGTACTCAACAAGTATAACACAAACTATGAGGCTCTAAAGTTGGCTGACTCAACTGCATTAGCTTTTAAGTCTTGGCAAAATTTTATTAAAGCTATTTACTACAAGTTGATGAATTACCATTAACCCAATTACATAGTAATTAATCAGAATTAAACATGTTACTACTGAGAACCAAACCGAAACCAAGCCACCAAGGTAACCCCGAGAGGCACCTCCCTCGTCGGAAGGAGACAACCCCACTAATTAAAAGGAGGATCTGGGCCGCTCATAACCGTGAGCACGGCTAGTATACCAGTTTTACACTCTGCAGAGGTTGCACATCTTTACCCACAAGTCGTGAGCTACGCTAGAGGTTCATCACACTTCCTTAGGTGAGATGGCTAGCGACTCACTACGAGGCCTTTACAAAGAATCTCGTTGGTAGGGAGTAACCGCGAGGGTGGATCAGCGACTATGGAGCAGGTCTAGTGGGCGTCAAGACACGAAGCACAGACGAGGCCACTCAGCACGAGGGCCATAGAAGCTTACCGCCCCTGCCCCGCAGGTAAGTTACTCCAAACCAAAAAGATCTAATTATTACGCCAAGTCTATCCCATTCTAGCCTTGTGGTAGCGCTGTTGTCCCAGGTTGTCGCTCTATGAACCGGTCCTTATGGAGAGTGGCCAACCAAGCACTAAGCACCGTGCTGGCCCCCTAAACCATGTTTCTACAAAAACCATATTTTAACGAGACGTGAGCCACTCAAGCACGAAGCACAGAGGGCCACTCTCAGAATTAAGTTCAAGTAAACCATTAATCAAATTAATTAAAAAGGACCAGAGTATGTTATAGCGCAGCAACCTAGCACAACTAACCAAAATGCAACCCAAAGGTATTTATAAAGGATATAAAGTGGCTAGGAAAGTCCTTATAGGCATACAGTATTAAAATGCAGTACGAAAATGTATTTAAAGGGGATAGGTTGTTCATGTTATACTTGCCTTCCTCGTACTGCTCCTACTGCTGCTCAAAGTGCTCGGAAGACGGCTGCTCCGGGTACTGGTACTGGGGCTCCTCAGATGGATCAACGTCTACTCACGAACACATGGCCAAAACAATGCACAACGATAAGCATACAAGCAAATACTAACAAAAACTAAGAAACAGTTCATCAATACATAAAAACATGCACACTAAACTAGTCTAAAACTATTCTACGTGTTACAACGATCGCGTAGACATAAAGAACGCTAAAAACGGAGCTAAAACATGTATTATAGGCTAAAAACAAGTTCTAGGGGCTTATCTGCGATAAAAACTAAGTTCCAGGGGGTTTTCTGCAAAAACTGAGGACTAAAATGTAAATAAACCTTAGTTCTGGGGTCTAACTCGCAAAATTACCAAGCTAGGACGGCGGGTTCTATTCTGAGAAAAGCCAGGGGGTTATCTGCGAAAAACTGGGCCCAACAGTAATTATTTTTGAACTATCCAGGATGGCGGGTTGATATTAATAAAATCCATGGGCTCTTATGCAAAAATGACAGGCGAACCGGTATCGACGCATGTGGACCGTCAGATCTCGATCTAATGTATCAGATTCATTGGCTTCCAGATCTAATCGCGTGCGTCCGAAACTAATCGGACGGTCCTGGGGCTTTGGGCGCGCGGGGCGGCGGCGCGCTACCGCCGGCGACTCTGTTCGCGGCGGCGCGGCACTAGGCTCACCGGAGATCGTCGAATCCGACGCTCCGGGGGTCGTTTCGACCCGGGTTTGGGTCGGCTGGCCTCTACGCGGAACGTGTAGTTCACCTGGGCACTTAGATGGGCACGGGGAAGGTCTGAGCATGGAGCTCGACGGTGGAGGCGGCTCGGCGCGGCGAGGTCTCGCCGGCGCGGTGTGTTCCGGGGGTTCCAAGGGCTACGGCCCGTCTAAACTAGCGCCAAAGAGACAAAGGGGGCGAGCTGGTGCTTACAGAGGGCTCGGGGCGGTCGATGACGAAGTGCAGGCATGCCGACGGCGAGTATTGGCGGCAGAGCTGAGCGGAGCTCGCGGACGAGGTCGCTGGATTGGAGCTCCGGCCTGATGCTTCCCTGGGTTCGATTCCTGGCGGTCCTGAGCAAGGATACGGGGGTAGGGGGGGGGGGCTCTGGGTCGCCGGCGGCGAAGAATTAGTGCGGCGGAGGTTACCTGCAGCGGCGCAGAGATCCACTTGCGCGGCGGAGCAGGGCGAGGCGCGGCGTGGTTTGGCTCTTGGGGTGATGGATGGGGTACGGGAGGGAGCCAGGGTGCGTTTAAGAAGGGCGTGCGGGGATTTGGGCGTGCGTGCCCGTGCGTGATTCCAGCGAGGATCGCGGCGGTTGTTACCGCGCGGGGGAAACGGATCTCGTCCCACGATTTGGGATGAGCCGAGCTCGGGAGAAACTTCCAGAAGGGGTGCGCGGCTGGCGAGTGGCCCTGCGAAGCCCGAGATGGCCCACGGGGCAGCGAGGCGCGGCGCGGCGCGGGCAGAGCAGAGTCCGGCGAGGAAAAAGGGCGGGGGAAGAGGAAAGAGCTGACAGCGGGCCCGTCTGGTCAGAGAAACGGGGAGGGCGACGCGCGCGGGCTGAGAGGGGACTGACTCGTGGGGGCCACTGATAGGGGCGGGGTGCGCGTCGGGGCGGCTTGAGCTGGCCCATGTGTTCAGCCCTCACCGCATCCGCGCCTTCCATCGCTGACACCGCTGGCCCACATGTCGGCGCGTTCTTCTTCCCATTTCCTTTTCTTCTTCCTCGCGCTAGCACAGCTCCGCCCGCTCGGCCTTGCCCCCTCGCCTGCCCATGGGCCACCCCGCCACCGCAGGGTCCACTGGCCAGCCCCTCCCCGAGCGTCCTTCTCCTCTAGAAGTTTCCCCACCCGAGCCAGGGATCACGCGGGGCGGTTGCACGCGATCCGCTTCCTCCTCCGCGAGCGGATACGCCATGATCTCCGCCGTGATCTTCCCGAGCACGCATGCCTAGAATCACGGCCGGCATCCTTTAATTGGCCTTGTGAGCCTTCCCCACACCTCACTTTCCCCTATCCGTGCAACCAGAGCCAGAACATGCCATGCCGCACCTTGCTCCGCCGTGCAAAGGATCCACGCCGCCGTGGTTACGCCGCCCCACTCCACCACATCCACCGCGAGCCACCGCCGGAGCTCCGCCCGAGCACCAGGAACGACCCCGAGTCTGACATCCCCGATCTCTGCCCTGCAGTGCCAACACAGGTAACACGGCCCGCCATAGGGATTTCTCGCCGCCGACGTCCCTTTGGTCCTGCTAACCCACATCCCGCGTTTGCAGTTCGGCCATGATGCTTCCCGTGGGACCCCGGAGACCGGAGAAGCGCTCCATCGACCTGTCCACGTGCGCAGCTCCGAGCTCCGCCGCCAGACATCGCCGACAAACCCTCCGCAGGACATCTCCAATCGGTCCAGACCGCCGATCAACGACACACTACTCCGCTCTACCTGTTGCGTTAGATCATAGGGCACGTAGGCCACCACGGAGGTCGGAGCGTCGCACTCCAGTGCTCCGCCGCCGCTCACCCCGCAACCTCGCCGTGGCGAGCTCTCTGCGGAGCAGCACAGCCACACACCGACCCTGTCTAGGGTTGCCTTGGTAGTACACATGCACGCAGGACTCCCAGTACCCGGGTCTAAGCCTAGCTCCGCCCGCGCGCTCGCACGCCGGCGAGCCTCGCCGCGCAGAGCCGCCGCCGCCCTTGCGTTCGCCACTTCGAGCCTCCCCGAACCCAACCAACGCCCCATGTGAATCACGCATGGCGTGATGAACCTCCCTGACCCAAGCTCGGGTCGAATTGACCCCGGAGCGGCGGTCTTGGCCAAGTCCGGCGAGTTTTCCCCACGCGCCGCCGCGGAAATCGACCTCCGGCGTCGAGCTTCGCCGATCCCGTGCCCCTTTTGACCCCAGCCACCCGATCTATCGCGAATGGGTGAGATTAGATCGTGAACCATTATGATCTGTACCATAGGATCGCGATCCAGTGGACCAGAACAGCATGTACCCCTTTGGCCTGGCAAATATGTTAAAGAGTCCCTGCCTTTCTTCGAAATCAACCCGCAGTCCATGACTGTGTAAAAATATTTCCAATCAGGCCCAGTTTTTAGCACTTAGACCCCTGAGCTTTTTAGATTTCAAACCTGCAGTCCAGACCCCGCGTTTTTACGCGCTAGCCCTTAGAACTAAGGTTTAATTACGTATAGGTCCTTGGTTTTTGCACAGAAGCCCCTGGAATCCTTATTGTCTTGCAGTTTAGCCCCTGGATCTCGTTTTAGGCCTAGTTTTCGCGTTCTAGCTCCGTTTTAGGCGTTCTTTATGTCCACACGATTGTTGTAACGCGTAGAACAGTTCTAGTTTAGTTTTGTTTGCTGTTTTTTTGTATTGTTGTACTATTTCTTAGTGTTTTCATTTGTTTGCATGTATGTTTATGTTGTGTATTATCTTTGGCCATGTGTTCGTGAGTAGACGTTGATCCATCTGAGGAGCCCCAGTACCAGTACCAGGAGCCATCTTCAGAACAGTTTGAGCAGCAAGAACAGTTCGGGGAAGGCAAGTATAACATGAACAACACCTATCACTTTAAATACATTTTCATACTGCATTTTAATACGGTATGCCTATAAGGACTCTCCTAGCCACTTTATTATCTTATATATATCCCTTGGGTTACATTTTGGTTAGTTGTGCTAGGTGCCGCGCTATAACACACTTGGTCCTTTTTAATTAATTTGATTAATGGTATATGTAACTTAATTCTGGGAGTGGCCCGTTTGAGTGGCTCACGTCTCGTTAAAATATGTTTTGTTAGAAACATGGTTTAGGGGGGCAGCGCAGTGCTTACTGTTGGGTTGGCCACTCTCCATAAGGACCGGTTCATAGAGCGACTACTTGGGACAACAGCACTACCACAAGACTGGAATGAGACAGTCTTGGCTTACTAATTTGGTCATTTTGGTTCGGGAGTAACTTACCGACGGGGCAAGAGGCGGGTCGAGCTTCAATGGTCCCTACGCTACGAGGCTTGGTCTGTGTACCCCCTCGAGGTGGGCACCATCGTTGCATTGCCTGAATCCTTAGCGGTTACACCTTACCAATGTGTCCTTTGTAACGGCCTCGTAGTGAGTTTGCTAGTCATCTCACCTAAGGAAGTGTGATGAACAACTAGCGTAGCTCACGACTTGTGGGTAAAGATGTGCAACCTCTGCAGAGTGTAAAACTGGTATACTAGCCGTGCTCACGGTCATGAGCGGCCCAGATCCTCCTTTTGATTAGTGGGGTTATCTTCCTTTGGTTAGGGGGGTTTCCCCGTGTGGTTTGGTAGGTTTGGTTTGGTTCTCAGTAGTATCATAATTAATTTTGATTAATTACTATGTAACTGGGTTCATGGTAATTCATCCACTTGTAGTAATTAGCTTTAATAAAATTTCGCCAAGATTAAAAGCTAATGCAGTCGAGTCAGCCAACCTTAGAGCCTCATAGTTTGTGTTATACTTGTTGAGTACAAGTTGTGTACTCACACTTGCCTTCTCTACTCTTTTTCCTCTTGTCTTTTTTGGGGATACTCTACTGCTGCTCAGTTCCTGCCGACGCGAGGGAGTTCACCCGGAGCTACCAGGAGTACGAGGACTTCTAGGCGTTCGTCTCCCAGTCGACGTCCCTGTGGCGCCCTGCTTCCGAGAGTTCTCTGTATATGTATTCTACGCTTCCGCTGTATCAGACATTTTGTCATTAATGTAATAAATAACATTCGTATTCGCTTTATTATAACTTTTTATGCGATATGTGATGTGATATATTGTTCATTCTGTTGTATATACGTGTGATTTGATCCTGGCACGTATATGATTGCTCGGTTTATGTCCTTTTATAAACCGGGTGTTACAGAGTGGTATCAGAGCTATATCGACTGTAGGACGAAAGCCTAGATAGAACTGGTCGAGTTTTAGGCCTTCTTCTCTCTAATCCTTGTCTGCTGAAACTATTTTGCTATTATACTCCTTGAATTCTAAGATTTTTACTCGTCTTACCTTGATTTTTCTCTATAGAATTAGTTTCCGTATATTTTGTCCAGAAGTAAGTCGACCGACCATCATAGGTGTAAGCTAAATGACCCCTTTATAATAGCATGATAGAACGTTCTGCGACGCATTGTGTTAGTCGAGTTGTGTGTTAAACTCGACTAAAGTATGAACTTTTGAATGCTTGTTGTTATGCAAATGTTTGATTTGGATTTTTGGTTGATTGAATAGCTTAGTAGTTAAAAAAATTTTATTTAATGAAAATCAGTCTTAAGTTAAAGTTAATTAATTAATAAAACTGAGTTAGATCGTTGGAGTTGAACCATGCACTCTGTTTCCCTCTACCTTATCATGCCTTGGGCTTCTCCTGTCTTGCTTGTTAAGAAGTATAGTGCGAAGAGGATGTGATATTCCAGGATTCACCGACGAGGACGTCGGTTTCTGTAAGGGGGTAGGGATGTGACACCCCGGCCTAGAGATAGTACTGGAGAATTTGAGAATCTCTCAGATGAGGCAGAAGAGTTATGCTTTTTCGGAGTTATGTAACACCTATCTGGAGTTAGCAGCAGTGATGCATGGGTAGTGTTGTCCAAATAAGATAGAACCTTACATAGTGAGGTTTTCTCTCTTCTTTGACCTTACCAATCTATGCTTCCTTTTATCCCAGCTCAGATGTTGGCAGAACAAAAAGGCCTTGGAGACAGTGCAATGGGTGATGGTGTTCATGCAACAGTTTCCGTGGAGCAGCCGATGACGTTGCAAGATCAGTCTTCGCAAACAACATACCATCCGAAGAATGGTGAGAAAGCTTGCCCGTGTTGCCAATTCTATGGCGTTCCTTGTCGTCAAGTTCGTGCGACTGAAGATGAAGCCACAACTAGGAGGAACCAGAGATTGTTCTCCAGTACAAAGATAAAGAGGTCTCATCAAGAGCAGCTAGCAGAGGATTCCCTTTTCCTTGACGGTCCATCGGTCGATGAGCTACAGACCATCCAGAAGAGGAAGGATCCTGAGTGCTCTGGAGCTACACAGGTCAAAAACCAAGCACTCTATGATTATGTTGATGGGTTGACTATCACTATGAATGTGATTCAACCAAGTAGCGCCATTCACCACCACCGCATGTGCTACAAATGCGGGCAAAAAGGTCATTATGCCAAAAGTTGTCCACAGAAGTGCTTGTCACCGGCTCCACCAGCACCTCAGGCTCCACGGCAGGCAGGACAGCAGGGGCGCCCAGCCCAACCCAGGGCGCCACGACAGGGGAAGGTGAACCACGTGATGGCCGAGTCAGCGGCCGAGGCTCCTAACGTGGTTATTGGTACGTTCATGGTCAACTCTCATCTAGCTACAGTGCTTTTCGATACCAGTGCTACTCATTCTTTCATTTCCAAGTCATTTGCCGAGCAGCATCGTATACCAGTTTCTTGTATGAGGACAGCTATGTTAGTTACCTCACCTGGGGGCCAGATACACTCATGCTCTATATGCTCCAGAGTTAGTATTGTCATAAGGGGGTTAGAATTCCGCATTGGTTTGATCGTCATTGATTCCTCGGGGATAGATGTGATTTTGGGCATAGAGACCCTTACCAGATGGGGAGTCCGTATTGATAGTGCTCAGCAGACAGTTCACTTGTCAGCATCTGATGGCCAAGAGGTGACAGTCAGTGCTACAGAGCCTTCTGGTTTTCTTCATCAGATGGAGGCTAGACCCACGGATGGTGTTCGCGTGGTATCTGAATTCCCGGATGTCTTTCCGGAGGACTTGCCAGAAGAAGGAAGAGGAGTTGATGAAGACATATCCGGATCTCTTTGCTAGCCAGCCTAGAATCTCGGGACAAGATTCCTGTAAGGGGGTAGGATTTGTAACACCCTGATTCAAATTTCAACATTTAATAATAAATTTAATTGGCTTTATTTAATTTTCTAAGGTTTTATATGCTTAGACTTGCATTTAAATTAATTTTCTCTCACAAGTAATTAAAATTTATTTTAGGTTTAACTTGTTGTGCATTCATGCTGGGCCATACTTTTATTTGGTTGAGTGCATAGGAGTTTGAATTCAAATTTCATTTGAATTCAAATAGTTTGTGTGGAGTTTGAAAAAGAAAAGAAATAGAAAGGAGAATAGAAAAGGAAAATAGAAAACCAAACCCTGAAACCAGCCCAGCAGGCCAGCCCAGCCCTTCTCCTTTCCCTTCCGCGCCCGGCCCAAGCGGCCCAGTCGCCCCTCCCGCTTGCACGGCCCGGTTCCCTCCCCCCCCCCCCCCCCCCCCCCCCCCCCGCGGCCCAACTGGCCCGACCCCGCGCAACGCGTTCAGCCCGCGTGCTCCGCCCTCACCGCGTCCGCGCCTTCCGTCGCTGACACCGCTGGCCCACATGTCGGGGCGTTCTTCTTCCCCTTTCCTTTTCTTCTTCCTCGCGCTAGCACAGCTCCGCCCGCTCAGCCTGGCTCCCTCGCCTGCCCATGGGCCACCCCGCCACCGCAAGGTCCACTGGTCAGCCCCTCCCTGAGCGTCCTTCTCCTCTAGAAGTTTCCCCACCCGAGCCAGGGATCACGCGGGGCGGTTGTGCGCGATCCGCTTCCTCCGCGAGCGGATACGCCATGATCTCTGACGTGATCTTCCTAAGCACGCATGCCTAGAATCACGGCCGGCATCCTTTAATTGGCCCCGTGAGCCTTCCCCACGCCTCACTTTCCCCTATCCGTGCAACCAGAGCCAGAACTCGCCGTGCCGCACCTTGCTCCACCGTGCAGAGGATCCGCGCCGCTGCGGTTACGCCGCCCCACTCCACCACAGACACCGCGAGCCACCGCCGGAGCTCCGCCTGAGCACCAGGAATGACCCCGAGTCTGACATCCCCGATCTCTGCCCTGCATCGGCCGGAATTTCACCGGAGTGCCAACACAGGTAACACGGCCCGCCATAGGGATTTCTTGCCGCCGACATCCCTTTGGTCTTGCTAACCCACATCCCGCATTCGTAGTTTAGCCGTGAAGCTTCCCGTGGGACCCTGGAGACCGGAGAAGCGCTCCATCGACCTGTCCACGTGCACAGCTCCGAGCTCCGCCGCCGGACATCGCCGACGAACCCTCCGCAGGACATCTCCGCTCGGTCCAGACCCCCGGTGAGCGACACCCTAGTTTTTACATGCTAGCCCTTAGAACTAAGGTTTAATTATGTATAGGTCCCTGGTTTTTGCACAGAAGCCCCTGGAATCCTTGTTTTCTTGCAGTTTAGCCCCAGGATCTCGTTTTAGGCCTAGTTTTCGCATTCTAGCTCCGTTTTAGGCGTTCTATATGTCCACACGATCGTTGTAACGCGTAGAACAGTTCTAGCTTAGTTTTGTTTGCTGTTTTTTTTGTATTGTTGTACTGTTTCTTAGTGTTTTCCTTTGTTTGCATGTATGTTTATGTTGTGTATTGTCTTTGGCCATGTGTTCGTGAGTAGACGTTGATCCATCTGAGGAGCCCCAGTACCAGTACCAGGAGCCATCTTCGGAACAGTTTGAGCAGCAGGAACAGTTCGGGAAAGGCAAGTATAACATGAACAACACCTATCATTTTAAATACATTTTCATACTGCATTTTAATACGGTATGCCTATAAGGACTCACCTAGCCACTTTATTATCTTATATATATAACTTGGGTTGCATTTTGGTTAGTTGTGCTAGGTGCCGCGCTATAACACACTTGGTCCTTTTTAATTAATTTGATTAATGGTATATGCAACTTAATTCTGGGAGTGGCCCGTTTGAGTGGCTCATGTCTCGTTAAAATATGTTTTGTTAGAAACATGGTTTAGGGGGCCAGCACGGTGCTTACTGCTAGGTTGGCCACTCTCCATAAGGACCGGTTCATAGAGCGACAACGTGGGACAACAGCGCTACCACAAGACTGGAATGAGACAGTCTTGGCTTACTAATTAGGTCATTTTGGTTCGGGAGTAACTTACCGACGGGGCAAGAGGTGGGTCGAGCTTCAATGGTCCCTACGCTACGAGGCTTGGTCTGTGTACCCCCTCGAGGTGGGCACCATCGTTGCATTGCCTGAATCCTTAGCGGTTACACCTTACCCATGTGTCCTTTGTAACGGCCTCGTAGTGAGTTTGCTAGTCATCTCACCTAAGGAAGTGTGATGAACAACTAGCATAGCTCACGACTTGTGGGTAAAGATGTGCAACCTCTGCAGAGTGTAAAACTGGTATAATAGCCGTGCTCACGGTCATGAGCGGCCCAGATCCTCCTTTTGATTAGTGGGGTTATCTTCCTTTGGTTAGGGGGGTTTCCCCGTGTGGTTTGGTAGGTTTGGTTTGGTTCTCAGTAGTATCATAATTAATTTTGATTAATTACTATGTAACTGGGTTCATGGTAATTCATCCACTTGTAGTAATTAGCTTTAATAAAATTTTGCCAAGATTAAAAGCTAATGCAGTCTTGTCAGCCAACCTTAGAGCCTCATAGTTTGTGTTATACTTGTTGAGTACAAGTTGTGTACTCACACTTGCCTTCTCTACTCTTTTTCCTCTTGTCCTTTTTGGGGATACTCTACTGCTGCTCAGTTCCTGCCGACGCGAGGGAGTTCACCCGGAGCTACCAGGAGTACGAGGACTTCTAGGCGCCCTGCTTCCGAGAGTTCTTCGTATATGTATTCTACGCTTCCGCTGTATCAGACATTTTGTCATTAATATAATAAATAACATTTGTATTCGCTTTATTATAATTTTTTACGTGATATGTGCTGTGATATATTGTTCATTCTGTTGTATATATGTGTGACTTGATCCTTGCACGTATATGGTTGCTCGGTTTGTGTCCTTTTATAAACCGGGTGTTACATACCAGCATCTTCGTGACAGGTTTACCATCAACAAACCCCTTCAAAAATAAAGCTTTGAGATGCTTACACTTTTCATCCTCTAGTTTCTCAAAAGTAGCCGGTATAGATTCCAAATTCAGCTGAGCTATGGCTTCTTTCAAATCTTGCTCCTCATCATTATCATTTGGAGCCATGAACTCACTAGGTAGCATGAAAACCATATTGATAGGTGCAGCCGATAATCCTGATTGTTGCCCTTCATCAGCCTTTGGCTTGACATGCCAGACTTCAGATCTGACTCCTCTCCTGGGAGCCTCTTTTCTTTCCTCTTCCTCCAATGCTTCTATCTGACGCAGCCTCTGAACTCGTCTCTTCTGTGACTTGGTCAAACCTCTTGGGCACCATCGAGGCCAATCAATATTATCATGAACAGGCTCTCTCTCCTGATCTCTGCGGTGTGGGTATTCAATCTGGAACCTGAGCAGCAGCATCCTGCTCAACTCGCTCATCGGCTGAAATCCTTCCTCCTGCAAGATTACGTAGCATGGTCCTGCCCCCCAGCCGATCATGCACTGAAACCCTACCCCCTAGCCGATCATGTACAGATATGCGTCTATCATCACCTCTCTCTTTAATGATCGACCCTCGTGGCCTCAGGTTGAAACATT
The DNA here is from genome assembly GCF_016808335.1 of Panicum virgatum. NCBI lineage: Eukaryota > Viridiplantae > Streptophyta > Magnoliopsida > Poales > Poaceae > Panicum > Panicum virgatum. Next base: position 14,809,920 of record NC_053145.1, read on the forward strand.
GCTTCTTATACGATCGGTAATCACGGTAGAAACCATTGCACTCTGGACAGTTATCTACTGTCGGCAGAGTCAACCCTTCTTCCCAGCAGTACACAAAGAAAGGACATCTCCAGTGCACTTCATGCCGTCATGCAGACTCTTCTTTGTATGGTCTCCTTTCTTGATCACGTTGAAATTTGTTCAGCAACATCTGAGATGTGACCTTCTTTGGTGCCGCTGATTCTTCTTTCTGTTGCGGCCCTTTACCCCTGGCTTCATCGGCCATTATATATGCTTTGGGATCAACAGCACTGGATTCCTTGGCCGATTGCGACGTGAGCATCTTCGTTTGTAATGTGTTTCCCTTCTTTCCAACATCCACCATGTTTGCTGGAAATGGATGCCCATCAATCTTCATCGGTTTTTTGGGTGTCTCAAACTTGAGCCTACCCTGTTCTATAGCCGATTGTATCTGCTGACGAAACACTTTGCACTCATTGGTGTTATGAGACGTTGCATTGTGCCACTTGCAGTATTTGATATTCTTCAACTCCTGATCTGTCGAGATCTTGTGATATGGCTTCAGCTTAATTTGCCCCTCTGACAGCAATAGGTCGAAGATCTTGTCAGCCTTGGTAATATCGAACCCATACTTCTCGGGCTCTTTGTTACTGAAAGGACATGAGATCGGCTTTTTGTTATTCTGAACCCATTCAGCCGATCCCACCATCTGATCATCATCTGAATCAGAAGTATCTGAACAGTCAACGAAATTGACTTTCTTCTGAAAGTTGCTTCTCTTCTGCTCATACGGTCTTGCCTCCCCTGTCATCATGTTAGCCATTTGACTGATGCGGCAGAATTCTTGGGAAGCATACTTCTCCTTGATGTGTGGCAAGAGTCCTCGGAAGGCAACCTCTGCAAGCTGTTGATCAGATAGAACCAGACTAAAGCACCAGTTCTTAACATCTCTGAACCTCTGAATAAAGGCAACGACCGATTCATCATTCCTTTGCCTTAAGTTGGTCAAATCGGTCAGTTTCATCTCTTCTATACTAGAGTAGAAGAACTGGTGGAACTGTTTCTCCAGATCGGCCCTGTATATAATGGAGTTGGCTGGCAACGTCGTGAACCACGTGAAGGCCGATCCAGACAAAGACATAGAAAACAAACGAACTTTTAATGCGTCTTGCTGAGCTGCTTCACCACACTGTATGATGAATCTATTGATGTGTTCCACTATAGAGACTTCCCCCTATCTAGAAAATTTGGTAAAATCTGGAAGTTTGTACTTGTAGGGCAATGTCAGTTGATTATAAGCAGCCGGATATAGAGTTCTGTATATCAAATTCTGCTGCTTTGGCTTCAAACCAAGTTGATCTCTCATCACCTCAGCAATCTTGGATGCCCAGTTAATCTGTTGACCACCAGCTGATGCTGCCTGTGGTGTTGGTGGAGTCATCGGCAAGGCTGCCGAAGCTTGCTGGACGTTTGGTGTGGTCATCGGCTGAGCAGCTGATGCAGTCTGTGTGACTTGCTGAGGGGATTGATTATATGGCGATTGATAGAGCACCATCTCATTACCATGACTGCTCTGTGCTGTCCTTTGATTAGGCTGTCATTGTGCAACAGTAGGTATGTTGGGCACATCCATGTGACGCACGAAACCAGTCGCAAGATCATGGAAGACCCATGTGACTCCATTGGCATGAGGAAATCTATTTGCTAGAACTTCTGTAGGAGACTTGGGCTGCAGTGTCATCGCCAGATTCTGTTGTTGAGGTGTCGGACATGGGGCCAACACATTGCTTGGGCTTGCTGGCGAAGGTACTGACGTAGGTGTAACCGCTGGTTGTGAAGCTGGTGCGGTATCTTGAGGCTAGGTCGGCTGTGGAGCCGACGCATTGACTTGCTGATTCATCGGCTGCGAAGCCGATGTACTTGGCTGCCCTATTAGAGATGGAATCATGTATTCTGGAGGCATACCAAGTCTAGTAGTTGGATCCCATCCAGCTGGGTATCCTGACATAAAGCTTCCCTGTGCATATGTCGCCATTGGCGTAGAATTGGTATACACAGGGGGGAACAGAGTTGACGCTACAGTACTAATCGGCTGTGCATCTATAACACCCTCATCTGCCTGAGCTTGAGGATGAATCTGTGACGTACCAGTAGCCGATCTAGTAGGAGAAAAGACCATCTGACTGGCCTGATGATAAGCCGGTCCCACAAAGCCAGGTGTTCCCCTATCTTGTAGCATCTTGAGCACAGCGTTGTGAACATAGTTAGCCATGATCAGAGCATGATTCACAAAAGCGTGTCCGATCGCCTGATTCATCTGATGTATCATTTTGTCCTCCTTTTGTGACTCATTGTAGGGTGGAAGAGTAGGAAAATCATACTTTTTAATTACCTCTCCACTCCTATTGGTGCTGCAGGATAAGAGGCACTGTTGCTCAAAAGCTTCAACGACCGCCCGGAGTTCTGCCTTTTGTTCTTCCTTTAGCTTCTCCTTGTCGATCGGGATCTGGTTCCGCTCGGAAACCTCTGCTTTCCCGTCAGTTGACATCTTGATGTTTCTTGTCCCACCGGGTGTGCCAAAAGATGTGTTGACAGAAGATGATCACACACCAATCCCAGGAGCCCCATATGCCAAGCCCGGACTGCACTTGATTTGAACCAAGGTGTGCCAGTCAATTTTACCTGTAAATTGACAAGGAAACAGCAAACCATCAAATTCAAGAGTGTATCGGCTGGATTTCCGAATCACTCTTACGCGGGGTATCAGCAAGGCCCTGCCGATGCAGAAGACAACAAAAGATCGAGTATGATGAACGTGTAATAAAAGCGATCTACAGGGGATCGGCAATGAGATGCCGATGCCGATAAGCAACTAGACGGCTAGATCTAAAGCCGATACGTGCCAGGTAACAATGTACAAACCCACGAATATATGGATCTGGACAAAGCTAAGCTCATGATCAAATCTAATCGGCTTTAAGAGGTTGATCATGATAAACAAGGAGCTTATAGCCGATTAAACAGATCACTAAGCTGGAAAGTTTGTGAATGAATCTAAATGAGAAAACAGCGATGCGCCCGAGATCAAAGCTTATATAAATTCGATAAATTTTGAATAGATCTGAACAAAGCAATAGCGATGCGCCCAGAAACTAAAGCTCATATTTACTCGGTAAACGAAGACTTACCAGCAAACCAAGTCGCTCGAATATGAGGCGTCCTTGATCAGCTTGAAAGAACTCGCAGAAAAGAAAAGATGGCGAAGTCACCGACGAGAAAGTAAATTGCAAGTAGAATAAATTTGTGTTTGTTGGATGTGTATCAATCTTTACAATAGCCGGGGGCTCATATTTATACCCCACGCTAACACAATCCTAGCCGATTATGGCAAAGCATATTCTATCTTAAGAAACAAGAAACTATCCTAGTAAACAAAACGACACCTTCCAAATCGAGACCTTCTCGTACCAAATTCGTGTATAAACGCCAACACACCGGAACGGTACCAAATCTTGACCGATCCGTCCACGCATATTGCTATCTCCCAACCTGATATTCCTTCCCTTCACCAATCTTTTGACACGTGCCAAAAAATGGTGTCAACAAATCTATCTTGTCAAGTTTGAACCCTCGGCAAGCTTCTTCATGATGAACCTTTCTTCATGCCATGAGCGAAACAAGAGATCCAACAGCTCATGCAAAACCCATGTTCATCACTATCTTGACAAGGTTAGACAAGCCCCTAATATGTACATATGAGATGCAACTATATGACAAGGCAATTACATGACGTTAGAAGCATCTAAAATGTTAAGCTCACTTCGCAACCTACAAAAGGTTCTCTCATCTAGGGGTTTTGTGAAGATATCCGCCAATTGATCTTCGGAACGAACACCACAAAGTGTAATGTCATTCCTTGCCACATGATCTCTTAGGAAGTGATGGAGAATATCTATGTGCTTTGTGTGAGAGTGTTGAACCTGGTTGTTAGCAATTTTTATGGCACTCTCATTATCACAAAGGAGAGGGATCCTACCTAGTTCCACACCATAGTCCAAGAGGCTTTGCTTCATGTAGAGGATTTGAGCACAACAAGCCCCGGCGGCAATGTATTCCGCCTCCACGGTGGACAAGGTCACAGAATTTTGCTTCTTTGAGGACCAAGAGACCAAAGAACACCCTAGCAAGTGGCACCCACCCGAAGTACTCTTACGGTCAACTCGACATCCGGCAAAGTCTGAATCCGAGTACCCTAAGAGAGTAAAGCTAGCACCTTTGGGGGTACCACAAACCTATGCTAGGCGTGTGCTTGAGATATCTAAGGATCTGCTCCACGACACTTAGGTGTGACTCCTTGGGATTAGCTTGAAAACGAGCGCACATTTAAATGCTAACACATGATATCGGGCCTAGATGTGGTAAGGTAAAGATGCGACCCAATCATAGAACGATAAAGAGTTTAGTCTACCGATTTACCTCCCTCATCAAGATCGAGATGCCCATTAGTTGGCATTGGAGTCTTGATCAGCTTGCAATCATCCATCTTGAACTTCTTGAGAATGTCTCTAGTGTACTTTTCTTGATGGATGAAAGTTCCTTCCCTCAATTGCTTGACTTGAAAACCAAGGAAGAAGTTGAGCTCGCCGATCATAGACATCTCGAATTCCTTAGCCATCATGTCTCCAAATTCTTTGCAAAGAGTAGGGTTAGTTGAACCAAATATGATATCATCAACATAAATTTGACATACGAAGAGTTCTTGGTTGATGATCTTGGTGAAGAGAGTTGTATCCACCCTCCCGATCTTGAAGCCCTTGTTGATGAGGAAGTCACGAAGGCATTCATACCAAACCCTAGGTGCTTGCTTGAGCCCGTAGAGCGCCTTGTGCAACCTATAAACATGATTAAGATATCCAGGGTCCTCAAACCCGGGAGGTTGACATAAACCAACTCATTAATGAAGCCATTTAAGAACGCACTCTTCACATCCGTTTGAAAGAGTTTTATTTTGTGATGTGAAGCGTATGCTAAAAGGATATGGATGGCTTCAAGTCTTGCAACGTGGACGAATGTGTCTCCAAAGTCCAATCCCTCAACTTGAGCGAAGCCCTTAGCCACAAGTCTTGCCTTGTTTCGAACCACCACTCCATGCTCATCTTGTTTGTTGCGGAAGACCCACTTGGTGCCGATGATGTTCCTGTCTTGAGGACATTCTTCAAGAACCCAAACTTCATTGCGGGTGAAGTTGTTGTGCTCTTCTTGTATTTCCATCACCCAATCCGGGTCCTCAAGAGCTTCATCTACATTAGAGGGCTCCAAACAAGAAACAAACAAGTAATGTTCACAAAAAGAGGTAAATTGACGTCTACGAGTTCTTGTACCACCCGTAGGATCACCCATGACCAAGTCAATGGGATGGTTCCTTGAAGTTCTTGTTGGCCTCTCTTGTGGTTGAGATGATGAATCTTTTTGTGGTTCGACATTTTGTGCTTGAGCTTGGACTTATTCACTTGAGATGTGGGTGTCATTAAAGTGGAGTTGTTCTTGAACCACTTGCTCATCTTGGACATCTTGAGGAGGAGGAGGTTGTGGAGCTTCATCTTCTTCATTGGACGACTCATCATGATGAATTGTTGTTGAAGCTTCTTCTTTGGAGTCGTCCTTGGAAGGGGCTCCATCTTGAGTAGATGGTGTGATGATTTCTTCCTCCTCCTTTGGCTTGACTTGTCCAATGGCAATGTTCTTCATGACTTCTCGTAGTGGTTCATCACCTACATCATCACAAGCAAAAACTTCCCCTTGGGAGCCATTAGTCTCTTCAAACTCCACATCACAAGTTTCTTCAATCATGCAGGAGGCATTATTGAATACACGATATGCTTTGGAGTTTGATGAATAACCAACTAGAAATCCAACGTCACACCAACTCTCGAACTTACCTAGGTGCTTCCTCTTCTTGTAGATGTAGCATTTGCACCCAAAAACTCAAAAGTAGGAGATGCTGGGCTTCCTCCTAACAAGAAGTTCATGTGGGGTCTTCTTCAAGAACTTGTGGAGATACACCCGATTTGCCGCATGGCAAGCGGTGTTGATAGCTTCCACCCAAAACCTTTGCGAAATCCCATAGTCATCAAGCATTGCTCTTGCAAGGGTGATTAAGGACTTGTTCTTCCTCTCCACAACCCTATTTTGTTGAGGTGTATATGTTGCGAAGAATTCATGCTTGATCTCGATTTCGTTGCATAGCTCCTCAACTTGAGTATTCCGAAACTCGAAACCATTGTCACTTCTAACCTTGACCACACTTGACTCAAACTCATTTTGGTCTTGCTTGATGAATATCTTGAAGATCCTGTCGGTGTTTACCGCCAAGCCTGCTCAGGGATACCCTTGGCAGTAAGGTTTGTAGGTAGGGATCGACGGCTCTGGAACTCGATGGTGCAAGGAACACAAAGATTTAGACAGGTTCGGGCTGCGAATTGCGTAATACCCTACGTCTTGTGTGGTGGTTTGTATTGCCTTAGGTGTTGATGTGTTTTGAGGGGGTACCTGCTCGCCCTTATATATCTGGGGGACATGTTTACATGGAAAGTCCGAGCCGAGTACAGTTGGAGTCTTACTACAACACAATCAGGTAGTTTCTTTTGTAATGCAGCTAGTCCTACGCCTATTCGGGCAGTTACAAGAGAGGTAAGGTACATCCATGAGCCATCCCTTACTCTAGAACATTCTATGCCTATTAGTAGTCCCGCTGCCCTGGGTCTAACAAGCCCCCGAGATCTTCGTAGCCGAGTCCTGCAGGCGTCAAGTATTTGATGGGCATCTTCGAGTACTTCAGGTAGTCAGGACGTCCTTCTGGTTGCTTCTGGGCCTTCCTTCAGATATGTCGAGTAGTCCTTCAAGTATTTCTGATTGCTTCGAGGCTATGAGGTGCTCAAGCCCCGAAATCTTGATCATATATAGTGCGCGAAGTACTCGCGCTCCATATGGAGTAGCCCCCGAGCCTTAGGTTGAATCGCAAAATCAGGCTGAGGGTCACATCAGTCTTTTTCCTTCCTTATTTTCCAAAACATTTGAAAAATAAATCTCTGGTGTGTGTATATATATATATATATATCCCGCAGCCCCCGAGTCTTGAATTTAAATCTCTCCATTTAGATTTAAGAATCAAAGTAAACTCGTGGCAAAATCAGTAATGAAAACTTTCCTGAAAAGGAAAGAATCCGTTGATCTCCCAAATATTCACGAAATTGCCACCAGAGACCATATAAATCCGTCTGGTAACTTGTGAGGGTTTTACCCTTTAAACTCTTGGCCGCCGTCAAGTTCAGATCCACACTTGCCCATTCCCGGTGTCATCCATAGCCCCTCTTGTAGCCCCCGAGACTAAACTCGTGACGTTGAGATGGCTTTGAAAAAGGACAAATCTAAGGTTGAAGAGGAAGCAGTTGCCAATATGTCAATAGGTTGGCGCAAAAGCAAAATGTCTGAAGCAACGGTGCAAGAATTGGAAAATTTGGGTCTTCTCCAGACTCAGGGTGTGATCCAATGGCGTGCGGGGGAAGGAGAAGATTATCCCATGGAATGTACCCTCGAGACCGTTGTGTTCCGTGGTTTCATGGAACGTGGTCTTGCACTTCCCATATCAGAATTTTTCTATGCTCTTCTGCAGTTTTGGGGAATCCAACTGCATCATCTAACTCCTCAATCCATTTTGCATCTTTCTATTTTTAATCATTTCTGCGAAGCATTCCTTGACATTCTTCCCCACTTTCCCTTTTTAATATTTCTTCATGCTTCTCCCCATCCCAAATGCCAATAAACCTGCTGTCGTCGGCGGGTGTGAACTGATACTCCATCCTGAAACTCGGGATGAGTACTTAGCATATGATCCAGCATGTTAGACTCGGGACAGCGGGACTGCTTACAGACATAGAATGTTCTAGAGTAGGGGATAGCTCATGGATGTACCTTACCTCTTTTGTAACTACCCGAATAGGCATAGAACTAGCTGCAGTACAAAGGAAACTACCTGATTGTGTTGTAGTAGGACTCCAACTGTACTCGGATAGGACTTTCCATGTAACCCTATCCCTCTGGATATATAAGAGCAGGCAGGGACCCCTTCAAACAATCATCAACACCTAAGGCAATACAAACCACACAGGACGTAGGGTATTACGCAAACTCGCGGCCCGAACCTGTCTAAATCATTGTGTTCCTTGTACCATCGAGTTCTAGAGCAGTCGATCCCTACCTACAAACCCTACTACTAAGGGTATCCCTAAACAGGCTTGGCGGTAAACACTGACAGCTGGCGCGCCAGGTATGGGATTCGGCGAGTTCACCAACGAATTCGATGGCCGGACCAAACAACACCAACGGCGAGCCAGAAGGCACGACCTTCGTTTTCGGTTCCTGGGCTTGCACGGCTGACAGAACGGGAGGCTTTTCCAGCCACCTTATCACTCCTAACTTGCCTAAATCGAAAACCCGCTCCCAACTCGCCGACATCCGCGAGTCCGCGGATCTCGACGAGGAAAGAGTTCCACCTGAACTCGACTCGGACAACCCAGGAAACATGTCAACTCAAAACCGAACTCCTGGTTTTGTCGAGTTCGACATAAATTCTGATTCCGAAAAGCCTCACTTTTCAAAAACTCTTGAAAAATACCTGGCTCATCTCAAGACAATCAAACACCCTAAGATCAAAAACTCAGAACTACTCGCTGGAGTAGATCAAGTTTCACGATCAATTGAGAGCTGCATCAAACTTGCAGAAACCGCTCTCAGCTCATCTGCGCCACAGTAGAACCCTAAAGCACTAAACCCACCGCAGAAGAGGTCGGGTGATATGCTCTCAGGGGACGATCGGGTAAATCCAAAGCTTGTCAACTGCATTAAGGTGGCTGAAAGCACTCTGCAAAACAAAGAGCAGAAATCGGGAGGAGGAATCTACGGGGGTGCTGGTGAGACAAACCCTTGGCTTGTTCGGATAGGACCGTCTATCTCCAGGATACCTCTGAGCCCTTCACCGAAACCTGCTCACACTCGGACTCCGAAACCAGTCGAGTCCAAGTTCGATCAGGACTTTGATCGCTTCATGAACAGTCTCGAGAACTTTGAACCATTTGACGATCTTGAAGAATGGTCTGACAACATCGAGCTGTTCATGTACGCTATGGCCAAACCAACCGAGCATGCCGACGCTCTTTGGGAACTGGCCAAGCTTAAAAAAGGAAAAGCCAAGGCTCCAGAACAATCCAGCGACTCAATCTATGACAAACCCTGGATTAAGGAGCCTGAGGGCCTAACTACTACTCAATCATGGCTACACTGGATGAACGAGAACGCCCTCCGTGTAGAGATGGGCATACCGCTTCTCGCTCACCCAAAACATACATACTCAAAAATCGGTGGGCTAACCGACTCTGAATCCGAGTACTCCTCCGATCCGGAGGAACAACTGGACGACCTAATCCAGTATAGTAAACAAGTCGAGTCCAACTCGGCTAAGATCCTCAAGTCCGATTAGGACTCCCTCCCTAACCTGATTATATATGCAACGCTGCAAGGACGGATGGTGCACCTCAGGAAGGCACAAGATCCCAACGCTTCTGCCTCACAGCTAGCGGATCTGCCTTACCAACAGAGCACTCCTCTAGACCCGTCCTCAAGCAAACAAGACCAAGAAGTTCAAGACCTCTGCCATGAAATCCTCATGGTTCGTATTGCCGAAAAACCTGAGGGCGATCCCAAGGAGCGTCTCAACCTCGACGACTACAATTCTAGTAATTTCAACGAGTACCTTACCGACAACATGGCAACTACTCCTCCTACAATCACAGAAGCCCAAGTCACTACCAAGGAGGATCTAATCGCTCCTCCACCTCCCCCAGCAGTGACCATCACCGTCCAACTAGATAAGCAGCATCCAGCTAAAGATCTCTACGAACGTCATCGCCAGCTCAACCAGAAGAGGGCGTTTAGGCGTCAGCGCCTTGCTAACAACCTACAGGAACAGCAAGGCGACAACTAAGACTACTCCAACTGCGACCTCTGCAGTGTGATCAACATTGGGCACGATGCGTGCAACATCATCATCTCAAGGAGAAAGGAACGGGAGGAAGTCGAGGCATATAACCCTTCTTCCAACTACCGTATCCCCCCAACGGCTTCCGCATCCTTCAAGAAGCACAAGCCGGCAACCTTCACTACCCGTCCTCAGGGTAAACCACGCACCCAGCATCAAGATGAATCGTCTCAAAATGGAAACAGGATCAACAAAGTACTGCTACGCAAGTGCTTTATCCACCCAAAGAGCTCTCACACGATCTTCCAGTGTGACTCACTCCGCAAGGCCCATGGGGCACCTCTCCTGAAGGAGACCCCACCAATAAATCTAGTCGACCTCTGCATCGACTAGCTCTACCCAAATCTAGTCGACCCCCATATCGACTAGTACCATCTTCGAATAAGTTATATTCAGTTATGTAAACCATTGCTCACACCCAACGAGCAAGGGGTAGGTCTTAAGAGTCAGAGCCTGTCACTTTACAGTTATTGTAATTTTGACAAATCCGAACAAAGTTGATTTCTCCTATATCGACTACTTGGCTCTCGCTCACACGACCAATACCCCACCTCGAAAGTCTTGCTCAGCATTAGAGCAGCTATCGAGTAGTTTTTATGGTTCTCACTCGAGTGCTTTATTGACATTTACGTCTTGGGCAACCCAACGGAGTTCGTACCTAACAGTTCTGTCCTAAAAGACACTCTAGTTCTCCGGTAGGACACCCTACTCGCCCTGCTCGAGTAGGTCTTGGATACTCTTTCGGCACCTTCATCTTGGGCAACCCGACGGGGTTAGTACCTAACAGACTTGCCCTAAGAGTTACTCCAGTCCTTGGTTAAAAGGACACCTTACTCGCCCTGCTCGAGTAAGTTTTGGATATCTTTCTGACATTTACGTCTTGGGCAACCCGACGGGGTTCATACCTAACAGTTCTGTCTTAAGGATTACTCCAGTCCTTGGTTAAAGGACACCTTACTCACCTTGCTCGAGTAAGTTTTGGATATCTTTCTGACATTTACGTCTTGGGCAACCGGACGGGGTTCATACCTAACAGTTCTATCTTAAGGATTACTTCAGTCCTTGGTTAAAGGACACCTTACTCGCCTTGCTCGAGTAAGTTTTGGATATCTTTCTGACATTTATGTCTTGGGCAACCCGACGGGGTTCATACCTAACAGTTCTATCTTAAGGATTACTCCAGTCCTTGGTTAAAGGACACCTTATTCGCCTTGCTCGAGTAAGTTTTGGATATCCCTTCAACATTTACGTCTTGGGCAACCCGACGGGGTTCGTACCTAACAGTTCTATCTTACAGATTACTCCAGTCCTTGGTCAAAGGACACCCTACTCGCTGGCTCGAGTAGGTCTTGGATACTCTTTCGGCACCTTCATCTTGGACAACCCGGCGGGGTTAGTACCTAACAGACTTGCCTTAGAGCTATTCCAGTCCTCAGGTAGGACACCTTACTCGCTCTGCTCGAGTAAGTTTGGGATGTTTCTAGAATATTTACGTCTTAGTTAACTCGACGGAGTTCAATCATAACAGTCCTGTTCTAGAAATCAATCCAGTCCATTAATAGGATATACTACTCGATACGATCGAGTAGTTCGGGCCATTTTCATAAACAGCTGCATACTATCTAGGTAACCGAACAAGGTCCATCCTAAATGGTCAACTATGAAAACCCCTCAAGGAGTATAGATAAGCCCTTGATACTCTAAAATAAGTTGACACAAGTTTCCCGCTTGCTTCGTTTACTATGGGAATCTCCGTTACAGAATCTTTTTGCCTCGAGTACTTGACGGGTACTACTCGCTTGCTTGAGATACAAAAAGAACTCATGTTTTCCCTTAGTACTCTGAGTAGTTGTCGAGAGCTGCCTGTCTTCTTATCTATCAAGAAACTTATTATACCTCCTAAAATACTCAATAAGAGTTCTCCCCCTGATTGGACAACAAAGTCCATATTAGCCACGCGCTAGTGAAAAAAAAAATTCCTCCAAAAAAGGAAATCTATTCTAAGCTACGGCTTCTTATACCTTCTAGTGCTATTCCCACTTGGTTAATCCCGCGGGATTCAATCCTAACCGGTCAGCACTATGGTTATGATTCAGAACCATACAAACTCCATTTGATTCGAGAATATGTTGCCTCCTAACGGATACAATGCATCGTATCTACTATTATGACTGAGTGGGCCTGATGCTGCCTACACTTAGGACCCACGAGTACAATTACTCGACACAACAAGGGATTCCACAATCCTACCATCAAGTACTTAACATTACACAAATATCCAACATTTGTTCAAAGTACTTCCAGCTCACACGCCAACTCAATTACAAGAAAAGCTTAAGGAGACTCTGCCTTGCCCAAGGTTTCTACAATCTGATCAGCCACCCTGGAAGTTTCTGCCAAATACTAACGGAACTGATCCTCAGTACAATCAGCCTTGGCTCCTCGTCCAAGAGCATCCAGACGAGTACTTGGCCAACAAGATTTCATCAACCCAAGTACGTGACCCACGTACTGGCGAGTGATGGTCGAAACAAACCTCTCAAAAGCTCCGGGAACTTTGTGAAGCCTCCCTGCCAGTATGAGCAGTTCATTTCCATCTCTAAATGGGATATACATGGCTTCGGCTACCTCCAGGGCGGCATCTCTGACTTCTCTCAGCTCCACGAGTTCTCGCTGCATCGAGTCTCAAGACTCTAACAAAGTCTTGAGTTGTTGCAGAATCAATGCTGCCTCACGGTCAGAGTCCTCCTTGATCTTCTTGAGCTTCTCTATTTCATCTGTGTTTTGGTAAATAAGAATCTTTAAATCCAGTACCAAACTTTCCTGAATCTCTAAAGATTTGGCACAAGCTATGTACTCGATAGAAAGAAAATCTTATAAACACTAAGCAGATCTACCAGTCGAGTGCATATCAAATGCTAAAGACTAACCTTTCTTAGATTGGGAAAGCTTTTTCAGCTTCCCTTCAAGAGCAGTCTTCTCAGATGAGAGCGTCTTAACCCTCTCCTTGAGAGCATTTAGCTCTGTACCATCTGGCGTCTGGACACCCTTACGTCCCAGTGCCTCCTGCAAAACAAAAAGATCAGTATACTACTCGATCTACTATAAAAGTACTCGAAGCATTCGACTACTTACCTTCAGTAGCTTAAAAGCATGCTCCACCTTCTCTCGTGACAAGTCACTTCCCGATGTGACTTGGGAAGTACTCGCCACAACAACAGCCTTCTTGGGCACTTCTTCAATCCTTCCTATAGTATTCCCCGTGTTTTGGGAATCTAAAGGAAGAACATGCTACTTAATTACATTAAGAGCAAACAAAAGGATACCTTTCTACGAAGCACTACAAGCTTACCTGCCGGGGTCTCCGCAGGCTGTTTATCATCGCCTTCCTCAGGAAGCTTCTCGCCCTCTCCTTCTCCTGGAAGCTTGATGCTTCCACCATCCTCCGGGATCTCCTCATTGGCCCTCTCAGCATCGAGCAATGGAGAATCTAGAAGCATACTATTGGCCATCACCTCTACATCATGAGCACTCGGCTTATCCAGCCCCGGCTGAGAAGCCGAGTGGCTCTCAGCTCCCACGTCCTCTCCCAAGACCGCATCTCTGCAAAGACAAAGTAGTTACAAACTACTAGATTCAAAACAGATCCTACACATATAAGCTCTAAAGAACTTACGCAGGAGCTCTTATTAGGGAAAACCCCTTGATGCCAAATTTGCAGGCAGGCTTTGCGATCATGGCCAGCTTACCCGCATCGACGGTCTTATTTACATCGGAACTACTCGCTGAATGAGTAGCCCCGATCCCACTCAATGGGTCCACTGTGGTAAAGGGGACTATCTGTTCCACCGCAGCATCATCCCCAGATGTTGAGATCCGCGGCATTTTAGCCGCCGGACTGAGAAAAGCAAAAACACAAATCAAAACTTGCAAATCGACAACTAGAAAGTACTCAATTGCAAAATAACTAGCTACTTACATGTCGCTAGTAGTATGGGAGGAGCTGCTATGCTTCCTCGCCGCTGACCGAGTACTCCTTGGGTGCTCGGTCTGGGCATCAGCACTTGGAGTGGGGCTGTGCTCCCCATCACTCCTTTCCCCAGACGCCGCCTCATCTGCACAACCAAATCTAGATATCAGTACTATTTATATGAAATCTCATATGAGCATAATAAGATTTGATTAACAGATCGAGAAAATTAGAATAACAAAAGGGCGAACAAATACCTGGTAGCGAAGGACTACTCTTAAAGCGATCCACGTCCTCCTACAGAAAGCAAATCCTATCAGATTTACACTATGGTAAAGTACTCGATTTCTACGAATCGACTGCTCTTATCAAGTACCTTCTTCGATGGATTCGCAGCAGAAAAAGTACTAGGAACAACTGGGATTTCATTTACATTCTTCAGAAGTCGTTGTACTCGATTAAAAACTACATCATTCGAGATATCTTCCTTCGAGTATCTTGACGGGTCAGTTGTTCCCTGATACTGGAACCCAAGCGATTCCCGAGCCTGCAACGGTTGGATCCTTCATCCAGTCAAATATGACCGCCTCTCCAGTTAACAAGTTTTGTCTCAAGATGGCAATCCGATCGAGTAGTTCAGAGATCTGACTCTCATCGACTGGTTTTTTATTCCACTCGAGCCATTGGATTGGAGGGCCGGGAGTAATGGATGGAAAACTTCTCGACTGGTTCTCGACATAGAACCACTTGGGTTTCCATTCGATTACTTTATTACTAAGGTCATAAGGGATATACACTCTATCCTTTCTTTGCCTAAGTTGGAGACCTGCGCCCCCTACTACATCTAAGACGAATATGTTGGGCTACGGTTTCAAATGAAAAAGAAAGTGAAAGAGTTCGAAATGGGGCTCGATGCCCAGAAAAGCTTCGCATAAATGCATGAAGATGGAAATATGAACAAAGGAATTTGGGGTCAGATGGTGCAATTGGATCCTGTAGTAGTGCAGGAGTCTAGAAAAGAAAGAAGAGCAAGGAAACCCCAATCCTCGTTCCAAGTATGAGGTGAAAGCAACGATTTCCCCTGTATTCTCATACGGATGATCTTTCCCCAAGGCAGGACGCCATTGGATAATAGATCTGGGAACTAACAGACCCTGCGACACCAGAGAATCTAAGTCAGATTGAGAACACTTACTTGTGTTCCAACCCTCATCACGGGTTGGCTCTGCAGCCACACCCTTTTCCTTGGTCGGTTTCTTGGGGGCCATCCGGAAATCTACGGATCGCTTCACGCACATACATTGGCGGAAACCCTAGGGCGATAGTGGGGAGCAAAGGGAAACAAGAACTTTGGATCTGGGAGCTCGAGAGCGAAAAGACAGATCTGAAGCAGTAAAAACAAGTGGCAGCCGGTGGGGTAAAACCTAAGTTACCGCTTTATTTTATAATGGCGGTGGTAACATGGTAAAAACACCCAACAGGCCAAAAGTTTGTTTCAAATCATAGAAAAAACGGGATTTTAAAGAGACATTCCTTTTTTCTGAGATTACATTCTGGAAAAGAAAACACTCACATCCCTAGTCGACTACTCGACACCCTTTTCCTTAACTGGGATTACATTCCAAAACAAGGAAAAGTACTCGACACAGTACAACTACTCGACATTACAACTCGAGTACTTTTTACATAACTTTACAAACGACTTGGGTCTGCACGCACACTTCTTGGCTTCCTGAGAAGCAAGCTGCAGCTAGATCGGCCCGAGGCCGTGACAAAGTACAAACTTGTTATTCCCATTTCGGGAATAAAGATATTTGTATTCAAGGAGATAAGCTACAAGAGTATGGAGGCAGATTACAGTAATTACCTTGCAAGTTCTCTTGTAGCATCTTGCAGAGAAATTTCTCTTTCTCCCTGAACACTTTGTGGCAAGATCAAGCTTCCCCGCCAAAGATGTCAGTTCTTGGGCACCCAAAAATAGGCAACCCCAAGGATGTGACACAACAAGACCCAACCCAGCGACCCCAAATCTGCCTCATTGGACGATGCAAGGACATGATGTCCAGCATGGATCCGATGAGAGCTCTAGGGATGCAGGAGGAGGCAGTAGAGACTTCTCTTGTCACTCGCAAGTTCTCTTCTGGCATCTTTTGTTGGAAGGAACTACATAAAATTCAGGAGGACGAGAGCAAGAGCACCAAGGAAAAGCCATGGTTGCTATACTTTGGTGCTTTTGGCAAAAGCATCTCCCCTGCCTTTTATAGCCACAAGGAGACTTGCTGAAGGAGACCCCGTGAATCAACAGTGCACGTTTCACGGACGCATTCATGGCAGCATTCACGGACACATTCAAAGTTGCAATAATGCAGATTCTCCAAACAGTAATGTCTCATGTGAGCACTGAATAAAGAGTCGTACATCCTGAGTTTTATTTCTGAAATTATTTTGGGTGCAATCAGTGTGGCGGATCCAACTGTATCATTTTTCTGGGATTTTACCCGAAAAAGAGATATTTTCGGATTCCGGGTCTTATGAATCCTGCAAATAATATGAAGGATAAAATCTGATGCCATGACTTAAATCCTTAATTCTAAATCTACGCTCGAGGGCTACTCGCAGCAAAAGGGATTTTGATTTAATGTTCGGGGGCTGCTGGATATAGGCATCAAAGATTTATTTTTCAGATTTTTTGTAAAATAGTCTGAAGTGACCCTCAGCCTGATTCTGCGATTCAACCTAAGACTCGGGGACTACTCCATATGGAGTGCGAGTACTTCGCGCACCATATATGATCAAGATTTCAGGGCTTGAGCACCTCACAGCCTCGAAGCAAACGGAAGTACTTGAAGGACTACTTGACGTATCTGAAGGAAGGACCAGAAGCAACCAGAAGGATGTTCTGACTACTTGAAGTACTCGAAGATGCCCAGCCAAGTACTCAATGCCTGCAGGACTCGAGCTACGAAGAGCTCGGGGGCTTGTCAGACTTGGGACAGCGGGACTGCTTATAGACATAGAATGTTCTAGAGTAAGGGATAGCTCATGGATGTACTTTATCTCTTTTGTAACTACCCGAATAGGCATAGAACTAGCTGCAGTACAAAGGAAACTACCCGATTGTGTTGTAGTAGGACTCCAACTGTACTCGGCTAGGACTTTCCATGTAACCCTGTCCCTCCGGATATATAAGGGCGGGCAGGGACCCCCTCCAAACAATCATCAACACCTAAGGCAATACAAACCACACAGGACGTAGGGTATTATGCAAACTCGCGGCCCGAACCTGTCTAAATCTTTGTGTTCCTTGTACCATCGAGTTCTAGAGCAGTTGATCCCTACCAACAAACCCTACTGCTAAGGGTATCCCTGAGCAGGCTTCTCGATAAACACCGACAAGTAGGTAAAGGACTCGAGTGGAAGAAATTATGGTTTCATGTCGGGAACTTTGAATCTCCACTTCCAGAAAGAGTTCCTGGTGCCCCCCAGGTCCAAGAAAACTGGTGGCGTACAAGTTGAGTGCATCCTCAAAGCCATTGCAAAATGAAAAAATAAAGGAGTCACTGGTGATCATGTAGTTTTCTCCTTTGTAAGCCGTCGGGTCCAGCCTCTTCAACTTCGGAAACATCCTACCTTCAGATATGAAGGTACACAAGATCCCACTAGAATGTCACTAGAACCAATGGCTCAGTCTGAAGCAGTCAAAAGATGTTGTAAAGTACTCGACAACTTCGACAAGTCTTTGAAGCTTCCAACACTCTTCTGGGCAAAGAATCCTCCCGAGAATACATGGTTGAGTATTTGGAAAATACTGTCAAGTACTTGTGGTTGAAGTTTTTGCTCTTATGATGAATTCTTTGCTTCTTTTGTAGAAAAATTATAAGTCATGGTATTGCATGCCTCCGACTTCAGTAGATGATGTTTCTGATGAGAGCAGGAAGTGGAAGGCAACTCTGGGA
Organism: Panicum virgatum; assembly: GCF_016808335.1. Classification (NCBI taxonomy): domain Eukaryota; kingdom Viridiplantae; phylum Streptophyta; class Magnoliopsida; order Poales; family Poaceae; genus Panicum; species Panicum virgatum. Next base: position 14,827,939 of record NC_053145.1, read on the forward strand.
GCTTTGTTGCAGAGAAAGATTCCTCGTCTCGATGCTGGCCAGTAAGAATCTGATATTCCTTTGATTTCATCCTGTTTGCCTCAGTTTTCTTGTTTTAAATCCTGCTTGGCTTAGGATCCAATATCTACTAGCACATGAGAAAGATTAAATCCAAGACTTTCGTAACTGGGTGCAGAGTAGTTCGGAAGGAACTAGTTGATCAGCCCCTGAGTCACCAGTAATTGGGTTGATCGAGAACCCATCTGCCAGTTTGCCGAATGCAGACACGGCTGGGATATCAAATGATACAAATCTTGAAGCACCCGAACGTACTCATGCACCTGCTGAAGATACCTCCAATGCTAATGGAACTGGCAGCAGTGGAGCTCAAGGATCGAGAGGTCCTGCTGTTCGACTAGTGCCCTTTCAATCTATGCCACAGTCAACCCAGGGGGAGTTGGGAAAGGAACTGTTTGATGATCCATTATTGTCCATAGACAACGTAAAGAAGCTTGCTGACTATATGCAATGGAGCTTCAAATATACCAAGGTGAGCCTTCTACTGCTATTTGTCTTCTTCGAGTAGTTGGTGATGTTTGACCAGTCTTGCCTTGTATGTTACAGGATGTTGCCAATCGGTCTTTCTTAAACTCTCAAGCTTTATATAAGACTGTTGACAATCGAAAAACCTTGGAGCAACAGAATGTCCTGATTACCAAACGACTAGATGAATCCCTTACTGCTCGGAACAAGCTGTATGAAGCAAACCGAAAGCATCATCTCAAACTTTGTGATATGAAGCGGCAGATAAAGGGCCTTGAAGAAGAAAGATCAAAGCTCCAAGAAGAAAAGTCAAAACTTCAAGAACAATTGCAGATTGCTCAAGCTTGTGAGTATTTGATCTTTTGTCTTGATATTGCTTTGCCAATAATATTTGCTAAAATATCCTTCCATCAGGCTCTCCAGGTGACCATACTCGACTGGTAGCAGCAGCTCAGGTCATTGTAGATATAGTTGATTCTGAAGAGGGGTCGTCAAGTAGCAAATCTTTGGTAGAGCATTTAGAAGAGGCTCCCAAGAAGATCTTTGATGTCATGACGGCTACCTCCAAGAATTATCTGACCCACATGATAGGAGTTGTCAAGTCTTACTTGCCTCAGTTTAATTTAGCTCTCATAGCTAAAGGAATAGCTCCCGATTGTTCTGATGAGAAATTCTGGGACTATTGTAAAGAATCAGAAGTGATTGCTGAGGAAATTCTAAAGAACTTGGCAGAGTAAACTGCTTGTAACAACTCAATATTTTTGTAAATATTGCTCTTATCCTGTTGGTGTGTCTTCAGAAATATGATCTGATACCGTAGGATATGTACGGACTACTCGAGTAGTCGAGTAGAATGCTTGAATGGAGTAATCTTTATAGTTGATCAGTTAGGGTGAATCCTGTCGGATTACCTAGATAGGAAGACTGCAAAGATATCTATAAACTACTCTAGCAAGCAAGTAGTGTGTCCTAACCAAAGACTAGAGTAAATTTTAAGATAGATCTGTTAGGATGAACTCCGTCGAGTTATCCAAGATGAAACCATCTTAAAAATATCCAATACCTATTCGAGCTGGCGAATAGGGTGTCTAACTCTTAGACTGGAGTAACTACTAAGATTGACCTGTTAGGACGAACACCGTTGGGTTATCCAAGATGGACAAAATATAGTAGTATCCATAACATACTCGAGCAAGCAAGTAGTTTTACCTTTAAAGCAAGGCTGGAGTTCCTTATAGTTGACCTGTTAGGATGAACTCCGTCGAGTTACCCAAGATGGACAACTAGTAAAGGTATCCATATACCTTCTCGAGCTAGGCGAGTAGGTTGTGCCCTTATATCGAGGACAAGGATGTGGCTTGTGTAGTTATCCTGATGGAAAACTATGTAAGCTATCCTGAACAGGTAATGCTGTTAGATTGAAAAACTTCCTTTAATGTAGTCAATATGCTGGTAAAAAACCTTGCTTTATTAAAGAGATCGCCTGACATCGCCATGTTGCTTGGATCAAGGATAGAATTTGCGCAAGTGCTCTATATTCCAGGAATTGGGTACCTCATTGCCATCCGCATCAGTGATTCTGTATGTTCCTAGTCTTGTAACCTTGGTTACGATGAAAGGACCTTCCCATCTGGAATTTAAATTGTGCAGTCCCGTCTCATCCTGGATCCTTCGTAATACTAGATCTCCAATATTAAAAGATCTTTGTTGGACATTGAGATCATGATAGCGTCTGACTCCTTGAAGATATCTAGCCGATTGGGTTAAAGCATTGATTCTGGCTTCTTTGACTGAATCTAACTCAAGTTGTCGAGCTTCATCTGCTTCTCCTACTTGATAGGCTTCTACTCTTGGAGATTTCCACATGACATCTGCAGGTAGTATAGCCTCTGACCCATAAGTTAGGAAGAAAGGAGACTGTCCAGTTGCTTTGCTGGGTTGCGTTCGCAGCCCCCAGACCACATAGGGTAGTTCTTGGATCCACTTGCCACCATTCCTGATGTTAGCGTCGTAGAGTCTTTTCTTTAAGCCATTGATGCGCTCTACTTGTCCATTTGCTCGAGGGTGAGCTACCGAAGCATATTTGACCTCAATGCAGGAGTTGTCGCAGAAATCCCAAAAAGATTGTGATGTGAAGTTAGAGCCAAGATCTGTAATGATGGTGTGAGAAAATCTGAACTGGTGAATGATGTCAGAGATGAAGTCCACTGCTCTATCAGATGACATCTTGACGATAGGCTTGTACTCGATCCACTTGGTAAACTTGTCGACTGCTACCAGCACATGATTGAATCCTCCTGGAGCTACGGTTAGTGGTCCGATCATGTCCAGACTCCAACAGGCGAACGGCTATGATGGAGGGATTGTTATCAAGTTGTGTGCTGGGACGTGAGTATTTTTGCTGAAGAATTGGCAGCCAGGGCACCGTCTGACGAGGTCTTCTGTGTCTGAAACAGCACTTAGCCAGAAGAAGCCTGACCTATAAGCCTTGCCGACTAGTGTCCTTGATGCGGCATGGTTGCCGCAAACTCCTTCGTGTATTTCTCTGAGGATTTCTTTGCCCTCTTTAAGGGTAACGCACTTCATGAGGATGCCAGAAGCAGAGCGCTTGTATAGGTTGTCACCGATAATGACGAAACCTTTGCTACGCCTGATGATGCGGGAAGCTTCAGCGCTTTTAGGATCGAAATGTGGTGGAAGCATGAACTCTTTGATGAAGTCGATAAACTGGATCCGTTAATCTTCTTCAATCATCATTACTTCTCTGACAGTGGCTGGGGTCTCCGTGTCAGCGATTTGTTGGCTTTGCACCTTGACTGATGGGTGATGAAGTTCATGAACGAAGACTCCAGGTGGAACAGCTGCTCGAGTAGATCCGAGTTTGGAAAGGACATCGGCTCCCACGTTGTTGTCACGGTCTATATGGTGGATTTCCAATCCTGAGAACTTATTTTCGAGCTTTCTGATTTCTTCCACGTATGCATCCATTGTATCTTTATTGATGTCCCACTCTTTATTGACTTGCTGGACGATGAGTAGAGAATCGTCGTAGACAAGCAGTCGCTTGATGCCGAGAGAAACTGCTAATCGAAGGCCGTGTAGCAGTGCCTCATATTCAGCTTCATTGTTGGAGACCTTGAACAAGATTTGAAATACATACTTCAATTGTTCTCCCTTGGGGGAGATGAACAGAACTCCCGTGCCACCTCCGTCGAGATTGAGTGATCCGTCAAAGTACATTACCCAATGCACTGGAATGTTATGAGGTGCTGGGATTTGATTTTCCCGCCATTCAGCTAAGAAGTCGACTAGTGCCTATGACTTGATTGCTGTTCTTGGCTTGAAATTGATTTCCAAAGCTCCCAGTTCAACTGCCCACTTTGAAATTCATCCAGTGGCATCCCGATTGTGGAGTATATCCCCAATGGGAAGTCAGTTATTACTGAGATCTTGTACTCGTCGAAGTAATGTCAAAGCATCCTGATGGTGATTAGAATTCCATACAGAAGTTTCTGAATTGATGGATATCTAACCTTTGATTCAGAGAGTACTTCACTGATGAAGTAGACTGGTCTCTGAACACCGTAGGCATGGTCTTCCTCCGGGCGTTCGACTACTATCGCCGTACTGACTACATGAGTAGTCACAGCGATGTAGAGGAGTAGTTCCTTGCTAGGTAGTGGAGCGGTTAGAGTCGGCGGTGACTGGAGATGATGCTTGAGGTACTCGAGTGCTTCCGCGGCTTCTGTAGTCCACTCGAATTTATCTTGTCGCTTCAGGAGCTTGAAGAAGGGTAAGCCCAGTTCACCAAGCCTGGACAAGAAACGATTTAGGGCTGCCATGCAGCCTGTAAGCTTCTGGATATCCTTGATAGTAGCTGGGGCGTCCATGGCCATGATGGCGCTGATCTTCTCTGGATTGGCCTCGATTCCTCGGTTACTGACGATGAATCCAAGTAGTTTTCCAGAGGGTACGCCAAAGACACACTTGGTAGGGTTGAGTTTCCAGCGAAATTTTCGGAGGCTGTTGAAGGTCACTTCCAGGTCACTAATGAATTGATCATGGGTCTTGGTCTTGACGACTACGTCGTCTACATAGGCTTCAATATTGCGATGTAACTGGTCAGCAAAGCACAGCTGTATCGCACGCTGGTAAGTAGCACCAGCGTTCTTCAACCCGAAAGACATGGTCTTGTAGGCGTATGCCCTGTAAGGAGTGATGAAGGCCATCTTGATTTGGTCTTCTTCTTTCAAGGCGATCTGATGATACCCTGAGTAGCAGTCGAGGAAGGATAACAGGACACACGCTGCTGTGGAGTCGATTACTTGATCAATACATGGCAGCCCGAAAGGATCCTTTCGGCAATGTTTGTTTAGATCAGTGTAGTCGATGCACATCCTCCACTCTTTGTTGTTCTTCTTCTGGACGAGCACAGGGTTGACCAACCACTCGGGATGGTAGACTTCCTTGATAAACCCTGCTGCAAGTAGTTTTGCCAGCTCTTTCTTGATGGGAAATGCCGCAACCATTGCTTTTTGGGTGTGGCTTTGGGGTCGACTTTGAGGGCATGCTCGATCAACTCCTTGGGCACCCCTGGCATATCCACTGGTTTCCACGCGAATACGTCTCGGTTGGCCCTAAGGAAGTTGACGAGCTCGATTTCCTATTTGTCGCCTTGACCTGCTCCGATGAAAGTAGTTTTGGAGTCGACTCCTTCTAGTAGCTGGATAGTTTTGGTGCCTATGTCACCAGTTGGCTTGACCGACGACTGGCTTGGCTTCTTGGAGGGCATTGACTCTTTGAGTGAGAGTTCCTTAGCAGCAGCAAGTAATTTGCTGACAGAGCTAAGAACCCTGATTGTGGCAGCATGATCTACTGCTTCCCTGTCGTACTCAAAGGACTTGAGGAGGTCTCCACGTAAGGAGAGTACTCCTGTGTTGCCTGGCATCTTAAGGAGCAAGTACACGTAATGTGGTACTGCCATGAACTTGGCTAGCGCTGATCTTCCAGGATAGCATGGTAGGAAGATTCGAAGTCGGCTACTTCGAATTTGATGTATTCTATCCGGAAGTTCTGTTCTGTACCGAATGTGACTGGAAGAGTAACCAAGCCAATTGGTGTAGAGGAATTTTCGGGGACAATGCCATAGAATGGAGCCTTGCTTGGAATGAGTAGACCCATATAGTTGAGGCCCATCTTTGCTAATGTACTTTCGAAGATCAAGTTGAGCCCACTTCCGCTGTCGATGAGTACTCGAGTGAGCTTGGAGCCTTGGACGACTGGGTCGAGTACTAGCGGGAACTTTCCAGGTTCAGAGAAGCTGGTCCATTGATCTTCCCTGGAGAAGGTAATGGGGACCTCGTTGTATTTCAGTGGCCTCTGAATTGCTAGCTCGACTGAAAGGATCTCTCTGAGCAGGAGCTTCTGGGCTCGCTTGGCGAAGCTGGGATCTCCTCCAAATATGACGTTGACGATGTTTTGTTGCTGTTGGAAACCATCCGGGTCTTTCTTTTCGTCTTCGTCATCTTTGTTCTGTTCTTTCTTAGGAGCAACTACAGGTGCCGACTGGAAGGATTTGCGTAGCGTCGTGCACTCCCACATCGAGTGGTTGCTCTTGGGGTGAATTGGACATCTCTTGTTGTGAAGAATCTTGTCGAACTGGTCCTGCGGCTTGTCGCTCTTTTTACCACGCGGGGTGCGATCCATAGTGCCGACAGTGTCGTCAGGCTTACGTTCACGTGCATGATCCCGCTGGTTATTGGGCCCTCCACGGTCATTGTGGCGCTTCCCATTGTTGTCTTTGTTACGGCGTGCGAAGCGACTGCGTTCTTGCTCTTCTTCGTCTGCCCAGCACTGCATCATGTCTCGTAGCTCCACTACCATTTTGGGACGATTACGCCCGAAGTCATGGTACAGAGACTGGACGGTGATGCCGCCCTGGAAGTAGTCGATGACGTCGTCGTCGGCGACGTTGGGGATGGTGGCTCTTGTGTCGAAAAAATGCTTGACGTAGGATCTGATCGACTCGCCTTGCTCCTGCTGGACAGGGCGTGTCGAGTAGCTACTCGGTGTAGCGACCCTTGGAAGTTGTCGATGAAGGCCTTCTTGAGGTCATCCCACCAGTGTATCGACTCGTGCGCCAAACTTTCGAGCCACGTGAGGGGTGCAGGCTCCAGGGCCATCGGGAAGTAGAGGACCTTGGTGTTGGTGTCTCCCCCTGCAACACTAACAGCGGTCGAGTATAAACATAACCATTGGGCAGGGTCTTGCTTACCATCGTACTTTTGGATATTCGTGGGCTTCAAATCCTTTGGGTACTCGGCGTTGTCGAAGACTCTGCTGAGGGCTTGGAAGCGGTTGGAGTTGTCTGCAAGTTGCGTCTTGCGTTGATGATATCCCGTGCGTCTACTATGGAATCGGCTACTTCCTCCCTGTTGTGCCCGCGGTTGTTGTTGTTGCCATTTGGCTGAGGCCCAGGAGCTTGGTTTGCCAGTGGTTGGCCACCCCTGGGTCGATGGTTACTTACAACTTCCTGATCCTCCTGGTTTCTTTGATTTTGCTGCTCCAACTATTGTTGGCGATGATGGCCTCCAGGAGTGCGACTTGCTTGAGGTATGACTGTTGCGGTGGCTCTCGACCAGGTGCCATAGAGTGAGGACAACGGGTTTTGTCTCTCAAGTAGTTCAACAGTGTTCTTGGCAAGGTGTATAACATGCTCCATCTCTGGGTTTTGAGGCATCTGCATGAGTCGCATGGTTGCTTCTGTCATCGCGGCGATTGGGGTTCTAAAAACTGGATCCGCGATGTTGTTGAATTCGTTGTTGAGGTTGCACAGGGGAAGGCAAGCTCGTTCGGCAGCTTGGATCCTACGCTCCCCTTTAGGTTGATTTCTTGCCCTACGAGCTGTGCGAGTAGCTTCATCTTCATCTTGTGGAGCGTCTTGGGTCAGATTGTCAGCTGAAATCTGATCCAAGGCTTCGTTTGGATCATGCTGACTACCTTGAGTTTGTCGGATGATCATTAGAACCAAACGTTCGGGGGAGAAGCTTTCCAGGTCTGAGTCGTAATCAGCTAGGATAGTTTCTCCGGACCCAGTTTCCCTCTCGGTTACGAGGGGGTACCGTGTTGAAACGGGATATCGTCATTGCTGGCAACTTCCCGGAGGTTATCGAGTAGTTCTGCAAGAGTATGACTTTGGCATGACTCGAGCTGGATTTTTGCCAACACATTGGTGATGAAATCTAGGCTGTCTGGAGATGACTCGGCTGGATCTGGGTATACGTCGAAAACGGGTGCCTCCCGGCTAGCGGTGACTGAGTGGTTTTCGACACAGAGGAGATGATCCAAGCTATTCTCATAGATGGATCTGATCATCTGTTTGTAAGCAGATGATGAATTGCGCAAACCGAAGATGGGTTGAGCAGGAGGAGTCCCAACCCGAGTAGGTTTCAGTTTGAGATTGATCTGAGTCCGAGTGGAACTCGAGCTGTTTTCGAGTTTTGCCTCGATCTTCTTGGCGAGGTTAGGAAGCAACATGATGTCGTGATCGTTTGATCCGGCGAGTTTGTTGGAATCTTCCAACGTGGTGATCTTCAGTGTGGGAGAGTTGGTCAGGTGGCTGTCAAAGCTGCCCGAGCCATTGGCGACGCAAACCCATGAGCCGAAGATGAAGGTGGCACCTTAAGGAGGCGCCATGGTGCTGAAAGCGAAGGTGGCCATCGAACTCGCCGACGAACTCACCGAGACCCCTACCTGGTACGCCAGCTGTCGGTGTTTACCGCCAAGCCTGCTCATGGGATACCCTTAGCAGTAAGGTTTGTAGGTAGGGATCGACGGCTCTGGAACTCGATGGTGCAAAGAACACAAAGATTTAGACAGGTTCGGGCGGCGAGTTGTGTAATACCCTACGTCCTGTGTGGTGGTTTGTATTGCCTTAAGTATTGATGTGTTTCGAGGGTGTACCTGCCCGCCCTTATATATCTGGGGGGACAGGTTTACATGGAAAGTCCTAGCCCTTTATATTGCATCTAGTTCCACGCCTATTCGGGCAGTTACAAGAGAGGTAAGGTACATCCATGAGCCATCCCTTACTCTAGAACATTCTATGCCTATTAGCAGTCCCGCTGCCCCGGGTCTGACAGATCTTGACGGTTTTGCTCTAGTCCTCTAGAAAAAATGTCCAAGCATATCTAGAGTAATCATCAACAATGACTAAGTAATAAAGATTACCTCCAAGGCTCTTGTAGGTGGTTGGTCCAAATAAGTCCATGTGTAGCAACTCTAGGCACCTTGATGTGGATAGGTACGCCATGGGATGTGGTGAAACAAATTGATTCCTGGCTTGATAAGCACTACACAACTTATATTTGTCAAATATAACATATTTAACACCAACCACCATACCTCTTTTGAATGCCTTCTTTAGTTGACTCATCCCAATGAGAGCAATCCGTCGATGCCAAAGCCATCCCATTGAGTTCTTTGAAAAGGGACAGGTAGCTAAACTAGCATTGTTAGATGAAAAATCCACAAGGTAGATATTATCGTGCCGGAAGTCTTTGAAGATCAAACTCTTGTCCTCCTTGCTTGTAACAACTACTCCATTATGACTAAATATACAAATCAAACCCAAATCACAAAGTTGTGCAATTGAGAGCAAATTAAAGCTTACCGACTCTACAAGCAACACATTTGAAATTAAAAGATCTTTGGAGATAGCAACCTTACCCAAACCTACCACTTTCCCTTTAGAATTATCACCAAAGGTGACATGCTCGTGATCGCCCACTTCTTCATCTAGTGAGGTGAACATCTTTACATAGTCGGTCATGTGTTGTGTACATCCGCTATCAAGCACCCAATGCTTTCCACCGGCTTCGTAGTTCACCTTGGGGTTACCTCTAGCCATGAGGCACATGGGTGGTGGAGGTAGCGGTGGTTCATCATCATGGATGGCGATCCCCACAACGACGTTCTTAGAGTCATCATCATCATCATCATCATCATCATCATCATCATCATCATCATCATCGTCGCTTGAGGTCTCGCCGTCGGTGATCCACTCCCCAAAGAAAGCCTTGATCTTCTCTTTCTTCTTGAAGGACCTCTTCTTCTTGTACTCTTTCTTGTCATGGTCCTTCTTGTGATCATGATCTTTCTTGTGCCTTGGTTGATTGTCCTCATCTTGCTTTTTGTTTGATTCTTGAGGGCAATCATATGAAAGATGACCATACTTGCCACAAACATAGTATATCTTCTTGATGGCATCTTTGGGCTTCCTTGTGCGGAACTTGTTTTTCTTGGGGTCGAAGTTGTACTCCTTCTTGTTCAACCTTGACATGAGCTTTGTGGTCTTCCTCATGAGGAGAGCAAGCTTGGTGTCTTCATCACCTTCCTCATCACTTGAGTCATCACTAGCTTCACTTGAACTTGACATAGGTGCCTTGCCCTTACTCTTCTTGTTTGACTTGTGTTCGCCTTTAGCTTTGAGAGCAAGATCACCTTTGGCTTGAGCAGGATCAATTTCGCCCAAGAGAAACATCTCATGAGACCGAATTTTGCCAACCACTTCACTCACTTGCAATGTTGAAATATCTTTCTCATAGAGCAAAGATGTCACAATGTTGTACTTGGGTTTGTGCAATGAGTGAAGAATATTCCGGATGATGTCACTAGTAGACAAAGGAGAAATTTCAAGTGCATTGATGTCTTCAACAAGAACATTCAACCTAGCATACATTTGTTCAACTAGTTCACTAGGATGCATCTTGAATTCATTGAGTTTTTCCTTAAGCACTTGGAACTTCTCCTCAGGAAGCTTCTTAGACCCAACATGAATTGTCTCAAACTCTTTCCACACTTTATTAGCGGTTTTCTTGCTATATATGCACACGAGCAAAGATATCTTCACTAATAGCATCAAACAAAGCATTTTTGGCTCTAGCATTCCATTTTGTTTGGTCCTCATCCATAACACCCATAGCTTTGTCGGTGACCTCCCAAGCAAGAGGGTTAAGAGCCTCAAGGTAACCCGCCGTGCGGGCTTTCCAATAGCTATAATTTCGTCCATCGAGCTTGGGTGATCCACTACTCCCCGAGGCCATTTCTCTAGGTTGTTAGACCCTAAAAAGAGAGCCTAAACTCTGATACCAATTGAAAGGATCGTGGCCCAAGAAGGGGGGATGAATTGGAACTTTTAAAAAATTTCTACGAAGTCTTTAACCTACTACTAGTGTTGCCCAAGCCTATAGTTTAAAGACCAAAAGTCTAGAGCACACTAACATGATGAAACTAAGTAGGTAAGTACACTAACAAAGCCATTTTCCTAGGATGATCAAACTATCATGCAAAGGCTAGCCCAAGAGGAGCAAACTACCAAGAGTAAATCCTAGTCTCAAACAAACAAACAAACAACAATAGCTGAAAACACTTAAGTAAATTACTTGAAAATAAAAGAGAATGGACAAGAGACAACCGGATTTTTTTCCGTGGTATCGAGGAGTTGACGCCCCCCCCCCCCACCCCCCTAATCCACATTAGAGCACCCACAAAGGGTTAAGCTCCCTTGCATCACGAAGAGCAAGTATCCACTAAGAATACCCTTTCTCCATCTCCGGAACGGCGGGTTTCAAACCATGTAGAACTTCTTCTTCTTCTTGGGACTCCCACAAACTCCAAGAGCTCACCAAGAGTCTCCGATCACCAAGACCGTCTAGGTGTTGTTAAACACCAAGAGTAACAAGCCCTAAGCCTTCACTTGACCATCACTCAGTTGGCCCTAAGGTTCTAGCACACTTGCACTCTTCCAATGGATTGAATTCTTGATGAATTTGTTGATCTCAAGTTGTGGATGTCTTCTCTCAGCTCATGAGGTGGCCTCTTGTCTTCAAGGGTTCAAAAGGCAGTGACGAGACCCGAGGTACCCCCTTAAATAGGCTAGGGAACAACTGAGAGCCGTTACCAACTTTTCTGCAAAAAGTCGGCAGGGTCGGATAATCCGACGTGGCTCTGAGAAGGGCGTCGGATCATCCGACCCCACTGTGACTTTACACCATAGCCGTTATATTTTAAACCATTGCTAATGTAATCAATTCGATGTGTTTATCCGACCAATGATTGATCAACAAGTCGGATCATCCGGAGCAATGCCAAATTTGAATTCCATTGCAACGTTCACTGATCAATCATCCGGTAAATTAGTTCGACGCTTAGGCACAGCCAGGTCGGATCATCCGATCCTGAAGCATGAGTTCCAGCTGAGAAAACAGGCTCTCTGGTACACTATCCGACCATTTATCCAACGTGATTATATAGGGTCGGATAATCCGGCTTCTTTAAAGTGTTTATCCGACCTGAGGGTTTCGGATAATCCGAACCCACTGACTTTTCTGTTTTCTGCTTTTCTGACTTGGAGTTGATTTGATCGTCGATTCTCTTTGCTTCCAAGTGTTTTTCTGAGTTTCTTTGCCTGTCTTGAGCTGGTCTTGAGCAAGTGTGCAAGAATTCTAAGGCCAACTCATTGGATGATCAAGCTACTAACTTCGAACCCCCCTTAATAGTACGGCCACGAACTAAAAACTATCAAACCTAAACTAAATCAAGTGTCATTCATCTCCTTGTGACACTTGAGTCTAGAAAGGTCTCTAGCCTTGTGAATTTGAGTCCATGACTTTAAATGTTGATTTTGAGGGGTCTCCTTTCATTTGCGACTTTAACAGATAAATAATAATTCCTTCAAGACACACGTTAGTCACAAACGTTATCGCTAATTACCGAAATTTACCGTTGGGCATCCACGGGCCTAGATGTTTTCACTGGCGCGTTGGGTCCTTGGGACCCTGATCACCGCAATAATCTTCTGCCTCGGCCGCAGCGGAGAAGAAGCTGAAGGGGAGGAGGTGGCGCAGCGTCCGGGAGGCCGGAACGACTATGTATCGCGCGCACTGCAAATTGGTGAACCATCGCCTGAAGCAGGCCACGGGCGCCTACTTGGCCTGTTTTTGCGCGCTTTATTGGGCCGACTGTTTTTCCGGCCCATTTAGTTGTTACCCGTTCCAGTTGTCTTCTTAAATACAGTTTCTTCTCCCGAACACCGCCATGGCCATATATCGCATGCACAGCGATTGGTCATCACTTGGGCCTTTTCTTTTGTGTATTTGGCCCAACAGCATAGTTAGTTGTGTTTCTCGCCGCCGATTTGTTTCTCCAATGTCTCAGTACACTGCCCACTGCTTGCATGCAAGCATGCAGACTTTATTTTTCTTGCATGCAGAATCCAATGTGGGATCAGGTGCCGTTGCGTAGAATTTATTTTCTTTCTTATCGCACGATCTTTTTCTTCTGATTTATTTAATTTTCTTTCTATCCTTTTGCTTTCATGTTCTTGTTGTTTACTTTTAATCTTCCAATGGACAATATTCTTGGCATGTATTTTATCTTTCTTTTTCTTCTCTCCTATTTTATTTTTCTTTCTTATTTATAATCTTGTTGTATTTCTCCTTTATTTTTTATTTTTATTTTTCTTTTATTAATTATCTTTTATTTACCTTTTTAAGGATAGACAGGCATTAAGTAACTAGGTCTATACACATGCATGCACGAACTGCTACCTATAGCTGACCCATTGGCTCGTGAACAAGATTATTTCTTTTGCTTGCTAGCCTATTACTACGTGTCCTATGAGGCAATAGGAGGTCCAATTTATTTTTATTTTTTCTCCTTTCTTTTTACTTTCTTATTATGTTCCTTGTTCCTTTCTTTTCGCTAATCCCCGCATTAATTAAATTTTTTTTGACATATGCCATGTATGTAGTTAACCTCTCTTTTTCACAATTATTTGTAGCATTGATCATTGTCTCTTTAATTTTGGCTCTTAGCAAACGTATACCCTATTTATATTGTTTTGACATTGAAAATTTATTTGTTGCAATAAGACATTATTAGTTCATGATGTACAATTATTTATTTACTAGGTTAATTTATGATATATGGATTTAATAGTTTGATTGTTAACAGATCTATACTTACATATCAAATTATTTATTCACATTTACGAGCGAGTCATACTCAATCTATACTAATTTATTTGTATTGTAGACTTATTAGTTGGTGTGTGAAATAATTTATTTATTTTATATACTATCTGTTTAGCATGTTTATATATGTTTATAAGAATCTTTTTGCAGCTCTGTTGTTTTTCTTGATGTAAATTATTTGTCTGTGTGTAAATAATTTGCTCGCAATACTAAATTATTTGTTCTCTTTGTAAACTAAATTGTTCCGTGATGTTGATCCATTTGTTCGCAAATTCATTTTTATTATTTAGCCCATACAATTAAATGTTCGTGATGTTTAATCTTTTATTCGCTGTGCATTATTATTTGTTCGCTATGTATAATTTTTTGTTCGTAAAAATACTCATTTGTTCATGTTGTTAAAATATTTGTTCTTAGTAGCCAAAACTAATTATTTAGTACTAAAAAATATTTTTTTAAAAATATCATGCAAATATAGTCAAGTGTGGTCTTGTTTTGAAGATCTTGTCATAAAAAAATAATGGTGTAATTCAAATTTAATCTAAATGCTCGGTTTAATAGTTATAACTTTTTTAGTTTTGAATTTGCATTATTATGGGTGATGTCAGCATTGTCTCTCTACTTGTGCATGCATAGGTTCTCTTCAATTTAACCAGAGACCGCGCAAATTTGGATGATCTGCATGTGGGGATCCGTAACCAGTTGGGCCTAATTTCAGCCCAATTAACTCTACACTCAATCTAGCAGTGGAAAACAGTCCGCTTCAGGCGACGGTTGTGGTAAATATCACCTAAAGCGATGTATAATCGCTCCCCGGGAGGCGCCTCGGCTTTCTTCTCCACTTGTGTAATGGGCCGGTCTGGGCCTCTCTGACAGCTAGTTTGAATGGGCTTTGTCTCCACTTGTATGTACCACGCAAGGTACATTTTTTTTAAGAAAGTGGTGATAGCAACTCTCGGATGCAAAGATAGCAGAGATTTTTACCCACCTCTTAGTCTTAGGTGGCGTTTGGGTCATTGGGTGCGCGGTGAAAAAGGATAGGGATATGATATTGGGTTATGGATTAGGAAATAAAAAATTATCCTCTTCCTATGTTTGGATGCTAGAGATTTGCTATGAAAAATGATTAAACAAATGACTGAAGTGCCCTTTTCTTATATGCATGGAATGAGCGCAATTTTGAAATTATCCTCTAGGTATGATGGTAGTTTTGAAATTTTAGACATTATATCACAAGCCCCTCACCATAACCCGCCCCTCTACCCGGGATATGAATGTGGGGCATAGACCTGATCATTTATCGGTTCGGGTCAGGTAAAAAACCCGATTTTTTTTTCTTCGGCTCGCACCAGGCCTGACCCGACCATCGGGTTAGAATTTTTTGGCCCGAGCCCGACCCGTCACATGGTTGGTTCGGGTCGGGTCGGGTTTTGGGTCAAAAAAATCGGCCCGAGCTCAGTCCAACTTTTTGTCGGGTCAAAAAACTATGGCCCAAGCCCGGCCCACACATTAATCGGATCGGGTTTTTTTTCGGACGGATCGGGTCGGGTTCATCGGGTCGGGTAGCCTATGATCAGGTATAGTGGGACATGAGTCAATCCCTATCCTAGTAGAGGATCATATTCCCATCCTAATAGAGGATCATATCCTTATCCTAGTTGAGGATTGAGATTTAGTGACTTGCCTTCAGTAAATCATGCTGTAAATGGCGCTAAAGGATAAGGATTGGTACTACTATAGCAGCTGCTGTAGCAAAGATATTGTTGCACATATAATGTTTGGTACTGTTGGTCGGGAACTGTTCATGCAGATCTGATCGTTAATTTTGCAACGGATTTCAGATGGTAGTGAAGTCACCGCTACCATACCCACGCCACGGAGGATACAATATCCCATGCCACGGTACACGTTATTGAGTCCATCTGCGACCTCCTCCACCTTTCCAAGCCATCACCCCTCCTATCCACCCAAATTACAAGGTCATATCTAGATCTAATCTCCTATCCACCCAAATTACAAGGTCATATCTAGATCTAATCTCCAAAACTCACGTGGCAGTTCGGAAGCCCCTTTAAATCCTAATACATGTCAATAACCTGCAAAATAAGTTTACCATCCCTCTTCTTTCCTCTTCATATGCACTTGATTCAAAATCAGAGCTCAAATTTCACCCTTCTAGCAAAACTCCAACAACATGCAAACATCATATATATCATGTTGGTGGGTATGAACCTAAGTGACACAAATTATGAGTTTATGGATCTAAGAATGGACTTTCAGATCTTGTGGACAAAAGTGACAAATTACAAGTTTATGGACCCAAAGATGCAATTTCGAAGTCGATGGACTCTCATAAGTTGGTGGACATCTTATGCATTTTACTCTAAAGAAATCATGGCTCGAGACCAAATAATTGTTAAAAAAAACTATTTGCCCATCTGGTGAGATGGTTAGATTAGATGAGAAGATTTCCCATACATCCAGTCCACTAAAATGTTCATAATTCACAAATACCCCTCTGGTGGTGAGAAATGGCCACCATATACTAGTACAACACACCGCTCGGCAAAACAGTTGAGAATGCAATTTGTAATGTTCATCGCTCATATCATACATTGCGCTGCCAGCTCGTCTTTTCTCTTCAGAACATGCTAATCTCATCTCATCGTTCAGAGCATGAATTATTAACAGATTGTTACAGTAAGTGATGGTACATTGCTGGGTTTATCCACTGGATACCCAAGAGCTCCGGGAAGGAACTGTTTCTTGATATACCGTGATGGGTCGTGAGCCCTGGTCTAGGATGCAGTGAGAATTTCGCTCTTCGAAGCAACAGTAATCTTCGGTGCTGTTGCAGCTGTTTCCTCTGGCTGTTCCTATAAAACGGTACACCGGTTCTCTCCAATATGAGCTTGCTTTCAAAAATATTCTTAAACTGTGAAAACACAACAAATATAAAGTAATCGCAAATACTGATTTGTAAAAACTTACCCTTCCCGTGGAAAAGCAATATGCTTCTAGCTCTTTTTTAGCAAAGGTCGGAAGAACAAATACTGCCCTATGCATCTGTTCAATGACAAAATTAATCAGGGTGAACAAGTCTAGCGGAAGTGATCTCACATCAGGGATTCAGATGATTGCACTCAAAAGGAGTGAGCGAAAAACAGAGCAGTAGGTATCCAAATATCCCCGCATTATAAATAACACAGATTTCAATTTTATCATAGCACAAAAGGGTAAATTAATGCAGTTAGATTTACAGATTATCTCAGCATAGAATAAATCCCACATGCTAAGACAAAAAGGCTGGATAGGTTGAATCATATATTGGCACAACAATTCCTATGTAACTGAAAAAAGAACTGACCTCTGAATTATAAAATCTGATCTCCCTTCCAGCTTTTGTAGCTCCTTCCAATTTTTCAATTGGATTTTTAGGAGTCAGGAAGTTGACCGGTGGGCCTTCTTTCGCACATAGCAAAAACCCAATCACTCCACTGCAAAATTCAAGTAAACATTCTGTATGAAAACATAAGTTCCAAATGGAGAAACAATTAAAACTATAAAAACTTCTTTGTCTAGAGCTGCAAAGCAAGAAATCTTGAGCATGGACAGCATATATGTTAAGATCTCCAGCATTGACTACAGCAGATAATTACTTCATGGTTACATACATAGTTTGGACTTCGCTTTCCGGAAACCATATATGCTACCCTTCTGAACTAAATAGCATTTATCTCCATTATCTAATTTTTGTCCAGGAAGGTTAATGTCGATGTACCCTTTTGCATGATGCTTAACTTTCTTTTAGCACAATTTGAAGTAGAAATTGAGTGTCATGTGATTATTTCTCTCTTGGTAAGTCTAATAAGGCCTATCCAAAATGACTGCTTCAAGAAGATAACACTAGAAACCATTTGTAGATTCAACAGTACGAGAGGCCAACAGAGTCTGCATTGACCAGCTAGCATGACTTGATTAGGCAAAATATATAGACAATGTTGGAAATATTTGCTCACTAATGTATTGTCAGGCTATGACTGGTTCCTTGCATGAGTTGAGCTAAGCCCCAAATATCCTATGATTGCCAAATGAACCAGCGCTGGCACCAGTTCACTGTCAACAATAGTGACACTCATGAGGATTGCAGTACCATCTTGTTGGGACAGAAGAAAAAGTAGCTGAATACAGAACTTGTTCTCATACCCAACCCAGGCCGTCAAGCTCATGTCAGAAATGGATAAAACAAGAAATAATCGCAGAAACCATAAGTTAAAGTCCCTCAAATATGCATCCATTCGACTCAGCAAAGCACACAACAGACTTTGAAGCTTGCACTACTAGGCCCCATATAATCTTCAACTTTAACAGAAAAGGAGCAAAGAAAGATAAAATAATAAATCAAATGAATAAATGCTATTTAAGATAATGATTTTAACAATAGCCAGCTCTATCTGTTCTATGTCATTTAAGGGTAAGAACTGAAAAAAAAGGATATAGTCCTTAGTTAATGAATGTATAAAAAATACTAATTTTTCATTTGAATAATGGGGTGTTTGTTTAAGACATGCGCTGACTCTTGCAGTGAAACAGAAATAGCTGATACATGTTCAAAAGATAATGAATGACACTGAATGACTTCCAATAGACAACTAGAAAAACTAAAAAGTGAAACTGGAATTATATTTTAAGTATACACTATGACAACCCAACAAAAAAAGAAATTAGGACCAGTGACAACACAGAACTTAAATAGCCGTCAAGTTCATGTAAGAAATGGATAAAACAAGAAATAATCGCAGAAACCATAAGTTAAAGTCCCTCAAATATCCATTCGACTCAGCAAAGCACACAACAGACTTTGAAGCTTGCACTACTAGGCCCATATAATCTTCATTTTTGAAGGAAAAGGAGCAAAGAAACACAATAAAAAATAAATCAAACCAATAAATGCTATTAAAGTTAATGTAACAATAGCCAGCTCTATCTGTTCTATGTCATTTAAGAATAAAAACTGTAAAAAAGTCATATAGTGCTTAGTTCATGAATGTATAAAACTACTAATTTTTCATTCCAATAATGAGGTGTTTGTTTAAGACATGCGCTGACTCTTGCAGTGAAACAGAAATAGTTGATACAAGTTCAAAAGATAATGAGTGACACTGAATGACTCCCGAGGGACACTATGACAACACAACAAAAAAGGGGCATTTGTGTTCTTACACCTATTTTGAAGTGCAATAGTGATTTTGCCCTTATTTTTTTAACTGTGTGATTTTACCTTTACTATTCACAAGTCAATGCAATTTTACCCCTAGTCAACGGTCAAATCAGGGGCAAATACGCAAAGACCAAGGGTACAATCACAATGACTTGTGAAAAACAAAGGGCAAAATCACAAAATTAATAAAATAAGAGTAAAACAACAATTGCACTTCAAATCAGGGGCAAGAACACCAAAAAAAAGGAGCAATGACAACACAGAATAATTGCAGTTTGTAAACACCATGCAAATACATGGGTTGCAACAGGTCATCTTTAACTCATAATATACCAAAATCAGTGTTAGCTTGTGAAGTGCAACAGTAACATAAGAATGCCTAAATTAGTATTAAATAAAGTCAAAATGTAAAAAAAACGATAAAGATAAGGAGAATAGATAATAAAGAGTGTGAAGAACCTCGGGTATGTTGGGACACTAGTCCAGGCATAGTGCACAGAACCCTTGAAAGTCTCACGGCAAATTGAAAGCATATCCTGAATCAGATGTGTATGCAACCACATACTCTCAGCTTGATTACAAAGAACTCCACCAGGCCTCAAGGCTCTAGCAATTGTATCGAAAAAAGGCTTCTCCACAAGTTCCTGAGCAGGCCCTGCAAATGCCAAGAGTAGCATAAATAAGAACAGAACATTTGAATGAGAATTTGATAGGGCAAAAGTTCTGTTTGCAAGTAAAATCTGAACACGTTATTAATCAAGTAATGCAGAATAGCTAGGGATGTAGTAAACTAAAAATAAAGAAGCATGGATCTCAGGAATAATATAATAGGAAGCAAGAAACCGAAATGGACAGAACAGATATACAGCAACAAAGACAAAGTTAAGACTTTCCATGGCTTTGTGTTCTAGAAAG
This sequence comes from Panicum virgatum, assembly GCF_016808335.1. NCBI lineage: Eukaryota > Viridiplantae > Streptophyta > Magnoliopsida > Poales > Poaceae > Panicum > Panicum virgatum. The sequence continues at coordinate 14,847,631 of NC_053145.1, forward strand.
ACAATGCATAGCAGCATTAACTCACCTATTGGGTCCGATGAATCAACAATGATAGCGTCATATGTACCTTCAGGAGTATTTCTCAAGAACTCCACAGCTGAAAGTAGAAAAGAAGTCATTATGTTGTGAAATTACAAAATCACAAAATAGGGAATTTAATCACATATGAACAAGTAATGTAGTATCAACATACCATCGCCAACATGAAGTTGAACACGAGGATCTTCAAATCCAACAGACAATTGTGGGAAGAAATCTTTGCAAACCTAAAAAGTTAAGATGTATATCTATATCAACAAGGCATAGATAGTGATTACACTTCAAAGCGAATGTCAAAGAATCAAAGGAGAAATTTACATCAATAACCAGCTGATCAATTTCACATATGTCAATAGACTCCACAGAACTATGTCTGGAAATCTCTCGGAGTACACCTCCATCACCACCACCAATAACTAAAACCTGTAAAGTAGTTCATAAAAGAATAAGTCGCTATCATGCTACAGTTTTCATTCAAGTGCAGATAAAAAAATATTCCATCTGCTAATAAATAGCTGCAGAATATCTTCCTGTTCAATTTCTGTTAGTGACAATACAGCATGACTATACAATATTGAGGAAAATCAGGGATCGGAGGATATACTTTTTTAGGGGATGGAATGGAACAAAGTGGGAGGTGAGTAATCATTTCCTGGTACGCACATTCATCCTTATCAGTCAACTGAACAATGCCATCAAGCACAAGGACTTTACCATAGGTTGACGACTGCACACAAAAATTACCACATTATACACAACAGAAGCCAAAGATAGTTTTTATTTCTGGTATCAAAAGACGACATGAACCTCAAAAACTAAGACTTCTTGGTATGGTGACTTCCCCTGGTACAAGATCTTCTCCACTTTCAAGGAGTGGGCCTCTCCTATATACAAGAATAAAATCACAAGTGATATGAGAAAAAAGTAGAATTGTTTCATTCTAGGGCAAATGACAGAAAATACGACAATGAGCACAATTGGACATCTGGTTCAATGGCAAAAGAGCATATTATACAATGTCAAACAATGGTATTTGTACAAGGAAAAATCAACATAGTTAAGGACAAAGAATGCTGACTAGTGAGTATAGCTAACGCATTGATGGTGTAAAGTTGGAAAATAAATTGAACACATTACAGAGGTCAGGAAATGAACCCAAAAGAATATAGGCATTCTTGTGGAAATGACGGAACTATGCACATTACAACGGTCAAATAAAAAGGGACAAAGCATCACTCGGCTGCATATGCACTCTTATGTTAAGTCTTATCAGCTGATATAAGGTCTTTCTACCATGAAAATCTATGCAGACATAAGACACCAAATCACTACTAGTACAGTCACCAAATAAATCTGGTAGCAAGCACAGTGCTAGATCAACTTTCTGCAACAAATTCGTGAAAACTTTATTGTACTTGTAATTATGAAGATATCATCTTAGGAATATTCAGAACCATTCTTTGAAGAAAAGCTTGGGCGGATACATGATAACTTTTATCAAATGCTAGAATTTTCTTTCGACAGTAAAAACAAACTCTGATTCAATCATTCACTGAATAAATAAATAAGTTGCAGCAATTGAGCACTACAACCTTCTCTAACATAAATAAATGCAGGCATGCAGTTGTCCAGCAAATACTACATATCTATCAGAATATCATTACAGACAAACAATTTAACTTTTAACTTTATACTAAAATTACTCTTGTAGACTATTGTTAGAGATATATTCATTAGGTAAACAAAAAATTGATATATTGGCAGTGGCGGGACAAGTACCTGGCCACATCGGATTATTGTAGTACTGAACTTTGCTTGCTTTACCTGCATAATAGGGAGGAATTTGGTCAGACAAAACAAGTGGAGATTGGAGAATGATAGTAGGTAGTAGAAGCAAGATGATCAAGGGTGTGAAGCACAGCCTGGACATACCGCAGCGTGATCGTGGTTCAGTGAACCAGCCCGACACCACTGTAGCATGACACTTGGCCTCAGACTCAGGTGCCGCGGCCCTGGCCTTGACACAGCAAGGGGGCAGCGGCTTGGCCGAGCCATCAACCCCAGTCCCCTTTATCTGCGCCGTCCCAGTCAAACCATTTCCTGCGCCTCCACCCTCCATGGACCCTGTTCCTCTTTGGAGTTCCCAGCCTCTGGATCAATCAAAGCAACATCAGGCAGGAAGCAGCAACCAGCTGCAAACGCAAAATCAAGGAGCAGGTTCCGCGGCGGCAGGGCGAGAAGGTTAACAGGTGGCAGGCTATATCCACAGCGAACGTGGGCCACGAGCGTGGTGACAGATGGTTGGGGGCAAGGGCAACAACGGCATGCTCACCCACCCACAACAACCTGCCGGTGGCAACAAGGACGTGACTAGAACATGGGATTAATCAACCAGTTGATAATCCTAAAGCATCCAAATTTCCGAAATTAAAATAACAGGGATTTGAAAGGAGAAGCCTTTTTTCCCCTAATCGCCGCCGTACGTGCTCCACAAACACCACCTGCAGAAATCGCTCGAACACGCAAAACCTCAAGAAACCGCTGGCGGCGGCGGCGGCGGCGGCGGCCAACCGCCCAAGCGACCCTCCCGGCCGAAGAAAGGAATACGGTCAGTACCGGCGCAAAAGGGATTGGGCGAAAGCGCGCGTACGGTGGGTGCTACTACTCCGGAAGCTTCTTCTAGAGGGTACATGGTCAGTAGGGTTGCGGCGTCAGAGGGGAAGGGGGCTCCTTACCTGGGGCGCGAATGGCGAGGCGGGGCGGGGATGGGGAGAGAGGAGCGGGGAGGTGGCGGCGCGGGGGCGAAAGAAATAGAGGAAGGGGAGCAGGAGTGGCGGGCGCCGCGCCGGTGGTGGTGCGGGTGGATTCCCTTCTCTTTTCTCTGCAACCCCTGCCTGGCACCTCTCTTTCCCCTCTTTCCTTGTGGGAAGTCTCTAGGAATCTGTGCTCCGTTTGCTGCGGGGAGGAGAGGAGAGGAGATGCGAGCATCGTGTGGGTACGTGGAGGAATAGAGGCCGTCGGATTCTGGATGGGATTACTCGTATGGAAGCTTTTTTTGAAAGTTTTTTTATTGAAAAATTTTTGAGAAGGTTTTTTTTAAAGAAGACACCAGCAATGTATCTCATATCTGATTCATATCAAGAAAAACAATTGGTAGTTGTTATCGCCATAAATTAACAGGATTAATTTATGGGCCGAAAGCAAGATGAGCTTAAATCAGAAGATTGAAGAAGGCTTGTAAATCGGCTCCTACGTGAGCATTTGGGCCACATGAGCCATGTATTTTAGATTTAGTTTAAGGTTATAGATAGAGTCCAGTCGGGATAAGATTAGTTTAGATTGTTTCCCAAGTCTCCAGACTATAAATATGTACCCTTTATTATTCGTAAAGGAGAGTGTCATCACGTCTCGCAACACAGCAATCTCGGCGCATCGCCACCCCTAATCCTAGGGTTTCATCCAAGTAAGCACCATGCTGCCCTGATCGCTTCTCGCGATCAGGGCAGCGTTGTTCTTGCTCTTACCTTGGTATTACTCGTACTGAAGCGTTTTTGATGGCGAGTAATGCTAGTTATCTTGATGTTCGTAGCATGGCTTTTAGTAGATCTATTGTGCTTCGTTGTTTATCATCTACGAATATCATGTTGTCTCTGTGCAGTCACGTTTCGATCTTATACTAGTTCTTGCCGCATAGAATTAGTTGTACAGAAACAACACCCTGCTTCTTTTATGTTTAGTAGATCTGATCTGTTATGGTTTGCTCTTATTCTTAAGAGTTGGCGTAATATCTATTAGGTTAGGCCTTGCAAACGGGTTGGATGATCCGGTGGCGTTTTAGATGCTTTATCTTAGTCTTGATAGGGATTGTTCCGGGAATCGGCTCTTGCTAGTTCTTAGGCCTCTGTTTAGGTTCTGGTTTAGTTATCTGTTACGTTCGTTAGGCCCAGTCACGTGTAGGACGTTCCGATCTAACAGTGAAGCTTTTACCATCGTGGATTAGATTAACTAGATTTAATTGAAGCAGCTTTACAGTTATTTGCTTTATTTATCACATCCGGATGCAAACAGATCTCTTCTGACACCGGGACTCGATCGGCTCTTTAATGCCGATGCAAGAGTCGTCCCGGGGAGCCGACCACGGCTCGGACTTATATTTCCACGTGTTTGTGTGTGCAGATCAATCGTCGTAAGCACGTCCGCACCTTTCTCGATCGGCTCTTTAATGCCGATGCAAGAGTCGTCGCTGCTCGCCGGTGGGTTTCGACCGACAACAGTAGTATAATAGAAAGACAACTTAACGCAAGACGACATAAAGAAAATAAAAATATACCAAATAGCTCTCTGGTCGTCTTCTTCATTCGATTGTTCGTCGAACAAAATTCAAAACCATTTGTGTATGATTTGGTAGGCTGACCGGGTCCGGTAAGGTACTTACACACCCGATGTCATACCTGAACTTTCTTATCGTGTTTATATTTGCGAAACATATTGGATAGATCTTTTTTTAATAATGAAAACGAGTTCCGGCCTCTACAAAGTGTACACAGCCCATATTGGATAGATCTATCCGTACATATACCGTTGAGTCGCCAACCAACTTGTTCTCACCTTGGTATTGTCAGAACAATCGTATCATCATGTTCATAAAAAAGGAGAAGAGTATGAATTCGAACCCACACTGCCATCCAAGCAACAATCAATGACACAAGTAACAAAATGAGCAGAGTAATAACATTGCAGTTCCTTGTCAAGAAAAATGCATTGCATTTTGCAGTAGATGTAACAATGTACACATCAAGCATCTTCGATTCTCTACTGACCAATTCACCAAATCGAGGACACTAGATTAGGGGGAACTAAGAAAATCAAGGAACAAAAAGTGATTAGGGGAACTAAGAAAATCATACCCGCACCCATCGGGTGCGAAACCTGCGGGTAAAATTGACATCCTAATGCAATAGCAGTTTGATTGATTGCATATTTATTTATGGTCTGGCACGGACAGATCACAATAGAAGTTATCCGATTGTCCACAGGAGAATATATTGCATAAGATAAAAATGCTAAAAACAATTGGGGTTTCATGTAATTTTGTATAGGCTAGCATATTTTAATGGCTCTTAGTTTACCACAGTAAACCTTAATTATCTTAAAAACACTAACATCACTTAACAATATTAATACCATCATTAGCTGGAGGCCACTACATCAAGTACTCCAAACCCGCGGGAAACAAACTTCATTTGTGTTTCATGAGTCAAACTCTGTGCTGCCTTTTACACTTGCCGGACCAGACCAGGCTAGGTCGGTCTATAGGGAACCAAACATCCACAAGCTGCATCATGTCACTTGTGCGTGTATGACTAGCTCAGGGCATATTGCAGCAGAAAGGAACGATCATCAGTGCTAATGCATGCGAGATCGTACTCCCATGCGTATAAAGATTAAAAGAATCTTAATTTTTGCATTGACTATCTAAGTTAAATACTGAATGTACCATTACATAGTTTGTATTATGAGATTTTAAAAATGACACATTTGACTATATTTGAACGAAAAATTTTATAACTTTTTTTCTAAAGCTAAAATAGTTTCACTGGTGTGAGCCTCTACCTCAAGGCACAAGGGATGGCAGACGGGAAACGCTGTCCTCTGCGACCGTAGTGCCTCCAAGGCTCCAACAGCTTTCTCGGTACCTTCCCACTAGCAATTATGTGGTATCTACCTCCCAGTCCCAAGGAGGGTAAACGTGCATATTTCACTCTATAATAGGATGCATCAAGACTTTCTCTATGTTTCTCACGTACTAGAAAGGCCCTGTAGGAAAGAGTTTGTAGCATTGTGATTACAAGAGTCTCGGTAGCACTTTAAGTTTTAGAATTTCGTGAGAGCGAATATTTTAAGATTTAATGGCATTGTGCTTTCAATGGTAGACGAAGTTCCTGTCGACGGTGAGTCACCTGTGGTGGTTTCATCAATTTTGAGAATTTGCCAGCTCGATCTTTGAAGATACTCATAGATGTAGGATTTGCGAGCACGTGTTCATAGGGATGAGTGTGCGTACGTTGTGAGTGTCTGAGTTGTACTATGTAATCTCAAAAAACAAGTTGATGTAGACTTTAGTTTGTGCATATAATAATTATGGTATCTAGGTAAATATTTTTTAAAAGCAACATAGGTAAAATAAATTTGTCACTTTGTTATTTCTGCATAGGTGTCATGGTCTACAGTCCATTTTTATACTTGGTATATATTTTGGGCTTTCTATTATCGTAGCACTATCATTTTGGTAGTATATTATTTTAGGTATCGAAATGGGTTTATGAATTCTTTTTGCTATATTTATTGGGTAAAGGGCGGAGCACAATTAGTTGGAAGGTTAATGTATTTGCAAAATGAGAAGATTTAGACTTTTAATCATGTGGCAATTAATAGACGTGATGGTATTTATTTTGGTAGCATGAGAAGCCATAGAGGAACGGTAGTACGATATTATATTTTTAGCAAAATAGAATCGTATGTTGAACACTTTGAATTTACAATTTTATTGTGTAGCGAAACCTTAAATTTTGAAATTTTGAGCATTTTTGTAGAAACCCTTTGAATTTGAATTTGTATTATATAATAAAGCTATAGAGTTTGAAATTTTGAGCAACTTTTGTATTGAATATTTTTTAATTTGAAGATGTTTTAGTGTCCAAATTGTGGATAGAACAGATCACACGTAAGCATTTGGGCAAACTAATTGCGAAATAATTTTAAATTTTAAAATTTGTTCTACAATAAAGTTGTAGTTTCTGAATTTTTGTTAAAATTTTATATTGAACCACTTTTGATTTTGATGTGTTTTGGTGTTCAAATTTTATGTATAATGTAGTTTGTGAAGAAGTAATGAATGGAATGGGTTATAGTTTGATTCGATAAGAATCCAAGGGTTTTGCTAAAAAATCCTAAGAGAGAACTAGGATGGCGGGTTGATTTTATAAAAATTTAAGGTTTTTTTTGTAAATTTCCATGAACCGGAGGGTTGGATTGCATGTTGGTTTTGATAAAAGTTGTAAATTTTTTTCACAAAAATATCTGAGAGAGGAGGCCAGACTATAGATTGATTTCACTAAAGGACAAGGGCTTTCTCGTAGAAAAGTCTGAGGGAGAAGACCGATCTGCAGGTTGATTTAGCTAAAAGCCGAGAGTTTTTTTCTTTTGCAAAATACCTGAAATTTGCATGATCCTGGCTATCCACCCGCCGGTTGGATCGGCTGTGATTTGTTCACGACGTGGCCACGCTTCTACCGTACCTTTTGGTGCAAGAATCGTATTGTAAGAATATAAGATTCCACTTTATTAAACAATCACATATTCTCTTTATTCAAAGTGCCTATATCATCATTCAAATTTTCATATTTTGTGTCGACTTGAACTCACACGATGCGCGGTATGTAACCAACCTTTTCTATATATTAGGATGCTCTTTTATAGCATTAATAATAATTTTCATGGCGTTATCACTCTCATATAGTCATATTCACTTTCAAACTGTATCACGCAAACAAATTTTTGTGCTTATGGTTTTTTAACGCATCCAAGTAAAAACGTGAAAAGATCATATTAGATTCCTAAACTAGCTTTTACACTAGAAGTGAGCTTTGGCTGACATGAAAATAAATTATGTAAAATCCAACCACACACTTATTGAACCTATCCTAAATAACTTAATGTTACTTAAAAGTGAGATAATTTGTTTAGAATTTCAACGTGTTCGTGGGTGTCCTTTTCTTTTCCTTTCCATTCTTCTTTTGTTTTAGACCGTGTTGCCCTCAAAACAATAATAGCGGTGGATGTCTTAGTTTCACACAAGTCCTGACTTGAGTGCAAAATAGTTGTCATCTATCTCTATTAAGTTCGTGGCAAAATAAAAGGTGACTACTCAGCAGGGCATGGCCGTCGCTCAGCACCAACGATGCTCAACGTGTGCTGACTTCATGTAAGATATGTGTGACTCACATACTTTGGTAAGATATGTGTGACTCAGCAGAGCAACTCCAAGAGTACCCTTCTGTGCATTCAGCAGAGATCGCACTCTTCTGTAAGGCAAAGATAGCACAAACTTTTGGTATCCTTCACATGTGCGCGCAACAGCAATCCACCAAATTCAGAAGCAGGGACTGCATAGCTGATCGATGCTATGTCCGCGTGATCCGCGTGCTGCAGCATTCATTTCCTCCTCGCTCTGGCAGCATGCCAACAAACTCCACGGGAGGGACGAAAGGAAGTCAGAAACCCAGTAGAGATTGTAGTGGTGGTTTATTTCTTCAAAAAAGATTGTAGTGGTGGTTTAGTTTTTTGCAAGTGTCGAACATTCAGAAAGTCTGTTCGTTTCAGCAGCAGGAGCTCATTGTTCCATCAACGTCACCATGCGAATAATTAAACAAACCATCAACTCTCATGAGAATATATGCAGACAACTTAGCAAAAGTGAACTTTTTATTTGCGGTAGCCTATTTATTCTAGGGAATATGTATCTATCTGTCTAGAGTATTTTCTGCTTTCGTTCTGTTATCTATCCATGACGTAAGGATTGATTCCTACTATTCTTTTGTTGAAAAAAAAACATTTCTGAAAGTCCTACCTTAACTTTGAGACTATAAAATTTACCTCGTTGTTGCGGAATTGAAGTATACTATGTTAAAATTCTTATACAACTCATACATTCCACTCCATGTGTTACAGTCTCACAGAATCATCTGACTCATGGCATAGAGAATGGCTTCTTCAGATTTGATTTCACTTGCTCAAACCGGTTCAAGCCCTTGTTTGGATGGCGAACCAAAAGAATATCAAAGTCGCACTGTCAGCATGTGACATTGATGGCTGTCTGGCGGCTAGGGGTTGTCTCGTCATTGTCGGGCTGGCTACTTGCAGCGAATCATGACGGCTGGCATTGCTTGGCAGTTGTCAGTGTGGTGTGGGGCAGCGTCATTAGACAGCGCTTGCGGCAACGGCATCGCGGGACGACTTGGCTTGCAGCAGACTGTGGCGGGGTCGCTCCACTTTGTTGAGCTATTCCGATGCAGTACATCGTCGGAAGACGGTGCAAGCGACTACCCTAGCTTCCTATTGCCGGCAATGGCTTTTATGGATATTCGTGGTTGTGCCACATTTCCCTTGTGCTAGGGTGTGTGTTTTTCTTTTTGTGGTTATGCCACAAATTTGCCCATGTGCTTGGGCTCTAGAATCGGTTTAGAACTAGTTTAGTAGGTGGTTGTCGAGGTTTTAGCCCGGTTTCCCTAAATTAGCCGAGCATTCTAGGTATTGTCTCATTTTCCCTAAAAATGAGGCTTTTGATCTGTGCTCTACCACACTTTTTGAATACAATTCAGGTAGGGATACTCTCCCCCGGTGACCATTCAAAAGAAGAAGAAGCTTTGGAAGTGTGATCAACAGGGATAGCACATCAAAAAAGAGATTATTCCCAAAAGTGAAGCACTCTAAAAGGAGATGCTCTCCCATGGAGGGAGGAGGGGATTGCAGGGAAAATAGACCATCTCTCTCAAAGCTCGATGGAGGGATAAAGCACAAAGTTTAGGCATCTTAGAAGAGACCACTAAGATAAGCTGACCAATTACTACTATCCGTAGCTGTCTACCAAAGGCATGTACATGTGGTTTGAAGCTTGGCAGAAATTTGACTTTTGTACCATGCCGTTCACATCTGACATAACCAGGATGAGATGTGGCACAAAGATTCCAACATCAGGTTATTCCTTAATGGCATACAAGAACGCTAATGCAGAGCATTTTATCCTCTCAGCATGAAATTCAAAAACAGATGATCGAATATGTTTATGAGAGAGTTAACTAACACTACTTCATGTTCCATTCCATCCATTCCAAATTATAATTTGTTAAGTCAACTTGTCTAATTTACAGTATCTTTAGTTTTCGAAGTTCACAAGTGGTAGGAATGCAGAGTGGAAGTACTAGTATACTACATGCATTGCGTTGTATAGAGCCCATGTCAATGTCATACACATAACATTAATTTAAACCAGACAGCTTCAGCCCATTTGGTGTCTACTATGTATGTACATCATCCAGTTCAGACCACATTAACAAGCAGTCAAGCACACATCACCTGAGACGAACGCTGTTTAATAACAGGGCACGGAAAAGATCACTCTTCTTCAGCGAAAAAGTTGGGTTCTGCTGGCTTCAGCAACAGCCTTGAAGGTGCCTTTTCCAGCAAACGGGCCTTTCTGGTGGCATTTCTCCGTAAGACCCGTACCATGTTGCAAGCGAAATGTGTGGCGTAGAGCGCTGCACCAAGACTGCGAGAAGTAGAGCCGTCACCCACAATGGCCGCTTGGAACCTCATCTCCTTTTCGTACAAACTATCCTCCATCTTCTTCCTGCAGTACCTGTGCCAGGTTGCCTGTATGAAGCAAGCAGCCCAGGTCCTCCATTGCTGCGAGTAAAATCTGAAGGTGTGCCGGAGCTGCTTGCTGTGGAGCCTCCGGTACTGGGTGGCCACAAACCTCAAGTGATCAGCCCTTAGAGAGAAACCTTCGACTTCAGACAACGTCCTCACTGTCCTGGTGGAGCTGGGAAGGTTTGAGCCTGATGTGGGATCCAGAGCCCATGTGAAGAGCTCTTCGCCGCAGAAGTCGCCGCCTTTGAGAACATTGGAGTTGAAGAAGCCCATTCGCCCACCATCTGTAGTCATGCTCTCAAGCGTTCCTCTCATGATGAAGAACATCTCATTCACTGGGCCGCCTTCGTGAATGATGCAGCTTCCTTCTGTGTACAGCATGGGCTTTAGACGATCACACATGGCGTCCAAGAGCTGATCATCCATCTTTTCAAACATTGGAACCTGCAAAAGTAGTTGGAATTATGAAACGAACATGGCACCATTTATACCATTTCGAGTGTTTTTGGTGATCGAATGACAATGCAATCAATGGGACTAATATGATTGTTAAGATGACCATTCTCAGGCGTTTAGGTTCAAGTGATGACAAAGACAAGAGAAGATAGGCGTAGCTAGGCCCGAAGGGCCGCCCCTACGGGGGTTCCACTACCCGGTTAACGGACGGGGGTCGAGGGGGAGCCGCCCCTCGCGGGTCTCAGGGCAGCGCCCTGAAAGCTCTTCGGATCAGGAGCATCGGAAGAACCGATGCCTAAGCATCGGTGCATCCGACGCTTGTCGGAAGAACCAACGCTATGATGTTTGGTGCAGAAGGGAATCGAAACCAAGTCAGCCTATAGGCACCGGTTGAACCGACGGTCCAAGAAAGGGCATCGGTGCATTGGGCGTACTGTGTATCAGAGACGATGTCAAGTGCCCAGGAGAAGTTTCTTCAGCACCGGTTCAACCGACGGTGCATCGGAGTATTGCGTCGGTGCATTGACGTCAGCAGAAGAGAAGAGCCCAACAAGTTGCTGTGAGAGACCGGTTGAACCGACGCCATAAGCATCAGTTTTACCGATGGTCCCTGGAGTCGCTGCAACTGTGTCAGAGAAGCCAACGGCTACTTCAGTTGCTTAGAGTGATCGGATGAACCGACGCTACCCATGCCAGAGGCATCGGTTCATCCGATGATACGCAGATTTTCTGCTGACCGTTGGAGCAACGGCTACAAGACTTGGTGGCCTATACATACGCCTCACCCCGGCCATTTGAAGCTTGCTGAAGTTGCTGAACATCCCACACACACCAAAGAACATCTCCAAGCCATCCAAGAGCATCAAGATCATATCCTTAGCCCTTAGCACACTTTGAGAGTGTTGTGTAAAGGTTAGCTTTTAGTGGGTGTGATTGCAAGGCCTTGAGCCTTTGTGCTGTGGTTCTCTAGTGAACCAAAACAAGAGTTTGGTGCGCCGGCACCTTGGAGCTTTGGAGCTCGCCGGCAACGTCATCGACCCTCCGACTTGGTGTGGAGCGGCGATGACACTTTGTGCGGGGGACGTGGAGACCCTCATCCTTTGTGGAGAAGCTCCTTAGTGAAATCCGGGGCCAAGGTGGCCGTGATTGTGTTCACGGAAGAGACTTAGTGGCCGAGTAGCAATACTCTTAGTGAGTGCTATAACAACGTGGATGTAGGTGTGTCTTTGTGGCTAACCGAACCACGGGATAAACACCCGCGTCAAGAGTTTGCTATCTCCTATCCCGCTCTTTGAGCTTCCGCATTTCATACTAGCAATTTGTGTGACTTTACTTTCATAGAATAATTTCTTGATAGGAAAGGCTATAGATTGCTAAACTCTTTTGGGATAGAGATTTCACACTAGAACAACCTAGTTGCACATCTAGATAGCTTGTTTTATTTTAAGTTTTGTGCAAACTAGTTGGAGCCATAGGTCAAGTTTTTTATTAGCACCTAATTCACCCCCTCCCCATCTTAGGTTAGAGCACCCGATCCTTTCAAATTAAATTAATTAATTAAGGGATAATATAATAGAGTTCAGATATCAAGATGGAGGGAAAGAGTCTCAAGTATTCCTTTTTCCATATATTTCCGGATTAAACCTAAAGGTATAGGAAAGTACCCTCATGAGAAGTGATAGACAAAGATGACGCTTTACATCTCTCCTAAGATCCTTAGGAAGATTTATAAGAAGGTCCTCTTCATCAACCCCTTGCGTCTCTTGCCATTTGTATTGATCATGACGCAGTATTCGTTCCTTGATATGCTCAGGAAGTAGTCTGTGTGCCATCCATTGCTGAATGTCACGTCTTTTCAATCTCATTTCTTCTATATGCCCAGAGGCTGATTGTAAATAGGTCTGCAATAATTCAACCAAAAAAATTGAAAAATTGGTCAAGTCACACATCTCCACTGATAATATATATAATTCAATTTGAGGTTCCTACTTACAATAAGCTCTTGGTTTCATACATAGCATAAATACACTGAAGTACAAAACATATGGAGGGCAAAATCTTATATATGATAATTCATCATATAGAGAAATTGATTGTCATAGCTCGTTGATTTGACGGTTGTAAAAGAAAAGGCCACTTGAAACCTCTTGAAATTCTTCCAAATAAGATCCCAAAGTACTCCCATGTTATTTTGAAAGAAATCAAGTTGGCACAAGCATCATTCGATTACATGTAAAAAAAGATGCTTATATTACCCAGGGTAAGGACAGGAGATTCTTTATAAAGATCTTGCATTGGACCAATATCAATGACGTGAATGTCAAATGTTGAGGCTACTAGGAGCAGCAGCATCTCAAGTCAGTAGCAAATACAGACCTATAACATATGAGTTTAATTAGCTGTTTGGTGCTAATGTCAATATTGTTTTGTGAAGCTGGGATGGTGGCGTGCAATGTGTTTTTCATTTTCAGTTTTTAGTATAAGACAAAATAGGTATTTTGGTTCCTCAACTTTGATCTAAGAGTCAAGTTCATCCTTAACTTTCAGATAGACTAATATAGTCCCTCAACTTTTGTTTTTGGTCAAACTCATCTTCGTGCTATATTATACTCTTATCAACATGAGATTTATACAAAAAGTCCACTTTAAGCTTGTCTCCTTCCCCTTCTAAATTCCTCAACAGTTTATTATTACTAAAAAAATATTTAGCCAATGCAAGTATATCAGTGTAGTGGCATAAGCATCAATGCATTGTACCTTTTGCATTTATCTCATATTATTATGGAGTATAATATCAGTATAAGGATGGGTATGACCATAAAATAAGTGTTGAGGCACTATATTGGTCAATTTGAAAGTTGAGGGACGAAAATAAGGTTGATGGACCAAAATGACTATTTTGCCTTAGTATAACTACTATTTTTCTTCAGGCGAATATATTTCCTCTAGAACACCAATATCTAACTACAACAGAATTAAGTAAACAAGTATATGGGGTCACTCCCTCTGTAAAAAATGCACAATGTTGTGGCCATCTAGCTATATGGTCTTAAATGTTCAAATTTTACGTTACTATTTCTAAGATGTGGTAGTAAAAAATATATTAAGCTATGACAATGTGAAAGTATTTTTTAGGACAAATATTGTAATATTTTTGGATAACTCAAACATAGTTCACTGTATTTTAGTGGTCAAAGCTGGAGAGGTTTGCTTTTCATTTTCAAGGGAAATGGCTCCTGTTGAAGGGCTGTTTTCATTTCACATTGTTGAATCAATTCGAGTTTTGTTTTACAAAAACAATACTATAAATCTGCAGGTGCACAATTTGCACCTCCAGAAAAATAAATCCTTGGCACATGTTGTACTTATAAATAAATTACCACTTAATCGAACAGGACATATAGCAATAAAATTCCACCAATGCTTAAGACTGTACCTGCACATTACCAATAAGTAGCGCCAATAATACTAAACCTGATGTTGAGACAAAAACAGCAAACAGATTCTCCCATATGTAAGTGCTTGTTTTCAGGTTTTGACCATAAGAACTGCAATAGAAAAGGCAACACATAAATACAGGACTCAGGGTACTATTCTTTGGTGAGGAAAAAAATGGTTTCAATTACAGACGCACCATAGACTTTGTAGCCCCCACCAAAAGCAGTAGAATAGTTTTTCGAAGAAACTCGTCGACTGTGAAACATTCTGGAGAACTGGTAGGTAAATTCCATATATTGGATCTATCTCGGCATTACCATTTGTTGGGCAAGCATCTTGTAAGAAAGTATTATTTCCATATACAGTACTTCCACAATATAAAGATGCATGATCACAAATGTGACGGAACCGCCAAATTAAAACTCTAAATTAAGCGAAATGACCGTCATTTGAACACATCAGGCGCATTCGTTTAATGGCTCAATTTGGCGATCCTTTCTCAACCCACGGCCCGATCGAAACAACACTGGTAGTCCCACGCGAAGGTGGGCGCAGATGGTACAAGCACGACATAATACTTAAAAATACATACACAACACGACTATGAAACATTAAGTTTTACAAAACGAGTTAAAATATACATATAGTTCACATGAGTTGCATAATTTACAAACTTTACAACAGATGTACTGAAGTTCGAATAGAATAGATCCTACCACTACACTAGCCTGCAAAAGTCCTGATTTTTCATGACCGGTCGGACCGGTTCCTCCAACCAGTCAGACCGGTCCAACCTGGCCTAAACCCTGACTACCGGTCAGACCGGTCCACTGACCGGTCAGACCGGTCGAAGCAAAAACTGAGGAGATGCACACTCAGCCCTTAAGTGTGTAATCCACCGACTTCCTAACCTAAGGGTCTCGCTCCACCACCTCCCACCCCTCTGCATCCCGGCGGATGAACTTTATACAGCAGAGGCAGAAGTCAATGTCGGTCTGACATGAAATAATTGTGGCAACAAACCCTGAGTATACTAATACTCAGCAAGGCTTATCCGACGATTGGGTATACTTAGTCCACATAACTAGACATGCAAAGCTTTTTGGCTAGTGGTTGGTTTTGCGGATAAAAAGCAACTACAAGTGGGTCCTTATTTTCCAAGTTTTAGCTTCATTATAAAGTAATCGAATTAATAATCCTCTATGATTTGCAAATCTACAGCAATCATGGTGAGCAAATCAATAATTAGATAATATCAGCCCGCATCTTATCTCATTTATTTCATTTTCTTGCTACGATGTGACCAAGATATCAAGGCTCTCATGACCGCGAGACACGGCGAATCGATCCGATTTAACCTTGCAAGGTGGACCTAACCAACACGGCACGCATATGCCTTGTCGGACCACACGCACCAACCATTCCCCTCCCCGCCTCGAACTACAGAACCGCCCCACCTATATATAGTCAGGCCAGCCCTACGAGAGACCACCAAAAGTAAACATATGCATCCCAATTCTCCATGACCACTCGACTGCCCTAAGGGGTAATGATGAAGTTCTGTACTTTCGAAGCAAGGCAGTACTATGCTTACCGGTTTCGACAACCTCCTACTCCCGGCATGCGGTTAGTACAATTCAATCTCCGATCAGCACAGCCGACAACGGAACGGTCCTTAATCGACACAGACGGATATACACCTTCCCCGTCCGGTCTCCCATCCCCTTTCTTCCAAATTGAATCTTGAAATTCTCATGTACCGGAATATAAATAATTCATATATCTCGTGAGTAACAGAAAATTACTCGACTTCTACCGAGTCTTATTAGCATGGCAAAGCTATCGACCTACACATTCTAGTGTCAGACTTCGGAAACCTAGGAATTATACAACTAAGGTTCCAAACAATTCATAAAACGTAATGCACAATAGTGTGTGTGTGTGTGTGTGTGTGTATATATATATATATATATATATATATATATATATATATATATATATATATATTATTCCATATCCGAGCCAACCCATGCTGCGCTCCTCCTATCCGACTCCGGTTGTTTTGACCACGTCGCACCGCGCACGTCTGTAGGCTGGTGGGCCCAGAGGATAACGCCTGATTTTTATTTTTCCAAGCACGCCACGCATGTGTCTCTCGTTCAATGCCAGGAAGATCCACACTGTTGGTGTGAATAAGATTGGCCAATGTTTTCCGACTAATAATATCTTTCACTGTTGTTGTGAAGTTGAATGACCAATGTACAGATTTTTGTTGAAACGTCATTTTTGTCAAAAACATATACTCATTCTAGAGAAAGAAAATATATTACGCATATATTCAACACAAAATAGTACTACATCCAATACAGAATAAAAATCACAAAAAAAAATCTAGGAAAGATGAATGAACAATTCAAAGACTAG
This sequence comes from Panicum virgatum, assembly GCF_016808335.1. Taxonomy (NCBI): domain Eukaryota; kingdom Viridiplantae; phylum Streptophyta; class Magnoliopsida; order Poales; family Poaceae; genus Panicum; species Panicum virgatum. The sequence continues at coordinate 14,864,416 of NC_053145.1, forward strand.
CAAAACAACAAACCCTTCAAAAAAAAATAAAGAGCTAAGTATATGGAAAAAAAATAAAAAAGGATTAGGATCCATAAAATCTGGTGAACTAAGTATATACACAGGAAACAGTTTACAGAGTTTGAATCTACAATCTAACAAGCGATGGGATACAAGTGAAGCGAATAAGCTACAAGCATATGGTGGCCTTCACCTACATCACACATGAATCCGCCATGTTAACCCGAATTTTCTACACTCCCTTAGGCTGCTATTTCAGCAATGGCCATCATCTGACAGCTTCTTTGGATATCTTCCACAAGGCAAACAAAACTCAAGCTTATTTGGATATCTTCCACAAGGCAAACAAAACTCAAGCTTGTTTGTTCTGACCAATCTGCTCCAATGTGATCTTGGAGCTGCAGGAAGATGGAAATAGTTCAAAATGACAAGCCATATATAATTGATAGCTAATAATTCAGCAGAATGGTCACGCACTGCATACAGGAGGCTCAATCCTTGTGGATGCATAATATAAAGATCCTTTGTCAGTTTACCAGGCTTCTTAATAGAATGGATCAGAAATTACTACCTTGTTAGGTAGGAGTTGCAGAATAGCACAGCTTAGGTTGCGGACTGACCTTGTTGGAACTAGTGAGTGCAAAGAAGGCTCGTGCACCACTGATGAAGTCTTGCAGCATAGCATAGCAGGTGACAACATAGAATTTGTCAGGCACTGCAACCATCGGAGCACCCTAGCTCCATTAGACTCTTGTTTCCATGCTTGTGCAAGGATGTTATATCTGATGCAGGAAAAAAAAAGTTAGATTTGGAAAAAAAAAATTAGTATATTGCACCAAAACTACAGACATGATTAGCAGCACTGGAATAATTTCTTAACTAGTTTAGCTCTGATCCGGTACCAGCAAAAGCGAAGACTTCCGCCTTGTTGCTGTAATCTCAACCAAAATAAGTCAACATACATGAATGGACGAGGTGTAATCTCAACCAAAGCTAAGACATGCTGAGAATCATATCAATCATCCTAATTTGCTCCAATGCGCCTGCTTGATGCCTCACCTCTGCTGATTTATCAGATGACCTCCGTGCAGCAATAAACTCATCAACAATCACACCGCACTGAGCAGCTAGCTGAAACTGAGCTATCAAAATGGCCACAATTTAAACTTGAGTGGACCAGCAAGAAAGAATACCACTGTGTATGACACAATGCTTGCATATTATAGAACTGATCCGATATAGTATTTGATTATCCACATTTCTTAAACTCCATTCAAGGCTGGCATTTGATTTAACTTGGAAACAATGACAACTATTCAGGGAAGCATGCTTTCATGCAATAGACATTGAGGGCTGACATACAAGGAGAAATAACATTCAGATCATCTAGATTTTATACCTTGACAAATAATCCTGGTTAGAAGAAATATACAACCTATAACTTCACCTGTTATTGATGAACAAGGGACTGCAAATAAAATGACAATTATATACTTTGGTAATTGTCCAGAACTTATTAGTGACTACAATAAAACATAAATGCATGAAAGTAAATTAAATTCATGTCTATGCGTGCAATCAAGAGAGCATCCAGCTGCATATCTCTGGCAGAATTTGTGGCTTCAGTGCTTCTACAACTGTGGTTTCTGCCCATCTAACAGCCAAACAGCACACATGTCGGCATGTCGCTGTGCATTAACCATGCTAGTATGCTACCTCCAACAGCCATCACCTACCACATAGTAAACCATTTGCCATTTTCCCCATGCTAATAGTGAGAAAGCAGCACATGGTCCACATAGAGTTTTGTCACACCCTCTTCTTTTGTTTATGCCATCGGCATGACCTACACATGAGCGAGCAAATCAACAAAACTAATTGGGTGGCATGAGCAGGCAAGCCACCAAATCGTAGGCAAGTTTCCTATAATTTGATGCCGTGCTACGTTTAGGCTGCATCCCAGGCATGTAAGCATGTTAGATACAGGAGTGCAAGTTATTTTTTTTATTGCTGAAAAGGATGGATAACAAAAAGTAACACAACAATAGCTTCTCCACATTGGAATATTCATGTTAAAGTTATACTCATCATCTGTGCTTTGTCAGATATTCAAATTTCAAAGAGCGCACTCAGATTGCAAAATTAAAGGTAGAGGAGATCACTAAAGCTAGAACGATGCATTATTTTATCGAGGGAAATGGTCGTACATACTAACATACTGGGCAAGTAGAGGAGCTGCCGCCGGGAGCGAGGTGGGTAGGTCTCCTCAGCCTGCTGCGCCCAGCTCTTGCAGGACGACGACCCCGCAGCCGCCGCCGCCGATCCGAGCTCCGCCGTGGCCGAGGTGAGCAGCGGGAGGTGGAAAGGGTACTCGCTGGAGGCGGAGATAGAGCTCCCCGTGCCGTAGTTGCTGCCGCTGGACTGGGGCTGCAGGATGTTGGCGGGTGCTGGCCCTGCGGCCATGGCATCGTCGAAGAACTGGGAGAGGAGGGAGTAGGTGGTGCGGTGGGCGGCGCCGGGGGGCAGCTCCATGGCCCAAACCCTAGCGTCGGCGTGGAGGACCGGCGCCTCCCGCGGCAGCGCCCCAGATCAGGGAGCGGCGCATAGCTGGGCGGCTGGGCCGTGCGCCCATGCCGCTGGATCTGATACATGGCGGCCGGATTTGGTCCATGGCAGCTGGATCTGGTGCCCGGCAGCCCCACATGGCCAGGAGTCAGAGGAGAAGGGAGCAGGATGCGACATATGAAGTCGGAGGAGTAGGGCTCGGGCGCGACCTCTGCGCGTCCGCCACCACTGGCCTCCAGGCGGAGCTCGCCCAGGGAGGAGGAGGCGGCAGCTGGGCGCGACGCGAGGAGAGCGGTGTCGCGAGGAGGGGGTGCAGCGTCTTGGGTTATGCACCGGGGCTTGCCTTCGGTTTGTTGCTCGGTACTGTGGTGAACTGGGGCTTGGGCCAGGTTCTCACGCCTCTCCTGCTGCTGAGCCTGTTCCAGCGGCTCCTGTGGCTCCGCAACCACCTCGTATACCACCTCCTCAGTCATGGCTGCTACACATTTGCATATGACATGAGAAATGCATGCATGATTTATAAAATTTAGCAGCTAACCAATACCCAAAACAATTTCTACCTAATTACCCTAACTACCCTAACCGAACCCTCTTAGCCACGGCCATACCGGTCAGATCGGTCCATCCGACCGGTCAGACCGGTCCAGCATGACCACTCGCAGAGAGTTCACAGGGTCGGATGATCCGCCCATATGCCGGATGATCCGGCCAAATAGTAATTTTAGCCTCTGGTATGATCCGGATTATCCGATACGCAGGCCGGATGATCCGGACCCGCACCGGTCAGACCGGTCGCCCGACCGGTCGGACCGGTCCTAACCAGACCAAAAACTAGAATTCTTGGCGCGGCGAAAATCGCCCACCAATTTCCAAACCCATCTATGCTCTAATTCTGGGATGCAAATGGATGTGTTTGACCAAAGGGAATCGCTTAAAGCCATCTAGAACAAGATATCGAGTAAACACAAGCTAAAACACCTAGAATGAGTTTTCCCCCGGAAGAACTTGAACCCACTGCACAAACCTATCTAGGTTCTAGCTTAGAAATGTAAACAAAGATGATTGACCGGAGGAAACCGATTTAAACCCCCTAGAACAAGGAACTTGCCAAACCCTAGCTTATTTACCTTGGGGTGAGCTCTTCCTTGCACCAAGAACTTGAACTCAAGCCGCCCAGGAAAGGAGCACGCGGGATAGATGATCCACCACCCAATTGAAGCTCCCTTGGGCCTTGGATCAAGGGTAGAGGGAGGGTTTTGGGTCTCTAGGGTTTGGGTGAGGGAGTGAGCTCGGGAGAGAGTGAGAGCCAGAAAGTGACGGTGAGGAGGAAGAGAGAGCAGATGAGTGAGAAAAGGGGTGGTTTAAATGATGTGGGGCCACATAACCCCATGTCAGCCGGTTCAACCGGTCTGACCGGTCGCTCCGACCGGTCGGACCGGTCCACCCTGAGCCAGCCCAAAATGAGTGAACCCTTTCTCTAATGAACTTGACGGCCGATTTTTGAAGCTAATGACCATAACTAGGCCTAATTATGGACGATTAACACCCGAGGTGTTACAACAACCATCTTGGCCACTACAAGCTTCTCTCCAACAGGTTTCTTCTCGTTGAATAGCAAGAATGTACCAGAAAGCTCCAATGACCTATAAGAAGTCAATGCTTCGGTAATAATATACTAATGTTTTGACCGTGCACAAAATGATATGTGGAAAATTAATTGAGATTAGCTTGTGTGAATCAAGAATAGACAAAAAAACACAGTTTCAGAGATGGAAAGTGCGAGATTTAGAACTTATACTCTCGTATCAACAAATGAATGGAGGACTTACATGGCTAGCAAGTATATAAACTAGAAGGTTAAAGGCAGCACCCGGCCATGCTGTATCCATAACTGTACCAGCTGATCTTCTGATTTGATTGTAGAGTGGAATTGTTCGGATCAGTCGAGGCACATATTGACATATGACTATTAGCATCAGTACATTTTTCTCCGTCATAACCTTCGAACCTTGGAGATGGGGTCTTACTAACAGTACAAACACCTGATGATCAAACATATCAATGTCAGCAACAAACTTACAATAGACAAGTAATCATTGAAATGAAAATAAATCGTTTGTTCGTTCAAAAAAATAAATCGTTTGCAATATTCAGTTCTAATTTATGAACAGTGACTTACTCCTATACATGAGAAATCAGAATTGCAAGCAGGTTTGCATGATGTAGATACAGACAGAGCTCCATAGTTGAAGGTTAACTAAGTAAAGTGGCATAAAAAGTACCTGAGGGAGTGGCAGGACAGCTAAGAAATCAATCAGAAAATATGTTGTCAAATACCGCTTTGCTATTTCAAATGTGTCCTCAACCAATACACCGCGACCAAACACTCTAGAGGAGGAAGCAGTAAAGCCTGTCCTGAACTGAAAAATTATACGGAGTACATAGAAGATATCCGTAAGAGAGCGCAGGAGACTTGCTATCTTCTCCAATTTATGATCCAGGTACAAGCAGTTGCCGTCACCATCAACCGCCAGGGCGTAGAAGAACAGCGAGTCCACAGAAACTGAAATAAGACATGATATCACAAATAACTTGTTCCATGTCTGCAGGAATTGCCCCTGAGGATCAAGAACCCTTCCCTTGGACCTCATTCAGACCGAAGCTTATTTGTTCAGAGTTTCAGGATGCCACGTGTATTACTATCCTCCAGCTAGCCGAAGTTGTTCAAACAATGTTATCTGATCCAATACAATGCTCGATATAGTCTGATCTCCAGTCTGATGAGCTCAATCCATGTTATACATTTTTGCAGCAATTCATACTATGGTGACTTATGAGTTCAACCGGATGGACTTGGGGTCGAGCCGGCATCACACTAATTCCAATGAAGTAGGCTTTCCTCTGAAAAAAGATACAAGTTATTCTTCAAGAGAAAGAACCCACAACTGTACTGATACATGGTAAACATGTGTGTTTCATGTTTCATGTGAGGATAGAAGGACAAGCTTTAAGAGCTTACCTCTCTGACTGTGAGTCTGTGACTGCCACTGGTTCCGGCCACGACGCAGACACAGTTAATAAGTTCTTGGGTGCGCCATGGCAGCATCAACCTAGCTCTCTGAAGACTCTGATAACTGATAAGCTAGAGAACTGGTTTTGTTTTCCCGGCAGGAATTAAGCAAGAACGCCGGAACGACCACCGATAATCGGAAAGGGCTCAAAGCTCCCTGTCGGATGGCGAAAATCATGAGGAGACAGCGGCAGCGCGGCGTGGCGGGCGAGGAAGTTGAGATGGGAACGACAAGGGTGATTGGATCGATGTGGATATTTACGAGGCTCCAGGAGGTGGCGGAGAAGGCCAGGCGCAGCTGCAGCTGCAAGCTTGGAGAGTCCGCTTGGTCGGGCGTGGTGGACTCGATTCAACTGGGTACGGTAGCCAAGCCGGTGGAATAAATTGGGGTGCGTCTCCATGTGACCATGCCATTGAGCTCAAAGTCGAGAGAGTTTCGGCCGAGTGATCGGAAGAGTTCATTCTATCTACCTCCAGCCATGCCTTGCAAAGCCGTGGCGACGAGCTGCACGCGCTGCCTAGAACTAAGTAAGATCCCTACATATCCCTTTTTTGTTTAGAAATCTGAATTATCCAAGTGTTTATTTGAACGAAGAGAAACCAGTACTAGCTTAAGTTGGAGGGAGTAAAGCTGAAGCTGACAAGTATCATTTCATATGTGACGAGCCCATTTTAGTTTGATTTTAAAAACTTTCATGGTTCGCCCTGGGTTTAGAACCTGGGAGGGCAATGACATTGGTACACCTACCATCGGTCCTAAAATAAGTGTTCGTTTAGCTTTTAAATTTTATCCACAAAGAGTATTTTTTGGATTTTATTAAAATCCATCTAACTAAAACAATATCACATACCAAGAGAAAAAAGATATATAGAGAATTGCATTGAGCTAATCAAATTCTTAAGTGGACATTACTTTCTGGTTCCAATGCATTTGCATTTATTAAGGATACAAGGAACTAAATACACAACGCGTGTTTAATCACAACCGCTACAGTTAGAGCGCGTTTAGTTTCCAAAAATTTTTGGGAAACTTTTACAACACTAATTAGGAGTATTAGATATAGACTAATTATAAAACTAATTACATGGATGGACGGAAAATCGAGAGACGAATCTATTAAGCTTAATTAATCCATCATTAGAGATCATTTACTGCAGCACGACATTGTCTAACCATTGTATAATTAGGTTCATTAGATTTGTCTCGCGATTTTGCCTAAGGGTTATGGAATGTGTTTTTTCAATTATCCACATTTAATACTCCTAATTAGTAGCCAAACGTTCGAAGTACTGTAGCACATGTCAAATTTTGGAAACTAAACATGACCTTAATTAAAATAATATGATTATTTTCAACTATTAGTAATATGTCTAAAATTTTATAAACGAACGCTTATTTTAGAACAGAAAGAGTATTAGGGAAAAAAGTGGAGACTTAATAATGGGCCGCCAAATCTGATAAACTAGACTTGACCAGCTGCCCGTTTGGACATGCTCAGGCTCTAAAATTTAGCCGAAAACACGGCACAACCCGGAAAATGAAAATGCGACACATCAGCACCCACACATTTCAGGCCCGATGTCTTATAGCTTTTAAAAGCAGGCCAGGTCGATTGATCAGGTCTGAGAGGAATACACACATTACCAGTATTAAATATATATTACGGCATAACCAGGATAACAAGTGACGGATGCTCTACATCATTTCATGATCCCTTTTTCACTTCATATCAACCTCTTCCTCTCACAGTTCACATCGAGAACATATCAAAATCAACAAACTTTTCATCAGTAACATTTACAGCATCTTCTGTTTTCGAGATTCACAAGAGGTAAAATCTGGGATGCTTATAAAATATAAATACATGCATCTTGTATGCAGATTTAATATGGTGTGTATAATAAAAGAATCGTAGATACATCGAATTCCGTGATTCAAACCAGATGGCTTTAGACCACCTGATCTATATGTACACTTGTGCAGCATCCAATCACGCGAGTTTTGTACCGGTTGGATCATGAATAATGTCCGCTTGTTACAGGGTGCCCTCGAAGACGAGATCACCGATCTTCAACAAAAAAGTTGGGTTCTGCTGGCTTCTGTAATAATCTTACAGGCACTCTTTCCTGCAAACGGGCCTTTCGGGTGGCATTTCTCCGCAAGATCCGCATCATGTTACCCGCAAAACGCGAAGCGTAGAGCGCTGCACCAAGACTGAGGGAAGTAGTGCCGTCGCATACGATTGCTGCCTGCAACCTCTTTTCCTTTTCGTACAAAGTCTCTTCAAGCTTCTTTCTGCAGTATCTGTGCCACGCTGCCTGTATGAAGCAAGCGGCCCAAGTTCTCCATTGCTGTGAGTAGAATCTGAAGGTATGTTGGAGCTGTTTGCTGTGAAGCCTCCTGAATTGGGTGGCAACAAACTTCAAGTCGTCAGCCCTCAAAGCAAAAGCTTCGACTTCAGTCAGCGTCTTCACTGTCCTAGTTGAGCCAGGGAGATTCGATGCTGAAGTGGGGTCAAGGGCCCATGTGAGGAGCTCTTCACCACAGAAGTCACCACCTTTTAGAACATTAGAGTTGAAGAAGCCAGTCTGTCCACCATTTGTTGTCGTACTCTCTAGTGTTCCCCTCATGATGAAGAGCATTTCATTCACTGGGTCACCTTCACGAATGATGCAGCTTCCTTCCGTGTACAGCATGGGCTTTAGACGATCACACATAGCATCCAAGAGCTGCTCATCCATGTTTTCAAACATTGGAACCTGCAAATAGAAGGAAAGGGTTAAAGATGAAAATGCTAGTAACGAATAGCATCTGTTGATCAAAGAACAAAATTAAAAGAAAGAAGTATATACGAATCAAGTATAAAATGTATAGATGTCCATCAAAAACTTTTCTGCTCAATAAAGTCTTTGAAAAGTTATTAACTGCCTTTCAACTTGTTAGGGGTAAATCTAAGCTCAGTGCATTTTATGGCAATTCAGAGTTCAGACACATTTTGAAGGGACCTGACATTGGGGGAGATAGCATGCAACTTTCTAGAACATAGTTTTCCTACTGCTTAATTTCCTATAAACAATTGGCGAAGTGTGGCTAGCTTTGCTGATTTTCAAGAAAAAGAGAAGAGAATATAAACAGTGAATAAGCTAGCAAAAGAGTCTAATTTCCAGAAATTGACATTTCAGTCAATATTAGGTGTTACAAGTGCTAGTTTCTCAAAATGTGAAGCACAAATCCACACCCCCAGTCAATATCAATTACCTAGTAACATTATTTAACTGTTTCTTTTTCTTTCCTCCTCTCTTTAGCAATCAGCATAAGCATATAAATTGAATCAAGCTCTGTCCTAGTTTAGCAATGCTGTAAAAGCAGATGAAGATGATCAAATGATAGAACAATATTGCTTGTCCATGAGGCAAGACCGCTAGAGTGGTGTAGAACCTTATCACATACATAGTTCAAAGCATCCCTTAGGCCTATACCACATAATACATGGGGGCCTATGATTGTATCAACCATTCTGCTTGCTAACACATACATTCCAACCAGAGAGGCGTCAAACTTTAGGCACTGCCAGAGTTGCACTAAAGCCCAGATGAGAATCTACCTGATCCAGAACAGAACCACAACCACTATCTGCTGACACAATGTAAACCAAACTTAGCTGACGGTATTGAGTTGCATGCACCAACTAATTCAACCTAACAGCTTAAGCTGATAGGAAAAGTTGGGTAATTCACTTATACTTCAATAGGCGGGGGAAAGACCGACCCCGCGGTATTACAAATAAGAAGGAATCTCAGCCAAGATGGCAGAGAAAACCCCCAAAACTCTGGCTTCACCCTATAGGGTCGCACCATAACCTCGGACGACCACAACCCATTGGGCTGGCGACCACCGTACTGCCCCTAGTAGGATGGTCCAAAACAACCACAGGTAAACTATTTTTTTAGGTTGCTAGAGAGGGGATTTTTTTTTGTGCCACCAGGATTTGAACCCTCATTGGTGTCCCCCTCAACTGGGGAGCTTACCACTATACTACAAGAGTGTCGGCACTGACTACTTAAATAACATACAGTTCTTGGGAAATAAACTTAGGCATATCAGCATGACAGCATATGCATATTAACTATATATCATCACTACATGGGAAGAGGTCAAATATCCAGTCTGTATGGAAACAGTAGATAAACGCTATCTCAAGGAATGTGCTTGGGACTATGTGTATGTATCCATTTCCATACACCTAATGATGGGACACAGAGAGAAGATGAGACAAAAGTTTAAGTACCTTCATCAGAAGAGACAAACAAAGATGTCTCTTTATCTCTCTTCGAAGATCCTTGGGAAGATTTGCAAGAAGGCCCTCTTCATCAACACCTCTTGTTTCTTGCCACCTATATTGTTCATGGCGCATAATCCGCTCCTTAAGATTTTCAGGAAGTAGCCTATGTGCCATCCACTGCTCTGTATCCCGCCTTTTCATTCTCATTTCTTCTATACGCACAGAGGCTGACTGTAAATAGGTCTGTAATTCACCCACCATAAAGAAAAGAAAATTAGGATAATATGGTATGTATACAACTTAGCTGCCTAGTTACTAACTAAATAATTAAATAAATAATCCCTGATTCTAACTGAAACAATGAGCCTTTGTCTTTAAATTTAACATGGTACACTGCAGGGTAAGTGTTTGGTAAATCAGAGATGCTGATATATAAAGGAAAATGGACTCATTTAGCTTGTTATTTGTATTGAAATGAAGATCGTTTAAGATCATTAAGGAATGAAGATCTAAAAGTTTATGTGAGCTTATTTTTACTTTTTTTTCAAAGCAACCAAACCATTATAGGTGTGGTGTCTTTTGCTCTTCTTCTTAATGCAATGATACGCAGTTCTCCTGCTTATTCGAGGGAAAAAAACAAGCCATTACAAGCATCAGTTCTAATTAGAGGCACACATGATTGTGGTGTCCACCATAATGCCAGTAACTCTTGCATACGTACTACAGGAAAATGTATGGAGTTAACTGTTTGAAGAAAATGTTAATATTGAAGATAATATAAGACTTATTATCTTTTAAAGAAATAACTTTTTATAATGCTTTTCATTTCCAGGTTTTCCATCAGTGCAGTTCCTTATTTCTCAAGGTATGTATTTATGGAGCACCTAACTTCATAGAATCATGTAAACACAGTGTTCCTGTTTCTCCTGCGCGTTCGAGGAAAAAAAACAATGTTCCTGTACAGTCGGTATTGGTTTAATGTGATTTTATCAAGTGAATCCATAGGCAGTTTTATTTACATATGTGATATGTCCATTCGTTCAATTTACTAAAATCATATACATCAACAATATGCCATGAGATATTAGCACAATCAATTAAAATTGTGGGTGCAGGCCGTTTACACCGTTTACACGGCGTGTAAACGCTACTCGATGGGTAGCTATGTAGGCCGATTAGCCGTGGAAAGCCGTATAAACCCGTTTCGACCGTTTACAAGGCCGTTTAAATGGCCGTATATTCCGACTATTTGCTACACGGTGGGTGACCGACCATTCACCGTTTAACGTTTAGGCTAACATTGACTTCACATAGGTTGACCTTTTTTCAATAGCTAATTAGCTGACACTTAATCCAACAACACATGAATGACAAGAAAATGCCATCAATGACAAAAAAAAACTTTGTATGTACCTGCACATTACCAATAAGTAGTGCAAATAGAACCAAGCCTGATGTTGAGACAAAAACCGCAAACAGATTCTCCAATGTATTAGTGCTTGTAATCATGTTCTGACCAAGAGAACTGCAATAGATGAACCAATAAACAAATGCACGTTGAAGAAAAGAAAGCTGGAAGCTAACTTTTTGTGAGCAAACCTTAGATTTTGTAGTCCCCACCAAAAGCAATAGAATAGTTTCTCGAAGAAACTCTTTGAACTTGAAACATTCCGGAGAGCTGGTAGAAAAATTCCAAACGTCGGGTCTGGCTTGGTATCGCCATTTGTTGAGCAAACAATTGGCAAGAAAGCATTATTTCCAAATGTATTAGTCTCACAATATAAAGATGTAGGATGACAGCCAGTATGATTGCTACATGCTTGTCTCCAACAGGAGTCTAATCGTTGGATGGAAAGCATGTACCAAAGAGCTCCAAAGCCCTGTAATCAGTTGTAGCATCAGTTTGTAATCTACTCACCATGAACAACAAAATTGTGGAAATTAAATGCATTTATCAGGAGGTTAACCATCTCATCAAGTTATATGGAGGTGAGCCATATAATGGAGCACTTCATTATATGATGTCAAACTGGGCGGTGTACATATTACATTCTCTAGTATTTGTGTTGCTTCCTGGTTACTGAACCAGTAACTTTTTACGATGTTGCGCATTCCCAAATTTGTGACTAGAAATGTGTAATTCATATTATAAGGAAACTGATGCTTGCCACTTTTGTTAATAGGTATCCAAATATTTTTTACAATTATGTGTATTTTTAAAATCGTTTAGTGTAGGCATCTCTAGTTGTATGTTTCGAATTCTTCTCAGATTCATTTCCTGACAGGAAGATTCTGCATCAGAATGCCACCACAACATGCAAAAATTATAAGAAGCATCCCGTAAACGTTTGCTCTTTGTCCATAGATATGAGTATAATGATTAAGGTTTAGGAATTGTCCCCAACCTGGTGAAAGGTATGGGTGTACACATTGTCTTACAGCTTACAAGTTACAACCAAGGCAGAAGATAAGGTTTTAGTGAGCAAGCGCAAACACTAAATAATGTTTTCTTGCCAATAATGTGTCAAGGGGACTTACATGACTGGCAAGCATATAAATTATCAGGTTGAAAGCAGCACCAGCCCATGCTGTCTCTGTAAGTATACCAGCAGATCTTGTGATTTGAAGGTAAAGAGGTATTATTCGGAGCAGTCGAGGAACATATTGACATATGATAATAATCAGTAATACAATTTTAGCCTTCATAATTTCAGAACCTTCGAGACGAGGCAGCACAACCAACACAAATACCTGATAGTTAAAATATCACGGGTAGTTACTGAAAGAGATGTAATTTGTGTGGAATAATTGCTTTATTAATTGGGAGATACACAGGTTACATATATAGGGCTGAGAATAGCTTGGGGCTAAAGGAAACCCCGAAACCAAATCTACTCAGGACTCTAACTAACCATATCTCTAGCTTGGGGCTAAAGGAAACCCCGAAACCAAATCTACTCAGGACTCTAACTAACCATATCTCCCTAACCAAACACAGGGCCGGCCGGCTTATACATGCCTAGCGCAGGACCCACACACAAGTATATACATAATCTGTCTAACACGCCCCCGCAGTCAAATCGTCGGGTGACCGAACATTAAGACTGGACCTAAACTCCGTGAAGACGGATGAAGGCAACCCCTTGGTGAAGATGTCGGCGAACTGAGATGTCGTCGGGACATGAAGAACACGCACATCACCAAGTGCAACACGCTCCCGAACGAAATGAAGATCGATCTCCACGTGTTTGGTGCGCTGATGCTGAACGGGATTGGAGGACATATAGACAGCACTGATGTTGTCGCAGTACACCAAGGTTGTCTTGCGCAAAGGAGTGTGCAGCTCAGACAGGAGTTGGCGTAACCAGGTGGCTTCAGCAACTCCATTAGCGACAGCTCGATACTCAGCCTCTGCACTGGAGCGAGAAACAGTGTTCTGACGCTTGGACGACCAGGAGATCAGATTATCACCAAGGAAAACCGCATAGCCTGAGGTAGACTTGCGTGTTTCTGGACATCCAGCCCAATCAGTATCAGAGTAGACCACCTAATCTGACTGAGAAGAGGGGCGCAGGAACAAACCCATATGTAATGTGCCACGGACGTAACGCAGAATGCGCTTCAGAGCAGTGAGATGAGGCTCCCGGGGATCATGCATGTGAAGACAGACTTGCTGAACTGCATAAGAGATATCTGGCCTGGTGAAAGTAAGATACTAGAGGGCACCAGCAAGACTACGAAAATCCGTGGGATCTGAAACAGGAGCACCATCAGCTGACAACTTGGGATTCAGGTCTACAGGAGTCGCACAGGGCTTGCAATCTGCCATGCCAGCCCACTCAAGGATCTCAATCATGTACTGCCGTTGAGATAGAAAGAGATCTGAACCCACTCGTTGAACCTGCATGCCAAGGAACTGATGAAGGGCGCCAAGATCCTTCAGTGAGAATTCCTGTTGGAGAGAGGTGATGGTGCGCCTCAGAAGATCAGCGGAGGAAGCCGTCAAGACAATATCATCAACATACAGCAAAAGATAGACCACATATTCGCCACGATGGTAGATGAACAAAGAAGTGTCTGACTTAGCTTCGACAAAACCAAACTGCAGAAGATGTGAAGCAAACCGGCTGTACCATGGACGAGGCGCCTGCTTAAGACCATAAAGTGAGCGATTAAGCCGGCACACATAATCTGGATGTGCGGAGTCCTCGAATCCATAAGGCTGAGCGCAATAGACCGTCTCAGACAGATTGCCTTGCAAGAAAGCATTGTTGACATCAAGCTGATGAACATGCCAGGAGCGTGACAGAGCCGGAGATAGAACCGTCCGAACTGTAGCAAGCTTGACCACCGAACTGAAGGTTTCAGCAAAATCAATTCCAGGACGCTGAGTGAATCCACGAAGTATCCAACGAGCTTTATAGCGCTCAAAAGATCCATCAGTCTTGAATTTATGCTTGAAAATCCACTTGCCGGTGACAACATTACACTGAGATGGTCGAGGAAGAAGATCCCATGTATTATTAGACAGGAGGGCAGAGTACTCAGCTTCCATTGCAGCACGCCAATTGGGATCAGCGAGGGCGGCACGATACGTCCGAGGAATCGGCGATAAGGGCGCCGCATGATACAGAGCCGGCAGGCGAATACCACGCTTGGCCCTAGTGACCATGGCATGCTGGTTGGTCACAGGGTTGACTCGGACGACGCCACGAGGGAGGGGAGCAGCAGGTGTAGTCGTGACGGGCGCTGGAGCAGCAGGCTGAACTGCGGGGCGCCGGGAGTACACCAAGCCAAAGCGTCCCAGTGGCTGTGCAGCATCAGGACCACTGGGGGAGGATGAAGCCGTGGGTGGCGACGGTGCCGCACATGGCGCAGCTGAACTCGGTGAAGAAGCCGCGCATGGCGCAGCAGAGGGTGTCGTGGCCGCGCGTGGCGCAGCAGGGGGGGGTCGAGGCCGCGCGTGGCGCAGCAAAGGGCGTCGAGGCTGCGCGTGGCGCAACGGGAGACGTTGGGGCCGCGCGTGGCGCAGCTGGTGCAGGGACCGCAGGTGGCGTAGGAGGTACATCGCTGGGAAGGGTAGCAACCATGCGGGACTGCATGTTGCTTACGGTAGTACCTGCAAGCAGCAAATGCGGTGATGGTGGAAAAGGAACAACCACCGGATTAGTGAACTCGTCCAAAAAATCGAAATCAGCACGTGAGGGAGAGGGAGATGTTTCCGCAAAGGGAAAGGAAGTCTCCTAAAAAATCACATGGCGAGAGATGATGATCCGATTAGTATGACGGTCAAGACAGAGATAGCCCTTGTGGTGAGGAGAATAGCCAAGGAATACACACAAGGCGGAACGAGGAGCGAGTTTATTTGTGGCGGTGGCAGAAAGGTTAGGGTAGCACTTACACCCAAAGACGCGTAGGTGGTCATATGACGGTGGTGTCCCAAAAAGGGAGAGATGTGGAGTAGAAAAATCGAGCGTCTTGGTGGGTAGAATATTCAGGAGATATGTAGCAGTGTTAAGTGCGGCAGCCCAAAACCTGGGGGGATGCTAGTCTGAAACAGAAGGGAGCGAACGACATTATTAATGGAACGAATAATGCGTTCAGCCTTACCATTCTGTGGTGAAGTATGTGGGCAGGACATGCGCAGACGAACGCCATTGGCGAGGAAGAAGATGCGCGAGCTGGAGTTATCAAACTCCCTGCCATTGTCACACTGAAGGCCCTGCACACTGGTGTTAAATTGTGTGCGCACATAGGAAAAGAAATCAGACAAGGTGGAGAAGGTGTCAGACTTAAGGCGGAGTGGGAAGGTCCATAAATAGTGAGAAAAATCATCAAGAATAACGAGGTAATATTTATGACCCGAGACGCTAGTAACTGGCGAGGTCCAGAGATCACAATGTATTAACTCAAAGGGGCGCGAGGCGCGGGATGATGACATATGAAAGGGAAGACGAACATAACGACCAAGTTGACACGCATGACAAATAGAGTTGCTAGCACTTTTATTACAGCGAATGGCGGAAGAGTGTGCTAATCTAGACAAAACTTCATGACCAGGGTGCCCGAGACGCTGATGCCAAAGCGAGGAGGTGCTAGATGCTAGGAGGGCGGATGCCGGAAGCTACAACGGATAGAGAGGTCCGGAGCTGTTACATCTGCCGATCTCGTTCCGAGTGGGAAGATCCTTCACAGAGCAACCAAAGGGGTAAAATTCCACAGTGCAGTTATTGTCGATAGTGAATTGACGAACGGAAATAAGATTCTTAATAAGGTTAGGAGAAACCAAAACTTTATTAAGATGGAGGTTATGTGGAAGGACAGTACTGCCGGTGGAGACCACGGGAAGGAGATTCCCATTGCCAACGATGATAGATGAAGGAGAGTGACTAGAAGGAATAGTGGAGGTCGAGAGTATACCAGCATCGGAAGCCATATGAGTGGTAGCACCGGTATCAAAATACCAATCTTGTTGCGGCGGCTGTTGGAGCGACATGGTCTGGAATTGGGCCGCTAGGGCCTGCTGATCCCAGCCCGGAGACAGAGGCGCAGCAGGGGAGGGAACACCCCACTGGCCAGCCCATTAGCCAGGTAGGCCAGCGACGTAGGTCTGGTGTTGAGCTGGAGGAGCGGCCCGCGGAGGCATCGGGGCCCGTGGACCCGGCCACATGTAGATCGCGCCAGTCCACGGGTTGTAGAAGCTGGTGCCGGTCGGTGGAGCCGTCGCAGGGGAGGAGGAGCCGCCGCCAGATGCGTTGCCGGAGGCACCGCCAGCGGAGGAACCCCCGCCGCCGCCGCCTTTGTTGAAGCGCTTGCCGCCGCGCTTGCCGCGCTGGAAGCCGCCGCCCCCGGAGTTGGACGCCGACTGCTGTGGCGTCTTCGGGGAGGAGTCCTGCTGCTGGGGTGGTCGAGGCGGCGCTGGGGTGGGTGGCTTGGATCCGCCAGAGCCGCCGGTGCTGGAACCGGAGAGGGCGGTGAGGGCAGCGGCGGGGGGAGCTTTGGCCATGGTCAGCTCCTCGAGACGAAGGTCGTCGCGCACCTGGAGGAAGGAAGGGAGAGGGGTGCTGCGGCGAAGATGAAGACCAAGGGCGCTGAAGCGCTCATTGAGCCCACGGATGATGTTGAGGACGAGCGTCTCCTCGGAGATCGGTTGGCCGAGGTCCCGAAGATCTTCCGCCATGCGTTTGAAGCGGCGGCAGTAGTCGATGGCGGAGAGATCGCCTTGGGAAAAGGCCCGGAACTCTTGGTCGGCGTAGAAAGCTCGGGTGGTACGGTTCCCAAGGAATTGGGACTCGATGGCGAGCCAGATCGGACGAGCGGAGGCGCCGCCCTCGGAGACAGAGTCGGCGAGATCGTCGGAGATGGCGCCGAGCAGCCAGGTGCGGACGACACAATTCATCCGCACCTAGGAAGGAGAAGCAGGGGCGACTGCGTCGGAGAGAACATGGCGTTCCAGCGAGTACTTTCCGAGGACGTCAAGGAAGGACTCCTTCCAGCGGGTGTAGAAGGTGGAGTTGACATCCAGGAGCAGCGGGACGAGAGTCCGGATGTTCTGGACAGAGACAGCTTGCGCATGGAGATTGAGGAGGACGGCGGCCTCCTGTTGGAGAAGAGCGGCCTGGAGGTCGATGTCGTCTTCGCCATGGTGGAAGGCGTCGGCGTCATCTTCCTTGGAGGGCGCGGCCGCGGCACATTCGGCAGCAGCGCGCTCCTGCGCGGCACGGAGACGAGCGGCGGCGGCGTCGAGATTGGCCTGAGCGGAGGCGGCCTCCCGCTCAGCTTCCTCGGCGCGGGCCAGAGCAGCAGCTCGGGCTGCCTCGGCTACGCGTGCTTCCTCGTCGCGTGCAGCGTCAGCGTCGGCAGCAGGTTTGGCGGCGTCATCGTCGCCAGAAGTCATGGCGCTAGGCCGGGCGGGCGCGCAAAGTGCAGCGCCGGCGGGCAGCGCAGAGGCGCGCTAGGAGCAGCGCCGGTGAGGTGGGGCGCGCGTACAGCGGCGCCAGCAGCGGAAGGAGAAAACCTAGTCTCGTGATACCATGAAAGAGATGTAATTTGTGTGGAATAATTGCTTTATTAATTGGGAGATACACAGGTTACATATATAGGGCTGAGAATAGCTTGGGGCTAAAGGAAACCCCGAAACCAAATCTACTCAGGACTCTAATTAACCATATCTCCCTAATCAAACACAGGGCCGGCCGGCTTATACATGCCTAGCGCAGGACCCACACACAAGTATATACATAATCTGTCTAACAGTTACAACTACATGGAATTTAAGGATAGCAAATATCAATGAGTAACAGGGACTTATAAAAAATAGGACAATCAAATCCAAACCGTTTAATGGACATATCTAAAGTTCTAAACTGGGAAACAAAAGCAATCCTATCTATTTTTCTCGAACAATGCAGGAGAGTTGTGTCATTTCACTAAAGAGAGAGAAATATATGTACAGAGGAGAGATCGAAGAGGCCTTCCCCAACACACTCAACATGAAGGAAATAAGGTTACATTCGCACCACACTCTAAAATCTAGGCTACCACAACCAGCCACCTCGCAAAAACAGATTAACAATCCGGAGCGAGCACCAATGAATGGAGGCAATTCTATCTGAATTTACAGATTTTCACTTTATTGCATACTTGCACCAATGTACATATATGCCATAGTCTTCTGGGCCATTGGTGCATTGAAGCTTGGTAAAGTATCCTAAAATTGGTAACAACAGCATTTTCTTGTAGACTCTCATTAAGTCATAATTGTATATGAGTAAACTAGAACTAAAGTGCGTGCATATTATAATTCTACAAGTTTTCATGTATCCTAGCAAAAAAAGACAACTGCATGTTGCTGGATAGTCCTTCGTCATTCCGGAGGAATCCAATGAACAACAACGATTACCACTCAAAAGTACTCAATATTTTGGAGTTTGGACATGACAAAGTGTCTGATATGTATCTTTGACAACTAATTTCTACTAGAATATATTTATAAAATCTGAAAAACATTATGAGAATAGGAAAGATTTTGAAGACATATCAACACATAAGATTTTTTTATTACAAACTACTACCTCCGTCCCAAAATATAGCAACCTTTAGACTTGGTCGAAGTCAAACATTTTCATCTTTGACCAATAATATCTCCAAAAATAATTATTTTAAATAGAAAATGTTACATGTTATGATAGTTGGATTCGTTATGAATAAACTAATATCATTTTCATATTGTTACGATTTTTTAACCATATATAGTCAAAGTTTAAAAGGTTTAACTTGGAATAAACCTAAAAGTAGCTATATTATGGGACAGAGGGACTAACATGTAGCCGAAGCTTCAAAAGTTTGACTGGATCTTCTCCGAAACGTCAAGTATTTGTGAGTTGTGACTAGAGGGAGTAACTCAATTATGAAACACTAAGTAGATGGTATGTCATTTACCTGTGGGAGGGGCAGAACAGCTAAGAAATCAACCAGAAAAAATGTTGACATATACCGCTTCGCTATTGCAAACGTGTCCTCAACCAAGACACCCCGACCAAACACTCTAGAAGAAGGAGCAATAAAGCCCGTCCTGAACTGAAACATTATATGGAGTAAATAGAAGATATCTGTGAAAAAGCGCAGGATACTTGCTGCAGTTTCCAACTTCTTGTCCAAGTGCATGCAGTTATTGTCACCATTGATTACCGGGATATACAAGAATAATGGGTCGACAAAACTGCAAAAAGACATGATATCACAAATATCTTGTTCCATCTCTGCAAAAATGGCCCTTGGGGATCAAGAACTCTTGTTTTGCGATTCCTTTCCTCTGAAGCTGATTTGTTTTGAGTTTCGGAATGTGAAGAGTTCCCTAAGAATGAAAAGGCTCCTGCAGTTCTGCCCTTTAGCAACCCAAAGACATTATGCCCTTTTTGTGAAACTACCCTATCTGAAACAACTGAAACAGATTGCTCTGATCTCCAGTCCTGAAACCTGGGCATAACAAAAGCAATAGAAAAAGCAGCTCTCAGAATATGCAAATTTTCTGCAGAGGCTATAGAATCAATGTTCGACAAGGCGCTGTTCCGCGGCCGCCTAGGCACGCTTAGTCGCTGGGCGGAGGGGTTCCGCCTTGCCTAGGGGGTAGGCGGTACCCTAGGCGGTGCGGACGTCGGGCGGCGCTGGGGAGGAGGGGAAATCAGGCGACAGAGGCGCAGGTGGAGGCGGAGACATCCGGCGGCGGCGGCGGAGGTGCAGAGGTCGGGCGGCGACGAAAGAGGCGGAGGCGGAGTACCCAGCCCGGATCTGCTTCCGCCGCCCGCCGGGACCTCGATCTGCTCCTTCGTTGCCCGGATCTGCTTCCGCCGCCCGCCGGGACCTCGAGCTGCTCCGTTGCCCGGCCGCGGCGAGCTCGGGCTCCTCCCTCCCCACGATAAGCCTGTGACCCTGCCTGCTTCCTCTGCTCTAGCCTCCTTCCTCCTCTGCTCTGGTTCCGCCTCCTCCCTCTCCTCCTTCCTCCTCTGCTCTGGTTCCGCCTCCTCCCTCTGCTCTGGTTTCGCCTCCTCCCTCTGCTCTAGCCTCCTCCCTCGCCTGCTCTGGTTCTCAAGCTCGCCTAGGGAACGCCTAGAAAACGCCTGGGCGAGCCTAGGCGCGCTTAGGCGCTAGGCGGAAGGTGACTGCCTAGATACCGCCTAGCGCCTAGCTGAACATTGTAGAATGAATCTGGCACCACACATTTCCACCGAAGCAGGGTTTGCTTCAAACGATGGGAAGTTTTTCTTTCAAAATAAGACAGCAGGTCGCTAAAATATTTATGAGGCAAAGTGGCAAACTAAACTTGTGGCACTATAATCCAGTTTTTCACAACAGTTCTGATGCCATGTAGAATTAGAGGATAAAACAAGAGGCTGACCTCACATATCTCTCCTCTCGGCCCGCCATGGCTTCCTTCTAAAGCCAGAGGAGAAACAGGGCCAGCAAGGCGACAACAGCTGACCAAATCTTCAAGTGCAGCATGGAAGCATCAACCTCCCTGGAGATCACCGACCATGTACATGTAAGAACCTTCAAAAGGCATAGAGAGCAAAGCAATCATCAAACTGTGCAGGTACTCATTTAGCGGTAACAGTCTAGTAAGTAGAATGAACAAGAATCCTGAGGCCTAAGCATGACGCCAACAGATGAGCAGCAGATTAGGCACCAGGCAAAAGTAACCAAGGGCAATCCAATGAACAGATTGGGGAATTCGAAAGCTTATGCTAATAGGAACAGTTTTTCCCTATTATTATTGAGATGAATAGATGATAACAAAAAGGTGGTGTTCCAATTCCCTCGGCTGGATTGAGAGGGAAGGAACAGGCCAACAGCAGAACAAAATCATCCCCCCCCCGGTGCTTTTCCCTCTCTGAATCGAATGGGCTCACAAACTCACCCCGTGGACCACAGTTCCAGCGCTAAACCGCATTAACAAGGCTGTAATCCCCGATCCTTGGCCAGAGGCAAGCTTGGCTTAGCCGAAGCACCCTACCAGGACGCCGAATCCACATTCCAAGCATGAGAGTAGCTCCCGGTGACTAGTCACCGCATCACGAGTTCACGACAGGCCACAATTCGCAGCTGAGCAGGCCCGGAAGCGGAGCAAAATCGCGCGAGCAAGGCGGAAGCAGCCGGAAGCCGGAACGGATCTGAACCGGACTAAACCGAGAGGCAGCCGGGTAGGGTAGATCGGGGGTCGGGGCGGAGCGAGAGCAGCAGGCAGCAGGGGCGAGCTTACCGTAGCGAAGGGTCCGGCCGACGGCGGCGGCGCTGGCCGGGGAGGACGGTGGGGGAAGCGTAGGGGGAGTTCGTGGGGGCGTGGTGGGGTAGCGGATAGTATTTACGAGACGGCGGCGGCGGCGGCGGCGGCGGCGGCGGCGACCGGACGGGAATGGCAAGACTACCGGCGGTTTCCACGGGTCGGGACGGCTCGTCCGTGCATAATGGGGACACGTTCCTCGCGTGGGTGGGCGTGGGCTCCAGCTCGACCGCAGTTTGTTCAGTCAGTGTAAAGTTTTTGAGGCTTATAAATTAATAATAAAATAAATTATAGATTCCGATTGTAAATTGCAATATGAATTTATTAGCATCACATTGTCAAATTATGGCACAATTAGACCCAAAAAATTTGTCTTGCAGTTTACATTCAAACTGCAATTGATTTTTTTATCTATATTTAATGCTCCATGCATGTGTCCAAACATTTGATATGACATTTTTGGTCAAAAAATTTTTGGAATCTAAACAAAGCCCTATTTGCCAGCCCAGTCGTGATGAGTAGACCTGATCATCTGCCGGGTCGGGTCAGGTTTGGATCGAGTCACTTCGGATTTCGAGTCAAAAAATGTTAGCCCATGCCCGGCCCATGACATGATCGGGTCGGGTCGGGTTCGGGTTGGATTGGGTTGTCTCGCAATTTTGTGTGTAATTTTGGGATTGAATCGGGTTTTTTGAGTTTTGGATCAAATATTTCGTTCCGTACCCGACTCGTCACTTGGTCGGGCCGGGTTTTTTCAGACGGGTCGAGTGGCCCCACCCTGCCCCAAGGTCAAGGGTTTGACTCGTTTAAGATAGGAGTTCGGCTGCAGCAAGTTTGGAGCTAGACTTGGACCCTGTTTGGCGGGGCTCCAAGAACAACTTTGGCTCCGTTCGGATGGTCTAAATCTGGCTGCTGACTGCTGCTGGCTGCTACAATGGCTGGCTGTAAGCA
Organism: Panicum virgatum; assembly: GCF_016808335.1. Lineage (NCBI taxonomy): Eukaryota > Viridiplantae > Streptophyta > Magnoliopsida > Poales > Poaceae > Panicum > Panicum virgatum. The sequence goes on from NC_053145.1 coordinate 14,887,064, forward strand.
GGCGGGCGGGCTACTGCATGACTGCTGCTGGCTCCAGCCAAAAACAGCCGATTGTAGGACAGCCAAACACCATCTTTGGTAGCGGCTTCATGCAGTAGAGACCTTCATGGAGCCAATGGCTTACACAGCGGTAGAGGAGCCACAAATTGTGGCTCTAACCGACTCCTCCCTGTCCCCATTCCATCTAGTACTGATTTACCCCGCGCGACAGCGACCAGTGGGCCGAAGCATCGCGGTGCTGCCGCGGAAGGCATCGGCGGCGCGAGGAGGCAGCAGATCCAAAGGCGTGGAGGAGCATCGGCGTCTGGCGGGAGAGAGCACCAGGAGTAGGGCCCGCGGAGGCTGCTGGGAGCCGGCGACGCGACACGGAGGCGTGTGGGAGATGAAGGCGGAGCAAGTAGCAGGAAGCAGCTGGATAAGGCAAGGGGGGAGGAACGGATAAGGACTTGGAAAATGAGGATAAAAAAGAAGAAAGAAAGGAGAAAAAAAGAAAAATAAAATGAAATGAAAAAGTTATTAGTGCAAACTTAGAATCCAGATGCACGACACCTCAAATAGATAAGGGCATATTCGACATTTCAACTCTTCAATATATTCACGAAAGCATATGAAGCTGTTTTGCCAAACATTTTCCAAAACGATTTCAGCTCCACCAGAGAAGTCGCTCCACTAGAGAAGCCGAAGCCAGAGCTGTTTTTTAAGAAGCCGGAGCTCTGTCAAACAGGCCCTTAATGCTGCAACCGCCAAGTATGGAGAAAGCTATGAAAACTCCGAGTAAAATAGAACTTTTTGATTGAAGAGCTCTACGTGGATTGATGTCGTGCAACTCAATACCGGCAAATACGCATGTTGTACAGAGGGAGGATGTCTGGTGTACCATAATGGAGCAGAAGATATGAAACACTTGATCTTCACGTGTGATCGAGCTAGAGCAGTATGGAGGTCCATAGATGTTTGGAAGAAGATTAGACACCTAGAGGCCGATCAGTCGAGGTCCATTATTTTGGAAGAAATCCATATATGAGAGCAGAGGCGGAGCTCCTCATGCGGCACTGTAGGGCAGCTGTCCCACCTACCGCTGGAACAATGCCACAAGGACCCTTGTCTTCCTCCCTTCCGGCGTGGAGGTGAACCGGCAAGTAATGGACGGTGTCGCAGCGACGTCCGTCATCTTCGATTCTCCATGACGAGAGTAGAGCAGGCAAGTGGAAAAATCTTCATGACGACCCGACCTCCCGTCGTCCTGTCATCGGCTCCTCCCGATGTCCCGTTCACATCTGCGTCTCCGGCCTCCGCACTTCAGCAATCTGCCACCGGCCGCCTCCGCTGGAGCGTGGTTGCATGGAGCTGGAGCCACCCCAGCCAGACGCGCCTCGGCCAACCGGCCCTGAGCTTCGTGGCACCGGCCCAAGCGCAGGCGGGAGGCTGCTCTAGTGGACGAAGAATTGGTGGGAAGGGGAGGTTGGTCGTTGCGATGCCGGCGAGCCGACAACAGGCACTGACCGCCGTTGTAGTGCTCCGCCTCCACGCTCCAGCCCGCCGCGCTGCCACCCATTGCCAGTGTGCGTCGCGCCACACCACCATCCACAGGCAAGCTTCCGGCGACGCCAAGAGACGACCGATGAGGTGGCGACCTTGCCTTTCCTGTCTGCCCCAGCTAGAATTTTGGGCGAGCTCTACCACTGGATGAGAGCAGGTTCAAGGTCTGAAATTAGGTCTTGCCGAGCTCATTTTAGCTGGAGGCTGGTTCTTACAGTGGGAAAGGCGGCAACTAACTCATGGAGAAACTGTACAACCATCATCAAGATCAGACTTATCTATTGTTTCTTTAATAAAGAATTATAAGATGGCAGAAGAAAGATGCCAAGTTAAGATAAGGATGGAGAAAATCTGGTAAGGGTTACCTTGTGCTGAATATAGATGCTTCCTATGATAAGGATAGGGTTTGCGGCGATACAAGTGCCATTATTAGAGATGGTTCAGAGAGTATGATTGCACCGTCAAATACTTTTATTCCCTACCTAGTGGATGCGCCAATGCCAGAAGCTTTTGCCCTTAAGGAGGGATTGATGCTAGTTCAATATTTTGGATGTAACCAACTGATTGTTCAATTTAACTGTAAGAAAGTCATTGAAATTATGGAGAATGAAGGCTTTACTACAAACTCATCTTCCACAATATATGATGAATGCAATATAGTTTTAAGTGGGTTCCCAAAGATTTCCATTGAACACTTAAGCTGGAAAGCAAATCACTTAAGCAGTGTTGACGCCAGATTTTGACGTGTGTCAAGGAGGAGTGTTGCAAAGGAGAAAAAGTTCTGTATGGTGCGATCGGTGGACTTGGACGGGTGATCGTGCATCACCGTTGAAAATCTAGTTGACCGAGGAAGGGGAGATTGACCAGATATTTTGGCTTCGGTTTGGCAAGAGTTATCTTGTTTTAGAATTAGTTTTGTTTTATAGAATAGAATTGTGCTTTGCCGTAATCGACTAGAATTGTGTTAGCGTGGGGTATAAATATGAACCCCTCGGCTGTTGTAAAGATTGATACACATCCAACAAACACAAATTTACTCTACTTGTACTTTACTTTTCCGTCGGCGACTTCGCCATCTTTTTCTTTTACGCGAGTTCTTTCAAGCTGATCAAGGTCGTCTCACATTCGAGCGACTTGGTTTGCTGGTGAGTCTTCGTTTTACCGAGTAAATCTGAGCTTTAGCTTCCGGGCGCATCGCTGTGGCTTCGTTCAGATCTATTCAAAATTTACTGAATTTATCTAAGCTTTGATCTCGGGCGCATCGCTATTTTCTCATTTAGATCTATTCACAAATTATCTGGCTTAGTGATCTGTTTAATCGGCTGCGAGCTCCTTGTTTATCATGATAAACTTTGTAAAGCTGATTAGATTGGTTACAAGCTTAGCTTTGTTCAGATCTATACATTCGTGGGTTTGTACATTGTTATTTGGCACGTGTCGACTTTAGATCTAGCCGTCTAGTTGCATATCAGTATCGGCAACTTATTGCCGATTTCCTGTAGATTGCTTTTATTACACGCTCTTTATACTCGATCTGTTGTCGTTTTCTGTATCGGCAGAGCTTTGCCGATACGCTGCGTAAGGGTGATTCGGAAATCCAGCCGATACACTCTTGAATTTGACTGTTTGATGTTTCCTTGTCAATTTACAGAACAAAATTGACTGGTACGCCTTGGTTTGAATCAAGTGCAGTCCTAGCTTGGCGTACGGGGCTCTCGGGCTTGGTGTGTGATCGTTTTGCGTCAACACATGTTTTGGCACGCCTGGTGGGACAGAAGCATCAAGATGACAACTGAAGGGAAGGATAAGGTTTCTACAGGCAACCAGATCCCGATCGACAAGGACAAGCTGAAGGAAGAGTAAAAAGCAGAACTCAAGGCAGCCACTGAAGCTTATGAGTAGCGGTGCCTTTTATCCTTCAGTACCAACAGGAGTGGAGAGGTAATAAAAAAGTATGATTTTCCTACTCTTCCATCCTATGATGAGTCACAGAAGGAGGACGGGATGGTGCATCTGATGAATCAAGCGATCGGGCAAAGCTTTCATGAGTCATGCTCCGATCATGGCCAATTCTATTCACAATGCTATGCTCAAAACGCTGCAAGATAGGAGGATGCTTGGTTTCGTGGGACCGGCCTATTAGCAGGCTAGTCAGATGGTTTTCTCCCCTACTGGATCGGCTACTGAGGCATCACCGATTGACCCTCAGGCTCAGGCAGATGGGAATATCGGGGATACACAGCCGATTAGTGCTGCAGCACTGTTGACGGTGCTTAAGTGCCATTTTCAACCGTCAACTATACTCAATAATCAAGGAAAACTACATGCCTTACTCGCATATTTGTATCACTAACCTTGCTCCACAGTTGTTTTTTAGTTTTGTACATTTCAGATGAGTAGGAGCGGAATAAGACGGAAACACGCAGCAGACGCCATACAACTACGCAGAATATCGCATCTGGCGTCACACCCTTACAATGAGGGCCCACATGTCAGAGGAAATGGGGCCTCCACGCAAGATGCACTAGAGGATAAGGATAAGATCCAACGAATCAACCACTCAGCAAAGGATCAGGCCGAGGGGCTGCCAGGAGGGGTCGGCCGAACCTGGCCTGGTTCCCGTCCAGGTGCATTTTGAGGAGGAGTAGCTGCCAAGGCACCTGATCACCTTCCATATGTGCGTTGGCGGGAAACCGACCTCTAGAGCTATAAATAGAGCCTCTCTCCACCCCCCTCAACACACACACACACACACTCTCTTCATTTCCACCATTCCAAGAAGGCTCTCCTCTCTCTTGCTCTCTTAGCTAGGTAGTGGAGCTAGGCTAGTTCTTCTTTAGCGAGCAAGTCGTCCTTGGGGTTGTTGAGCAATCCTCGGCTCCCGGTATGGCTTTGTATCTGATTTGTCAGACTTCTATTCATAATATAGAGTTATGCCATTGTTGCTTTACTATCTTGATAGTTTATCAATCCATGCTTAGTTCGTTCATGAGTTATGCTAAGGTCTTGGTTAGGCCAGATCATCCGGGTACGGATAGAGGTTCGATGTGCTTTCGGGCTTGCTCTAGTGTTTTACTTGTCCATCCGAAGGGTGGGAGACCTGGGGGCACTAGAGTAGTAACTTCATACACGAGCGTGGTGCTCGGGTATGCGGGATTCTTCGGATATGATCGTGCTCCATGGTGTGACTGGGGTAGACGGCAGGTGGTGACAGCCCTGTCCGTCCGGCGTAACAGCGGTGTTGCGTTTAGCGTACTCCCCGACGTTCGGGTTCGGTGTAGGAGTTCATGCAAAGAGGTAACGGGACTGGATGTACTCCGGTGCGGGACCTTCTCCTCGCTATCCCATTTTCCTGGCACCTGTAGTCCTAACCATGTCCTAACATAACCCCGGCTTTGGATAGAAGCACTAGGACACCTAACCTAGCCTAAGCTCCAGCTGACTTAACGTAGAGTAGAGTAGTTCCTTTCTTTTGTTGTTTCTCTCTTTTATTCCTTCCTCTTGGAGTGTGGATGTGTGATGTGTCGCTTTACCCTTGCTTATTCTTACTTGGACTTACCCCTATTAGAGCATTGCATATTACTTGAGGCATAATATTATGGTTAATGTTAAGTACAATACATTTGCCACTGCCATCCTTTGGGACACAAATAAATGATGATACCCTTACTCTCCGGGTGAAATGCTACAACGGTATATCCGTGCGCTTACGGATCCTTCTGTAATCGTATTGATTATACCACGAGAGTGGCACCCCTTAGGTGCAGTTGCTAGGATGGGTTCGGCGCCCTCATTTCTAGTGATTGCACCAAGGACCGCCAACAAGCATTTCTGGCGCTGTTGCCAGGGACTAACCATTCCTAGTGATTGCACTAAGAAATGTCAACAAGCACCAACTCAGTTTCCTCTTGTGTACACCAGTTCTACGCCGATGGCTACACATGCACAGGGAGACTACAAGACAGGGTTCCCAGTTGGCTAGAATCCTGCTACTGGATTTGGTATGCCTCCAGAATACATGGTGTCATCTTCAGCAGGGCAACCAATCTCATCGGCTTTGCAGCTGATGAATCAGCACGTTAATGTGTCGGCTCCACAGCCGACCCAGTCTCAAGACGCCGCACCGGCCCCACAGCCGTCGGTTACACCTGCATCAGCGCTACCGCCAGCGAGTCCAAGGAACGTGTCATCTCCGTGGGCAACACCTCAATAGCAGAATTTGGCACTGATGATTCAGCCTAAGTCTCCTATAGTGGTCCTGGCAAATATACTTCCTCATGCCAATGGAGTTACTTGGGTATTCCATGATCCTATGACTGGTTTTGTGCGTCACGTGAATGTGCCCAATATACCTGCTGTGGCACTGCAACAACCTAATTAGAGGCTAGCACAGAGTAGTCATAGCAATGAGATGGTACTCTACCAGTCACCATCCAATCAAGTCACTCAGCAAGTTGCGCAAAATGCATCAGTTGCTCAACCGATGGTTACACCCAGTGCACAAACAACAACGGCAGCTTTGCCGATAGCTTCACCAGTGCCCCAGCCAACATCAACTGATGGTCAACAAATTGACTGGGAGTCTAAGATTTCTGAAGTGATGAGGGATCAGTTTGGTTTGAAGCCAAAGCAGCAGAATCTGATGTACAGAACTCCATATCCAGCTGCGTATGATCAACTGCTGTTGCCCCACAAGTACAAGCTTCCAGATTTCACCAAGTTTTTTGGATAGGGGGAGGTCTCCACAGTGGAACACATCAACAGATTCATCATGCAGTGTGGAGAAGCAGCGCAAAATGACGCTTTGAAAGTGCGTCTGTTCTCCATGTCTCTCTCTGGATCGGCCTTTACATGGTTCACAACGTTGCCAGCCAGCTCCATAATATTCTGGGCCGATCTAGAGAGGTAATTCCACCATTTCTTCTACTCTGGTATAGAAGAGATGAAGCTGACCGATTTGACTAACTTGAGACAAATGAATTGGTTGCTGCCTTCATTCAGAGGTTCAGGGATGTTAAGAACCGGTGCTTTAGTCTGATTCTGTCTGATCAGCAGCTTGCTGAAGTTGCTTTCCAAGGACTCTTGCCACACATCAAGGAGAAATATGCTTCCCAAGAGTTCTACACCATCAGTCAGATGGCTCACAGGATGACGGGGGAAATCAAACCACATGAGCAGAAGAGGAGCAACTTTCAGAAGAAAATTAATTTTGCTGACTGCTTAGATGCCTCCGATTCAGATGATGACCAGATGGTGGGATCGGCTGAGTGGGTTCAAAACAACAAGAAGCCGATCTCATGTCCATTTGGTAACAAAGAACCTGAGAAATACGGGTTCGATATTACCAAGGCTGATAGAATCTTCGACCTGTTGCTGTCAGAGGGACAGATTAAGCTAAAGCCGTATCACAAGATCCCGACAGATCAAGAGTTGAAGAACATCAAGTACTGCAAGTGGCACAATGCAACATCTCATGATACAAATGAGTGCAAAGTGTTTCATCAGTAGATACAATCGGCTATAGAGCAGGGTTGGCTCAAATTTGAGACACCCAAAAATCCGATGAAGATTGATGGGCACCCTTTCCCTGCTAACATGGTAGACATCGGAAGGAAAAGGAATGCATTGCAGACAAAGATGCTTACATCGCAATCGGCCAAGGAGTCTGGAGCTGTTGATCCTAAAGCTCAGATAATGGCCGACGAAGCTAAAGGCAAGGAGCCACAAGAGAAAGAGGAGTCCATGGCGCCAAAGAAGAAAGCCACGTCCCAGATGTTGCTGAACAATTTGAAACATTATCAGGAGAGGCGACAGTATAGAGAAGAATCTGCACGATGTCACGAGGGGCAATGGAGATGTCCTTTCTTTGTGTACTATTGGGAGGAAGGCTTGACTCTACTGACAGTGGATAATTGTCCGGAGTGCAATAGTTTCTATCATGAAGACTGATCGCACAAGAAGCCACGGTTTGACCAGAGGCCTCGTGGGCCAATCATCAGGGAGAGGGGTAATGTAACATCCCAAAATCCACTGAAATAAATCACGCGCTAAAATTATTTCAAAAGTTTTTCGTCGTTGAGCTCGAACCATTTTGCCGCCCGATCTCCCGATCTTTCGAAGGACCCGATCCTGACATCTGAACCCCGCGGTCACATCCCTCTATTCGCCCTCGTCCCGTGCGTCGTGCCCAACCACGCACGCGTGACCGACGCCGCGCGTGGCCGACCGGGGCTGCGATCGCCGCCGGCGCGCGCTCGCCCCCCTTTTCCCTTTTTCCCATTTTTCTTCTCTTTTTCTATATTTTCTTTTTCCTTTTTCCTTTTTCCTTTTCTTTTTCTCCTTTTTCCCTACCTCCTTTTTCTCTTTTCTTTTTCTCTCTTTTCTTTTTCTCTCCTCTCGCTCTCTCTCCTTCCTCTCTCTCCCCTTCTCTCCCATGCGCTGCAGAGCAGCCGCTCAAGCCGCGACGCCCCGGACGCTCACGGCCCGGCCCTCGCGCGCACGCCTCCCCTCCCTGCCGCGCGCACCCGAGCCCCTACTACCTGCCCGTGCGCGCTCACTCCTGGCCGCCTCCACACGCCCACACACGCGCCCGGCGCACGCGCTCCACGCGGGCCGCGACGCTGCCGCGCCGCTCGCCGCGCACCGCCGCTGCCAGGCCGGTGCATCGCCACCCCCCCCCCGCCTACGAGCACGCACATGGACTTCACGTGGCCGTGCCGTGACACGCGCGCACCCGCACCGCCTCGGCCCTCTGCACGCGCTCGCCCGACGCCCCGAGCCGCAACGCCGCGTGCCCCGCCATACGCACGCGCCCCGCGTGGCCACGCCGCACGCCGTGCCGCCCGCCGCTGGCACCCCGCCCTCACCGCTCGCGCCGTCGTTCCTGTGCCCACACAGCGCCCGGCCCCTCCCACGTGCAACCGCCGCGAGGCCCGCTGCCGAGCAGCAGCGCCGCGCCCTCCGCCATCGGCACAAAGCCGCCTACCTCGCTCATACCTGCCCGTGCCATCGCATCACCCTATGCTGGCCTCATCGCCCGCGCGCCGCTCCATGACACGCACGGCCGGCCGAGCACCATTAAAGGCGCTCTGCACCGCCCGCCGGGTCGCCACCGCCGTACCCCCATCACCACCGCCTCGACCGCCTATAAAAGGGGCCATGGAGCACCCCGCTGCCTCCACATCCGCGCTCGCCTCCCCATGCTCCCCTTCCTAGCTCTGCAGCGCCGCCACACCGAGCTCCGAAACCCGCCGCCGCCCGCTCCCGTCATCCCGCCTCCTCGCGTCGCCCCGGCCCGAGGTGAGGCCGGGAATCAAACCGCCTCCTCCTCCCCTCCCAATTCCCCCTACTCCAGGCCGCCATCGAGTCCTGGGCCGCCAGAATCGGCCGGCACAGAGGCCTCCTCTCCTCCTCTGTTTCCCTGACAATGGGAGGAGGAAGAAGGGGGCAAATTTGCCCCTAGGCCCTCCCCTTCCCTCCTATTCCATTAAGAGCCCCCCCTCTTTATTACCTTTCCAAATAAACCCCCCCTTTCTTATATTACTAAAAACAAGCCCTTCATCTATACAAAATAATTATAACTAGACCCTACCTATTTTCTAAAATAGCCCTCATAAATCCTAGAATCCTAATCAAACCCCTGCCTTCTCAAGAATAATTGCAAACAGGCCCTTGGACTCTGATTTAACCCCTAAACCTTTATATAACCCATCATTTCATGCGGCAAACGACCTCGGATCTACCTAAAACTTTATCACGCCTCTCATGACATAGTTTTATCCATGCCATTAGGAAACCACCCGAAAATATTACTCCGAAATCCATATCTTAATTATTTCCGATTCGAGCTCAACGATAAAATTTTTATTTCTTTTTCTTGATTGTGTGTTTGTTTGTATGTGTCGTAGACCACGGTGTGAATGAAGGAGAGCCCGTTAATGAGCAGTACTGTGAGCCAGCGAACGAGGACCAGTTCCGCGACACCGAGCCCGAAGGACAGTGCTTCGACCAGGACCTCCCCGAAGGCTTCGAAGACGTCATGTTCAATCACATCCTTTGATGCATATTTTGTCCTAGTTTTTATAAACACAACCTATTGGCCTATTTTGCAAAATTGCATATGTTTTGCCTGCTGAAAACACGGTTGGATAGCCACCCCTTGATTTGTTATAACCATTCCTTGACCACCTAGGTTAATGTCTGAATGTGTTGTTTGGACATTAATCTCTGCTAGAACGCTTAGGACCTCATACTCAATACAACTTGCTTTATAAAGAAAAAGTTGTGCCTGTGTGGGAAGGGATAAAAGTGGATTTTCGAAAAGATAAATCTAGACGGGATGGATGGCATTTCTGTGTGATTTGCCGTTGGTGTGCTTGTGCCTGTGTGGCAGAGCAAGGAAGGGAGATATCCATCTTGTCATCACTAAGGACCGAGTTGGTGTGTCATCTCACCTAACTCCACTATCGTGCAAACCACTCGACCGTTGAATGGGCAACGGCTTAGCATAAACCCCACTAGTTAGTCTAATAGCCATCAGGAGAGCTGAGAGCAACGGGTGATCAAGGAGAAGGGATTAGCTCTGTGTGACTTATGCCCCGGTTACAACCTCTGTGATAGGTCAATGACCCCTTGGTGCAACCCGTGATAGCTAGTCAGGTCTAGCTAAGGTGGGTAATGGCTTTGTTGGGATCTGCACCGACACTAAGGTGATCGAGTTGTGGTACCCCGCTTGTGGGTAAAGTTACACACCTCTGCAAAGTTAAAACCTATTCGAATAGCCGTGCCCAAGGTACTGGGCGAGTTACGGTGTGGTCACATAACTAGTGTTTAATGTGGGATGGGTTGGCGTGAGTTGTTTCGAAAAATGTGTCCAGCAGTTGTGCCGTGTGCTACGGCGGATGAGGAGTCCGGTAGCAGTCTTAAAACTTGGATCCTGTGTGGATCAACCCTTTGTGTTACTCGGTACAAGAAAACTGGTTTTGGAAATGTTTCCTTTCAAATGAACCCTTGCATAAAATATTGCTTTCCGCAAAAGTAAACCTTAACCTTATCCTTGAATTACCCTGTGTATTATACTCTGTTTATTCCCCCTCCGTGGGTGTGGTTGGACTTGCTGAGTACGTTTGTACTCACCCCATTCTTAATTTTTACAGAGGAATACCCAGACTTCGTTCCAGAGGACGTTGAGTAGGGTACCGTCCTGCACCCAGCCTTGCCTATGGATTAGGGTCACCTGTAGGAGATACCGCATGGCGCAAGACTCTGATGACCCCCTTTTTATATTTAATATCGTTGTATGGGTGTGGGTTGTAATCCTCGCGATAGTGGCGCTTCTCTGCTCACTACCGCGTAGAGTTGTACGGTGATGAACCATCTGATGTAATGAATGTGTCATCAGCCTCCTTGGACTGATGTTTGTATCACATTTAAGTCTTCTCTTATGAGGGGACGCTTCAGTACATGATCGGCTAGGGGGCAGGGTTTCAGTGCATCCTTGTACATGATCGGCTAGGGGGCAGGGTTTCAGTGCATGATCGGCTGGGGGGGTAGGACCATACTGCATGATCCTACAGGAGGAAGGATTTCTGCCGATGAACGGGTTCAGCAGACTGCTGATACTCGACTTTCGGATGAATACCCACATCGTAGGGATCCAGAAAGAGAGCCTATTCATGATAACATTGATCGGCCTCGGTGGTGTCCAGCGGGTTTGACCATATCACAGAAAAGGCGAGTTCAGAGGCTGCGTCAGACGGAGGTGCTGGAAGAAGAGAGAAAGGAAGCTCCCAGAAGAGGAGTCAGATCAGAGGTTTGGCGTGTCAAGCCAAGAGCCAATGATAAGCAGCAATCAGGATCATTGGCTGCGCCTGTTAACATGGTTACTGTGCTTCCACCGATCCAAGCAGTCGGTTTCCCAAACCGTTCCTAATGGATGAGTTCCTAGATGATGAAGGGAAACTGGGGCATGGGTTCACATCGGCCGATGCTTTGGAAGAAGTAGATATTGGAAATGGAGACAGACCAAGGCCGACGTTTATTAGTGCCAAGTTGGATCCTGAGTATAAACAAGAGTTAGTGAAACTGTTAAAAAAGTATAAGATTGTTTTACTTGGGAATATTATGAGATGCCGGGTTTGGATCAATCTATTGTTGAGCATCGGTTACCTATTAAACCTGGATATCAGCCACATTAGCAGGGTTCAAGACGGCGTAATCCTAAGATTTTACCAGATATAAAGGCCGAAATCACAAAGTTAATAGAAGCCAAGTTCATCAAGCAATGCAGATATGCTGAATGGATATCTAATGTGGTCCATGTATACAAGAAGAATGGAAAGCTATGTGTGTGCATTGACTTCAGGGATCTCAACAAAGCTACGCCGATGGATGGTTACCCAATGCCAGTTGCCGATATGTTGGTAGATGCTGCTGCAGGACACAAGGTGATCAGTTTCATGGATGGGAATGCCGGATAGAATCAGATATTCATGGCTGAGGAAGATGTTCATAAAACTGCATTCAGATGTCCTGGACATGTTGGTTTGTTCGAGTGGATTGTCATTACCTTTGGATTGAAAAATGCTGGAGCAACATATTAAAGGGCCATGAATTATATCTTCCATGAGATTATCGGCAAGATTGTAGAAATTTATATTGATGATGTTGTGGTGAAGTCTTAGGGATACCAAGAACATTTAGCCGACTTGCGCAAAACTTTGGAATGCACTAGAAAACATGGTTTGAAAATGAATCCTAATAAGTGCGCATTTGGTGTGTCGGCTGGACAGTTTCTTGGATTTATGGTGCATGAAAGAGGAATTGAGATTAGTCAGAAGACTATTACAGCCATATAACAAGGTAGTGGCTCCAGAAATAAAGGTTGAACTTCAATCATTGATCGGCAAAATTAATTTTATTCGGAGATTTATTGCTAATTTGTACGGTAAAATACAGCCGTTCAGTTCTTTGCTGAAGTTGAAGGCCGATTAGAAATTTGTATGGGGAGAAGCACAGCAAAAGGCATTGGACCAAATCAAACAGTATCTAACATCGCCTCCTGTGTTGGTTCCACCGCAAAAGCATAAGCCGTTTAAATTATATTTATTGGCTGATGAACGTGCTATCGGATCGGTCCTTATTCAAGAGCTCGAGGAAAAAGAACGTGTAATATATTTCGTCAGCAGAAGGCTCTTGGATGCTGAAACCAGGTATTCTCCTGTTGAAAGATTATGTCTTTGCTTATATTTCTCGTGTACCAAGTTTAGACATTATTTAATATCGACTGAGTGTGTTGTGGTAAGCAAAGATGATGTGATTAAATACATGCTCTCATTGCCGATTTTGAATGGGAGAACTAGAAAATGGATTCTGGCCTTATCAGAGTTTGATCTGAGATATGAGTTGGCTAAAGCGGTTAAGGGACAAGTCATGGCCGATTTTATTGTTCAGCATTGTGGGCCAGAGCTTGGGGTTGTTGATCTAGTTCCATGGACATTGTTCTTTGATGGTTCATCATGTGGAGTTGGATCTGGTATTGGCATTGTCTTGGTGTCGCCTTGAGGGGTAACGTTTGAGTTATTTTTTCCAATAGAAGCTACTACTACTAACAATCAGGCTGAGTACCAAGCTTTGCTTAAGGGAATTCGGCTATTATAAGAAATTGGGGCCGATGCGGTAGAGATATTTGGGGATTTCATGTTAGTGGTCAATTAGTTGATCGGCATATATGAATGCAAAGATGATATTCTACGGGTTTATCATGAGGAGTGTTGCCGATTGCTGAAAGAATTTAAAAAGGTGACTATAGAGCATGTTCCCAAGCTTTATAATGGTGATGCCAATCGACTGGCAAAATATGCTTCTGGTTATCGGCCAATGGAGGGTGTAATGGCTCTAGAATTACATGCTGATGATTGGAGGAAAGAGATCATAGATTATTTGGAAGATCCTTCCAGGAAAGTAAGCCGAAGAATCAGATTTCAAGCGACTAAATATGTGTTGCTTGAAGAAGAATTATATTACCGGACGATTGATGGAGTTTTACTTAGATGCCTTGACAAAGAAGAAACTAAGGTTTTAATGGGAGAAATATATGAAGGTGTCTGTGGTTCACATCAATCGGCATACAAGATGAAGTGGATGATCAGGAGAAATGGATACTTTTGGCCAACCATGTTAGAAGATTGCTTCACTTATTATAAAGGTTGTCAAGGATCACTACTAGAAAACGAGCATTCAAAACCGGTTGAAGAGGTGCTTAGGCACCGGTTTTGCAACCGGTACCCCCAAACCGAGACCAATGGCCTCGGTCTAGGACACCGGGTTTACCAACCGGTGCCTTAGGCCTCCATTGGTACCAGTTGGAAAGACCAACTGGTACCACAGAGGCTGCCACGCTGACGCAAGGTGGCAGCCCCTTTGGTACCGGTTGGTCTTTTCAACCGGTACTAATGAGCTTTCCCTATTTTGTCCAAATCCAGTTTTATTTATTACTGTTTATTCTTTTATAATTGCTAAGCGCACTCGAGCTCTACAATACTATACGTTCATTGGTCGTACGTATGTGTTCATTTTTAGAGAATGTCTGAAACTAACTAAAAGTGAAATGCGAGCATATAATTAAGCTAATTAGATGAACTAATATATTTACAAATATACAAACATCAAGGCATCACGTTTAGAAATATTTACAAATGTACAAGTCATGTTTGTAGTCCAACTACTGGGCCCCTTAGGATCTCGATGGAAGTCCTCTATGGATGTGACCGTCGTGGTAGAACTCGCCTCTAGGATCCAGGATCTCGTTCAAAATGAATCTGGCGAGTGGCTCGCACACGGCGTTGATCCGATCAGTAGAGTAACATTCATCCCCCATTTGAGACATCGATCATTTAGGAAAAAAGGACTGATATATTAACATCATGTGCGTTAGTATAATTATGAAAATGTACTAGTGAACGGTTTGGACGTACTCATGTCCTCCGTAGTAGGCTTCCCGCATGGAGTCATGATGTGCAAGTAGTCGCATACGTAGTACCCGCACTAATCAGTTCCTTGTTGTTGTCTCGCGCACTTAAGGAGAAAAAATAAATTACTCAATTTAGAATAATTTCAGATTACTTAACTAAACAAATCTTTGTGAACCAACATACCAGATAATCCATTTTGACGTTCAGTTCGGGCCTCCATTGACCATGTCCTTTGTTCTTTTTCACAAATTTTTTCCAAACCCTGCGCTCAAAGTTAAGTTTGATATTCAGGAATTGTCATTAACAGAAAATGGATTTGATTGTGCAAACTGAACTTACCTGTTCAAGGGGTCTATGATATGTTGGATTGCGGACTTTGGATTTCTCATTGAGTCAAAGACTATAAGATTGCAGGTCTCTACGGAAAGTATGAGTAAAATCCAATGATAACTACAGATATAGATAGGATATATACATACATGCATTAGACAACTTAGTATTTATTTAGTAATATAACAGAGAATTGAGTCGACCAAGACTTACCCAAAGTTGTATGGTATGAATATATAGGATTTGTAATTTTTCCTAGTCAACGAATCGTACATGTTTTGGCACGTTTCCGTGTAATTTTCGTTGAGCATTTTCTGGTTGACTAGCAAAGGAGACATGAAGCCAATCTGATGGTGCCATCCATATTTTCGGCTTCTTTGGGTCTCCTGTCTAAACGATACAATAGAAATTTTATAATGCACACATATAATTATGTTCTTGTTAACAAAAAGTATTAATGTAGAGGTAAGTGATACTTACAAAACCCCAAATGATGATGATAGAGGCGTCGAGGGCTTGTCGATGGTAAATGTGATATAAATCTTCGAAGTACACCCAGAAGTCGTTCTCCCCGCGGAAGAAATCATGGTCACGATACTTGACTCTAAACATTTTCCCTTCGTAATTCGACATTCGCAGGTACCATCTATGCAAATTGAACATCTGCGTGCCTAGACTTTTCTCCTCTTCCTCAGTGACAAAAGGTTTTCCATGCTGGAATGGAGTAAGAACGAGAGCGACAGGGATTTCCGCCTCCACTTGCCCCGTTGCCTGCTCTAGCGTTAATCCAGTTTCAGAAAGAAATATCGCGGCCTGTAGGTCCGCCTAGAGTTGTACGTCCGTCGGGTGTAGGAGTGGCAACCTTGGCACCCAGAGGGGCTCGAGTTCTTTTTGTTGTGTGCCAAGCTGAGGAATGGTCTTGCCACATTTTTTCTTCACATTTCTCACCTTGTGTGCCTTTGTCAGCGTACGTTCATAGTCCGAGGGTAAGCTTTTCGGTTGTGGTGGTCGCGAGAAGCTTTTTCCCTAATTCTAGAGGTACCTTTTCCCTCGGCGGGGGTTACTTTAGGCTTCAACTGTTCTTTTATATATCGAGCAGTGTCCTCTTCCAACTCCTCAGCGGTCTTCTCGTAGGTCAATTTTCTTTCGACCGTTTTCTACTTCTTCTTTGAGGATCTAGCCACTGAGAGGGATGCAGTCTTTTTCTTTCCTTTTTCTGGTGCAGGAGGAGTTGGAGTACTCGTGGCCCTTTGTGCCGGCGGAGACGGTGGTGAGGGAGGTGGTTGTGGGGACGGCGGTGAGGGAGGCCGCGGAGACGGGCGATCGGTCTGCATGGGAGCCGTTGTGCTTGTAGTAAGTTTGATGTCGGCCTTGCGCCATAGAACGACCCCGTGCAGTGCATCTCCCAATGTCTTCTCTCCATCCCCTCCAACGAAGTCGAGCTCAAGATCCTCATTGTTTCCAACTACCTGCTCGACTGTGACGGAGGTGTAGCCAGGGGGTATTGGCCTTCCATGAATTGTAGTACAAGGATTCAGGGGCAGGGCTGACCCGTATGCGACATGAATGGATATATTGTTTGCTCGCACATGAAGCTCACACGGTGTCGGCATGGTGACATCATCCACTGGATACCTCTGGTCATCTACCGCCGTTGGCTCAATCTGGGGTTGATGTTCAGCTTGTATATCGGGCGCCGCCGTGGATGCACAAATGCTGCTTCACTGAGAGGCCGGGCTTATCACAACATCCGGGTGCGACCCATCAGTGCCCCTTTGACTCAGAGCTAGCGCAATTGCCTCATTGACCCGAGCGTCCATCTGAGATTCCAAGGACGCAACCTTCCTGTTCATCTCTTCTTGTATGGCACGGAGTTTCTCTTCTTGTTCGGCTTTACTCTTTCGGTGAGTCTTGTAAGAGGAATCTCCGGCCCAAGCAACTTTCCATGGGACCACGCCGATGCCGCGGGCTCGTCCAGGGTGTTTCGGATTCTTTAATGCCCTTGTCAGCTCATCATTCTCCCTTTGAGGCTGGAATGTTCCTTGTTGGGCCTCATCTATTGCAGCGACCAGATCGCGGGACACTTCTTGCATATGTTCGGTGTGTGTCACGCCATTAGCAAATAACCACCACTTGGATCTATCCGGCCAATCCCAAGTCGTCGGCCTGATGCCTCTGTCCATAAGGTCCTGCTCCATCTTCTGCCATTTTTTTATTGCCTTTTTGTACCCTCCAGCCCCAAGGTGGTGGGTGTACTTCTTATTTGCTGCATTCACCTTGGCCTGTTGGGATTTTTCTTGGGCTTCCTCTAAAAGTTTGTATTGTCTGAACTCCTCCCAGTATGGTTTAACTTGAGGAAGATCGTCCCAGTTCGGCTCCTTATCCTTCTTGATGTAATTGTTGTACAACTTCTTCTTGAAACTTGCAAAGGCAAGGGCCATCTTTTTTAAGGCACATTTCTTCACAAGTTCTTGGTCAACTCCTTCAGGAAGAGTGAATATATCCTTGAGTTCTGTCCATAACATTTTCTTCTGATGTGGAGGCACAGTGTGTTGCTGTTCTTCTGGTTTGCTCGATTTCCATAGTCTTGTGGTGATCGGAATTCTTGCCCGAACAATAACCCCACATTGGTTGACAAATTTCGTGCTAGCAGCCTCTGGAGCACTTGGACAGCCCTCCGCGTCCACTTCTGTGATGACCTATCTTCCCTCCATTTTCTTGGTTGGCCGGCGTCTCCTTTTTGACTGGCTCAACGAAGTCGATGCGGAGGTCGACTAAATTACAGAAAAGATATATTAATTGCAAAATTAATCTACCAAAGTCACCATGCATAATTAAGATACGTACTGAAACGTGCTGCTGATGGTTGGGCGGCGGCGCAAAGTCATCATCTTCTTCGGCATCTCCAGACATATTGAGGAACGAATCAGCTGTCCTAGCCTCTTCTTCACCAATTGGCTGGGTGGTGTTGGCCCTCGTATCTTCGTTTATTGCGTCCAACATGTATTGCCTGGCGGCCTCATCATCACCGAAGGGGTCCATCCTTAACTGAAACCGTAAAAATGTGTTAGAGTATGTGTCCATCCTTAAATGAAGCAGGAGAATTCAATTCTTTGAACGAATATGTGTGTTTGAAAGAGAGAGAGAGTGTGTGTGTGTGTTTGAGGGTGAGTGTGTGTGTGTGTGAGTGTGTATGTTAGAGGGGGAGAGAGAGAGCGTGTGTGTGTTTGTGTGTGTGAGTGAGTGTGTGTGTGAGTGTGTGTGTGAGTGTGTGTGTGTGTGTGAGAGAGAGAGTGTGTGTTTGTGTGTATGTTAGAGGGAGAGAGAGTGTGTGTTAGAGGGAGAGGGAGAGAGAGAGTGTGTGTTAGAGGGAGAGGGAGAGAGAGAGTGTGTGTGTGAGTGTGTGTGTATGTTAGAGGGAGAGAGAGAGAGTGTGTGTGTGTGTTTGTGAGTGTGAGTGAGAGTGTGTGTTTGTGTGTGAGTGTGTGTGTGTGTGTGAGTGTGTGTCTGTGTGTATGTTAGAGGGAGAGAGAGAGTGTGTGAGTGAGTGTGTACAAGTGTGAGTGTGTGTGTGTGTGTGCGTGTGTGCGCGTGTGTGTGGGAGAGAGCGAGATACCGAGAGTGTGTTTGCGTGTTAGCGCGAGTTTGCGACCGAGCGAGAGAAGTTTGTGTGTTTGCACGAGTTTGCGACCGAGCGAGAGAAGTTTGTGTGTTAGAACAAGTTTGTGACCGAGCGAGAGAAGTTTGTGTGTTAGCACGAGTTTGCGACCGAGCGAGAGAAGTTTGTGTGTTTGCACGAGTTTGCGAGCTCGAGAATTAAGAATGAAGAATTCATAATTAAATAATCAATACATGATTATGTGAGTCTAACCATTTAGTGCGTGAGTTACAGAAATACATGATAAATATATAAATAAAAGCATTATTCACTCTCTATTTAAATACATGATTAAATAAAATCTTTGAATGACACAATTATACACTACATAAGACATAATTATAGAAATTCTCTCTAATAACTAAATTCTCTCCATTTCCTTCTCTATATCAAATAACTAAATTCTAGATAATATAAAATAATGGAAACAAGAATATGGGCTAGATAACTAAATTCTCACTAAATTCTCTCTCTAAATTCTCTCCATTTCCTCCTCTATAGCAAATAACTAAATTCTAGATAATATAAAATAATGGAAACAAGAATATGGGGTAGATAACTAAATTCTCTCCATTTCCTTCTCTATATGAAATAACTAAAATCTTGATAATATCAAATAATGGAAAAAATTATGGGCTACATAACTAAATTTTCTCTATATTCTCTATCTAAATTCTCTCTATATTCTCTAACTAAATTCTCTCAATTTCCTTCTCTATATCAAATAATGAATTCTAGATAATATTAAATAACTAAATTCTAGATAATAACTAAATTCTATAGGTAATAACATATATTGTACATACTAATGTATATAAATAAAATAATTATGGGAAAAAAAGAAAAAGGGCCGGCGCACGTTGGCGCCATTGCTTACGACGTCGATTGGCGCAGGGGACACGGTGCGTAGGGGAGAGGGTGGCGCAGGGGAGACGGCGGCGCGGCGGTGCGCAGTGGAGAAGGCGGCGCAGACGAGGTAGAGAGGCGGCGGCGGCGACGGCGAAGACGAGGCGGAGGTGCGTCCACGGCGAAGATGAGGCGGCGAAGACAAGGCGGCGGCGACGAAGACGAGGCGGAGGCGGCAGTGGGACTGGTGGCGGCGCGGCGTAGGGGAGAGGGCATCGAGGCGGACCCTGGTGGCGGCGCTGTGGAGGCCGACCGGCGGTGGCATCGAGGCGGAGCAGCGGTGGACGACCGGGCGCGGAGGAGGCGGCGGCGGAGGTCAACGATCGGGCGCGGAGGAGGCGGCGACGGAGGTCGACGATCGGAAGGAGTAAAGGAAGAGGAGGAACAGGGCACTTGGTTATATACCCCAAGCCCTTTGGTACCGGGTGAAAAAATCAACTAGTGACTTTGGGGCGCCTAAGGCACTGGTTGGTAAACCACCCGGTACCTTAGGCACCCATAGGCACCAGTTGGATATCGACCCGGTGCCTTTAGGCTCCAATGGGCGGGAAATGAAAAGGGACTATGGTACCGGTTAATGCTTCAAAACTGGTGCCTAAGGCTTTTGAGACCGGTCTATTTTTAGACTTTTGCCGCTCAAACAATTGAATTCACCGAGTAGCTCAATGGTAAGTCTAAATATTTTGGCCGCCGCGGCCCGGGTTCGACTCCCGCGCACGAATTTTTTTCTTCTCAAGCCCTTTGGTACCGGTTGAAAATTTTAACCGGTACCAATAGGTTATTTACAAAATCGGATAATTGAATAGTGAATCATTTAAATGCATAATAACTCTATTAAATACGTAATAAATCTTTTAAATGCATAATAAATCGGATAATTACATAATATATCATTTAAATGCACAATAATTCTATTAATTACCTAATAAATCATTTAAATGCGTAATAAATCTGATAATTGCATAATAAATCATTTAAATGCATAATAATTCTATTAATTACCTAATAAATCATTTAAATGCGTAATAACTCTGATAATTGCATAATAAATCATTTAAATGCATAATAAATCGGATAAATTCATAATAAATCATTTAAATGTACAATGACACTATTAATTGCCTTATAAATCATTTAAATGCGTAATAACTATGATAATTGCATAATAAATCATTTAAATGCATAATAAATCGGATAAATTCATAATAAATCATTTAAATGTACAATGACACTATTAATTGCCTTATAAATCAGTTAAATGCATAAAAAGTCTGATAATTGTCATAACAATCATAGATAATTATTAATAGCATGTTCACAGAAAATATTATAAGACATAATCATTCAACTAATGGAATATTAACGATGGTTCGCTTTACAATCGTCCCTTCATTATGATCATGACATGCGTACGGAGCCTCCTCTTCAGCTAAAAGAATACTTGTGTCAACCTCCACTGCGAACGGAGTCATATCTTCAACCTTATTGTATTCTTCTTCATCAGTGACGTCGGCGACTCCCACAATTTTCCTTTTGCCTGCCAGAACAATATGGAGAAGAAAAGAAAAGAACAAGAAGAGAGGAAGGAAAAGAGAGAGAGCGGCGGTCAGCGGGATTCACGGCGACGGTCGACCACGCGCGGCGGTCGGGCACAGCGCAACGCGCGGGACGAGAAAAAGAAGGAGAAGGGATGGCGATTGATTTCGGTGCCGGGTCGGCAGGATCGCCGGGAAAGATTACGGGGAAATTGGAGTTCGGACAGGAAGGGGTTTAGGAATGATTTGAGCTCAACGATGAAAAGAGATTTTGAAAATTATTTTTAGCGCGTGATTTATCTTGGTAAAATTTTCGGGATGTTACACATGCATAGTCGATCCATTTTTTTGCGGTAACACATTTAACCGCCCAATAATAAAATGTAGACTTTTTGGTACGTAGGTGTTTGGAAATTTTTACCAATAAAAACAAAGAAGATAACATGAAAAAACCGCCCAAGTCACCTGCCATGTTGACCTGGGGTACATATGACCGTACATGCATATATTTGACAAGTTCGTGTGTCAATTTGCGCATTCTGCTACTTGTTGAATCAAGGTGATACAACCATACGAGTTGTTGTATGGTGGATGCTAGTATTTACTCTTATACTTATAGGTATATAGATGATCATTGTAAACAAAAAAGTATTACGCATTAAATAGTTCATTTTTTCTTGTTTATAATTTATATTTTTAATTCAAGTTTAACATATGTGATTATTAAAGGCAGTATTGCACCTATAGCACTTTTATACTTTCCAAATCACTCGGTTGACGACAAACATGAAGTTTTATATTCGAAATTGCTGTAAAGTGGATTGCCAGCTACACACATCACCGCCTAAAGCACTGCAACCTTTCTCTACGCAATAATTTTCCCCTCTGTTTGCCTAATCTAGGCATAGGTTTTTGTAAGAAAATAGAGCATGCGAAAGGTCCGGCGGCCAGGTGGCTAGCCCGGGCTCGGTAGCGTCGCGCTCTCAGCAAGTCCTGAGCTCGATTCTCATCAGAAGCGAAAAGATTTGGCCCTCATGGGCATGCCCGGGTAGAGTTTTTTTTAAGAAAAGGGAGCATAATGCAACATAGCAAATATTATTATGGATAATAATTCCTTGAAAACCGGTGTCTTTTTCTAGCGGGGAGGAGGCAGGCCGCAGGGGAATCTGGCACCGGCCACCACGCCCCCTCCCGCCGCTTCCTCCTCCCTGCCTTCCCTTTCCCCAGATCCGAAGCCATTAAACCAGCGGATCTCGCCTCGGGGCGCGGCCGCGACACCCGGGCAAGCGAGCGGAGAGGCAGCAGCCATGAGATGGTATGCATCGGTAGCCTCCTGAGGGCGCTGGTGCTTCGTGCGGCGGCGTCGTCTGCGGGCAGGCGCCAGGGGCCCAGGGTCCTGTGCGGCCGGGCGGCGGATGTGCGCGTGACGCCCCGGCACGGGTACGGCTGGCGCGGGCTCCGGGCGGTCGCGGGCAGGATGATGCTGGACTCCTCTGACCCTGCCTCCCCCGCCGCGGCGGAGGCGGGGCAGGTGCAGCCGCAGCGACGCGCGGCGGGGGCCGTGCCCCAGGCGCACGACGGCGGCTACGCCAGCGGCGGATGGGAGAGGTAATGCATGCGCGTGTGGTTTGAGGCCTCGCTGCCGGTATTGAAATGTTTGTGGTGCGGAATGGAGCGTCCGAACCGGTTAGGATGCTGCATTAGCATGCGGGCCTTGCATTTTGGCATCGGATAGCCTCTGCGGTGTTAACAACAAGCATGCAGATGAGATGCTATATTGGCTTGAACACCAGAACATGCAAATGTACCTTGTACTTTTTGTTGGTACAAATGTGTTGCCGTCTCACATTGTACTATTCCTAGCCAGGCATCAATGCCTTCTAAAGGGTGCGAGTGGTTAGTGCCATGCCTTAGTGCTTAGTTGCCAACTGTCTCTCACGCAATAGTTGGCATAGATCATTCTTATTTGTAACTAACTGAAATACAATACGAGTTGCATTTTATATGGCAGCAAACAAATAGTTATCGAAGAATGCTCTGAAGAGATTATTTATCACAGTATTGTACTGCTATGTCACTGCTTATCATCCTGCCAATAAGACCTATATGCTAATTGTTGTGAGTGGTATCTCGTTACTTTACTGCTTCGATTTGGTTTTACAATTTTAAATATCTTTCTAGAGAAATGCTAAAGCTTCTGTCATATTTATATGGAAGTTGATCTCTGTTGATGGCCTCATCTGTAAGTATATACATTTTCTCATGATCGCAACTCAGAATCAGGTCTGAATGATAGTTGAACTTCTAAAGCATGAGGATGCTTTTATGGTTCAATCTGTTGCACATAGAGGTAGGCAGGTAGCAATATTATTTACAAGTTTGCATTGGTAGGGGCTCAGACAGTCAGATTAAAGTAATCAGAATTCAACATCTGGTTTTAAGCAAATGTCAGTGTTCATCTGTTTGCATCTGTGATGGGTGGCAGGGCGGGGTGTTGTGAGGTTGAAGAGTGAACCGGCTACAGTTACGCAAATCAAGTCATCTTAGGTCCCTCAATCCTATTTCAGTACTGTAAAGAAAAATTGAAAATTATGAAGAATGCAGTATGAATATTTGACTGGCCAAGTGCTGCTACAAAAATGTATAACTAAAAAGCTTATAAAGAAGAATAGGTATTGAGTCCATTCTGTAGTGATCACTATAGATAGAGCTCATTATTTTGGAAAATACTACAGCACGAAATATGTCATTATAACTGTTTACTTTGTGATTTTGCTATGATAGGTTCCAAGTCTTCACACAGTTTATAACTTGAACATTTGAATTATATATTTTTTGTACAAGAATGCCTTCGTTTTTAGCTTTTATTCTGTAGACCTTTATGGTATTTTTTCTTGGTTGTTTGACATGATGCCTTGCTTAACACAATGCTATAATTGTGCCAGAGAAGATGGTAAACTGAGTTGTGGATACTCAAGTTTTAGAGGGAAGAGGGCTACTATGGAGGATTTCTATGATGTGAAGCTAACTGAAATTGATGGGCAAGCTGTTAGCCTGTTTGGTGTTTTTGATGGTATGAACCCCAATGTTGCCCTATTTATACTTTGTCTACCATGTTTTTCTCTCAAGATCTGTGCATTAGGTCATGGAGGATCACGTGCTGCTGAGTATTTGAAGGAACACTTGTTTGAGAATCTTCTGAAGCATCCTGAGTTCTTGACGGATACAAAGCTTGCTATAAGTACTTCTTTTTTCCTCATAAGGCTTCACTTTAGACTCTTCCTGTTGCCATTCTTGTTGCTGCTACAAATGACTTGAAATTTATGTCTAAAAACAGGCGAAACATATCAGAAAACAGATACAGATTTCTTGGAATCAGAATCAAGTGCCTTTAGGGATGATGGTTCAACAGCTTCAACTGCAGTTTTGGTGGGTGACCATCTGTATGTTGCAAATGTTGGTGATTCTCGTGCTGTTATTTCAAAAGCTGGCAAAGGTATTGCATATTGGAAGTAGGTATTTTAAGTAACTTATATTTCATGCCACATCCTTCACGCAATATCTAGTCTGGTCTCTGGAATCTAAATCGAGAAGCAAAATCTGGCATCATTTTGTTCCTCATATTGACATGATATCCAGTCAACCTATGCACTTAGGTCCCTGATCACTTTGCATAACAGTACATGAAAGTTTGGTTCATACGTATTTTCATTAAATTCGTGTTATTTGATTCCTTGCCACCTGTGGTAAATGCCTTAAAGTTCATCTGTTTGTTTTTCTAGCTATGGCACTTTCAGAAGATCACAAACCTAACAGGATTGATGAGCGAAAGAGAATTGAAAATGCTGGTGGTATTGTCATTTGGGCTGGTAAGCATTTTCTATCCTTCACTATTACATCGGGCTAGTTTGCTTGTATCATCTCAAGTTGATAAGTTAGGTAGGAAAAGGCTTCTTCTATTCATTTTAGTCATCTGGAAGCTGAAAATGTCATGTTTCCATACAATCATTCGAGTATTGCATAGTCATCTGGAATACCCTTATTTTTCAAGTCATGTCATTTTTTCTTCGAATGATAATGTAAGACCTTCTTGATGTGGCGGTTTCCCAGGTACTTGGAGGGTAGGTGGTGTATTGGCAATGTCCCGTGCATTTGGCAATCGTTTACTAAAACCATATGTGGTGGCAGAACCTGAAATTCAGGTATAAAACTGTAATTTGAGTTATGCCAAGGTTCCATGTATTCTTTTTTGTTATCTTTCAATTTATTTTAGGGGAAGCCAGTTTTTACTAATTTTGCTATAGTAGAATTGCTAAAATGGTAAAACTACATGTCCTGTTTACATCTAAACCTTAATCTGGAATTCTGTTCAACTGTTTATCTATTTATTAAGCTTTGGAACTAAGCAAAACTAGACCATCAATATGCAGTTGTTACTATTGCTGATCCATCAGTTGGTAGCTGCTGCAACTACGCAAATTTGATGATCGATCAGTAGAACTTCGTCCATAGACTTGCCTTTTGGCAATTAATGAAGTATTTTCTAATAAACTGCAGGAAGAGCAGATCAATGGGGACCTGGAATGCCTGGTTCTAGCTAGTGATGGGCTTTGGGATGTCGTGGAAAATGAGGTATTAAATCTATTACCAAGTTCTGCAGTTCAATTAAATTCTTCGAAGCAGACAATTGATTTCAAATGATCAAATGAGAGCATTTCCTTACTCTCTTTCCTGTTTGCTTTCGGGTTGTGTCCTTATTGCTCAAAGAATGCTCAGCTGTGATAGTTGACACATTTCTGCTTGCCTCTATAGCTATCTTACTAAACATGTTAATGCTTTCTCTCTGAAAGGAAGCTGTTTCCCTTGGGAAATCTGAAGATGCTGCTGAGTCTGCAGCTCGGAAACTGACAGAGATCGCCTACTCTCGGGGCAGCGCCGACAACATTACATGCATCGTGGTTCAGTTTCACCATGATAAAACTGGATGAGATACCAGACAACATTACATGTGACGTGGTCCAATTTCACCACGACAAAAGCCGGATGAGGTGCGGGGTGGCGATTTCCGGTAATACCCTGCTTCAGGCTATTATTATCCTGCAAGCGGGTATTGGGGTTTCTCCCAGATTTATCGCTCATGCAGCAACTGCCAAGAACTGTTCCATTGATTGTTTGTTGCCCTCTAGGAAACATTTTTGTTCCAACCAGTGTAAGAGACAATTTTAATCTGATGAATTTCAAATAAATTAATGTGTGTTTACTGTCTGCTCAGTTTCTTCTCTCCAACCGGCCACAACTCATTTTCCTACTCCTTCCACTTCCGAACGAAGACATTTTAGCTTCATTGTAATTCAAATGTCCCCAACTTTGACATGGTTTATAAGACCAAGCATCACTAATTCACTACCTATTACATCAAATTTATCAAAATACATGTTTTGTCAATACATTTATTTGGTAAAATAGATTATAATGTATATTCTTTTGAAGTTAAATAAATTGAACTCAGGACAATACCTTTTGTTCGAAATAGATCGATGCAACATTTAGCTATGTTCTAGGCTGTTGAGATATACGAATCCTCTTAAATTATTAAATTAATCATCATCTCTATAAAAATCGAACTTTCTTTATAAGGCAATAAGGGTGACTTATAAGCAGCCTGTCTTTTGAAAAGACAATTGAAGTGTTTGTTTGGTTCAGTTCCATAGCTCGCTGTACAAGTACAACGTGGTGCTCGGTGCTCCACAACCTCACAGCGGCGGCTCACTCAAAAAGAAGTTTACGCGGCGTTCGGTGAAATTCGAAGAAAATAAGAGACGATACTGGCAGGTGGGTCCCGGGGGAGTTTGAGAGTTCGACACGTCAGGAACATTGCTGGGCCCGGCCCACCAGACTCTAAATCGAAATGGGCTACGATCAGGACGAACCGACCCGGCTCTTCTTCTTCTTCCCCCAATTCCCAATTCTTCGTAGGCTTCTTTCTTCGTACTACGAAAACGGACGCGTTGCTAGTTGTAATTGTAACGACGGACGGGTCCACCGATCAGAGACGGAGGGACTCTCTCCTCGTGCCGCTTCGATTCGATCCAAACCGAGCAAGCCCCAAACCCGACCGCATCTATGGCCGACGGCGGCGGCGGTGGCGGCGCCGGCGAGCCAGCGGCCGGCGCTGGCTCGGCGCCGGTGTGCAGCTTCGTGAGGAAACCACCCAAGAACATCCGGAAGCGCCCCGCCGCGCCCGCAGGCTCCGACGACGAGGACGACGGCGGCGGCGCCCTCGCGGCCTTGCGGTCGAAGAAGGGCCCGTCCTCCGCGGGCAAGCTCGTCTTCTCCTCCGCCGACGCCTCCTCCGAGCCGCGGCGGTTCCAGTACGAATCCTCCCGGACGATCCAGTCCACGGATAGCCGAGCCACCGCCACGCTCGAGACGGAGACGGAGTTCGACCGCGACGCGCGCGCCATCCGCGAGCGCCAGCTCAAGCAGGCCGAGAAGGCCCTCAAGAAGAACCCCTCCGGTGCCTCCTCCGCCTCCGCCTCCGGGGAGGTGTACAAGGGGATCCACGGCTACACGGACTACAAGGCCGGGTTCCGCCGGGAGCACACGGTGGCCAGCGAGAAGGCCGGCGGCTCGCACGGCCCGCTCCGGGCCTCCGCGCACATCCGCCTCTCCGCGCGGTTTGACTACCAGCCCGACATCTGCAAGGACTACAAGGAGACGGGCTACTGCGGGTACGGTGATTCCTGCAAGTTCATGCACGACAGAGGGGATTACAAGTCCGGGTGGCAGCTCGAGAAGGAGTGGGAGGAGGCGGAAAAGGCCCGCAAGCGGCGCATTGCGATGGGCGGTGGCGATGGGAGCGATGATGAGGCAGCGGATGAGGAGGACGACGACGACGATGAGGCCCTGCCCTTTGCCTGCTTCATTTGCAGGCAGCCTTTTGTAGATCCGGTTGTCACAAAATGCAAGCACTACTTTTGTGAGCATTGCGCATTGAAGGTATGAATCAGTTTCTCCTGGTTTCGTTATGTGTAGTATGCTTTTGGTCTGTTTAATTGATGGGTTTATCATGGACACGATCAAGGTGTTCCACTTGTTTGCTCGGCTAGGCAATTAGTTTTTGATGCAGAAGATTATTGAACAACAAAATTGCTTAGCAATGTTGTATTTGACCTGAATTGTGTGACGTAGAATTGTTATTGTTGGTTCTGAAACCTGTCCTAGGTTTATCATGTTTTCTTGCTAAGTAATTTGTCACACTAAAATATATAAGCTTGTTATTTGCATATTTTGTTCTGATTGAAACTTTGAAAATAGTGTATCGCCTTGGTAGACTTTAGAGTGGCATGGGGTTGTAATGAAGTAATTTGATTAGCAGTTTTGTTGTTTAGAACTGTAGCTAAGTTGCTATGGGTCTGTTACAGAGCCTGTTTGGCAGAGGTCTAGCTCCAAGAATTTTTTTTAGCTCGTGTTCCCATCTCCAGAAAATCTTGGAGCTGTAGTGTGTGCACATTGAGGGTATTTAGTTGAGCTTGAGCCATTCTGTGATTCTATCCTTCTCTGTATATTAAAGTCAGAGGTTTAAACCGCTTTAATTTATCAACGAACTCCAATTTCTACTTGGATCTTGGAACTGGAGCTGTGCCAAATAGGCCCATGGATTATATGCTTCCTACTTTGCTCCTTGAATAGTTAAATTCTGTTGAGACTGACCATTTTGTTTTGATCTGAAACAAAGTTCACTTCAAACAATAGGAGATGTTTTCGATATGAACCGGCCCATGATGGTCAGCACTTAAGCCTTGAGATGGTTGCCTGGACACCTTGTGGGTCATCTTTCCATAGAAGAAAAGGTGGTCCAATCACCTGTGCAAGAGACTACTGGCCAATGATCTTAACCAAGACAAGTTAAATCCAATAATTTTAATCAGGAAAGGTATTGGGTAGTCATGGCTACCATCTAAGGGTTGGATGCTTCCTTGTGCTCCACCTCCAAGCCTCTCTCCTTTTCTTTTACTCCTTAGATGAACTTTATATTATCTCCTCCTCCAGAGGAATTAAAACTATTCATGACAAAAATAGATTTTAGGCCACTCCGAGTGGGAGTTCCATTCTCATTTAATTGCATGACACCTATGATTTTTTAATGATGTGGCAAAGAAGTAAAGGAGAGAAAGGATCAGTTGCATCTAGATGAAACCACCTGGACATGGTTTCCAACTCTTGATGGGTCACAGAATTGAATGCCATGAGAGCCTATGAAATAACAAAATGAAATAATGCATTGGAGTAGTTTCAACCATGATTTCATTGCAGTCTTGTTGATTTGGCTCCCTTGGAAACACCAAAATGAAACCTTCCATTGGGATTGGCCTTAGACAAAATGAAACCTTCCATTGGGATTGACCTTAGTGTCATTCTGATTATTGGATTGAAGGAATAATATGAGATCCGATCCGATGTGGAATAAGAAAAATCTCATGTTCATAGAAATTCCCATTGTAATCATATGCTCTGCCTCTGAAGCTTAGACTGGTCAAGCAACATAGAGGTATTTGAATCATGCCTGAGTGATAATAGGGCATAGTAGACAATAAAGAGCGTAAAACACATGAACATTACAGAAACTTCAATAGAGAAGCATACCATACTGCTATCCCATTTTGTCTTTATCATCAGGAGAGCATGCTAACTCACTTTCTTACCTTTTGTGACATCCCTTGTATGATTCCTGTACAAAAAGCACATGGAAATCTGTTAGGAAGCACTTATACCTCTCTGTGCTCTTCTGAATGCTGATTGAGCTATTCGACACTAAACTAGAAATCATATGATACAAACTAGAAGTCACATTATACAAACAATTAAGTTCTGAATCTGACAAAATTTGGAAGGGCCAAGGGGGAGAAGTATTACACATCGTGTGAGCCAATCCCATGGGCGCTGAATATATTGTGGAGTGTGATTCGTGGATCGAAAACTATTTTTTTTTCATGATGTAATGAAGTTAGTGTTTTGTTGATGATGTGAAAAATTTTGTGGCTTGTTTAGTTTTCAATTTTGGAGAATGGAACTGTTTGCTTGTAGAGTTTGTATTGAGATTACTGTCAATTTAGTTTCTGTAAGGATAGTGGAATAGGTATTAAGGTATGTCAGGTTTACTGCAATTCAGATATGGCAGCAGCTTGGTGGCTTCAGAAGCATCACATGGGGGAGTTTTGGTGATCTATGGAGTTGGATTGTGATGATGAATTGCATATAATTTAGGAAATGTTGAGTTTACCTGATTTTTTTTGTTAAGAATATAAACTGGAATGATTTTTAGCTGCCTGTGTAGCCAACTATACGCAACCCAGCAATAAAACTGAAGTCCTTAGTTAAATTTCAATGTACGGGAGTTACAACTGCAGATTGTGGATAAAGCATAGGTTGAGAATTCTGTACTGTGTATGCATATAGAGCTAAGGATTTGAAATTAGAAATTTGGATTGTTGTTGCCCTCATTTGGAAATATTTCTTGACTAGACGGTCGAATTGGATTGTTGTTGCCCTCATTTGGAAATATTTCTTGACTAGACGGTCGAATTGGATTGTTGTGGCCCTCTGGTGGAAATATTTCTTGAGAACTGGACCCCATTCTGTGCAAACTATAAATATGAGATTGGACATGTGAATCTGTAGCCGTTGATCATGTATATTTTTGCTTTGGTTGAGTACTAGTTACGACTTCCTTTTTTCACAACTACTTTGTGTTTGGGCAAATTACAGTGTCCCGTTGACATGAGACCGACTTTATGTTTTTTTAATCATATTCCCTGTGGTATAGCAAATTCTAACAAGTTCAATCTTCCCCCCTTAATGTTTCAGCACCACTCGAAGAACAAAAAGTGCTTCGTCTGCAACAAGCCGACTATGGGCATCTTCAACGCTGCGCAGGAGATCCGCAAGAAGATGGCCCAGGACAAGAAGCAGCAGCAGCAGCAGCAGCAGCAGCATGAGGATTAGTAACTTTAGGCACGAATGCAAACTTAGCTGTTGTACTTGTACGTTGATGTAATAGCTTCGTTCTGATATATTTTTTTTTTGTCCATCAGAAAAAAATGAGAAGAAAAGGAAATCCAGAAACCCATCTTTGAACTTGTATCGCTTCAGAAGCAATAGTGTGGTGATTGTGCAAGTTTTTGAACTTGTATCGCTTCAGAAGCAATAGTGTGGTGATTGTGCAAGTTTCACATAGTGTAGGACTCCATCGTTTATCTCACACTTCAAGGACGAGGAGGAAAATGGCTACCAGCAGAAGCAAGTCAATTCCAGCAAAAGTCCAAATATGCACATCAAGAATAATTGTGACCTTTTTTTTTCTAGAACGCGCAGGAGAACTGCACATCAATATGTTAAGAAGAGATTGTGGGGGTAAAGCCCCCAAAAAAATGTTACAGGGATAAAGGGTCTGTAACACACCCTAAAAACTAAAAAACTAGTACTTTCTCCCTCTTAAAACCTGGACACTAACAAGGATCAGACCACACGGACACACACCCTCTTCAGCTAAGAGGGAGCTAAGGCGAGGAGATATGAAACTCCTCTAGCCCCTGCTACAGACCACAACTGGACCTCCTCTCTAAAGGCTTCCACAACCCGGGAAACATTGGGGGTCTCACCATCAAACACACAACGGTTGCGATGTTTCCAAATTAAACAGGCCCCTAAGATAATGATAGAGTTAACTCCTTTTTTACCCTGACCAGAAAGCATGTTGCTAACTCCTCCCCACCAATCCACAAAGCAGATATCAGCTAGCTGTGGTGTTGCAACTTGTAACCCAAATTGCTGCAAGATGATGAACCAGAATTGCCGGGTGAAGACACAAGAAACCAGCAGGTGGTCTATTGTTTCTTCAATTTGATCACAAAGTGGACATTTTGGTGGATGGTTAAGGCCTCTTTTAGCAAGTCTGTCTGCTGTCTAGCATCGATTATGGGCAGCAGTCCACAAAAAAAACTTGCATTTCCCCGAAGCCCAGCTTTTCCAAATTCTCTCCCAAGGGTCGAATTGGGTGGCACCAATGAAAAGAGCCTCATATGCTGATTTGGTGGAATAAAGACCAGAGGCTGTGAACTTCCAAATATGTAAATCTTCCGCCTCTGGCTGTAGCTCAACATCTGAAAGAAGCTCCCAAAGATGAATGTATTCAATCAGAACCTGCACACTCAATGCTCCTCTAATATCTGAAATCCACCTTTCATCAGTTATAGCATCGAACACTGTTCTTTTCCTTGCTCTTACTGCTACTGCACTGTATAGATGTGGCAGGGTTTTAGGATTTGGTCAAGCAACCAGCCATCTGTCCAAAAACTAGTGTTTTTTCCATTTCCAATTATTGTTTTGACAGCCATTGCAAAAAAGGACTGGACCTGGTGTTGGGCCTGAATTGGGAAAAAAGACCATGCCTTTTCAGGTTCAGTTTTCTGCAGCCATAGCCACCTAAGTTTTAGTGCCCATCCCAGTTTTTGGAGGTCAGAGATGCCAAGCCCTCCTAAAAAAACTAGTCTTGTGACTTTTGGCCATGCAAGCAGACAATGCCCTCCTTTAACATCCTTCCTGCCCTTCCATAAGAAATCTCTTCTGAACTTGCCTATTGCCTTCAAGACACTGGGTGGTAGCTCAAGTGCTAACAAAATGTAGATGAGCATTGAGGTGAGCACATACTGGACCAATATTACCCTACCAGCTTTGGTGAGCAAGTCAACCTTCCAATTTGGGAGTCTGTCTGCTACTCTTTCCACAATGGACATTGCTTGAGCTTTGGTGAGTTTGTGAGGGGAGAGAGGAACCCCCAGGTATTTACATGGAAACTCAGAGATTTGGCATGGCAAGGATTCCTGCAAGAATACTTTGTCATCTTCGCTGCACTGGATGGGAAGGACACTGCTTTTTTGGAGGTTTGTTGTGAGCCCAGAAGCTGTTCCAAATAGCTGCAATATATCCAAAGTGATCTCAATATCACTAGCCGAGGGCCTCAAGAAAACCACCACATCATCGGCATACAAGGAGATCCTATGGCGTAATGCTCTTCTCGCCAATGGTTGTAGCATATCCTGTTCTGCAGCTTTATTTATTATATGACACAGCACATCCATGACTAGTATGAAGAGCATGGGGGATAGTGGGTCTCCCTGTCTAAGGCCTCGCTGATGATAAATTTTTTCTCCTGGAGAGCCATTGAGGAGTACCTGAGTGGAAGATGTGCCTAGCAGCCCACTTATGATATCACACCAAATTTGCCCAAAACCCAACTGATTCAACACTTCCAGGAGGAAAGGCCAAGAAACCGAGTCAAAGGCCTTAGTGATATCCAGTTTGAGAAGAATACGGGCCTGTTTCTGTTGGTGCAGGAACTTTGTGGTATGTTGGACCAACATGAAGTTGTCCAAAATGAAGCGACATTTAATGAAAGTGCTTTGGTTGGGGGAAACCAGCTGATTCAAATACCCGGCAAGTCTGTTAGCTACCAGCTTGGCGAATTAATGAACTAAACTGATGGGCCTGTAATCCTTTATACTGGAGGCATTCTCTCTCTTTGGTAGGAGAGTGACAAAAGCTGAATTCAGGAGCTCAAAGTTGGTGAATTTTCGACTCCATACAGCTGATATCGCAGCCATTATGTCCACTTTGATAATCTGCCAACACACTTTATAGAATCTGCCTGTAAACCCATCGGGGCCAGGAGCTTTATCGGGAGGTAATGCCTTTACTGTTTTCCAAACTTCCTCTTCTGAAAAAGGAACTTCTAGGTCATGTAGAGGAATATTTGGCATGTCTAATTCTGCTAGATTAACTGTCATCTCTCTGTCAGTACTGCTGCCCAGCAAACTGTTATAGAAATCAAAGATATGCTGCTCCTTTTCCTCATGTTTGGTGAGGATTGTCCCCTCGACCGTGGTGATCTTAGCAATGAAATTCTTCCTCTTGCGGTGCCGGGCGTGTGCATGAAACAGAGATGTATTGGCATCACCTTCCTTAAGCCAACCAATGCGGGATCTACTTCTTGTGATGGTACGCTGCAGAGAGGAAAGAGCCAAGGAATGCGGCTTCAGTTTGTTCTTGAGCCATAATTCGATCCTGGATAATTCCCTAGAATCTTGTGCTATTTCTAACTGATGGAGCACTTCCCTGGCTAATGCTAGTTGTGAATTGACATGGCCCACTTTCTTTTGGCCCCAGCTTTGAAGTTTTCTAACAAGTGTTCTGAATTTTCTTGCCAGGGTGTCAAATGGACAATGAGAAACTGCCTCAGATGCACAAGCTGCTGCAACTACCTCTTGAAAACCATCCAGGCTGGGCCAAAAGGCCTCAAAATGAAATCTGGCCTTAGCCAGTTGTACATCATTCAAACCTAGCAGGAGGGGGCAATGATCTGACCCATCTGTGGCACAACTCTGCAATAGACAGTTAGGAAACATGCTCTCAATAGCATGAACTGAAAAGCACATGCTCTTTCATATGTTCTTTGGTTTATGGTTTATAGGGCTTGCAGCCATTTTCCTCGCTAAATCTCACAATTTTGTTCACCTCTTTCAAAATTTATGATGCATTTACTTTCCTGGATAGCTTACCCACATGACTGGAAACTGGAAACCCAAGACTGATTCTAGAAGGCTCAAGAGCAGCAGATGTAAACAACATTCTATTAACCCAATTCTCCAAGGTATCTCTTTAAGTGTGAACAGCGCATCATCAGGCCATGGTTATAAATACTTGTATGTCCTTTTAGGAAATATACACACATTTGGTTCTCAACACTCTGATACGATCCAGTTCAATGATTCAATCTGATTCTGAAAGATTACAGAATAGGCCAACTTTCACAGTGGTGATTTGCATTATAGTTGCTTCAACTCTGTAAACTATCTACACGTGTTGGGGCACATGAGTTTTGAGTAAGAAAGAAAGGGTTCACTCCTTTGAGTGAAGGAACTCAACATATTAGTTTAAGATGCCACCATCAATGTGGGCTATTACCACCAGATCCTTCTCGTCCTTGTATTTGATTTCGCAGTGATGATCCCCTGAAAACAAGAAATTGTATCCAAGGACATCTAGCTGGGATACTGATATGAGATTACGCCAGGATCCTTTGCATAGGTATATGTCCTTCAATCTTATTCCACCTTTTTTTCCACATCACCTTTGAGCTTGCAAGTTAACGATCCATAGCCAGCAACATTGAGCTTTTTTTTCCTCCGTAGCTGCGCTTCTCTTTCAGGAGTGAAGATTTATCCTTCGTGATATGATGATGACACCTACAAAAATGGGAAATCAATCATGTAATTAAGCACACACATGTAAATGGATAATAGCAAGACTAGTAATGTTACCTCAGCCATTTCATATTCTCCCCCCTGACTCTCCTCCGAATGATCTTCATCTCTTTCTAGAACTGAACCTTTGAAGACTTCAAATATATATGCCATCGTATCAAGGTCCAATGAGCCATTTCCAACAAAATGGTTGGAATTTCTGGCCAATCTTATGGTAACTTCTCCCTTGTGCATCATCGATCACAACGTAGCCTTTACCAGTTAGTTGTCCAATCGAAACATACAGCTCATTATCTTCTAAGTCATCGCTGAGGAAGATATTGTAAAAGTCTTACTTCCTGACTCATGATGTCACCCATTTTAGATAGTTGTACTTTCCTTTTCGCAGCATTAAGAAAGTAATCCTCCTTACCTTTGGGGATCAGTCTCGAATTTGTGAACCATTTGTTTTTACCACAGATATGGTTACTCGCACCAGAATTAAGCTCCAATAATTTTTTGCTGTTGGCTTTGTGCACAGTATGCAGCCTACAGCTAGCTCCTGTAGCATAGAAGAATGGGTTTAGTACAAATATATTTTAAAATATTAGTTTAACTTGGGTTGGGAAACAATCTGACAAGATCAAGCAAGGGAGCAGTTATTGATTTGCAACAGTGATCTGAAATTTCTGAAGAATGCCAAGTCAAAGGCATTCATATTATGAAATTTGAAGTTCCAAATCCAAGTGCCGCTTTTAAATAGCTATCCTGATATAACAGATACCCTACTTAAAAGGATCTTTTTAACAACTCATGACTTGCATAAATAAATCATTTTAATTTTCACTAGTATCTATCTGCAGAAATACAGCGTTGATCATCAAACTAAAATGGAGATGTGAAATGTGTACCACTTACCTTCCATGTCTTTGCTTTGAAACTTATCGTTCTTTGCATTGGTGTCAATGGCCTGCATGATGCAACAGAGTTTGGGTTGATCATGAAAACATGAGTACATGACCGAATGCTAGAACAGTACTGCAAGGAATGGTTGCTGCTAGTGGTACAGCAATGACAGAATATGAATTGTATCTTACCGAGTTACCCGTTTGCCTGCCTTCATTGCCGTCCAATATGTTCTCTGTCTCGGGCTCTTTTTTAGTAGCTTCAGAATAGATGACATATTTGCCTACAGGACACAGCAATATGTTTAGTAAAAACTAAAAACCTCACATATTTCAAAGATGAAGCTAACCTTTGGAAGTTTGCAGGGGCTAAAGGGCTGTCCTCCCTTTGCCTCGAGTTGGGAGGAAACCGAGTCTAGGTTCCCTTGGTCTGGTCCTAAGTTTAGTTATCTTGTAATAGCTCTTTTAGCTCTTTGCTCGGCTTTTCTCATTTCTGATCCAAGACGAGAATTGCTTCTTGTGTAATTGGACCACTTTTTTTTCTCTTAATACAAAGATACGCAGTTCTCCTGCGTGTTCGATAAAAAAATATTAATGGGTGCTGCAGTACAATATCATAGTGAAGTAGCATCATAAATTGTTTTGCTAATAGATTTTTAGCAATTAATACTACTTTATTATACTATATTTTTTTTGAAACATTAGTAGGAGCACTACCATATCATTTAAGGAGAAGCAGAGGGTTCAACAGTTACAGAGCTAAATCTCTATCAGAAATTGTCAAATTATAACATCGATTTCAGTGTCTCTAAACCTTCTAATATATTCAAAGATATTTTCATGCAACTTTTGT